>NC_092619.1:120000-1542500 GCF_047663525.1 Anas platyrhynchos | reverse complement strand
TATTGGCAATGTGCAACACAGCATAGAGAAAAGTGCTGCCCCAGGTAGCTGCTGCCATGTTGACACAAGTTCTGCTGTCCATTATTGTCCCATAGTGCAGAGGTTTACAGATGGCAACGTAGCGGTCATAGGCCATGATGGTGAGAAGAGAAAACTCTGCTGTGATAAATGCGACAAACATAAATACCTGGGTAGCACAACCTGCATAGGAAATGATCGTGGTCTCCCACAGGGAATTGGCCATGGCTTTGGGGACAGTGGTGGTGGTAATAGCGCCCAGGTCAAGGAGGGCAAGGTTGACGAGGAAAAAGTACATGGGGGTGTGGAGGCGGTGGTCGCAGGCTACGGCGGTGAGGATGAGGCCGTTGCCCAGGAGGGCAGCCAGGTAGATGCCCAGGAAGAGACCAAAGTGCAGAAGCTGCAGCTCACGTGTGTCTGCGAATGGCAGGAGGAGGAACTCTGTTGGGAAGCTGCTGTTGGACATTTGCTGC
Organism: Anas platyrhynchos; assembly: GCF_047663525.1. NCBI lineage: Eukaryota > Metazoa > Chordata > Aves > Anseriformes > Anatidae > Anas > Anas platyrhynchos. The sequence continues at coordinate 1,542,009 of NC_092619.1, read as the reverse complement.
CTCAGGGTATGGTTGGCTGTCCATGGAAGAAAAGAGAGATACAAGTTAGACTTCTCTGAGAGTAAGTTATATTTCAAAGAAAGCTCCTCAGGAAGACACAGTGTCACTTCCTTGTGAGGAGGATGTGCTCCTTCATGGAACTCTGGGTTTTGCTGTCAAAGAGTACAATAGGGACCAGGCAAATCCTTGGTGCACTTAGGAGCAGTCAGTACTGCTTCATAGTGTCTCATAAAGGACACCAGAAATGGATTTCAGGTGCCCAGTTTGCTGACGTAGCCTGTGCAGTCTGTACAGGTGTTAGGGGAAATTAGGAGGTTCTTCACAGACATACAAATCTATTTCACTGTAATGTTCTAGGATCTTCAGTCCCTTCTAAAAACCTGGTAAGTCCCTTATAATCTCCATAATTGTCCCTCATGGCAGGAAAGTGAAAGCAGAGTTCTGAGAGTGCCTTCCCTTCAGGTATTCCCTGCCTTGGTCTTCCCTATCAATAACCAACCCCAGAGATGTCCTGGGGGTTCTGTTGAGCTGTGAGCAGCCGGCTCCAGTGTTATAGTTTAACCCAGGTGGCAGCTAAGCATCACCGTTCGCTCATCCTCCCCCTCCCACTCTGGGATGGGGGAGAGAAACAGAAAAATGAAGCCTGTGAGTTGAGATAAAGACAGTTTATTAAGACAAAATAATTATTATTAATAATAATAACAATAATAGTGCAAATAATAATAATGTATATGAAACAAGTGATGCACAATGCAATTGCTCACCACCCGTTGACCGATGCCCAGCCTGTCCCCGAGCAGCCGGCCCTCCCACCCCCGCTAGCCACCCTTATATATTGTTCAGCATGATGTCAGATGATATGGAATACCCCTTTGACTAGTTTGGGTCAGCTGTCCTGGGTCTGTCCCCTCCCAGCTCCTGATGCATGCCCAGCCTGCCTGCTGGCAGGACAGAGTGAGAAGCTGAAAAGTCCTTGGCTTAGTGTAAGCACTGCTCTGCAACAATTAAAACATCAGCATGTTATCACCACTCTTCTCATCCTAAGCCAAAATATAACACCCTTCCAGCTACTAGGAGGAAAATTAACTCTACCCTAATTGAAACCAGGACACCCAGGAAGCAGACTCCCACCAGCAGGACCCTTTCCTGCCCTGCTGGGGGGACCCCTTCCACCACAACTTCTCCCCGCAGTACCCCAGTCAGCACCCTGTAGGCTGAGTCTGGGATCTGGTTTTTGGATCTGGGGTCTGGTTTTTGAAAAGCTATGGTGTTATGCTATTGGATACCCCATAAAATTTGTCTGTGTCATAAACAGGGATGATAGGAGGAAACTGCTAGCAGATGTAGCCATTGCTTCAGAGCACAGAAGGAAAGGCAAGATCCATCCAAACTCCCAAGACTTTATTGCTCCCAGATCCATTTAGATATGGAATGTAGGTGTGAAGTATGCCAATACAAACATGTCATTGGAACAGTTTCTCCATTCAAAGTGTTGGGAGGAAATGCATTTTTTGAAATGTCAGGGTAAATTTATATTCACATAAAGGGAAAGTGTCATCATTTGCTACTACGTCTCCACAGTCTATGAAAGAAGTCATGAGAATGGTTTTGTAGACAACCTTCAAAATTGTGAAGACGAAGACTTCTTACACACCAATCACAACAATGTCCTTTCTTATTCCATATTATTCCATATGGTTCACCTTTTGCCTAACATCATGCAGGGGTTGATTCAGTTATCTAAACAGAGAGGGCCACGGCTTCCCAGATGTGCTGTTACTGAACAGCCAACTTTTTGGCATACATTTGGCATACTTGATTCAGTTGCCAAACTTGAATGAATTTGCCGTACTTGATTCAGTGAGAGACTCTGCCCTCTTGGGGCAGCTGAAGCCCTCCAATGGGGCTGGGGAGTGTGATCTTGCACCTACAGGAACCTTTCTGAAGGATGAAGGTGGTGCAGAGGCAGGTTAGTCCAAGGCATCTGAGTTGACACATCTGATTTCTCTCCTTTGACTAGAAAGAGAAGTCTGGGCAACGGAATGAAAGTTGTTTCATGTTAGAAAAGATCATGATCATCCCTTCTGGTATCAGGAGGTATTTTGAAGGTCTTGGGATCTGCTTTGGAATGAGAAAGATAAACAAATATAATTTCCATAGGTTGAAAGCTTTCCACTTTGAAGTGGACATCAGTGAAGGCAGAATTACTGTCATGCTCTGCAGAGGAATGTCATGTCTTTTATATTGAATTATGCCTAACTTTGTTTTTGGCTGTTGGTGTGTGTGTTTTGGCTGGAATAGAGTTAATTTACTTCACAGAGGTTCTTATGATGCTATGATTTGGATTTGTGGTGGAAATAGACGTGATAACACACCAACGTTTAGGTTATTACTGAGCAGTGCTTACACTTCGTTATGGGGTTTTCTGCTTGTTGAGCTTCCTTGAGGTGTGGCTGGACCTGGCAGGCAGATAAGCACCACAGCTGTTCATTTACCTCCCCACCTCCTGTGAGGAGGATGGAGGAGAGAACTGTATATATATATATATATATATAAAACATATATATATAAGGACTAGTGAGTTGAGATAAGGAAAATAAAGAAAGGAAGTGGGAAAGAAAATAAATGATGCAGTTGGTATAGACAGGAGGATTTCAGTTGCTGTGAAAATGATTTCACTTGCTGTGAAAATGTTTCATTCCCCTTGCATATTGACCAATGCCTGGAAGAGGTGGGATGCACCTGCCTGGCAATTTGTGGGGGATACCACGAATCAAAATCAAAAAGATGATTCCCATAATAAACTCCTCCTTTGAACTAGGAGAAAAGATAAAACTGTAAGTAGGTGCCTCTCTAGCTGACAGAAGGACCATCAGTGATTGCATCAGTCAGTTTCAGAGTCGCTTTCCCTGGAGGCCCAGGGGAAGATATCCCTGTGCTGATGAGCTGGGCTGGGCTCCTGGACCCAAGGGGAGCTCCTGGCAAGCGGGCAGCACTGCAGAGAGACAGCTCTGCCCAGGAGCAGCTCCTCTGCACAGCACAGCAGCAGGGCTGGGGACACTACCTGCAGGGGACAAGGGTGGCTGAGAGAAGGGAGGGAGATGTTAAAGGCAGTGTGGAGGGGGGATGCTGAGATCTCACTGCAGGAGAAATCTTCACAGCCCTGAACAGGGTAAGTCTGTGGCTGCAGGGCAACAAGGCTGTTGTTCCTGTTGCCATCTGCAGATTTGCTGGCAAATCCCACAGCCTATGGGAGCTGTCAGGGGGACTCTCAGAGTTTCTTTGGATAAGAGGAGAATGACAAGCTCCAGAGCAGTGACTACCTGCCAAAGCTGTCAGAGGGACAGGGCATGAGGGTTCCTCCTTCAGGTTTCAGCTGCTGGCTGCACAGGCAGGGTGCAGGCAGGGGTGTCTAGGGCTGTGGTGCAGAGCAGGTCCCTGCTGTGCCCCAGGGGCTGTGTGCTGGGGCAGGGCCTCTGCCACCTGCCAGGCTCAGCACTCAGCCTGCCCGGGGAACTGCCCAGGACACTGTGGAGAGAAGCTGTGGGTGGAAGGAGCTCCCACAGCAGGGAAGGGCAGGGCAGCATCCTGCTGGTGCTCAGAAGCTGCCTGGGCAGGCTGCTTACAGCTCCACAACATCCCCAGGGAATCTTTCAGGGAGATTCTTGAAAGGGAAAATAAATGCCTGCACTAGAAGTAGGGAAGACGTTCTCCTGGGTCTCTACTTTCAATTTCCTGCACTGGAGGGCTCTTAGGACAGGTCAGAGCTGCTGTACATCTGCTGAACATGAAGAGATGTCCCTGGACAGTTCTCTGGGACAGGAGGTGTGTGCAGAACAAAGCTGAGCACACATCAGGTGGGATAGGGTCTGTGAGGAATGGCAGGGAGGAGATGTGGGGACAGGGAAGGAGCTGCCAGCAGGGACAGCTCCAGGCAGCAGAGACCTCGACAGGGAGGGAGAGGGAGCTGCTGCCCAAAATGCCAAGGGAAGGGGGATTCAGGCAGTCCCTGCCAGGCCTGCAGTGCAGGCACCTTCTCTGCATCAACCCCCTGCTCTCCTCTGACACCCAGCACAGCCTCTGCCTTGAGGGGCTTTAGGGCATGAGCCACCTCCTCCTCAACTGGACCTCCAGAACAGGAGAGAAGCCTGTGTCCTGCAGTGTGATTAACAATGTTGAGGCTAAGAATGCCTTCCCTGCAGTGTCACTTCCATAGGTGGCATGCAAGCTTGGTAAGGTGAAGGCTTCCCTGCATGCCCCCCTTCCTTTCTCTGTGGCAGTGGATTGGAGCATTTTAGTATTCTTTCTTATTTCTCCACCTGTGTGTGGTCCTCCTACTCTCTTTGTCTGGGGTACAGGGGGGTGTAATCTTCTCTTCTGACAAGGACTACTGGGTGCTGCCCTCAGGGTTTCTTCCTGGGAACAAGATGCCCAAGCTTCATTTTAAACTGTCAGACATGGTGTCATTGGGTTGACAGAGCTGGAGAATAAGCAGACTCATACAGCTCTGGGAAGGGTGAATTCTCTGAGAAAAGGCATGGATTTTGAACTTTGAGAGAAGTCTGTCTAACATGTCTCTGTCTTTTCCTCCATGGACAGGCAACCATGCCCTGAGGCAGCAAATGTCCAACAGCAGCTTCCCAACAGAGTTCCTCCTCTTGCAATTTGCAGACACACGTGAGCTGCAGCTCCTGCACTTCGGGCTCTTCTTGGGCATCTACCTGGCTGCCCTCCTGGGCAACGGCCTCATCCTCACAGCCATAGCCTGCGACCACCACCTCCACACCCCCATGTACTTCTTCCTCTTCAACCTCGCTCTCCTCGACCTGGGATCCATCTCCACCACTGTTCCCAAATCCATGGCCAATTCCCTGTGGGACACCACGACCATTTCCTATGCAGGTTGTGCTGCTCAGTTTTTTTTCTTTGTTGTCTTTGTTGCAGCAGAGTTTTCTATTCTCACCATCATGGCCTATGACCGCTACATTGCCATCTGCAAACCCCTGCACTACAGGACAATAATGGACAGCAGAACTTGTGTCAACATGATAGCAGCTGTCTGGGGCTGTACTTTTGCCTATGCTGTGCTGCACACTGCCAATACATTTTCCCTTCCCCTCTGCCAAGGCAATGCCCTGGACCAGTTCTTCTGTGAAATTCCCCAGATCCTCAAGCTCTCTTGTTCACATGCCTACCTCAGAGAAGTTGGGCTTCTTGTGGGTAGTGCCTGTTTTTTTTTGGGGTGTTTTGTTTTCCTAGTGGTGTCCTATGTGCAGATCTTCAGGGTTGTGCTGAAGATGCCCTCAGAGCATTGTCGGCACAAAGCCTTTTCCACATGCCTCCCTCACCTGGTTGTGGTCTCCCTGTTTCTTAGTACTGCCACATTTGCCTACCTGAAGACCCCGTCCATCTCTTCCTCATCCCTCAACCTTTTGCTGGCAGTTCTGTACTCGGTGGTGCCTCCAGCAGTGAACCCCCTCATCTACAGCATGAGGAACCAGGAGCTCCAGGATGCAGTTAGGAAACTGATTTCATGGATATTTTTCAATACTCATAAAGATTCCTTCACTTTCCCATAATGAATTCCAGTACAACCCCTTCCAGGCTTGTGTTTTGGTTGTTCTCATTATTTTTAATATTCCTTTTTGGTGGTGGTGGTGGTGGTGGTGTTTTTCTTTTTCTTGTTGTTCTTGTTTGGATTCTCTTTCCCTCCCCCCCCCCCACTATGAACCTCTTCTGTCCCATATGGAGGCTGTATAAGTGTGTGTCTAGCACTGTGAAGACTCAGTGAAGGCTCCCACATAAGATCTCCATAATAAAACAGAATCACCAGAGTGTACTGACTGAAGGCTAGGACTTCCTTCTCAAACCAATGTCAAGAATAGGCCCAAAGAATTGCTCCCCACAAGGATCTGTTCCTGTTCCAGTTCAGGAAGGAGTGGCTCATTGTCACATATGCTACCTGTCAGAGGGCTAGATTTAAACTCTCCCATGGACCTCTGCTGACAGCAGAGGCAGCAAATTATTGTATTACATAGCCAGGGCTGTTCCCACATGTGACCCACAGGTGATGTCCTTCAGGAGGGGAATCTGGAGCTGCCTGCAGAGCCCAGGGTACCTCCACGGACAGCAGAGCCTGGGGTGGGCAGTGACTGCAGCCCCTCTGAAAGTGAGAGATCTCCCACCATGGGCTCAGCCACAGGGAAAAAACTAAAGCCAAGTATTCACAGGGACTCTGCAGTCTCAGAAGAGAGTGGCAGCCAGCGGGCAGAGGGAAGGGAAATTTAGGAGTGATTCATTTCTCCCTTCGTCAAGTACCTCTGTCTGGTACAGAACCACAGCTCGTTTGTTCTGCACAGCAGCAGCAACAGCTTGGGGAAAACATGTGGGAAGCATGGAGACAGCCATTCCCCACTGCCCAAGGGGAGCTGATCTTTGAAATTTGACCAGCTCCATCCTTCTGTTGGCATCAGTGTCTATGCTGGCGGAACAGTAACCAAGACGGTGGATCAGCACTGGGTCATGGGCCCTGAGATTTTCAATACCTAGCTGTAGAAAACACTGACTAACCTGATCTACCTGTGAAGCTATCACTGATCAGAAAAGATGATGGTAGTGGACACCTCATGAGGTCCCTTCTGACACAGGGGACAAGAGGCTGGACTGTGGAATTAGTGTGCATGAGCATCCCGTGTTTTGAGGCCTTTCTGGTGTTTGTAATCTCTGCTCCTCAAGGTTACCTGGTGAGTGAGGTAATTCCCAAAATGAGGATCTGACCCATGGGAACCTAGAGTAAAATGGGTGCAAGAAAACTACAGAAAAGTTCTCAGAAATATTGCAGGAAATCTGAAGTCAGGAAGTCTGTGAGTTTTTAATCATGAAATCATAGAATCATAGAACCATAGAATATCCCGGGTTGGAAGGGACCCATAAGGATCATCAAGTCCAGCTCCTGATCCTAATCAACCTTGCTTTCTACCTACATGTATATGCTCACTACTTCATCATCTTGTTTATATGGGTGTTATGAAAGTGACAGAAACTTTCCTAAGGTTAGGACAGACAACATCCTCTACTCTCCCTTCATCTACAGCCTCTACCACCTGATGACAGTGGAAGGCTGCATTCAGTGCATTTTCCTCTCTGTAAATTTCTGCTGACTGCTCCCAATCACATTCTTGTCCATCCCTTGTCGGGAAGTAGTTCCAGGACTATGGACTCCATCACTTTCTCTGTGACATAGATTCTCCTTCTTGTCTTCCTTTAAGATCAGAATAAGATTTGCTTTCTTTTAGGCCTTAGGACACTCATTCGAGGTGCATAATCTTCCAAAATCATAGAACCATGGAGTGCTTTGAGTTGGAAGGGACCTCAGAGATAACCCAATTCCAACTACCCTGCCATGAGCAGGGACACCTCCCTCTAGATCAGGTTGCTCGCAGCCCCATCCAACCTGGCCTTGAACACTTCCAGGGATGGGACATCCACCACTTCTCTGGGCAACCTGTTCCAGTGCCTCCCTACCCTCAGAGTAAAGAAATCCTTTCTTATTTCTAATTTAAACCTCCCCTCCTTCAGGTGAAAACTATTACACTTTCTTCTCTCACTGCACAACCTGGTAAAGAGTCTCCCCATGTTTCTTATAAGTCCCCTTATTGGAAGGCTTGAAGAAGGTGTCCCCCAGAGTCTTCTCTTCTCTAGGCTAAACAAGCCTGACCCTCTCAGCTTGTCTTCATGGCAGAGGTGTTCCAGCCCTCTGATCATTTCTGGGGCCGTTCTCTAGACTCACACCAGAAGTCCTGTCCTAGGTCTAACGCATCTGTTGTGCTTGAGCCACAGAACTGGATGCAGTATTCCGGATGGGGTCTCTTGAGAGCAGAGTAGAGGGAGAGAATCACCCCCTCAACCTGCTGGTCACATTGCTTTTGATGCATCCCAGGATTTGGTTGGCTTTCTGGGCTGTGAGTGCACACTGATGGCTCATGTCAAGCTTTTCATCCACCAGTACTTTCAAATCCTTCTCTGCAGGGCTGCTCTCAATCTGCTCATTGTCCACTCAGTACTGATGTCTGGGATTGCCCTGAGCCAGGAGCAGGACCTTGCATTTGGCCTTGTTGAACTTCATGACATTTGCACAGGCCCACCTCTCAAGCCTGTTAAGTTCCCCCTGGATGGCATCCCTTCCCTCCAGTGTGTCAATGGCACCACACAGCTTGGTGTTGTCAACAGACTTGCTAAATTTCCATTTCTGGGGAAGCTGGCTCTGCAAATGACCAAGGCAGGAAGGGCTGTTTCCTGCTGTCTTGGGACGAGCTGCTAACCTGTTGGAAAGGGATGTGCCAAGCAGGAGAGTACTGCAAGGCCTCCTGAAGGTACATCCTTGGGTGACTTCCTCTACTCAGCCAAACCCCCAGGGGATGGAGTGCTGCTTGCAGAAGGAGCACTCCAGGCCTGTGCCCAAGGGGCTTTCTCTGGCTCCTGGGCAGGTGTCACAAATTAGACTTTACACAACTTGAATGCAGTGGAAATTTATGATTTATTTTATATTTTGGGGGTAAACAGCAAGGTTAGACAGTAAGGTTTTTAAGTGCACTGAATCAACATTTAATCATCAACCAATGTAACAGAATGATTCCAACAGAATCTGCTGGTGCGGTCAGGCCCGGCTGCTTCTGTGGCTTGGTGCCAGTGTTGCTGGGGGCTGTGCTGAGACTGCAGGCATGGACAGGCAGTGGGCACAGCAGTGGCACAGATGGCCTCCACTGCAGCACTTCCCTCCTAAGAAGGGATCTCCTCCGGGCACTGTCTGAAGGCTGAGGCCTTCCTGCACAGTTGCTGTCAAGAACAAGCCCAAGAAAGAGACTCCAAAGAAGCTCCATGCTTTGTTGCTTTCCACAAGAGCTTGGTGTGGTGAGAGCAGAGTCCCAGCATGGACTTTTAGGGATCTGGGGCTGGTTCACATGTTCCCTGTTAGTTGCTAGTGGCCATGCACCTGATGAATATTTCTATTTCCTAGACACTCAGTCTCCACAGAACATGATGGTGCTGATGGTACATGAGTTTTTTTTTTTTCATTTTTTTTTTAATGTTTATTTAATTATTTTTATCCTGGAGGGAGCCAGGAGCTTCCAGGAGAGCCCAGGTGATCTGCACAGACAATATGAGCCTGGGAGAAAACCGCAGAACATGAGCCTGTCCAAGGTGGACTGACTAGGGCTCAAGTGCTCAATCTGGTGTGAGCAGGCAGAGGAGAGCTCTGCAGCCCCAGGACATACAGCAGCCCCACCAAAGGAGTCTGGCGAGTGATTTGTTGCAGCCCTGGGGCAATGGCAGTGACCCCCTGAGCTGGGTCTGCCTCCCAGACTGCCCAGCATGACCTTGCATAATGCCCCCATACTCTGGGCACTACAGGCCCCTTGCTCTACAGAGCAGCACCCCCAGCTGTGGCTGGAGCTGGGGCTGGGGCTGGGAGGGCACTTCCCCTGAGTGTCTTCTAGGCCAGCTGCAGGCACATGGCTTCTGAATAATAACGTGATCTTCACTCTGCACAAGGAGCTGAGAGAGCACCAACAGACAGGGGGCTGGAACATTGCCTGCAAGGTCCCTCCTGCCCTAGCACCACATAGGATTGGCATGGAACTGGATCCTGTGCGTCAGAGAGGCTGGGAGTCCAGCAGCAATGCCATGGGCTTGAAGGATCACAACCAGCTCACTTCAGCTTGGGCAGATTCTCATCCAAGAATGGGCTGTTTTGTACGTGTGGCATTACGAGGGCAGTGGTACCTCAGGAGCTCTAAGTTCAGTAGGAAGTGAATGGCTGTTAAACAGCCTGTGAGTTGACTTCTTTCTGAAGCAGCTGACAGGTCATCCCTTGACTTCTGGCTGGGATCTGTGCCTTTAGGCTCACATCTGCTGGTCTCCATGATAGGCCAGCAGATGCACCTGCTTTACAAATAGTCTGTGAGATCCTCTCTTCCTAAGTACCTGATAGGCCCCATCGAGGAAGAGGTCTTGAAGAGGTGTTGTCGTGTCAGAGGTTTCAGCTTTTGACTCATTCATCCTTCAGGGCTACTTTCAGTTTTTGACACAGAGGGGGCCACTGCCTCCGAGATGTCTGGGGGATCACAAAGCCTTCATGAAGCCATGGAAGACGTTACCCTGGGTCCATAGGAACCATTCTGGAACCAAAACATGTAGGAAGGAAGTGAACTTTTGTGGTGTTGCAGAGCTGTTGGGCACATTCTGCAGGGTGCTCCGACAGCCTTTGTGTCCTTCTCCATGCTGCCTTAGGAGCTGCTTCTTTCTCAGGAACAGAGTGGCCAACAAAGGTGAGACAGATACTCTGAGTTCATGAAAGCCATCAGAAAGCTGCCCCTAAGAAAATGACTGATATGGGGAAGGCAGCGGGAACCTGGCCAGGAGAGATGTGAGATTTGGGGGAAGAAAGAGGAGCTTGGATAGCAGAAGGTAACAATTTTGGAGAGGTAAGAATATTCAGGTAATGCTGATCCCACCATAAAGCTGACCTCAAGCAGTAATGTGAGGCCATTACCCTTTTTTAATCTGTTATATTAATATCCAAATCTCAGTGCCACTCTACACCCTTACAGGAATCCACTGCTCTAATTTTTCCAAAATTAGCCAAAACTAGTCCATAACCCCTTTCCATTAGCTTTCCTCTCTTGCTCACCCTGATCCCTGCACTTAACAATAGAATTAAAATGCTCTATTTATCCCTAGCCTTCTTGCAGACCTAAACAAAACCCTCAAGCAAAGAGCTTGCCCTATGCTAACCACAGACCTGACACCCAAAGTAGAACACCAAACCCTCCCACTAAACATCTGCTTAATCTCTCACCCAGAAGGGTTCACCGTAGTACCCAGTGCCATACATAAACAACTATTTTCCAAAGCCTGTCTTCCTGTGCATTAACCTTCTTACCTTTAACCCTTTTCCTAACCCTTAAGTTTAGGTTCCTGTTCTCTTGGGGCAGGACAGGAACTGTGAGATTGCTGTGCAGTCACATGGCATTCAAAATGAATGTGAGCGGACATGGATTTGATCAGCTTGTAGGCCACAAGGAGGAGATGGGTGGGAATGCTCTGATGAGCTCAGCTCTACCTCAGGATCTCCCAAACCATCAGGAGGAATTGGCCTGTGAAAGGGACTGTGAGGTCAGTTCTGTCTCTGCAGTTGATAGGGCAGCAGCAGGAAGATGTCACAGAAAGGGACTGTGAGGTCACTTCTGTCTGAAATAGCTGACAGGTCACACTTACACCCTGGATCTGTACTTTTCAGCTGACATCTGCCAGTGGTCCTGGTAGGCCAGCAAAAGGCACCTGGTTGGCATGCTGACTGTGGGATCCCCTCTGCCCACATACCCAGGAGGACCCAGAGAGAAAGAAGGCCGACATATGGGTTGTCCTGTCCCTTCCGTTTGAGTCCATGACTGGACAGCCGGAGGCACAAGGCTTGGGTGTGTCTACACAAGAAGCTGCAAGGCCAGCAGCAGGACCATGGTTTGGAAGATGCTGGTGAGACGACTTCTGTCTGGTTGGCTGACAGGCCGCAAGAAGGCCAATGAGTTGTGATGCCTACTCTAGGAGTGGTTTCCACCTAGATGAAACTTTCTTTGGTAGTAGGAAAGAACAGGAGAGAAAAACTTGCCAGAAAGTGCACTTTGGAAGGTTGGCACTGGCCATGAAGAGGAAGAAATGTGTTGAAGAATGGATCAAAGAGCAAGGACACGGGTCCCTAGAGCAATTGTACAAGCAAGGCAATGAAAGTACAGAGTTTATAGCCATGGAGTAGGCCGGATGAGAAGCATTCTTGTGAAATATGCAAGAAGCAGTCAGTCCTTGAGAGATAAACAGCTGGATCTGAGTCCCGGGAAGATAAGGAAGTAGTTTATACGCTGTAACTGCAAGTAGGAGGAACAGTGTTTTTTGCAACACTTCTCGGCTTAGCCAATAGGATATTGACCAGTAGGCATAATTATTGCTGTGTATAAATATATGGACATCTGTGCAATAAAGTTGAAGCTTGTATTACAACTCATATTGAGTTGATTTTCTTCCGCGCACCGAAATTGGAGGATCCCGCACCCGCAGAAATGTCCCTCTAAGAGCTGTGCTGTGATGCTAGAGATCACCCAAAGAGTGTCTTTGATCAGACTATGGCTTTGTGTTTGAAGGAACAGCTGGTGAGGGTTGACGAGACATCAGTGAAACCACAGAAATGCCAGGATGAAAGCAAGGTGGTGAACATAGATGGGTGTCTACAGCATTCCAGGAAATAAGGCAAAGTGTGGGACAGCATAGGAAAGTCTAGAGAGGACAAAGAGGTGGGTGCTGTCAAGAAGAGAAGGCCCCAGCAGACCTGACATTTTTGTCCCCTTGGATAGAGATTATGAGGAGATGAAAGTCATTGCAAGGAGGCTTATTGCTTTCTTGAGTCCCTGTGCAGAGGCAGGGAGGTGTCATACCATTGTTCTTCTTGAGGCAACACACGGCCCACCATAGCCCACAGACCCCAAGCAAGAGCACAGAGACAGACATGGGACATTATGTTCCATGTCTGTCTCTGTGTCCCATGCTGTGCAGGACATTCCCTTCCAGTGGCTGGAGTCAGGACCTGGCCCTTTTACTTCAGCACAACAAACCCCGACTTTTCTCAGCAAAGTGCTTTGCCTATCTGTAATCATGGCCTCCAATTATCTGCCCTAACAAGTCCCTGAAGAGAATCTCTTGGTAACGGCCCTCAGTGGGGCCCATTAATACTCCAAGTCACTGCAATTTTTCCTTCTGACTTTACTTTCTCAAGCAGTTGCATCATTCTCCTGTCAGTATCTGACATTCACGGACTGAGCACCAAAATCCACCATGGAACTCATTAAAATGCAGAAACACCTAAGGAACCATGTCTTCCATAGTTTTATTCAAGTCTTCAAGACTAGGACAACTAATTGGGGAGCTTTCATAGTGTAGTTAAGGAGGAAGATTTCAAAAAGCACCTAATAAATGTCTCCTCTCATTTTAAAGGGTGAATTTTATTGCATTTCAGTTTTGAGCATCTTTCTTCAATTGATATTAATCCAGCGCTTAATCTATGGAGACATCCATACGGAGGGAAAGCAGCCTTTTGAGGTCTGACAATGTACAGACAACCTTGCTCCTCACCACCTCAACCCTGACATTTCTCTCATTGGCCACCTGGAGCTTGCATCACTTTTCCTTACACAACAGTTCTGCACTGAAGTCTGCAGCTGGATGTTACAGCCCCTTTGCACCAGCTCCCACCTGCTTTCCTTAGAGACCTGGCTGCACACAGAAAGGTTTTTCCTTATTATAAAACAGGCAGGAATAAACAAGGAGCAATTTTCTAAACAGCAAAACAAGCTCCTCATCTTATATGTCTCCTGTCAGATTTACCTTCCCAAAAGCATAACTGTAAATTATTAGTCAGTATTTTATACTGACTGATAGGAAATTCTAGGTATTAAGTTTAGTATTATTCTGTATGTTGTTAATTCAGTGATAAAAGATGAGGAGCTTGCTACAGAAACAATAAGGCAGACTGCTAATCAATGAAGCTCAAAGCAGCAACTGGGTCAGTGAGAGTAGTCTGAATGATCAAAGAGTAAGGGGAGGGCAAAACAGGAGAACCATGGGAAGTGCATAGGTCCAGACAGGCAGCTAGAAAGGGGACATTCAATATGGATTGTTTATTCAGGATGGGTGGAAGTGCCTGGAAGATGAGGGAGTACACCATGATGGAGAAAGCAATGATGGAGTTGATGGAGATGGCCAATGATGGCCATGATGGAGAAAGCAATTTACTGGTTGTTCTCTGGATACCCAGTACCCCGAGCTGGTGGAAGGGGATGGGGAGCAGGATGTGGCCCTCACTATCCACGAAGCACTGGTTGGTGACCTGCTACGGCACTTGGATGTGCACAAGTCGATGGGACCGGATGGGATCCACCCAAGGGTACTGAGAGAACTGGCAGAGGAGCTGGCCAAGCCGCTTACCATCATTTGTCAACAGTCCTGGCTATCGGGGGAGGCCCCAGTTGACTGGCGGCTAGCAAACATGATGGCCATCTACAAGAAGGGCCGGAGGGCAGACCCAGGAAACTACAGGCCTGTCAGTTTGACCTTAGTGCCAGGGAAGCTCATGGAGCAGATTCTCTTGAGAGTCATCACGCAGCCCTTGCAGGGCAAGCAGGCGATCAGGCCCAGTCAGCATGGGTTTATGAAAGGCAGATCCTGCTTGACGAACCTGATCTCCTTCTATGACAAAGTGACGTGCTTATTGGATGAGGGAAAGGCTGTGGATGTGGTCTACCTTGACTCCAGCAAGGCTTTTGACACCATCTCCCACAGCATTCTCCTCAAGAAACTGGCTGCTCTTGGCTTGGACTGGCGCACGCTTCATTGGGTTAGAAACTGGCTGGATAGCTGGGCCCAAAGAGTCATGGTAAATGGAGTCAAGTCCAGTTAGAGGCCAGTCACTAAGTGGCGTCCCCCAGGGCTCGGTGCTGGGGCCGGTCCTCTTTAACATCTTCATCAATGATCTGGACGAGTGCATTGAGTGCACCCTCAGTAAGTTTGCAGATGACGCCAAGCTAGGTGCGTGTGTCGATCTGCTTGAGGATAGGAAGGCTCTGCAGGAGGATCTGGATAGGCTGCACCGATGGGCTGAGGTCAACTGCATGAAGTTTAACAAGGCCAAGTGCCGGCTCCTGCACCTGGGGCGCAACAACCCCAAGTAGAGCTACAAGCTGGGAGATGAGTGGTTGGAGAGCTGCCAGGCAGAGAAGGACCTGGGAGTGATGGTGGATAGTCAGCTGAATATGAGCCAGCAGTGTGCTCAGGTGGCCAAGAAGGCCAACAGCATCCTGGCTTGCATCAGAACCAGTGTGACCAGCAGGGCTAGGGAGGTGATCGTCCCCCTTTACTCAGCTCTGGTGAGGCCGCACCTCGAGTACTGTGTTCAGTTTTGGGTCCCTCGCTACAAGAAGGACATCGAGGTGCTTGAGCGGGTCCAGAGAAGGGTGACGGATCAGGTGGGGGGTGTGGAGATCAAGTCCTACGAGGAGCGGCTGAAGGAGCTGGGCTTGTTCAGCCTGGAAAAAAGGAGGCTCAGGGGCGACCTTATTGCTCTCTACAGATACCTTAAAGGAGGCTGTAGAGAGGTGGGGGTTGGCCTGTTCTCCCACGTGCCTGGTGACAGGACGCGGGGGAATGGGCTTAAGTTGTGCCAGGGGAGTTTTAGGTTGGATCTTAGGAAGAACTTCTTTACCAAAAGGGTTGTTAGACATTGGAACAGGCTGCCCAGGGAAGTGGTGGAGTCACCATCCCTGGAAGTCTTTAAAAGACGTTTAGATGTAGAGCTTAGGGATATAGTTTAGTGGGAACTGTTAGCATTAGGTCAGAGGTTGGACTCGATGATCTTGAGGTCTCTTCCAACCTAGAAATTCTAGAAAATTCTAGAAATTCTTTGTGATAGATTGGTCACTTTTACCAGATACGCTTTGAAGGTCCCTTCAGACTGAACTATTCTGTTCCATTTGGTTCAATTTGTTTGGATCCTTTTAAATTCTATTCTATAAACCTATACAGCTCCTACCCTCTGTCATGGTAGGGCAGTTGTCCACCTCAGAAGTAGAAATGGGGTTTTGTCCTTGTTGGACATCATGAAGTTTTAATTAGCTTATCCCTCCGACACTGTTATTATTGGAAAAGGGAATACTGTGGGGGATTGTATTGAATCCAGGTAAATGAGACCCACTTCTCTCCTTTCACACAGAGATGTGGTCATTTCATCCTAGGAAATATTGCGGGTGGTCAGGTATGGTCTACCCTCACGTTCAGTCACCTTCTTATCAATCCTCCAAGCAATGAGATCCAAGAGGACATGCTCTGGAAAAGACTCCTCAACCAAAGTAATACTAAGCAAGCTTTAGCTCCCCAGCTCATCTCGTGGACCTTCTTGAAATCTGCATGCAACTTTGGCAGAGGAATGTTTTATGGCAAGGAGCTTTTGTGCCTCTCAGGACTACTGACAATGAGATCTCCACTAACAGCCTCCTGAACAGGCCCAGAAATGCTGCTTTGAGGTCTGGCACCTGAGTCCTCTATCTCCTTCCTTATGTCCCTCAGCTCTGACATCAGGCCAAGATGTGTCTTTTCCTTTGGGAAGCCTAGTAACAAATTTCCAAAACTTCAACTGTGCAAAGACTTTGTTTGAAGCCAGAGACATGCTGGAGTGGACAGCAGTTGGGAACGTACAGTTGAAATGGGATGCCAACTGAGAGAGCAAACCCTGCTGTCCCCAAGGACAGAGAGAATCAGAGCTGGGATGCCCTGGGCAGGCCTGGCAGGAAAAAGATTTGCTGCCAGGTGTGTCTCTGCAGCCCCTAAAGGCCTCTGGCAGAGGTGAAGCTGATCTCCAGGAACAACCAGGTGCTGCTGACAGGCACTCTGAAAACTGTTGGCTTGTTCAATGACATCAAGAGGCTGAGTAAAAGTAGAGAGAGGGAGCAAACTGTCTGCAATTGCTGCTTTGGTTTTCTGCCATGCATTTGCTCTGGATGGGGATGACTTTCCTTCCCAGGACCAGTGCTGGCCCTTCCAGCCACAGGTAGTTTTGTGTGAGAGTCTTGACATCTGATGTAGCGCTACAGGCCCAGTATTTGGCCATAACAAAATCAAGAACCTTCCCTGAATTGGCTTAGGCAATGTGGAAATGTCCATGAGGCCACTGCCATTATGGTCAGTAATGGAGATATTGTAAACACAGAAAGTTAGCTCTCCGTGTGCTACATGACCCCATATCATCAAGTGAAAGCAGTGTAGGTTGCTCAGAGAATACTAATGGACACTAAAAAGATTCAGTGGTGCTAAATGCAGGCATCTGCTCTCATTTCTGTTAGCCCAAGAAAATCTCCCTGCACTTAAAAATGATGCTCCTGGATGCTCCCTGGCTACCATAATTAATCCATCAGACCATACAGATACTTGAATATGTCTCTGACAACCTCTGGCAAATCGGCTCCCTCCTGGCCTCTGTCTCCATTCAATGTGCTGGGAGCTGAGGCAAGCAGATTACATGCAGATGCCTGGTTTGTGCCCAGGCAAGAGGAATCCTGTGGGCTTGTGTAAGGCATGGGAGGGGGCTGAACCCCCTTCTAGCTTCTGGACTGCAAAGAATGAGACGTCTTGGTTGACTAAGCTGAAGCTCTTTCCTCACCAGGGGGAAGAAAAATCTCTCCGGGTCCTTGCATGGATGACCTGCCTGAAACCAGGACATGGAAAGGTGATTCTGTGTCATTCCCCATATTGTTCATCTGACAATGCATAATGACAGTGCTAGAAGTGAGTTTCCTTGCCCAGTGCAGGGAAGGAACATCAGAGATTGCTTCACTTTCAAAGTCAATTCCCCTGGAGGTCCAGGGACACCTCCAGGGAGGCTGAAGGGGTAGAGACAGGGAGGCCTTGGGATGGAGCTGTGCTGCTAAGCTGGGCCAGGCTTGGGGGCCCAAGGGGATCTGCTGGCAATTGGGCAGCGCTGCAGAGAGACAGCTCTGCCCAGGAGCAGCTCCTCTGCACAGCAGCAGGGCTGGGAGCACCACCTGCAGGGGACAAGGGCGTCTGAGAGAAGGGAGGGAGATATTAACGGCAGTGTGGAGGCACTGTAAAAAAAAAAAAAAAAGCAGTGTAAAGGCAGTGCTGAGAGCTCACTGTGGGAGAAATCTTCACAGCTCTAACATGGTAAGTGTCTGTGTGAGGGCAGGTAATGCAATATCCTACTACAGGGTTCTTCTATAGCTGCCACTTCCCATGCAGGCTTCTCTACCACTGCTGGCTTCTCTAGTACAGAGGACAGGGATATTCCCTGGAATACTGATTACCTGGCAAAGCTGTCAGAAGGACAGGACATGAGGCTTCCTAATCACCAGGCTGGCTACAGGCTGTGCAGCCAGGGTGCAGCCAGGGCTGTGGTGCAGAGCAGGGTCCCTGCTGTGCCCCAGGGGCTGTGTGCCAGGGCAGAGCCTCTCCGACCTGCAAGGCTCTGCACTCAGCCTGCCTGGGGAGCTGCCCAGGGTGTTGCAGGAAGAAGCTGTGGATGGAAGAAGCCCCCCAACAAGGGCAGGACAGGGCAGGGTCCTGCTGGTGCTCACAGCACCACAGCACCCCCAGACCATATCAGAGGGGACTCTTCAGACAGAAGACCAAGTCTGTGGCTGCCTGATGTGGTCTGGGCTTTCCTGATGCTGTGCTTTCAGGTTTCTTTGGTTCATCAGGATAGGAATGGAAACAGAGCTGTACAGAGTACAGAAGATTTTGGGTTTCTGTCACCTCAGTTTTTATGAGGAACCTCAAAAAATGCCTTCAGCACCCTCAGTCCTTCATAATGCAGCAGCATCACCTTCCCAGTTTCATCAGGGCTTGTGTGACCTGCTCTTCAGCACCTGCACACACTGAGAGGGTTCAGGACAGAGCTGAGCAGACAGCAGATGGGATGGGGTGTGTGAGCACTGGCAGGGCACAGACATGGGGACAGAAATAGAGCTCCTGGAAGGGACTCCTGCAGGCAGCAGAAATGGGCAGGGAGAAAGGGAATTGAAAATGGAAACCCTGCTGCAGTGGATACACGGGCACCTCGCTGCCATCCCCTGCAGTGCAGGTTCTGTCCCTGAGCAACCCCCCTCAGCTCTCCCACCCAGCAGAGCCTCTGCCCTCTGGGATGGGGTGTCCTGGGCAGGAGCTGCCTCCTGGGTCGCCAGAGCCCCAGAAGAAAGAAGGTCTGCCTCTCCTGCCATGTGCCCTGTCCCACTTCCTGGCAAAGGGCTGTGAGCCACTGCTCTGCCCTGGTGCTGCCTGGCAGGCAGCAGGCACGGCTGGGCAGGGTGACCCCTTTCTTCTTGCTCATCTCTCCCTCCCCTCTCTCGGTCATGCTGCTTTTCCTTCCATCTCTCTGTATTGTTTGTTCTCTTGCGCTGGAGGTCTTGGATATGTAAGTAATTTGGGACAGCAGGCTGGGGGTCAGCAGAGGAGCAGATGCTGGCACTCAGGCAGAGAATTGTGTTCCTTACAGTGCACTCACCCAGCACAGGGCAGAGTGCCAGCTGGGGAGAGGGAAATATGCTATCCTGAGAAGGGAAGAATGGAAGTTAGTGTGCAGGAGCTCCATGAGAAACAGAGTGGATTTTGCTCAGAGACCCTGTCCTGACTGTGCATTTTCCTCCATGGACAGGCAACCATGCCCTGAGGCATTTAATGTCCAACAGCACCTTCCCAACAGAGTTCCTTCTCCTGCCATTCGCAGACACACGCGAGCTGCAGCTCCTGCACTTCGCGCTCTTCCTGGGCATCTACCTGGCTGCGCTCCTGGGCAATGGCCTCATCCTCACAGCCATAGCCTGTGACCACCGCCTCCACACCCCCATGTACTTCTTCCTCCTCAACCTTGCCCTCCTCGACCTGGGCACTATTACCACCACTGTTCCCAAAGCCATGGCCAATTCCCTGTGGGACACCAGGACCATCTCCTACTCAGGATGTGTTGCCCAGGTCTTTTTCTTTCTGTTCATGATTGGAGGAGAGTACTGTCTTCTCACCCTCATGGCATATGACCGCTATGTTGCCATCTGCAAGCCCCTGCACTACGGGAAAATAATGGATAGTAGAGCTTGTGTCAAAATGGCAGCAGCTGCCAGGGGCAGTGGCTTTCTCAATGCCATGGTGCACTCTGCCAGTACATTTTCCCTCCCCCTCTGCCAAGGCAATACCCTGGACCAGTTCTTCTGTGAAATCCCCCAGATCCTAAAGCTCTCCTGCTCAGATGTCTACCTCAGGGAAGTTGGGCTTGTTCTGATTAGTCTCTCTTTTGCTTCAGGGTGTTTTATTTTTATTCTTTTCTCCTATGTGCAGATCATCAGATCAGTGCTGAGGATACCATCCAAGCAGGGACAGCACAAAGCTTTTTCCACGTGCTTCCCTCACCTGGCTGTGGTCTCCATCTTTTCCAGCACTGCCTTATTTGCCTACCTGAAGCCCCCTTCCATCTCCTCCCCATCCCTGAACCTGGTGGTGACAGTGCTGTACTCAGTGGTGCCTCCAGCAGTGAACCCCGTCATCTACAGCATGAGGAACCAGGAGCTCAAGGATGCACTGAAGAAGCTGAGTCAATCAGTAGTCCTTCAGCAGCAATAAGCTGCCCATGTCTCTTCACAAGGGATTTCCAATTTGTCTCAGGAAACTGCTTGTCTTTGTGTTTTTTTTCTGTGATAATCCTGTTTTTCTTCCTTCACTCCACTTCTACAGAGTGGCCTAAACCCACTCTTTTTTACCCAGAGGCCCTTGTATCTGTATCTATTGTTAAGGTATAGCTGGCTACCCCTGTCACGTCTCTTTAATAAAAGGGTATTTCCTCAGTGCTGGTGCCTGGACCAGCTGGTTTTCAGTGCTGGTGCTGGTTCTTCTTCCAATGTTGTGGTCAGGAACAGGATGAAGGAATTGTTTTATTATCAGGTGGAGGTCATTGCTCTATGGAATTGCTATCCATGGCTGTATGTCCAGGTGTTGGACGATGAGGAGTAGTATCCTTCAGGGTCTGTCTTGGGATCAGCACTGTTTAATATTATTATCAGAAGACGTAGACAGTGAGATCAAGTGCACCCTCAGCAACTTTGCCAATGACACCAATCTGAGTGGTGCTGTTGATACAACAAAAGGAAAGGATAATATCTGTTTAGACCTGAGCAAGCTTGAGAAGTGGGCCCATGTGAATCTAAACAGGTTCAACAAGTCCAAGTGCGAGGCATTGCACCTGGGCCAGGGCAATCCCAGACATGAGGACAGACTGGGAGAAGAAGTCCTTGAGAGCAGCCCTGCTGAGAAGGACTTGTGGGTTCTGGTGGACAAAAAGTTTGACATGAGCCAGCAGTGCATACTTGCAGCCCAGAAGCCAACTGTACCCCAGGCTTCATCAACAGAGGAGTGTCCAGCAGGATGAGGGAGGTGATTGTGCCCCTCTCCTCTGCCCTTGTGAGGCCTCATTTGGAGTGTAGGGTCCCCAACTCGAAAAGGAATTTGATCTGTTAGAGTGGGCCCAGAGAAGGTCCACATAGCTGATCAGAGGACTGGAGCACATCTCCGGTGAAGAAAGGCTGAGAGAGCTAGGGCTTTTCAGCCTGAAAAAAAGAAGGGTCCTGGGAGACCTCAATGCAGCTTTTCAGTGCTTAAAGGAATCTTATAAATAAGATAAAGAGTAACTTTTTGCTTGGGCCAATAATGACAGGACAAGGGAGAATGGCTTTAAACCAGGCCCCTCACTCCGCAGAGCATCACCACCAGCTCTTGGCACCACAGGGACCACAGCAAGGGGACAGGAGTGGCAGGTCCTGTTCTGCCAGAGGAAAACTCAGATATTGTCTGAGTTGTGTGGCCATGCTGGGTGAGGACTCACAGCTGGGCATTTGTGGTGCAGAGCCAGAGGTCGTGGACAGGGGTAACATGCAAGTGCAGAAGGCAGGTGGCCACTCTGGGCCATTGGTGGAATGATTGGCATGGGAAGGTGGCCCAGGACATTTGTCATCCCCAGCCTTAGCGATGGCTGTTCCTAGTACTGGCTGCTCACTCTGATTTATGGCTGGGGTTTGCTGCCAGGCCACCCCCGTCCTCACCTTCAGCTCCCTGCCTGTGTGGGGGAATGGCCAACCCTGTCCAACCTCTTCCCTGGACCAGACACCTTCAGACCCCAGAGCAGGGATATCTGTGAAACCCCCATGGGACATGGTCAGGGCAAGGCAGGCATCAGGTGCAGGGGGAAGGGGAGAGCTATAGAGAAAAGGAAGCAAGAGCTGCAGTGGGGATCAGTCTGGGGGACCATTGCCCACCCTGACCACACCCTTCCCTGTACTGTGCCTGAACAGTGGGGCCATGGGACCATGTGTGGGACAGAAGGGACTGGCTGGTGCAGGGATAGAGCCCAGACAGGGGCCATGAAACCTCTGCCAGGAGGTGACAGCAAAGAAGGTTTTAACAAGGCATTAATGGATGATTCCTTTGTTATGCAGTTACAACTGGGGGAAAGGCAGTGCTTATCTGGAACTTGTAGCTGCAAGGAAAGTCAAGAGTAAAAATCCAAGCTTCAGTGACTGCATTAGAGCCCAAGGCTGGACAAGACAAAATCAAGGCTGCTGTTGAAAGGGGAGAGTGACTGCATAAGAGCAGACATTGATGGGGCTGGAGGCACTCAGTGTCTTCTTTGCCTTAGTCTTCTTCAGGGTGGTGATCAGAAGAGCAGAGTCTGGCTGGAGGCCTGTGACTAGCAGTGTTCCCCAGGGGTCGGTGCTGGGTCCGGTCTTGTTCAACATCTTCATCGATGACCTTGATGAGGGAATAGTGTCTGCCCTCAGCAAGTATGCCAGTGAAACAAAGCTGGGAGGAGTGGCTGACACGCCAGAAGGCTGTGCTGCCATTCAGCGAGACCTGGACTGGCTGGAGAGATGGGCAGGAAGAAACCAAATGAGATTTAATCAGAGCAAGTGTAGAGCCCTGCACCAGGGAAGGAACAACCCGAAGTATCGGTACAGGCTGGGGGACAACCTGCTGGAGAGGAGCTCTGAGGAGAAGGACCTGGGGGTCCTGGTGGACGACAGGTTGACCATGAGCCAGCACTGTGCCCTTGTGGCCAAGAGGGCTAATGGGATCCTGGCGTGCATTAAAAGGAGCGTGGCCAGCAGGTCGAGGGCGGTGATCCTCCCCCTCTACTCTGCCCTGGTCAGGCCTCACCTGGAGTACTGTGTCCAGTTCTGGACTCCCCGCTACGAGAAAGACAGGGATCTCCTGGAAAGAGTACAGCGGAGGGCCACAAAGATGATACAGGTCCTGGAGCATCTTCCTTATGAGGAAAGGCTGAGAGACCTGGGTTTCTTCAGCCTGGAGAAGAGAAGACTGTGAGGGGATCTCCTCAGTGTATATAAATATCTGAGGGATGGGGGACAGAAGGGTGTAGCCAACCTCTTCTCAGTGGTTTGTGGGGATAGGACAAGGGGCAATGGCTGCAAGTTAGAGCACAGGAAGTTCCGCACTGGCATGAGAAAGAACTTCTTCACGGTGAGGGTGGCGGAGCATTGGAACAGGCTGCCTAGGGACGTTGTGGAGTCTCCTTCTCTGGAGATATTCAAAGCCTGTCTGGATGCCTACCTGGGCAGCCTGCTCTGAGGAACCTGCTTTGGCAGGGGGGTTGAACCCGATGATCTTTCAAGGTCCCTTCCAACCCCTACAGTTCTGTGATTGTGTGTGATTCCTTTCCAACCTCAAACATTCTGTGACTCTATGACCCTGCTGGGTTGTGTAGTCTGTGTACACAGAGGGATTTCATTTGTTGTGAAAAATATTGCTTCTCCTGAATATTTACATATTCTTGAAAGAAATGGAATGCAATTTGTGGGTGTCCTAACTATTAACAGGACAGGAAAAGATGATTCCCATAAGGAACTCCTATTTCATTTAGGAGAAAAGATAGCACTGGAAATAGGTGTCTGTCTCTAGCTGACACAAGGAAGAACAGTGATTGCAACAGTTTGATTCACCGCTGATTCCCCAGGACACCCAGGGACTTGTCAAGAGCTCCCTGTGCTGCTGAGCTGGGCCAGGCTCCTGGGCCCAAGGGAAGCTCCTGGCAAGCGGGCAGCACTGCAGAGAGACAGCTCTGCCCAGGAGCAGCTCCTCTGCACAGCGCAGCAGCAGGGCTGGGGGCACTGCCTGCAGGGGACAAGGGCAGTTGATAGAAGGGAGGGAGATGTTAAAGGCAGTGTGGAGGGGGGATGCTGAGAGCTCACTGTGAGAGAAATCTTCACAACACTTAACAGAGTAAGTATCTGGCTGCAGGGACATGCAGCTCTTGCTCCTGGTGCCATCTTCAGATTTGCTAGAAAATCCCACAACCTATGGGATCTTTATGGAGGACTCAAGACTCAGGAGAAGTTTTTTGGATAAGAGGAGAACAACAAGGTCCACAGCAAAGATTATCTTCCAATGTTGTCAGAGGGTCAGGACATGAGGGCTCCTTCTCACAGGGCCTGCTGCTGGCTGTGCAGCTGGGGTGCAGGCAGGGGTGCCCAGGGCTGTGGTGCAGAGTAGGGTCCCTGCTGTGCCCCAGAGGCTGTGTGCCAGGGCAGGGCCTCTGCCACCTGCCAGGCTCAGCACTCAGCCTACCCGGGGAGAGCCCAGTTCTTGTTTAGTCTTGTTAGAACAGAGCTGCTCTATATCCACTGAACATGGGGAGATGTCCCTGGGCAGTTCTCTGGGACAGGAGGTGTGTGCAGTGCAGAGCACACAGGTGATGAAGGTCTGTGAGCAATGGCAGGGAGGAGATGTGGGAATAGGGAAGCAGCTGCCAGCAGGGACAGCTCCAGGCAGCAGAGACCTGGGCAGGGAGGGAGAGGGAGCTGCTGCCAGAAACACCAAGGGAGGGGGGATTCAGGCACTCCCTGCCAGGGCTGCAGTGCAGGCATTTTCTGCAGCAAACCCCTGCTCTCCTCTGACACCCAGAACAGCCTCTGCCTTGAGGGGCTTTAGGGCATGAGCCACCTCCTCCTCGGCTGGACCTCCATAAGAAGAGAGGAGCCTGTGTCTTGCAAGGTGATACACAATGATGAGGCTAAGAGTACCTGTCCTGCTGTGTCACTCTCATAGTTGGCATGCAAACTTGGTAAGCTTGATAAGCATTGTGGTATTCCCTGTTATGTCTCCACCTGTTTGTGCTTCTCCTACTTCTTTGTCTAGGATTAAGGTGGGTGTAAACTTCTGTTCTGAACTGGACTGCTGGTGAACAAGGTGCCTAGACTCCATTTTACACCGTCAGGCACACTGTCATTCAGTTGTGAGGGCTGTTGAATGAGGTGCCTCATTCTTCACGCAGCACATGGAATAGTAATTTCTGTGAAGGAGGAGTGGGTTTTGCTCAGAGAAGTCTGCCATACTTGTCACTTTTATCTTCTCCTAGTGCAGACGTGCATGCCCTGAGGCAGCAAATGTCCAACAGCACCTTCCCAACAGAGTTCCTCCTCCTGGCATTCGCAGACACACGCAAGCTACAACTCCTGCACTTCGCGCTCTTCCTGGGCATCTACCTGGCTGCCCTCCTGGGCAACGGACTCATCCTCACAGCCATAGCCTGCCACCACCGCCTCCACACCCCCATGTACTTCTTCCTCCTAAACCTCGCCCTCATTGACCTGGGCTCGATCTCTACCACTGTTCCCAAAGCCATGGCCAATTCCCTGTGGGAAACCAGGGCCATTTCCTATGAAGGTTGTGCTACCCAAGCTTTTCTGTTAGTCTTTTTCATCTCAGCAGAATTTTATCTTCTCACCATCATGGCCTATGACCGCTATGTTGCCATCTGCAAACCCCTGCACTATGGGACAATACTGGACAGCAGAACTTGTGTCAATATAGTAGCAGCTGCCTGGGGCAGTACTTTTCTCTATTCTGTGCTGCACACTGCCAATACTTTTTCCCTCCCCCTGTGCCAAGGTAATGCCCTGGACCAGTTCTTCTGTGAAATTTCCCAGATCCTCAAGCTCTCCTGCTCAGATGCCTACCTCAGAGAAGTTGGCCTTGTTGTGGCTAGTGCTGTTTTAGCATCAGGGTGTTTTGTTTTCCTTGTGATGTCCTATGTGCAGATCTTCAGGGCTGTCGTAAGGATTGCCCCTGAGCATGGCTGGCACAAAGCTTTTTCCACTTGCCTCCCTCACCTGGCCGTGGTCACCCTGTTTCTCAGCACTGCATTTTTTGCCTACCTGAAGCCCCCCTCCAGGTCTTCCTCATCCCTGAATCTTGTGCTGGCAGTTCTGTACTCAGTGGTGCCTCCAGCAGTGAATCCCCTCATCTACAGCATGAGGAACCAGCATCTTAAGGATGCAGTGTGGAAACTCATGACTGTTTTTCAGAAGCAATAAATAGTCTATCTTCCTTCTCATATTACTCATAATATAACTCATTACAGGTGAGATGTATTTTTATTTTTTTTTCTCATTTTGCTTTTCATTTCTTGTGATAATATTATCCAAAAAGAAATGATTTGTTCATCTTCTTCCATATAAACACCCACCTGTCTTGAGTGACTCTAAGATTTGGTGGAAACAAGGTGTATTTAAAGTGTGTTTGAGATATATTTAAATAAAAGGAAGGACCTGCAGTGACTTGCTTGTCTGAGATCCTTCCTCAGACACCTGTGGTGGAGCTGCAGGAGCACTTGGCTGTGCACAGAGGTGGAGGGGGAAAGAGGCCTGGCACAGGAGCACTGCCAGGGAGCTCCAGGGCTTGGTTTTTCCTGTCCACGGGCAGGGACAGGCCAGGGGAACTTCTCTAATACAGATGGCTCCGTACCAGCATCTCCAGCATAAAAGGGCACCTGCTCGGGGCAGTGCTTGAAGGCTCAGCTCTTCTCCCAAAGCTGCTCTCATGGATATTGCAAAAGAATGGAATTGAAGGAGGCTCCTTGATTTGTTTGATTCCTTGTGGGCTTATGAGGATGAGATCAGTTGATCACCCAGGATCGGCTTTTAGGCAGGGAAGGCTTATTCTGGTGTTGCCTGCATGGATATGGTGACTCTACCAGCCTGTGTCCACAGCATGCAGTAGGTGTGAAGGCAGGCAGGCATCTTTCTAGAGGGAAGTGGAAGCTGCCAGAAGAGCCCAGGGGATCATCAAGGACAGTGTGTGTCAAGGAGTCAGAAGGGCATGTAGCCCACAGAGCATGAGCATGTCCAAGGTGGAGCCACCCAGAGATACTGTGCAAGATCTGGGATGGAACAGGCAAAGGAGAGCTCTGTAACTCCAGGGAACACAGCAGGCATAGGAAAAGCAGTCTGGTACGTTATTTATTACACATCTGGTAAAATTTCATAGACTGGATCTACTAAACCACACGAAAACATCCCTTGACATTGGAAATGATTTGGACTTGGTGATCCTTGTGGGTCCCCTCCACAAGGGGAAGGTGAGGAGGTGAGGTAATTTGCAGATGGCAGCAGCAGAGGCACTGCCACAGACCTCCACTTCTCCATTTGATGCTTTGGGGTCTGATGTGTCTGAAGCTGATGAGTTTGGTTGTGTGGGAGACCTTCTGATGCCTAAGCTAGTTGGCAGGCAGAGTACCTGAGGTGCACTGGAGTACCCGCTGGTGCTCCTGGGTGGGCTGGGAAGAGGCCTCCTGAGCACAACAGCTTCTTGTAGCCCTGTGGATGCTGGCTGTGAGGTCATTTGTGTCCCAACCCCTGCCTGGCCAACAGCAGGGAGGCAGAGCCTCCAAGGTCATAAAGGCCCTCAGAAAGCTGACCCCAACAGGGTGACACAACTGGGGAGGCCAGGGGAAAGCTGGGTGAATAAAGGTGGGAGATCTGGGGGGAGAGAAGAGGGGTTTGGTTAAGAGAAAGGAAAGATTTTGAAGAGGTAAGAGGGGTTCAAGAAAGGCTGATGCTTATGCGACACTCACTGGGAAAATATTCATGTTATGTTTTGGTAATATTTCTAACTAGTAACCGGAAAATCTAGTGCTATCCTAAATGCTCTCTCTCACCCTGAAAGGCATCCACTGCTCTAATCCTGAAACTCAAATCCTACCTTGAAGTCAAACCCCAGACACATTACCCATGCAACAGCACAAATTTTCCCCTAATTCTGAAGCATTTCTGAAGAACAATTTGAGTTCTCTGCTGTCATATCTTACATAATACCACCTCCACAGATATGTGAGCTCCACAAGTAGATGTCTCCAGAGGTTTATGCTCTTGCTGGATTGTGGTAGGCTGTGTGATAAGAAGCACATCTGCACACAAAGTGAAGGCCCAGGCAAGTAATAGCAGGAAGAGTAATTCAGTTCATGCCCTGTCCTGGCTGGTTGCAGACCCATCACAGGAGAGTCCACAGCTCAACAAGAGCCCATCTGCATGAGCCCAGAAGAGCACAGAGCACATTGGCAAGTGGGAACCCAAGTCACAGGCTCCTGAGGAAACAAGATCTTGTCCCAGCTCCTTCCAGGGCTACTGTGGAAGGGCTGTCATCCCAGTGTCCAGGCAGAAAACCCTTCAAGATGAATCAATGGCAGCAGCTCTCCGCATCACCATTTGGACTAAGGGGATTACTGCCAAGGGCTGTAGGTCACCTAATGGTTGTACACAGGGGTAGAGTGCAGCAGCTGGACTAGAACCAGGTCATCAGAGTGGCCATGCAGTCAGCAACAGGAGATATGGCAGTGTGTGGACTCAGTGGACTTATGTATGTGAGTGTGTGTGAGATTGGGGTGGTGTATGCCAGGAGCTACTATGGGGCTGCAGCCATAGGGGCTCATATGTCCAAGTGCCTTCAACTGCACAGACTGAGAGCCAGGAACTTGTCCTGGGCAGGCTGAGTATTTGATCCCGGCTGCTGGCAGATCTACCTTGGACACACAAACATGCACAGGTGCACACTACCACTTTGTATTTCCCACTGTCAGGCCTCCTTCCTGCTCTGCCAGAGAGGGAATCAGGATAAGACTTCTCCTGCTGTTTGTGGTTGTGTGAATGCTGAGTGTGCCTGCCTGCATTCACCTGTGTCCTGCCATGTATTGATGCCTATGTGTTGTGTATGTGGGCTTGCGTGTGAGTCTCCCGGGAGTGCACGCTCTGCCCATCTCAGCTTGGACTGAGGGGCAGAGAGCTGCAGCAGCCTCAGCTCCCTCAGGCTGCTGAAGAGGGCTCTCTGTTGAATAGAGTTGTGCACCTGCTGGGCAAAAAAACATCTCTGTATATGACATAGATGTGGCAAGGCTGAAAGGAATGGAAAAGCTAAGCGGGTTGTGGTTCATAGCAAGCTGAATATGAGCCAGCAGTGTGCCCTGACAGCCAGGAGGGCCAACTGTATCCTGGGGTGCATCAAGCATGACATTGCTAGTCAGTCAAGGGAAGTGATTGTCCCACTCTACTCTGCACTGGTGTGGCCTCACCTCAAGTACTATGTGCAGTTCTAAGCACCACAGTACAAAAAGGACGTGAAACTGTTGGTGGACGGATCATTGTGTGTTCCTTCCAACTTGGGATATTCTATGATTTTCTGATTCCAGGCCATCAAATCCACACAGTGCAATAAACATGATGTCCCTTCCCTCCATCTGGCTGGAAGCAGGGCCCTCTAGCCCTATTCATAGTAGTTGTCAGTGTGTCTCAGGGACTGTAATGGAAACAGGAGCAGCTGTTTTCTTAGAAGGCCCCCCTTTGGCCATTGTTTTTCCCTACAACTCACATACCCATGCCTCTAGGGTCAAGGCAGATTTCCCATCCCATTTTCTCATGTTCTCTCCATGGTCATGCAGGTAAAACCATGGGGTGGCACGTGGTGTGTACCCACCATATCCCCTTTCCTGAGAAGAGCAGAGGCTGATGACAAGCTTGACACAAGCCGACAGTGTGTGCTTCCATGCCAGAAGGCCATCCGCATCCTGGGCTGCATCAAAAGAGGACTGGCTATCAGGTCGAGGGAGGTGATTGTCCCCCTCTACTCTGTTCTTTTGAGGCTCCACTTGGAACACTGTGTCCAGGTCTGGGACCCCCAGCAGAAGAAGAATGTTGAGGTGTTAGCAGGTCCAGAGGAGGGTTATGAAGTTAATCAGAGGGATGCAGCATCTCTTTTACAAAGAAAGGCTGAGAGAGCTTGGGCTGTTCTGCCTACAGAAGAGAAGGCTGTGGGGGGACCTCACTGTGGCCTTTCAGTACTTAAAGAGAGCTCATACAAAAATGGAGAGTCTTTGCTCAATCAGATAATGACAGGATGAGAGGGGAAAGGTTTCAAACTAAAAGAGAGGAGGTATAGATTAGAGGTTAGGATGAAATTCTTCACTCAGAGGGTGGCACTAGAGGCACTAGAATAGGTTGCCCAGAGAGGTTGTGGATGCCCCGTTCCTGGAGGTGTTCAAGACCAGGCTGGCTGAGGCACTGGGTAACCTGATCTAGTGGGTGGCATCCTTGCCCATCACAGGGGGCTTGGAACTGGATGATCTTTAAGGTCTCTTCCTCACCAAGACATTCTTTGACTCTATCTTTCTATGATCCAAATACTTCTTGAACACTGACAGTCATGGGACATCAACCAGGTAACTAGAAAGCCCATTCCAATGTTTGACCACCCTCACAGTACAGAATATTTTCCTAATGCCCAGTCTGAACAGGCCCTGGTGCAGCTTTGTGCCTTTCCCACATTTCCTGCCATTGGTTACCAGGGAGAAGAGATCGGCACCCCACTTCTCCACTCTCCACTTCTCCTCCTAAGGAAGTAATTGACAGCAATGAGGTCACCCTTCAGTGTTCTTTTCTCCAGACTACCCAACAGTCCACAGGCTGTCTTCATAGGACATGCCCTTTTCCCTTGGTTTCCCATCTAAAAAGTTCCTAATCACATAAGCTCCCTGGAGCAAACATTTTCTCTGTCCCATGCTCTCACCAGTCAGTGTGACTGACCAGGTCTGGTTCCCTTCACTGTCTCCTTTATCACTTGTCACTCAGGTTTGTGTCCCTGGACACATTGTGCTTTCTCCCCAGGAAGTAGCCAAGCACCACACACACACAGCCAGTCTCTCCTTCCCCCCTGCTTAAGAAAACAGGGGGAGATAAGCAGGCTATGGGGAGAGACTCTTTATCAGGGAGTGTAGCAGTAGGACAAGGAGCAACAATTAAAAATAATAAAAAGAAGCGAGTCACTGGAACAGGTTGCTCAGAGAAGTGGTGGATGCCTCATCTTCCCTTAGCAGTGTTCAATGTCAGGGTGGATGGGACCTTGAGCAAAGAGGTCTAGAGGCAAGAACACTTGCCTGTGGCAGGGGGATTAGAACTAGATGGTCTTGAAGGTCCCTCCAGATTCAAAGAGTTCTATGATATGGTGATCCTGCAGGCCAGAAATTGGTTGTGTAGCTTATGTAGACAGAGGGATTTCAGTTTCTATGAAAAAAATCATCTCCCTGAGTATCAACAAGTCCTTTGAAGAGATGGGACACAGCCTGCCTCTCACTTTGTGGTTGTCCGGTCTCACAATGGAAGAAGAAAATATAATTCTTATGCCAAACTCTTATTTTCAATTAGGGGAAAAGACAACACTGGAAGTAATTGTCTATCCCCAGCTCAAAAAAGAAAATCAGTGATTGCTTCAGTCTGTTTCAAGGGGGAGCTCATCAAGGGGGAAGAGCTCCCTCTGCAGCTAAGTTGGGCCGGGCTCCTGGGCCCAAGGGGAGCTCCTGGCAAGAGGGCAGCACTGCAGAGAAACAGCTCTGCCCAGGAGCAGCTCCTCTGCACAGCACAGCAGCAGGGCTGGGGACACTGCCTGCAGGGGACAAGGGTGGCTGAGAGAAGGGAGAGAGATGTTAAAGGCAGTGTGGAGGGGGGATGCTGAGAGCTGACTGCGGAAGAAATCTTCACAGCTCTAACGTGGTAAGTGTCTGTGTGAGGACAGGCAGGTGCAGAATCCTAGAGGGTTTTTCTATAGCTGCCACTTCCCATGGCTGATAGGACATGTCACAGGAGCTGTGCTGGCTTCTCTAGTAAAGAGGACAGGGATGTTCCCTGGATTACTGATTACCCACCTAAGCTGTCAGAAGGACAGGACGTGAGGGTTCCTTCTCACAGGGCTGGCCATAGACTTTGTAGCCAGGGGTGCAGGCAGGGGTGTCCAGGGCTGTGGTGCAGAGCAGGGTCCCTGGTGTGCCCCAGGGGCTGTATGTCATGGCAGGGACTCTGCCACCTGCCAGGCTCAGCACTCAGCTTTCCTGGGGAGCTGCCCAGGGTGCTGCAGGGAGAAGCTGCATGTGGAAGGAGCCCCCACAGAAGGGCAGGGCATGGCAGGGTCCTGCTGGTGCCCAGGGGCTTGTGCCTGGTGCAGGCTGCTCACAGCTCTACAGCACACCCAGGGCATCCTTGGGGAGATTCTTGACAGGAAAGACCAAAGCCTGCACTACCTCAATGACTGTCTTGAGAGTCTCTGTTTTAATTTTCCTGCTGTGAAAGACCATAATGTCAATGATAATGGATAAGTTTCTGGTGGTCGTTAATGTACAGTGTAGGGAAGTTCTGACCCTTCCAGAGTCCACAGACAATTAACCAGGTCTCTGTGGCACACATGCAATGAAACCCAGATCTCCAAACAGGAGAATGCATTCTTCACAGAGAAGGGGCAGTATATTATGTCGCATAGGTTCTGTAAAATAAGATTTAGGTTTTGCTCTCTAACTTCCCACTCTATTTTCCTCCATGAACAGGCAAACATGACAAGAGGCAGCAAAAGTCAAACTGCAGTTTCCCCACTGAATTCCTCCTCCTGCCATTCACGGACACACGCGAGCTGCAGCTCCTGCACTTCGCACTCTTCCTGGGCATCTACCTGGCTACCCTCCTGGGCAATGGCCTCATCCTCACAGCCATAGCCTGCGACCACCGCCTCCACACCCCCATGTACTTCTTCCTCCTCAACCTTGCCCTCATTGACCTGGGCTCCATCTCTACCACTGTCCCCAAAGCCATGGCTAATTCCCTGTGGGACATCAGGGCCATTTCCTACGTTGGTTGTGCTACCCAAGCCTTTCTGTTAGTCTTCTTCGTTTCAGCAGAGTTTTCTCTTCTCACCATCATGGCCTATGATCGCTACATTGCCATCTGCAAACCCCTGCACTATGGGACAATAATGACCAGCAGAACTTGTGTCAACATTGCAGCAGCTGCCTGGGGCAGTACTTTTCTCTATGCTGTGCTGCACACTGCCAATACATTTTCACTGCCCCTCTGCCAAGGCAATACTGTGGACCAGTTCTTCTGTGAAATCCCCCAGATCCTCAAGCTCTCCTGCTCAGATGTCTACCTCAGAGAAGTTGAACTTCTTGTGGTTAGTGTCAATGTAGCTTTTGGTTGTTTTGTTTTCCTTGTGCTGTCCTATGTACAGATCTTCAGGGTTGTTCTGAGGAACCCTTTCCAGCAGGGCCACCACAAAGCCTTTTCCACGTGCCTTCCTCACCTGGCTGTGGTCTCACTGTTCACTTGCACTGCCTTTTTTGCCTACCTGAAGCCCCCCTCCATGTCCTTCTCCTCCCTTAATCTTTTGCTGGCAGTTCTGTACTCAGTGGTGCCTCCAGCAGTGAACCCTGTAATCTATAGCATGAGGAACCAGGAGCTTAAGGATGGACTGTGGAAAATGATGACTGGAGGTTTTTCAGAAGCAATAAATGAACTGCTTTCTTCTGCATATCACTCATAGTGTAACTCGTTACAGGCCAAGCTGTTGGTTTTCTGAGTGTGTGCATTGATTTTTTTTTCTTCTGCTTTATTTATGATAATGTTGTCCACAAAGAGATAACATTATTCATTCCCTTCCATTTCAGTGTCTACTGGTGTTGGGTGACTCCAAGAGTTGGTGGAAACAAGGAGCCAGTCTCTCTGTGTATACTAATAAAGAAAGAAACCTGCAGTGACTTGCTTGCCTGAGAGACTTCCTCTACTTCCTTGGAGATCTGTGGTGTAGTTTCAGGGGCATTTGGCTATGTTCAGTGGTGGAGGAAAAAGGAGTCGTGGCACAGCAACACTTCCAGGGAGCCCCAGAGCTTGGTCTGTCCCAGGCTGCTCTGACTTTCACCTCCCATGCTCTCCTTCAGAGTCCTTGTGTTGCTGTGAGGACTGATTGCTCTTGTTAATTGCTCACTGTGCTGCTCTGTGGCAGTCCTGTGTCCACAGGCAGGGACAGGCCAGGAGCACTTCTCTAACACATCTGGCTCCGTACCAGCATCTGCAGTGCAAAAGAGGATCTGCTGAGGGCAGTGCCTGAAAGCACAGCTCTTCACCCAAAGCTGGATATTGCAAAGGAATAGACTCAAAGGAGGCTCCTTGCTGTGTTTGTTTCTCTGTGGACTCAGGGAGAAAAGATCTTCTGATTACCCAGGATCAGCTTCTAGGCAGGGAGGGCTGATTCTGGAATTGCCTGCTGGTGCCCAGCACCCATAGAGACGGTGACTTCACTGGCCTGTATCCAGAGCATGCAATAAGTGTGAAGGTAGGCAGGCATCTTTCTGGAGAGAAGTGGGAGCTGCCAGGAGAGCCTAGGAGTTGAGCAGGGACAGTGTGTTCCAGGGAGTCAGCAGGGCACGGAGCCCACAGAGCATGAGTGTGTCCAAGGTGATTAAGTGACTCAGAGATAAGATGCTAGATCTGGGATGGAACAGGCAAAGGAGAGCTCTGCAAATCCAGGGAATACAGCAGGCCTAGGGAAAGCAGTCTGCTGAGTTCTTTGTTATACCTCTGGTGAAATTTCATAGACTGAATAAAGTGAACCACCCCAAAACATATCCTGACACTGGAAATGACTTGGACTAAGTGGTCCTTGTGGGTCCCTTCCAGCTCGGGCTATTCATGCTGTGCTGTTCTGGGAAGGGGGCTCGCCGGGAGAGGGGTGGGGGGGCTGAAGGCTGCCTGGGGGAGGGGAACCTCCTGTAGATGGCAATAGAAGGGACACCGCACTGACCTCTACTCCTCCATTTGCTGCTTTGGGGCCATCCCAGCCTGGGCTACTCTGCTGGGCTGGGCAGGGCTGGTGTTGTGGTTTCAGCCAACCAGCAGCTAAGCACCACACAGCCGTTTGCTCACCTTCTCCCCTCCCTCACTGGGACGGAGGAGAGAATCAGGAAAATGAAGCCTGTGGGTTGAGATAGAGACAGTTTATTAAGACAGGAAAATAATAATAATAATAACAACAATAATAGTAATATGTTTGAAAATAGTGATGCACAATGCAGTTTGTCACTACCCGCTGACCAATGCCCAGCCTATCTCCAAGCAGTCCGACCCCCCCACCCTGGCTAGCTACCCCTATATATTGCTTAGCATGACGTCAGATGGTATGGAATACCCCTTTGGCCACTTTGGGTCAGCTGTCCTGGGTCTGTCCCCTCCCAGCTCCTGCTGCACCCCCAGCCTGGCAGGACAGAGTGAGAAGATTAAAAGTCCTTGGATTAGCGTAAGCACTGCTCTGCAACAATTCAAACATCAGCATGTTATCAACATTCTTCTCATCCTAATCTAAAATGTAGCACCCTACCAGCTACTAGGAGGAAAATTAGGAGGCACCCTAAAAGACATCCCTCACTCTGAGATGAATCTGCTGCTCTGATCCCCAATCTCAAATCCTGCTTCAAAGCCCAACCACAGCAACATCACCTGTTACCATTATTTTTTACATATTGCTCTCACTAATCCCTAGTCTTTAATCACCAGCATTAGAATATCATCCCATAACAAAACACATAATATAACCCTTACCAAAAATCTGGCCGATACCCTTAACACTGCGTGGGTGGTTTGGTGCTCAAAGCAGAACACCAAAGCCTCCCTCTAAGGCTCTGCCCAATCCCTAAACCTGAAAGGCAGGATCTAATCCCTAAACATTAATCCGAACATCTAATCCTCAAATTCCTCACTGCTGCACTCTTATCACAAAACTGAAGTGGTTTGGCCATATGAGGGTTATCAGGGCTTGAGATGACCTGGAGCAGTCACCTAGTCTTGGAGGAGGCAGGCGAGGTGACATGGATCTGGCCAGGTCATAAATCTAAAGAAAAGATCGATGGGGATGCTCTGCTGAGGTCAGCTGTGCCTCAGGATGTCAGGAGGCAGCAGGAGGCCCATGGCTGTGCAGATGGGTGTCGGGGCACTTCTGCCTGAGGGCCTGATGTGCCACTTTCAGACATGTGGCTGGTGTATGTGTGTGTCATTTTAACTGTGAGCCACTGACATGCAGCTAGAGCAAGTATTGATTTCAATGTCATTCCTGTTCTAATACCTAACAGAGCTTGAACATAGGTATCTCTTGCCTATCAGAGAAGCTGAAAGGCCTTGAGAAGGTGCATGCTTTGGAGAATGAAAACAACCTTGCTTTTATCTTGTTAGATGCTAGGCCTCAAGGAGGGTGCCAGGTTTGTATGTTCTTATAGAGCAGTCTATTTTGCCTTAGAAACTCCAAATCCAGTAGGAAGCAATGGGCTTTGGTGGAGACTCCGAGGTCACTTCTGCCTCTGGAGCTGATAGACCAGAAGCAGGAACATGGCTGGGCAAGGCACTGGGAGGTCCCATCTTTCTGGAGTAACTGCCAGGTCAACCCTTGCCTCCTGGCTGGCAGATGGGCTTTTAGCCTCACGTCTCCTCCCACTGTCTGTCACAGGCCAGCAGAAAGCACCTCTCTGGCATGGTGCTTGTGTGATGCCCTCTGCCCACGTATCTGATAGGTCCATTGGACTTGGTTGTGTGTTGTCAAGTCTCTTGTGCCTGAGTACATGACTGGGGAACAGCAGGCATGTGGCTTGGTTGTGTCTATCTGAGGAGCTGAAATCCTAGTAGGAAGTCCACATGGCCTGGAAGATCATGGTGAGGTTCCGTCTGCCTGATCAGCTGACAGGCCAGAGAAAGTCTAATGGGTTAGGGTGACTGTGTGAAGGTTAGTTTCTGAGATGTTGCTATAAGGTAAGGGAATGTGCTATAGTGTGTGAGGTCACCTGGAGGGAATCTGTTATCAGTCCATGGGTTTATGTTTCAGGGCACAAGTGGAGAGGGAACAGGCATCAATGAAGGTATGGAAAGGTCCAGGTGACAGCAAGGTAAGAATGCAAGATGGGTATTTGTAGCCTGCAGGAAAACAGAGACAGGTTTGGTACATCATAGAAAAGCCAGTGGTGGAGATTGCCAGAGCACTGGCAAGGCAAGACTTAGCCAAGAAAACCAAGGTCTTTGTCCCCAAGGCAGGTCTCTCTGCCACCAAGGCCTAGGAGGAGACATGTTGTCCTCTTTGCACTGGGGGGCTTATCTCTTCTTTGCACCTTCTGAGTGAGGCCAGGAGGTGTCACACCACTGTCTTTCACTTGGCACTGCATACCCCACATCCCACTGCCCGAGGAAGAGCCCAGAGACCCAGGTAAGGACAGGACCTCTCTGCCCGGGGCAGGCAGCAGGCCTTGGCCTTTCTGCTTGATGAAACAAAGAGAGCATTTTCTCAGCCTCAGAGCCACCTGCACAGGGCCTTGGCCTACCTCTAATCATGGCCTCCAATTACCTGCTCTAAGGAGTCCATGGGGTTTTGTTGGTAATAGACATCAGAGGGACCATTCAGTGCGTTGAAGGACTTTGGGGTGTGTCTTCTAACTTTGGTTTTCTGAGAGATCTCATCAGTCTCCTCTCAGGAGCTTCTTGGACTTGGCACAACTACTCTTGTCTAGTAAGACAGAAAAGCCCTAAGAGTCTCTTAAGGGGGTCTGGACAGGTAGAAGTTTGACACTGTATGACAGCCTTGCTCCTCACCTCCTTGCAACATTTTTCTCATTTTACCCCTAGGACTTCTGTCACTTCTCCTGACATCAGGCTTCTCCACTGAAGTTTGCACCTTATATCTCCTTTGCCCCAACTCCCTCCTGCTTCACTTAGAGAACAGGCTGCACAGAGGTAGAGAAGGATAATTCTTAATTGCAAGCAAACTATAAAAAAGTATGATGAAGCTTAATAATCAATAAAACATACTTCTCAATTGTATGCTAGCTCCAGGAAGTATCCAATGAGGTTCACCTTCCAAAATGTATAGTCTTATCCTCTTTTTTTTTTTTTCTTTTTTTTTTTTTTTCTTTTTTTTTTTTTTCTTTTTGCAGTATATAGATGTGAAAAAATATGTGAAAACAGTTTCAGAATTGCCTAAAGACACCAATAGAATACATAAAGGAAGTAAAAGCTATGAACTTATGAACTCCCTGAGGCTTAAAGCAGCAGCTAGATCATAACATGACAGAGTCATAGAATCTTAGAATCAAAGAATGATACAATCTCAGAATGATTTGGGCTGGAACAGGACTCGAAGATCATGGGCAGAGGCATCTCTCACTACATCAGGTTTCTGAAAGGACCTTCAACCCAGCTTTCAACACCTGCAATGGCGAGGCATTCAAAACTTCTCTGGGAAACCTGTTGAAGTGACACACTATTCTCATCCTAAAATCTTTCCTCCTTATATCTATTATATAGCTACACCCTTTCAGTTCAAAACCATGACCCTCTGTGCTGTCACTACAGGCTCTAATAAAAAAAAATGTCTTTCTCATAAGCCCCCTTGAAATACTGAAAGGCAGCAATAAGATCTCTCTGGAGCCTTCTAATCTCCATGTTGAACAACAGCTACACTCAGCCTTTCTTTGTAGGAGAGCTATTTCAGCCCTCTGATTATTGCCCTCCGCTGCATCCACTCTAACAGGTCTATGTCTTTCTTGGACTGGGGGACCCAGAAAAGGATGCAGGACTGCAGGTGGGGTCTCACAAGACCAGATAGGAGGGGAGAATCACCTCCTTCAGCCTGCTGAACTTTCTTCTTTTCATGCAGCCCAGAATATGATTGTCTCGGTTGCAAGAGCACCTTGCCAGCTTATGTCCAAATCTTCAAACACCAATATTCTGATGTCCCTCTCAGCAGGACTGCTATCAATATTTTCATCTCCCCAATCTATATTGATATTTTGAATTTCCCTGACCCAGGTGTAGCACCTTTCACGCATCCTTGTTGAACTTCAGGAGGTTGATACAGGACCACCTCTCCAGTCTCTCCAGGTTCTTCTGAATGACATCCCCTCCCACTAGCATACCAACTGCACCACTCAGCTTGGTGTCCTCAGCAAACTAGCTTAGGGTGTACTCAGTCTCACTTTCCATTTTGTTAATGAAGATATTAACAATTTTGGTCCAAGCATAGGCCTCTAAGGGATAACACTCCAATTTTAAGAGATAACACTCACATTTTCAGTTGTTCATTAAGCCATTGACTCTTTGGACATGGCCATCTGGGCAATTCTTTTGTCCCTCTATCAGTCATTCCAGCAAACCCATATTTCTCCAGTTTAGTGCCAGGAATGTTGCAGGGGACCATATGAAATGTGTTACAGAATTCCAGGTAGATGACAACAGAAGCTCTTCTCTTGTGTGATAAGGAATATCAAAAAATAGAACATAACCACTTAAATCTGTCATGTGAATAAATACATATATGCATGTAGTTATATAAATATTGCTTGCTAATAACTTAAGGCCTATAAAAATACATACAACATTTACTACAATAACTATCATATACCTTTGGTGTAGTATATCAATTAATATTCTCACATTCAAAGAATAAAAATGGCACCTTAATTGAGTACCTTATACAAAACAATTACACAGAATCACACAGAATCTCTAGGTTGGAAGAGACCTCAAGATCATCGAGTCCAACCTCTGACCTAACACTAACAGTCCCCACTAAACCATATCCCTAAGTTCTACATCTAAACGTCTTTTGAAGACTTCCAGGGATGGTGACTCAACCACCTCCCTGGGCAGCCTGTTCCAATGTCTAACAACCCTTTCAGTAAAGAAATTCTTCCTAACATCTAACCTAAAACTCCCCTGGCGCAACTTTAGCCCATTCCCCCTCGTCCTGTCACCAGGCACATGGGAGAACAGTCCAACCCCCATCTCGCTAGAGCCTCCTTTAATATACTTATACAGAGTGATAAGGTCACCCCTGAGCCTCCTCTTCTCTAGGCTGAACAAGCCCAGCTCAGCTCCTTCAGCCGCTAATTACCTTCAGTGAACATTCCAGAGGTGAGCAAATAAGGCTTTTTCTCTGTTCTGTTCCCCATGTCTCAGAGGCTTCCTTATAAAGAACCTGGTTTGCTCAGTGCCAGATGACAACATCCTTGCTCAACACAGAATTGAAACACAGGGCTTCTTTAGCCCACCGGAGATAACAATTTTAGGACTGTCTGCTTCTCAGCTTTCAGCAAACACAACCCACTCTGATCCTTGCTCGATGAACTCTTTGGTTGATGAGGATAGTTCTCTGTAGGATTGTAGAAAGACCAAATTTTTCTGATGTCTCTAGTTTATGAGCTGAGATTTTCTTCAGATGAGACAGCTGTGTGGGAGGTAAGAAAAGGAAAGGAGCTTCTCTCCATCCCCACCATGGACAAAGGCCCAGATACAACACGTACAACCAAGTTTCCAAACTGCTCAGCTGATGCAGCCCACTGAGGTCCTTGGCAAAGGTATTTGATGTGAAGGGAGGGGTCCGGTTGGAAGACAGATATGATATAGATGAGAGTCTGTAGATAAAAATAGATGGGATAGGCTGGACATTGGTTTCTTGGGACATTTATAATGCCTTTGGTTATCTCTAACGTCTGCATGGGTCAGAGGAGCATGACATAGGCCTTCAAGGTGACTGTCCCCCATTGCAGTGGCTGCAGGTGGTACTAAAGAAATGGACTGGGAGAGCTGATGTTCACTTCCTCTCTTTGCTCCTCTTCCCTGAACACCACCACCAGGATGAGGAGTTCATGTATCAGGCTTGGACATGGACTCCATGCACCTACATATCAGCATGAGGCTCCCAAGGTAGACTAGGATGCATATCTCTTGTTCTTTGCAGCAACACCAGCACAAACAACTGTGTCCAGGAGGTTTCCCTCTCCTGCCTTTCTGAGAGATTTCATCAGCCTCTTCTCTGGAGCTGAACTTGATAACTTGTCAATAACTACACCTTGGGGCTTATTGAGACACAGAAAGGCCTAAGAGTCTCTTAAGGAGGTCTGGACAGGTAGAAGTTTGACCCTGTAGAAACAACCTTTCTCTGAACCTCTCAACCTCGCATCATTTCTCACACCATTTCTCCCTAGCACTTGCATCACTTCTCCTGACATCAGACTTCTCCAAACTTGTCCTGTCAACAGGGACCCTGAAAAAAAAAAAAATTGTCTTTCTCATAAGCTCCCTTGAAATACTGAAAGGAATCAATAAGTTCTGTCTGAAGCCTTCTCTTCTCCAGACCGAACAACCACTACACTCTTACACTCTTAGCCTTTCTTTGGAGGAGAGCTATTTTTTCCCTCTGATCTTTGCCCTCCACTGTAGCCTCTCTAACAGGTCTGTCTTTCTTGCACTGGGGGACCCAGAAAAGGATGCTATACTGCAGGTGGCATGTCCAGAGAGCAGAGTTGAGCGAGATCACCTGACTCAACCTGCTGTTCCCTCTTCCTTTCATGCAGCCCAGGATGAATGGAACAGGCTCCCCAGGGAAGTGGTCACTGCACCGAGCCTGACTGAATTTAAGAAGAGATTGGACTGTGCGCTTAGTCACATGGTCTGAACTTTTGGGTAGACCTGTGCGGTGTCAAGAGTTGGACTTGATGATCCTTAAGAGTCCCTTCCAACTCAGGATATTCTATGATTCTATGATAATGGCTTCCTGGGCTGCAAGAGCACCTTGCCAGATCATGTCCAAGTCTTCAAATATCACTACTACCATGTCCTTCTCGGCACAGCTGCTCTCAAACCATTCATCCCCAAATCTATAATGATAGTTGCTATTTCCCTGACCCAGGTGCAGCACCTTGCACTTCTCTTTGTTGAACTTCAGGAGGTTGACACGGGACCACCTCTCCAGTCTCTCCAGTTTCTTCTGAATGGCATCCCCTCCCACTGGCATACCAACCGCACCTCTCAGCTTGGTGTCCTCAGCAAACTATCTTAGGGTGTACTCAATCTCACTCTCCATATTGTTAATGAAGATACAAATAGTATAGGTCCCAAAACAG
This sequence comes from Anas platyrhynchos, assembly GCF_047663525.1. Classification (NCBI taxonomy): domain Eukaryota; kingdom Metazoa; phylum Chordata; class Aves; order Anseriformes; family Anatidae; genus Anas; species Anas platyrhynchos. Next base: position 1,500,329 of record NC_092619.1, on the reverse strand, counting down.
ACCTCTAAGGGATGCCATTCCTTATTCATTTCCACTGGACCATAAGCCATTGACTACAACTCTTTGGCTGTTTCCATCTTTTGTCCAACTAACAGTCAATCCATCAAAACCATGTTCCTCAAGGTAGTGGTAGGAATGTTGCAGGAAACCATGTCAAAGGCTTTACAGAAGTCCAGGTAGATGACATTAGTAGCTCTTTCCTTGTGTGATGAGGAATATCAAAGAACAGAACATAACAAAATAATTCCTTTACATGTGTAAGAACATATAAGTTTGTAGTTATATATATTTTGTGCTATCATGTCAAGGCCTCCAAAGAATATGTTTAACATATTTCTATATATCTCTAATATACTGAAGACTATCATAAACACTTGGTGTAACGTATCAAACAACATTCTCACATTGAAGGAATAAATTGGCACCATGAATGAGTACCTTAATCAAAGCAATTAAGTGAAATGAAATCTCCAGGGATGATTAAAAATAAATAAATAAAAAATAAAAGCTTTCAATCCTTTTTATACCCCAGGTTTCTGAGGCTTCCTTACAAAGATCCTGGTTTGCTCAGTGCCAGCTGGCAGCATCCTTGCTCAACACAGGAGAGAAGAATTGAAACACAGGGCTGCTTTAGCCCACCAGGGATCACAATTATAGGATATATACGATGTGGATGACAGGCTGTGAATAAAAACAGATGGGTTAACCTAGATATTGGTTTCCAGGGCCATTTCTGATACTTCTGGGTATCTGAAAACTCTGCATGGATCAGAAGAGCATGGCATAGGCCTTCAAGGTGACTGTCCTCCATTGGCAGTGGCTACAGGAGGTACAATAGACATGGATTGGGACAGCTGCTATGCACTGCCTTGCAGGTTACAGACAAAAGAATGCTCCTCTTCCTTGAACATCACCACCAGGATAAGGAGTCCATGTATCAGGCTTGGACATAGACCCCTTGCACCTACGTTTCAGTGTGAGGCTCCCAAGTTAGACTGGATGCATATCTCTTGTGCTTAGCAGCAGCAACACAAACAAAAATGTCCACTGGGGTGTCCTGTTATGCATTTTCAGCTAGGGCAGAGGCAGATGAAATGCTTCTCCTGCAGTGGAAGTCCAACATGCGGGAGGAGTCATGGGCATGCTGCCCTGGGCTACTAGAAGAGGCCCCTATGCACCTCCCATGCTGGAAAGAGGAATCGTGTCTGTAAGGAGCTATGGATTCCTCTGCTCCCTTCAGCCTCCAACAAGGCAAGGCCTCTCTGTCTCAGAAGAGCTGAGGCTTTCTACATCCCAGCTCCAGTTGTGCTCCTCTGGCTGCATCTCAAGATTTTACCCAGTATACTGGGTCTGGCTGGACCCAGTTCATTTGGATAGATTTCATTTACTCTGAAGTATCTAGTGCTATGCTGGACCTCATTCTCAGCAGCAATGAGAGGCTGGTGTGGAATGTGAATCTGAAGGGCAGCTTTAGCTGCAGTGAACATGAACTGGTGGTGTTCACCAACTGTCAAGCAGGACAAAGGGCACAGAGTAAGCTCCCAACCCTGGACGGATTATGACCTCTTCATTGATCTGTTTTGTAGAGCATCATGGGACAAAGCCCTGGAGACAAAAGGGTCCAGGAATGTTGGCTGTTCTTCAAGGATCACCTCCTCCTAGCTCAGGAATGATGCATCCCAGCAAAGAGAAAGTCAGTCAAAAATGACAGGTGATCTGCATGGATGATCAAGGAGAAACTGACCAAAGTCAATTACAAAAAAGAAGGTGTAGTGGGTTAACATGGCAAGGGTTTTTTAGTGGGGGACTTCAGGAGTAGTTTCTATTAGAAGAATCCAGAAGCTGTCCCATGTTAGATAAGGGGCTTGACACTGTCCAGAGCCAAGACGATAACTGATGTTGTTTGTGCCTTTCTGAGATCATACTTAAGAAAGAGGAAAAAAAATATATAAAAAAAAAAAAAGAAGAAGAAGAAAAAAGAAAACTGCTGCTCAAAAGCAGCTGGGAGAGAGAGGAGTGAGAAACAGCCTTGCAGAGGCCAAAGGTGGTAAAGAAGGAGGGGGAGGGTGTTCTCCCCCCTCTGCAGAAAATCTGCAGCCTGTGTTGAGGACCATGGTGGAGCACGTTGTCCCCTGCAGCCCCATATATAGCACGATGGATCATGTCTCCATGCTTCAGCCTATGGAGGAGACCATGGTGGAGCAGGTGGACCTGCACTGAAGGAGGCTGCGGCCTGTGGAAGACCCCTGTCAGAGCAGATACCAGGACGGAGCAGTAGGCTGTGGAGAGAAGCCCAAACAGGAACAGGTGACCTGGCAGAAGCTGCTACCTGTGTGGGACCCAGATTTGAGCAGTTTGCTCCTGAGGGATGGACTTTGCGGTACGGACCCATATCTGGAGCAGTTCTTGAAGAGCTGCTGCCTGTGTGAAGCCCACTCAGGATCAGTTTGGGAAGGACAGCATCCCATCGGAAGGACCCCACGTTGGAGCAGGGGAAGAGAGCAGCAGAGAGGAAGCTCTATAGACTGACCACAGCCCCCTTTCCCTGTTCACCTGTGCTGCTTGGGGGGAGGAGGTGGAAGAGGGTGGATGGGGAAAAGTGCTTTGGGGTTTCTTTATGTTGTTTCTCACCTCTCTAGCTTGTTAGTAATAGGCAGTAAATTTTACTATCTATCTCCTTACTCTGAGTCTGTTTTAACAATCACAATAATTGCTGAGTGATCTCCCTGTCCTTATGTCAACCCTTGAGCTCTTCGCACCTTATTTTCTCCCCTTTCCTCTTTGAAGAAGGGGGAAGGATAGAGCAGTTGTGTTAGAGCTCAGCTGCCCACCCATGTAAAACCACCATAGCTTGGAAGAGCTGATCCCTGAAGTCTAAGCAGCTTTATCCTCCTTGGACCCTCTTTCCCGAAGGGCTTTGACCCATGGGACTCCACAAAGGAGATGCCCCAAGAAGCCAAAGTCTGCTCTCCTGAAGTCCAGGGTAGTGAGAATGCTGTGCTCCCTCTTTGCTGTACTTAGGGTCCTAATCTTCACCATTTTACAGTCACTGCAGCCCAGGTTGGCCTTGAGATTCACATTCTCAAGCAAATTCTCAGTCATGTGCTCGAGGGTAGAAAGGCTCTGCAGGAAGATCTGGATAGGCTGGACTGATGGGCTGAGGTCAACTGGATGAAGTTCAACAAGGCCAAGTGCCGGGTCCTGCACTTCAACAACCCCAAGTATTGCTACAGGCTGGGAGATGAGTGGTTGGAAAGCTGCCAGGCAGAGAAGGACCTGGGAGTATTTTTGGATAGTTGGCTGAATATGAGGCAGCAGTGGGCTCAGGTGGCCAAGGCCAACAGCATCCTGGCTGGTGTGGCCATCAGGGCTAGGGAAGTGATTGTCCCTCTGTACTCGGCCCTGGTGAGGCCGCACCTCGAGTACTGTGTTCAGTTTTGGGCCCCTCACTACAAGAAGGACAGTGAGGTGATCGAGCGAGTTCAGAGAAGGGTGACGAAGCTGGTGAGGGATCTGGAGAACAAGTCTTACGAGGTGCAGCTGAGGGAGCTGGGCTTGTTCAGCCTGGAGAAAAGGAGGCTCAGGGACGACCTTATTGCTCTCTACACGTACCTTAAAGGAGGCTGTAGCGAGGTGGGGGTTGGTCTATTCTCCCACGTGCCTGGTGACAGGATGAGGGGGAATGGGCTAAAGTTGCACCAGGGGAGTTTTAGGTTGGATGTTAGGAAGAACATCTTTACCGAACGGGTTGTTAGACATTGGAACAGGCTGCCCAGGGAAGTGGTGGAGTCACCATCCCTGGAAGTCTTTAAAAGATGTTTAGATGTAGAGCTTAGGGATATGGTTTACGGGGGACTGTTAGCTGTGAGGTTGGACTCGATGATCTTGAGGTCTCTTCCAACCTAGAAATTCAGTGATTCTGTGATTCCCCACCAGCCCCTCCTTGTTGCTGAGAACGAGGTCCACCACAGCACTTCTTTCCGCTATCAATGGGAGAAGGAAGTTATCATTAATGCATAAAAGGACCTTCCTGGATTGACTATGCCCTGCTGTGCTGTCCCTCCAACAGATACCAGGGTGGTTGAAGTCCCCCCTGAGGACCAGGGCTTTTGAATGTGAGGCTGCTTCTATCTGTTTACAGAGGGCCTCACCTGCTGGTCTTCATGATCAGGTGGCCTGCAGCAGACTCCCACTATAATGTCCCCTGTCCCTACCCTCTCTTTACTCCTGACCCATCAGCTTGCTGTCAGATCCTCACTCATCTCCAGGCAGAGCTCCATGCACTCCAGCTGCTCACTCACATAGAGGCCACACTGAACTGAAACAACTGAACAAGCTCCCATGGGTTTGTGGGGTGTGTGAGGGGAGCTTCATCACACAAGGATCACCACATGGATCAAGGGTTTCCAGCTGGGGATGGGATGCCACAAATGGATAGGTGCACTGGACAAGGGTACCTAACCCCTCCCCATCCCTGCCTGTGTGTCCTATTTGTTATTGGCCATGAACAGAGTTTTCCAGAGGGAATATTTGCACCTCTCAGTGACAGTCAAACTCTCTTAGGAATAACTGTAATTCTGTACTCAGCCTCTCTCTGCTGTTTCAAAGGGATATTTGGCAATTATTTGAGTTGACTTTAAAGTATGTTCTGCAAAAGTGACTCTTGCTTTGCAGGAGCTATCAGCCCTGGATCCCCAGGGACATCTCAAGGGAGACAAGAAGTAAAGAGGCAGCAAAGCCTATGGCTGGAGCTGTGCTGCTGAGCTGGGCTGGGCTCCTGGGCCCAAGGGGAGCTCCTGGCAAGCAGGCAGCACTGCAGAGAGACAGCTCTGCCCAGGAGCAGCTCCTCTGCACAGCGCAGCAGGGCTAGGGCACTGCCTGCAGGGGAGAAGGGCAGTTGAGAGAAGGGAAGGAGATGTTAAAGGCAGTGTGAAGGGGGGATGCTGAGAGCTGACTGCGGGGAAATCTTCACAGCCCTGAACAGGGTAAGTCTCTGGCTGCAGGGCAACACAGATGTTCTTCCTGGTGCCACCTCCAGAGTTTCTGGCACATCCCACAGCCTACAGGATCTTTCAGGTGGACTCTCAGAGTTTCTTTGGATAAGAGAAGAATGAGAAGCTCCAGAGCAGAGATTACCTTCCAAAGCTGTCAGGGTTACAGGAGATGAGGTTTCCTTCTCATGCGACCAGCTGCAGACTGTGTAACCGGGGTGCAGGCAGGGGTGTCCAGGGCTGTGGTGCAGAGCAGGGTCCCTGCTGTGCCCCAGGGGCTGTGTGCCAGGGCAGGGCCTCTGCTGCCTGCCAGGCTCAGCACTCAGCCTGCTCAGGGAGCTGCCCAGGGTGCTGTGGGAAGAAGCTGTGGCTGTTAGGAGCCCCCTGGCAGGGCAGGAAAGGGCAGGGTCCTGCTGGTGCCCAGAGCCTGCTGCCTGGGGCAGGCTGCTCATAGCTTCACAGCACCTCCACTGCATCTTTGGGGATATTCTTGACAGTGAAAACCAAGGCAGGGACTACCTGAAGGGAAGACACTCTCTGGAGTCTGTGCTTTAACTTTCCTGCCCTGAAGGGAAATCAGGAGGATCATAATGAAGTTGTCAGGTTTGTATCAGTGACAAATGCCCCTGGATCTTTACACTGAAAGAGATCTGTAGGTCTATGAGGAACCCCATAACTCAGCAGGACTCTCCTCCTGTCCAGAGGCTGCTCTATGAGTTAGGCTCCAGAGCACCCCGAGGGTATTTTGGAGACTCTTCAGGAGGAAGATCAGAGCAAGGAATTCTTGAAGGGAAAGTGTTTGCATTTCGACTTCTCTCCTCTTGCTTTCCTGATTGGTAGTGGGAGCCCTGAGAGCCCAGTTCTTCTTAGCTCTTGATAGGTACGAGCTACTCCATAACCACATGGAGATATCCCTGAAAATTACACAGGAACAGGTGGTGTCTGCAAGACAGAGTTGAGCACACAGCGGGTGGGATGGGGTCTGTGAGCCATGGCAGGGAGGATAAGGGGGGGGAGAGAAGCAGCTGCCAACAGGGATAGCTCAAGGAAGTAGAGACCTGGGCAGGGAGGGAGAGGGAGCTGCTGCTTGAAACACCAAGGGAGGGAGGATTCAGACACTCCCTGCCAGGCCTGCAGTGCAGGCCCCTTCTCTGCAGCAACCCCCTGCTCTCCTCTGCCACACAGCACAGCCTCTGCCCTCAGGGGCTTTAGGGCATGAGCCAGCTCCTCCTCAGCTGGACCTCCAGAAGAAGAGAAGCCCGTGTCCTGCAAGGTGATGCACAAGAATGAGACTAAGAGTACCTGCCCTGCAGTGTCACTTCCAAAGGTGGCATGCAAGCTTTATAAACTGAACGCTTCCATGCATGCCCATCTGCCTTTCTCTGTGTCAGCAGGTTGGAGCATTGTGGTATTCTTTCTTATTTGTCCTCCTGTGTGGGGGTCTCCTAATCTCTTTGTCAGGGGTGCAGGTGGGTGTAAGCTTCTGTTCTGACATGGAATGCTGGGCCCTGCCCTGAGGGCATCTTTTTGGGAACAAGGTGCCCAAGCTTCATTTTAAACTGTCAGACACGCTGTCATCCAGTTTGGGAGTGTTGGAGATGAGCTGACTCATTCCTCATTCAGCTAAGGGAAGGGTAAATTCTGAGGGAGAAGGTCTTAATTTTGGTCAGAGAAGTCTCTCTAACTTGTCTCTGTTTTATTCCTCCATGGATAGCCAGTCCTGTCCAGAGGCTGCAAATGTCCAACAGCACCTTCCCCACAGAGTTCCTCCTCCTGCCATTCGCAGACACACGCGAGCTGCAGCTCCTGCACTTTGGGTTCTTCCTGGGCATCTACCTGGCTGCCCTCCTGGGCAACGGCCTCATCCTCACAGCCATAACCTGCGACCACCGCCTCCACACCCCCATGTACTTTTTCCTCCTCAACCTCTCTCTCATCGACCTGGGCACTATTACCACCACTGTTCCCAAAGCCATGGCCAATTCCCTGTGGGATACCACAACCATTTCGTATGCAAGTTGTGCTACCCAGGTCTTTTTCTTTATTCTCTTTGTCTCAGCAGAGTTTTATCTTCTCATCATCATGGCCTATGACCGCTACGTTGCCATCTGCAAACCCCTGCACTATGGGACAATAATGGCCAACAGAACTTGTATCAACATGATAGCAGTTCTCTGGGGCAGTACTTTTGTCTATGCTGTGCTGCACACTGCCAGTACATTTTCCCTTCCTCTTTGCCAAGGCAATGTCCTGGACCAGTTCTTCTGTGAACTTCCCCAGATCCTCAAGCTCTTGTGCTCAGATGCCTACCTCAGAGAAGCTGGGCTTCTTATGTTTAGTGCCTGTTTATTATCTGGGTGTTTTGTTTTCCTTGTGCTGTCTTATGTGCAGATCTTCAGGGCTGTGCTGAGGATCCCCTTGCAGCAGGGCCGGCAGAAAGCCTTTTCCACGTGCCTCCCTCACCTGGCTGTGGTCTCCCTGTTCATCAGCACTGGCATATTTGCCTACCTGAAGCCCCCCTCCATCTCTTCTCCATTCCTCAACCTTTTGCTGGCCGTTCTGTACTCCGTGGTGCCCCCAGCTCTGAACCCCCTCATCTACAGCATGCAAAACAAGGAGATCAAGTGTGCTGTTAGGAGACAGATTTGGGGAATGTTTTCCAGTACTTAGAAAGATCCCTTCACTGTCCAGTAATGAATACAAGTAAATCTCCTTCCAAGCTTCTGTTTTCTTTGTACTCATTATTATTATTATTAATTACTTTTTTCTTTTTTTTTTTTTTTGGGGGGGGGGTGGGTAGGTCATTATTACTGCTTCTGTTCCTTGCATTTGTACATAAATATTTGGATTCCCCCCACTGCTGTGAACGAACAAACTTGTTCTGTCCCATTAGTAGGCTGTATAGACAGCCTACTAACACTCACCTAACACTGTGAGTCAGTGAAGACTATCTCATGACATCTCAGTAATAAAATGGAATTACCCCAGTGCAATGCGTGAAGCCTGGGACTTCCTTTCCCCCAAAAACTTGTCAAGAATAGGCCCAAAGAATTGCTCCCCACAAGGATCTGTTCTTGCTTCAGTTCAGGAGGGAATGGCTCATTTTTGCATTGTGAACTGTTAGAGATCAAGGACTAGATTTAACACTCACCCATGGGTGTCTGCTGACAGCAGAGGCAGCGAATGGTCACTTCATTACATAGCCAGGGCCATTCCCTCATGTGATCCATAGGTGATGTCCTTCAGAAGGGGAATCTGGAGCTGCCTGCAGAGCCCAGGATACCTCCAGGGACATGAGAGTCTGGTGTGGGCAGTGACTGCAGCCCCTCTGAAAGTGAGAGATCTCCCACTGTGAGCTCAGCCACAGGGAAAGAAATAAAGCCAGGTACTTCAGGGAACCCGTGACTCCGCGATCTCAGGGAAGAGAGTGGGCACCCAGCAGGCAGAGGGAAGGGAAGGTGGAGAGTGATTCAATTCCCCCTTCGTGAAGTAGCTTTGTCTGAAGTACCTCTGTACAGCCTGTTTGTTCTGCATAGCAGTACCAACAGCTTGGGGACCACATGTGGGGAGTGTGGGGACTGCCATTCCCCACTGCCCAAGGGGCGCTAATCTTTGAAATTTGACCAGCTCCATCCTTCTGCTGGCATCAGTGTCTATACTGGGGGAACAGTTACTGTGGATCAAGACTGGGTCATGGGCCCAGAGATTTCAATACCCAGCTGCAGAAAGCACTGACTATCCTGATCTACCATAAAGCTATAACTGCTCAGAGAAGATGATGGTAGTGAACACCTCCAGAGGTCCCTTCTGACTCAGGGAAGAAAGGGCTAGACTGTGGAGTTAGAGTGCATGACAATGCTGTGTTTTGAGGCCTCGCTGCTGATTGTAATCCCTGCTCCTCAAGGTTACACAGTGAGTGGTGTCATTCTCAAAATGAGTCTCTGCCCTTGGGAACCTCGAGTACAACTGGTGCAATGATACTACAAAAAAGTTCTCAGAGACATTGCAAGACATTCCAGAATGACTGAATCACAAATTGGTTGGAGTTGGAAAAAGTCTGTGGGACACCAGGACCATCTCCTACTCAGCATGTGTTGCCCAGGTCTTTTTCTTTCTGTTCATGATTGGAGGAGAGTATTGTCTTCTCACCCTCATGGCCTATGACCGCTATGTTACCATCTGCAAGCCCCTGCACTATGGGAGGCTCCTGGGCAGCAGAGCTTGTGCCCAGATCGCAGCAGCTGCCAGGGGCAGTGGTTTTCTCTATGCCATGGTGGACACTGCCAGTACATTTTCCCTCCCCTTCTGCCAAGGCAATGCCCTGGACCAGTTCTTCTGTGAAATCCCCCAGATCCTCAAGCTCTCCTGCTCAGATGTCTACCTCAGGGCTTGTTCTGATTAGTCTCTCTTTAGTTTCAGGGTGTTTTATTTTTATTCTTTTCTCCTGCGTGCAGATCGTCAGGTCAGTGCTGAGGATACCATCCAAGCAGGGACAGCACAAAGCTTTTTCCACGTGCTTCCCTCATCTGACTGTGGTCTCCATCTTTTCCAGCACTGCCATATTTGCCTACCTGAAGCCCCCTTCCATCTCTTCCCCATCCCTGAACCTGGTGGTGACAGTGCTGTACTCAGTGGTGCCTCCAGCAGTGAACCCCGTCATCTACAGCATTAGGAACCAGGAGCTCAAGGATGCACTGAAGAAGTTGAGTCAATCAGTAGTCTTTCAGCAGCAGTAAGCTGCTCATGTCTTTTCGTAAGGGATTTCCATTTCATCTCAGGAAACTGCTGGTCTTTGTGCTTTTTTTCTGTGATAATCTTGTTTTTCTTCCTTCACTCCACTTCTGCAGAGTGGCCTAAACCCACTCTTTTTTACCCAGAGACCCTTGTATCTGTATCTATTGTTAACGTATAGCTGGCTACCCCGTCACGTCTGTTTAAAAAAAAGGGTATTTCCACAGTGCTGGTGCCTGGACGTTGGGTTCTTCTTCCAATGTTGTGGTCAGGAACAGGATGAAGAAATTGTTTTATTATCAGGTGGAGGTCATTGCTCTATGAAATTGCTATCCATGGCTCTATGTCCAGGTGGAGGCCAGTGAGGAGTAGTGTCCGTCAGGGTCTGTCTTGGGACCAGCACTGTTTCCTATTATTATCAGAAGACGTAGACAGTGAGATCAAGTGCACCCTGAGCAACTTTGCCAATGACACCAATCTGAGTGGTGCTGTTGATACTGGAAGCACTCAGTATCTTCTTTGCATTAGTCTTCTTCAGGGTGGTGATCAGAAGAGCAGAGTCTGGCTGGAGGCCTGTGACTAGCTGTGTTCCCCAGGGGTCGGTGCTTGGTCTGGTCTTGTTCAACATCTTCATCGATGACCTTGATGAGGGAATAGTGTCTGCCCTCAGCAAGTATGCCAATGAAACAAAGCTGGGAGGAGTGGCTGACACGCCAGAAGGCTGTGCTGCCGTTCAGCAAGACATGGACTGGCTGGAGAGATGGGCAGGAAGAAACCAAATGAGATTTAATAAGAGCAAGTGTAGAGTCCTGCACCAGGGAAGGAATAACCCGAAGTATCAGTACAGGCTGGGGGATAACCTGCTGGAGAGGAGCTCTGAGGAGAAGGACCTGGGGGTCCTGGTGGACGACAGGTTGACCATGAGCCTGCACTGTGCCCTTGTGGCCAAGAGGGCTAATGGGATCCTGGCGTGCATTAAAAAAAGCTCTAGGCCTGAAAGATGTCAATTGATGTCAATTAATATCAATTAAAATGAAACAAAAAACTGAAAGGTTAAAATCTAAGAAAATGTGTCCATGCACTTTTCAGCTTCTAGAATTCTTTGGGGGTTTGTTTTCTTTTGGTTTAATACAATAGTCATTGAGGAGAGTCTGAGTCTATTAGCATTTTGTTTGTTCATTTGTTTCTTTCTTGTTAAAGGTCAGTGTTTCCCAGAACTGGGGTTCTATGTAGAAGACAATTGTCTTCAGCTACAGGATCACAGACACCTGGGGAACTCCAAGCCTGCCAGCCTGACTTCAGTGCCAGGAAAGGTGAGGGAAGAGGCCATCTTGAAGGCAATCGCAGCATATGCGGGACAACCAGGGGATCAGGCCCAGTCAACATGGGTTCATGAAAGGCATGAACCTGCCTGACCAACCTCATTTCCTACTATGAACGAGTGACCCACCTGGTGGATGAGGGAAAGGCTGTTGACATAGTTTATCTACACTTCAGTAAGGCCTTTAACACAGTCTCCCACAGCATTCTCCTGGAGAAGTTGGCAGCACAATGGCTTGGACAGGTACACTCTTTGCTGGGTTAAAAACTGGCTGGACAGATGGGCCCAGAGTGTGATGGTGAATGGAGTGAAATCCAGCTGGTGACCCGTCACCGGTGGTGTTCCCCAGGGGTCGGTGTTGGGGCCCATGTTCTGATATCTTTACTGATGATTTGGATGAAGGAATTGAGTGCACCCTCAGGAACTTTGTAGATGACACCAAGTTGGGGAGAAGTGTCGATCTGCCAGAGAGTATGAAGGCCCCTCAGAATGACCTGGACAGGATGGATCAATGGGCAGAGGCCAATGGGATGAGGTTCAACTTGGCTAAGTGAATCCTCATGTAACACTACAGGCTTGTGACAGAGTGTCTGGAAAGCTGTGCAGAGGAAAAAGTTCTGGGGGTGTTTGTTGATGCTCACCTGACCATGAGCCAGCAGTCTGCCCAGGTGGCCAAGAAGGCCAAGGGCATCCTGCCTTGTGTCAGGAATAGCGCAGCCAGCAGGACCAGGGAGGTGATCATCCCCCTGTACTCGGCTCTGCTGAGGCTGCACCTTGAGTACTGTGTTCCGTTTTGGGCCCCTCACTACAAGAAGGATATTGAGGCCCTGCAACATATCCAGAGAAGGGCTACAAAGCTGGTGAAGGGTCTGGAACAAATTCTAATGAGGAGCAGCTGAGGGAACTGGGTTGTTTTGTCTGCAGAAGAGGAGGCTCAGGGGAGACCTTATTGCTCTCTCCAGCTACCAAAAGGAAGTTGTGGGGAGTTGGGGGTCAGCCTCTTCTTGCAGATAACTACTGATAGGATTAGAGGGAATGGCCTCAGGTTGCTCCATTAGTTTTAGTTTGGAAATTAGAAGACATTTCTTCTCAGAAAGAGTAGTCAGGCATTGGAATGGGTTGGCTAGGGAAGTGGTGGTGTCACCGTCCCTGGGGGGTTTTTAAGGAGAGTTTGGACCTGGCACTTAGGGACATGATTTAGTGGGTGACATTGGTAGTAGGGGCATGGTTGGACCAGATGACCTTGGAGGTCTCTCCCACCCTAATGATTCTATGATTCTATTTTGCCCAGTTGCAGTATGAGTTTCAGGGAGTTAGAAACTTGCCCAATCTCCCAGAACTGTCATGAACTCCTTTACAGTATTTATCTTTCTATGGTCTGTTTTTCTAAGACTTTTCTTGTGCAGATAGCCCTAATGGAAAGTAGATCCCCTTAGATGCAGCACGGTCATGGCAGGCATTTCTTCTGCACTATGGGCCTGTGTCTTGGTTGTGGAGAAACTTTCGCAAGAGGTCCACCAACTCAAAGAGCATATACCTTCCTCCCTCTATGTGTACGAACCAGTACCTCAGCTGTTAGGAGTAAGCATGCCTCTGCACAAGAAAGGGGTATGGTGGGTCCACACAACATACCACTCTGTGGTTTTACCCACGTGACCATGAAGGAGACATGAGAAAATGGGATGGGAAATCTACCTCAACCCTAGAGGCATAGGTATGTAAGTTACAAGGAAAAACAATTGCAAAAGGGAGGGGGGAGGGAGGGGGGGAGAATGGCTCTTCCAGGAAAATTGCTGCTCCAATTTCCATGAATATTCCAACCAGAACTAAAGGTGCTCTGCCTCCAATCGGGTGGAGGGACAACTGAGTTTATTGGACTGTGTAGGTTCAATGGCCTGACACATCAGACCAACAGAAGTTTAAGGCTCTTGTGGACACCAGTGCACAATGTACTGTAATGCCATCCAGCTATAAAGGGGTAGAACTCATTTTTATTTCTGGATTGACAGGGAAATCCTGACAGTTAACTGTATTGGAGGCTGAAGCAGAGTTACATTAAGATGATGACATTAAACAGCTGTTTACCTTGTCCGGTCTCTTGGAGAATCCTTCTGTTGTGGGGTTGCTGAGGGTCAAAGAGCAGCAGATGCTGATCATTACTCCAGTGGTGCACAGGGAGCAATATTGCACTAGCTGAGACTCCCTGATTCAAATTCATATGTTAGTTTATTGACTGGAGAAACAAGAAGTGATCAGCAAGACTTGCTCACCCTTTAATAGTCCCATATGGCTAGTGTGAATTCTTGACAAAAAGTGGAGACTAACAGTGGACTATTGTGGCCTGAATGAAATCATGCCACTACTGAGTGCTGCAGTGCTGGACGTGGTAGAACTCCAATATGAACTAGAATCAAAGCCAGACAAGAGGCATGACACAACTGATATCACGAATGTGTTTTTCTCAATCCCTTTAGCAGCAGAGTGCAGTCCACAATGACACAGGACACAGGTGAATGCAGGCAGGCACACTCAGCATTCACACAACCACAAACAACACCAGCAGCATTATCCTGATAGCCTCTCTGGCTGAGCAAGATGGAGGCCCATTATTGGGAAATGCAAAGTGCTTTTGTGCGCAAATGCATGTTCATGTGCGTGTGTGCAAAGTAGATCCCTCCAGAAGCTGGGATCAGATACTCAGCCTGCCTGGGACAAGTTCCTGGCTCCCAGTCTGCCCAGTTGCAGACAGTTGGACATATGAGCCCCTGTGGGTGCAGTCCCACTGTAGCTGCTGGCACACATCACCCCAATCTAACACACACTCACAAAGACACAGGCACACACACATTAAGTCCACACACTCCCATCTCTCCTGTTGCTGACTACAATGACACATGGGCCCTCTGATGCCCTGGTTCTAGTCCAGCTGCTGCACTTACCCCTATGTACAACCACCACGTGACCTACAGCCCTTGGCAGCAATCCCATTACTCCAAATGGTGATGTGGAGAGCTGCTGCCAGTGATGCATCTGGATGGGTTTCCACCTGGACAGTGGGGTGACAGCCCTCCCAAGGCAGTCCTGGAAGGAGCTGGGACAAGATCTTGGCTCCTCAGGAGCCAGTGACTTGGGTTCCCACCTGCCATTGTGCTTTGTGTTCTTCTGAGCTCATCGAGATGGGCTTTTGTTGAGCTGAGGGCTCTCCTGTGATGGGCCTGGAAGCAGACAGAGCAGGGCATGAACTGAATTACTCATCCTGCCATCGCTTGCCTGAGCCTTCATTTTGTGTCCAGATGTGCTTCTTATCACACAGCCCAACACAATCCAGCAAGAACATAAAACTATGGAGGCATCTGGATGTGGAGGTCACATATACATGGAGGTGGTATTACATAAGATATGACAGCAGAGAACTCAAATTGCTCTTCAGAAATGCATCATGATTAGGGGAAAATCTGTGCTGTTGCATGGGCCATGGCTTCCTTCAGGACCAGCATCATGGCCTTGTTTCTAAGACTGTAGATGAATGGGTTTAAGAATGGGTACAGGACAGTGTTCAGCAAAGCTACAATGCTGTTGGTCTCCAAAGAAACGTGATCTGAGGTGGGTGCGTAGAGAGCAATGCAGCTTCCATAGGCAATGGCCAAGGTGGTGAGATGGGAAGAGCATGTAGCAAAAGCTTTTCTCCTCGCTGAGGCTGCTGGCATTTGTAGAATACAGAAAAAGATACACGTGTAAGATGCCACAGTTAAGCACAAGGAAGACAGCACAATAAACAATATGAAAACCGATTCTGTTTTCCAAAGCACGGTGACACCAGAGCAGGACAGTTGGAATAAGGGGGTGTTGTCACAAAAAAATGCTGGATTTGTTCAAACTACAGAACGTGAGCTGGGAGAGCAGCACCAGGCGGTATCTCAAGAATATGAAGCCCGTGACCCAAACAGCAGCAACCAGCTGGATGCAGAGCCGATGCTTCATGATGGCAGCATAGCGCAAAGGCTGGCAGATGGCAATGTAACGGTCAAAGGACATGACAACAAGGAGAACAAACTCTGCAGCACCCAGGGCAAAATAGAAGGAGGACTGGGCAAAGCAGCCGCCTACTGAGATTGTTTTCCTGCCAATGCTCAGAAACACTAACAGTTTTCTGAGGAATGTTTTAACAATTTATGTCCATAAAGAACAGTCCTGTCTGCCTCTGGGCCCTGCACTGGCAATTTAATTCTTGAACCACAGATGCAGTGTGTCCCAGTCTCCCCCTCATTCTAGTCAATTTATCAAGTCTTCAGAAAATATTCCTCAAATTTGTGAACCTGTTTGCTTTTGTTATTCCGGACTTCTATTTCTAACAGTTACAGCCTTTTTTTTTTTGTCTTCTTCGAGATTAACTTAACACTGCTATAGGTGTAACTGTCCCTATGAATGGCTGGTGAAGAATGTTTTAATTACTGGTGAAGTGTCAATAAGAAAGCTATTTGTGTTTATATGAAGTCTTTGATGTCTGGGGGTTTCAGAACAACTGATAACAACTAGTGACTGTTATGGGATACTATGCAAACCTCTGGTATCTGGCCAGGTGGCCAAGAGATTAAGAAGAAGAAAAAAGAAGCTGAAGAACGGCTGGGAGAGAAAACCTGCAGAAAATGTTCTATAAACTTAGTACGGTGCCAAAGGAGTACAAAGGGGAAGGACGAAAAAAAACTTGGAGAGGAAGACTACGAGCCTTCAGCATGAAAGACACCCAGAGACCCCCAGAGGAGACTGATGCGCATGCTCCAGTAGGAGGAACTGGACCCTGGAATCTAATTATAATAATCTGTTTTTTTTTAGAAGAAGTAATGAATATGTATTAGTCTAGGAGCATAAAAATCAGCTGCTTGATGTAACTGGTGTGTGTCCTGGTGGAGCGGAGACTCCCGGTGCACCCAGCGTTGTTTTCTTACCTCTATTCTTTTAATAAATCCTATTTTTTATTTAACCCTATTTTGAAGATTGAGCCATTTCTAACAGTTTGGTGCTTGTGGAGGACATAAACCAGATTTCCAGGAATGCCAGATTGCCAATGAAATAGTACATGGGGGTTTGCAGGCGGTTATCCACACACACCAGAAAAACGATGGCTGCATTCCCCATCACTGTTGTCAGGTACATGAGTAGAAGGACCAGGCAGAGAAATAGCTGTAGCCTTTGATCAAGCCCTGAGAAACCTGTGAGGATGAATTCAGTAACGACAGTTCCATTGCCTACTCCCATGCCCAATTTCCATTCATCCTGCTGAGGCAGGAACATGGCAAAAGTACAGGTACGATAATTTCATGGTCCGGACAGGAGGCTATCTCCTTCCTTCTCTCTTTCCTTGCTTGCAGGCTTCCAATACAACAGAGAGAGGGACTTTTGTGTTTCACATATCAAGAAGAGCCCTCAGGGAATTTCTTGTTTTCTTTCCACCTTTGTCCATCAGCCACAAATGATTCTTTCTCAAGAACACAGGACCAATAAGGGGTTGTTAGCGATTGCACCCTGTTCCTGGGAAAGTCCACATTCTCTCAGAACAATTGCAAACAGCCATCATAACAATATTTTAAAAGGAAATCTCATGTCCTGAACAAATACATAGGTGCTAAACCATCAGTTCAAATATGTACATTGAAAATTATTATCTCTCCTCTTCAGTACTTGCCTTTTTGGACCAGCAGCAGCTGAGGATCCCTTGATTTCAAACTGAGAAAACTTCAAGTACCTCTTTTGTAATGCCCTGCTTTCTTCTACATCATCTTCCTTTGCTTCTTTAAGAAAGAGGGAATACCAGTAGTTAGTGTAGTTTGCCTTTTTCGGAACTGTAAATTAAGGCCACAATTCATTATGGTTCCACCAGATCAGTGGAAACGGATCTGTCACACAATCTCATCTGACCTCATTCTGTGTGGAAATGCAGTTGTTTCCAAACAGTTGCTCTTCTCTCTTACTATCAAACGTCCTCACCTAAATGCCTTATGTTTCCGAGAGGTGTAAAAATCTTGTCATCTTTAAAAGTTTAAGGACAGTCCTTGTTGTACGAGGAGGAAGCGCCTAAAAACAAACAAACAAACAAACAAATAAATAAATAAATAAATAAGCAAAGTGCCATGTACTACTGTGTAGGTTTATATTTCAGTTGTCTAAAAGTCACATCCTTCAGGTTGAGCAATTTAACTTACCCCCGTCCTGTCAATGCTGAGAGAGAGAAGAGCATCTGAAAGAGATTCCTCACCTTTATTTGTCATGACAGTTCTAGGCTGGGACGACCCAGCCACGAGCACTTTCTCTTGTCTGCATTGACTGTTGGGGGAGCCTCAGGAGAACAAGTTATTACAGGCACCAGGAATGAAGTAGGTGAAACTCATTACTGAAGTCTCAAATCTCTGATGATTTTAGTAAATTATTCTCTTCTGTAAATCAAAGTACTCCTCAAACAGGAAAAAACAAACAAACAAACAAACAAAAACTTATTGAAGAAAGACAGACATTTTCTCCTTCACCTTTCCCTGTGTGTTTAGAAATAGGATCAGAGCAGATGACTACAAAAGGAGAACACCTCAAAATGTAAGGGTGGTGGAGGAGGAGATGATGGATTTGAGGCAGAAAAGTAGTCTCTCAATGGGCTGTATTGTCCGCTTAGGACCTGTCCCAGGGCAGAATGGGTGCACTTAGACAGGAAAATGGAAAGCTCAGAAGTGGGGAGTACAACCATGTTTACGTGGACATTTCAGCCTGGGGTTTGGGCTGCTCTTAGACCCCAAATAACCTGCCTTGCTCTTTGCCTCTAGACTGGAAAAGGGGAATCTTTGCACTGGCTTCCTCTGGAAAACTTGTTCAGATTAATCCATTGGCTGTAGTTGTTCTAGCTGAAGATTGGCCCAGTCACCAACAGCAATATGTTGTGGTTTAGACCTGACAGGCAGCTAAGCACTGAGGGGATCTGGTCAAGGACCTTTTCCCGTACAAAAAGGGTAAATAAGCATGGGAGGTAGTGATGGGAAACAAGTCTGGTCAGCCACATTAATCATAAGATCACAAAAACATAGAAAGATTTGGTCTCAAAGGTACCTAAAACATCATCCACTTCCAACAGCCCTGCAGTAGGCAGGGGTACATTGCACCAGACCAGGTTGATCAAACCCCATTAAACCTGGCCTTGATGAATTCCAGGAATGGGACACCCACAACTTCTCTGGTCAACCAGTTACAGTACCTCGCCGCCCCCAGAGAAATCAATTTCTTCTGTATATCCAGACTAAAACTACCCTCTTTTAGTATAAAAGCTACCTCTGTCTTGAATGGAAATGCAGGACAGGGAGACCCACTGGGCACAGTTGTTTGTGCTGCTGCTGCTAAGGACAAGAGATATGCATCCCAGTCTGCCTCAGGAGCCTCACACTGAAATGTAGGTGCACAGGGTTCACGTGCAAGCCTGATACATGAACTCCTCATTTGGGTGGAGATAGTCAAGAAAGAGGAACACTCTTTTGTAAGCACCCAGGAAAGAAGTGCACAGCATCTGTCCCAGTCCATGTCTTTTCTACCTCGTGCAGCTACTGAAATGGGGGACAGTCACCTTAAAGGACTATGTCATGCTTTTCTGATCCATGCAGAATTTTCAGATACCCAAAGGTATCTGAAAGGTTTGGGATAACCCAAAGGTATCCCAAAGGTTTGGGATAGCCCATCTATTTTTATTCACAGGCTCTCATCTGCATGCTGCTCTTGACTTGGACTGGCGCACGCTTCGTTGGGTTAGAAACTGGCTGGATAGCCGGGCCCAAAGAGTCGTGGTAAATGGAGTCAAGTTCAGTTGGAGGCCAGTCACTAGTGGCATTCCCCAGGGCTCAGTGCTGGGGCCAGTCCTCTTTAATATCTTCATCAATGATCTGGACGAGGGCATTGAGTGCACCCTCAGTAAGTTTGCAGATGACACCAAGCTAGGTGCGTGTGTCGATCTGCTCGAGGGTAGGAAAGCTCTGCAGGAGGATCTGGATAGGCTGCACCGATGGGCTGAGGTCAACTGCATGAAGTTCAACAAGGCCAAGTGCCGGGTCCTGCACCTGGGATGCAATAACCCCAAGCAGAGCTACAGGCTGGGAGATGAGTGGTTGGAAAGCTGCCTGGCAGAGAAGGACCTGGGAGTGATGGTTGATAGTCAGCTGAATATGAGCCAGCAGTGTGCTCAGGTGGCCAAGAAGGCCAATGGCATCCTGGCTTGCATAAGAAACAGTGAGACCAGCAGGGCTAGGGAGGTGATCGTCCCCCTGGACTCAGCTCTAGTGAGGCCACACCTCGAGTACTGTGTTCAGTTTTGGGCCCCTCGCTACAAGAAGGACAGCAAGGTGCTTGAGCGAGTTCAGAGAAGGGCGACGAAGCTGGTGAGGGGCCTGGAGAGCAAGTCTTATGAGGAGCGGCTGAGGGAGCTGGGCTTGTTCAGCCTGGAGAAAAGGAGGCTCAGGGGTGACCTTATTGCTCTTTACAGGTACCTTAAAGGAGGCTGTAGCGAGGTGGGGGTTGGTCTATTCTCCCACGTGCCTGGTGACAGGATGAGGGGGAATGGGCTTAAGTTGCACCAGGGGAGTTTTAGGTTGGATTGTAGGAAGAACTTCTTTACCAAAAGGGTTGTTAGACATTGGAACAGGCTGCCCAGGGAAGTGGTGGAGTTACCATCCCTGGAGGTCTTTAAAAGACGTTTAGATGTAGAGCTTAGGGATATGGTTTAGTGGGGACTGTTAGTGTTAGGTCAGAGGTTGGACTCGATGATCTTGAGGTCTCTTCCAACCTAGAAATTCTGTGATTCTGTATCTCTCTTCCAGTTGGACCCCTTCCTTCACATATAATTCCTTTGCCCCCAGTGGACTGCATCATCTCAGTACTTTGGCAACTTGCTTGTCTGTGTTACACCTGGGCTATTGCTCATGGTGGGGGTTAAGAGAATTTCCTTTCCTCTTCTGGTCTCACACCTGGCTTTCTCATCTGGAAGAAATCTCAGCTGATGAGCTACAGACTTCAGAAAAATGTTGTCTCTGTGAAACTCCAGAGAAATATCCTCATCAATTAAAGTGTTCATCAAGCAAGGATCTGTGTTTGTGGTGTTTGTTGAAAGTTGAGAAGCAGACAGTCCTGGAATTGTGATCACTGGTGGGCTAAAGCAGCCCTGTGTTTCAATTCTCCTATGTTCTGAGGAAGGATGCTGCCAGCTGACACTGAGCAAACCAGAACCTTGGTAAGGAAGCCTCTGAGACATGGGGTAGAGAAAGGAGTAAAAGTTTTATTTATTCACCCCTGAATTTTGATTGAAGGCACTTGATTTGATTAAGGTACTCGTTAAAGGTGCTGTTTATATTTTTTGTGTGTGAAGGTATTGTTTGATATGTTATAAGAAAGATGCATGATATTGTTCAATATACAGGAAAAACATGGTAATATATATATATGGTAATATACATAGGCTAAATGTAGTAATATATGTATCATGTATAGTCCTTTATGTTATAGGATGTTCTAAGGAAAGTAGGAGGGATTTGGGACAAGGGAACTGCAAGGGGCAACTACAGACTTGAGTGGAGAAGTCTGATGTCAGGAGAAGTGATGCAAGTCCTAGGGGATCAATGAGAGAAATGGTGTGATCTGGGGAGGTGAGGAGAAAGGTTGTCTTTACAGGGTCAAACTTCTCCTACCTGTCCAGACCTCCTTAAGAGACTTCTAGGCCTTTCTTTGTCTTAATAAGCCCCAAAGTGTAGTTGATGCTAAGTCTATCAACTTCAGCTCCTGAGAGCAGACTGATGAAATCTCTCAGAAAGTCAAAGTCAGAAGCCAAACCCTAGAGTTCTTCAAAGCATTGATTGGTCGCAACGAGGGCCATTTCTGAAAAAGCCCCATGGAAACCTTAGAGCACTGTGGTGGCAATTGGAGGCCATGATCAGAGGTAGGCCAAGGCCCTGTGCAGGTGTCTCTGAGGCTGAGAAAATTCTGGCATCCTTCACACAGGCATCCACACCCATCAGCTTTCATGGGGCCTGTCAGCTGACCAGACACAAGGAACCTCACCATGATCTTCCAGGCTATGTGACCTTCCTGATGGACTTTCAGCTCCTCAGATAGACACAACCAAGCCACACCACTGTCTCTCTCCAGTCATGTACTCAGGCACAAGACATTTGACAACCCACTGCCAAGGCTGCTTCTGAATGGGCCTTTCAGGTACTTGGGCAGAGGGCATCACACAAGCACCAGGTGCCTTCTGCTGGCCTGTGAGAGATGCTGGGAGATGTGAGCCTAAAAGTCCATCTGGAAGCCCAGAGGTGAGGGTTGACCTGGCAGCTACTTCAGAAAGATAGGACCTCCCAGTCCCTTGCCCAGCCATGCTCCTGATGCTGGCCTCTCAACTCCAGAGGCAGAAGCGAGCTCACAGTCCCCACCAAAACCAATTGCTTCCTGCTGGAGTCAGAGTTTCTAAGGCATAATCGACACCCTATAAAAACATCCAAACCCAGCAGCCTCCTTGACACCTGGCACCTAGCAAGATAAAGGCAAGGTCGTTTTCATCTTCCAAGGCCATGCACCTCCTGATGGCCTTTCAGCTTCTCTGATGGACAGAAGACCCCTGTGTGAAAGCTCTGTTAGGTACTAGGTCAGGACTGACCTTGAAATAAATATTTACACTAGCTTCATGTCAGCGTCTCCTCAGTTACTTATGACAGCTAAAATGATAAAAGTATACACCAGCCATGTTGCTGAAGGTGGCACATGACATCCTCAGTCAGAAGTGCCCTGACATCCACCTGCACGGCCATGGGCCTCCTGCTGCCACTAGAGATCCCTAGGCACAGCTGACATGAGCAGTTCATCCCCACCAGTCTCTGGTTAGGGTTTTATTATGTACTTTGTTATGGGACAAGGGTTGGTGTTAAGGCTGGCAATTTAATGCTAGCGATTAAGGGCTAGGGATGAGTGCGATCAATTGGATAAGACTAATGGTAACAGGTGATGTGTTTGGGGGTTTAAGATAAAGGTAGGATTTGAAGTTGGGGATTAGAGCAGTGGATTCTTTCCGTGGTGAAGCATAATAATTAGGGTAGCACTAGTTTTTAATGTTCCTGGTTAGAAATATTGCCAGGGCTTGACATGAAAGTTTTCCTAGTAAGTGTTGCTGCAGCATGAGCCTTACCTGAACCCCTCTCACCTCTTCAAAATCCTTCCTTTCTATTAGCCAAGCCAATCTTCTCTCCCCCAGATCTCCTAGCTTTATTCTCCCAGATTTCCCCTGACCTCCCCAAATGTGTCACCCTTTTGGGGGCAGCTTTCTGATGGCTTTTTATGACCTCAGAGGCTCTTCCTTCCTGCTGTTGGCCAGCCAGGTTCTGGGACAGAAGTGACCTCACAGCTAGCATCCACAGGGCTACAAGGAGCTGTTGTACTCAGGAAGCCTCTTCCCAGCCCACCCAGGAACACTCAGTGCAGGGGATGCCCTGCACAATCCCTCAGGTACTCTGCCTGCCAACCAGCTCATGCCTCAGAAGGCCTCCCACATGCCCAGACTCACGTTTCCCGATGCTGCCTTTAGCAAGTCCAGGACATACTGAAAGAAATGACCACCTCTTTGTGGAAAAGTGAATTAAGAACTGTATATATATGTATATATATAGGATAAAGTCGAGAACTCTTCAGTGAAGGAGTTGGTGTGAAAGTCATAGAATCATAGAATCATAAAATGGCCATGTGTTGAAAAGGACCTTAAAGATCATCTAGGTCCAGCACTGCTTCTCTGGGCAGGGTTGGCAACCACCAGAGCAGGCTGCCCAGAGCCACATCCAGCCTGGCCTTGAATGCCTCCAGGGATGGGGCATCCACAACCTTCCTGGGCAACCTGTTCCAGTGCCTCACCACCCTCTGAGTGAAAAACTTTCTCTTACTTTCTAACCTAAATCACCCCTGCCTTAGTTTAAGTCATTCCCCCTTGTCCTATCACTATCAACACATGTAAACAGGCATTTCCCCTCCTGTTTATATGCACCCTTTATGTACTGGAAGGCTGCAATGAGGTCTCCCCAGAGCTTTCTCTTCTCCAAGATAAACAAGCCCAGTTCCCTCAACTTTCTGCATAGGAGAGGTACTCCAGCACTCTGATCATCTTTGTGGCCCTCCTCTGGACGCCTTCCAAGAGCTCCACATCCTCCTTGTGCTGGGGGTCCCAGGCCTGCACACAGGATTCCAGGTGGGGTCTGACAAGAGCAGATTAGAGGGGGACAATCACCTCCCTCTCCCTGCTGGACTCCCCTTTTTTAATGCAGCCCAGGACATAGTTGGCCTTCCGGGCTGCAAGCACGCACTTCTGGCTCATGTCCATCGTCTCATCCATCAGGACCTTCAAGTCTTTCTATGCAGGTCTGCTCTCAACTTCTTCTTCTCTGAGTTGATATGAATACCTGGGATTGCCCCAGCCCAAGTGCAACACCTTGCACTTGGCCTTGTTGAACCTCATTAGGTTCTCATGGGTCCACTTCTCCAGCCTGTCCAGGTCCCTCTTGGATGGCATCCCTTCCTTCCACTGTTTCAACTGCACCACTCAGCTTGGTGTCATCTGCAAACTTGCTGAGGGTGCACTCGATTCCGTCATCTATGTCATTGATAATGACATTGAAAAACACCGGGCCGAAGGCTGGCCCCTGAGGGACACCACTTATGACTGCATGTCATGATGACTAGCATTGCTTTATTCAGCTGGTTTTCCAGAGGACCATACTTCCAATGGGAAGTGATCTTGAGACTCTGTCTGTCCCACTGGATATGATGGCACCCTTAAGAAACAGCTGATGGCACTTGGGCTCATTCAGGTTCATCTCACCACACCCACACCATGTGTACTCTCATATGGACAAGGCAAACATGGACTCGTGATGTAGCCATTTGGTGTCCATAGCTGGAGGAAGAAACCATCTGTGTGAGCTGGGGAGAGAGCCCAGTGCTGGGAAATGTGGTTGTGAGGGGCTGCTCTGGGACCATTGTCCTGGGGCAGGATCTCCCAGGGTGTCCAGGGTGTTTCCCAAGGGCCCAGCCCAACCCACTGCTCTGCTGGTCCTCCCTGTCTCTGCCAGGAGGACAACACAGCCCAGACCCTCCCCAGTGCTCCAAAATTCCCTGGCCTCTTCACAGCCTAGCTTAGCCCAGCAGAACAGCCCAGGCTGGGCTGGCCCCACAGCAGCAAATGAAGTAGGGGAGGTCAGTGGTCGTGTCTCTGATGCTGCAATTAACTCTCCCTCCTTTCCCCCCTTCCTCCAACCCTTTTCTCTCCCCCAGGCATCCTGCAACCCCCAGGCCAGTCCCACTCCCCAGCCCCACACCCAAACTCTGCCGACCCTGGGGCTCCTCAGACAGCACCACTGCACAAACACAGCACCCTGCTCTTCTCCCAGGACACCCCATGTCCCCCTGTCCAATGTACCCACAGCCCCCAAGCTCGTGGTGCTGCTTTGCAGAGTGAGGGGGCTGTGGTGCACAGGGCCGTGGGGGCACTCTGCAGGGCTGTGCTGGTCAGGCTGGGAAGGCAGAGCCAGCTGGTGGGGAGCACTGCCACTGACTGCCACCCACACAAGTGGTTCTTTGGCCATGGAGGATGCACACAGAGAGCCAGCCTCCTTCAGAGTTAGAGACTCATGGAATACATGTAGCCCGAGCTGAGAGGGGCTCACAAGGATCATCAAGTCCAACTCATTTCCAATGTCAGGAGAGATTTTGCAGTGATTCACGTGATCCAGTCTATGAAATTTCACCAGAGATATAACAACCAATTCAGCAGACTGCTTTCCCTGTGCCTTCTATGTTTCCTGGAGTTGCAGAGCTCTCCTTCACCTGCTCGCACCCAGATGTAGCACCTTGTCTCTGGGTCACTTGGCTTTGGACATGATCATACTCTGTGGGCTCCATGGCCTGCTGACTCCCTGGCACATATTGTCTCTGCCAGTCCACTGGATTCTCCCGGCAGCTCCTGCATCCCTCCAGAAAGATGCCTGCCTGCCTTCAGCCCTATCGCATGCTCTGGATCCATTCTAGTGAAGCCACCATCTCTGTGGGTGCCAGGCACCAGAAGGCAATTCCAGAATCAGCCCTTCTCGCCTAAAAGCTCATCCCGGGTGATCAGCTGATCTCATGCCCTGAGCACATAGAGAAACAAGCAAAGCAAGGAGCCTCCTTTGAGTCCATTCCTTTGAAATATCCATGAGAGCAGCTTTGGGAGAAGAGCTGAGCCTTCAGGCACTGCCCCAAGCAGATCCCCATTTATGCTGGAGGTGCTGGTACAGAGCCAGCTATGTTAGAGAAGTGCCCCTGGCCTGTCCCTGCCTGTGGACACAGGACTGCCCCACAGCAGCACAGTGAGCAAGCAACAAGAGCAATCAGTCCTCACAGCAACACAAGGGCTCTGAAGGAGAGCATGGGAGGTGAAAAGGAGAGCAGCTTCCACCAAACCAATCCCTGGGGTTTCCTGACAGCGCTGCTGTGCCAGGACTCTTCTTCCCTCCACCTCTGCGCACAGCCAAGTGCCCCTGCAGCTCCACCACAGGTCTCTGAGGAAGGATCCATTTATTTAAATATATCTCAAACACACTTTAAATACACCTTGTTTCCACCAGTTCTCAGAGTCACTCAAGACAGGTGGATGTTTACATGGAAGAAAATGAACAAATCATTTCATATTGGACAATATTACCACAAGATATGAAAAGCAAAATAAGGAAAAAACAATACATCTCACTGGAATGAGTTTTAATTTGAATGATATGAGAAGGATGATAGACAGCTTATCGCTTCTGAAAAACAGTCATGAGGTTCCACACTGCATCCTTAAGCTCCTGGTTCCTCATGCTGTAGATGAGGGGGTTGACTGCTGGAGGTACCACCAAGTACAAAACAGCAAGCAAAAGATTCAGGGACTGGGAAGAGGACATGGAGGGGGACTTCAGGTAGGCAAAAAAGGCAGTGCTGAGAAACATGGAGACCACGGCCAGGTGAGGGAGGCATGTGGAAAAGGCTTTGTGCTGGCCCTGCTCTGAGGCAATCCTCAGGACAGCCCTGAAGATCTGCACATAAGACAGCACAAGGAAAACAAAACACCCAAATGCTAAAACAGCACTAACCACAAGAAGCCCACCCTCTCTGAGGTAAGCATCTGAACAAGAGAGCTTGAGGATCTGGGGGATTTCACAGAAGAACTGGTCCAGGGCATTGCCTTGGCAGAGGGGAAGGGAAAAGGCATTGGCAGTGTGCAGTACAGCATAGAGAAAAGTACTGCCCCAGGCAGCTGCTGCGATGTTGACACAAGCTCTGCTGTCCATTATTGTCCCATAGTGCAGGGGTTTGCAGATGGCAACGTAGCGGTCATAGGCCATGATGGTGAGAAGATAAAATTCTGCTGAGATGAAAAAACCTAACAGAAAGGCTTGGGTAGCACAACATGCATAGGAAATGGTTGTTTGGTCCCACAGGGAATTGGCCATGGCTTTGGGGACAGTGGTGGAGATGGAACACAGGTCAAGGAGGGCGAGATTGAAGAGGAAGAAGTACATGGGGGTGTGGAGGCGGTGGTTGCAGGCAATGGCTGTGAGGGTGAGGCCGTTGCCCAGGAGGGCAGCCAGGTAGATGCCCAGGAAGAGCCCGAAGTGCAGGAGCTGCAGCTCGCGTGTGTCTGCGAATGGCAGGAGGAGAAACTCAGTGGGGATGCTGCTGTTGGACATTTGATGCCACGGGGACCTGCCCATGGAGGAAAAGAGTGACAAGTTAGGGAAACCCCTCTGCTTCTCTCACAGAAATCACCATTCACTTAGCTTGCATTTCAGCTATGGAAGTGACACTGCAGGGCATGTACTCTTAGCCTCCTCATTGTGTATCACAGTGCAAGACACAGGTTTCTCTCCTCTCCTGGAGGTCCAGCTGAGGAGGAGGTGGCCCAGGAGGTGACCTGCCCAGGTCTGTGCTGCCTGAAGCTGTCCCTGCTGGCAGCTGCTTCCCTGTCCCCACGGCTCCTCCCTGCCATTGCTCAGAGACTCCATCCCATCCACTGTGTGCTCAGCTCTGCGCTGCAGACATCCCCTGTCCCAGGATAATTTTCAGGGACAATTCTTCATGTTCAGTGGCTAATGAGCAGCTCTGACCTAATAGGATGTAAATAGAACTGGTGAGTCAGGGCATTCATAATAATGTAGAAATAAATTTGCATCTCCTACTGCCACCCAGCAAAGCAAAAGTAGAAATTTCAAAGGAAAGAATGCTTCTCCTCAAGAATCTCTTGCTCTAACTTCTTTTTGAGGAGTCCTCTCTGATGTGTTTTTGGTGTCCCGTGGAGCTCTGAGCCCCATGCCCCAGGAAGCAGCCTACCACAAGCAGCAAGACCCTGCCATGTCCTGCCCTTGCTGGGGGGCTCCTTCCACCCAGAGCTTCTCCCCACAGCACCCTGGGCAGCTTCCCGGGCAGTCTGAGTGCTGAGCCTGGCAGGCGGCAGAGGCCCTGCCCAGGCACACAGCCCCTGGGGCACAGCAGGGACCCTGCTCTGCACCACAGCCCTGGCCACCCCTGCCTGCACCCTGCCTGCACAGTCTGTAGCCAGCCCTGCCAGAATGAAGTCTCATGTCCTGTTCCTCTGTTATTTATGGCAGATAATCCATGCTCTAGAGCTTCTCATTCTCCTCTTCTCCAAAGAAACTCTGACAGTCCTCCTGAAAGCTGCCACAGGCTGTGGGATTTGCCAGCAAATCTGGAGATGGCACCAGGAACAACAGCTGTGCTGCCCAGCAGCCAGACACTTACCCTGTTCAGGGCTGTGAAGATTTCTCCTGCAGTGAGCTCTCAGCATCCACCCCCCCACACTGCCTTTAACATCTCCCTCTCTTTTCTCAGCCGCTCTTGTCCCCTGCAGGCAGTGCCCCCAGCCCTTCTGCGCTGTGCAGAGGAGCTGCTCCTGGGCAGAGCTGTCTCTCTGCAGTGCTGCCCGCTTGCCAGGAGCTCCCCTTGGACCCAGGAGCCCAGCCCAGCTCAGCAGCACAGGGAGTTCTTGACAAGTCCCTGGGCCTCCAGGGGAATCAACTTTGAAACACACTGAAGTAAACATTCATGCTGATTCCCTCCATTGGATAGGGGACAATGTCCTTTTTCATTTCAGAAGAGGTATGATGTGCAAGAATCACTTTTTCCATATCCTGGTTTTAGTCAGAACACCCAGCCTTCCCTCTCCTGAGGGAAGAATTTCAGCTGGGTCAGTCAAGGCATCTCGTTCTTTATTTGCAGTCCAGATGCTAGAAGGGGGCTTAGTTGACTCTCCCATGCCTCACACAAGCCCACAGGATTTGGGATTCCTCTTGCCTTGTTTTAAATATGCACAAATCAGGAATCTGCATGTTAGCTGCTTGTCTCAGCTCCCAGCACATTGAATGAAGACAGAGGCCAGGAGGAAGCTGTTCAGATGCAGACACCAGGTGACAATGGAGGTGCCAGAGAGACATTAGAGTGATATTTGAAGTGCCAAATCCCTCTGGGCCATAAACAGAGATTTTATTGATGTGTGTTCAGTATAATATAGTTGTAGCCATTTCTCAAGAGCAAAGAAATAAAAAGTAAGCTATGACTTGGTTGCAATAACTGAAACATGGTGGGACTACGCTGATCACTGGACTGCTACAATGAATGGCTATAAGCTCTTCAGAAGGGACAGGCAGCACAGAAGGAGTGGTGGTGTGGCTTTTTATATGAGAGTGTTTTGATGTTGTGGAACTCGAGTCTGGGAATGATAATGTTGAGTACATATGGGTTAGGGTCAGCGGGAAGGCCAACAAGGCAGGCATCATGCTGGGGGTCTCTTATAGATCACCAAACCAGGATGAGGAGATGGATGAGGTGTTCTCCAAGCAGCTGGCAGAAGTTGTGCAATCACCAGCACTTGTTCTCATGAGGGACTTCAACTTTGCAGACATATCCTGGAAATGCAATGCAGCTCAGAAGAAGCAGTCTAGGAGGTTCCTGGATAGTGTCGAGGATAGCTTCCTGACCCATTTGGTTAGTGAGCCTACCAGGGGAGGTGCCCTGCTAGACCTGGTGTTCAAGAACAGAGAAG
The DNA here is from genome assembly GCF_047663525.1 of Anas platyrhynchos. Lineage (NCBI taxonomy): Eukaryota > Metazoa > Chordata > Aves > Anseriformes > Anatidae > Anas > Anas platyrhynchos. The sequence goes on along the minus strand of NC_092619.1, from coordinate 1,471,162 downwards.
GACTGGTGGGAGATGTGGTGGTCAGGAGCTGGCTTGAGCAGAGTGACCACGAAAAGGTAGAGTTCTCTATTCTTGGTGAAGTCAGGAGGGGGATCAGTAAAACTGCTGTCTTGGACTTCCAGAGGGCAGACCTTGAGCTCTTCAGGACACTGGTTGGCAGAGTCCTTTCAGAGATAGTCCTGAAGAGCAGAGGAAGGCTGAGCACTCTTGAAGAAGGAAATCTTAAAGGCTCAGGAACAGTCTGTCCCCACATGCCCAAAGATGAGCCAGCATGGAAGAGGACTGGCCTGGCTGAACAGAAATTGTGGCTAGAGCTTAGGAAGAAAAAGAGGGTTTGGGACATTTGAAAAGAGGGCAGGCCTCTCAGGAGGGCTATAAGGATGTCACAAGGCTGTGCAGGGACAAAATTAGAAAGGCCAAAGCTCATCTGGAGCTCACTCTGGCTACTGCTGTTAAAGATAACAGAAAATGTTTTTTTTGTAAATACAGAAACACAAAAAGGAGGACTAAAGGAGGAGAATCTCCATCCTTTACCGGATACGGGAAGAAACTTAGGGAAAAGAGATGAGGAAAAGACTGAGGTGCTTAATGCCTTCTTTGCCTCAGACTTTAGCAGCAAGACCAGTTGTTGTCTAGATACCCATCCCCCCGATCTGGTGGAAGGGATGGGGAGCAGAATGTGGCCCTCATAATCCATGAGGACATGGTTGGAGACCTGCTATGGCACTTGGATGTACACAAATCAGTGGGGTCAGATGGAATCCACCCGAGGGTACAGAGAACTGGTGGAAGAGTTGACCAAGACGCTTTCTATCATTTATCAACAGTCCTGGCTGTCAGGGGAGGTGCCAGTCAACTGGCGACTAGCAAATGTGATGCCCATCTACAATGAGGATTGGAGGGTGGACTCAGGAAACGATGGGCCTGTTAGTTTGACTTCAGTGCCAGGGAAGCTCATGGAACAGGTTATCTTGAGTGTCATCATGTGGCACTTGGAGGACAACCAGACAATCAGGCCCAGTCAGCATGGGTTTATGAAAGGCAGATCCTGCTTGACGAACCTGATCTTCTTCTATAACAAAGTGACACACTTAGTGGATGACAGAAATGCTGTGGATGTGGTCTACCTTGACTTCAGTAAGGCTTTTGACATTGTTTCCCACAGCATTCTCCTCAAGAAACTGGCTGCTCATGGCTTAGACTAGTGTATACTTCATTGGATTAAAAACTGACTGGGTAGCTGGGCCCAAAGAGTTGTGGTGAATGGAGGACTCTGCTAGTGACCAGCAGTTGGAGGCCGGTCACTAGTGGAGTCCCCTACTAGGACTAGGGCCAGTTCTCTTTAGTATCTTCATCGATGATCTGGATGAGGGGATCGAGTGCACCCTCAGTAAGTTTGCAGATGACACCAAGTTAGGTGTGTGTTTCAATCTGCTCGAGGGTAGGAAGGCTCTGCAGGAGGATCTGGATAGGCTGGACTGATGGGCTGAGGCCAACTGGATGAAGTTCAACAAGGCCAAGTGCCGGGTCCTGCACCTGAGGCGCAATAACCCCAAGCAGAGCTACAGGCTGGGAGATGAGTGGTTTGAAAGCTGCCTGGCAGCGAAGGACCTGTGAGTATTTTTGGATAGTTGGCTGAATATGAGCCAGCAGTGTGCCAAGAATGCCAAGAGCATCATGGCTTGTATAAGAAGCAGTGTTGCCAGCAGGTCTAGGGAAATGATTTTCCCGCTGTACTCAGCTCTTGTGAGGTTGCACCTTGAGTACTATGTTCAGTTTTGGTCCCTTCGCTACAAGAAGGACATCGAGGTTCTCAAGCGAGTCCAGAGAAGGGCAACGAAGCTGGTGACAGGTCAGGAGAACAAGTCCTACGAGGAAAGGCTGAGGGAGATGGGATTGTTCAGTCTGGAGAAGAGGAGGCTCAGGGGTGACCATATCTCTCTCTATAGGTACCTGAAAGAAGGCTGTAACAAGGTGGGCATTGGTCTTTTCTCCTACGTGTCCTTTTATAGGACAAGGGGAAATCGGCTGAAGTTGCACCAGAGGAGGTTTAGGTTGAATATTGGCAAAAACGTGTTTAAGGGGAAAGCAGGAGGAGCCTGGCCAGGAGAGATGTGAGATCTGGGTGAGGAAAGAGGAGCTTGGACAGCAGAAGCTAACTATTTTGAAGAGGTAAGAATATTCAGGAAATGTTGATCCCACCATAAAGCTGACTTAAAGCAGTCATGTGAGGGCCTTACCCTATTTTAATCTGTTACATTAATACCTAAATCTAAATGCCACTCCACACTCTGACAGAAATCCACTGCTCTAATTTTTTACCACAATATCCCTGGAAGCCAAAATTAGTCCATAACCCCTTTCCATTACCTTTCCTCTCTTGCTCACCCTCATCCCTGCACTTCACTATAGCATTAAAATGCTCTATTTATTCCTAGTCTTCTTGCAGACCTAAACAAAACCCTCAAACAAACAGCTTGCCCATACCCTAACCACAGACCTGACACCCCAAGCAGAACACCAAACCCTCCCACTAAACATCTGCTTGATCTCTCCACCAGCAAGGTTCGCCACAGTCCCTAATTCCACACATGAACATCTAACTTTCAAAGCCTGTCTTCCTGTGCATTAACCTTCTCACCTTTAACCCTTTTCCTAACCCTTAACTTTAGGTTCTTGTTCCTTTGAGGCAGGGCAGGAACTGTGAGATTGTTGTGCAGTCACATGGCATTCAAAATGAATGTGAGGGTCCATGGATTTAATCAGCTTGTAGGCCAGAAGGAGGAGATGTGTGGGAATGCTCTGATGAGCTCAGCTCTCCCTCAGGATCTCCCGAACCAGCAGGAAGAATTGGCCTGTGAAAGGGACTGTGAGGTCAGTTCTGTCTCTGCAGTTGATAGGACAGCAGCAGGAAGATGTCACAGAAAGGGACTGTGAGGTCATTTCCGTCTGAACTAGTTGACATCTCACACTCCTACGTGGGATCTGTACTTTTCAGCTGACATCTGCCAGTGGTCCTGGTAGGCCAGCAGAAGGCACCTGGTTGGCATGCTGACTGTGGAATCCCTTCTGCCTACATACCCAGGAGGACCCAGAGAGAAAGAAAGCCTGAATATGGGTTGTCCTGTCCCTTCTTTTAGGGGAAAAAGGATCCTGGGCCAGGAGCTGGCGGGGCTCATTGATAGGGCTTTAAACTAGGTAAGAAGGGGGATGGGGCTGAAGCAAGGACTGTTGGGGCTGTGCCAGGGGGAGCAATGGCAAGGCCGGAGGATAAGGTAAAGGCCCAGCTGAAGTGCATCCACACCAATGCACGCAGCATGGGTAACAAACAGGAGGAGCTGGAAGCCATCGTGCAGCGGGCAGGCTACGACTTGGTTGCTATCACGGAAACGTGGTGGGACCAGTCTCATGACTGGAGTGCTGCGATGCCTGGCTATAGGCTCTTCAGAAGGGACAGGCAGCACAGAAGGGGTGGCGGTGTGGCTCTCTATATTAGAGAGTCTTTCGATGTTGTAGAACTCGAGGCTAGGAATGACAAGATCGAGTCCCTTTGGGTTAGGATCGGCAGGGACAACAAGGCTAGTGTCCTGGTCGGGGTCTGCTATAGACCGCCGAACCAGGATGAGGAGACGGATGAGGAGTTCTACAGGCAGCTGACAGAAGTTGCGAATTCGTCGGCGCTTGTTCTCGTGGGGGATTTCAACTTCCCTGACATATCCTGGAAGCACAACACAGCCCAGAGAAAGCAGTCTAGGAGGTTTCTGGAGAGAGTGGAAGATAACTTCCTGACGCAGCTGATTAGTGAGCCTACCAGGGGTGGTGCCCTGCTAGACCTTCTGTTCACAAACAGAGAAGGACTGGTGGAGGATGTGATTGTCGGGAGCTGTCTTGGGCAGAGTGACCACGAAATGGTGGAGTTCACTATTCTTGGCGAAGCCAGGAAGGGGGCCAGTAAAACCGCTGTATTGGACTTTCGGAGGGCTGACTTTGGGCTGCTCAGGACACTAGTTGGTGGAGTTCCTTGGGAGGCAGTTCTGAAGGACAGAGGGGTCCAGGAAGGCTGGGCACTCTTCAAGAGGGAAATCCTAATGGCGCAGGAACAGTCTGTCCCCACGTGCCCAAAGATGAGCTGGCGGGGAAGAAGACCAGCCTGGCTCAACAGAGAATTGTGGCTTGATCTTAGGAGAAAAAAAAGGGTTTATAATCTTTGGAAAAGTGGGCAGGCCACTAAGCAGGACTATAAGGATGTATCGAGGTTGTGCAGGGACAAAATTAGAAAGACCAAAGCTCATCTGGAGCTCAATCTGGCTACTGCCGTTAAAGATAACAAAAAACGTTTTCATAAATACATCAACACAAAAAGGAGGACTAAGGAGAATCTCCATCCTTTACTGGATGCGGGGGGAAACTTAGTTACAAGAGATGAGGAAAAGGCGGAGGTGCTCAATGCCTTCTTTGCCTCAGTCTTTAGCGGCAATACCGGTTGTTCTCTGGATACCCGGTACCCAGAGCTGGTGGAAGGGGATGGGGAGCAGGATGTGGCCCTCACCATCCACAAAGAACTGGTTGGAGACCTGGTACAGCACTTGGATGTGCACAAGTCGATGGGGCCGGATGGGATCCACCCAAGGGTACTGAGAGAACTGGCAGAGGAGCTGGCCAAGCCACTATCCATCATTTATCAGGAGTCCTGGCTAACGGGGGAGGTTCCAGTGGACTGGCGGCTAGCAAACATGACACCCATCTACAAGAAGGACCGGAGGGCTGACCCGGGAAACTAGAGGCCTGTCAGTTTGACCTCAGTGCCAGGGAAGCTCATGGAGCAGATCCTCTTGAGAGTCATCACGCAGCACTTGCAGGGAAAGCAGGCGATCAGGCCCAGTCAGCATGGGTTTATGAAAGGCAGATCCTGCTTGACGAACCTGATCTCCTTCTATGACAAAGTGACACGCTGGGTGGGTGAGGGAAAGGCTGTGGATGTGGTCTACCTTGACTTCAGCAAGGCTTTTGACACTGTTTCCCACAGCATTCTCCTCAAGAAACTGGCTGCTCTTGACTTCGACTGGCGCACGCTTCGTTGGGTTAGAAACTGGCTGGATAGACAGGCCCAAAGAGTAGTGGTAAATGGAGTCAAATCCAGTTGGAGGCCAGTCACTAGTGGCTTTCCCCAGGGCTCAGTGCTGGGGCCGGTCCTCCTTAATATCTTCATCAATGATCTGGATGAGGGGATTGAGTGCACCCTCAGTAAGTTTGCAGATGACACCAAGCTATGCGCAAGTGTCGATCTGCTTAAGGGTAGGAAAGCTCTGCAGGAGGATCTGGATAGGCTGCACCGATGGGCTGAGGTCAACTGCATGAAGTTCAACAAGGCCAAGTGCCGGGCCCTGCTCCTGGGGCGCAATAACCCCAAGCAGAGCTACAGGCTGGGAGATGAGTGGTTGGAGAGCTGCCAGGCAGAGAAGGACCTGGGAGTATTGGTGGACAGTCGGCTGAATATGAGCCAGCAGTGTGCTCAGGTGGCCAAGAAAGCCATCAACATCCTGGCATGTATCAGATCCAGTGTGACCAGCAGGGCTAGGGAGGTGATCGTCCCCCTGTACTCGGCTCTGGTGAGGCTGCACCTCGAGTACTGTGTTCAGTTTTGGGCCCCTCACTACAAGAAGGACATGGAGGTGCTCGAAGGAGTCCACAGAAGGGTGACGAAGCTGGTGAGGGGTCTCAAGAACAAGTCCTATGAGGAGCGGCTGAAGGAGCTGGGCTTGTTCAGCCTGGAGAAGAGGAGGCTCAGGGGCGACCATATCTCCCTCTATAGGTATTTTAACGGAGGCTGTGACAAGGTGGGCATTGGTCTATTCTCCCATGTGCCCTTTTATAGGACAAGGGGGAATAGGCTAAAGTTGCACCAGAGGAGGATTAGGTTGGATATTGGCAAAAACTTCTTTACGGGGAAGGCAGGAGGAGCCTGGCCAGGAGAGATGTGAGATTTGGGGGAGGAAAGAGGAGCTTGGACCTTATTGCTCTCTACAGGTACCTCAAAGGAGGCTGTAGCAAGGTGGGGGTTGGTCTGTTCTCTCACGTGCCTGGTGACAGGACGAGGGGGAATGGGCTTAAGTTGCGCCAGGGGAGTTTTAGGCTGGATCTTAGGAATAACTTCTTTACCGAAAGGGTTGTTAGACACTTGTGTTGGGTCTGTCTGAGCTGGAGTCACCTTTTCCCTGCAGCAGCCCGCACAGTGCTGTGCTCTGCACTCGTAGCTGGAACAGCACTGATATCACTCCAGTGTTGTGTCTATTGCTGCGTAGTGCTGGCACAGCATCACGACTCCTTCCAAGCCCCCAAGAGCCAGCAGGCTGGGGGTGGGCAAGTGATGGGGAGGGGACATTGCCGGGGCAGCTGACCTAAACCAACCAAAGGGATATTCCATAACACCTGATGTCACACTCAGCAATAAAAAGCGGGGCTCTCGTGGGGGAGGGGGCTGTTCCTCCTGAACAACCACTACGTGTTTTGAGGCTCTGCTTCCCAGGACATGGCCGAACACCACTCGTTGATGGGAAGTAGAGAATAATTTTTTTCTCTCTCTCTGTGCTTCCGCACGGACTGATTGTTTCTTTTGTTTCTGTTTTTCCTCCCCATTCCCTTTCCCTTTAATTAAACCTGTCTCATCTCAAACCTCGAGTTCTCTGTGTTGTATTTTCTCCCCCTTCCTCTTTGAGGAGAGGGGGAGTGAGAGAGCGGTTGTGGTGGAGCTCGGCTGCCCACCTGAGTAAAACCACCACAGTCCTTTCAGTAAGGAGGGACGTTGCACCCCCATGCTGCATCTCGAACCCGTGACCTCAGATTTCTCTTCATGTCTCCAGGTGAGGGTTATGCGAGCACCTCGAGCTGGTGAGCCAGGCTGCCCAGGGAAGTGGTGGAGTCACCATCTCTGGCTGTCTTTAAAAGACGTTTAGATGTAGAGCTTAGGGATATGGTTTAGTGAGGACTGTTAGCGTTAGGTCAGAGGTTGGACTCGATGATCTTGAGGTCTCTTCCAACCTAGAAATTCTGTGATTCTGTGCTTCTTATTGACTTCTGATATCCTGTGTCCAGTTCTGGGTTCCACGGTACAAAAATAAAGACAGGGATCTCCTGGAAAGAATCCAGCGGAGGGCCACAAAGATGATATGGGGCGCCTGGAGCATCTTCCCTATGAAGAAAGGGAGAAAACAAAGCAAGTTGAAGTCCTTTATAAGGACAAGGGCAGTCAATCTCAATGTATTAATTCCTCAAAGAATAATTAGCGTTGTCATCCTGGCTGGGTTATCTGTAATAGACTCCCACAATGATGTCGGCTTTATTTGTTTTTCCCTTAATCCTAACCCAGAGGATCTCAACATTGCCATCATCAACTGCAAGCTCCATGCAGTCCAGCCTTTCCTTTACATACAGCACCACCCCACCGCCTTGCCTGCCCTGCCTGTCCCTACTGAGGAGCCTGTAACCATCTATTGCAACACACCATTCACAGGACTCATCCCACCAGGTTTCGCTTATGCTGATGATATCATTGCTCCAGAATTGGGCCAAGAATTCTAGATCATCCAGTTTATTCCTCATATTGTGTGTATTTGTTTAGAAGCACTTCAAATGCACCTCATTGCACGCAGCACTTAGTGGAGAAGCCTGAAAGACCTCACTAGCACACAGTCCCTCTAATTCTGGCATTCCATCCCTTATTTTATCACTGACATGCCTGGTTTTATCCCTTTCCCCTTATGACTCTAGTTTAAAGCCCTGTCTATCAGCCCTAATAATTCCTGGGCAAAAATCCTTTTCCCCCTCTGAGAAAGGTGCATCCCGTCTCATGCCAGGAGGCTTGGTGTCTCATAGACCTTCCCATGATGAACAAACCCAAAGTTCTGCTGGTGGCACCAGTCTTGGAGCCATGTATTGATGAGCCGAGTCTGCCTGTCAACATGTCTTCTTCCTATTGGAAGGAAGAGGCAAATATGACCTGTGCACCATATCCTTTAACCAGTCTCTCTAAAGCCCTAAAGTCCCTTTGGATTGATCTCAGACTTCTCCTTGCTACATCGTCATTACCAGCCTGAAAAAAAAGCAGTAGTGGGTAGTAGTCAGACAGCTGTACCAGGTGAGTGATTTTCCTGGCAATACCTTTTACCTAAACCACAGGGAGGCAGCAGACTTCCCTGTGGGTTGGGTCTAGATGGCATATCAGGCCCTCTGTCCCTTTCAGAAGGGAGTCCCCATGATGATAACCCTTCTTTCTTTCTTGACAGAAGATGTAGTCCTGCAAGGGGTAGGTTGCCTTGCCTTAGGCACCCCTTCCAGCTGGGATGGGCTTTTGTCTACATCGTTGTTTTGACTGCCATGTTCTAGAGCCTCATAGCTGTTACAGAGGGGTAGTCAGGAAGGAAAGGTGGGCAGGGAGAGGGCTCACCTACCACCCCGAGCAGGAACCTGCTTCCATCCCCCTCCTTGGCCTAGGTCCCCTCCTTGCCTGGCAAGATGGGGGAACTTTTGTCTTTTGTGTGGTGGCTGCCTGGTGGGATAGAGGAACCTTTGTTACTTGTGTTGTGGTTGGCTCATCAGTCTGTCTCGAGGAAGGTAGAGTATGCTTCCACCAGTCAACTTCCCTCTCTGCCTCCCTGATGCTCCTCAGCCTGTTCACCTCCTCCCAAAGCTTTGCCACTGGGCTGAGCAATTCTTCAGACTGTGCACACCTCCCACAGGCATACCCACCGCTGCTGCTGTCAGACACCAACAGAAGTGTTGCAGGAAGGATGGCCGAAGACATGACATACACCAATGTGGTGAAATCATATGGTTAAATCACTCAGACATACAACTACAAGAAAACAACCCCACCTGCATGAAAACAACCCCCTTTGTGATTAGCAGTCGCGTAGATCTTGTCCTTGAAGAAGTGCCAGCTGCTTGCAACAATTTTTTTAATTCCTCAATCAGGCGATAGAAGAACATCGTTATGGCAACTTCTCGTAGTCGTCCTGGTACCTTGGTTTGCTCAGCTGCAGCAAGTCACGGCCTCCTTGCTGTTTCAAAAATCCCTCAACAATTCCCCCTTTTTCTTTTTGAGCAATCCAAGCCTGATGTAACATTTTTGCAAATAACCTTTTAACCACATTTACTACAATACAACACACAATGATGATTAACACCACAATAAACAGAAGCCTTAATCCCTGTGATTAATCCCTGTAATCCCAGGTATCATCCCAAACAAATCAGTGAGCCATTGATCGAAAGAACTAATATCGTGTTGAATTTTTCCCATGTGCTCCTTCAGGAAAGTAATGGATTTGTAAATTGACTCACTATGATCAGAAAGGTTCAAACAGCACATTCCCTCAAAGTCCTCACACCCATGTCCTTGATTTCTTTTAATTTCACTAATTGTTCCTTTAAAACCTGATGTGATTGTTTGACAATTGCTTGGCCCATGGGAGAATATGAAATACATGTGATATGCTTTGCTCCCCACATTTTCATAAATTTTCTAACTTCTTCACTAACATACGCTGGACCATTGTCCGTTTTGACCTGCTGTGGCACTCCCATAATGGCAAAACATACTGTCAGATGTGTACACACATGGAGTGCTCTTTCTCCCCCCTGCGCAGTTGCCCTGCATGAATCTTGAAAAAGTATCAATACTCACATGCACATACCTTTTAGTACCAAATTCCGTTACATGTGTTACATCCATTTGCCATACATTAGTGCCTTAACACCCCATGGATTAATACCCAAACCTAACCCTGGTCCATGGTGACTACAAGAAGGGCACGCTCTTACTATGCCTTTCGCCTCTGTCCAGGTAAGTTCAAACAACCTCCGAAGACCCTTTGCATTTGGAACATTTCGTGTGACATTCGCGCATGTGCAAAATCACTCTCTGGCCCCACTGTGACCATACTCACCAACTTACCTGCTTGTGCGTTACCTTCCGCTAACCCAATCGAGAAATGATGACTATGTATACGGATAACACAATAAGGTGAAGTTCTCCCCTGAATGGCATCTCACAGCTGCAGAAATAATGACAACAATATGTCCCTCTTAGTTTGCCATATCAAGGCATCCTCTATCCGGCTTACCATGTTGACAACATACAGAGAGTTTGAGACGATATTGATCGGCTCATGCATCCAGCACCGACAAGCCCAAACAACTACTGACAATTCCAGTGTTTGTAATGAAGCCCCTGTCTGCCCTGAATTAAGTATTTTTCCCAACTCCCATTCTTGTACCACACACACTCAGACTTCCTACTTGTTGCACCTGTATCAGTGTATACAGTGCAGCCCACCACTGGTCGGGATGAGAGTCGTGGTACTACCTGCCATTTATATGATCTTATAACTTGCCAGAGAGGCCCCTTTGAAGTTCAGGAATGCACCAATCTCGGATAACCTAACACAGCTTCTTGTAGTGGTATGGACTACTGTAAACACCATTCCAAAAGATCCCGAGTCATTGGCAGACTAATGTCTCCTGATTCCTGCCTGCTGATCTCAATACTCCGAGAACAACCCTTACGTACTAACTCTGTGATAGCTTCTGTCCATGTTTGAGCACTCGTTTTTGGCTGAATCAGCTGGAAAATCCACTCCAGGACTCAAAAATCCTGTCCTATCATTCCGCTCTTGCTATCTCTTGTTTCACTTACGATATTCCTATTACCAGTGCTGTTAGTGTCAGTGGTAACCTCCTGATACTGTTTCTGTCTGTGTCGCAACTTACTCTCCCCCTTTTCTTTTTGCCACTGACCAAGACACATGATTGCTAACTAGTAAGGAGAGTGCAACTTATGCCATACATCTGCAAGCAGCGCCACCTGCAACCTTAGCAACTATTTGTGAAAGAGGCTGCCCTTGCTCATTTGTTAGTTTAACCTCCTGCCTCACAATAGACTTCTTCCTCACAATAAGACTCACTTCTTCCTCACAATAGACGTACTAATATAGCTAAGTCGTCATTAGTAATCCATACAATGTGGCAACCCCACTGAATCATAGAATCATAGAATCATAGAATATCCTGAGTTGGAAGGGACCCTTAAGGATCATCAAGTCCAACTCTTGACACCGCACAGGTCTACCCAAAAGTTCAGACCATGTGACTAAGTGCACAGTCCAATCTCTTCTTAAATTCAGTCAGGCTCGGTGCAGTGACCACTTCCCTGGGGAGCCTGTTCCAGTGTGCAACCACTCTCTCTGTGAAGAACCCCCTCCTGATGTCAAGCCTAAACTTCCCCTGCCTCAGCTTAACCCCGTTCCCGCGGGTCCTGTCGCTGGTGTTAATGGAGAAAAGGTCTCCTGCCTCTCGACACCCCCTTACGAGGAAGTTGTAGACTGCGATGAGGTCTCCCCTCAGCCTCCTCTTCTCCAGGCTGAACAGGCCCAGTGCCCTCAGCCGTTCCTCGTACGTCTTCCCCTCCAGGCCTTTCACCATCTTCGTAGCCCTCCTCTGGACACTCTTCAACAGTTTCATGTCCTTTTTATACTGTGGTGCCCAGAACTGCACACAGTACTCGAGGTGAGGCCACACCAGTGCAGAGTAGAGCGGGACAATCACCTCCCTCGACCTACTAGCGATGCCGTGCTTGATGCACCCCAGGACACGGTTGGCCCTCCTGGCTGCCAGGGCACACTGCTGGCTCATATTCAACCTGCTGTCTACCACCACCCCCATATCCCTCTCTTCTAGGCTGCTCTCCAGCGTCTCATTGCCCAGTCTGTACGTGCAGCCAGGGTTTCCATGTTCCAGGTGCAGGACCCGGCACTTGCTCTTATTGAACTTCATGCGGTTGGCGATCGCCCAGCTCTCCAACCTATCCAGATCCCTCTGCAAGGCCTTTCCACCCTCATTCGAGTCCACAACTCCTCCAAGTTTGGTGTCATCAGCAAACTTGCTCAAAATACCTTCTATTCCTACATCCAGATCGTTTATAAAAATATTGAAAAGTACCGGCCCTAAAATGGAGCCTTGAGGGATCCCACTGGTGACCGCCCGCCAGCCTGACGCAGCCCCATTCACCATAACCCTTTGGGCCCTGCCCCTTTGCCAATTGCTCACCCATCGTATGATGTTTTTATTTAGCTGTATGGTGGACATTTTGTCCAGTAGGATCCTATGGGAAACCGTGTGAAAAGCCTTGCTGAAGTCCAAAAAAATCACATCAGCTGGTTTCCCTTGGTCCACCATACGGGTGATCTTATCATAAAAGGAAATCAGGTTAGTTAGGCAGGACCTACCCTTCACAAACCCATGCTGGCTGGGACCAATGACTGCATTGTCCCCCAGGTGCGCCTCAATAAGTTCGAGAACCATCTTCTCCATGATTTTACCAGGCACTGAGGTGAGACTGACAGGCCTGTAATTGCTAGGGTCTTCTTTCTGACCCTTCTTGAAAATCGGCACAACATTTGCCAGCTTCCAGTCTACCGGGACCTCTCCAGATTCCCAGGATCGTTGAAAAATAATTGAGAGAGGTTCCGCGATGACGTCCGCCAGCTCTTTCAGCACCTGGGGATGAATCCCATCCGGACCCATGGACTTGTAGGGATCCAGGTGGAGTAGCAAATCCCGCACACGTTCAGGGTCGGTTGGGAGTTTGTCATCCCCATTGTCCCGGTCCTCCAGCTCAGGGCACCCTGGGTCCCGAAGCCCATCATCGGCATTGAAGACAGAGGCAAAGAAGGCGTTAAGCGTCTCTGCTTTGCCTATGTCATTGTCTGTGAGGAGACCTTCCCTATCAAGGAGCGGCCCTATGTATTCTTTAGTTCTCCTTTTTCCATTCACATATCTAAAAAAACCCTTTTTATTTTCCAGGAACGTTACCCAGGAACGTTTGTGCATCTGTCAAATTAAGTAACACTGTAGATATATCAACTTTCTGTGGACGAATGGTATTGTCTGCTATTTTCCATCCTAAGTATAGCCATGGCTGTTTCCGTTGAACCTTTTCTGGGGCTAACTTCAACCTTTTTGCTTCTAGCATATTCTGAATAAACTTTAGATCTGAATCCTGGAAGCATTCTGGCCTACAAAACAGAATGTCATCCATTCTGTTTTTATTCTGTGATATAATGGCAAATAATTACGTCACACCACTTGATACAGTCAGGTAAAAGATTCCTAGAAATACTAATGAAATTCCTACATGGAATGAGACCCCTACAACACCACACTCTTTGAAAACTTTTTTCAGCTGCTGGGATTTATTGAGTTTCTTGTTTTCACTGCTGAGATCTGTGTCTGCCTTTTCAGGGGATCCACCCACATCCTTGGCCGAGCTGCTGGCAGTGGCCCGCAGCACCAGCAGAGGGGCCGGTGGGCTGAGGGGGGGCCGCCCAGGGGTGGAGGTTGGCGGGGAGGAAAGCAGTGGTGGCAGTGGGTGAGCGGAGGCCCGCGGGGCAGTGGGCCCGGGCACAGCAGCAGGCGGAACATGGCAGCACCCAATATGTAACCGCTTGATCAAGTAAAGTCAGAAGGAAAAGTTGAAGTGACTTGGAGTGTTAATGGGCCCCACTGAGGGCCTTTACCAAGAGATTCTCCTCAGGGACTTGTTAGGGCAGACAATTGGAGGCCATGATTGCAGACAGGCAAAGCAATGTGCTGAGAAAAGTCTTGGTTGGTTTTGGTGAAGCAGAAGAGCCAAGGCCTGACCCCAGCCACTGGGAGGGGAGATCCTGCATTCCCACATCCAGCTCAAGGCTCTTCCTGGGGTCTGGGGGATGTGGTGGGCAGTGTGATGCCACAAGAACAGTGGTATGACAGCTCTGAGGTGCTTCATAGGGTTGAAAGGAATCAATGAAGCCTCATCACAGTGAATATAAAATATCTCCTCATAAGTTCTAGCAAAGTGGACCCTTGTTGGGGTCTTTCATTTTTAAAAGCACCCTCTGCTTCTCCTCTGCAGGCTTTCCCATTCTGTCCAACACTTTGTCTTATTTCCTTGAAGTCTTCAGACACCTATCTCTGTTCACCACCCTACTCTCCTCCCAGCATTTCCATCATTTCACCGATGTCTCATCAACCCTCACCACTTGGTCCTTGAAACACAAAGCTAGGGTCTGATTAAACACACTCTTTGGGTGACCTCTGGCACCACAACATGACCATTTGAGGGACATTTCTTCCTCCTCATGGCCAGAGCCAACCTTCCAAGGTGCACTCTGTGGAAGTTCTTTCTCCTGCTCTTTCCTACCACCCAAGAAAGCTCCATCTCAGCGGAAACCACTCCTAAAGTAGGCATCCCAACTCATCAGGCTCCTCGCAGCCTGTCAGCCAAGCAGACACAAGTCACCTCACCAGCATCTTCCAAGCCATGGGCCTGCTGCTGGCCTTGCAGCTTCTTGGCTAGACACAGCCAAGCCTTGTGCCTCCTGCTGTCCAGTCATGGACTCAAGTAGACGGGACAGGACAACCCATCTGGGGGCCTTTTTTCTGTCTGGGTCCTCCTGGGTTTGTAGGCAGAGAGTATCCCATAGTAAGCATGCCAAGCAGGTGCCTTCTGCTGGCCTACCAGGACCACTGGCAGATGTCAGCCAAAACGTACCAATCCCAGGGAGAAGTCAAGGGTGACCTGTCACCTACAGACAGAAGTGGCCTCACAGTCCGTTCCACAGTCACATTCCTCCTGCTGGGGCAGGATATCCTGAGGCAGAGCTGACTTCTCTCTAGTCTCCTAGGGACTAGATTTTACCTTTCTGGGTTAGAGATTAAACAAAGTTTTAGATGGAGTGTTTGGTGTTCTGCTTGTGGTGTCAGGTCTCTGGTTAGGGTATGGGCATGCATTATGGTTAAGGGTTTTGTTTAGGTCTGTCAAGAAGTCTAGGGTTAAATAGAACATTTTAATGTTAGTGGTAAGGGCAGTGACACTGCAAGAGAGTAAAGGTAAGGGAAAGGGACTATGGGCTGAGTTTTGCTTCAAGTGATACTTTGAGGTCTGCCTTATAGTAGTGGATTCCTGTCAGGGTGTTGGACTAATGTGTAGGTTGAGGGATTATTGTTACTGTTGCAAATAGTGTAAGGGCCATATGTGACAAGTTTTAAGTCAGTGTTACAGCAGCATCAACATTACATGAACTATCTTACCTCTACAAAGGTAAGCTTCCAAACTCCTTTTCCTTTCCTCTTCCCTCCCCCAAATTTGTCCTGGTCAGGCTACTTCTGACCTTCCCGTATCAGTCATCTAACTGTGATCAGCCTTCTGATGGCTTTCATAACATCAGAGCACCTGTCTCACCTCTGCTGACTACTCTATTCCATAGTATTAGAGTACTCTATACTCTATACTCTGTTGGCTATTCAAGTCTGTTACTATGAAAGCCTCCCATGGGAACTGTTAAGGCAGATAACTGGAAGCCATGATTACAGATAGCCAAAGGCAGCATGCTGAGAAAAGTCTTGGTTTGTTTTGGTGAAGCAGAAGGCCAAAGCCTGACCCCAGCCACTGGGAGGGGAGATCCTGTACCCCCAGCACCCCCATGTCTCACTCAGGACTCTTCCTGGAGTCTGTGGGGTAGGGTTTAATGCCCACAATATCATGTAAAGGACAATGTTATGATACCTTCCAGTGTTTTCACATGGCTGAAGGGAGAATACATGGTCCCAATGCCATAACATGTCTCCTCATTAGCCATGGCCAAAGGGACAAAGATGTCAGTGCTGCTGAAGCCTTCTGTTCTTGTCAGAGCCCTCTGCCTTCTCCTCCACAGGCTTTCCTATGCTGTCCCACTTCTCTCTGAAGGCTGCAGACAGCCACTTCTCTTCCCCACCTGGCTGTCACTCTGCTATTCCCATGATTTCACTGATGCCTCTCCATTCTTGCCAGCTGTTCCTTCAAACACAAGGGCATGACCTGATCCAAACTTTCTCTGGGTGAACTCTGGACCCACAGTACCAGTGCCAGAGCCTCACCTTCAAGTCAAGAATTTCATCTGAGTATCTACTCTAAATCTACCCTCTTTCAGTTTAAAACCATTCCCCTTGTCCTTTCACTGCACACCCTGAGAGAAAGTCTCTCCCCAGCTTTTCTGTAGCCCCATTTAAGTACTGGATGGACGCAATAAGGCCTCCTCAGAACCTTTTCTTCTCCAGGCTGAACAACCTCAGCTCCCTCAGCAAGTTTTAATAGGAATCATAGAATCATAGAATATCTCAAGTTGGAAGGGACACATAAGGATCATTAAGTCCAACTCCTGGCACCACACACATTTACCCCAAATTTTAGACCATGTGACTAAGTGCACAGTCCAAACACTTCTTAAACTCCACCAGGCTTGGTGCAGTGACTACTTCCCTTGGGAGCCTGTTCCAGTGTGCGACCACCCTCTCAGAGAAGAACCTCTTCCTGATGTCTAGCCTAAACCCCCCTTTCTCAGCTTGACACCATTCACTCAGGTCCTATTACTGGTGATTAAGGAGAATAGATCGGTGCCTGCCCCTCCACTCCCCCTTGCAAGGAATCTGTAGACCGTGATGAGGTCTCCTCTCAGCCTCCTATTTTGCAGGCTTAACAGGCCCAGTGCCTTCTGCCACTCCTCATACATCTTCCCCTCTAGACCCTTCACCATTTTCGTAACCCTCCTCTGGACACTCTCCAACAGTTTTACATCCTTTTTGTACTGTGGTGCCCAGAACTGCACACAGTACTCAGGGTGAGGCTGCACCAGCGCATAGTAGAGCAGGACAATCACTTCACAGGCCGCACATCGAGTACTGTGTTCAGTTTTGGGCCCCTCGCTACGAGAAGGACATCGAGGTGCTTGAGCGGGTCCAAAGAAGGGAGACGAAGCTGGTGAGGGGCCTGGAGAACAAGTCCTACGAGGAGCGGCTGAGAGAGCTGGGCTTGTTCAGCCTGGAGAAGAGGAGGCTCAGGGGCTTATTGCTCTCTACAGATACCTTAAAGGAGGCTGTAGAGAGGTGGGGGTTGGCCTGTTCTCCCACGTGCCTGGTGACAGGACGAGGGGGAATGGGCTAAAGTTGCGCCAGGGAAGTTTTAGGTTAGATGTTAGGAAGAGCTTCTTTACTGAAAGGGTTGTGAGGCATTGGAACAGGCTGCCCAGGGAGGTGGTGGAGTCACCATCCCTGGAAGTCTTCAAAAGACGTTTAGATGTAGAGCTTAGGGATATGGTTTAGTGGGGACTGTTAGCGTTAGGTTAGAGGTTGGACTCGATGATCTTGAGGTCTCTTCCAACCTAGAAATTCTGTGATTCTCTGATTCCCTCAATTGACTAGCGATGCCATGCATGAGAGGTGTTACAACCTCTTGATCATCCTTGCATCCTTGTCTGGACTCACTCTAATAGCTTCATATCCTTCTCATACTGAGAACCCCAGAACTTAACACACTACTCTAGGTAGGGTCTCATGAGAGCAGAATAAAGGGGGAGAATCACCTCATCCATTCTCCACCCAGACTGTATTTGTGCTTGGAGTGCCCTGACCAGGTGCAGGACCTTCTACTTGGCCTTGTTCAGCTTTATGAGTTTGCCACAGTCGTGGTTTTACTCCAGTTGGCAGCCGAGTTCCACCACGACCTCGCTCTTACTCCCCCTCCTCAAAGGGAAAGGAGGAGAAAATATGACACGAAAGGCTCAAGGGTTTAGATGAGGATGGGGAGATGACTCATCAATTATCATGATGGGTAAAATAGATTCAGAGTAGGGAGACAGTAAAATTTATTGCCTATTACTAACAAGCTAGAGAAGTGAGAAACAAAGGAAAGAAACCAAAAACGCCTTACCCCCATCCACCCTCTTCCATCTCGTCCCCCCAAGCGGTACGGGGGAATGGGGGAATGGGGGCTGTGGTCAGTCTATAGCACTTTGTCTTCACCACTCCTTCTCGGTTGCTCTCTTCCCCTGTGCTGTGAGGCCCCTCCCATGGGATACTGCCCTTCCCAAACTGATCCTGCATGGGCTTCCCACAGGCAGCAGCTCTTCAAGAACTGCTCCAGACATGGGTCCGTACCACAGGGTCCATCAGTCAGGAGCAAACTGCTCCAACCTGGGGCCCCCATGGGCAGCAGCTCCTGCCAGGTCAGCTTCTCCTGCGTGGGCTCCTCTCCATGGGCTACAGGTGGATTTCTTTTTATTTTTTATTATTTTATTATTCTTTTTTATTTATTTTTTTATATTTTTTATGTTTTATTTTTATTCCTTTATTGTTATTTGTTTTCTTATTAGATTGACTTTACCTCAAGTGAAGAGTTCTTGCACTTTTTCTGTTTTTGATTCATATGGTGGCAGTGAGCTAATGGCTCTATGGTTTTTCCCTGCCCGCCAGGTGCAACCAACAGCAAATGAGTCCTTGCTGAGTCCTCAGTCCCCATGCTGTGATCCTGACTTCAACACACTGAGCTAATGGAGAAACACGAAAGGCAATGATCTTTGCTGTCTATTCCTTGAAAATGTTCTTGACCACAGATTTTAAGAAGACATCAGCCTTCAAGCAGTGCCATGAGAAGATCTTTCCTGAGTACTGAAACACTTCTCTGGAGACCAGCTGTGCCACTGCCGTGCCCATTTCCTGTCCCTACCTGCAGTCCCAGCACAGCCCCACAGCAGCACTGACACCAAGCTACAGGAGCAGCCGGGCCTGACTGCACCAGGCGGGCTCACTAGGAGAGAGTGGCAGTGGCAAGAGAGCAACTCTGCATGCACCAAGTGCTGGTGCTCCCTGGCCATGCTGCTGGGATGGGACTCTTTTCCTCTGCACCCCTGCACACGGGTACTGCCCCTGCAGATCCAGACCAGGTCTCAGAGGAAGGACGTCAGACAAAGAAGGCACTACAGGATCCTTTATTTTGTTTAAGTTCACAGGGAGATAGGCTCCTCATGTATAGAGTTTCAGTATATACATTCAACACGTACATACTGAAATGGAAGTGGGACAAATAATGACAGTTTATTGGAAATCCGTAGATGAATTGAAACTAAAAACTACCAATACTAAAAACACATGCTCGTATACACACAGACACACACAAAGAAAAAAGAAAGAGAATATAGTCTGTTCTTTTAATAAGTGACATTTTAAATCATTTGCAGAAGTAGATTGAAAATTAATTTCTTCTGAAACACATCAAGTCATCAGTTTCCATAGAGCTTGCTTGAGTTCCTTGTTCCGCATGCTGTAGATGAAAGGGTTCCCTACTGGAGGCAGCACCGAGTAGAGAACTGCCACCATCAGGTCCAGGGATGGGGAAGAGATGGAGAGGGGCTTCAGGTAGGCAAACATGGTGGTGCTGACAAACAGGGAGACCACGGCCAGGTGAGGGATGCACGTGGAAAAGACTTTGTGCTGCCCCTGCTCAGAGGGAATCCTCAGCACGGCCTTAAAGATCTGCACGTAGGACAACACAAGGAAGAAAAAACAGCCAAATGCTAAAGAAAAACTAAATACAAGTGCCCCAACTTCTGTGAGGTAGGCATTTGAGCAGGAGAGCTTGAGGATCTGGGAAATTTCACAGAAGAACTGGTCCACAGCATTGCCTTGGCAGAGGGGCAGTGAAAATGTAGTGGCCGTGTGCAGGACAGCATTGAGAAAGCCACTGCCCCAGGCAGCTGCTGCCATCTGGGCACAAGCTCTGCTGCCCAGGAGGCTCCCATAGTGCAGGGGTTTGCAGATGGCAACGTAGCGGTCGTAGGCCATGATGGTGAGAAAACAATATTCTGCTCCAACCAAGAAGACAAAAAAGAAGACCTGTGCAGCACACGCTTGATAGGAGATGGCCCAGGTGTCCCACAGGGAATTCACCATGGCTTTGGGAACAGTGGTGGAGATGGATCCAAGGTCAAGGAGGGCAAGGTTGAGGAGGAAGAAGTACATGGGGGTGTGGAGGTGGTGGTCACAGGCTACGGCTGTGAGGATGAGGCCGTTGCCCAGGAGGGCAGCCAGGTAGATGACAAGAAAGAGCCCGAAATACAGGAGCTGCAGCTGGCGTGTGTCTGCAAATGGCAGCAGGAGAAACTCAGTTATGGAGCTTCTATTGGACATCTGCTTTTCTGGGGATGTGGTCTTGCACAAAGAAGAGAAAGAACAGTAATAACGCACAACCAACTTATCAGAAGAAAACTCATCCCATTTCTTATTTAAAATTGCCAAAAACATTATCCTCTTCCAGGAAGTCATTTGGCAGGTCCTTTTCGTAAGTTCTTCCTGATGCTGCCTGAGGGTATCCCTGTGAGCAGGGGACTCCTCTGTGGGAAATGGAAGAGTCAGTTATGCCCTGGCAGAAGTAAAGGGGAAAACAGAGTAATCTCAGACTCACTTCACCCCCGATATCAAAGAACTTTGCCCCAGTGTTGCTCCCAGGTCACCTAACTTCAGATCAGCTATATATATATATGGATTTATTTTTTTTTTAATTTTACTTTTATGGGGTCAGATTGTTTGTTGTTGCTACCCCACCACACCTGATGAGTTTTTCTAAAACAGAAATCCTGGGCATCTGAGTCTCCTGCAAAATACTGAGAGTCCATTACCATGAAACCTGCCTCCCCTCCACTGCAGGAATCTGAAAGCACAGACTGCAGAAAAAGCCTTACCCTTCAGATAAATCAAGCCTCAATCTTCCTCTTGAAATGCCCTCTCATAAATGCCGTTCTCTAAAGCACTTCAGAAACAGAGAACAATCTGGACAGATGCTGTATCAGGCATCGGATGTGCCAGCTGTAGAAGACCCCTCTGGCAACTGCACCTGCTTTGCCCTGCTGCCAGAACCTCATGGTGTCAAGAGGCTGCAAATCTGTCCTGCCCCATGCTGCCCACTGTTGTTGCACTCCTCACTGCCTCCAAGCCCTCTCTCCTTCTCTCCTCTCCCCGTGCCACCTGTGGTGAGAGCCCCCAGCCCTGCTGCGCTGTGCAGAGGAGCTGCTCCTGGGCAGAGCTGTATCTCTGCAGCGCTGCCCTCTTGCCAGGAGCTCCCCTTGGGCCCAGGAGCCCGGCCCAGCTCAGCAGCACAGAACCCGACCATGGCATCTCTTGCTCTGTGCCATTGGGCTCCCTCGAGGTGTCCCCAAGGCCTCGGGGCTGACAGCTCCTGAAGGCAGCAGGGTCTCTCCTGGGGTGTGGTGCTTGAAGCAGACTGATGTCATCACCAACTGCTCCTCTCCGAACAAAGGGTAGATGGATTTTAAAAGTATGCTTTCTGCTGTTAGGGTGAGGGTTTCTACCATGATGTTGTGGTTTAACCCAACCAGCAGCTAAGCACCACACAGCCATTTGTTCATACTCCCCACTCCCTCTCTGGGATGGAGGAGAGAATCCGGAAAAAAATGAAAGCCTTTGAGTTGAGATAAAGACAGTTTATTAGCAAAGAAAGCAAAGGAAAATAATAATACTGCTAATAGTACTACTCATAATCATGTGTACAAAACAAGTGATGCACAACGCAATTGCTCACCACCCACTGACCGATGCCCAACCGATCCCCAAACAGCTGATCTTCCCACCCCAGCCAGCCTCCCCGTATTAATTGTGCAGCATATCATTCCTCTGCCTGTGGCAGGAATAGCCCAGACTGTCTTCCCTAGGATGTTTTTTATGTGTACTACAGGGACTTTATCTCCTTCTGCAGAATATAACATGTTTGATTGGGCATGCCCAGCTTTTTTACAGATCACCTATTGTTGACTAACCAGGTGGCTTTTGGTAAATATATTTCCCAATGTTTGAGACCCTTCCTTTGAACATCCAGCCTAGTACCAGCAGTCGGGGTGCCAGAAGGAGCTGTGCTTCAGTACCGACCACCTCCGAAGCAGATCGAACTCCTTCATATGCTGTCAATATCTCCTTTTTTATTGGAGTGTAGCGGGCCTCAGATCCTCTGTATCCCTGACTCCAAAAACCTAGGGGTAGACATCGAGTTTCCCCAGGTTCTTTCTGCCAGAGGCTCCAGGTGGGGCTGTTCTCCCCGGCTGCAGTGTAGAGCACATTCTTTACATCTGGTCCTGTTCGAACTGGCCCAAGGGCTACTGCATGAACTATTTCCTGCTTGATTTGTTCAAAGGCTTGTCGTTGCTCAGGGCCCCATTCAAACTCATTCTTCTTACTGGTTACTTGGTAGAGCGGGTTTACAATCAGACCGTAATTTGGAATGTGCATTCTCCAAAACCCCACGACACCTAGGAAAGTCTGTCTTTCTTTTTTGTTAGTTGGTGGAGACATAGCTGTTATTTTGTTGATCACATCCATTGGGATTTGACAGCATCCATCTTGCCATTTTATTCCTAAAAACTGGATTTCTTGTGCAGGTCCTTTGACTTTATTTTGTTTTGTGGCAAAACCAGCCTTCAGAAGGATTTGGACTATTTTCTTCCCTTTCTCGAAAACTTCCTCTGCTGTTCCACCCCAGACAATGATGTCACTGATGTACTGCGGATGTTTAGGAGCTTCCCCCTGTTACATCGCAGACTAGATCAGTCCATGGCAAATGGTAGGGCTGTGTTTCCACCCCTGGGGTAGCCGACTCCAGGTGTATTGGACACCCCTCCAAGTGAAAGGAAACTGGCCTGCACTCTGCTGCTAAAGGGATGGAATAAAATGCACTAGCGATATCAATTGTGGCGTACCCCTTGGCTGCTTTTGATTCCAGTTTGTACTGGAGTTCCAGCATGTCTGGCACTGCAGCACTCAGTGGTGGCGTGAGTTTGTTCAGGCCACGATAGTCCACCGTTAGTCTCCACTCACCATTAGACTTTCGCACTGGCCATATGGGACTATTAAAAGGTGAATGAGTCTTGCTGATCACTCCTTGGCTCTCCAATTGACGAATTAGCTTATGGATGGGAATCAGGGAGTTTTGGTTGGTGCGATATTGCTGCCAGTGCACAGTTGTGGTAGCAATTAGCACTTGCTGTTCTTCGACCCTCAGCATCCCCACAACAGAAGGGTCCTATCAGAGACCGGGCAAGGTAGACAACTGTTTAATGTCCTCTGTCTCTAAGACAGCTATGCCAAAAGCCCTTTTGGGTCCTTGAAATATCCTCTCCTGAGATAGTCTATGCCAAGGATGCACAGAGCATCTGAGCCAGTCACAGTATGATGTTTTTGCCACTCATTCCCAGTCAGACTCACTTCAGCCTCCAATATAGTTAACTGCTGGGATCCCCCCATCACCCCATAAATGCAGATGGGTTCTGGCCCTTTATAGCTTGATGGTATTATAGTACACTGTGCACTGGTATCTACTAAAGCCTTATACTTCTGTGCGTCTGACATGCCAGGCCACCAAATCCACACCGTCCAATAAACTCAGTTGTCCCTCTCCTCCCCCTGGCTGGAGGCAGTGCCCCTCTAATCCTAGTCAGAATCTCTGTTTCTGTGTCTAAAGGACTGCCTGCTGGAAATTGGAGCAGCAAATTTTTCAGAGAACCCCTTTTCCCCAATTGTTTTCTTTTGCAACTCCCATACCCGTGCTTCCAGGGTCAAGGAAGATTTTCCATCTCATTTTCTCATGTCCTCTCCATGGTCACGTAGGTAAAACCACAGTGTGGCACGGGGTGTGTACCCACCATATTGTCTTCCTTGTGAGGATGAATGCTTACTCCTGATAGCTGAGACACTGGTTTGTACAGGTGGGGAAGAAAATAAACTCTCTTCAAGTTGGTGGACCTTTTCAGAAAGTTTCTCCCAAGTGTTCTCTTTTGGTCAGTGGACACTGGTTCGTTTAGGTGGGGAGGAAGATAAGGAGGAAGATAAACTCTTTAACTTGGTGGAATTCTTCTGAAAGTTTCTCCACAGCTGAGACGCAGGCCTGTAAGGAAGAGGAGAGACTTTCTTTGTACTGCCGGAGTTGTTTAGCCACTTCATCCACTGTGGGTTCCTCATCCTCTTTCCAGGCCATTATTGCCAATGAGCTGGCATATGATGATGGTGCACTCCGTACAAACTTCCGCCACATAGGTCGTGTACACCTGACTTCATCTGGATCTGTGGATGTTTTTCTGAGGTCTGGGTCCTAATAAATCACCTCCTGTATGGCTAATTCCCTCATATACAGAATTCCCTTCTCCATAGTGGTCCACTTGCCTGGTAAACATGCAAGTTCTTCCTGGAAGGGATACATTTCCCTCACAGCTGAGAGGAGATGCCTCCAGAGGTTGTGAGATTGTGCTCCATCTGCAATTGCTTTGTCAATGCCTGCATCTCTAGCAAGGGATCCCAGCCGCCTGGCTTCCCTGCCTTCTAATTCCACAAAATTGGCTCCAGTGTCCCAGCACCGGAGCAGCCAGGTGACAAGCTGCTCACCTATGCAACAACCAATATCTTTTCGTACATCTCGTAGCTCAAGCTGGTATAGCTTTTGGGTAGTTACTGTTGATTTTTCGACATCCTCATCTTCCTCCTCCTGAATCCCTGATGGCCCAGAATCGTCATCTCTATACCTAGATTTGGCAGAAGACTCTCTGCGTTCTAAATGACCTGAATCTCTATACCATTTTTTCACTTCCTCTACAGGGACAACTTGCACTGCTACAGCTCGTTTCTCTGACCCAGCCACAGGAGCTGGAGCAGCTGCAGGAACTGGAACTGGAGTGGCTGCAGTAACTGGAGCGGCTGCAGGAACTGGAGCTAGAGCGGCTGCAGAGTCCATCGTAGGGGTCGCAGTGGCCGTTGGATCTTTCACAGGACTTGGAGTGGTCACAGGGTCTGTCACTGAGTTGATAGTAATATCATTTGCAGCTCGATAGGCATGAGCCAGGCCCCAGCACGTTACAATGATTTGTGTCACTTTGGAACTGCCACAGTCATGACACCTTTTTCTCAAGCTTTCTACCAGTTTTTTAGGATTTTGCAGTTGTTCAGGGGTGAATTTCCAAAACACTGGGGGTGCCAACTGCTCTAAATGCCTGCCCATATCCTCCCATACTCCTTGCCACTTGCAACTATACTGCCTCCGGGCAGATCTCTGGATGAGATTCCTAAGCAGTTGCTTAAATTTAAGCAAAACCTGAAGCACATACAGGAGGGAGAACAACAAGACCATGCTGGTCTAAGTATCCCAAAGATATTCAATATCTTGGAGAGCTACTGTAACAAGCTCGGAGGATAAGAGGGTGGTGAAGGAGAAAGGGAGAGTGATCAAGGAGGATAAGGGGGTGGTGAAGGAGAAAGGGAGAGTAAACGAGTAAGAAAAAATATCCTCCCCTTTCCCCTCCACAGATTGACTCCCTGCTGAAAAAAGGCAATAGGTATGATTGCTAATAGTTTCCGAGATATCATTTCCAAAGTATAGAGTCGACGACGTTGCTGAGTACAAATACCAAGTTAGAGTCATGACCAGATATTTCATCATCTCATAAGCCACTGTTACAACACACAGTACCATAATGATCTGAAACCAGGGCCCGGAGAGGATAAACAACATGACAGAGAGCACATACAGAAAATAATGTGTTATAATACTCAATTTGGAAAGCAGGTGCAGCAGAGTTGAGATTAAAGCAATCAGCATTATGACAAGTGACTATTAAGCAGGTCTAATACTTATACCAATTTTAGTTTAACACACTCTGGTCAGATCTGCCGTTATCTCAACCCTTCGTGCCCCATGTTGGGCACCAAAAGGACCATTGTGGTTTAACCTGGCCAGCAGCTAAACACCACACAGCTGTTCACTCACCCTCCCCTCTCCCTCTCTGGGACGGGGGAGAGAAATGGAAAGTGAAGCCCGTGAGTTGAGATAAAGACAGTTTATTAAGACAGGAAAATAATACTAACAATAATAATAATAATAATAATAACAGTAATTATAATAATACAATGATGATAATAGTACTACTAATAATAATGTGTACAAACAAGTGATGCACAATGCAATTGCTCACCACCTGCTGACCGATGCCCAGCCTAACGCCGAGCAGTCTGGCCACCCTCCCCCGGCTAGCCACCCCTGTATATTGTTTAGCATGATAGTCAGATGGTATGGAATACCCCTTTGGCTAGTTTGGGTCACCTGTCCTGGGTCTGTCCCCTCCCAGCTCTTGCTGCACCCCCAGCCTGCCCGTTGGCAGGACAAAGCAAGAAGCTGAGACGTCCTTGGCTTGGTGTAAGCACTGCTCTGCAACAATTAAAACATCAGGGTGTTATCAGCACTCTTCTCATCCTAAGCCAAAACATAGCATTCTACCAGCTACTAGGAAGAAAATTGACTCTGTCCTAACTGAAACCAGGACAAGGTCCTTGGGTTCTTCTTCCTCACATACCCTCCCCCCCCCCCCCCCCCCCGCCTTCTTTTTCCTCACTCTTATTCCATTTTTCCCTATCTCTAACTTATGCTCCTATCACTAACACTCTTTCATATCCTACTGTTATCTGTTACCATCACCCCCCCACCCTGCCATCCCCTCACCACCTGAGAAGTGACATTTAGCATGATTTGGGTGCAGAGTTGACTATTATAGTCACATATGTTTATCATGTACTTCATTGAGCTCATTATCATATTCAGACATCTTAACATCCATATTCATTCTACAAATAATCATGCAAAAGCTTTCACTCTAGACACTATAGCTGCCAATATTTTGTTCTGTCACCAAACAGGGTTGTCCTGCCACTAGAACACTCCCTCCTTCAGCTGTCTCTCACACCAAGATTGTGGATCACCATCTTTAAGTTTATACAAGAGAAAGCAGGAACAAGCTGTTCAACTCCCCTTTTGTCCTGTGTTGGTGCCTATCAGTGACACAAACAAGTCTAACTACTCTCCACACATGGAATATCCTGAGTTGGAAGGGATTCACAAGAATCACAGAATCCAGAGATCACATGGATCATAGAGTCCACACCATTTCCAGAGTCTTTTGGGGTGATTCACTAGATCCACTGATTTCACTAGAGGAATGCCAAATAATTCACCAGGCTCCTTTCTCTATGGCTGCTGTGTTACCTAGTGTAGCAGAGCTCTTCTTTGCCTGTAGAAGGGAATGAATAATGTCATATCTTTGTGGAAAACACTATGACAACTGAAGCAAAGAAATAACAAATAAACACAAAATAAAAATAATAAAAACAAAATAAATAAAAATAAAATTAAAAGTAGAAAATCAGGGCCTGTAACAAGTTACGTTATGAGTGATATGTAGACAAAAACAGGAAGATTAATGCCTCTCAGAAACATTCTGTCATCATTTTCCTAACTGCATCCTTGAGTTCCTGGTTCCTCATGCTGTAGATGAGGGGGTTCACTGCAGGAGGCACCACTGCATACAGAACTGCCAGCATAAGATTCAAGGAGGAGGAGGACATGGAGGAGGGCTTCAGGTAGGCAAATGTGCCAGTGCTGATGAAGAGGGAGACCACGGCCAGGTGAGGGAGGCACGTGGAAAAGGCTTTGTGTCGTCCCTGCTGTGAGGGGATCCTCAGTACAGTCTTGAAGATCTGCACATACGACAGCACAATGAAAACAAAACACAAAAAGAGTAAACATAAAGTAACCACAACAAGACCAAGTTCTCTGAGGTAGGCATCAGAGCAGGAGAGCTTGAGGATCTGGGGAATTTCACAGAAGAACTGGTCCAGGGCATTGCCTTGGCAGAGGGGAAGGGAAAAGGTATTGGCAGTGTGCAGCACAGCATAGAGAAAAGTACTGCCCCAGGCAGCTTCTGCCATGTTGACACAAGTTCTACTGTCCATTATTGTCCCATAGTGCAGAGGTTTACAGATTGCAACATAGCGGTCATAGGACATGATGGTGAGGAAAGAAAACTCTGCTGCGACAAAGAGAGCAAACATAAAAATCTGGGTAGCACAACCCAAGTACGAAATGGCCCTGGTGTCCCACAGGGAATTAGCCATGGCTTTGGGAACAGTGGTAGTAATAGTGCCCAGGTCAAGGAGGGCAAGGTTGAAGAGGAAGAAGTACATGGGGGTTTGGAGGCGGTGGTTGCAGGTTATGGCTGTGAGGATGAGGCCATTGCCCAGGAGGGCAGCCAGGTAGATGCCCAGGAAGAGCCCGAAGTGCAGGAGCTGCAAGTCACGTGTGTCTGCGAATGGCAGGAGGAGGAACTCTGTGGGGAAGCTGCTGTTGGACATTTGCAGTCTCAGGGCATGTCTGGCTGTCCATGGTGGAAAAGACAGACACAAGTTAGGTAGACTTCTGTGACCAAAACCTCTAACATATTTCACAGAACCCTCCACAGCAAGACACACTGCTTCTTCCCTGTGAGCCATGTTTTTTTTTTTTTGTCTAAGGGTGTCAGGGATCAGGCAGATCCTCTGTGAGATCAGAAGTCAGTACTACTTTACAGCATCTGGTAAAGAGCACCAGGTATGGATCTCAGGTGCACACTGGCCAGAAGTATTTCCCTATTTGCAGATCCTGAGCAGGATATCCAACAATCTTTCAAGAAACAGTGACAGTGGTTTTGGTGCTCTCTAGCTGAAAGGGTGTGGAACAAAATTGTGAGTTTCCTCAAAGACCGACAGACCTTTCAGTGTAATGTTCTCTGATCTTCAGTCATTCATTCAAACCTGACAACTCTATTACCATCCCCCTAGCTGCCCTTCAAAACAGAAAAGTGAAAGCAGAAACTTCACAGAGTGCCTTCCCTTCAGATACAGCAGACATTGGTTTTCCCTGTGAAGAATCTCCCCCAGACATGCAGTGGGGGTGCTGTGGAAATGTGAGCAGCCTGATCTAGGGAGCAGCCTCTGGGCAGCAGCAGGACCCTGCCCTGCCCTGTCACAGCTTCTTCCTTCCCTTCTACCCTCAGCTTCTCCCTGCAGCACCCTGGGCAGCTACAATGCAGGCTGAGTGCTGAGCCTGGCAGGCAGCAGAGGCCCTGCCCTGGCACACAGCCCCTGGGGCACTGCAGGCACCCTACTCTGCACCACAGCCCTGGCCACCCCTGCCTGCACAACGGCTGCACAGCCGACAGCCAGCCCCTCTAGAAGGAACCCTCATGTCCTGTCCCTCTGTTATTTACGGCAGAGAAACCCTGCTCTGGACCTTGTCATTCTTCTCTACCACAGAGAAAGCAGAGTGCTCCTGAAAGCTCCCGTAGGCTGTGGGATTTGACAGCAAATCTGGAGATGGCACCAGGAACAACAGCTGTGCTGCCCTGCAGCCAGAGACTTACCCTATTCAGGGCTGTGAAGATTTCTCCCACTGTGAGCTCTCAGCATCCCCCAATCCACACTGCCTTTAACATCTCCCTCCCTTCTCTAAGTTGTCCTTGTCCCCTGCAGGCAGTGCCCCGAGCCCTGCTGATGTGCTGTGCAGAGGAGCTGCTCCTGGGAAGAGCTGTCTCTCTGCAGTGCTGCCCGCTTGCCAGGAGCTCCCCTTGGGCCCAAGAGCCCAACCCAGCTCAGCAGCACAGCTTCAGCCCAGGGCCTCACTGTCTCTGCCCTGTCTTGTGTCCCTTGAGATATCCCTGGGTCTCTAGGGTTATCAACATTTAAACAGGCTGAAGCAATCCCTGATGTTCCCTCCCACAGCTGAGGAGAGATACTTACTTCCAGCAGTGTCATTTCTTGTAGCAGGAGAAGTTTCATCAAAGAATTCCCTTGTCATCTTCCACTTTTAGGCAGGACACCCAGAATGTGACTGGCAGGGATCACATTTTCCCAAGCTGAGGGAAGTGATCACGGGGAGTCAACTGATGCATCTCATTCTGAGTTTGATGTCCTAGGCCTGTAATGGGACCCAGAACCTTCCATATCAGCCACAAACCCACACGATTTGGGATTTCTCTCACCTCTGTTCAGATATATACAAAATACTCTAGGCTAAGCTCCCACGGTAATTAAAGGAGATAGAGAAGAACAGTGAGTTGTTCAAATGCAAACGCCATTTGACATTTGAGGTGCCCGAGGATGTCCGACTTAGCAGTAATCCTTTAAGTTAGGACTTCAGAGACTGGGAATGTAGGTATTAGAGTTTTTTCAGTGTAGACTGCCTAAAAATGTGGCCTCCCTTTGTGCCTTGTCACTAACCTGGAAGCTGTCCCTTGTCATTTAGCTAAATAATATAAACCTCCCCTTTAACATATCTCTCTCGTCCCCAAAAGTGGGAGTAGATTAATGGAGAAGTGGTAATTTAGAGACAGTACTTTCTAAAAGGTGTTTGAAAGCTTAGGCACATGAGTAGACTGCCCTACATCTACTATATTAGTAGGCTTAGTCAATGGAGTTGAGTGTAGAGGGGCCTTACAGAGACATCTTGATAGATCAGAATGTTGGTCAGTTGCCTACAATATAAAATTCAACAAGAACTAGTGCCAGGTTCTGTACATCAGGCCGTGTATTCCTGAATATACATATAGACTGAGGGACAAGTGGATGGAGCATAACTCTGCAGAAAGGGATCATAGAATCATAGAATCATAGAATATCCTGAGTTGGAAGGGACCCTTAAGGATCATCAAGTCCAACTCTTGACACCGCACAGGTCTACCCAAGTTCAGACCGTGTGACTAAGTGCACAGTCCAATCTCTTCTTAAATTCAGTCAGGCTCGGTGCAGTGACCACTTCCCTGGGGAGCCTGTTCCAGTGTGCAACCACTCTCTCTGTGAAGAACCCCCTCCTGATGTCAAGCCTAAACTTCCCCTGCCTCAGCTTAACCCCGTTCCCGCGGGTCCTGTCGCTGGTGTTAATGGAGAAAAGGTCTCCTGCCTCTCGACACCCCCTTACGAGGAAGTTGTAGACTGCGATGAGGTCTCCCCTCAGCCTCCTCTTCTCCAGGCTGAACAGGCCCAGTGCCCTCAGCCGTTCCTCGTACGTCTTCCCCTCCAGGCCTTTCACCATCTTCGTAGCCCTCCTCTGGACACTCTCCAACAGTTTCATGTCCTTTTTATACTGTGGTGCCCAGAACTGCACACAGTACTCGAGGTGAGGCCGCACCAGCGCAGAGTAGAGCGGGACAATCACCTCCCTCGACCTACTAGCGATGCCGTGCTTGATGCACCCCAGGACACGGTTGGCCCTCCTGGCTGCCAGGGCACACTGCTGGCTCATATTCAACCTGCTGTCTACCACGACCCCCAAATCCCTCTCTTCTAGGCTGCTCTCCAGCGTCTCATCGCCCAGTCTGTACGTGCAGCCAGGGTTTCCCCGTCCCAGGTGCAGGACCCGGCACTTGCTCTTATTGAACTTCATGCGGTTGGTGATCGCCCAGCTCTCCAACCTATCCAGGATCTCAGGGCTGATGTTCCACAATGTTCCCTGCAGGGACCATGGTGGAGTTGATCCTGCAGGAGGGCAGCACAGCTGGCAAATAGCAAGCTCACAACTCTGGTCTTGGGGAGAGCAGTCTTTGGCCTCTTGGAAGGTGAGAAGCTGAAACGTCCTTGGCTTGGTGTAAGCACTGCTCTTCAACAATTATAACATCAACATGTTACCAGCACTCCTCTCATCCCAAGCCAAAAGACAGCATTCCACTAGCTACTAGGATGAAAACCAACTCTGTCCTAACTGAAACCAGGACAGCCCCCTTTAGGTATTGGAAGGCTGCTAGAAGGTCTCCTCAGGGCCTTCTCTTCTGCAAGCTGGACAACCACAACTCTCTCAGCCTGCCTTCATAGGAGAGGACCTTGAGCCTTGTGATCATCTTTGTGGCCCTTCTCTGGACTCATTCTAACACTCCTGTTATATATGTTCATCTGATTCGTGTCAGTATGGAACAGTGCTAGGGCTGCATGGTATGATGAATGTGACCTTCTGTCTTACATACCCTTGTATAACCACAAGTCTAAGAAAAACAGAATGGTTAATGTATATAGTTCTTGTACCTTGCAAAGGAATGTTTTAACAATTCATGTCACTAGAGAGCAGTTCTGTCTGTCTCTGGATCCTGCACTGGCAATTTGATTCTTCCACAGATGTGGTTTCTTCTCTTTCCTCCCCGTGTCCCAGTCTCCCCCTCATTATAGTCAATTTATCAAATCTTCAGAAATAGTCCTCAAATCCATGAGCCTATTTGCTTTTGTTACTGATTCTGAACTCTTATTCCTAACAGTTACAGCCTTCTTGCCTTCTTTGTGGTTGATTTAGCACTGCTACAGATGTGACTGGAGTATCCCTGTGAATGGCCTGTGAGGAATGTTTTAACAACTCGTGAAGTGTCAATAGAGAGCTATTTATATTTGTATGTTCTTTCTTTGAAGTCTCTGATGTCTGGGGGTTTCAGAACAACTGCTAACAACTAGTAACTGTTATGACTTCTGAATGGGACACTATGCAAGCCCCTGATATCTGGCCAGGTGGCCAGGAGATTAAGGAGAAGAAAGAAGCTGAAGGATGGCTAGAAGACAAAACTTGCAGGGGACGCTGTGTAAGCTTTTGACATGCTGCCAAGGAGTACAAAGGGGAAGGACAAGAAAAAAAAATGAGAGGAAGACTATGAGCCTTCAGCATGAAAGACCCCCAGAGACCCCCAGAGGGACCAGCGGAGACTGATGCGCATGCTCCAGTAGGAGGGTTTGGATCCCAGAAGCTAATTATAATAACCCGTTTTTTTTTTAGATGTAGTAATGAATATGTATCAGCCTAGGAGCATAAAAATCAGCTGCTTGATGTAACTGGTGTGTGTTTAGGTGGAGCGGAGACTCCCAACGCACCCAGCGCTGTTTGCTTACCTCTATTCTTTTAAAAAATTGTAAACTTTGATTATAATCCTATTTTGGGACTGAGAGATTTCTAACAATTTGGGGGCTCGTCCAGGATGGCTATGGTTCCTGAATTCTGATTTGATCTAGGAGAGGCGCCCCACCATTTGGTGGCTCCTGTTTGAGTCAGGTCAGGACTAATGCCATCTTGAACTTGAATAAAGGTAAGCAAAGAATTTGATTGCCTTGGGGCAGATCTCAACTACTTAAGTAGTTGTTTAAGAATAAGCAAAACCTAAATCACATTCAGGAAACATCACAGTGGGAGCATGCTGGTTTGATCAACCCAAGGATATTCAAAGCTTTGAAAAGCTAGTGTAATTAGCCTGGAGGAGAAGCAGGAGGTGAAGGAAAAAGGGAGAGTGAAGAAGTGGGGAAAAGCATCCCCCACTGCCCTGCATAGATTTACTCCCTGAGGAGAAAAGGCAAAGAGTGTAAAATGGTGTAATTTTTAACAGTTTATAAGAGATTAAGAGATGGTTCCTGAGGTATAGAGGTGGCAATAATTTTATCCTATCAGAAGTCAGTGTTATCCCATACAGCAAAAGAGTAACCTTAAACCAGCCCCCAGAACAGTGAGATAAACAGCATGACATGGAAGACAGACAGTTAGTAATGTGCTATACAACACTATTCTGAAAACAAGCACAAGAGACCCCTGATAAAAAATAAATTAATTAATTACTTAATTAAAAAAAAAAACAAACCACAGCATTGTTATCAGCAACTCTTAAACTGATCTAATGCTTACAAAAATTTACTTTTAAAACGCTGTGGTCAGTTCTGTCATCTTAACCTTTGTGCTCCACACTAGGCACCAAAAAGACTTGGTGTGGTTTGACCCAGCAGGCAGCTCAACACTACTGCAAAGCCATTCATCCAATGGGATTGAGGACAGAACTGGGAGAGAAAAAAAAATAAATGAAAAAGTTCATGCTCTGAGATAAAGGCAGTTTAAGAGGACACAAAAAGAATTATTATTATCATTATCACTAACATTGTCATTATCATTATAATTATTATGATTGACACCAATAGACTAATGTCATGACATTTTTCTGTGCATATCAAAAGACGGAAAAGGTAGTGATGATTAATTGGGATGTGTTGGACCTCAGCATTATGTATATGATATAGAATAAGCAGTGGATATTGTCTTAGGTTTGGCTGCGATAGAGTAATTTTTTCTTCCTAGTAGCTGGTATGATGCTGTCTTTCATATTTACACAATGACAGAAGAGTTTGGGTATGAAAGGACCTTACAGATCACATAATTCCAACCCACCTGCCATGGGCAGGGACACCTTCCACTAGACTGGGTTGCTCAAAGCCCCATCCAACCTGGCCTTGAACACCTCCAGGGATGGAGCTTCTCTGGGCAGCCTGTTCCTCACCACCCTCTGAGTAAAGAACTTATTTCTAATATCCAACCTGAATTTACCCTCTTTCCGTTTAAAACCATTACCCCTAGTCCTATCACTCCACTCTTTAATGAAGAGTCCCCCCCCAGCTTTCCTGTAGGCCCCTTTAGGTACTGGAAGGCCACTGTGAGGTCTCCCCAGAACCTTCTCTTCTCCAGGCTGAACAACCCCAACTCCCTCAGCCTGTCTTCATACGAGAGGTGCTCCAGTCCATTAATCATCCTCATGGACCTCCTTTGGACTCGTTCTAATAGCTCCATGTTGATCTTATACAGGGGGGCCCAGAGCTGAACTTGTTTTTTGGCCTCACCAACAATGAGTTACAGAGGGCCAATCATATCCCTTATCCTGCTGACCACAGTATTCCTGGTACAAGCCAGGATGCTGTTGGCCTTCTTGGCAACCTGAGCACACTGCTGGCTTATATTTGACTATCTACCACCGGGGCCCTTATCCTCAGGCAGCTGTCGAGCTTCTCTTTTCACTGCATGAGTGGAATTGTTGTGCCCCAAGTGCAGGACCCAGCACATAGCCCTGTTGAACTTCATAGAGTTGGCCTCAGCCCATGGGTTCAGCCTATCCAGATCCCTCTGCAGAGCCCTCCTACCCTCGAGTAGATCAGCTCTCGCTCCTAACTTGGTCTTGTTTATAAACTTACTGAGGGAGCACTCAATCCCTTCATCCAGATCATTGTTGAAGAAATTGAAAAGAACTGGCCTCAATACTGAGCCCTGGAGGACACCACTAGTGACTGGCCTCCAGCTGCATTTAGTTCCATTCACCACGACTCTTTGGACCCGGCCACGCAGTCAGTTTTTAACCCAATGAAGCATACATACATCCAGGCCTTGAGCAGCCAGTTTCTCCAGGAGAATGCTGCAGGAAATGGCTTCAAAAACCTTAGTGAACTCTAGGTAGACTACATCCACAGCCTTTCCCTTGTCCACTGAGCACATCACCTTGTCAATCTGATTTGTCACCTTGAGATCTGATTTGTCAAGCAGGGCCTGCTTTGATAAACCCATGTTGACTGGGCCTAATCACCTGGTTGTCCTGTTGCATGATGGTACTCAAGATAATCTGCTCCATGAGTCTCCCCAGCTCTGAGGTCAGACTGACAGGCCTGTAGATCCCTGAATCCTTCTTCTGCCCTTTCTTGTAGATGGCTGTCATATTTGCTAGTCACCAGTTGACTGCGACCTCCCCTGATAGCCAGGACTGCTGATAAATGATGGAAAGCAGTTTGGTGAGCACTTCAGCCAGCTCCCTCAGTATCTATGGGTGGATCCCATCTAGCCCCCTAGGCGGCCATATATCTAGGTGGAGTAGCAGTTCTCTAAGCATTTCCTCATGGGTTATGAGAGCTTCATTCTGCTCAAGGTTCTTATGGACCAGCTCAGGGGCTGAGTACTAGGGGAACAACTGGTCTTGCTGTAAAACACTGAGGTAAAGAATGCACTAAGTACCTCAGCCTTTTCATCATCTCTTTTAATTTTGTTTTCCCACATCCAGTAAAAGAAGAAGATTCTCCTTAATTCTCTCTTTTTTTCTTTGTATTTAGGAAGAAGAAGAAAGAAAGAAAGAAAGAAAGAAAGAAAGAAAGAAAGAAAGAAAGAAAGAAAGAAAGAAAGAAAGAAAGAAAGAAAGAAAGAAAGAAAGAAAGAAAGAAAGAAAGAAAGAGAGAAAGAAAGAGAGAAAGAGAGAAAGAGAGAAAGAGAGAAAGAGAGAAAGAGAGAAAGAGAGAAAGAGAGAAAGAGAGAAAGAGAGAAAGAGAGAAAGAGAGAAAGAGAGAAAGAGAGAAAGAAAGAAAGAAAGAAAGAAAGAAAGAAAGAAAGAAAGAAAGAAAGAAAGAAAGAAAGAAAGAAAGAAAGAAAGAAAGAA
This sequence comes from Anas platyrhynchos, assembly GCF_047663525.1. Lineage (NCBI taxonomy): Eukaryota > Metazoa > Chordata > Aves > Anseriformes > Anatidae > Anas > Anas platyrhynchos. The sequence continues at coordinate 1,435,211 of NC_092619.1, read as the reverse complement.
AGAAAGAAAGAAAGAAAGAAAGAAAGAAAGAAAGAAAGAAAGAAAGAAAGAAAGAAGGAAAGATATTTTTTATTAACAGTAAAAGACACGTTGAGCTTCAGCTGGGCTTTGGCCCTTCTAATTTTTCCTTTGCACAGCCTAACAACATTTAGGACTCAGCTTCAGAGAAAATTACAGTATACATGAGAAGCACAGAAAAAGTGGAATTGAACAGCCTTACAGCCTCTACCCTTCTGTAAGCCTGTTCTGCAGCTCCATTCAAATAGTTACTCCTCTCCTGTTCAAACATGGTGTGACACCACCTGTAGATGGGTGTCTCAGTGTGTAGCTCCTCGTTTTTGAGGGCACGGGATGTTGCCCAGAGAGCTTGTGCCAAGGAGGGGTTCAAGTCCTAAAGTACCTGCCCTGTGTAAAGGGGCTTGAAACCCAAGTCTGGGTTTCTCTGGCTCAGTGGCATGGAGCATCCAAGCAGAGCTAAAGTAGCCTGAGACTGCCTGAAGGGTGGTTTTGGAGATGCTTTAGCTTTCCTCTGTGGGGAAAAATGGCATGAAACAGAAATAATGCCACAAAGTTGATTTCAGGATTTTGAGACTGGACATGGAAGAGAAAGAAATCGCCTTCTCCTACTGCTCCAGGAAGAGCTCTGAGCAATATGTGAAGGGAAAGGATCTCTATTCCCAGAGGCCAGGGGTCAAGGCCTGGCCCTTGTGCTTGGTGAAACACATCCAGTTTTCCTACACATCAGTGTCACCTTTACATTGCCTTTGTTTACTTGTCCCGATTGTCTCCAATGTTCTGCTCTAACGAGCTCCAAGGGAGCCTGTGTCAGTGCTGGCCCTTGGGGGACACTCCAGGAAACTTGGACTGACTTGGACTGACTTGGACTTGTTGAGAGATTTCTTCAATTTGCTCTTTGTGCCTGAGGTTTGTGGTGTCATCACCAAAGCCCCCAGAGGGGTGATTACAATGACTTGGGCTGGGCCTCTGCTGCTGAGCTTGGCCGGGCTACTTGGCCCAATGGGAGCTCTTGGCAAGAGGGCCCTGGTGCAGAGAGACAGCTCTACCCAGAAGCAGCTCCTCTGCACAACACAGCAGGGCTGGAGGCTCTGACCGCAGGTGGCACAGGGAGAGGAGAGAGGGAGAGAGGGCTTGGAGGCAGTTGGGAGTGGATTGGGAAGATGCTGAGAACTGATGGCAGGAGAAATGTGCACAGCCCTTGACAAGGTAAGTCTCTGGCTGCAGGGCCATGCAGCTGCAGGTGCTGGAAGGGTCTCCTGCTGGGTCTTATTTCTGGGAGGGCAGTGGGCAATGCAGTAGGCTTTGAGAGTCCTTCTGGGTTGCACTGTGAAGTGAGGAAGTCTGGCAGAAGCCCCTCGGAGTGCTCTAAGCCAGGTGCCCCCAGTCAGCCCAGAACACCCAGCCCTGGCTGTCCATGCTGGGCTCTCTGTCAGCTGCCCCGTAGCTCCTGCAGCCATGGTGGTGCCCCTAGGCAGAGCCCTGTTGGTGGCAGGGTGCTGCAGAGCAGCACTGAGCACAGCTGTGTGGGATGGGGTCTGTGAGCACGGGCAGGGAGGAAGAAGAGGTGGGCGCAGGGCAGCAGCTCCTGGCAGGGACAGCTGCAGGCAGCAGAGGGAGAGGCAGGTGACCAGAAGGAGCTGTTGCCAGAAACGCCGTGGCAGGGGGGATTCGGGCACCTCACGGCCATGCCCTGCAGTGCAGACGCCTTCCCCTGGAGCAGCCCCTCCCTGGCTTCCTCTCCCCCTGCAGCCCATGGGCTGTGGGGCAGGCATGGCCAGCACAGCAGATGAGGAGAAGTTTCCAAGCTACTTCTGGCTCTGTACCAAGGTGCCCCAAAGAGAAGACACCTCCATGCTAAGGTCATGTCTGTGCTGCTGGATGGCTGTCTGTGGGCACCTGGAGTGAGGCCTCTGCACCCCTAGCTAGGAGGGAAGGGCTGAGTTTGTGGTCTGGCACCCAGAGACAAGGTGAGGATTCTGCCAAGCTCCATTTGGACTGGGACTTCTCTGCTCTCAGCTGCCTCCAGTTTCTTCTCAGGGAAACACCTGAGCACAATGGTAGTCCTAATCATTACAGGAGTAACTAATAGACAATAAAGCAAAGAAAATCCTACTTTGCTCTACACTGTGGTTGGAGAAGTTTGCAAGACTACTGCAAAACTCAATGATCTGAGAGGTTGACTGAACCTGAGTTTCCCCTATGTTCCTTTTTCCCTTGTGCTGCACAGTAGGAAGGACTCTAGAACCCAAAGCAGCCCCTGCTCCCAGTGCCTCCCTCAGCCAACACCAGCTGCAGCTCAAGCAAGAGAGCTGCAGAAAAGTTCTCGTGCTAAGAGAGAGGCTCAGTTTGGGGGTTGTATAAGACTTGCATTAGGTTTTCCTCAGATAAGTCTGTTCTAACTTTGTTTTGCCTTCTTCTCTTCAGCAGACAGCCTTGTCAAAGTCAGAGAATGACCAACAGCAGCTCTGTGAGTGAATTCCTCCTGCTGGCATTCGCAGACACACGCGAGCTGCAGCTCCTGCACTTCGCGCTCTTCCTGGGCATCTACCTGGCTGCCCTCCTGGGCAACGGCTTCATCCTCATAGCCATAGCCTGCGACCACCACCTCCACACCCCCATGTACTTCTTCCTCCTCAACCTCGCCCTCCTCGATACGGGCTCCATCTCTACTACTGTCCCCAAAGCCACGGCCAATTCCCTCTGGGACACCAGGGCCATTTCCTATGAAGGATGTGCTGCACAAGTCCTCTTTTTCTTATTCTTTTTTGGTGCAGAATTTTATCTTCTCACCATCATGGCCTATGACCGCTATGTTGCCATCTGCAAACCCCTGCACTATGGGAGCCTCCTGAGCAGCAGAGTTTGTGCCCAGATGGCAGCAGCTGCCTGGGGCAGTGGCTTTCTCAATGCTGTCCTGCACACGGCCAATACATTTTCCCTGCCCTTCTGCCAAGGCAATGCCCTGGACCAGTTCTTCTGTGAAATCCCCCAGATCCTCAAGCTCTCCTGCTAACATGCCTACCTCAGGGAAGTTTGGATGCTTCTGTTTAGTATTTCCTTAGCATTAGTTTGCTTTGTCTTCATTGTGCTGTCCTATGTGCAGATCTTCAAGGCTGTGCTGAGGATGCCCTCTGAGCAGGGCCGGCACAAAGCCTTTTCCACGTGCCTCCCTCACCTGGCTGTGGTTTCCCTGTTTCTCAGCACTGTCATGTTTGCCTACCTGAAACCCCTCTCACTCTCCTCCCCAACTCTAAATCTCGTGGTGTCATTTCTGTACTCGGTGGTGCCTCCAGCAGTGAACCCCCTCATCTACAGCATGAGGAACCAGGTGCTCAAGGATGCAGTCTGGAAATTCTTGCAATACATGCTTCTTCAAATCAATAATGTGCTTTAAAGATCCTACTTTATTTCTGAACGGAGGAAAACCTTTTGTTTTCTTTAATACTCCTTTGTTTTCTCTTATTGCGGTTTTCTTCCATTTCTTGCTTTGATCTACAGAAGCTTATTCTTAGTCTCCTACCTGTTATATTTTTCTTTACTTTGAGACAATCATCATATGGAGCTATGATTGGGCCTCTTCTATAGATACAGATAAAAAAGAAGCCACAAGAACTTCATTGGTCTCATCTCCCATTTGTTTCCACCTGCTCTGGAGCTGGGGGAGCAGCCCCAGCATACAGGAGGGGCTCAGGCCCAGAGCCCAGCTGCCACATGAAGGAGTGTTGTGGTTTAATGCAGTCGGCAGCTAAACACCACAAAGCCTTTCGCTCACCCTTCCCCCTCTCTCTCTGTGAAGGAGGGGCGAAATGGGAAAGTGAAGCCTGTGGGTTGAGATGAAGACAGGTTATTAAGACAGGAAAATAATAATTATAATAGTAATAATAATAGTGCTACTACTAGTAATGTGTACGAAACAAGTGATGCACAATGCAATTGCTCACCACCTGCTGATTGATGCCCAGCCTAACCCCGAGCAGCCCACCCCCCACCCCCTCTAGCCACCCCTATATATTGTTTAGCATGACGTCAGATGGGATGGAATACCCCTTTGGCTAGTTTGGGTCACCTGTCCTGGGTCTGTCCCCTCCCAGCTCCTGCTGCACCCCCAGCCTGCCCACTGGCAGGACAGAGTGAGAAGCTGAAAAGTCCTTGGCTTGGTGTAAGCACTGCTCTGCAACAATTAAAACATCAGCATGGTATCAGCACTCTTCTCATCCTAAGCCAAAACATAGCACCCTACCAGCTACTAGGAGGAAAATTAACTCTGTCCTAACTGAAACCAGGACAAGGAGTGAGCCCTGGTGGCCCTTGGGCTGTCCCTCACTGCCCGCTGGGCTCTGCCTCTCTGCTCCCTTTGGGTCAGGGCTGCTACTTCCCTGGAGCCATGACTGCAGCAGAACAAGGCCTTTTCACTGCTGCTCTCATTTCACTTCCACAGTCTCCACTCTTTCCTTGCCGATTTTGTTAGCCCACAGAAGGACCTTGTGTACCCAGGTGACAGTCCTTTGCCTGTGGCAGTCCTGTGACTGTAGGCAGCAGAAGGGAACGTGCCAGTGACAGAGCTGGCCTCCCTGCTAGCATGACAGTAAAAAAAGGGGCTTCACAAGGCAAACCCAGAAGCCTGGACACCTCTTCCAGTGCTGCTGTTAAGAGCAGAGCCTAGGGGTTGCTCCCTGTTCCTTGTTTTCTGGGCAAGTTCATGGAATGAAGGACACAGGCTTAAAGTCCCAGGGTGGTCTGACAGCAACCAAGGCCTGGACCCTTTTTGGAGGCATTTGCCCAATTAGACAACAGCCGTTTCTGGAGTCATCTACATAGCACTGTGTCCTCTGCAGTGGGGCTGATGGATGATGTCTGCCCGGAGAGGAATCTGGAGCTGCCAGGAGATGTCAGGGGAACTCAGGAACAACGTGCTCTGTGTGTAGTGACTAGAACCACATCTGAGTGACTATCAAAAGAAGGGTCTGGTAAAGTTGAATCTGAGGACTCCATGGGCTAAGGGAGACTCTGTAATGCCTTGAGAAGAACTGAACATCCAGCAGGCAAAGGCCCATAAGATGCAGATTAATTGAGGACACTTTCTTTGCAGATTCATGGGCCAGGTCTGGTGCAGCACTTGCCTGCCCCTTGTGACCTTAGAGACAACCCACGATGCTGCAAGAACTGCCCTGTGCTGCTAAGACACTAGAGCAGATGGAAAGGGGCTCAGCAGCTGAGATCCCCATGGAGTTGGGTCTGCTGACCATCCGGAGCAGAATAGGCAGGGTGGAGTCCTCCAGAGGTCCCCAGGCACCACAGCCCCCTGGCTTTGCACAGCAGCACCACTCAGGGCACAGCATTTCCTCAGCCATAGGTGTTCCCAGCCCAGGGGTTGCTGGGGAGGCCCAGAGCCGCCTTTCTCTGAGCAGCTGTGCTGCCTTGGGAGGGGTTGGGGTTGTGGTGGCCATGCCCAGAGCCCTGCAGCAGCCTGCGGTGGGTACTGCCCTGGGGCCAGCCCAGACTGGGCTGCTGGGCTGGGCTGCTGGGGTGGGCTGGGGAGAGGGCAGGGAGGTGAGGAGAGGTGGTCAGGCGCTGGGCTGGGCTGGGCAGTGCTCGGCACAGGGCAACAGCAGCATCAGGGAGTGGTGGGAGCATGCAGGGGAGGGTTCCCAGCAGGGCTTGGTGCTGCAGAGCCAGGGTTGCACAAAGGGAACCCAGAGCAGCAGGAGCAGGGGAGAGGAGGCCACTCTGGGCCCTTGGCTGGCCTGGGCAGAGCAGGAAGGGGGCCCAGGGCATTCATCCTCTCCCCGCAGCCTGCCAGGACCTGCAAGGCGGCCATGGAGTATCCAGGGTCAGGCTCTGCTCTGTGGCCACAAGCTTTGCGTGCCCTCCTCCTGCCATGATCCATATGGTGGCTGTAGCAGAGGGGACCCCAGACAGCCCTTTCATGGGACACTGCCAACCACGTCACCCCAGTCCTCTCAAGCGCCCTCCTTGCTGCTCTCTGATGTACACCAGGACCTCCCAGTGCCGGCCAGCCAGCACATCTGCTGAGAGCCACTGCGGCTGCTGAAGAGACAGGGAGCTCAGCATGGCCCTTACAGCCCCCTGTCCTGGGACTTGGCCCTGGCCTTGTCTCTGCTGGCACGAGGGCTCTTAGCATGTGCTCCCTGGCCTCCCCTCACCTCCAGACAGCTGCTGCCCACTCAGGCTGCTGGCACAAATGTGTCCTCACAAGCAGCACCACCCCTTGGGCTGTTTCTCCTGGCCTCCCCCACCCCACTGCCTTGACTCCTTGTCTCTGCTGGGTCCCCTCTTTGTCACCCAAATGTGTCCCTTTGCTGACAGCTCCCTCTACCTTGACCCACAGGATGGTAAAGATGGGGTGGGACATATTACCATGATGTGTGGAAGTATTTTTGTAATCTGCATTGGTGATGGCACAAAAAGACACTTCCTTCACCAGTGATCTACAGTGATCTACATCCTTCAGGTGAATTTTAAATATTTATATTCATCACAGGAGAAGAAATACTGATGGTCACCTGTACTTGCATTGTCATTGCTTTGTCCATCATGGTGTAGTCCCTCATCTTCCAGGCACTTCCACCCATCTTGAATAAACAATCCCTGTTGAATGTCCCCTTTCCGGATGCCTGTCTGGACCCATGCACTTCCCATGGTTCTCCTGCTTTGCGCTCCCCTCACTCTTTGATCATTCAGACCTCTCTCACTGACCCAGTTGCTGCTTTGAGCTTCATTGAGTTCAAGCTTGCCCATCGATTAGCAGTCTGCCTCATTGTTTCTGTAGCAAGCTTCTCATCATTTATCATTGAATTAAGATCATACGGAATAATACTAATCTTAATACTTATAATTTCCTATCAATCAGTATAAAATACTTAATTTACAGTCATCTTTTTGTGAGGATAAACCAGTGAGGTAAACCTGACTGGAGACATACAAGATGAGGACCTTACTTTGCTATTTGGAAAACTGCTGCATGTTTTCTTGTTTGTTTTAAAATAAGGAAAAACCCTTCTGTGCTTGTGTGCAGCCAGGTCTCTAAGGAAAGCAGGAGGGAGCTGGTGCAAGGGGGCTGTAACATCCAGCTGCAGACTTCAGTGCAGAAGTGTGGTGTAAGAGAAAGTGATGCAAACGCCAGGTGGCCAATGAGAGAAATGTCAGGGTTGGGGTGCTGAGGAGCAAGGTTGCCCATGCACGGTCAGGCCTCAAGAGTCTGCTTTTCCTCCCTATGGACATCTCCATAAGAGAAGCCCTGGATTAATATCAATTGAAGAAAGATGCTCAAAACTGAAATGCAACAAAATTCATCCTTTAAAATTAGAAGAGATATTTATTAGGTGCTTTTTGAAATCTTCCTCCTTAACTACAGCATGAAAACTCTCCAATTAGTTCTCCAAGTCTTGAAGACTTGAATAACACTATGGAAGACATATGGTTCCTCAGGTGTTTCTGCCTTTTAATGAGTTCCATGGTGGATTTTGGTGCTCTGTCTGTGAACGTCAGGTACTGAGACGAGAATGATGCAATTGCTTGAGAAAGTAAAGTCAGAAGGAAAAGTTGAAGTGACTTGGAGTATTAATGGGCCCCACTGAGGGCCGTTACCAAGAGATTCTCCTCAGGGACTTGTTAGGGCAGATAATTGGAGGCCATGATTACAGATAGGCAAAGCACTGTGTTGAGAAAAGTCTGGGTTTGTTTTGGTCAGACAAAAGCAGAAAGGCCAAGGCCTTACCTCAGACTGGAGGAGAAATCCTGCACCCCCATATCTCACTCAGGGCTCTTCCTTGGTGCTGTGGGGTAGGGGGTGATTCCCATAATATCATGTGAAGGACAATGGTATGACACCTCCCAGCATTTGCACACAGTTGAACGGAGAATACATGGTCCCAATGCCATGAGTATAACTTGTTCCCTCATAAGCCATGGCTGCGGGGACAAAGATGTCAGTGCTGCTGAAGCCTTTCATTCTTGTCAGAGCCCTCTGCCTTCTCCTCTGCAGGTTTTCCTGTGTTATCCCACACTTCTCTGAAGGTTGCAGACAACCACTTCTCTTCCCCACCTTGCTCTCACTCTGCTATTCCCATGATTTCACTGATGCCTCTCCACTCTAAACAGTTATTGTAAAGAAGTTGTAAAGAAGTTCTTCCTAATGTCCAACCTAAACGTCATCTGGTGCAACGTTAGCCCATCCCCCCTCGTCTTGTCACCAGACACGTGGGACAATAGACCAACCCCCACCTCGCTACAGCCTCCTTTTAGGTACCTATAGAGAATGATAAGGTCACCCCTGAGCCTCGTTTTTTCCAGGCTGAACAACCTCAGCTCCCTCAGCCGCTCTTCGTAAGAATTTTTCTACAGACCCCTCACCAACTTTGTCACTCTTCTCTGGAAATGCTCCAACACTTCCATGTCCCTCCCGTAGTGAGGGGCCATAAAAATGAACACAGTACTCAAGGTGTGGCCTCACCAGAGCTGAGTACAGGGGGACAATCACTTCTCTAGTCCTGCTGGCCACACTGTTTCTGATACAAGCCAGGATGCTTTTGGCCTTCTTGGCCACCTGAGCACACTGCTGGCTCATATTCAGACAACTATCAACCGATACTCCCAGGTCCTTCTCTGACAAGCATCTTTCCAGCAACTCATCTCCCAGCCTGTAGTGCTGCTTGGGGTTATTGTACCCCAAGTACAAGACCCAGCACTTGACTTTGTTGAACTTCATGCAGTTGGCCTCAGCCCATTGGTCCAACCTATCCAGATTCTCCTGCAGAGCCTTCCTACCCTCAAGCATGGTGACCATTCACTGCCTCTGCTGTGAGCAGTCACCCATGGGTGAATGTTAAATCTAGCCCTCTTTCTGAAAGGTCATAATGCAACAATGAACCATTCCTTCCTGAACTAAAGCAGGAAGAGAGCACTGTGGGGAGCAATTCTTTGAGCCTTTTCTCAGCACTGGTTTGGGATGGAAAGCCCAGTTTTTGAGCATTGCACTAGTGTGAATCCATTTTATTACAGAGATGCTATGAGAGAGTCTTCACAGACTCAATCACAGTGTTAGATGCAGAGTTATACAGCATCTATATTGGACAGAACATATTCATACATTCATAGCAGTGGGGAGAATCAAAATATTTTTGCTGGAACACAGGAAGTGCAAGTAGTAAAAAATGGCAATGGGAAAATACGATGTGATATATAAAATATAATGAAGATATAATGAGAACAGAAAAAAAAACAAACCTAGAATGGGATGTACTGGGATTCATTACTGGACTGTGAAGAGATCTTTATGAGTATTGAAAAACATCCCCCGTATCAGTTTCTTAATTGCATCTTTGAGCTCCTTGTTCTTCATGCTGTAGATGAGGGGGTTCACTGCTGGAGGTACCACTAAGTACAGAACTGCCAGCAAAAGATTCAGGGATGGGGAAGAGAAGGAGGAGGGCTTCAGGTAGGAAAACATGACAGTACTAAAAAACAGGGAGACCATGGCCAGGTGAGGGAGACACGTGGAAAAGGCTTTGTGCTGGTCATGCTCAGATGGGATCCTCAGCACGGCCCTGAGTATTTGCACATAGGACATCACAAGGAAAACAAAACACCCAAATGATAAAACAGCACTAACCAGAAGAAGCCCAACCTGTCTGAGGTGGGTTTCTGAGCAGGAAAGCTTGAGGATCTGGGAAAGTTCACAGAAGAACTGGTCCAGGGCATTGCCTTGGCAGAGGGGGAGGGAAAAGGTATTGGCAGTGTGTACCAAAGCATTGAGAGTACCACTGACCCAGGCAGCTGCTGCCATGTTGACACAAGCTCTGCTGATCATTATTGTCCCATAGCTTTCCCTCTCCGTGCCTCTCTCCCTACATTGTATTTCTTCTCGTTTCTCCACCTGTCTGTGCTGCTCTGTGTTGTTCTATTGTTGTCTGACCCTCTGGGGTTGGCAGTTTCAGCTTCAGAGTCAGGCACTAACCTTGTGGCTCCCATCCCATGTATGTGTCCAAGGGGCTGTGGTGTCCCATCATTCCTCTAACCTAAGGGACTTTGGCACTGCAAATAGTGAGGGTGGGAAAAAATCTGACTCTCCCTTCACTGATATAGCCTCAATAAGGCACTTGGCTGAGTCCTTGAGATGTCCTTCCAAGCTGTGTGCTCCTTCCAGTCTTCAATTCCTCCCATTGCAGCTCTGCTTTACCTGATGGAGAAGTGCTGAAATGCTATGGGCAGGAAAAGTCTGTTGGGTTGGGGAAAGGAACTCCTTGGTTAGCAGTGGGGTGCTGAGACCTTTCTCAGGTACCTGGAGGTAGGGTGAGACACTCAGTCATCTGCAGTGGATGTCTGTGCTCCCAGAGGTCTTTGGTTTCTTCTCAGGTAGATGCAGGACTGTAATGCCCTTCCATATCAAGAAGGAGCAAGCACAGGACAGCTGGGAACAACACCAATGGACACACCAACTTGCCTCACTCTGCACTGAGCCACTGCAAATCTTTTGCATCTCAGGACTCACAGGTATTGAGCATGAGTGCTCCAGAGATGATCAGGATTTCTGCCTTCAAAGCAAAATCCCTAGGGGAGATGATGATGAGGGGGGAAAAGAGAGGGGGGGGGGGGGCTGCAAAGGTCTGTTCGAAAGACAAACACAGGTCTCAAACTCCTTTCTGCAGCCAACTGTCTTAGAATCGGGGTGCAGATGATGACAAGCCCCTCTATATTCAGAGGGATGTCACCTGGGAAATTCTGAATATGAAGTCTGGCCCCTGCAACCCCCCTGTTCCTAGATACAGCAGAATTAGAGCTCAACCAACACTTTGAAAGTCTATGGTCAGAGGCCTTGCTTCTCTTGGCATACTCAGGCAGCAGAAAGCATAACTCCAGGCAGGGAACTGCAGCAAGGTCTTGAAAAGAAATAGAAAGGATGGGTATTCCATTGGGGAGTGTCTATGAGAAATGGCTTTGGTTTTGTGCAGAGAACTCTTTCCTAACTCTTCCTTGTCTTTTCCTCTTGGGACAGTCATCAGGGCCCACAGGAAGAAAATGTCCAACATCAGCTTCCCCAATGAGTTCCTCCTCCTGGCATTTGCAGACACGCACGAGCTGCAGCTCCTGCACTTCGGGCTCTTCCTGGGCATCTACTTGGCTGCGCTCCTAGGCAATGGCTTCATCATCACGACCATAGCCTGTGACCACTGCCTCCACACCCCCATGTACTTCTTCCTCCTCAACCTCTCCCTCTTTGAATTGGGTTCCATTTCCACCACTCTCCCCAAAGCTATTGCCAACTCCTTGTGGGAAACCAGGGCCATCTCCTATTTGGGATGTGCTGCTCGGGTCTTCCTGCTAGTTCTTTTGATTTCAGGAGAGTATTTTCTACTCACCGTCATGGCCTATGACCGCTATGTTGCCATTCACAAACCACTGCACTACAAGACACTCATAGGTGGTAGAACTTGTGTCAAAATGGCAGCAGCTGCCTGGGGCAGTGGCTTACTCAATGCCATGGTGCACACGGCCAATATATTTTCACTCGCACTCTGTAATGGCAATGCTGTGGACCAGTTCTTCTGTGAAATTCCCCAGATCCTCAAGCTTTTCTGCACAGATGCCTACCTCAGAGAGGCTGGGCTTATTGTGGTTACAGCATGTTTACTCTTTGCGTGCTTTGTTTTCCTTGTGCTGTCCTATGTGCAGATCTTCAGGGCTGTGCTAAGGATGCCCTCGGAGCACGGACGGCACAAAGCCTTTTCCATGTGCCTCCCTCACATGGCCGTTGTCTCCCTGTTTCTCAGCACTGACATGTTTGCCTACCTGAAGCCCCCCTCCATCTCCTTCCCATCCTTGGATCTGGTGATGACACTTTTGTACTCAGTGGTGTCTCCAGCAGTGAACCCCATCATCTATAGCATGAGAAACCAGGAGCTCAAATTGGCACTGAAGAGACTGATCCTACTGGTAGTAGTTAAGAAGAAATAAAGCACCTGTCTCTCTCCACAAATGATCTTTGATTGATCTCAGACAAATGTTGTGCTTTGGGGCATTCTGTCATTGGTAACCATGGATGTACACGAGTGCTTGAATTCATTTCATTTCTGCAGGGACAGGAATCCAGTCAGACTGACTCAGAGGCCTTCTGTAAATGTGCCTATTGTCGCATGGCAGGTGGCCTTCTGTGTTTCTTCTCTTCGTTATAAAAGGATGTGTTCAGTGCAGAGGCCTGGGGTCAACACCAAGCTTTTTTCTCTATGTCTCCTGTACATTTCCATAGATTTCCTGTTTGTCAGTAGCTCATTCTTTTCTTCCTGGAAAGGTACCCTCCAGCTGCTTCTCATCATCAGATTGGGTGCTGGCAGTTCTGTACTTGATGATGTCTCTGACATTGAACTCCCACATCTCATGTCTGAGGAACCGTGAGTTGCAGGAGAGGAGTGAGCACTGAGAAATTTACCGCAGCGTACCATCTGCAAGAACCTGCTTCCCCTTCTCTGCACGGTTCCCAGAGTGTGTCTTTTCCTGTAGATATTTGTACCAATTGGTTATTCCTTCCTGTAAAAGATCTGGCCTCCCTACTAGCATCTCTGGAACAAAAGAGTTATCCTGAGTACCCATGTATCCTGTGGCAGTGAAGAAATCAGGCAAGGGAGGCAGGAGACCAGCATGGCTGAGTCAGGACTGCTTAATAAAACTAAAGCACAGAAAGGAAAAGCAAAGGCAGTGGAAGCAGGAACGTACATGCTAAAGATTATAGGGGTACAGCCCAGGGGTGTATTGATCTGGAAAGCCAAGGTACAGATAGAAAGAAACTTGGATAGGCATGCAAAGAATAGCAAAGAGATTCTGCAGATATATATGGCAGCAAAGAAATTGTACCCTCCATAGAAAGTGGCATATGAAACTGACTACTACTGACATGGAGAAGGCTGTGGTACTCAACAATTTTTTGGACTCAGTCTCACCATCTCATTCCAGTCACAGAATGTCAAGGTAGAGACTGGGGGAATGAAGTCCACTCATGGTAGGCAGAGAACAGGTTTGAAACTACTTGAGGAACCTGAAGGTGCACGACTCCATAGGACCCAATCAGGTGCATTCCAGGGTCCTGAGGGAACTGGCAGATAATGTTCCTAAACCACTGTCCATCATATTTGAAAAGTTGTGGTGGTCAGCTGAAGTCCTAAAGGTCTGAAAAAAGGGAAATATAACACCCATTTTTTAAATGGCTAAAAGGACAACCCCTGGGAACTACAAACTGTAGTTCAACAAGTCCAAGTGCAAGGTCCTGCTCCTTGGTCAGGGCATTCCCCAATGTCAATACAGACCACGTGATGACTGGATTGAGAGCAGACCTGTGGAAGACTTGGGGATATTGGTAGATGAAAAGTTGGATGTAAGCTGGCAATATGCATTTCCATCCCAGAAAGACAATCATATCATGGGCTGCATCATAGTAGCGTAGCTAGCATGTCCAGGTAGGTGATTCTCCTCCTCTGCTCCACCTGTGTGAGAGTTGTCTCCTGGTACAGGAGTACTGCACCCAGGCCTAGGGACCCAGTGTAAGAAAGAAGTAGACCTATGATAGAAGGTCATAAAAATCATCACAGGACTGGAAAGACTATCCTGCCAAGAAAGCTTGGGAGAGCTGGGGTTCTCCAGCCTAGAGAAGAGAGGTCTCTGAGGAGACCTTAGTGTGGCCTTCCGATATATAAAGGAGGCCTTCCAGAAAGCTATGGAGAGATACTTCACTTGGGTGTATAGTGACAGAACAAGGTGTGGCATTTTTAAATTACAAGAGGGCCTTGATAGTAAGGTCTCTTGGAGCGAGGGGCCTAAAACTGAACACAGTACTCAAGGTGCAGCCTCACCAGAGCCGAGTACAGGGGGACGATCACCTCCCTAGCCCTGCTGGTCACACTGTTTCTGATACAAGCCAGGATGCTGTTGGCCTTCTTGGCCACCTGAGCACACTGCTGGCTCATATTCATCTGGCTATTGACCAATACCCCCAGCTCCTTTCCTCCAGGCAGCTTTCCAGCCACTCTTCCCCCAGCCTGTAACACTGCATAAGGTTGTTAAGCCCTGAGTGCAGGGCCCAGCTCTTAGCCTTGATGAACCTCATACAGTTGGCTTTAGACCATTGGTCCAGATTCCCCTACCCCTACTGTCAAGCAGATCAACACTCACACCTAACTCGAGGTCATCTGCAAACTTACTGAGGGTGTATTCAATCTCTTTGTCCAGATCATTGAGAAAGATTTTGAAGAGAAGTTGCCTCAGTACTTAGCCCTGGGAGACACCACTAGTGACTGGCCTCCAACTGAATTTAATTCCATTTGCCTTAACTCTTTGGGCCTGGCCACCCAGTGAACTTTTAACCCAAAGAATCATACACCCATCCAAGCCATGAGCAGCCAGTTTCTCCAGGTGAATGTTGTGGAAAACAGTGTCAAAAGCCTTACTGAAGTCTAGGTAGATCACATCCACAGTCTTTCCCTCATCCACGGAGCATGTCACCTTGCTGTAGAAGGAGATCATCTTTGTCAAGCAAGACCTGCCTTTCATAAACCCATACTGACTGGGCCTGATCACTTGGTTACCCTGTAGGTGCCATGGCACTCGGGATCATCTGCTTGATGAGCTTTCCTGACTCCAAGGTTAGACTGACAGGCCTGTACTTTCTCTGACTCTCCTTCTGACCCTTGTTGTATATGGGCACCACATTTGCTAGCCACCAGTCAACTGGGACTTCCCCAAATAGACAGGACTGCTGATAAATGATCACAAGTGGCTTGGTGAATATTTTGGCCAGCAACCTCTGTACCCCCAGGTGGATCCCATCCGGCCCTGTAGACTTGCATAATTCTAACTGTTTTAGCAGGAATTAATCATTTCCTCATAGTTTAGGAGGCCTTCATTCTGCTCCCCATCCCTATCTACCTGCTCAGGTGTCTGAGTCCCTGGAGAACAACTGGTATTGCTGTTAAAGACTGAGGCAAAAAAAAAAAAAAAAAAAAAAAAAAAAGACATGCATCTCAGCCTTTTCATCATCTCATGTCACTATGGTTCCTTCTACATCAAATCAAGAGTGGATATTCTCCTTAGTCCTCCTGGTCTAGTTTATGTCTTTATATGTATATATATATGTATTTGTCTTAAACAGCTGCAGTCTGGTTGAGCTCCAGTTGGGATTTGGCCCTTCCAATTTTCTCCCTGCACTGACCCCGACATCTTTAAAGTCCTCCTGAGATCTTTACCAGAGATCAGCACTTAGGAAGGGGTGTTTCAAACTCAAGGAGTAGTCGAGACATGTCCCAACGCAAGGGGAGATCACTGCTGTGTGGACAGCTGCTTAGCAGGAAGGGTTCAAGAAATTCAAATGGTTGTCTTGTGATCAGGTTATGAAAAATGAGAAAAATAAGCATCAGACTCCTTGTATCTACAAATTCTGTTGTCCCCTGAGAAACTAGTCTTGGAAGAACCTGCTGCTATTCATAGGGTAATTGCATGATTGATGGTATGGTTTCCAAGCTCGTGAATATCAAAGTACATGGTGCAACCTGTTCCTGCTGGCGTAGTCAAAGAACAGACTAGAATTCAGGAAGTTCATGGCCCAGTCAGGATTAAGGCCTTTACTTCCTTTGGAGCCTGGATGAAAGTACCACCAGTTTGGTCAAGGACTTGAGTGTATCCATCACAGTAGCCAGCCCTGTGTGACCTCTCCCAGCCCATGGGCTTCCATAGGGACTGTGTTGGGGGGGGACATTTCCCTACCCCTGAATGCATCCTTGTTCACGCAGTATCTGCCCCATGGGTCTGTGGGGCAATGGGATTTGGCCAGCCCATCTGCGGAGATCTTCTCACCCTATGGATCTCAGCTCTGCCCAGTGGCAGCCCAGGAGCACTGCCACCATCTCTCTCTCCTGGGTGAACAGGGGTCTCTGTGTGCCCTTCTCTGAGCCCATGCAGGGATTCACAGGGCACGCCTCTGGTTGGAGCTGGTCACTGCATCCTGCCTGCACAGACCCAGGAGACCCTGGCCAGGCTGTCCTTGGAGATGAGCTTGGAGATAGTGCCGGGTCCTGCACCTGGGGCGCAATAACCCCAAGCAGAGCTACAGGCTGGGAGAGGAATGGTTGGAGAGCTGCCAGGCAGAGAAGGACCTGGGAGTGATGGTGGACAGTCGGCTGAATATGAGCCAGCAGTGTGCTCAGGTGGCCAGGAAGGCCAACAGCATCCTGGCTTGTATCAGAAACAGTGTGACCAGCAGGGCTAGGGAAGTGATCGTCCCCCTGTACTCAGCTCTGGTGAGGCCGCACCTCGAGTACTGTGTTCAGTTTTGGGCCCCTCGCTACAAGAAGGATATCGAGGTGCTTGAGCGGGTCCAAAGAAGGGCGACGAAGCTGGTGAGGGGCCTGGAGAACAAGTCCTATGAGGAGCGGCTGAAGGAGCTGGGCTTGTTCAGCCTAGAGAAGAGGAGGCTCAGGGGTGACCTTATTGCTCTGTATAAGTACATTAAAGGAGGCTGTAGCGAGGTGGGGGTTGGCCTGTTCTCCCATGTGCCTGGTGACAGGACGAGGGGGAATGGGCTTAAGTTGCGCCAGGGGAGTTTTAGGTTAGATGTTAGGAAGAATTTCTTTACTGAAAGGGTTGTTAGGCACTGGAACGGGCTGCCCAGGGAGGTGGTGGAGTCACCATCCCTGGAAGTCTTCAAAAGACGTTTAGATGTAGAACTTAGGGATATGGTTTAGTGGGGACTGTTAGTGTTAGGTTAGAGGTTGGACTCGATGATCTTGAGGTCTCTTCCAACCTAGAGATTCTGTGATTCTGTGAGCTCTGATGGTCCTCAGCCCACAGCTGGACCTGAGCACTGGCCTGGAGCACTGGGCTAGGAATGCACCCCACAGAAAAGCTCACACTGTGCTGGGGCCCTATGGCATGTCCTCACCACATGCATCTTCCTGGTAGAAAGAAGATTGGATTCCAAAGTAATTTCAGCTGGGTGCTAACTGTGAGTGTTTCCCAAATGCCCTAAGATTGAAACTATATTTTCACAGAATCACAGAATCATCTGTTGGAAGAGACCTCCAAGATCACCTAGTCCAACCTATGATGTAAGACTAACAAGTCCTGCACTAAACCATATCACTAAGCTCTACATCTAAACATCTTTTAAAGACCTCCAGGGATGGTGACTGAACCACTTCCCTGGACAGCCCATTCTAATGCATAGCAACCCTTTCGGTAAAGAAGTTTTTTTCTAATATCCAACCTAAACCTTCCCTGGTGCAACTTTAGCCCATTCCCCCTCATCTTGTCACCAGGCACATGGGAGAATAGACCAACCCCCACCTCACTACAGCCTCCTTTAAGGTATCTATAGAGTGCAATAAAGTCTCCCCTGAGCTTCCTCTTCTTCAGGCTAAACAACCCCAGTTCCCTCAGCTGCTCCTCATAAGACTTGTTCTCCAGAACCCTCACCAGATTTGTTGCCCTTCTCTGGATTCGTTCGATCACCTCGATGTCCTTCTTGCACTGAGGAGCCCAAAACTGAACAGAGTACTCAAGGTGCGGCCCTACCAGAGCCAAGTACAGTTTGGTTCTTTATTCAAAGCAAACAAACAAACAAAAAAGTTATGACTTCCATTCGATGGGTGCACGTGCAGGAACAACTTTGTTACCCAGCTCCACTACCATTATGACTAAAGAACATACCGGTTGCGTATTGACACTCACTTACACTGCATGGGCCATAGCTCTTGCCAAAAGTCGTCTCTAATTGAAGCCTCTCCTCAGACAGTTCATGTTACATCAGGTGCTTAGGGCCATATCTCAAAAAGTTTGGAATCCATCAATCTTTATCAACAGAGATCCCACTATCCTTGTCGGACTTTCCCCTGGCATTTGGCTATGAAGAAATTATCAAAACGAAGAACTTTCAAAGAGACAGTCAGAAAAACCATGAGCTTTCTCAGTCTCTGCTGGCACATTATGTGCTCCAGGCCCCAGACATCTTTCTAGCCTCAGCTGGTCTATCTGCAGCCAGTCAGGGTCTTTCTCATGCAGGGGAGCCCCACACTGGACATAGCAGTCCTGATGTGTCACCATATAGGGAGGAAGACTGATTTCCCTTCCCCTGATGGCTGTGATTTTACTAATGCAGCCAAGGATGCACATGGACATCCTCACTCTAAAGGTACACTGTTCCCTTCTGTCCCACTTGTTGTCTGCCCAGATCCAAAGGGCCTTTTCTGAAGTATTGCTTGCCAACTGGTCATCCCAGCCTGGGCTGTTGTATGGAGTTGTTCCAGTGCAGTGGCAAAATGGCCATCACATTTGTCTTGCTTAAATTTTGTGGGGCTCTGGTTGGCCCATTTCACCAAGCTGTTGAAGACTTCTGCAGCTTCCTGCTTCTCATCTGAAGAGTCTATCAAATCATCCTATGTGTTCAAGCTGCACAATTTGCCCTTGCTGATTTCATGCCAGATATTTCCAGTCCTTTGTTCATCCTTCAACTGCTTGGAAATTGCTTCCAGAAGGATTTGCTCCATCACTTTCCCAGGGACTGAGAGGAGGCTTACCTGCCTGCAGTTTCCCTGGCCTTTCTTCTTGGTCTTTCTGCAGATGGCAAGGACATCTCTTGTCCCAGGCATCAAAAACCTTCTTGACCACCACAACCTATCCCAGGTGACAGAAGCAGACACACAATGATGTTGGCCAACACCCTCAGGACCCCTGGTTGCAGCTCATCACATCCCATAGCTGCATACATGTATGTCCAATGAGCTCACTGAGAGTCTCTCCACAGGTCCTTGGCCACTAGGTCCTGTTCCCCCTGATCAGTTTGTCCACATTTTTCTTTGCCTTCCTCTTGCTGCTAGCACACTTACTGAAGGCCTTCTTGCTGTTCTCTGCATCCCTCACTGGCTCCGTTTCCAGCTGAGTTCTGGCTCTCCAAGCTGCATCTCTGCATGAACAGACAAGGTCTCTGTGCTCCCCCTGAGCAGCCCGGCCTCCTTCAGCCATCCAAGACCTTCCACCCAGGTCCACCGAACTCTGGTAACCAGGGCAGTGGTAGAGATTCAGTGGGAGCAGCTCCTCCAGGACCTTCCTGGGAAAAGCTCTGCCCAGCCTGGGGGTGCTCTCCCCTGAGCATTGGGAGATCAGAGGGACAAGGGCCAGGAAAGGCTGGAAGAAGACAGAACAGCTCTGCAAAGGGCCAAGGGGCAACTGCAGGATTAGGGGGTGCAAACCCGTGCCTTGGTCTTCACACTGCGTGTCTAGTGCCTCTGTGGATGGCCAGGCTATGGGATGACGGTGGATGCCAGCCTGAGGGTAGGAGTGCTGGGATTTTGTGTGGGCTTCCAGTGCAAATGGGACTGTGAGGAAGGCAAGTGAGCAGGCTCAGGCACAGGAGACTGCAGTGCCAAGGGTGGAAAAAGGACGTGGGCTGGCCTTGAGCCATGTGTGCTTGATTATATCTGTAACAGCCTGTATGGTTCTTGTGCTTGGAGGAGGTTCTCCCTGAAGATGAAGCAGCTGGCTGAGACCTCTTTGAACTTCTGGGCTACTTCCCATGAGATCCAGCCAAGGAGCTCCCAGAACAAGGTGAGATCTGCTCCTGGGAACTTAAAGGTTCTGATACTGGGATTTGTCTTGTGTACCTTCACTGGGGTTTGAATCCACATCATCTCCTGTGCACTGACCCTCTGTGGAAGAGCTCATGTACCCGTGGCTCCATACATGCTTGTGGCTCTGTCTCAAATATTCTCTCCAGAAGGTAACTACAAACATTGTGGCCCAGCTGGCCCTCCTCCTACATCAAGCCTCTCATTGAGCTGGGCCCATTCCCAGAGAAAATGGGAAGTGGCATCATGGGACAATCCTCTTTCCAGTGCTGAAGCAGATTTTGGGAAAGCATGGCGCTTCCCCCTGCATCAGCACCTTCATTTCATTCAGATTGGAGGAATATAACATCTGCTGGGAAGCCAGCTTGGACTCCAGATGCCACCACCATGCTCTGGGGACTTCCCTCTTTTAACCACCAGCCACTGCTGTGTCCTGCTCCTTCTGCTGCCAATGGAAGGGCAGGTTCAGCACCCTTCGTGCCCTTGGCACCTTCTGCTCTCTGTGCCTTGCTGCCTCTCCCAGCTGCTCTTCCGAGGCCACTCACGGTTTTCCAACAGCATCTGTAGCAGTGGCTGTAAAGGAGAGGGGAGGTGCACCTGAAGAGCGGCACAAACCTCCTGCCAACAGGAATTGACTTCTTCCTCTCAGAGCACAGGAAGTCCTACCAAAGCATCTCCCAGCTTCACTGCTGGCAGGAGGATCTCCCATAAACAGCTCTGCCTTGTGCCTGCTCCTGACTTCCCATACCCTTGGGCACGTCACAGGAGGTTCAGACCATTCTTCATGGCAAAGATCTCCACGGGACTGTCTCTACATCATGCCTTGCTTCTCTTTGAAGCTGTTTTGCTTCAAAGAAAAAATAATAAATAATAATAATAATAAAAAAATCTTTATGATACAAATACATGCTTCAGGCCTGCCCAGTACTCCCACCCTCATTCTCTGGCTATCCAAGTGGCCCTGAGGGTTGATGAGGCTCCTCTTCAGCAGAACAGCATCTGAGTGCTCACATACCTCTCAGGACAGGAGGTAACACCATCGAGGTCCTGAACAAAGCTGCTGCAGGTCGACTGTACCACAGCGGCTGGTGTGAGGGCCAACCACATTCTTCTCTGGGACATAGTTTCTTTGCTGGTGAATATACCTGCAGACCCCATGTGCATCTGGTCTGGAAAAGGCACAGGCACACACCCCACCTGCAGTACCTGGCACTTGGTCCTTTGCCCAAGTCACACATGCACACTGTCACACCAGAGCCCTGCAGTAGCTGTTTTTTGGGACATGTGACATTCTTTCTCCAAGGCATGTGGTTGAAGATCCCCGCTCCCTCTGGTAGCTGCACTGGAAACCCATTCACTTGAGTAGCTGTATTGGGACTCCACAGGCTGGAAATACTGCACTGAGCACCTTGGGTAGTTTTCCAGCCCAGAGCAAGGTTAGCACATGCCCTGAGCCAACCTGCAGTATCTCCGAAGTTTCCCTTTGGTCCTGGTATGGCCAGGGTGTGTGTCACCCAAAGTGTCCAGTCAGGAAAGGCCTGGGTGTGCAGAGCTGGCCCATGGTAGTGCAGTCCCTGTTCTTCTGGAGTGTGTGTGTGTGTTTGGTGCAAACTCCTAGGTAGCCCCTAGGTATGGGGTCTTTCTTATGAGGACAGACTTTAGTTGACCCTTTGACAGGTGCTGCACAGGCAAGAACACGACTCAAGATGGCATAGACCTTCAGGAAGGATCTACCTTTGGGATTCCCTCAAAAGACAGAACTCCTGGCTGTGTCACAGCTTAAGTCAATGCACTGTGTAGGCATACCAAAGTCCCACCATGACTGATGCAACCTCATACTTCCCTGCAGCCACCCCTCCAGTCTTCCTGAACTACCATCGACAATGCAGACTCAAGCAAACAGAGACAAAAGGGAATGCAAGAATGCCAGTGCTGTACAAACTCAACAACAATGATACATACTAGTAAACAATTGGAATACAAACTGAGCACCAGCTCATCACAAGCACCAAATTCATGTTTACTTGGTTTGAAAGGACTGAGCACAGGGCATTAGAAAAAGCATAATAGAAGGAGCTACATCTTCTCAGTGTGGACTCAGCAGCAGTGGCCCTGCAGAATGACAACCCATCCGTCTGCTCATGGCTTGGACAGGTGTACAGTTTGCTGGTTGAAGACCTGTCTGGATAGCTATGCTCAAAGAGTCTGAGTGAAGGGAGTTCAGTCCAACTGGTGGACGGTCACCAGTGGCTTTCCCCAGGCCTCAGTACTCGGTCGACTTTTGTTTACTATTTTGATGGATGATCTGAATAAGAAGATCAAGTGCACCCTCAGTACATTGTCAGGTAATGACAAGTTAGGTGGGACAGTTGATCTTCTTGAGGGTAGGAAAGCTTTGCAGAGGGATCTGGAAAGGCTAGATTGATGGACTGAGTCCAATCACATGACATCCAAGAATGGTTAATATTGGGTCCTACCCTTGGGTCATAACAACCCCAAGCAGTGGTGTAGGCCTGGGGAAGAGTGTCTGGAAAGCTGCCTAGTAGAAAAGCACCTGGGGGTGCTGGTTGACAGATGGCTGAACATGAGCCTGTGGTGTACCCAGGTGGCGAAGAAGGCCAATGGCATCCTGGCCTGCATGAGAACTAGGGTGTCCAGCAGGACCAGGAAACCGACTGTTCCCTTGTATGCAGCACAGAATCACAGAATATTTTGTGTTGGAAGGGACCTTAAAGATCATGTAGTTCCAGCACAGGCCCCCACCCCACCCCATCATGGTCAGGGACCTGTTCCAATAGATCATCTGTGCTTATGAGGTCACTGTCAGCTGAAGATCTGATAGGCCAGGAGCAGGCCCATGGCAGGTGAATGTTCCTGTGATACCAGTGGTGCCTGAGTAGCTGACAGGCTGAGAGCAAGGACGGCCTGTGACGGGCTAGACACTATGAGGACACTGGTGCCTGAGAAGCCAGTAGGCCAGGAATAAGCACATGGCTTGTGAGGGTCTGTGGGGAGCTGATTAGTGACCAATTAGCTGATAGGTCAGGGCAAGTCCCATGGATTGTACAGGTACCTGTTGATATTGTATAAACTATAGGATAGAATAAATCTTGTAGTTAAAATATAAGGAGAACAAAATATACGATATCTTGCTATCTGTCGACCTTCTGTTATGCTGAAACTTGAGATAACTTGAGCCAACTCGGCATTCCTGCGGCTTGGAAAACAACTGATTCAGCCAACTTGGCATTCATTAGCAAAAGGTGAAAAGTACATCATGAGGAAGACCTACGGTCTTCCTCCCAAAGGCCACTGCCCACATCCCAAAGACCCCGGCCCAAAATTCTTGGGAGGCTTTGTGCAAGCACAAGGACTGATAAGCTAATTAGCATACAAAGCGAGAGTAGGCAGGTTTAGGTAATGAACATGTATAGGCATTAATTGAATATTCATTGTTTTGCTGTATAAATATGAGATAGTTTGTTACTTCAAACGTGTACATTAGGTGGAAGGATCCCCCATGCATCCAGTGCTGACAATAAAGGATACTTCGTCACTTAGAAATTTTGGCTTTGATCTTTGAATCACTGTGAGGTCACTGGTGCCTGAGGAGCTGGCAGGCCTGGAACATGCCAAGAACTTGTGTAGGTGTTTTTGAGGTCATTGCTGTCTGAATACAGGTCAGGAGCAGGCCCATGGCAGGTGAGGATGCTATGGCATCACCTGGAGCTGGGCTGGACAGAATCATGAAATAGCTTGAGTTGGAAAAATCGAAGATCAGTGAGTCCAACTTCAGCCACCAGAAAAAAATAAAATAAAAAATATATATATTTAATTAAAAAACTACAAAAGCTATAAATATATAAAAAATATTAACATATATATTTATAAAATAAACATTATATATAATATGTATAAAATAATATAATAAAAATAAAATAATGTAGTAATATAAAATAAAACATAAAATATAAAATATAATACAATATAATTAATATAATAAAATATGCTGTATAACATAACATAATTCTGTGTAATATAACATAATACTATATGGAATATAAATATATATAAAATAAAATAATATAATACATGTATTAAATATAATATATATGTAATATAAAATAATACATATATAATAATATGTGATCTAATATATACTAACATATTAATGTATATGTAAAAGGTATATTTTGTATATATTTATTAAAATATGTATTTTATATAAAAACAACTAATATGTATATATATACATCTGTGTGTGTTTGTATATATATTTATAAAATAAACTATATGTCTGAGAGCATTATTCAAACACATCTTGGACTCTGCCAGGCTTGGAGCTGTGCGGAGGCTGGGAGGCACCGCAGGGCCATGCCTGGGCACGGGGCCAGGAGAAAACCACCGTCTTCCTGCCCGGGCACCATGTCACGTGGGCTGCGGTTTGTGCACCTGCAGTGGCAGGCAGGCTCCAGCTCCCGACCCGCCGCGGGGAATAACGGCCCCTGGGTGACACGCTGAGAGCCAGGGAGACGCCTGAGGCTCTGGGCTGCAGCTCTGCTGCCAGGGCAGGCCCTGGACCAGCTCTGGCTGCTGCCGGGACCCCACAGGAGGCTCCCTGGGGAGGGACGGGACAGCCAGCACCCCCATCATGGGGCTCTGGCCCTGCCCAAGGGCCTTTCCCAGCTGCTGCTGCCGGCACAGCAGGGGCTGTAGCAGGGGCAGGGGCTGGTCCCTTCCCAGCCTGACACAGCCCTGCTGCAGGACCAGTCCCCTGGATCCCATGGTGCAGGGACGGCTGGACAATCGCACCTTGGGCTCTTGGATGCTACAGCTCAGGAGATGCTCCGTGCTCCCACAGCAGGCTGCAAGGGGTGTCAGAGCCATCTGCCCCCACACCCAGCCCTACCCCACGATGATGTCCCACCGCAGTGACGTGAGAGCCGCAGCGGAGCCGTCCCTCATATATGGTCATGAAGAGCGCTGGAGAAGTTCATTGGAGAGCTGGGCTGCGTCGGAGGGGAGATAAGTGCCGATAACGTCTAAAAAGGTGCCTGCTGCTTCGATTGGCTCCTCCTGCAGCTGGGACAGCATCTGCACAGATATATTGCCCTCCCATCATCTCCATTTCACTTTGGGTCCCCAAAAGCTCCAGCAGCAGGGCCGTGCTGTCAGGACAGGAACCTCAGGATGGGGACAGAGGGACTCCTGTCCCCTTGGGTGCTGTGTCTGTTCCTCTGGGTGCAGCCATGCAGAGGTAAGTGCCAGCTTCTCTGTTCCACAGCCCTGGGACAGTGGGCAACAGTGGGGCCATTGGGATCTCTCTGGGAGTGGGGTTGTTTTCAGGCACCACTGAAATGAGAGGCAGAAGGTGCTCAGTCTCTCAGCTCTGTTCTTTAATCTGTACCTGTCTGGGTGGGAGGGGGTAATCCATTTTCATATCTCCCATGTTTTTGGCAGCTCAAACCTGACTTCACTTCTAGACACCTTGTCCTTGGGTACCTTTCTGGGACCCCTTTTTCCCCAGCACTGTGCCTCTGGATCTGGAGGAGTTCCAGACAGTGAGAGTGGCCCTCAGTGATCTCCAGGGCACAGCCAATGTCTGGGATGCCCAGGGGGGTTGTTTGCTGTTCCCTGCCCCTGGGATCTGGGGGAACACAGACTCCAGGAGGGCAGGTTGTGTCCCATTAACAGAAGGGGACTGGGGCATCTGCACCGAGAGGTGTTCTTCTTGGGGGCCCTGGTCAAGCACAGGGGCCAGTCTGACAGCAGGGATGGAGAAGGGACATGGGCTGTTGGTATCCTTGTGGTCAACCCAGACAGTGGGTTCGGGAGGTGCCTATGGCAGACAATGGAAGCTGCTCAAGGGGCATGGGTCTGTTTGGGAGACACTGGGATGGGGAGGAGTAGGAGCTCTGTGCAGGGCTGGGGGTTGTGTGGGGGTGGGCATTGGCAGGACAGGGGGCCACTGGGGTGGGAGGAGGTGGTGAGGGCTGTGGGGCAGCAAATGGCCCAGGAGGGCTAGAGCTGGGTACCCCTACCCCAGTGTAGCCCATGGGGAGAGGAGGAACCCCCCACTGCCCCTGAGACAGCCTATGGGGACAGCAATCCCACCGTGGGAACTGGGAGTCTGCCTGGGGAGGAGGTCCTCACGGACACACAATGTGGGGCTCAAAGCTCTCCTGACCCTTCCTGTGTTGGTGTTTGAAGGGGCCGCGGAGGTGAGGCTGGCGGATGGCGGCAGGCGCTGTGCTGGGAGAGTGGAGGTGAAACATCAGGGCCAGTGGGGGACCGTGTGCCATGGCAACTGGGACATGTCCGATGCTGCAGTGGTTTGTAGGCAGCTGGGCTGTGGGGTTGCTCTCAAAGCTCCTGGATATGCACACTTCGGGCCAGGATCTGGGCCCATTTGGATGAATTTTGTTCACTGTCGTGGCACCGAGTCTGCCCTGTCTGACTGCAGGCGTTCAGCGTGGGGCCAAACAAACTGCTATCACATCTGGGATGCTGGAGTGACATGCTCAGGTAAGGACTGAACTTGTTCCCTACTTCTGGGACGAGGACACTTCTAAGGGACCTGGCTGTGACCTCAGGAAGCAACAAGTGGACACCAGAACATGGCTCTGTGTGTCAAGTTGCACTCTGAGCTGGGTCTGTCACTGCTGGTGTCCCTTGTCCCTGGGGAAAGCCCAGTGGGAGCACACTGAGCCTGGCCTGAAGCTGGAGCAGCCAACCCTGGGAAGGTGTCAGGGGCTGGGAGAGGAAAGACCTCACCCTTCCCCACTGTGCTGCCTGGTTCCCATCTTTCTCCTCCATTCACCCAGGCCCTGTCTGGCAGGCTGGTCCCTATGCCAGGGGAATCTAGAGCAGCTCCCCCAGCCACCAGCAGCCTCAGGGAAGGGCGTGCAATGGCCCAGGACTTTTGGGTTCTACCCCCAGCAGACAAGAGAACCTCGGCCAAAGCAGAGGGGCTGCTCAGAGGGCAGGAGCACTGGGCTTGGGCAGAGGAGCAGGGTGGCAAGTGGCACCTTGTTCCTGTCCCGGGGTCACCCATGAGAGCCAGCCCCTAGTGATATGGCCCCTCCAGGCCTTGCTGACCCACTGCTCAGCCTCTGCTGCCTGCCCTGTGCCCCAGGGGCTGTGCCAGCACCTCCTGGCTCTCCTCTCTGCCTGCCCTCACACAGGGAGCTCGTGTCAGCCCAGGGCTGCTCTCTGCCTGCTTTCCTGACCCATGCATGGTAGGTGGCTGGGCACGTGCATGCCCAGCACCACAATGTCCCTGCCGGAGGACCCCCTTTTGCAGAGGATTCCCCCAATGTGCCCCATCTAACAGCAGCTCCCCAAGAGCCCCAGCATTCCCTGGGAACAGGGGGGCTTTTTGGCATTTCCAAGGATTTCTTGTAACTGGCCTGAGCCTTGTGGGGCAGAGCAGGCTGAAGTAGCCCCGAGTTCCTGGGCCTGTTTCCCCAGGCCCACGTGCTGCAGGTGCTGCAGTGCTGGGTCTGGGGCCGGGCAGCCCAGGGGCTCTGGGCAGCAGCAGTTTGTCTGAGCGGTGCCTGCTGCTGGGGGCTTGCAAAAGAGGACATGGGTGCTGGGCTGGTTTCTGAGGAGCAGCAGCGGGGCCCTGACGTCTTTGTGCCACCCGCACCCTCTGAGAGCTGCTGGGCTGGCCGTGGGGCTCTGCATGTGGCTGCCTTAGGGATGAGGTGGGAGGTGGGCATGGAAGTGCCAGAGGGCTCTGGGAACTCACAGGTCTCCTTGGTTGCTCCAGGATTTGTCCGGCTGGTTGGAGGGGACAGCCCCTGCTCTGGTAGTGTGGAGATCTACGACAGGGACCAGTGGAAAGCTGTCTGTCATTCCCACTTTAGTGCCAAAGCTGCCGAGGTGCTGTGCAGGGATCTGCAGTGTGGCACAGCCCTGTCTGTCCATGGGGCAGCTCAGCTGGGAGAAGGGGCCGGTCCTGTCTGGGACAGAGAGCTGCAGTGTGTGGGGAATGAATCCGTCCTCTCCTTCTGCCCCACGGAGGCCCCCAAGGACAAGGCCTGCACCCACAGCAATGGCACTCATGTCACCTGCAAACGTAAGGTCTTGGGGTGGAATGGTGCCCACGGGAGCTGTGGTGGAGGAAGAAGAGCAGGGTGGCACTGGGCTGTGCTAGGTCGGGGACAGGTGGGGTGAGGTGGTGGTCTGCAGCCCTAAAATGAGAGTGCTGCAGGAGGAGAAAGGCACGTTTTCCCTTTGGCCTCTCCTGCAGCTCCTGTGGGAGCAAGAGCACAAATGTGGCCTCTCTCACCCTCCTATGTCCTTGAGTACACAGGGTTCAGGCTGGTGAACGGCAGCACAGCGTGTGAGGGCAGGGTGGAGGTGGAGGTGCTGGGGACGTGGGGGACCCTCTGTGCCTCCCGCTGGGACCTCTCGGATGCCCACGTTCTCTGTCGGCACCTCGGCTGTGGCTTTGCTGAGTCCATTCCTGGAGGAGGGCATTTTGGGAGAGGAACCGGCCCCATCTGGAGAGACTCGTTCCACTGTGACGGGACTGAAGCCCACCTGGGGCAGTGCCCGGTGACTGCCCTGGGGGCCTTGCCGTGCTCCCAGGAGAACGCTGCTGCTGTCATTTGCTCAGGTGAGTGCTGGGCAGTGCTGCAAAGTCCATTTGCCCCTGGTGTGTGACATGGCCACCCACAGCTTTGCACCCCATGGCAGTGCCTTGCTGAATTTCTCATCTCACCAGGCCTAGCTCACTCCATGCCCCTGCGGCTGGTGGGCGGAGGGAGCCGGTGCGACAGGCGCGTGGAGGTGTTCCAGCACGGGACATGGGGCAGAGTCCTGGATGAGCAGTGGGACATGCAGGAGGCCAGCGTGGTGTGCCGGCAGCTGCAGTGCGGAGAGGCAGAGGCAGCCTACACCCCCGTGAGGGCCGAGCGAGGACCAGGACCTGTGGGGCTGCGTGGGGTGCGGTGTGCAGGGCACGAGGCTGACCTGAGCCTCTGCAACACCTCCCTGCCCGAGAGCATGCCAACAGAAGGGATCATGGAGGACGTGGGGGTCGTGTGCCGGGGTGAGTGGTGCTGCACATCCCTCAGGTGCTGGTCCGGCAGAGCAGCCAGCCCCTGAGGGTCTGGGTTCTCTGTGCTGCAGGGAGCCGGCGGGTCCGGTTGGCAGACGGAGCTGGGCACTGTGCCGGGAGAGTGGAGATCTACTACCAGGGGCACTGGGGCACCGTCTGCGACGACGCCTGGGACCTGGCCGACGCCGCCGTCGTTTGCCACCAGCTGGGCTGCGGAGGGGCCCTGGAGGCAGCCAGCTCTGCTCGGTTTGGGGAGGGCTCCGGGCAGATCTGGCTGGATGGCGTCAACTGCTCCGGGGCCGAAGCTGCTCTCTGGGACTGCCCTGCCGAGGCCTGGGGGCAGCACGACTGCGGGCACAAGGAGGACGCGGGAGTCATCTGCTCAGGTCTGTGCTGGGAGTGTGGCTGGGAGCTGGGGAGTTGGAATTCTGGGGTGAGGGCATAGCCAGGTAGGGCCAAGGCCATCAGCGGCTGACATCCAAGGACGTCCCTGGGGCCTTTCCTCCTTCCAGAGTTCATGGCCCTGAGGCTGGAGAACAGCGACGGCTGCTCCGGGCGCCTGCAGGTTTTCTACAACGGGACGTGGGGCAGCGTTTGCTCCAACTCCATGACCACCGAGACGGTGTCACTGGTGTGCAAGGAGCTGGGCTGCGGGAATGAAGGGGATCTGAAAACAGATTTTAACTATGCCAAGCTGTCTGGCACCGCGTGGCTGGATCACGTGGAGTGTGGGAAGAGCAACAGCTCCTTCTGGCAGTGTCCATCTGCTCCCTGGCATCCGCAGTCGTGTGATGACCTCCGAGAAGAGACCCACATCACCTGCAATGGTAAATCTGTGACATCAAGGCACCAGGTTCTTTCCCCGCTGGATATGGTGAAATGCAGAGAAGGAACCCAGAGGGGCTTTGACTTTCCTGCATTAGACCCTGTTGCTGCTGGTGGTACAAAGGTGACTTCAGCTCACAGAGCCACCCATGTCCACAAGCAGCAGTCAACAGCTGGGCTGCCAGCAGCTCCCTGGGGGATGCAGAGGCAACTCCAGGCAAGGTCTGAGAGGAGACCATGCAGGGCTTTCAGGAGTCTCCCCTCCTGGGACAGCCTCCTGATACTCTGTGAATCAGGGACCCTGCGGGGCTGAGCACTCGGGTCCCCCCTGCAGTGCCGTGTGTGTCTCCTGAGTGAACAGGGTTCTGCTGCTGCCCTGACCCAGGCAGCATGGGGACGTGTGAGCAGAGGTCAGCTCTGCTCTCTTCTGTACAACCCCTAGAGCAACCCTTTTCAGCCCAACTTCTCTTTCCTTTGGGACATGGACAGAAAGGCCGCAGGTGGCTGCATGCCCCAGCTCCACCAGCTGCACAGGTAGGGAGCTGCCCCTGCACGTGCCCCCCTCACCTGGCAGGGCTGTCCCAGCTCTCCTGGTGCCATGGGACATTGCTGCCTCCACAGACAGGGAGAAGATCCGTGCCGTGGGAGGCAAGGACGGCTGCTCGGGCAGAGTGGAGATCTGGCACCGTGGCACCTGGGGGACGCTGTGTGACAATGCCTGGGACATGCGGGATGCCAAGGTGGCATGCAGGCAGCTGGGCTGTGGCCCCGCGCTCTATGCCCTGGGCCAGGCTGCTGCTGGAGAGGGGACGGGCCCCATGTGGCTGATGGAGTGCAGGGGGACGGAGCTGTCTCTGCAGGACTGCTGGGCCCAGCCAGGGGACAGCAGTGCCTGCCAGCATAAGGCAGATGCGGCTGTGCATTGCTCAGGTGAGCAGTGGGGCTGGGAGACATGGCTGGTGGCTTGGCAAGGAGCTGGCTTGGGCGTCTCCCCTGTTGGATGCTTGCACAGCCCCAGAGTGTTCAGAGTTAAGGAGGTTCCTGCAGAGTAGGGGGTAGTGGTGGGTGGGGAGCAGCCTCTGTGGGGCTGGATATCCCAGCCCATCCCCTGGGCTGCCTGCACTGTCCTGTGAGCAGCCCAGAGCAGTGGTGTTGGGCCCTGTCCTTGCCACCCTGCCCAGCCCCACAGGAGGGACAATTCAGGTGGCACATGCTGGGGCCATCTGCCAGGGAGGCTGCCTGGTGCCACAACCCCAGCCTCCCAGCCCAGCTCTCCTTCTGCTCCCCTGCAGCTGCACCCAGGACAGCAACATCCCCCCCAGAAGCAGGTAAGCTGTCCTTCCGCAGGGCTGGGTCTGTCCATGTTCACGCTGTGACCCACAGCCAAGGGAAGGGGCTCTTTGCTGGGCTGTGAGACTCCCAGAAAACCAAAGCAGCTGGGAGAAATCTGTGATGGACCCAGCAGGGTGGGGGCTGCCCCATCACCCAGCCCTGTCCCCCCCCCCAGCCCCTGCTGCCTTGTGTGGTCAGGAGTGGAATGTCCTTCCCCCAACCTCTCCCTTGTCTGATTCTGCCCCTGCCATGTTCCTGCCCATGCAGATCCCCCACGGGGCCGTCCGACCACCAGCAGTGAGAGACTCTCGGTGCCTGTCATCATCTGCATCATCCTGGGGGCCCTCCTCTGCCTGCTCCTGGCCCTCCTGGCTGGGCAGGTGCGAAGTGCCAGGGCTCGGCACAGAGGTGGGTCCTTCCCCAGTGGTCCTGGGGGGGAGATGCCTCCTGGCAGGGCTGGGGGTGTTGGTGTCCTGGGACACAGAAACAGAGCTGTGTGCTGCCTCCTGCCCCATGTGCTGCCCCACTGACTGACAGACCATGGGGCACCAACATCAAGGGGTAGAGAGAGTCCAGAGCCTGAGGCATCAGTTCTGGGGTGAGAAGAGAAATGTGAGAGCTGGGCTGGGTGAGACGGGGAGGATGCACTGCTGGCAGTGCTCTAGGCGGCTCTAACGTGAGGAGCATGGGGCAGCGGAGTCCATCACCATGGTGTCAGCCACCTCCCAGCAGGACACGGGCTGTTCTATTGATGTGTGGGGCAGGGATGGAGCAGCTCCATGGGGAGGAGAAATGTGGGAACTGGTGCAGGGTCTGCACTGGGACATGACCCGGGGACCAAAGGGGCACAAGGGCTGTCTCCAAAGGGATGGTGCGAGGCTGATGCTGCCCCAGACCATCTCCATGGGGATGCTGCCCTCCCTGGGGATGTGGCTGCAGTGCCAGCACAACAGAGAGGGGCTGTGCTGTGGGGACAGTCCTGTGCTGGCCCCGATAATGGGGCTGCGGGAGCCCAGTGGGATCCTGTCCCTCTCTGCCCATGCCCAGACCAGCCCTGCCTCTGTCCCCAGGCTCCGGGAGAGCTGGGGAGCCCTTCCCTGAGGCCATGTACGAGGAGATCGCTTACAGCCTGGCGTGGCAGAAGCAGGCGAGGTTCAGTCTCTCAGGTGGGTGCAGGTCACTGTGGAGGCACATCTGCGGGGCCCTTTCTCCCTGCCCCAGACCAGGGCTGTGTCCTGCAGCTCCTGCCCATGGTCCCCAAAATCGCTGGGTTGTGGGGATTTTGGGAGAGCATCCAGGTGCTGAGCCCCAAAAAGGAACTTCCTTCCCACCAGCTCTGCCCATCCCAGAGGGGATAGCCCCTCTCTGCTTGTCCCTGAACCAAGGACTAAGTGAAGGGCTTTCCCAGGGCAGCTCTTGGAGTTCCTCTGAGAATTGTCTCTTTCCAAGGAACTGGTCTCCTCCCCATGCACCCCCAGCTCTGTGGGTGCCCATCCCCAGCAGTGCTGACCACCAGTCAGGGCAGCAGGGCTCATCCCACAGCACCCACTGCAGCTCTCTGCAGCCTCCTTTTCAGAGGGGTCCCTGACCCAGCTGCAGCCCTACCCCAGGCACATGAGCAGGAGGATGGTCTGGGGCCACACCCAGGGATAAGAGGTCGGGGAGGGGGGAGAAGAAAGGTCTCCATTTCTCCTCCCTGCAGACAGACCAGACAGACAGCAGTGCCACCGAGTGTTATCATCAGAGCTGGAAGCATGAAGGCTCTGCTGTGACCCTGACACCAGCAGCATGTCAGCCCTGTGTCCCCACACACCCTCCCATCCTCTGCTCTGCAGGACAGCTCTTCTCATTGCCACCACCTCCCCTCTCCTTTCAGATGTCCCTGTCCTGCCCAGAGGTTACCCAGCAGATGGCTATGATGATGCTGGGGAGGTTTCTGACCCTGGGGAGGATCCTGTCCCTGGGCAGGGGGACTGGGAAGTGCCCAGGATACCACAGGAAGGAGATGGGCCCAGGGATGCAGCCACTGGTGAGAGGGCAATGCAGCACTGACACTTCCTAGGTGCCAATCCCAGGCCTAGGAGAATCCATAGCATACTGAAGGCCTGACCTTCTCCACATGGAGAACCTGTCCTGGGATATTTTGTGGGGTCTGGGAGAATGGGCCGAATGTCTCAGGCTGGTGAGGACGAGGAAGGTGATAAACAGCCCTGAGGGGCACCCCACAGGCCCAATCACAGCAGCCTGCCTTGACTCTTACAGTGGGAAGCCTGCACTCCCGGAGAAGTGCTGGGGTCCCTGGAGCTGAGGGAGACACCTCGTCACCTTTCCTGGGGACCACGGGCTATGACGATGTTGAAGAGGTGTCTCTGGCATATCCCCATGAGGACACCCAGGATGTGACACCAGAGCCCCGTGCACAAGAGTTCCAGAGCCCCAGGCCAGCAGACACCAGCCCTGCTGAGCAGCTGGGTGCAGCTGGGAGGGAGGAGAGCTCAGTGCCACTGGGAGAGCCATGAGTGCCAGGGAATGGTCTCCCTTTTCCAGCAGTCAGCAGACACACATGGGTATTTCCCCTCTTGGTATTCCCCTGTTTTTATGCTGTGTGTTGGTATTTCCTCATATTAAAACCCTCTGGGGGCTTTGTCCCAGATCCTGTTCTTCCCTGACCATGTATCCGGACGTCTTCCTGAGGCTGATCAAAGGGTGCAGAGCTGAGAAACACAGCAGCTGGGGAGGGTCTCACTGTCTGGCTGTGGGGTTGACAGAGCCCCTGGTCCCTTGACACTATTCTTGCTGACAGAGACATTTCCGTCCTGCCAGCCACAGGCAGTTGTTGCGTTAAGGGGTGTAGCTGATTAACTGTTACGGGCCCGGTCGGATTCAGGGTACTGAACCAGTTGGACATTCACCAACAATGCGTTAACGGTCTGGGGGTCCAGTCAGACATTCACCAACAACGCATTAACCGTCTGGGGGTCTGGTTGGATTCAGAACACTGAACTGTCACGGATAACTACCCTCACCCTAGTTGCACTTAATGAGAACTATCACAATGCAATCAAGTATGGTTTATTACAGCAACAGATAATCAGGTTCTTTTGGATTGCCAGCGGTAGTGACTGTCTGCAAAAGCAAGCTAGTATGCATTAAATACACAGGTGTTACAGGTGTTACAGGTGCGCAGCCTAGAAATAAACGCGTTAAAAGGATCAAAGACTCTATAGAGATTTATGAGCAAATATTCAGATCTCACCCAAAGGCATCCCAATGGGGGGGGAAGAGAGGCTCAGCCCATCAACTGATCCCATGAGTCAGGAGGTCCTAAGGATGTTGTATTTCCTTGGGATGGTATCTCCCCTGACGATGGTATCTTCCCTGACATCCCCTCTCTCTTGGGCCAATTTATATTATTTTCTACCCTTTAGGTGGAGCTTGAGTGGCTCTAGTCAAGCATATCTTAGTTATGATTGGTGTAAAGTTTTCCCGTCTCCGTTTAAAGTAATAGGCTCCGAGAAATTCAGAGCGCATGCTCAGTGAGGGGTGGTCACACCTTGGAGGCGGGTAGCTTTTGGGATGGAGGTGTGTTTTGGTATTATAATGATATTATAATGAGCAAAAAGTACACTAGGGTACAGCATTTGTCAAAACATGACAGGTCTTTGGCTCAGGGTGGCAAAAAGTGCTGCTTTGTGCACAAGAACAATCGAGACCCCACCTGATTACAGAGCCTAGCCGTGGTGTCTCCACTCCACTCTATGCTCCGTGCTGTTCCTTAGGGCTAGCACACCAAGTTGCCCCAGCGCGATAGCATCTAAGGTTGGGGGCCTAGGGAACGTTCAGGTAATGCAGTTATGCCCTACCCTGAAAGCCTCTTCAATGCTGTACCTTTTCCTTAAAAATGCAAATGTTAGTTTTATTTTCCTAGTTACTTCAGGCAATTACACCACCAATTTTACTGTCGCGTTAAGGGGTGAGCTCCTCGTCAACCACCACCCCCAGGTCCTTCTCCTCCGGGCTTCTCCCAATCCATTCTCTGCCCAAGCTCTCGTTATCCTTGGCATTGCCCCAGCTCAGATGTAGAACCTCGCACTTAGCCTTGTGGAACCCCATGATGTTCACACAGGCCCACCCCTCCTG
This sequence comes from Anas platyrhynchos, assembly GCF_047663525.1. NCBI lineage: Eukaryota > Metazoa > Chordata > Aves > Anseriformes > Anatidae > Anas > Anas platyrhynchos. Next base: position 1,400,210 of record NC_092619.1, on the reverse strand, counting down.
CCTGTCCAGGTCCCTCTGGATGGCATGCCTTCCTTACAGCGTGTCATCCCTTGCCACACAGCTCAGTGTCGTTGGCAAACTAGCTGAAGGTGCACTCAATCCCACTGTCCATGTCACCAACACAGATGTTAAACTGCACCAGTGCCATATTTGCAAACAGCACAAAGTGTATTTCCTCCTGGTCCAGATGGAATCATGTAAGGCCAAGAGGCCTAAGCTTTGGAGGTCTCTTCAGATCTCCTGGATTGGCTATAGGTGGAAGACTCTGAGCTGGTTGACAGATGTGCCTTTTGTACACTTGACAACCTGCCTGTGGCTCTGGTCATCCGACAACATTTCTGCTTCACTGGCAGTTTTTCCATCTCCTTGGCTGGGTCACCAGTTTCTCCAGCATGTAGCTTCTAGTCAGCAACAGGCCTCAGTTTCCCCTTCCTTCAGTCACATTCTTTTCTGCTTTTCTGTTCATCTGTGCTTTTATTTCCCCGACTGGGAGTCCTGAGAAGCTGCACACAGCTGTGCTGTGATCTCCATGAAGTTGTAGTGTGGGTGCCACCACTACCTGCCTTCCTCATGGAGCATTCTTGGCCAGTCCATCCAGAAGCTTCCACACACAGCTGTTACCTTCCATGTTTCATAGCAATCACCAAAGCCCAGAAACACGCCCGCTGCAAGGGGCTTGAGGAGGTCTGTACTCCAGCCCCACTGGCTCAGCACATGGTTGGCACTGAAATGAGACCTGTAGGCTCGGGGTCGTGCTCACTCAGGTCTTGAAATCCTCTGTGCCCAGGGGTCCCACAGCCTTTCTGGACAGCCACTCCCTCCAGTGCTTAATGATCACAGAATCACAGAATCGTCTAGGTTGGAAGAGACCTCAAGATCATCGAGTCCAACCTCTGACCTAACACTAACAAGTCCTCCACTAAATCATAAATCATTGTGATCAATTCAGTGCCCCCTGAGCACACAGGAGGTCCCAGGAGTGGTGATGGGTTTGGGAAGTGTCTGAGGCAGGTGATGGACAGGGGGAAGTATGGGCCTAGGCTCATAGGGCTGTTCAGGGTGTCCCGGGCTGTGGAGGAGTAGGGGCCCTGTGTAGGGCTGGGGTTGGTGTGCGGGTGGTCATGGGCAGGGACAGGGGGGCACTAGGATAAGAGTAGGTGCTGGGGGCTGTAGGGCAACAAATGGCCCAGGAGGGCTGGAGTGGGATATCCTAGCTCAGTGCAGCCCATGAGGAGAGGAGGGATACCCCACTGCTGTGGGGACAGCCTGTGAAGACAAGGCTCCCACTCCCAGGTCTGTAACTCTGCCTGGTCAGGGAGCACTCACAGACCCACAGTGTGTCTTGAAGCCCCCCTGACAGTTCCCCTGTTGGTGTTTGAAGGAGCTGCAGAGGTGAGGCTGGCGGATGGTGGCAGGCACTGTGCTGGGAGAGTGGAGGTGAAACACCAACATCAGTGGGGGACTGTGTGTGATGACTCCTGGGACATGTCTGATACTGCAGTGGTTTGTAGGCAGCTGGGCTGTGGGGTTGCTCTCGAAGCTCTTTTGTATGCACACTTTGGGCCAGGATCTGGTTCCATTTGGATGAATGATGTTGAATGCAATGGCATGGACTGTCTGACTGCACACACAAAGGATGGGGTCCAACATACTGCTATCACAGTGAGGACGCTGGAGTGATATGTTCAGGTAAGAATTGAACTTTTTCCCTATCTCTGGGACCAGGACAGTGAAAGGGATCTGGCTGTGACCTCAGGAAGCAACAAGTGGACACCAGAACATGGCTCTGTGTGTCAAGTTGCACTCTGAGCTGGGTCTGTCACTGCTGGTGTCCCTTGTCCCTGGGGAAAGCCCAGTGGGAGCACACCCAGATGGCCCTAAAGCTAGAGTAGCCAAGCCTGGGGAGGTGCCTGGGGCTGGGAGAGGAAAGCCCTCACCCTTCCCCACTGTGCTGCCTGGTTCCCATCTTTCTCCTCCATTCACCCAGGCCCTGTCTGGCAGGCTGGTCCCTATGCCAGGGGAATCTAGAGCAGCTCCCCCAGCTACCAGCAGCCTCAGGGAAGGGCGTGCAATGGCCCAGGACTTTTGGGTTGTACCCCCAGCAGACAAGAGAACCTCAGCCAAAGCAAGTGGGTTCCATCCAGACATCCAGACTCATGTTTCCACATGTAGCCTTTAGCAACTCCAGGACATCCTGAAGGAAATGGCCATTTTTGTGTGGAAAAGTGACTCAAGAACCAAATATATGTTTTAGGAGACCGCTGAGAACTCTACAGAGAAGGAGTTACTGTGAAAGTCCTGATGACTAGCATTAGTCACATCCATACCCAGTGATCAAGGACCGAGTCCAGACCCCTCTGTGGTTCCCCCCTGCCTGAAAGTAGCTTGGATAGTTCAAGCCCTGGGGTTTCGTGTCAGTGCTGCTGTGCTGGACTCTTTTCCCTTCCACCTCTGCATACAGACAAGTGCCCCTCTACAAATGTTGTAGAGCTTCAGCTCTACAACAGGTCTCTGAGGAAGGATTTCAGGCAAGCAAGTCACGGCAGGGTTCCTTCTTTTATTTATATACACAGAAAACCTGGCTCCTTGTTTCCACCTGGTTCTGGAGTCACCCAACACAGGTAGATACTGAAATGGATAGGGATGAGTAATGTTATCTCTTTGTGGACAACACTATCATAAGTAAAGTGAAAAATAAAGTAAAATAAAACAAGCTGGTCCTGTAATGAGTTACATTATGAGTGATATGCAGAAGAAAACAGATCAATTATTGCTTCTGAAAAACCTCCAATCATCACTTTCCACACTGTATCCTTCAGCTCCTGGTTCCTCACACTATAGATGAGAGGGTTCACTGCTGGAGGCATCACGGAGTATAGAACAGCTAGCAAAAGATTCAGAGATGAGGAGGACACAGAAGGAGGCTTCAGGTAGGCAAATGTGCCACTGCTGATGATCAGGGAGACCACAGCCAGGTGAGGGAGGCATGTGGAAAAGGCTTTGTGCCGTCCCTGTTGTGAGGGGATCTTCAGCACAGCCCTGAAGATCTGCACATAGGACAGCACAAGGAAAACAAAACAACCAGATGCTACAGCAACACTAAGCATAAGAAGCCCAACTTCTCTGAGGTAGGCATCTGAACAGGAGAGATTGAGGATCTGGGCATATCACAGAAGAACTGGTCCAGGGCATTGCCTTGGCAGAGGGGAAGGGAAAAGGTATTAGCAGTGTGCAGCACAGCACAGAGAAAACCACTGCCCCAGGCAGCTGCTGCCATGTTGACACAAGTTCTGCTGTCCATTATTGTCCCATAGTGCAGGGGTTTGCAGATGGCAACGTAGCGGTCATAAGCCATGATGGTGAGAATAGAAAACTCTGCTGAAAGGAAAAAGAAAAAGAAAAATACCTGAGCAGCACAACCTGTGTAGGAAATGGTCCATGTGTCCCACAGGGAATTGGCCATGGCTTTGGGAACAGTGGTGGTAATAGTGCCCAGGTCGAGAAGGGCAAGGTTGAGGAGGAAGAAGTACATGGGGGTGTAGAGGCGGTGGTAACAGGATATGGCTGTGAGGATGAGGCCGTTGCCCAGGAGGGCAGCCAGGTAGATTCCCAGGAAGAGCCCGAAGTGCAGGAGCTGCAGCTCGTGTGTGTCTGCGAATGGCAGGAGGATGAATTCTGTGGGGAAGCTGCTGTTGGACATTTGCAGCCTCAAGGCATGGATGGCTGTCAGTGGTGGAAAAGACACGGAACAAGTTAGAGAGATTTCTCTGTGCAATACCTATAGCTATATATTATGTTACATCGAGACCTCCTCAGGAGGACAAACTGCTACTTCCTTTTGAGGAACAAGTTCTCCTGCCTCTAGCTCTCGGTTTTACTTCCTAAGGGTGTAGAGGGACCAGACAGATCCTCTGTGGGCTCAGCCAGAGTCAGTACTGCCCTACAGCGTCTGCTGAAAACCACGGGGGATGGATTTCAGGTGCCCACTGGCCAGAGGTATCTCAGTATTTTAGGTGCTGAGCAGGACATCTAACAATATGTTGGGAAACAATGAAGTATGTAGGTTAAACTGTGTGGAGGAAAATTGTGAGGCTCCACACAGACCTACAGGTCTCCTCCAGTAGAATAATCTAACAGCCTCACTGACTGACACAACCTGACAACTCCATTAGCATTTCTCTCACTGCTCTTCAGGGCAGAAAAGTGAAAGCACAGACTCTCAAGAGTATTTTCCCTGCGGGTAGTTCTGGAGTCGATCTTCCTTGTCAAGAATCATACCCAGAGATACCCTGTGGGTACTGTGAGCTGCCTGCCCCACGCACCAGCCTCTGGAGGCGGAGGGGGCTCCTTCCATCCACAGCTTCTCCCCGAAGAACCCTGGGCAGCTCCTCGGGCAGGCTGAGCACTGAGTCTGGCAGGCAGCAGAGGTCCTGCCCCAGCACACAGCTCCTGGGGCACAGCAGGGACCCTGCTCTGCACCACAGCCCTGGCCACCCCTGTGTGGTGGTTTGACTATGCTAGGCAGCTAAACACCACAACCGCTGTCTCACTCCCCCTCCTTAGATGAGTAGGAGAAGAAGTAAAGTAAAGAAAAACTCACGGATTGAGATAAGGATAATTTAATTAAATGAACAAATGAATAATTATTAAGGAAGTGCTATTATTATACTATTATAATACTATTATTATCTAAACAATTTAAAGAAAAAAAAAAAAAAAAGGAAAGGGGGAAAGGGAGAGGGAAAGGGAAAAAAAATAAAATAAAGGCCATGCAGAAGTGCAGAGGAAAGAAATTACTCTCTACTTCCCACAAATGAGTGATGCTTGACCATATCCTTGAAGCAGAGACTCAACACACGTAGCTGGTGTTTGGGAGGAGGACTGACATTTTCACGAGAGCCCACCCCTCCCTTATTCTTCCTTTTTCCGCCTTTTATTGCTGAGTGTGACATCATATGGTATGGAATATTCCTTTGGTTGGTTTAAGTCAGCTGCCCTGGTGATGTTCCTTTTCTTGCTTTTTTTTGCCCACACCCTAAGAGTGTTAGAGAGAGTACTGATGCTGTGCCAGCACTGCTCAGCAGCAGACACAGCGCTGGTGTGATAGCACTGCTGTTCTAGCTACAAGTGCAGAGCACAGCAGTGTATGGGCTGCTGCAGGGAAAGTTAACATCCCAGCCAGACCCAGTACACCCTGCTTGCACCTTGCCTGCGCAGCATGCAGCTGTAACCACAAGAAGAAACCATCATCCCCTGTCCCTGTGACAGCTTTGGCAAGGTAATCCCTGCTCTGGAGCTTCTCATTCTTCTCTTATCCAAAGAAACTCTGAGAGTCCTCCTGAAAATTCCCATAGGTTGAGGGATTTTCCAGCAAATCTGGAGATGGCACCAGGAACAACAGCTGTGTTGCCCTGCAGCCAGAGACTTACCCTGTTCAGGGCTGTGAAGATTACTCCTGCTGTGAGCTCTCAGCATCCCCCCTCCACACTGCCTTTAACATCTCCCTCCCTTCTCTCAGGTGCCCTTGTCCCCTGCAGGCAGTGCCCCCAGCCCTGCTGCTGTGCTGTGCAGAGGAGCTCCTCCTGGGCAGAGCTGTCTCTCTGCAGTGCTGCCCGCTTGCCAGGAGCTCCCCTTGGGCCCAGGAGCCCAGGAGCCCAGCTCAGCAGCACAGGGAACTCTTGACAAATCCCTGGGCCTCCAGGGGAATCAACTTTGAAACAAACTGAAGTGAGAGAGGGAGTTAGGAGAATACAATAACTTACTAACTTTTTAGAAAAGAATTTACTGGACTGGGCTGGGGAGAGGACAGGGAGGTGTGGAGAGCTGGGGAGGCCGAGCTGGGTTGGCCTCCTGCAAGTGTCAGGGAGGACCAGCAGAGCAGGGGCTGGGCTGGGCTCTTGTCATCTAAAGGCTGCATGTGGAAACATGAGTCTGGATGTGTGGAAGGCCTTCTGAAGCATGAGCTGGTTGGCAGGCAGAGTATCTGAGGGATTGTGCAGGGCATCCCCTGCACACACTGCTCCTGGGTGTGCTAGAAAGAGGCCTCCTGAGCACAACAGCTCCTTGTAGTCCTGTGGATGCTGGCTGTGAGGTCACTTCTGTCCCATCCCCTGGCTGGCCAACAGCAGGGAGGCAGAGCCTCTGAGCTCATAAAGGCCTTCAGAAAACTGCCCCCAGTAGGGTGACTCCTCTGGGGAGGCCAGGGAAAAGCTGGGAGAATAAAGGTGGGAGATCTGGGGGAGTTAGGAGGGAGTTGGCTAAGAGAAAGGAAAGATTGTGAAGAAGAGAGAGGGGTTCAGGTAAGGCTACTGCTGCTGCAACACATAGTGGGAATAAATTCATGTTAGATCCTGACAATATTTCTAACAAGTAACCAGAAATCCTAGGCCTACCCTTAAGTGCTATCTGTCATCCTGAAATGAATCCTCTGTAGTAATCACCAACCTTGAACCTTACCCTGAAGACAAAGCCCATAACCACTCAGACACAACCACTTACCATTTTTTACCCCATTGCTCACCATAATCCACAGCCCTTAATTCCTAGCATTAAATTGCCTTAACCCTAGCCCTCACCCAGGCAGAAATAAAACCATTACCAAAAATCCAGCCCATAGCCTAAACACTGAATGGGTTCACAAAGCAGAACACCAAAGCCTTCCCCATAGCCTCTTTCCAAACACTAACCTGGAAGGCAAGGTCTAATCCCTACACCTTAACCTGAACACCTAATCCTCAAATCCCTCATTCCTGGACTTTAATAATGAAAGTGAAGTGTCTGGCTGTGGAGGCGATGCTGGGGTCACTTTTGCCTCCGGAGCTGATAGACCATCAGTAGGAGCATGGCTGGGCAAGGGACTGGGAGCAGGCATGTGGCTTGGTTGTGTCTCTCTGAGGAGCTGAAAAGCCTGCAGGAAGGTAATATTGCTTGGAAGATCATGGAGAGGTTCCTTTTGTCTGGTCAGTTGACTGGCCAGAGGAAAGCTGATAGGCTGGGATGCCTGTGTGAAGGATGGTTTCTGAGATGTTGGAACTTCCCTTCGTCACAGAAAACTTACCCTGATCATGGTGAGAGAAAACTTGCTAGAAACTGAAACTTGGATGACAGAGACAGGGCATGAGAGGGAAGATACATTGCTAAAAGGCTTTAGTGTCAGAGGTCACCTGGAGGGAATCTGTTCTCCGTCCATACCTTTGTGTTTCAAGACACAGCTGGAGAGGGTACATGAATCATCAGTGAAGGCACAGCAATGCTAAGCAAGGTAGGAAAACAAGATGCATGTTTTCAGCCTGCAGGGAAACTGGGACGGGTGTGGGATGTCATAGGACAGCCAGTGGTGGAGATGGACAAGGACACTGGCAAGAGTAGACTTAGCCATTAAAAACAAGGTCTTGTCCCCTTGGCTATTGCAGGTCTCTCTGCCACCAAGGCCTAGAAGGAGACATGTTGTCCTATTAGCAATGGGGGCTAGTCACCTCTTTGCACCTCCTGACAGAGGCTAGAAAGTATCACACCATTGTCTTTCAATTGTCAGTGCATACCTCACATCCCACTGTCTGAGGAAGAGCCCAGAGCCTCACATGAGGGACAGAACATCTCTGCCCAGAGCTGGCATCAGGGTTTGGTCTTTGTGCTTGATGAACCAAAGCCAGCATTCTCTCAGCCTCAGAGCCACCTCCAAAGTGCCTTGGCCAACCTGTAATCATGACCTCCAATTGACTCATCAGTCTCCTTTCAGGAGCTGAAGTTGTTGGACTTTGCAGAAGCTATACTTTGGGGTTTATTAAGACATAGCAAGCCCTGAGTGTCTCTTAAGGAGGTCTGGACAGGTAGGAGAAGTCTGACCCTTTATGGACAACTTTGCTCCTCACCTTCCTACCCCACTATTTCTGTCATTGCCCCACTAGGATTTGCATCACTTCTCCTGACATCAGACTTCTCCACAGAAGTCTGCAGTTGCACCTTGTAGATCCCTTGCACCAGTTCTCTCCTTAGAGAAATGGCCATGAAGGAGACCATGGTGGAGCAGGTGGACCTGCACTGAAGAAGGCTGCAGCCTGTGGAGGAACCCCACCAGAGTAGATTCTGGCCCAGAGCTGTAGCCCGTGGAGAGGAGCCCATGCAGGAGCAGGTGACCTGGCAGGAGCTGCTGCCCGTGGGGGACCCAGGTTGGAACAGTGTGCTTCTGAGGGATGGACCCCATGGTACGGAGCCATATCTGAAGCAGTTCTGGAAGAGTTGCTGCCTGTGGGAAGCCCACACAGGATCAGTTTGGGAAGGATGTGATCCCATGGGAGGGACCCCACGTTGGAGCAGGGGAAGAGAGTGACCAAGAAGATCAGAAACAAAGTGCTATAGATTGACCACAGACCCCCTTCCCCTGTTCCCCTGTGCTGCTCGGGAGGAGGAGGTGGAAGATGGTAGATGGGGGAAAGTGTTCTGGGCTTTCTTCACTTTGTTTCTCACCTTTTTAGCTTGCTAGTAATAGGCAATAAATTTTACATTCTATCTCCCTACTCTGAGTCTGTTTTGCCCATCACAATAGTTTTTGAGCACTCTCCCTGTCCTTCTCTCAACCTTTGAGCCCTTTGCGTCATATTTTCTCCCCCTTTCCTTTTGAGGAAGGGGGAGTGATAGAGTGGTTGTGTTGGAACTCAGCTGCCCACCCAAGTAAAACCACCACAGCTTGGAAGAGGTGATCCATGAAGACCAAGCAGCTTTATCCTCTTTGGTCCCTCTTTCCTGAAGGGCTTTGTCCCATGGGACTCTACAAAGGAGATGCCCAAAGAGGCCAAGTCTTCTTTCCTGAAGTCCAGGGTAGTGAGCCTTCTGTGCTCCCTCCTTGCTGCACTTAGCATCCTAAACTGCACCATTTGACAGCCACTGCAGCCCAGGCTGCCCTTGAGCTTCACATTCCCCACCAGCCCCTCCTTGTTGCTGAGAATTAGTTCCAGCATAGCACTTCTCTATCAATGGAAGAAAGAAGGTATCATTAATGCATAACAGGACCTTCCAGGATTGACTATGCCCTGCTGTGCTGTCCCTCCAGCAGATACCAGGTCCCCCCTGAGGACAACGTCTTTTGAATGTGAGGCTGCTTCTATCTGTTTATAGAGGGCGTCATCTGCTGGTCTTGCCGATCAGGTGGCCTGCAGCAGACTCCCACTATAATGTCCCCTGTCCCTACCCTCTCTTTACTCCTGACCCATCAGCTTGCTGTCAGATCCTCACTCATCCCTGAGCAGGGCTCCATGCACTCCAGCTGCTCACACACATAGAGGCCACACTGAACTGAAGCAACTGAACAAGGTCCTGTGCGTTTGTGGCAGTGTGTGAGGGGAGCTTCATCACAGAAGGATCATCACATGGATCAAGGGTTTCCAGCTGGGGATGAGATGCCACAAATGGATAGGTGCACTGCACAAGGGTACCTAAGCCCTCCCCATCCCTGCCTGTGTGTCCTATTTGTTATTGGCCATGAACAGAGTTTTCCAGAGGGAATATTTGCACCTCTCAGTGACAGTCAAACTCTCTTAGGAATAACTGTAATTCTGTACTCAGCCTCTCTCTGCTGTTTCAAAGGGATATTTGGCAATTATTTGAGTTGACTTTAAAGTATGTTCTGCAAAAGTGACTCTTGCTTTGCAGGAGCTGTCAGCCCTGGAGCCCCAGGGACATCTCAAGAGAGACAAGAAGTAAAGAGGCAGCAAAGCCTAGGGCTGGAGCTGTGCTGCTGAGCTGGGCCGGGCTCCTGGGCCCAAGGGGAGCTCCTGGCAAGCGGGCAGCACTGCAGAGAGACAGCTCTGCCCAGGAGCAGCTCCTCTGCACAGCACAGCAGGGCTGGGGGCACTGCCTGCAGGGGACAAGGGCGGCTGAGAGAAGGGAGGGAGATGTTAAAGGCAGTGTGGAGGGGGGATCCTGAGAGCTGACTGTGGGGGAAATCTTCACAGGCCTGAACAGGGTAAGTCTCTGGCTGCAGGGCCGCACAGCTGTTGTTCTTGGTGCCATCTCCAGATTTTCTGGCAAATCCCACAGCCTGTGGGAGCTTTCAGGAGGACTCTCAGAACTTCTTTGGATAAGAGGAGAATGAGAAGATCCAGAGCATGGATTTCCTTTGAAAACTGTCAGAAGTACAGGATGTGAGGGTTCATTCATATGGGGCTGGCTGCAGGCTGTGCAGCCGGGGTGCAGGCAGGGGTGGCCTGGGCTGTGGTGCAGAGCAGGGTCCTTGCTGTGCCCCAGGGGCTGTGTGCCAGGGCAGGGCCTCTGCCGCCTGCCAGGCTCAGCACTCAGCCTGCCTGGGGATCTGCCCAGGGTTTTGTGCGAAGAAGCTGTGGCTGTTAGGAGCCCCCTGGCAGGGCAGGAAAGGGCAGGGTCCTTCTGGTGCCCAGAGCGTGCTGCCTGGGGCAGGCTGCTCACAGCTCCGCAGCACCCCCACTGCATCTTTGGGGATATTCTTGACAGTGAAAACCAAGGCAGGGACTACCTGAAGGGAAGACACTCTCTGGAGTCTGTGCTTTAACTTTTCTTCCCTGAAAGGCAGTCAGGGGAATGATAATGAAGTTCTCAGGTTTGTATTAGTAAAACAAGCTCCAAGATCTTTACACTGAAAGAGATCTGTAGGTCTATGAGGAACCTCATAACTCAGCAGAACTCTCCTCCTGTCCAGATGCTGCTCTATGAGTCAGGCTCCAGAGCACCCTGAGGGCATTTTGGAGGAGACTCCTCAGGAGGAAGATCAGAGCAAGGAATTCCTGAAGGGAAGGTGTTTGCATTTCGACTTCTCTCCTCTTGCTTTCCTGGTTGGTAGTGGGAGATGGGAATTTTGATGAAGCCCCTGAGAGCCCAGTTCTTCTTAGCTCTTGATAGGTACGAGCTACTCCATAACCAGTGAACACATAGAGATATTCCTGAAAATTATACAGGGACAGGTGGTGTCCGCAAGACAGAGTTGAGCACATAGCGGGTGGGATGGGGTCTGTGAGCAATGGCAGGGAGGAGATGTGGGAACAGGGAAGCAGCTCCCAGCCGGGACAGCTCCAGGCAGCAGAGACCTGGGCAGGGATGGAGAGGGAGCTGCTGCCTGAAACACCTAGGGAGGGGGGGATTCAGGCACTCCCTGCCAGGCCTGCAGTGCAGGCCCCTTCTCTGCAGCAACCCCCTGCTCTCCTCTGACAGCCAGCACAGCCTCTGCCCTCAGGGGCTTTAGGGCATGAGCCAGCTCTTCCTCAGCTGGACCTCCAGAATAAGAGAGAAGCCTGTGTCTTGAGAGGTGATACACAATGGTGAGGCTAAGAGTACCTGCCCTGCAATGTCACTTCCAAAGGTGGCATGCAAGCTTAGGAATGTGAAGGCTTCCCTGCATGCCCATCTCCCTTTCTCTGTGTAAGCAGGTTGGAGCATTGTGGTATACTTTCTAATTTGTCCACCTGTGTGGGGGTCTCTTAATCTCTTTGTCAGGGGTGCAGGTGGGTGTAAGCTTCTGTTCTGACATGGATTGCTGGGCCCTGGCCTGAGGGCATCTTTTTGGGAACAAGGTGCCCAAGTTTCATCTTAAACTGTCAGACACACTGTCATCCAGTTGGGAGGGCTGGAGATGAGCTGACTCATTCCTCATTCAACTCATGGAAAAGTAATTTCTGTGGGAGAAGGTGTGAATTTTGCTGAGACGTCTCTCTAACTTGTCCCTCTTTTTTTCCTCCATGGATAGCCAACCCTGCCCTGAGAGGACAGCAAATGTCCAACAGCAGCTTCCCCACAGAGTTCCTCCTCCTGCCATTCGCAGACACACGCCAGCTGCAGCTCCTGCACTTTGGACTCTTCCTGGGCATCTACCTGGCTGCCCTCCTGGGCAACAGCCTCATCCTCACAGCCATAGCCTGCGACCACCGCCTCCACACTCCCATGTACTTCTTCCTCTTCAACCTCTCTCTCATTGACCTGGGCACTATTACCACCACTGTTCCCAAAGCTATGGCCAATTCCCTGTGGGATACCACGACCATTTCCTATGCAGGCTGTGCTACCCAAGTCTTTTTCTATATTCTCTTTGTGGCAGCAGAGTTTTCTTTCCTCACCATCATGGCCTATGACTGCTACATTGCCATCTGCAAACCCCTGCACTATGGTACAATAATGGCCAACAGAACTTGTGTCAACATGATAGCAGCTGTCTGGGGCAGTACTTTTCTCTATGCTGTGCTGCACACAGCCAATACATTTTCACTGCCCCTCTGCCAGGGAAATCGCCTGGACCAGTTCTTCTGTGAACTTCCCCAGATCCTCAAGCTCTCCTGCTCAGATGCGTACCTAAGAGAAGCTGGGCTTCTTGTGGTTAGTGTTGTTTTAGCATTTGGGTGTTTTGTTTTCCTTGTGCTGTCCTATGTGCCAATCTTCAGGGCTGTGCTGAGGATCCCCTTACAGCAGGGCCGGCACAAAGCCTTTTCCACATGCCTCCCTCACCTGGCTGTGGTCTCCCTGTTCATCAGCACTGGCATATTTGCCTACCTGAAGCCCCCTTCCATCTCTTCTCCATTCCTCAACATTTTGCTGGCAGTTTTGTACTCCATGGTGCCCCCAGCTCTGAACCCCCTCATCTACAGCATGCAAAACAAGGAGCTCAAGTGTGCAGTTAGGAGACAGATTTGGGGAATGTTTTCCAGTACTTATAAAGATCCCTTCACTCTCCAATAATGAATACAAGTGCATCCCCTTCCAAGCTTGTGTTGTCTTTGTACTCATTACTATTATTATTAATTATTATTTCTTTTAGGGGGTTGGGTCATTATTACTGCTTCTGTTCCTTGCATTTGTACATAAATATTACACAGCCAGGGCTGTTCCCACATGTGACCCGTAGATGAAGTCCTTCAGAAGGGGAATCTGGAGCTGCATGCAGAGCCCAGGGTACCTCCAAGGACACGGGAGACTGGTGTGGGCAGTGACTGCAGCCCCTCTGAAAGTGAGAGATATCCCACTGTAAGCTCAGCCACAGGGAAAGAACTAAAGCCAGGTATTTCAGGGAACCTGTGACTCCACAATCTCAGGGAAGAGAGTGGGCACCCAGCAGGCAGAGGGGAGGGAAGCTGGGGAGTGATTCATTTCCCCCTTTGTAAAGTACCTCTGTCTGATACAGAACCACAGCCTGTTTGTTGTGTGCAGCAGTAGCAGCAGCTTGGGGACCACATGTGGGGAGTGTGGGGATGGCCATTCCCCACTACCCAAGGGGAGTTAATCTTTGAAATTTGACCAGCTCCATCATTCTGCTGGCATCACTGTCTGTAATGGTGAAACAGCTACTGTGGATCAGCACTGGGTCATGGGCTCAGACATTTCAATACCCAGCTGCAGAAAGCACTGACTATCCTCATCTACCATAAAGCTATCACTGCTCAGAGAAGATTATGGTAGTGAACATCTCCAGAGGTCCCTTCTGACTCAGGGAAGAAAGGGCTAGACTGTGGAGTTAGAGTGCATGACAATGCTGTGTTTTGAGGCCTCACTGCTGATTGTAATCTCTGCTCCTCAAGGTTCCACAGTGAGTGGTGGCATTCTCAAAATGAGTCTCTGCCCTTGGGAACCTTGAGTACAGCTGGTGCAATGATACTACAGGAAAGTTCTCAGAGACATTGCAAGACATTCCAGAATGACTGAATCACAAACTGGTTATAGTTGGAAAAAGTCTCTCCCCATGTTACTTGTAAGTTTCCTTTAAGTACTGGAAGGCAAGAAAAAGATTCCCCCCGGAGTCTTCTCTTCTCTAGGCTCAACAAACCCGACTGGCTCAGCCTGCCTTCACAGGAGAGGTGTTCCACTCCACTGATTATTGCTGTGGCTCTGCTATGGTCCCACTCTCTGAGGCCTATGTCCAAAATCTTATGTGTCTGTTGTGCTGAGGCCCCGGAGCTGGATGCAGAACTCCAGGTGGGGTCTCACAAGAGCAGAGTAGAGAGGGAGAATCACCTCCCTCAACCTGCTGGTCACTCTGCTTTAGATGCAGCCCAGGATACTGTAGGTTTTTGGGGTTGCAAGTGGACATTCCTGACTCATGTTGAGCTTCTCTTCAACCAGAACCCTCAGGTCCTTCTCATCAGGGCTATTCCTCAACAGGGCAGTGGTTTTCTCAAAGCCATGGTGCACACTGCCTGTACATTGTCCATTCCCCTTTGCCAAGGCAATGCCCTGGACCAGTTCTTCATTAGAGGGAATGGCCTCAGGTTGCTCCAGGGAGGTTTAATTTGGAAATTAGAAGACATTTATTCTCAGAAAGAGTAGTCAGGCATTGGAATGGGTTGCCTAGGAAAGCAGTAGTGTCACCGTCCTTGGGGGGTTTTTAAAGAGAGGTTGGAACTGGCACTTAAGGACATGATTTAGTGGGTGACATTGGTAGTAGGGGCATGGTTGGACCAGATGACCTTGGAACTCTCTCCCACCCTAGTGATTCTATGATTCCATTTTGCCCAGTTGCTGTATGAGTTTCAGGGAGTTAGAAACTTGCCCCATCTTCCAGAACTCTCATGAACTCCTTTACAGTATTTATCTTTCTATGGTCTGTTTTTCTAAGATTTTTCTTGTGCAGATAGCCCTAATGGAAAGTAGATCCCCTTAGATGCAACACGGTCATGGCAGGCATTTCTTCTGCACTATGGGCCTGTGTCTTGGTTGTGGAGAAACTTTCCCAAGAGGTCCACCAACTCAAAGAGCATATACCTTCCTCCCTCTACATGCATGAAACAGTACCTCAGCTACTAGGAGTAAACATGCCTCTGCTCAAGAAAGGGGATATGGTGGGTCCACACAACATACCACTCTGTTGTTTTACCCCATGTGACCATGGAGAGAACATGAGAAAGGGGGATGGGAAATCTACCTCAACCCTAGAGGCATGGGTATGTAAGTTACAAGGAAAAACAATTGCAAAAGGGAAGGGGGGGGAGTGGGGGGTGTAGGAAGGAAACTTCCAGGAAAATTGCTGCTCCAATTTCCATGAATACTCTGACCAGGACTAAGGGTGCTCTGCCTCCAATCAGGTGGAGGGACAACTGAGTTTATTGGATTGTCTGGGTTCGATGGCCTGACACATCAGACCCACAGAAGTATGAGGCTCTAGTGGACACCAGCACACAGTGTAGTGTAATGCCATCCAGCTATAAAGGAGCAGAACCCATTTTTATCTCTGGAGTGACAGGGGAATCCTGACAGTTAACTGTATTGGAGGCTGAAGTGCAGCCTCTTTAAGACAGTGAGATTAAACAGCTGTTTGTCTTGCTCAGTCTCTTAGAGGACCCTTCTTTTTTGGGGTTGCTGAAAGTCAAAGAGCAGCAGATGCTGATCACTACCCCAGTGGTGCACAGGGAGTAATATTGCACTAAGATTCCCTGATTCACATTCATGAGCTGGTTTATTGACTGGAGAGACAAGAAGTGATCACAAGACTTGCTCACCCTTTAATGGTCCCATATTGTCAGTGTGAATGGTTGATGAAACGTGGAGACTAACATTGGACTATCGTGGCCTGAATGAAATCATGCCACTACTGAGTGCTGCAGTGCTGGACGTGGTAGAACTCCAATATGAACTAGAATCAAAGCCAGACAAGAGGTATACCACGACTGATATCACTAATGTGTTTTTCTCAATCCCTTTAGCAGCAGAGTGCAGTCCACAATGACACAGGACACAGGTGAAAGCAGGCAGGCACACTCAGCATTCACACAAACACAAACAACAGCAGCAGCATTATCCTGATCCCCTGTCTGGATGAGCAATATGGAGGCCCATTAGTGGGAAATGTAAAGTGCTTGTGTGCGCAAATGCATGTGCATGTGCGTGTGTGCAAGGTAGATCCCTGCAGTAGTTGGGATCAGACACAACCTGCCCAGGACAAATTCCTGGCTCCCAGTCTGTGCAGTCAAAGACAGTTGGACATATGAACCCCTATGGATGCAGGCCCACTGTAGCTGCTGGCACACACTACCCCAATCTAACACACACTCACAAAGACACAGGCACACACACATAAGTCAACACACTCCCATCTCTCCTGTTGTTGACTACAATGACACATGGGCCCTCTGATGCCCTGGTTCTAGTCCAGCTGCTGCACTTACCCCTATGTACAACCATCAGGTGACCTACAGCCCTTGGCAGCAATCCCATTACTCCAAATGGTGATGCAGAGAGCTGCTGCCAGTGATGCATCTGGGTGGGTTTCTGCCTGGACAGTGGGGTGACAGCCCTCCCAAGGCAGTCCTGGAAGGAGCTGGGGCAAGATCTTGGTTCCACAGGAGCCAGTGACTTGGGTTCCCACCTGCCATTGTGCTTTGTGCTCTTCTGGGCTCATGGAGATGGGTCCTTGATGAGCTGAGGACTCTCCTGTGATGGGTCTGGAAGCAGTCAGGGCAGGGCATGAACTGAATTACTTATCCTGACATCATTTCGTTGGGTCTTCGTTTTGTGTGCAGATGAACACAGCCTAACACAATCCAGCAAGAACATAAAACCAGGGAGACATCTGCATGTGGAGGTCACATACATACAGAGGTGATACTACATAAGATATGACAGCAGAGAACTCAAATTGCTCTTCAGAAATGCATCACGATTAGGGGAAAAGCTGTGCTGTTGTACGGGCCATGACTTCCTTCAGGGCCAGCATCACAGCCTTGTTTCTAAGACTGTAGATGAATGGGTTTAAGAATGGGTACAGGACAGTGTTCAGCAAAGCTACAATGCTGTTGGTCTCCAAAGAAACATGTCCTGAGGAGGGTGCGTAGAGAGCAATGCAGCTTCCATACGCAATGGCCAAGGTGGTGAGATGGGAAGAGCATGTAGAAAAAGCTTTTCTCCTTGCAGAGGCTGCTGGCATTTGCAGAATACAGAATAAGATGCACGTGTAAGATGCCAGAGTTAGACACAAGGAAGACAGCACGATAAACAATATGAAAACAGATTCAGTTTTCCAAAGCAGGGTGACATCAGAGCAGGACAGTTGGAATAAGGGAGTGGAGTCACAAAAAAAATGCTGGATCTTGTTCGAACCACAGAAAGTGAGCTTGGAGAGCAGCACCAGGCGGTAACTCAAGAACATGAAGCCCATGACCCAAACAGCAACCACCAGCTGGATGCAGAGCCAGTGCTTCATGATGGCAGCATAGCGCAAAGGCTGGCAGATGGCAATGTAACGGTCAAAGGACATGACAACAAGGAGAACAAACTCTGAACCACCCAGGGCAAAATAGAAGGAGGCCTGGGCAAAGCATCTTCTTACTGAGATTGTTCTCCTGCCAAAGCTCAGAATTACCAACAGTTTGGTGCTTGTGGAGGACGTAAGCCAGATTTCCAGGAATGCCAGATTGCCAATGAAATAGTACATGGGGGTTTGCAGGCGGTTATCCACACACACCAGGAAAATGATGGCTGCATTCCCCATCACCGTTGTCAGGTACATGAGTAGAAGGACCAGGCAGAGAAATAGCTGTAGCCTTTGATCAAGCTCTGAGAAGCCTGTGAGGATGAACTCAGAAATGACAGTACCATTGCCTACTCCCATGCCCAATTTCCATTCATCCTGCTGAGGCAGGAACATGGCAAAAGTACAGGTACAATAATTTCATTATCTGGACAGGAGGCTATCTCCTTCCTTCTCTCTTTCCTTGCTTGCAGGCTTTCTATACAACAGAGAGAGGGACTTTTGTGTTTCACATATCAAGATGAGTCAACAGGGAATTTCTTGTTTTCTTTCCACCTTTGTCCATCAGCCAGAAATGATTCTTTCTCAAGAACATAGGACTAATAGGGGGTTGTTAGTGATTGCACCCTGTTCCCAGGAAGGTCCTCATTTACTCAGAACAATTGCAAACATCCATTGTAGCAATGTTTCAAAAGGAAATCTCATCTTCTGCACAAATATTTTCTATTTTGTAGATGCTAAACCATAAATTCAAATAAGTATATTGAACGTTATTCTCTCTCCTCTTCAGTACTTGCCTTTTTGGACTACCAGCAGCTGAGGATACCCTGGTTTATTTCAGGACAAAGAAATTTCAGGTCTCTCTTTTGTAATGCTGTGATTTCTTCTTTGTCATCTTCCCTTATTTCTTTAGGAAAGAAGAAAAATGCGGACCAAGTGTAGCTTGCCTTTTTTAGTACTGTAAATTAAGGTCAAAATTCATTATGGTCCCAGCAGGTCCGTAGAAACAAGATCTATCACAATCTCATCTGACTTCATTCTTCACTGAAAAGCAAATATATCCAGAATTGCTCTTCGTTCTTACTATCAGACATTCTCAACTAAATTCCTTGCTTTTCTGAGAGGTGGAAAAATCTTGTCCTCTTCAAAAGCTTAAGGATAGTCCTTGTAGTACAAAGAGGAAGTGCCTAAAAAAAGCAAAGTGCCAAGTACTACTGTGTAGGCTTATATTTCAGTTGACTAAAAGTCACATCCTTCAGGTTGAGCTATTTGACTTACTCCCATCCCATCAATGCTGAGAGAGAGAAGAGCATCTGAAAGAGATCCCTCACCTTTATTTTGCATGGCAGTTCTAGGCTGGGATGACCCAGACATGAGCACTTTCTCTTGTTTCATTGATTGTTGGGGGATCCTCAGGAGAACAAGTTCTCACAGGCACCAGGAGTGAAGAAGGTTAAACTCATTACTCAAGTCTCTGATGATTGTAGTAAATAACTCTCTTCTGTAAATCAAAGTACTCCTCGAACAGGAAAATAAACAAAACTAAAACAAAAACCACAAGAGAAACTTGTTCAGCAAAGACAGACATTTTCTCCTTCACCTTTCCCTGTGTGTTTAGAAATAGAAAGGATCAGAGCAAATGACTGCAAAAAGCGACCACCTCAAAACACGAGGGTGGGGGAGGAGATGATGGGTTTGAAGCAGTGAAGTAGTTTCTCCGTGGGCTGTGTTGTCCCCTCAGGACCTGTCCCAGGGCAGAATGGGTGCACTTAGGCAGGAAAATGGGAAGCTCAGAAGTGGGGAGTTTTAAGGACTTTTAACATGGGGCTTGGGCTGGTCTTAGACCGCAAGTGCCCCGCCTTGCTCTTTGCAAAGAGGAATCTGTGCACTGGCTTCATCAGGAAAACTTGTTGAGATTAACCCATTAGCTGTAATAGTTTTAGCAGAAGCTCAAGCCCAGTCACCAACAGCAATATGTTGTGGTTTAGCCCTGACAATCAGCTAAGCACTGAGGGGATCTGATCCAAGACTTTTTCCCATGCAATGAGGAAAAATAAGAATGGGAGGCAGTGACGGGAAACAAGTCTGGTCAGTCATGTTAATCATAAGATCACAAAAACATAGAAAGTTTTGGTTTCCAAGGCACTTTAAAGATCAACCAGTTCTAACTGCCCTGCCATAGTAAGGGGCACCTTCCACCAGACCAGGTTGCTCAAAGCCCCACTAAGCCTGGCCTTGAACACTTCCAGGGATGGGGCACCCACAGTTCCTCTGGTCAACCTGTTATGGTGCCTCATCACCCTGAAAAAACAATTTTCCTCTGAATATCCAATCTAAAACTACCCTCTTTTAGTTTAAAAGCTACCTATGTTCTGAATGGAAATGCAGGACAGGGAGACCCAGTGGGCACAGCTGTTTGTGCTGCTGCTGCTAAGGACAAGAGATATGCATCCCAGTCTGTCTCAGGAGCCTCACACTGAAATGTAGGTGCACAGGGTTCCCATCCAAGCCTGATACACGAACTCCTCATTCTGGTGGAGATGGTCAAGGAAGAGGAGCAGTCTTTTGCAAGCACCCAGCATCTGTCCAAGTACATGTCTTTTCTACCTCCTGCAGCTACTGAAATGGGGGACAGTTGCCTTAAAGGCCTATGTCATGCTTTTCTGATCCATGCAGAATTTTCAGATACCCAAAGGCATCAGAAATGGCCCCAGATACCAATGTCCAAGTTATTCCACCTCTTTTTATTCACAGACTCTCATCTTCATGGTATCTCTTCTCCAGCTGGACCCCTCTCTTCACATCTAATTCCTTTTCCAAGGAGCCCCCAGTGGGCTGCATCACCTTAGTACTTTGGAAACTTGGTTGTCCATGTTGCATCTTGACTATTGCCCATGGTGGAGGTTAAGAGAATTTCCTTTCCTCTTCTTGTCTCACACCTGTCTTTCTCATCTGGAAGAAATCTCAGCTGATGAGCTACAAGCCTCAGGAAAAATTTTGTCTCTCTGTGAAACTCCAGAGAAATATCCTCATCAATCAAAGTGTTCATCAAGCAAGGATCTGTGTGGGTTGTGTTTGCTGGAAGTTGAGAAGCAGACAGTCCTGGAATTGTGATCTCTGGTGGGCTAAAGCAGCCCTGTGTTTCAGTTCTCCTCTGTGCTGATGGTGGTTTAGATGGGCACACACCAGACATCTGCATGTCAGCTGCGTGTCTCAGCTCCCAGCACATTGAATAGAGGTGGAGGGCAGGAAGGATCTGTTCAGATGCAGATCCCTGGTGACATTGGAGGTACCAGAGTGACATTTGAGTGACATTTGTGGTGTCAGATTTCTTTGGGTCATAAACAGAGGTGATATGAGGAAACTGCTACCAGCTGTAGCCCAATGGCAAAGAAGTAAAGGCAGGATCTATTCAACCTCTAAAGACTTTATTGTTCCCAAATCCATTTAGATATGAAATGTAGACGTGAAATATGCCAATATGTTTGGGAGATACAATATCTCCATTTAAGTTATTGGGAGGACATGCATTTTTGGAAATATCTATATAAATTTATATTTGCATAGAGGGAGTGTCC
Organism: Anas platyrhynchos; assembly: GCF_047663525.1. NCBI lineage: Eukaryota > Metazoa > Chordata > Aves > Anseriformes > Anatidae > Anas > Anas platyrhynchos. The sequence goes on along the minus strand of NC_092619.1, from coordinate 1,379,441 downwards.
TCATCTTGCTGGGACATGTCCCAGACCTATGAAAAAAATCATGAGATCTTCTAGACAATCTACAAAATTCTAAAAATGAAGACTTCTTACACACCGAGAAGAACAACAACACAACATGTTTTTATTTATTTCACAGACTTACTGAATTGTTGAAGGGCCCTCCAGAGATCATCTATTCCAACGCCCCCACTCCAGCAGGCTCACCTAGAGCATGTTACACAGGATCACATCCAGGTGGATTTTGAATATCTCCAAAGAAGGAGACTCCACAGCCTCTTCAGGAAGTCTGTTGCAGTGCTCTCTCACCCAAACTGTAAAGAAGTTCTTCCTCATATGACAATGAAATCTCCTGTCATTCAATTTACACCCATTACCCCTTGTCCTATCACTCACCACCACTGAGAAGAGCTCGGCCCCATCCACTTTACATTGTCCCATCAAGTATTTCTAAAGGTTGATAAGATCCCTTCTCAATCTTCTCTTCTCTAGGCTAAACTGACCAAGCTTATTTAGACTTTCCTCACAGGACAGATGTTACAATACCTTAATCATCTTCGTGGTTCTACACTGGACCCTGTCTAGAAGTTCTATATTCCACTTGTACTGGGGAGCCCAGAACTGGACACAATACTCCACTTGTGGCCTCAACAGGGTTGAGAAGAGGGGGAGGATCACCTTCCACCTCCCTCGACCTGCTGTCCACACTCCTCTTGATGCAAGCTAGGACCTCATTGGCCTTCTTGGCCACAAGGGCACATTGCTGGCTCACGGTTAACTTCTCCACCATGACTCCCATGTCCCTCTCCACAAAGCTGCACTCCACCAGGTCAGCCCCTGACCTGTACTGGTGCCTGAGGTTGTTCCTCCCCAGGTGTAGGACCCCACACTAGCTCCTGTTGAACCTCAGTGAGGTTCCTCTCTGCCCAGCTCTCCAGCCTGTCCAGGTGAGTGGCCACACAGGCCTCTGATGTGCCAGCCACTTTGACAAGCTTTGTATTGCCCACCAACTTGCTGAGGGTGCACTCTGCCCTTTCATCTAGGTCACTAATTAATAAGTTGAATAGCACTGGACCCAGTACTGACCCCTGGGGACACTGTTGAGCACAACACAGAGCTCTGCCATTCAGCCAGTTCTCGATCCACCCCACTGTGTGCTCATGGATCCCACAATCCAAGAGCTTGCCCAGGAGGATGTTATGGAATGCAGTGTCTAAAGTCTTGCTGAAGTCAAGGTAGACAACATCCACTGCTCTCCCCTCATCCAGCCAGCCATTAGTCTCAATGTAGAAGGCTATAAGGTTGGTCAAACACAACTTCCCCTTGATGAATTCATGTTGACTGCTTCTGATCACCTTCTTTTCCTCCATGTGCTTATCCAAGACCTTTTGAAGATGATAGAGAGAGACTTAGCAATAATGTTTGACAGTTCCTCAGCACCCTCGGTTGCATCCCATTGGGGCCCATAGATTTCTGGGTGTCCAACTTGCCTGAATAACCTCTAACCCAATCCCCTTCAACTTGGGGAAAGTCTTCTACCCTCCAGGTTTTCCCTCTTGTTTCCAGGCTCAGTACTGCTTGGGTTCCAGCCTTAGCAGTGAAGACCAAAGCAATGAAGGCATTCAGTAACTCTGCCTTCTGTGTATCCACCATGTCCTGGTTTCAGTTAGAATTAATTTTCTTCCTAGTAGCTGTTGGAATGCTGTGTTTTGGCTTAGGATGAGAAGAGTGCTGATAACACCCCGATGCTTTAATTGTTGCAGAGCAGTGCTTATACTAAGCCAAGGACATCTCAGCCTTTTGCTCTGTCCTGCCAACGGGCAGGCTGGGGGTGCAGTAAGAGCTGGGAGGGGACAGACCCAGGACAGGTGACCCAAACTAGCCAAAGGGGTATTCCATAACATCTGACGTCATGCTAAACAATATATAGGGGTGGCTAGCCGGGGGAAGGGGGCCGGACTGCTCGGGGTTAGGCTGGGCATCGGTCAGCGAGTGGTGAGCAATTGCATTGTGCATCACTTGTTTGTACATACTATTATTATTTCCCTATTATCACCATATTATTATTATTGTTATTATTGTTATTATTATTTTGTTATTATTATTTTCCTGTCTTATTAAACTGTCTTTATCTCAACTCACGGGCTTCACTTTCCATTTCTCTCCCCCGTCCCAGAGAGGGAGGGGGGAGGGTGAGCGAACGGCTGCGTGGTGTTTAGCTGCCAGCCGGGTTAAACCACGACAGTCTTTTTGGCGCCCAACGTGGGGCCCGAAAGGTTGAGATAACGGCAGATCTGACCAGAGTGTGTTAAACTAAAATTGGTGTAAGGATTAGACCAGCTTAATAGTCACTTGTCATAATGCTGATTGCTTTAATCTCAACTCTGCTGCGCCTGTTTTCCAAATTGAGTATTATAGTACATTATTTTCCGTATTTGCTCTCTGTCGTGTTGTTTATCCTCTCCGGGCCCTGGTTTCAGATCATTATGGTACTGTGTGTTGTAGCAATGGCTTATGAGACGATGAAATATGTGGTCATGACTCTAACTTGTTATTTGTATTCAGTAACATCGTCAACTCTGTACTTTGGAAACTGTATCTTGGAAACTATTAGCAATTATACCTATTGTTTTTTTTTCATTAGGGAGTCAATCTGTGGAGGGGAAAGGGGAGGATATTTTTCCTTACTTGCTTACTCTCCCTTTCTCCTTCACCACCCCTGTATCCTCCTGGATCACTCTGCCTTCCTCCTTCACCACTCTCTTATCCCCTGAGCTTGTCACAATAGCTCTCCAAGATATTGAATATTTCTGGAATACTCAGAATACCATAGTCTTGTTGTTCTGCCTCATGAATGCACTTCAGGTTCTGCTTAAAGTTAAACAACTACTTGGGAAGCTCATCCGGATATCTGCCCGGAGGCAGGATAGTTGTGGGTGGCAGGGAGTATGGGCGGATATGGGCAGGCATCTAGAGCAGTTGGCACCCCCAGTGTGTTGGAAATTCACCCCTGAACAATGGCAAAATCCTCAAAAACTGGCAGAATGCTTGAAAAAAAGGTGTCATGATTCTGGCAGTTCCAAAGTAACACAAATCATTGTAACGTGCTGGGGCCTGGCTCATGCCTATCGAGCTGCCATTGATACTGCTATCAACTTAGTGACAGACCCTGCGGCCACTCCAAGCCCTGTGACAGATCCAACGGCCACTGTGACCCCTACGGTGGATTCTGCAGCCGCTCCAGCCCCAGCTCCTGCAGCCACTCCAGATCCGGTTCCTGCAGCTGCTCCAGCTCCAGCTCCAGCTCCTGCAGCCGCTCCAGTCCCAGCTCCTGCAGCCGCTCCAGTCCCAGCTCCTGCAGCCGCTCCAGTCCCAGCTCCTGCAGCCGCTCCAGCTCCTGCAGCCGCTCCAGCTCCTGCAGCCGCTCCAGTCCCAGCTCCTGCAGCCGCTCCAGTCCCAGCTCCTGCAGCCGCTACAGCTCCAGTTCCTGCAACTGCTCCAGCTCCTGCAGCCGCTCCAGCTCCTGTGGCCGTGTCAGAGAAACGAGCTGTAGCAGTGCAAGTTGACCCTGCAGAGGGTATTCCAATCCCTGTAACGGGGTCAGAGAAACGAGCAGTAGCAGTGCAAGCTGCCCCTGCAGAGGGTATTCCAACCCCTGTAGCAGACTCTGTAACAAAGTCAGAGAAACGAGCAGTAGCAGTGCAAGCTGCCCCTGTAGAGAAGGTGAAAAAATGGTATAGAGATTCAGGTCGTTTAGAACGCAGAGAGTCTTCTGCCAACCCAGGTAAGGCTTCTGCCAAAACTAGGTATAGAGATGACGAAGATGACGACGACGCTGGGCCATCAAGGATTCAGGAGGAGGAAGATGAGGATGCCGAAAAAGCAACAGTAACTACCCGAAGCCTAAACGAGCGCGAGCTACGAGATGTGCGAAAAGATTTTGGTCGCTGTATAGGTGAGCAGCTTGTCACCTGGCTGCTCCGGTGCTGGGACTCTGGAGCCAATTGTGTGGAATTAGACGGCAGGGAAGCCAAGCGGCTGGGATCCCTTGCTCGAGACGCCGGCATTGACAAAGCAATTGCAGATGGAGCACAATCCACCAGCCTCTGGAGGCGTCTCCTCTCAGCTGTGAGGGAAAGGTATCCCTTCAAGGAAGAACTTTTATGTCTACCAGGCAAGTGGACCACTATGGAGAAGGGAATCCAGTACCTGAGGGAATTAGCCGTACGGGAAGTGATTTATGAGGATCCAGACCAGAGACAAACATCCAAAGATCCAGATGAAGTCAAGTGTACACGACCCATGTGGCGGAAGTTTGTACGGAGTGCACCATCATCATATGCCAGCTCATTGGCAATAATGGCCTGGAAAGAGGATGAGGAACCCACAGTGGATGAAGCGGTTAAACAACTCCGGCAGTACGAAGAAAGTCTCTCCTCTTCCTTACAGGCCTGCGTCTCAGCTGTGGAGAAACTTTCTGAAAAGCTTCACCAACTTGAAGAGAATCTATTGTCCTCCCCACCTGAACCAACCAGTGTCCACCGACCAAAAGAGAACACCTGGGAGAAAACACTTTCTGAAAAGTTTCACCAACTTGAAGAGAGATTATTCTCCTCCGCACCTGTACAAAGCAGTGTCTCAGCTGTCAGGGGTAGGCGTTCACCCACACAAGGAAGACGATATGGTGGGTACTCACCCCGTGCCACCCTGTGGTTTTACTTACGAGACCATGGAGAGGACATGAGAAAATGGGATGGAAAATCTACCGCGACCCTAGAGGCACGGGTACGTGAGTTGCAAAAGAAAACAATCAGGAAAAAGGGATTCTCCGAAAAGTTTGCTGCTCCAACTTCCAGCAGACAGTCCTTCAAACACAGAAACGAAGAAGATTCTGACCAGGATTAGGGGGGCCCTGCCTCCAGCCAGGGGGAGGAAAGGGACAATCGAGTTTATTGGACTGTGTGGATTCGATGGCCTGGCACATCACGCGCACAGAAGTATAAGGCTTTAGTAGACACCGGTGCACAATGTACTATAATGCCATCGAGCTATAAAGGACCAGAGCCCATCTATATTTGTGGAGTGACAGGAGGATCTCAGCAGTTGACTGTATTGGAGGCTGAAGTGAGTCTGACTGGGAATGAGTGGGAAAAGCACCGCATTGTGACTGGCCCAGATGCTCCATGTATCCTTGGCATAGACTATCTTAGAAGAGGATATTGCAAGGACCCAAAAGGGTTCCGGTGGGCTTTTGGTATAGCTGCCTTAGAGACAGAGGGCATTAAACAATTATCTACCTTGCCTGGTCTCTCAGAGGACCCCTCTGTTGTGGGGTTGCTGAGGGTCGAAGAACAGCAAGTGCCAATCACTACCACAACTGTGCACCGGCGGCAATATCGCACTAACCGAGACTCCCTGATTCCCATCCATAAGCTAATTCGTCAACTGGAGAGCCAAGGAGTGATCAGCAAGACCCATTCACCTTTCAATAGTCCCATATGGCCAGTGAGAAAGTCTAATGGTGAGTGGAGACTAACAGTGGACTATCGCGGCCTGAACGAAGTCACGCCACCACTGAGTGCTGCAGTGCCAGACATGCTGGAACTTCAGTATGAACTTGAGTCGAAGGCAGCCAAGTGGTACGCCACAATTGATATCGCTAATGCATTTTTCTCCATCCCTCTAGCAGCAGAGTGCAGGCCACAATTTGCCTTCACTTGGAGGGGAGTCCAATATACTTGGAATAGGCTGCCCCAGGGGTGGAAACACAGCCCTACCATTTGCCATGGACTGATCCAGTCTGCGCTAGAGCAGGGGGAAGCTCCTGAACACCTGCAGTACATCGATGACATTATTGTGTGGGGTGACACAGCAGAGGAAGTTTTCGAGAAAGGGAAGAAGATAGTCCAAATCCTTCTGAAAGCCGGTTTTGCCATAAAACAAAATAAAGTCAAAGGACCTGCACGAGAGATCCAGTTTTTAGGAATAAAATGGCAAGATGGACGTCGTCAAATCCCAATGGATGTGATCAACAAAATAACAGCTATGTCTCCACCAACTAACAAAAAAGAAACACAGACTTTCCTAGGTGTTGTGGGGTTTTGGAGAATGCACATCCCAAATTACAGTCTGATTGTAAACCCACTCTACCAAGTAACCCGTAAGAAGAATGAGTTTGAGTGGGGCCCTGAACAACGACAAGCCTTTGAACAAATCAAGCAGGAAATAGTCCATGCAGTAGCCCTTGGGCCAGTTCGAACAGGACCAGATGTAAAGAATGTGCTCTACACTGCAGCCGGGGAGAACGGCCCCACCTGGAGCCTCTGGCAGAAAGAACCTGGGGAAACTCGAGGTCGGCCCCTGGGGTTTTGGAGTCGGGGATACAGAGGATCTGAGGCCCGCTATACTCCAACTGAAAAGGAGATATTGGCAGCATATGAAGGAGTTCGATCTGCTTCGGAGGTGGTCGGTACTGAAGCGCAACTCCTCCTAGCACCCCGATTGCCAGTACTAGGCTGGATGTTCAAGGGAAGGGTCCCCTCTACGCATCATGCAACTGATGCTACATGGAGCAAGTGGGTTGCACTGATTACTCAGCGGGCTCGAATAGGAAACCCCAGTCGCCCAGGAATATTGGAAGTGATCATGGACTGGCCAGAAGGCAAATACTTTGGGGTATCATCAGAGGAGGAGGTGGGTCGTGCTGAAGAAGCCCCACTGTACAACCAGTTGCCAGAGAATGAAAAGAAATATGCCCTGTTCACTGATGGGTCCTGTCGTATTGTGGGGAAGCATCGGAGATGGAAGGCTGCTGTATGGAGTCCTACGCGACGAGTTGCAGAAGCTGCTGAGGGAGAAGGTGAATCGAGTCAGTTTGCAGAAGTGAAAGCCATTCAGCTGGCTTTAGACATTGCTGAACGAGAAAAATGGCCAGTTCTCTATCTCTACACCGATTCATGGATGGTAGCAAATGCCCTGTGGGGATGGTTACAGCAATGGAAGCAAAACAACTGGCAGCGCAGGGGCAAACCCATCTGGGCTGCTGCATTGTGGCAAGATATTGCTGCTCGGGTAGAGAACCTGGCTGTGAAAGTACGCCACGTAGATGCTCATGTGCCCAAGAATCGGGCTACTGAAGAACATCAAAACAACCAGCAGGTGGATCAGGCTGCTAAGATTGAAGTAGCTCAGGTGGACCTGGATTGGCAGCATAAAGGTGAATTATTTATAGCCCGATGGGCCCATGACACCTCAGGCCATCAAGGTAGAGATGCAACATACAGATGGGCTCGTGATCGAGGGGTGGACCTGACCATGGACGCTATAGCACAGGTTATTCATGACTGTGAAACATGTGCTGCAATCAAGCAAGCCAAACGGTCAAAGCCTCTTTGGTATGGAGGACGATGGCTGAAATATAAATATGGAGAGGCCTGGCAGATTGATTACATCACACTCCCTCAAACTCGCAATGGCAAGCGCCACGTACTTACAATGGTGGAAGCAACCACCGGATGGCTGGAAACATATCCTGTGCCTCATGCCACCGCTCGGAACACCATCCTGGGCCTTGAAAAGCGAGTCCTATGGCGACATGGCACCCCAGAAAGAATAGAGTCAGACAATGGGACTCACTTCCGAAACAACCTTATAGACACTTGGGCCAAAGAACATGGTATTGAATGGGTGTATCATATCTCCTATCATGTACCAGCCTCCGGGAAAGTTGAACGATACAATGGCCTGTTAAAGACTACCTTGAAAACAATGGGCGCTGGGACGTTCAAAAACTGGAATACGCATTTGGCAAAGGCCACCTGGTTAGTCAATACTAGGGGATCTACCAACCGAGCTGGACCTGCCCAATCAAACCTGTTACGTACTGTAGATGGGGATAAAGGTCCTGTAGTGCATGTAAAAAATATGCTGGGTAAAACAGTCTGGGCTACTCCTGCCTCAGGAAAAGGCAAACCTATTCGTGGAATTGTTTTCGCTCAGGGACCTGGATCCACTTGGTGGGTGATGCAAAAGAACGGAGAGGTCCGTTGTGTACATCAAGGAGATTTAATACCGGGTGAGAATAGCCCATGTTAATTAGTATATTATACTGTATGTTATCACTACCATGATTACTATAGGTGACTAATTAGAATGTATGGAAAAGAGTGTAACCTGAGCATGACATAAATGGTATGGAATAAGGGGTGGATAGATGTCCTGGTTTCAGTTAGAATTAATTTTCTTCCTAGTAGCTGATGGAATGCTGTGGTTTGGCTTAGGATGAGAAGAGTGCTGATAACACCCCGATGCTTTAATTGTTGCAGAGCAGTGCTTATACTAAGCCAAGGACATCTCAGCCTTTTGCTCTGTCCTGCCAACGGGCAGGCTGGGGGTGCACTAAGAGCTGGGAGGGGACAGACCCAGGACAGGTGACCCAAACTAGCCAAAGGGGTATTCCATACCATCTGACGTCATGCTAAACAATATATGGGGTGGCTAGCCGGGGGGAGGGGGCCGGACTGCTCGGGGTTAGGCTGGGCATAGGTCAGCGAGTGGTGAGCAATTGCATTGTGCATCACTTGTTTGTACATATTATTATTACTTTCCCATTATCACAATTGTATTATTATTATTATTATTATTGTTATTATTATTTTTGTTATTATTATTTTCCTGTCTTATTAAACTGTCTTTATCTCAACTCACGGGCTTCACTTTCCATTTCTCTCCCCCGTCCCAGAGAGGGAGGGGGGAGGGTGAGCGAACGGCTGCGTGGTGTTAAACCACGACACCTTTCCTTTCCTTTCCTTTCCTTTCCTTTCCTTTCCTTTCCTTTCCTTTCCTTTCCTTTCCTTTCCTTTCCTTTCCTTTCCTTTCCTTTCCTTTCCTTTCCTTTCCTTTCCTTTCCTTTCCTTTCCTTTCCTTTCCTTTCCTTTCCTTTCCTTTCCTTTCCTTTCCTTTCCGTCTTATTTTCTTTTTCCTTTTTCCTTTTTTCTTTTTTTTTTTTTCCCAGCATACTTTCTTCTTCCACTCCCCTTCTGAGGAGGGTGAGTGAGAGCGAGTTTGTGGGGGAGTTCAACTGTATAGCTAGGTAAAAACAACAAAGAATCATACTCCAGTGGTGTGATATCCCATGATATCCTGTCCTATCTTGTTTATTACAAAGGTGTTATAAGAGTCTTCACTGACTTACTGTTACATGAATATGTATAAAGCATCCATATAAAACAGTGCAGTTTCACTCATTAATTGCAGTGGGAGGAATCCCAACACTTATGTGGAAATGCAAGAAGCCAAAGATGTCACAATGGAAATAAGGAGAGGAAAAAAAAATAATGATAAAAACAAGCAAGTAAACAAACAAGCAAAAAAACAGGCTGGAATAGGATACACAATTTTCATTTATGGAGAGGGAAAGAAACTTTCTGAGTACTGAAAAACATCCCCCAAATCAGTTTCCTAACAGCATCCTTGAGCTCCTTATTCCTCATGCTGTAGATGAGGGGGTTCACTGCTGGAGGCAACACTGAGTACAGAACTGCCAGAAAAAGATTCAGGGAGGAGGAAGAGATGGAGAGGGGCTTCAAATAGGCAAACATGATATTGCTGATGAACAGGGAGACCACGGCGAGGTGAGGGAGGCATGTGGAAAAGGCTTTGTGCCGGCCCTGCTCAGAGGGCATCCTCAGCACTGCCCTGAAGATCTGCACATAGGACAGCACAAGGAAAACAAAGCACGCAACACCTGAACAAAAGCAAAAGATAATGAACGCAACTTCTCTGAGGTAGGCATCAGAGCAGGAGAGCTTGAGGATCTGGGGAATTTCACAAAAGAACTGGTCTAGGGCATTCCCTTTGCAGAGGGGTAGGGAAAAGGTATTGGCAGTGTGCAGCACAGCATAGAGAAAAGTGCTGCCCCAGGTAGCTGCTGCCATGTTGACACAAGTTCTGCTGTCCATTATTGTCCCATAGTGCAGAGGTTTACAGATTGCAACGTAGCGGTCATAGGCCATGATGGTGAGAATATAAAACTCTGCTGTGATAAATGCGACAAACATAAAGAGCTGGGTAGCACAACCTGCATAGGAAATGGTCCTGGTGTCCCAGAGTGAATTGGCCATGGCTTTGGGGACAGTGGTGGTAATAGTGCCCAGGTCGAGGAGGGCGAGGTTGAGGAGGAAAAAGTACATGGGGATGTGGAGGCGGTGGTTGCAGTCTATGGCTGTGAGGATGAGGCCGTTGCCCAGGAGGGCAGCCAGGTAGATGCCCAGGAAGAGCCCAAAGTGCAGAAGCTGCAGCTCCCGAGTGTCTGCGAATGGCAGGAGGAGGAACTCTGTGGGGAAGCTGCTGTTGGACATTTGCTGCCTCAGGGTATGGTTGGCTGTCCATGGAAGAAAAGAGAGAGACAAGTTAGACTTCTCTGAGCGTAAGTTATATTTCAAAGAAAGCTCCTCAGGAAGACACAGTGTCACTTCCTTGTGAGGAGGATGTGCTCCTTCCTGGAACTCTGGGTTTTGCTGTCGAAGAGTACCATAGGGACCAGGCAAATCCTTGGTGCACTTAGGAGCAGTCAGTACTGCTTCATAGTGTCTCGTAAAGGGCACCAGAAATGGATTTCAGGTGCCCATTTTGCTGACGTAGCCTGTGCAATCTCTACAGGTGTTAGGGGAAATTAGGAGGTTCTTCACAGACATACAAATCTATTTCACTGTAATGTTCTAGGATCTTCTGTCCCTTCTAAAAACCTGGTAAGTCCCTTATAATCTCCATAATTGTCCCTCATGGCAGGAAAGTGAAAGCAGAGTTCTGAGAGTGCCTTCCCTTCAGGTATTCCCTGCCTTGGTCTTCCCTATCAATAACCAACCCCAGAGATGCCCTGGGGGTTCTCTTGAGCTGTGAGCAGCCGGCTCCAGTGTTATGGTTTAACCAGGTGGCAGCTAAGCATCACCATTCGCTCATCCTCCCCCCCTCCCACTCTGGGATGGGGGAGAGAAACAGGAAAATGAAGCCTGTGAGTTGAGATAAAGACAGTTTATTAAGACAGAAAATAATTATTAATAATAATAATAACAATAATAGTGCGAATAATAATAATGTGTATGAAACAAGTGATGCACAATGCAATTGCTCACCACCCGTTGACCGATGCCCAGCCTGTCCCCGAGCAGCCAGCCCTCCCACCCCCGCTAGCCACCCCATATATTGTTCAGCATGATGTCAGATGATATGGAATACCCCTTTGACTAGTTTGGGTCAGCTGTCCTGGGTCTGTCCCCTCCCAGCTCCTGATGCATGCCCAGCCTGCCTGCTGGCAGGACAGAGTGAGAAGCTGAAAAGTCCTTGGCTTAGTGTAAGCACTGCTCTGCAACAATTAAAACATCAGCATGTTATCACCACTCTTCTCATCCTAAGCCAAAACATAACACCCTACCAGCTACTAGGAGGAAAATTAACTCTATCCTACTTGAAACCAGGACACCCAGGAAGCAGACTCCCACCAGCAGGACCTTTTCTTGCCCTGCTGGGGGGACCACTTCCACCCACAGCTTCTCCCCGCAGTACACCAGTCAGCACCCTGTAGGCTGAGTGCTGAGCCTGGTAAGTGGCAGAGGCCCTGCCCTGGCACACAGCCCCTGGGGCACAGCAGGGACCCTGCTTTGCACCACAGCCCTGGGCACCACCACTGCACAGCCTGCAGCCAGCCCTGTGAGAAGGAACCCTCATTTTCTGTCCCTCTGACAGCTTATGTAGGTAATCATTGATCCAGGGAACATCCCTGTCCTCCACGGTAGAGAAGCCAGCACAGCCCCTGTGACATGTCCTATCAGTCATCGGAAGTGGCAGCTATAGAACTCTCTAGGATTCTGCATCTGCCTGCTCTCTCACAGACACTTACCATGTTAGAGCTCCATGTTAGAGCTGTGAAGATTTCTCCCTTTAGGAGCTCTCAGCATCCCCCCTCCACACTGCCTTTAACATCTCCCTCCCTTCTCTCAGCCGCCCTTGTCCCCTGCAGGCAGTGCCCCCAGCCCTGCTGCTGTGCTGTGCAGAGGAGCTGCTCCTGGGCAGAGCTGTCTCTCTGCAGTGCTGTGTGCTTGCCAGCAGCTCCCATTGGGCCCTGGAGCCCGGCCTAGCTCATCAGCACAGGGAGCTCTTGACACGAGGGAACTCCAAGGGAACTGATTTTGAATCAGGCTGAAGCAATCCCTGATGTTCCCTCTCTCTGCTGGGGAGAAACGTTCCCCATGTGGAATGACACAGCAGTGTCATTTCTCCTACTGGGAGAAGATTCATCAAAGAATTGCCTTGTCCTCTTCCACTTTTAGGCAGGAGAGACCAATTGAGACTCCCTGATATTCAGCAAAGACAGATCCCAAGTTGAGCCTATGAAGTGGACAACTGCCGTACCATGACACAGGTTAGGGATAGTAGAGCTTTATATAATAGAATCTAAATGGATAGCATCAAATTCAATCAAATGGAAGAGAATAGTTCAGTTGGAAGGGACCTTCAAAAGTCATCCTGTTCAGCTGCCAGACCTCCTGAGGGCTAACCAAAAGTTAGAGACTATGTATGAGGGCAACGTCCAACTGCCTGTTGAACGCTGACAGGCCTGGGGCATCAACCATGTCTCTGGGAAGCCTCCTCCAGTAGTTGACCACCCTCACAGTACCGAAATCTTTCCCAATGTTCAGTCTGACCATCCCCTATGTGCCATTCCCACACATCCTGTCAGTTTCCAGGGAGAAAAAAAAGATCGTCACCTCCCTCTCCACTTCTCCTTCTCTGGAAGTTGTCAGGAGCAATGAGGTCACCTTTCAGCCTTCTTTTCTCCAGACTAGACAACCCAAGTGTCCTCAGGCTGTCCTCACAGGACATGCCTTCCAGCCCACCTTTGCTGTCCTCCTCTGGATGCTTTCAAATTTACATCTTTCTTCTATTGTGGAGCCCAGAACTGTATGCATGATTTAAGGGGAGGCTGCACCAATGCTCAATATAGCAGAAGACTTACCTCTTTTGACCATGTGGGAATTCTGTGCTTAATGCATCCTAAGATGCAGTTTGCCTTCTTGGCTGCCAGGGCACCCTCTGGCTGATGTTGAGTCTGCTGTCAACCAGCACCCCCAGAGCCTTTTCTGCTGAGCTTCTCTCTAGCCACTAGTCTCCCAGTCTGTGCTGGACCTGTGTCCAGCATTAGTTTATTCCAGGTGCAGCACCTGGCATTGTCTAGGTGATCCTGCTAGGCAGAGGGATTGGACTGGATTATCTTTAGGGGTCCCTTCCAACCTAAACTACTCTGTGATTCACGCCATTGCTGATCACGTAATGCTCCAATCTATCTAGACCTCTCTTCAAGGCTTCTCATCCCTCCAGGAAGTCAGTAGCATGTCTCAGTTCAGTTCATCTGAAAACTTGCTGAGGATGCATTTTATTCCTGCACTCAGATCACGGCTAAAAATGTTACAGATGGATAGTAACTCTGCAGAAACCTCCCAGGTGGGCTTTAGTTTACATTGGACAAAACAGGAGCCACTTTCAAAGCAGTCCAATGATATTCCAGGCTGTATGAGCAGCAGAAGGGATAATCTCCCTCTGCAGAGGACGCTTTCTGCCTGAGGCAGTTGCAGTTCACAGATGTGGTGGCACAAGCAGTGATCCACTTTGAGAAGCACCAGGCCTCTGTGTATGATCTGGGGTCTGGTTTTTGAAAAGCTATGGTGTTATGTTATTGGATACCCCATAAAATTTGTCTGTGTCATAAACAGGGATGATAGGAGGAAACTGCTAGCAGCTGTAGTCATTGCTTCAGAGCAAAGAAGGAAAGGCAGGATCCATCCAACCTCTCAAGACTTTATTGCTCCCAGATCCATTTAGATATGGAATGTAGGTGTGAAATATGCCGATACAAACATGTCATTGGAACAGTTTCTCCATTCAAAGTGTTGGGAGGAAATGCATTTTTCGAAATGTCAGGGTAAATTTATATTCACATAAAGGGAAAGTGTCATCATTTGCTACTACGTCTCCACAGTCTATGAAAGAAGTCATGAGAATGGTTTTGTAGACAACCTTCAAAATTGTGAAGACGAAGACTTCTTACACACCAATCACAACAATGTCCTTTCTTATTCCATATGGTTCACCTTCTGCCTAACATCATGCAGGGGTTGATTCAGTTACTAAACAGAGAGGGCCACGGCTTCCCAGATGTGCTGTTACTGAACAGCCAACTTTTTGGCATACATTTGGCATACTTGATTCAGTTGCCAAACTTGAATGAATTTGCCATACTTGATTCAGAGAGAGACTCTGCCCTCTCGGGGCAGCTGAAGCCCTCCAATGGGGCTGGGGAGTGTGATCTTGCACCTACAGGAACCTTTCTGAACGATGAAGGTGGTGCAGAAGCAGGTTAGTCCAAGGCATCTGAGTTGACACATCTGATTTCTCTCCTTTGACTAGAGAGAGAAGTCTGGGCAACGGAATGAAAGTTGTTTCATGTTAGAAAAGATCACGATCATCCCTTCTGGTACCAGGAGGTATTTTGAAGGTCTTGGGATCTGCTTTGGAATGAGAAAGATAAACAAATACAATTTCCATAGGTTGAAAGCTTTCCACTTTGAAGTGGACATCAGTGAAGGAAGAATTACTGTCATGCTCTGCAGAGGAATGTCATGTCTTTTATATTGAATTATGCCTAACTTTGTTTTTGGCTGTTGGTGTGTGTGTTTTGGCTGGAATAGAGTTAATTTACTTCACAGAGGTTCTTATGATGCTATGATTTGGATTTGTGGTGGAAATAGACGTGATAACACACCAACGTTTAGGTTATTACTGAGCAGTGCTTACACTTCGTTATGGGGTTTTCTGCTTGTTGAGCTTCCTTGAGGTGTGGCTGGACCTGGCAGGCAGATAAGCACCACAGCTGTTCATTTACCTCCCCACCTCCTGTGAGGAGGATGGAGGAGAGAACTGTATATATATATATATATATATATATATATATATAAAACATATATATATAAGGACTAGTGAGTTGAGATAAGGAAAATAAAGAAAGGACGTGGGAAAGAAAATAAATGATGCAGTTGGTATAGACAGGAGGATTTCAGTTGCTGTGAAAATTATTTCACTTGCTGTGAAAATGTTTCATTCCCCTTGCATATCGACCAATGCCTGGAAGAGGTGGGATGCACCTGCCTGGCAATTTGTGGGGGTTACCACAAATCAAAATCAAAAAGATGATTCCCATAATAAACTCCTTCTTTGAACTAGAAGAAAAGATAAAACTGTAAGAAGGTGCCTCTCTAGCTGACAGAAGGACCATCAGTGATTGCATCAGTCAGTTTCAGAGTCGCTTCCACTGAAGGCCCAGGGGAAGATATCCCTGTGCTGATGAGCTGGGCTGGGCTCCTGGGCCAAAGGGGAGCTCCTGGCAAGCGGGCAGCACTGCAGAGAGACAGCTCTGCCCAGGAGCAGCTCCTCTGCACAGCACAGCAGGGCTGGGGGCACTGCCTGCAGGGGACAAGGGCAGTGAGAGAAGGGAGGGAGATGTTAAAGGCAGTGTGGAAGGGGGATGCTGAGAGCTCACTGCAGGAGAAATCTTCACAGCCCTGAACAGGGTAAGTCTGTGGCTGCAGGGCAATGCAGCTGTTGTTCCTGTTGCCATCTGCAGATTTGCTGGCAAATCCCACAGCCTGTGGGAGCTTTCAGGGGGACTCTTAGAGTTTCTTTGGATAAGAGGAGAATGACAAGTTCCAGGTCAGGGACTACCTGCCAAAGCTGTCAGAGGGACAGGACATGAGGGTTCCTCCTTCAGGGTTCAGCTGCTGGCTGCACAGGCAGGGTGCAGGCAGGGGTGTCCAGGGCTGTGGTGCAGAGCAGGGTCCCTGCTGTGCCCCAGGGGCTGTGTGCTGGGGCAGGGCCTCTGCCACCTGCCAGGCTCAGCACTCAGCCTGCCCGGGGAACTGCCCAGGACACTGTGGAGAGAAGCTGTGGGTGGAAGGAGCTCCCACAGCAGGGAAGGGCAGGGCAGGGTCCTGCTGGTGCTCAGAAGCTGCCTGGGCAGGCTGCTTACAGCTCCACAACATCCCCAGGGAATCTTTCAGGGAGATTCTTGAAAGGGAAAAGAAATGCCTGCACTAGAAGTAGGGAAGACGTTCTCCTGGGTCTCTACTTTCAATTTCCTGCACTGGAGGGCTCTTAGGACAGGTCAGAGCTGCTGTACATCTGCTGAACATGAAGAGATGTCCCTGGACAGTTCTCTAGGACAGGAGGTGTGTGCAGAACAAAGCTGAGCACACATCAGGTGGGATAGGGTCTGTGAGCAATGGCAGGGAGGAGATGTGGGGACAGGGAAGGAGCTGCCAGCAGGGACAGCTCCAGGCAGCAGAGACCTCGGCAGGGAGGGAAAGGGAACTGCTGCCCAAAATGCCAAGGGAAGGGGGATTCAGGCACCCCCTGCCAGGCCTGCAGTGCAGGCCCCTTCTCTGCAGCAACCCCCTGCTCTCCTCTGACACCCAGCACAGCCTCTGCCCTCAGGGGCTTTAGGGCATGAGCCACCTCCTCCTCAACTGGACCTCCAGAACAGGAGAGAAGTCTGTGTCCTGCAGTGTGATTAACAATGTTGAGGCTAAGAATGCCTTCCCTGCAGTGTCACTTCCATAGGTGGCATGCAAGCTTGGTAAGGTGAAGGCTTCCCTGCATGGCTGCCTTCCTTTCTATGTGGCAGTGGGTTGGAGCATTTTGGTATTCTTTCTTATTTCTCCACCTGTGTGTGGTCCTCCTACTCTCTTTGTCTTTGGTACAGGGGGGTGTAATCTTCTCTTCTGACAAGGACTACTGGGTGCTGCCCTCAGGGTTTCTTCCTGGGAACAAGATGCCCAAGCTTCATTTTAAACTCTCAGGCATGGTGTCATTGGGTTGACAGAGCTGGAGAATAAGCAGACTCATACAGCTCAGGGAAGGGTGAATTCTCTGAGAAAAGGCATGAATTTTTGAACTTTGAGAGAAGACTGTCTAAGATGTCTCTGTCTTTTCCTCCATGGACAGGCAACCATGCCCAGAGGCAGCAAATGTCCAACAGCACTTTACCCACTGAGTTCCTCCTTCTGCCATTTGCAGCCACACGTGAGCTGCAGCTCCTGCACTTTGGGCTCTTCTTGGGCATCTACCTGGCTTCCCTCCTGGGCAACGGCCTCATCCTCACCGCTGTAGCCTGCAACCACCGCCTCCACACCCCCATGTACTTCTTCCTCTTCAACCTCGCTCTCCTCAACATGGGTTCCATCTCCACCACTGTTCCCAAAGCCATGGTCAATTCCCTGTGGGACACCAGGACCATTTCCTATGCAGGTTGTGCTGCTCAGTTTTTTTTCTTTGTTGTCTTTGTCGCAGCAGAGTTTTATCTCCTCACCATCATGGCTTATGACCGCTACATTGCCATCTGCAAACCCCTGCACTACGGAACAATAATGGACAGCAGAACTTGTGTCAACATGATAGCAGCTGTCTGGGGCAGTACTTTTCTCTATGCTGTGCTGCACACTGCCAATACCTTTTCACTTCCCCTCTGCCAAGGCAATGCCCTGGACCAGTTCTTCTGTGAAATTCCCCAGATCCTCAAGCTCTCCTGCTCAGATGCCTACCTCAGAGAAGTTGGGCCTCTTGTGGGTAGTGCCTGTTTTTTTTTGGGGTGTTTTGTTTTCCTTGTGGTGTCTTATGTGAAGATCTTCAGGGCTGTGCTGAGGATCCCCTCACATCAGGGACGGCACAAAGCCTTTTCCACATGCCTCCCTCACCTGGCTGTGGTCTCCCTGTTTCTTAGTACTGCCACATTTGCCTACCTGAAGACCCCGTCCATCTCTTCCTCATCCCTCAACCTTTTGCTGGCAGTTCTGTACTCGGTGGTGCCTCCAGCAGTGAACCCCCTCATCTACAGCATGAGGAACCAGGAGCTCAAGGATGCCTTGAGGAAACTGATTTCATGGATATTTTTCAATACTCATAAAGATTCCTTCACTTTCCCATAATGAATTCCAGTACAACCCCTTCCAGGCTTGTGTTTTGGTTGTTCTCATTATTTTTAATATTCCTTTTTGGTGGTGGTGGTGGTGTTTTTCTTTTTCTTGTTGTTCTTGTTTGGATTCTCTTCCCCTCCCCCCCCGCCCCCCACTATGAACCTCTTCTGTCCCATATGGAGGCTGTATAAGTGTGTGTCTAGCACTGTGAAGACTCAGTGAAGACTCCCACCTAACATCTCCATAATAAAACAGAATTACCAGAGTGTACTGACTGAAGGCTAGGACTTCCTTCTCAAACCAATGTCAAGAATAGGCCCAAAGAATTGCTCCCCACAAGGATCTGTTCCTGTTTCAGTTCAGGAAGGAGTGGCTCATTGTCATATATGCTACCTGTCAGAGGGCTAGATTTAAACTTTCCCATGGACCTCTGCTGACAGCAGAGGCAGCAAATTATTGTATTACATAGCCAGGGCTGTTCCCACATGTGACCCACAGGTGATGTCCTTCAGGAGGGGAATCTGGAGCTGCCTGCAGAGCCCAGGGTACCTCCACGGACAGCAGAGCCTGGAGTGGGCAGTGACTGCAGCCCCTCTGAAAGTGAGAGATCTCCCACCATGGGCTCAGCCACAGGGAAAAAACTAAAGCCAAGTATTCACAGGGACTCTGCAGTCTCAGAAGAGAGTGGCAGCCAGCGGGCAGAAGGAAGGGAAATTTAGGAGTGATTCATTTCTCCCTTCGTCAAGTACCTCCGTCTGGTACAGAACCACAGCTCGTTTGTTCTGCACAGCAGCAGCAACAGCTTGAGGAAAACATGTGGGAAGCATGGAGATGGCCATTCCCCACTGCCCAAGGGGAGCTGATCTTTGAAATTTGACCAGCTCCATCCTTCTGTTGGCATCAGTGTCTATACTGGCGGAACAGCAACCAAGACGGTGGATCAGCACTGGGTCATGGGCCCTGAGATTTTCAATATCTAGCTGTAGAAAACATTGACTAACCTGATCTACCTGTGAAGCTATCACTGATCAGAAAAGATGATGGTAGTGGACACCTCCAGAGGTCCCTTCTGACACAGGGGACAAGAGGCTGGACTGTGGAATTAGTGTGCATGAGCATCCCATGTTTTGAGGCCTTTCTGGTGTTTGTAATCTCTGCTCCTCAAGGTTACCTGGGGAGAGAGGTAATTCCCAAAATGAGGATCTGACCCATGGGAACCTAGAGTAAAATGGGTGCAAGAAAACTACAGAAAAGTTCTCAGAAATATTGCAGGAAGTCTGAAGTCAGGAAGTCTGTGAGTTTTTAATCATGAAATCATAGAATCATAGAACCATAGAATATCCCGAGTTGGAAGGGACCCATAAGGATCATCAAGTCCAGCTCCTGATCCTAATCAACCTTGCTTTCTACCTACATGTATATGCTCACTACTTCATCATCTTGTTTATATGGGTGTTATGAAAGTGACAGAAACTTTCCTAAGGTTAGGACAGACAACATCCTCTACTCTCCCTTCATCTGCAGCCTCTACCACCTGATGACAGTGGAAGGCCGCATTCAGTGCATTTTCCTCTCTGTAAATTTCTGCTGAATGCTCCCAATAACATTCTTGTCCATCCCTTGTCGGGAAGTAGTTCCAGGACTATGGACTCCATCACTTTCTCTGTGACATAGATTCTCCTTCTTGTCTTCCTTTAAGATCAGAATAAGATTTGCTTTCTTTTAGGCCTTAGGACACTCATTCAAGGTGCATAATCTTCCAAAATCATAGAATCATGGAGTGCTTTGAGTTGGAAGGGACCTCAGAGATAACCCAGTTCCAACTACCCTGCCATGAGCAGGGACGCCTCCCTCTAGATCAGGTTGCTCGCAGCCCCATCCAACCTGGCCTTGAACACTTCCAGGGATGGGACATCCACCACTTCTCTGGGCAACCTGTTCCAGTGCCTCACTACCCTGAGAGTAAAGAAATCCTTTCTTATTTCTAATTTAAACCTCCCCTCCTTCAGGTGAAAACTATTACACTTTCTTCTATCACTGCACAACCTGGTAGAGTCTCCCCATGTTTCTTATAAGTCCCCTTATTGGAAGGCTTGAAGAAGGTGTCCCCCAGAGTCTTCTCTTCTCTAGGCTAAACAAGCCTGACCCTCTCAGCTTGTCTTCATGGCAGAGGTGTTCCAGCCCTCTGATCATTTCTGGGGCTGTTCTATGGACTCACACCAGAAGTCCCGTCCTAGGTCTAACGCATCTGTTGTGCTTGAGCCACAGAACTGGATGCAGTACTCCGGATGGGGTCTCTTGAGAGCAGAGTAGAGGGAGAGAATCACCCCCTCAACCTGCTGGTCACATTGCTTTTGATGCATCCCAGGATTTGGTTGGCTTTCTGGGCTGTAAGTAAGTGCACACTGATGGCTCATGTCAAGCTTTTTATCCACCAGTACTCTCAAATCCTTCTCTGCAGGGCTGCTCTCAATCTGCTCATTGTCCACTCAGTACTGATGTCTGGGATTGCCCTGAGCCAGGATCATGACCTTGCATTTGGCCTTGTTGAACTTCATGACATTTGCACAGGCCCGACCTCTCAAGCCTGTTAAGTTCCCCCTGGAGGGCATCCCTTCCCTCCAGTGTGTCAATGGCACCACACAGCTTGGTGTTGTCAACAGACTTGCTAAATTTCCATTTCTGGGGAAGCTGGCTCTGCAAATGACCAAGGCAGGAAGGGCTGTTTCCTGCTGTCTTGGGACCAGCTGCTAACCTGTTGGAAAGGGATGTGCCAAGCAGGAGAGTACTGCAAGGCCTCCTGAAGGTACGTCTTTGGGTGACTTCCTCTACTCAGCCAAACCCCCAGGGGATGGAGTGCTGCTTGCAGAAGGAGCACTCCAGGCCTGTGCCCAAGGGGCTTTCTCTGGCTCCTGGGCAGGTGTCACAAATTAGACTTTACACAACTTGAATGCAGTGGAAATTTATGATTTATTTTATATTTTGGGGGTAAACAGCAAGGTTAGATAGTAAGGTTTTTAAGTGCACTGAATCAACATTTAATCATCAGCCAATGTAACAGAATGATTCCAACAGAATCTGCTGGTGCGGTCAGGCCCGGCTGCTCCTGTGGCTTGGTGCCAGTGTTGCTGGGGGCTGTGCTGAGACTGCAGGCATGGACAGGCAGTGGGCACAGCAGTGGCACAGCTAGCCCCCACTGCAGCACTTCCCTCCTAAGAAGGGATCTCCTCCGGGCACTGTCTGAAGGCTGAGGCCTTCCTGCACAGTTGCTGTCAAGAACAAGCCCAAGGAAGAGACTCCAAAGAAGCTTCGTGCCTTGTTGCTTTCCACAAGAGCTTGGTGTGGTGAGAGCAGAGTCCCAGCATGGACTTTTAGGGATCTGGGGCTGGTTCACATGTTCCCTGTTAGTTGTTAGTGGCCATGCACCTGATGAATATTTCTATTTCCTAGACACTCAGGCTTCACAGAACATGATGGTGCTGATGGTACATGATTTTTTTTTTCTTTTTTTTTAATATTTTTTTTATTATTTTTTTTTTTCCTGGAGGGATCCAGGAGCTCCAGGAGAGCCCAGGTGATCTGCATGGACAATATGAGGCTGGGAGAAAACCGCAGAGCGTGAGCCTGTCCGAGGTGGACTGACCAGAGCTCAAGTGCTCAATCTGGTGTGAGCAGGCAGAGGAGAGCTCTGCAGCCTCAGGGCATACAGCAGCCCCACGAAAGGAGTCTGGTGAGTGACTTGTTGCAGCCCTGGGGCAATGGCAGTGACCCCCTGAGCTGGGTCTGCCTCCCAGACTGCCCAGCATGACCTTGCATAGTGCCCCCATACTCTGGGCACTACAGGCCCCTTGCTCTACAGAGCAGCACCCCCAGCTGTGGCTGGAGCTGGGGCTGGGGCTGGGAGGGCACTTCCCCTGAGTGTCTTCTAGGCCAGCTTCAGGCACATGGCTTCTGAATAATAACGTGATCTTCACTCTGCACAAGGAGCTGAGAGAGCACCAACAGACAGGGTGCTGGAACATTGCCTGCAAGGTCCCTCCTGCCCTAGCACCACATAGGATTGGCATGGATCTGGATCCTGTGCGTCAGAGAGGCTGGGAGTCCAGCAGCAATGCCATGGGCTTGAAGGATCACAACCAGCTCACTTCAGCTTGGGCAGATTCTCATCCAGGAACAGGCTGTTTTGTACATGTGGCATTACGAGGGCAGTGGTACCTCAGAAGCTCTAAGTTCAGTAGGAAGTGAATGGCTGTTAAACAGCCTGTGAGTTGACTTCTTTCTGAAGCAGCTGACAGGTCATCCCTTGACTCCTGGCTGGGATCTGTGCCTTTAGGCTCACATCTGCTGGTCTCCATGATAGGCCAGCAGATGCACCTGCTTTACAAATAGTCTCTGAGATCCTCTCTTCCTAAGTACCTGATAGGCCCCATCGAGGAAGAGGTCTTGAAGAGGTGTTGTCGTGTCAGAGGTTTCAGCTTTTGACTCATTCATCCTTCAGGGCTGCTTTCAATTTTTGACACAGAGGGGGCCACTGCCTCCGAGATGTCTGGGGGATCACAAAGCTTTCATGAGTGAAGAGAAAAAGTTATCCTGGGTCCATAGGAACCATTCTGGAACCAAAACATGTAGGCAGGAAGTGCACCTTTGTGGTGTTGCAGAGCTGTTGGGCACATCGTGCAGGGTGCTCCGACAGCCTTTGTGTCCTTCTCCATGCTGCCTTAGGTACTGCTTCTTTCTCAGGAACAGAGTGGCCAACAGAGGTGAGACAGATACTCTGAGTTCATGAAAGCCATCAGAAAGCTGCCCCTAAGAAAATGACTGATATGGGGAGGGCAGGGGGAACCTGGCCAGGAGAGGTGTGAGATTTGGGGGAAGAAAGAGGAGCTTGGATAGCAGAAGGTAACGATTTTGGAGAGGTAAGAATATTCAGGTAATGCTGATCCCACCATAAAGCTGACTTAAAGCAGTCATGTGAGGCCATTACCCTTTTTTAATCTGTTATATTAATATCCAAATCTCAGTGCCACTCTACACCCTTACAGGAATTCACTGGTCTAATTTTTCCAAAATTAGCCGAAACTAGTCCATAACCCCTTTCCATTAGCTTTCCACTCTTGCTCACACTGATCCCTGCACTTAACAATAGCATTGAAATGCTCTATTTATCCCTAGCCTTCTTGCAGACCTAAACAAAACCCTCAAGCAAACAGCTTGCCCATACCTTAACCACAGACCTGACACCACAAGCAGAACACCAAACCCTCCCACTAAACATCTGCTTAATCTCTCACCCAGAAAGGTTTTCCACAGTCCCTAATGCCATACATGAACAACTATCATCCAAAGCCTGTCTTCCTGTGCATTAACCTTCTCACCTTTAACCCTTTTCCTAACCATTAACTTTAGGTTCCTGTTCTCTTGGGGCAGGGCAGGAACTGTGAGATTGCTGTGCAGTTACATGGCATTCAAAATGAATGTGAGGGGCCATGGATTTGATCAGCTTCTAGGCCAGAAGGAGGAGATGGGTGGGAATGCTCTGATGAGCTCAGCTCTACCTCAGGATCTCCCGAACCAGCAGGAGGGATTGGCCTGTGAAAGGGACTGTGAGTCACTTCTGTCTCTGCAGTTGATAGGGAGCAGCAGGAACGTGTCACAGAAAGGGACCGTGAGGTCACTTCTGTCTGAAATAGCTGACAGGTCACACTTACACCCTGGATCAGTACTTTTCAGCTGACTTCTGCCAGTGGTCCTGGTAGGCCAGCAGAAGGAACCTGGTTGGCATGCTGACTGTGGGATCCCCTCTGCCTACATACCCAGGAGGACCCAGACAGAAAGAAGGCCCAGATATGGGTTGTCCTGTCCCTTCTGCTTGAGTCCATGACTCAAACAGAGCAGGAGGCACAAGGCTTGGGTGTGTCTACACAAGAAACTGCAAGGCCAGCAGCAGGACCATGGTTTGGAAGATGCTGGTGAGACGACTTCTGTCTGGTTGGCTGACAAGCTGCAAGAAGACCATGGGTTGCGATGCCTACTTTAGGAGGGGTTTCCACCTAGATGGAACTTTCTTTGGTAGTAGGAAAGAACAGGAGAGAAAAACTTGCCAGAAAATGCACATTTGAAGGTTAGCACTGGCCATGAAGAGGAAGAAATGTGTTGAAGAATGGCTCAAAGAGCAAGGGCACGGGTCCCTAGAGCAATTGTACAAGCAAGGCAATGAAAATTCAGAGTTTATAGCCATGGAGGAGGCCAGATGAGAAGCATTCTTGTGAAATATGCAAGAAGCAGTCAGTCCTTGAGAGAGAGGTAAACAGGTGGATCTGAGTCCCGGGAAGATAAGGAAGTAGTTTATGCGTTGTAACTGCAAGTAGGAGGAACAGTGTTTTTTGCAACACTTCTAGGCTTAGCCAATAGGATATTGACCAGTAGGCATAATTATTGCTGTGTATAAATATATGGACATCTGTGCAATAAAGTTGAAGCTTGTATTACCACTCATATTGAGTTGATCACTTGCTTCCCCGCGCCGAAATCGGAGGGTCCCACACCCGCAGAAATGTCCCTCTAAGAGCTGTGCTGTGGTGCTAGAGGTCACCCAAAGAGTGTCTTTGATCAGACCATGGCTTTGTGTTTGAAGGAACAGCTGGTGAGGGTTGACGAGACATCAGTGAAACCACGGAAATGCCAGGATGAAAGCAAGGTGGTGAACAAAGATGGGTGTCTGCAGCCTTCCATGAAAAAAGGGCAAAGTGTGGGGCAGCATAGGAAAGTCTAGAGAGGACTAAGAGGTAGGTGCTGTCAAGAAGAGAAGGCCCCAGTAGCCCTGACATTTTTGTCCCCTTGGATAGAGCTTATGAGGAGATGAAAGTCATTGCAAGGGGGTTTATTGCTTTCCTGAGACCCTGTGCAGAGGCAGGGAGGTGTCATTGTTCTTCATACCATTGTTCTTCTTGAGGCATCACACTGCCCACCACACCCCACAGACCCCCAGCAAGAGCACAGAGACAGACATGGGGGTGCAGGACATTCCCTTCCAGTGGCTGGAGTCAGGACCTGGCCCTTTTACTTCAGCACAGCAAACCCAGACTTTTCTCAGCACAGTGCTTTGCCTATCTGGAATCATGGCCTCCAATTATCTGCCCTAACAAGTCCCTGAGGAGAATCTCTTGGTAACGGCCCTCAGTGGGGCCCATTAACACTCCAAGTCACTTCAATTTTTCCTTCTGACTTTACTTGCTCAAGCAATTGCATCATTCTCCTCTCAGTACCTGACATTCACAGACAGAGCACCAAAATCCACCATGGAACTCATTAAAATGCAGAAACTCCTAAGCAAAGATATGTCTTCCATAGAGTTATTCAAGTCTTCAAGACTTGGAGAACTAATTGGAGAGCTTTCATGCTGTAGTTAAGGAGGAAGATTTCAAAAAGCACCTAATAAATGTCTCCTCTCCTTTTAAAGGGTGAATTTTGCATTTCAGTTTTGAGCATCTTTCTTCAATTGATATTAATCCAGGGCTTCTCCAATGGAAACATCCATAAAGAGGGAAAGCAGCCTTTAGAGGCCTGACAATGTATGGACAACCTTGCTCCTCACCACCCCAACCCTGACATTGCTCTCACTGGCCACCTGGAGCTTGCATCACTTTTCCTTACTCCACAAGTCTGAAGTCTGCAGCTGGATGTTACAGCCCCTTTGCACCAGCTCCCACCTGCTTTCCTTAGAGACCTGGCTGCACACAGAAGGATTTTTCCTTATTATATAACAGGCAGGAATAAACCAGGAGCAATTTTCTAAACAGCAAAACAAGCTCCTCATCTTATATGTCTCCAGTCAGATTTACCTTCCCAAAAGCATGACTGTAAAGTATTAGTCAGTATTTTATACTGACTGATAGGAAATTCTAGGTATTAAGTTTAGTATTATTCTCTATGTTGTTAATTCAGTGATAAAAGATGAGGAGCTTGCTACAGAAACAATTAGGCAGACTGCTAATCAATGGGCAAGCTTGAAATCAATGAAGCTCAAAGCAGCAACTGCATCAGTGAGAGTAGTCTGAATGATCAAAGAGTAAGGGGAGGGCAAAACAGGAGAACCATGGGAAGTGCATAGGTCCAGACAGGCAGCTAGAAAGGGGACATTCAATATGGATTGTTTATTCAAGACGGGTGGAAGTGCCTGGAAGATGAGGGAGTACACCATGATGGAGAAAGCAATGATGGAGTTGATGGAGATGGCCAATGATGGCCATGATAGAGAAAGCAATTTACTGGTTGTTCTCTGGATACCCAGTACCCCGAGCTGGTGGAAGGGGATGGGGAGCAGGATGTGGCCCTCACTATCCATGAAGAACTGTTTGGTGACCTGTTACGGCACTTGGATGTGCACAAGTCGATGGGGCCGGATGGGATCCACCCAAGGGTACTGAGAAAACTGGCAGAGGAGCTGGCCAAGCCGCTTACCATCATTTGTCAACAGTTCTGGCTACTGGCGAGGCCCCAGTTCACTGGCGGCTAGCAAACATGACGGCCATCTACAAGAAAGGCCAGAGGGCAGACCCAGGAAACTACAGGCCTGTCAGTTTGACCTTAGTGCCAGGGAAGCTCATGGAGCAGATCCTCTTGAGAGTCATCATGTGGCACTTGCAGGGCAAGCAGGCGATCAGGCCCAGTCAGCATGGGTTTATGGAAGGCAGATCCTGCTTGACGAACCTGATCTCCTTCAATGACAAATTGACGCGCTGGGTGGGTGAGGGAAAAGCTGTGGATGTGGTCTACCTTGACTTCAGCAAGGCTTTTGACACCATCTCCCACAGCATTCTCCTCAAGAAACTGGCTGCTCTTGACTTGGACTGGCGCACGCTTCGTTGGGTTAGAAACTGGCTGCATAGCTGGGCCCAAAGAGTCGTGGTGAATGGAGTCAAGTCCAGTTGGAGGCCAGTCACTAGTGGCGTTCCCCAGGGCTCAGTGCTGGGGCCAGTCCTCTTTAATATCTTCATCAATGATCTGGACGAGGGCATTGAGTGCAGCCTCAGTAAGTTTGCAGATGACACCAAGCTAGGTGCGTGTGTCGATCTGCTTGAGGGCAGGAAGGCTCTGCAGGAGGATCTGGATAGGCTGCACCGATGGGCTGAGGTCAACTGCATGAAGTTCAACAAGGCCAAGTGCCGGGTCCTGCACCTGGGGCACAACAACCCCAAGCAGAGCTACAGGCTGGGAGATGAGTGGTTGCAGAACTGCCAGGCAGAGAAGGACCTGGGAGTATTGGTGGATAGTCAGCTGAATATGAGCCAGCAGTGTGCTCAGGTGGCCAAGAAGGCCAAGGGCATCCTGGCTTGTATCAGAAACAGTGTGGCCAGCAGGGCTAGGGAGCTGATCGTCCCCCTGTATTCGGCTCTGGTGAGGCCGCACCTCGAGTACTGTGTTCAGTTTTGGGTCCCTCGCTACAAGAAGGACATCGAGGTGCTTGAGCGGGTCCAGAGAAGGGTGACGAATCAGGTGGGGGGTGTGGAGATCAAGTCCTACGAGGAGCGGCTGGGGGAGCTGGGCTTGTTCAGCCTGGAAAAAAAGGAGGTTCAGGGGCGACCTTATTGCTCTCTACAGATACCTTAAAGGAGGCTGTAGCGAGGTGGGGGTTGGTCTATTCTCCCACGTGCCTGGTGACAGGACGAGGGGGAATGGGCTTAAGTTGCGCCAGGGGAGTTTTAGGTTGGATGTTAGGAAGAACTTCTTTACCTAAAGGGTTGTTAGACACTGGAACAGGCTGCCCAGGGAAGTGGTGGAGTCACCATCCGTGGAGGTCTTTAAAACACGTTTAGATGTCGAGCTTAGGGATATGGTTTAGTGGGGACTGTTAGCGTTAGGTCAGAGGTTGGACTCGATGATCTTGAGGTGTCTTCCAACCTAGAAATTCTAGAAAATTCTAGAAGTTCTGTGTGATATATTGGTCACTTTTACCGGATATGTTTTGAAGGTCCCTTCAGACTGAACTATTCTGTTCCATTTGGTTCAATTTGTTTGGATCCTTTTAAATTCTATTCTATATATCTATACAGCCCCTAGCCTGTGTCATGTTAGGGCAGTTGTCCGCCTCAGAAGCAGAAATGGGGTTTTGTCCTTGTTGGACATCACGGAGTTTCAATTAGCCTATCCCTCCAACACTGTTATTATTGGAAAAGGGAATACTGTGGGAGATTGTATTGAATCCAGATAAATGAGACCCACTTCTCTCCTTTCACACAGAGATGTGGTCATTTCATCCTAGGAAATATTGCGGGTGGTCAGGTATGGTCTACCCTCACTTTCAGTCACCTTCTTATCAATACTCCAAGCAATGAGATCCAAGAGGACATGCTCTGGAAAAGATTCCTCAACCAAAGTAATACTAAGCAAGCTTCAGCTCCCCAGCTCATCTTGTGGACCTTCTTGAAATCTGCATGCAACTTTTGCAGAGGAATGTTTTATGGCAATGAGCTTTTCTGCCTCTCAGGGCTACTGACAATGAGATCTCCACTAACAGCCTCCTGAACAGGCCCAGAAATGCTGCTTTGAGGTCTGGCACCTAAGTCCTCTATCTCCTTCCTTATGTACCTCAGCTCTGACATCCGGCCAAGATGTTTCTTTTCCTTTGGGAAGCCTGGTAACAAATTTCCAAAACTCCACGTGTGCAAAGACTTTGTTTGAAGCCAGAGACATGCTGGAGTGGACAGCAGTTGGGAACGTACAGTTGAAATGGGATGCCAACAGAGAGAGCAAACCCTGCTGTCCCCAAGGACAGAGAGAATCAGAGCTGGGATGCCCTGGGCAGGCCTGGCAGGAAACAGATTTGCTGCCAGGTGTGTCTCTGCAGCCCCTGAAGGCCTCTGGCAGAGGTGAAGCTGACAACCAGGTGCTGCTGACAGGCACTCTGTGAAAACTGTTGGCTTGTTCAATGACATCAAGAGGCTGAGTAAAAGTGGAGGGAGGGAGCAAACTGTCTGCAATTGCTGCCTTGGTTTTCTGCCATGCATTTGCTCTGGATGGGGATGGCTTTCCTTCCCAGGACCAGTGCTGGACCTGCCAGCCACAGGCAGTTTTGTGTGAGAGTCTTGACATCTGATGTAGCGCTACAGGCCCAGTATTTGGCCATAACAAAATCAAGAACCTTCCCTGAATTGGCTTAGGCAATGTGGAGATGTCCATGAGGCCACTGCCATTATGGTCAGTAATGGAGATATTGTAAACACAGTTGATGGAGAAGACAGAAAGTTAACTCTCCCTGTGCTACATGACTCCATATCGTCAAGTGAAAGCAATGTATGTTGCTCAGAGAATGCTAACAGAAACTAAAAAGATTCAATGGTGCTAAATGCAGGCATCTGCTCTCATTTCTGTTAGCCCAAGTAAATCTCCCTGCACTTAAAAATGATGCTCCCGGATGCTCCCTGGCTTCCACAATTAATCCATCAGAGCATACAGATACCTGCATCTGTCTCTGGCCACCTCTGGCAAATCAGCTCCCTCCTGGCCTCTGTCTCCATTCAATATGCTGGGAGCTGAGGCAAGCAGATTACATGCAGATGCCTGGTTTGTGCCCAGGCAAGAGGAATCCTGTGGGCTTGTGTAAGGCATGGGAGGGAGCTGAACCCCCTTCTAGCTTCTGGACTGCAAAGAATGAGACGTCTTGGTTGACTAAGCTGAAGCCCTTTCCTCACCAGGGGGAAGAAAAGGTCCTTGCATGGGTGACCTGCCTGAAACCAGGACATGGAAAGGTGATTCTGTGTCATTCCCCATATTGTTCATCTGACAATGCATAATGACAGTGCTGGAAATGAGTTTCCTTGCCCAGTGCAGGGAAGGAACATCAGGGATTGCTTCACTTTCAAAGTCAATTCCCCTGGAGGTCCAGGGACACCTCCAGGGAGGCTGAAGGGGTAGAGACAGGGAGGCCTTGGAATGGAGCTGTGCTGCTGAGCTGGGCCAGGCTCGGGGGCCCAAGGGGAGCTCCTGGCAAGCAGGCAGCGCTGCAGAGAGACAGCTCTGCCCAGGAGCAGCTCCTCTGCACAGCACAGCAGGGCTGGGGGCACTGCCTGCAGGGGACAAGGGCAGTGAGAGAAGGGAGGGAGATGTTAAAGGCAGTGTGGAGGCACTGTAAAAAAAAGAAAAAAAAAAAAAAAAAAAAAAAAAAAAAAAAAAGGCAGTGTAAAGTGCTGAGAGCTCACTGTGGGAGAAATCTTCACAACTCTAACATGGTAAGTGTCTGTGTGAGGGCAGGTAATGCAATATCCTACAGGGTTATTCTATAGCTGCCACTTCCCATTCAGGCTTCTCTACCACTGCTGGCTTCTCTAGTACAGAGGACAGGGGTATTCCCTGGAATACTGATTACCTGACAAAGTGTCCTGGTTTCAGTTATAACAGAATTAATTTTCTTCCTAGTAGCTGGTGGAATGCTGTGTTTTGGCTTAGGATGAGAAGAGTGCTGATAACACCCCAATGCTTTAATTGTTGCAGAGCAGTGCTTATACTAAGCCAAGGACATCTCGGCCTTTTGCTCTGTCCTGCCAACGAGCAGGCTGGGGGTGCACTAAGAGCTGGGAGGGGACAGACCCAGGACAGGTGACCCAAACTAGCCAAAGGGGTATTCCATACCATCTGACGTCAAGCTAAACAATATATAGGGGTGGCTAGCCGGGGGAAGGGGACCGGACTGCTCGGGGTTAGGCTGGGCATCGGTCAGCGAGTGGTGAGCAATTGCATTGTGCATCACTTGTTTGTACATACTATTATTACTTTCATATTATCACCATTGTATTATTATTATTATTATTGTTATTATTATTTTTGTTATTATTACTTTCCTGTCTTATTAAACTGTCTTTATCTCAACTCACGGGCTTCACTTTCCATTTCTCTCCCCCGTCCCAAAGAGGGAGGGGGGAGGGTGAGCGAACGGCTGCGTGGTGTTTAGCTGCCGGCCGGGTTAAACCACAACAGTCTTTTTGGCGCCCAACGTGGGGCTCGAAAGGTTGAGATAACGGCAGATCTGACCAGAGTGTGTTAAACTAAAATTGGTGTAAGGATTAGACCTGCTTAATAGTCACCTGTCATGATGCTGATTGCTTTAATCTCAACTCTGCTGCGCCTGTTTTCCAAATTGAGTATTATAGTACATTATTTTCCGTATTTGCTCTCTGTCGTGTTGTTTATCCTCTCCGGGCCCCGGTTTCAGATCATTATGGTACTGAGTGTTATAGCAATGGCTTATGAGACGATAAGATATCTGGTCATGACTCTAACTTGGTATTTATACTCAGTAACATCGTGGACTCTGTACTTTGGAAACAGTATCTTGGGAACTATTAGCAATTGTACCTATTGTTTTTCTCCATTAGGGAGTCAATCTGTGGAGGGGAAAGGGGAAGATATTTTTTCTTACTTGATTACTCTCCCTTTCTCCTTCACCACCCTTGTATCCTCCTGGATCACTCTGCCTTCCTCCTTCACCACCCTCTTATCCCCTGAGCTTGTCACAATAGCTCTCCAAGATATTGAATATCCTTGGGATACTCAGACCACAATAGTCTTGTTGTTCTGCCTCCTGAATGCACTTCAGATTCTGCTTAAAGTTAAACAATTACTTAGGAAGCTCATCCGGAGATCTGCCTGGAGGCAGTATAGTTGTGGGTGGCAGGGAGTATGGGTGGATATGGGCAGGCATCTAGAGCAGTTGGCACCCCCAGTGTTTTGGAAATTCACCCCTGAACAATGGCAAAATCCTCAAAAACTGGCAGAATGCTTGAAAAAAAGGTGTCATGATTCTGGCAGTTCCAAAGTAACACAAATCATTGTAACGTGCTGGGGCCTGGCTCATGCCTATGGAGCTGCCATTGATACTGCTATCAACTTAGTGACAGACCCTGCAGCCACTCCAAACCCTGTGACAGATCCAACGGCCACTGTGACCCCTACGGTGGACTCTGCAGCTGCTCCAGCTCCGGTTCCTGCAGCCGCTCTAGTCCCAGCTCCTGCAGCCGCTCCTGTTATAGCTCCTGCAGCCGTTCCAGTCCCAGCTCCTGCAGCCGCTCCAGCTCCGGTTCCTGCAGCTGCTCCAGTCCCAGCTCCTGCCGCTACTCCAGTCCCAGCTCCTGCAACTGCTCCAACTCCAGTTCCTGCAGCCGCTCCAGCCCTGGTTCCTGCAACTGCTCCAGCTCCTGCAGCCGCTCCAGCTCCTGTGGCTGTGTCAGAGAAACGAGCTATAGCAGTGCAAGTTGATCCTGCAGAGGGTATTACAACCCCTGTGGCAAACCCTGTAACAGGGTCAGAGAAACGAGCTGTAGCAGTGCAAGTTAATCCTGCAGAGGGTATTCCAACCTCTGTGGCAGACCCTGTAACAAGGTCAGAGAAACGAGCTGTAGCAGTGCAAGTTGACCCTGCAGAGGGTATTCCAACCTCTGTTGCAGACCCTGTAACAAGGTCAGAGAAACGAGCAGTAGCAGTGCAAGCTGCCCCTGTAGAGAAGGTGAAGAAATGGTATAGAGATTCAGGTCGTTTAGAACGCAGAAAGTCTTCTGCCAAATCTAGGTATAGAGACGATGGAGACGACGACGACGCTGGGCCATCAAGGATTCAGGAGGAGGAAGATGAGGATGTCGAAAAATCAACAGTAACTACCCGAAGCCTAAACGAGCACGAGCTACGAGATGTGCGAAAAGATTTTGGTCGCTGTATAGGTGAGCAGCTTGTCACCTGGCTGCTCCGGTGCTGGGACTCTGGAACCAATTGTGTGGAATTAGATGGCAGGGAAGCCAAGCGGCTGGGATCCCTTGCTCGAGACGCCGGCATTGACAAAGCAATTGCAGATGGAGCACAATCCACCAGCCTCTGGAGGCGTCTCCTCTCAGCTGTGAGGGAAAGGTATCCCTTCAAGGAAGAACTTTTATGTCTACCAGGCAAGTGGACCACTATGGAGAAGGGAATCCAGTACCTGAGGGAATTAGCCGTATGGGAAGTGATTTATGAGGATCCAGACCTCAGACAAACATCCAAAGACCCAGATGAAATCAGGTGTACACGACCCATGTGGCGGAAGTTTGTACGGAGTGCACCATCATCATATGCCAGCTCATTGGCAATAATGGCCTGGAAAGATGATGAGGAACCCACAGTGGATGAAGCGGCTAAACAACTCCGGCAGTACGAAGAAAGTCTTTCCTCTTCCTTACAGGCCTGCGTCTCAGCTGTGGAGAAACTTTCTGAAAAGGTTCACCAACTTGAAGAGAATCTATTGTCCTCCCCACCTGAACCAACCAGTGTCCATCGACCAAAAGAGAACACCTGGGAGAAACTTTCTGAAAAGTTTCACCAACTTGAAGAGAGATTATTCTCCTCCGCACCTGTACAAAGCAGTGTCTCAGCTGTCAGGGGTAGGCGTTCACCCACACAAGGAAGACGATATGGTGGGTACTCACCCCGTGCCACCCTGTGGTTTTACTTACGAGACCATGGAGAGGACATGAGAAAATGGGATGGAAAATCTACCGCGACCCTAGAGGCACGGGTACGTGAGTTGCAAAAGAAAACAATCAGGAAAAAGGGATTCTCCGAAAAGTTTGCTGCTCCAACTTCCAGCACACAGTCCTTCAAACGCAGAAACGAAGAAGATTCTGACCAGGATTAGGGGGGCCCTGCCTCCAGCCAGGGGGAGGAAAGGGACAATCGAGTTTATTGGACTGTGTGGATTCGATGGCCTGGCACATCAAACGCACAGAAGTATAAGGCTTTAGTAGACACCGGCGCACAATGTACTATAATGCCATCAAGCTATAAAGGACCAGAGCCCATCTATATTTGTGGAGTGACAGGAGGATCTCAGCAGTTGACTGTATTGGAGGCTGAAGTGAGTCTGACTGGGAATGAGTGGGAAAAGCACCGCATTGTGACTGGCCCGGATGCTCCATGTATCCTTGGCATAGACTATCTTAGAAGAGGATATTGCAAGGACCCAAAAGGGTTCCGGTGGGCTTTTGGTATAGCTGCCTTAGAGACAGAGAGCATTAAACAATTATCTACCTTGCCTGGTCTCTCAGAGGACCCTTCTGTTGTGGTGTTGCTGAGGGTCGAAGAACAGCAAGTGCCAATCGCTACCACAACTGTGCACCGGCGGCAATATCGCACTAACCGAGACTCCCTGATTCCCATCCATAAGCTAATTCGTCAACTGGAGAGCCAAGGAGTGATCAGCAAGACCCATTCACCTTTCAATAGTCCCATATGGCCAGTGCGAAAGTCTAATGGCGAGTGGAGACTAACAGTGGACTATCGTGGCCTGAAAGAAGTCACGCCACCACTGAGTGCTGCAGTGCCGGACATGCTGGAACTTCAGTACGAACTTGAGTCGAAGGCAGCCAAGTGGTACGCCACAATTGATATCGCTAATGCATTTTTCTCCATCCCTCTAGCAGCAGAGTGCAGGCCACAATTTGCCTTCACTTGGAGGGGAGTCCAATATACTTGGAATCGACTGCCCCAGGGGTGGAAACACAGCCCTACCATTTGCCATGGGCTGATCCAGTCTGCGCTAGAGCAGGGGGAAGCTCCTGAACACCTGCAGTACATCGATGACATTATTGTGTGGGGTGACACAGCAGAGGAAGTTTTCGAGAAAGGGAAGAAAATAGTCCAAATCCTTCTGAAAGCCGGTTTTGCCATAAAACAAAATAAAGTCAAAGGACCTGCACGAGAGATCCAGTTTTTAGGAATAAAATAGCAAGATGGACGTCGTCAAATCCCAATGGATGTGATCAACAAAATAACAGCTATGTCTCCACCAACTAACAAAAAAGAAACACAGACTTTCCTAGGTGTTTTGGGGTTTTGGAGAATGCACATCCCAAATTACAGTCTGATTGTAAACCCACTCTACCAAGTAACCCGTAAGAAGAATGAGTTTGAATGGGGCCCTGAACAGCGACAAGCCTTTGAACAAATCAAGCAGGAAATAGTCCATGCAGTAGCCCTTGGGCCAGTTCGAACAGGACCAGATGTAAAGAATGTGCTCTACACTGCAGCCGGGGAGAACGGCCCCACCTGGAGCCTCTGGCAGAAAGAACCTGGGGAAACTCGAGGTCGGCCTCTGGGGTTTTGGAGTCGGGGATACAGAGGATCCGAGGCCCGCTATACTCCAACTGAAAAGGAGATATTGGCAGCATATGAAGGAGTTCGATCTACTTCAGAGGTGGTCGGTACTGAAGCGCAGCTCCTCTTAGCACCCCGATTGCCGGTACTAGGCTGGATGTTCAAGGGAAGGGTCCCCTCTACGCATCATGCAACTGATGCTACATGGAGCAAGTGGGTTGCACTGATTACTCAGCGGGCTTGAATAGGAAACCCCAGTCACCCAGGAATATTGGAAGTGATCATGGAGTAGCCAGAAGGCAAATACTTATGGATATCATCAGAGGAGGAGGTGGGTCATGCTGAAGAAGCCCCACTGTGCAACCAGTTACCAGAGAATGAAAAGAAATATGCCCTGTTCACTGATGGGTCCTGTCGTATTGTGGGGAAGCATCGGAGATGGAAGGCTGCTGTATGGAGTCCTACGCGACGAGTTGCAGAAGCTGCTGAGGGAGAAGGTGAATCGAGTCAGTCTGCAGAAGTGAAGGGCATCCAGCTGGCTTTAGACATTGCTGAACGAGAAAAATGGCCAGTTCTCTATCTCTACACCGATTCATGGATGGTAGCAAATGCCCTGTGGGGATGGTTACAGCAATGGAAGCAAAACAACTGGCAGCGTAGGGGCAAACCCATCTGAGCTGCTGCATTGTGGCAAGATATTGCTGCTCGGGTAGAGAACCTGGCTGTGAAAGTACGCCACGTAGATTCTCATGTGCCCAAGAATCGGGCTACTGAAGAACATCAAAACAACCAGCAGGTAGATCAGGCTGCTAAGATTGAAGTAGCTCAGGTGGACCTGGATTGGCAGCATAAAGGTGAATTATTTATAGCCCGATGGGCCCATGACACCTCAGGCCATCAAGGTAGAGATGCAACATACAGATGGGCTCGTGATCGAGGGGTGGACTTGACCATGGACGCTATAGCACAGGTTATTCATGACTGTGAAACATGTGCTGCAATCAAGCAAGCCAAACGGTCAAAGCCTCTTTGGTATGGAGGACGATGGCTGAAATATAAATATGGAGAGGCCTGGCAGATTGATTACATCACACTCCCTCAAACTCGCAATGGCAAGCGCCACGTACTTACAATGGTGGAAGCAACCACCGGATGGCTGGAAACATATCCTGTGCCTCATGCCACCTCCCGGAACACCATCCTGGGCCTTGAAAAGCAAGTCCTATGGCGACATGGCACCCCAGAAAGAATAGAATCAGACAATGGGACTCACTTCCGAAACAACCTTATAGACACTTGGGCCAAAGAACATGGTATTGAATGGGTGTATCACATCCCCTATCATGTACCAGCCTCCGGGAAAGTTGAACGATACAATGGCCTGTTAAAGACTACCTTGAAAGCAATGGGCGCTGGGACGTTCAAAAACTGGAATACGCATTTGGCAAAGGCCACCTGGTTAGTCAATACTAGGGGATCTACCAACCGAGCTGGACCTGCCCAATCAAACCTGTTACGTTCTGTAGATGGGGATAAAGTTCCTGTAGTGCATGTAAAAAATATGCTGGGTAAAACAGTCTGGGCTACTCCTGCCTCAGGAAAAGGCAAACCTATTCATGGAATTGTTTTCGCTCAGGGACCTGGATCCACTTGGTGGGTGATGCAAAAGAACGGAGAGGTCCGTTGTATACATCAAGGAGATTTAATACTGGGTGAGAATAGCCCATGAACTGAATTGTACCGTGTTAATTAGTATATTATACTGTATGTTATCACTACCATGATTACTATAGGTGACTAATTAGAATGTATGGAAAAGAGTGTAACCTGAGCATGACACAAATGGTATGGAATAAGGGGTGGATAGATGTCCTGGTTTCAGTTAGAATTAATTTTCTTCCTAGTAGCTGGTGGAATGCTGTGTTTTGGCTTAGGATGAGAAGAGTGCTGATAACACCCCGATGCTTTAATTGTTGCAGAGCAGTGCTTATACTAAGCCAAGGACATCTCAGCCTTTTGCTCTGTCCTGCCAACGGGCAGGCTGGGGGTGCACTAAGAGCTGGGAGGGGACAGACCCAGGACAGGTGACCCAAACTAGCCAAAGGGGTATTCCATACCATCTGACGTCATGCTAAACAATATATAGGGGTGGCTAGCCGGGGGAAGGGGGCCGGACTGCTCGGGGTTAGGCTGGGCATCGGTCAGCGAGTAGTGAGCAATTGCATTGTGCATCACTTGTTTGTACATATTATTATTACTTTCCTATTATCACCATTGTATTATTATTATTATTATTATTATTATTATTATTATTTTTGTTATTATTATTTTCCTGTCTTATTAAACTGTCTTTATCTCAACTCACGGGCTTCACTTTCCATTTCTCTCCCCCGTCCCAGAGAGGGAGGGGGGAGGGTGAGCGGACGGCTGCGTGGTGTTTAGCTGCCGGCCGGGTTAAACCACGACACAGTAGGAATGTTTCAGGGGACCATGTCAAAGGCTTTATAGAAGTCCAGGTAGATGACATTAATAGCTCTTCCCTTGTGTGATGAGGAATATCAAAGAATAGAACATAACAGTGGAATTCCTTTATGTGTATAAAAACATATATGTTTGTATTTATATATATTTTTTGTGCTATCATGTCAAGGCCTCCAAAGAATATTACATATTTCTATATATTTCTGAAGACTATCATATACCCTTGGTGTATCATATCAAACAATGTCCTCACATTGAAGGAATAAACTGGCAGCATGAATGAGTACCTTAATCAAAGAAAATAGATGAAAT
Source organism: Anas platyrhynchos (assembly GCF_047663525.1). Lineage (NCBI taxonomy): Eukaryota > Metazoa > Chordata > Aves > Anseriformes > Anatidae > Anas > Anas platyrhynchos. Next base: position 1,341,522 of record NC_092619.1, on the reverse strand, counting down.
GAAAATACCAGGGTTGATTAAATAAAGATTTTTAAATAACACCCTCCACACCTCCCAGCCTAATTTCATTAGAAGCCAAAAGACTCGTGTTATTTTCATCAAAAATCCAAAGTAAAGAATCAGATGAGTCTCTACAAAGAAAATTAACTCTATGCCACCCCAAACCAACTGAAACCCTTCCCTCAGCAGGGTTAGGGAGATCCCTCCCTGTCCTTGTATGAGTGTTCTGCCTGAAACCAGGACATTGGAAGGTGATTTCCCAGACATCGTATTTTTTTTAATGTGAGGAAAATATCATCCTGGAAATGAGTTTCTTTCCCCAGCCATGGGAGGGAACATCAGTGATTGTTTTAGTCTGTTTCAAAGCTGGTTCCCCTGGAGACCCAGGGACATCTCAAGGAACACAAGAGAGGGCAGAGACAACGAGGCCTTGGGCTGGAGCTGTGCTGCTGAGCTGGGCTGGGCTCCTGGGCCCAAGGGGATCTGCTGGCAAGCGGGCAGCACTGCAGAGAGACAGCTCTGCCCAGGAGCAGCTCCTCTGCACAGTGCAGCAGGGCTGGGGGCACTCCCTGCAGGGGACAAGGGCAGCTGAGAGAAGAGACAGAGATGTTAAAGGCAGTGTGAAAGGGAGATGTTGAGAGCTCACTGTGGGAGAAATCTTCACAGCCCTGAACAGGGTAAGTGTCTGTGTGAGGGTAGGCAGGTGCAGTATCATAGAGGATTCTCCTACAGCTGCCACTTCTATGGCTGGTAGGACATGTCACAGGGCTGTGCTGGCTTTTTTAGTGTGGAGGACAGGGATATTCCATGGATCAATGATGACCTGCCAAAGCTGTCAGAGGGACAGGACATGAAGGTTCCTTCTCACGGGACTGCCTACATCTGGGGTGCAGGCACGGGTGGCCAGGGCTGTGGTGCAGAGCAGGGTCCCTGCTGTGCCCCAGGGGCTGTGTGCCAGGGTAGGGCCTTAGCTGCCTGCCAGGCTTAGCACTCAGCCTGCCCGAGGATTGGCCCAGGGCGCTGCAGGGAGAAGCTGTGGGTGGAAGGAGCCCCCTAACAAGGGCAGGACAGGGCAGGGTGCTGCTGGTGCCCAGAGGCTGCTGCCTCATGCAGGCAGCTCACAGCTTCGCAGCACCCACAAGATATCTCTGGGGGTGATTCTTGACAGAGAAGACCAACTCCTGCATTACCTGTAGGGAAGGCAGTGTCTGGGGACTCTGCTTTCACTTTCCTGCCCTGAAGAGCAGTCAGAAGAATGCTAATGAAGTTGTAAGGTTGTGTCAGTCACGGAGGATATTAGACCATTACACTCAAAGGGATCTGTAGGTCTGTGAGGAACCTCACGTTTTTCCTCCACACTCTTTAGCCTATATACAGCACCAACAACACCTTCATTGTTTCCTAAGGGTTTGTTGGATGTCCTGCTCAACACCTAAAATAGGGAAATGCCTTTGGCCATTGGTATTTAGCAGATTGACTAGGGCAGTACTGATTCTGGATGAGCTTGCAGAGGATCTGTCTGGTCCTTATGTACCCTTAGGAAGTAAACCTGAAAACTAGAGGCAAAAGAATGTCTTCCTCAAAGGAAAGTAGCAGTCTGTCTTGCTGAGGAGGTTTCGATAAAACAGAATACATAGGTTTAGCTCAGAGATGTCTCTCTAACTTTTCTCTGTCTTTTCCACCACTGGAAGACAACCATGCCCTGAGGCAGCAAATGTCCAACAGCAGCTTCCCCACAGAGTTCCTCCTCCTGCCATTCGCAGACACACGTGAGCTGCAGCTCCTGCACTTTGGGCTCTTCCTGGGCATCTACCTGGCTGCCCTCCTGGGCAACGGCCTCATCCTCACAGCCGTAGCCTGCGACCGCCGCCTCAACACCCCCATGTACTTCTTCCTCCTCAACCTTGCCCTCATCGACATGGGATCCATCTCTATCACTGTGCCTAAAGCTATGGTGAGTTCCCTCTGGGACACCAGGACCATCTCCTATGCAGGTTGCACTACCCAGGTTTTTTTCTTTGTTATGTTTGTAGCAGCAGAGTTTTATACTCTCATAATCATGGCTTATGACCGCTACATTGCTATCTGCAAACCCCTGCACTATGGGACAATAATGACCAGCAGGACTTGTGTCAACATGGCAGCAGCTGTCTGGGGCTGTACTTTTCTCTATGCTGTGCTGCACACAGCCAATACCTTTTCCCTCCCCCTCTGCCAGGGAAATACTCTGGACCAGTTCTTCTGTGAAATTCCCCAGATCCTCAAGCTCTCCTGCTCAGATGCCTACCTCAGAGAAGTTGGGCTTCTTTTTGTTAGTGCTGTTTTAGCATCTGGCTCTTTTGTTTTCCTTGTGCTGTCCTATGTGCAGATCTTCAGGGCTGTGCTGAGGATCCCCTCACAACAGGGCCGGCACAAAGCCTTTTCCACATGCATCCCTCACCTGTCTGGGGTCTCCCTGTTCATCGTCACTGACATATTTACCTACCTGAAGCCTCCCTCTATGTCCTCCTCCTCCCTGAATCTTTTGCTGGCAGTTCTGTACTCGGTGGTGCCTCCAGCAGTGAACCCCCTCATCTACAGCATGAGGAACCAGGAGCTAAAAGATTCAGTGCGGAAACTGATGACTGGATGATTTTCAGAACCAATAAATTGCATGTTATCTTCTGCATATTACTCATAATGTAACTCATTATAGGTGCAGATTTTGTTATTATTATTTTATTTTTTTGGTGTGTGTCTGTGTTTCTTCTTTATTTTCTGTACTTCTAATAGTGTCTTCTGCAAAGAATATTTATTCTTCATCCCCATCTATTTAAGTATTTTCCTGTTTTGTTTGACTCAAAGGCTTGGTGTAAATGAGGAACCAGTCTTTCCTTGTTATTTAAATATAAGAAAGAACCCTGCAGTAACTTGCTTGCCTGAGATCCTTCCCCAGAGACCTGTGGTAGAGCTGCAGAGGCACTTGGTTTTGTGCACAGGTTGAGGGAAAAAGAGTCCTGGCACAGCAGCACTGCCACGGAGCCAAACAGCTTGGTCTTTCCCAAGCTGCTCTCCCTTTCACCTCCTGTGCTCTCCTTCAGAGCCCTTGTGTTGCTGTGAGGAATGATTGCTCTTGTCGTTTGCTCACCGTGCTGCTGTTTGGCAGTCCTGTGTCCACAGGCAGGGACAGGCCAGGGGCACTTCTCTAGCACAGCTGGCTCTGCACCAGCATCTTCAGCATAAGAGGGGATCTGCTGAGGGCAGTGCCTGAAGGCTCAGCTCCTCTCCTGGATATTACTAAAGGATGGACTCAAAGAGGCTCCTTTCTTTGCTTGTTTATCTGTGGGCTCATGGGGATGAGATTAGAGTCCCAGGATCAGGATTTAGTCAGGGAGGGGGTTGATTCTGGAATTGCCTGCTAGTACCCAGCACCCATATAAATGGTGACTTCACCTGCCTGCATCCGCCACATGCAACAGGGCTGATGGCAGGCAGGCATCTTTCTGGAAGGAAGCAGGAGCTGTCAGGAGAGCCCAGGGGATTTGCAGGGACAGCATGTGCCAGGGAGTCAGCAAGGCATGGAGCCCACCCACAGTGCACAAGCATGTCCAAGGTGGAACAGCCCAAAGAGAAAGTACTAAATCTGTCTGTGAACTCCAAGGAAAACACGAGGCATCGGGAAAACTCTTCTGAAGTAGAAGAGAAGTTGTGCCCTTCAGGCAGAGTACCAGAGGGATTGTGCAGGGCATCCCCTGCACCCAGTGCTCCTGGAGGAGCTGGGAAGAGGCCTCCTGAGCACAACAGCTCCTTGCAGCCCTGTGGATGCTGGCTGTGAGGTCACTTCTGTCCAAGCACCTGGCTGGCCAACAGCAGGAAGGCAGAGCCCCTGAGGTCATAAATGCCCTCAGAAAGCTGCCCCCAACAGGGTGACACATTCGGGAAGGTCAAGGGAGAGCTGAGAGAATAAAGGAGGGAGATCTGGGGGAGAGAAGAGGGGTTTGGCTATGACAAAGGAAAGATTTGGAAGAGGTGAGAGGGGTCCAGGTAAGGCCGCTGCTGCTGCAACATTCACTTCAAAAATATATACGTTATGGCAAGTTTTCTAACCAATAACCTTAAAACATAATGCTAACCTAGTGCTAAATGCTATCCCTCACCCCAAAAGGAATCCACCACTCTAAACCCCAACCTCATTTCCTACCTTGAAGTCAAACCCCATACACATTACTTGTTACCATTAGTCTTAACATATTACTCTTGCTATTCCCTAGTTCTTAATCCCTACAATTATAGTGCTAGATATCATCCCTTAGCAAGGTACATAATAAAGCCCTAACCAGAGATCTATCTCATACCCTAAATACTGTCTATCCAATGCAGAATACACAAGGCTTGCTCTGAGACTCTGTTCAATCCCTAATCTGAAAGGAAATACCTAATCCTTAGACCCTAACCTAAACGCCTAATCCTCAAATCCCTCATTCCTGCACTCTTATCACAAAATTGAAGCAATTTGGCTGCATGATTCTGGGCATCAGAGAAGCTGAAAGGCCATCAGGAGATGTATAGCCTTGGAAGATGACAACGACCTTGTTTTTATTGCATTAGGTGCTAGGCGTCAATGAGGGTGCCAGGTTTGGATGTTCTTAGAGGGTGTCGATTGTGCTTTAGAAACACTGAATCCAGTCGGAAGCAGTTGGTTTTGGTGCGGACTGTGAGGTCACTTCTGCCTCTGGAGCTGAGAGGCTAGCAGCAGGAGGATGGCTGGGCAAGGGATTGGGAGGTCCCATCTTTCTGAAGTAGCTGCCAGGTCAACCCTTGCCTCCTGGCTGGCAGACGGGCCTTTTAGGCTCACATCTCCCAGCGTCTGTCACAGGCCAGCAGAAGACACCTGTCTGGTGTGGTGCTTGTATGATGCCCTCTGCCCAATTACCTGAAAGGCCCATGCAGTAGCAGCCTTGGCTGTGGGTTGTCAAGTGTCTTGTGCCCGTGTACATGACTGGGGAACAGCATGCATGTGGCTTAGTTGGATCTTTCTGAGTAGCTGAAAGGCCAGCAGGAAGGCCACATGGACTGGAAGATCACGGTGAGGTTCCTTCTGTCTGATCGGCTGACAGGCCCCAGGAAGGCTGATGGGTGTGGATGCCTGTGTGACGAATGGTTTCTGAGATGTTGGAAGTTTTGTTGGTCATGGTATACTGCATGTGAGAGAAAACCTGTCTCAAAAGAAAGCTTTTGTGATGGAGTTAAGGCATGAGAGGGAAGATAAGTGATTGGAAAGGGTGTGCTATAGTGTCAGAAGTCACCTGGAGGGAATCTGTTATCAGTCCATGAGTTTGTGTTTCAGGGCACAGCTGGAGCAGGTACAGACATCAATGAAAGTGCCTAAATGTCAAGGAGAAAGCAAGGTGAGAAAGCAAGATGGATGTTTGCATCCTGAAGGGGAACAGGGACAGATGTGGGACATCATAGGAAAGCCAGCAGTGGAGATGGACAAGTGCACTGGCAAGGCTAGACTTAGCCAAGAGAACAAAGTGTTATAAATAGCTCAGTCCCAAATTAGGATTATAATCAAAGTTTACAAAGTTAAACTACAAAGTTTATTTATTAAAGGAATAGAGGTAAGCAAACAGCGCTGGGTGCCCCAGGAGTCTCCGCTCCACCAGGATGCACACCAGTTACATCAAGTAGCTGATTTTTATGCTCCTAGACTAATACATATTCATTACTACTTCTAAAAAAACCTGGATTATTATAATTAGCTTCCGGGATCCAGTCCCTCCTACTGGAGCATGCGCATCAGTCTCCGCTGGTCCCCCTGGGGGTCTCTGGGGACCTTTCATGCTGAAGGCTCGTAATCTTCCTCTCAGTTTTTTTGTCTTGTCATTCCCCTTTGTATTCCTTGGCAGCATGTCAAAAGCTTACACAGCGTCCCCTGCAAGTTTTGTCTCCTAGCCATCCTTCATCTTCTTCTTTCTTCTCCTTAATATCCTGGCCACCTGGCCAGATATCGGGGGCTTGCATAGTGTCCCATTCAGAAGCCATAACAGTCACTAGTTGTTAGCAGTTGTTCTGAAAGCCCCAGACATCAGAGACTTCAAAGAAAGAACCTACAAATACAAATAGCTCTCTTATTGACACTTCACAAGTTGTTAAAACATTCCTCACAGGCCATTCACAGGGACAGTCCAGTCACATCTATAGCAGTGCTAAATCAACCACAAAGAAGGCAAGAAGGCTGTAACTGTTAGGAATAAGAGTTCGGAATCAGTAACAAAAGCAAATAGGCTCATGGATTTGAGGACTATTTCTGAAGATTTGATAAATTGACTATAATGAGGGGGAGACTGGGACACGGGGAGGAAAGGGAAGAAACCACATCTGTGGAAGAATTAAATTGCCAGTGCAGGACCCAGAGACAGACAGAACTGCTCTCTAGCGACACGAATTGTTAAAACATTCCTTTGAAAGGTACAAGAACTCTATACATTAACCATACTGTTTTTCTTAGACTTGTGGTTATACAAGGGTATGTAAGACAGAAGGTCACATTCATCATACCATGCGGCCCTAGCACTGTTCCATACTGACACGAAACAGATGAACATATCTCACACCTTCAAGACAGATCTGTATGTCAACCAGGAAAGTGGACCACTATGCAGAGAGGTATCCAGTACCTGAGGAAATTACCCATGCTGAAGGTGGACAACAAACAGCTGTCCACAGATCCAGATGAAGTCAAGTGCACATGATCCATGTGGCAGAAGTTTGTATGGAGTGCACCATCATCATATGCCAGCTCATTGGCAGTAATGAGGTGGAAATACCATGAGAAACACACAGTGGATGAATTTGTTATCCAACTCTGGCAGTATGAAGAAAGTCTCGCTTCTTCCCTATGGCCCTGTACCTCATATATGGAGAAACTGCCTGAATAGGTCCAAGAGCTACAAGAGACTACGTCTTCCTCCCCACCTGTATGAACCAATACCTCAGCTGTCAGGCGGAAGTGTCTCTCTACTCAAGAAAGGTGATATAGGGGGTACATACCACGTGCAACCCTATGGTTTTAACTGTGTGACCACGGAGAAGCCATGAGAAAGTGGGATGGAAAATCTACCTCCAGCCTAGAGGCACGGATACATGAAGCGCAAGGAAAAACATTCACAAAAAGTGGTTCTTCTGAGAAAATTGCTGCTCCTGTTTCTAGTGGGCAGTCCTCCAAACAGAGTAATGAATACTATGAGCAGGACTAGAGGGGCCCTGCCTCCAGCCAGAGGGGAGGAAGGGGGCAATTGGGTGTATTGGACTTTGAGGACTATGTCCTGGCACATCAGTCCCAAGAATTACCTGTATTGGAAGCTGAAGTGAGTCTAACTGGGAAGGAGTGGCAAATGCAACCCATTGGGACTGACCTGGAGGCTCTGTGCCACCTTGACATAGACTACTTCAGGAGAGGGTACGTCAAAGATCCACAAGAGTATTGGTGGACTTTGGCATAGCTGCCTTGGAGATGGAGGACATCAACCAGTTATGTCTACTGTTACAAATGGCTCAGGATTCAAATTAGGATTAAATGAAAAATAGGATTTATTAAAAGAATATAAAGGAATAGAGGTAAGCAAACAGCGCTGGGTGCCCCAGGAGTCTCCGCTCCACCAGGACGCACACCAGTTACATCAAGCAGCTGATTTTTATGCTCCTAGACTAATACATATTCATTACTACTTCTAAAAAAATAGATTATTATAATTAGCTTCCGGGATCCAGTCCCTCCTACTGGAGCATGCGCATCAGTCTCCTCTGGGGATCTCTAGGGGTCTTTCATGCTGAAGGCTCGTAGTCTTCCTCTCCCCTTTGTACTCACTTGGCACCATACCAAGTTTATAGAACATTTTCTGCAGGTCTTGTCTCCCACCCATCCTTCAGCTTCTTTTTTCTTCTTCTTAATCTCTTGGCCCCCTGGCCAGATACCAGAGGTCTGGATAGTATCCCATAACAGTCACTAGTTGTTATCAGTTGTTCTGAAACTCCCAGACCTCAAACACAAATAGCTTTCTTATTGACACTTCACAAGTAATTAAAACATTCTTCCCCAGCCATTCACAGAGACAGTCACATCTATAGCAGTGTTAAGTTAATCTCGAAGAAGACAGGAAAAAAAAAAAGGCTGTAACTGTTAGAAATAGAACTCTGGAATAACAAAAGCAAACAGGTTCATAAATTTAAGGAGTATTTTCTGAAGACTTGATAAATTGCCTAGAATGAGGGGAGACTGGGACACACTGCATCTGTGGTTCAAGAATTAAATTGCCAGTGCAGGGCCCAGAGGTAGACAGGATTCAAACAGAATTGTTCTTTATGGACACGAATTGTTAAAACATTCCTCACAACAGGCAGGGCAGAATCCTCCGGGGGTCCTCAGGAACCACAGCCCCCTGGCTCTGCACAGCAGCACCACTCAGGGTCCTCCATTTCCTGAGCCGTGGCTGGCCCCAACCCGGCAGGGAGCTCAGCATGGCCCTTGCAGCCCCCTGCCCTGGGCCTGCCTCTCCTCTTGGCCTCGGCCCTGACCTTGTCTCTACTGGCAGGAGACCTCTTAACATGCGCTTCCTGGCCTCCCCTCGCCTCCAAACAGCTGCTGCCCACTCAGGCTGCTGGCACAAATGTGTCCTCACAAGCAGCACCACCCCATGGGCTGCTTCTCCTGGCCTCCCCCACCCCACTGCCTTGACTCCTTGTCTCTGCTGGGTCTCCTCCTTGTCACCAAAATGTGTCCCTTGGCTGTCATCTCCCTCTCTGCTTCCCCACATGAAGGTATATATGGGGTGGGATGTACTACCAATACATGAGGAAGTGTTTTTGTAATCCGCGTTGGTGATGGCACAAAAACACAGTTCCGTCACCAGTGACCTATATCCTTCTTCAGGTGAATTTTCAGGATCTCTATTCATCACAGGAGAGTACTTATGTTCACCTGTACTTGCATTGTCATCGCTTTCTCCATCAAGGTGTACTCCATCATCTTCCACGTACTTCCACCCATCCTGAATAAACAAACCCTGTTGAATGTCCCCTTTCTAGCTGCCTGTCTGAACCTATGCACTTCCCCTGGTTCTCCTGCTTTGCCCTCCCCTCTTTGATCTTTGTTCATTCAGACTGCTTTGATCACTCTTTGATCATTCAGACTGCTCTTGCTGACCCAGATACTGCTTTGAGCTTCATTGAGTTCAAGCTTACCCATTGATTAGCAGTCTGCCTAATTGTTTCTGTAGCAAGCTCCTCATCATTTATCGTTGAATTAAGATCATATGGAATAATACTAATCTTAATACTTATAATTTCCTATCAATTGGTATAAAATACTTAATTTACAGTCATCCTTTTGGGAAGGTAAACCTGACTGGAGACATACAAGATGAGGAGCTTGCTTTGCTGTTTGGAAAATTGCTGCATGTTTTCTTGTTGTTTGTTTTAAAATGAGGAAAAACCCTTGTGTGCCTATGTGCAGCCAGATCTCTGAGGAAAGCAGGTGGTAGCTGTTGCAAAGGGGTTCTAACATCCAGCTGCAGACCAGTGCAGAAGTGTGGTGTAAGGAAAAGTGATGCAAGCACCAGGTGGCCAGTGAGAGAAATGTCAGGGTTGGGGTGGTGAGGAGCAAAATTACCCAAGCACTGTCAGACCTCAAGAGTCTGATTTTCCTTCCTATGGACGTCTCCACTGGAGAAGCCCTGGGTTAATATCAATTGAAGAAAGATGCTCAAAACTGAAATGAAACAAAATTCACCCTTTAAAATGAGAAAAGATTTTTATTAGGTGCTTTCTGAAATCATCCTCCTTAACTACACTATGAAAGCTCTCCAATTAGTCGTCCTAGTCTTGAAGACTTGAATAAAACTATGGAAGACATGGTTCCTTAGGTGTTTCTGCATTTTAATGAGTTCCATGGTGGATTTTGGTGCTCAGTCTGTGAACCTGAGGTAATGAGAGGAGAATGACACAATTGGTTGAGCAAGTAAAGTCAGAAGGAAAGGTTGAAATGACTTGGAGTATTAATGGGCCCCACTGAGGGCCGTTACCAAGAGATTCTCCTCAGGGACTTGTTAGGGCAGACAATTGGAGGCCATGATTACAGATACGCAAAGCACTGTGCTGAGAAAAGTCTGGGTTTGCTGTGCTGAAGTAAAAGGGCCAGGTCCTGACTCCAGCCACTGGAAGGGAATGTCCTGCACTCCCATGTCTGGCTCTGTGCTCTTGCTTGGTGTCTGTGGGATGTGGTGGGCAGTGTGATGCCTCAAGAAGAACAATGGTATGACACCTCCCTGCCTCTGCACAGGGTCTCAGGAAAGCAATGAGCCCCCTTGCAATGACTATATTTCATCTCCTCATAAGCTCTATCCAAGGGGACAAAAAAGTCAGGTCTGCTGGGGCCTTCCCTTCTTGACAGCACCCACCTCTTTGTCCTCTCCAGACTTTCCTGTGCTGCCCCACACTTTGCCCTATTTCCTGGAAACCTGCAGACACCCATCTCTGTTCCCCACCTTGCTCCTGGCATTTCCGTGGTTTCCCCGATGTCTCATCAACCCTCACCAGCTGTTCCTTCAAACACAAAGCTGATCAAAGTGTCTGATCAAAGACATTCTTTGGGTGACCTCTAGCACCACAGCACAACCCTTTGAGGGACATTTCTTCCTCTTCATGGCCAGTGCCAACCTTCCAAGGTGCATTTTCTGGCAGGTTTTTCTCTCCTACTCTTTCTTGCTACCAAAGAAAGTTCCATCTAGGTGGAAACCAGTCCTGAAGTAGGCTTCCCTACCCATTGGCCTTCTTCAGCCTGTCAGCCAACTAGACACAAGTCACCTCACCAGCATCTTCCAAGCCAGGGGCCTGCTACTGGCCTTGCAGCTTCTTGTGTAGACACAGCCAAGCCTTGTGCCTGCTGCTGTCCAGTCATGGACTCAAGTAGAAGGGACAGGACAACCCATATCTGCGCCTTCTTTCTGACTGGGTCCTCCTGGGTATGTAGGCAGAGGGGATCCCACAGTCAGCATGCCAACCAGGTACCTTCTTCTGGTCTACCAGGACCACTGGCAGATGTCAGCTGAAAAGTACAGATCCCAGGTAGGAGTGTGAGCTGTCAACTACTTCAGACGGAAATGACCTCACAGTCCCTTTCACAGGCCAATTCCTCCTGCTGGTTCGGGAGATCCTGAGGTAGAGCTGAGCTCATCAGAGCATTCCCACCCATCTCCTCCTTGTGGCCTACAAGCTGATCAAATCCATGGCCGCTCACATTCATTTTGAATGCCATGTGACTGCATAGCAATCTCACAGTTCCTGCCCTGCCTCAAGGGAACAAGAACCTAATGTTAAGGGTTAGGAAAAGGGTTAAAGGTGAGAAGGTTAATGCACAGGAAGACAGGCTTTGGATTATAGTTGTTCATGTATGGCATTAGAGACTGTGGCAAACCTTGCTGGTTGAGAGATCAAGCAGCTGTTTAGTGGGAGGGTTTGGTGTTCTGCTTGTGGTGTCAGGTCTGTGGTTAGGGTATGGGCAAGCTGTTTGAGGGTTTTGTTTAGGTCTGCAAGAAGACCAGGATTAGATTGAGCATTTTAATGCTATAGTGAAGTGCAGGGATCAGGGTGAGCAATAGAGGAAAGGTAATTGAAAGAGGTTATGGACTAATATTGGCTTCAAGGGATATTGTGGTAAAAATTAGAGCAGTGGATTTCTGTCAGGGTGTGGAGTGGCATTTAGATTTAGGTATTAATGTAACAGGTTAAAATAGGGTAATGGCCTCACATGGCTGCTTTAAGTCAGCTTTATGGTAGGATCAACATTTCCTGAATATTCTTACCTCTTCAAAATAGTTAGCTTCTGCTGTCCAAGCTCCTCTTTCCTCCCCCAAATCTCACATCTCTCCTGGCCAGGCTCCTCCTGCCTTCCTAGTAAAGAAGTTTTTCCAATATCCAACCTAAATCTCCACTGGCGCAACTTTAGCCTATTCCCCCTTGTTCTATAAAAGGACATGTGGGAGAATAGACCAATGTCCACCTTTCTACAGCCTCCTTTCAGGTACCTATAGAGAGAGATATGGTCGCCCCTGAGCCTCTTCTTCTCCAGACTGAACAAGCCCAGCTCCCTCAGCCGCTCCTCGTAGGACTTGTTCTCCAGGCCCCTCACCAGCTTCATCGCCCTTCTCTGGACTCGCTTGAGCACCTCGATGTCCTTCTTGTAGGAAAGGGCCCTAAAGTGAACACAGTACTCGAGGTGCGGCCTCACCAGAGCCGAATACAGGGGGACGATCACCTCCCTAGCCCTGCTGGCCACACAGCTTCTGATACCAGCCAGGATGCTGTTGGCCTTCCTGGCCACCTGAGCACACTGCTGGCTCATATTCAGCCGAATGTCCACCAATACTCCCAGGTCCTTCTCTGCCTGGCAGCTTTCCAACCACTCATCTCCCAGCCTGTAGTGCTGCTTGGGGTTATTGCGCCCCAGGTGCAGGACCCGGCACTTGGCCTTGTTGAACGTCATACAGTTGGCCTCAGCCCATTGGTGCAGCCTATCCAGATCCTCCTGCAGAGCCTTCCTACCCTCGAGCAGATCGACACACGCACCTAACTTGGTGTCATCTGCAAACTTACTGAGGGTTCACTCAGTCCCCTCATCCAAATCATTGATAAAGATACTAAAGACAACTGGCCCTAGTCCTGAGCCCTGGGGGACTCCACTAGTGACCGGCCTCCAACTGCTGGTCACTAGCAGAGTCCTCCATTCACCACAACTCTTTGGGCCCAGCTACCCAGTCAGTTTTTAATCCAATGAAGTATACACTAGTCTAAGCCATGAACAGCCAGTTTCTTGAGGAGAATGCTGTGGGAAACAATGTCAAAAGCCTTGCTGAAGTCAAGGTAGACCACATCCACAGCATTTCTGTCATCCACTAAGTGTGTCACTTTGTTATAGAAGAAGATCACGTGCGTCAAGCAGGATCTGCCTTTCATAAACCCATGCTGACTGGGCCTGATCGCCTGGTTGTCCTCCAAGTGCCGCATGATGACTCTCAAGATAACCTGTTCCATGAGCTTCCCTGGTACTGAAGTCAAACTAACAGGCCCATCGTTTCCTGAGTCCACCCTCCAACCCTCATTGTAGATGGGCATCACATTTGCTAGTCGCCAGTTGACTGGCACCTCCCCTGATAGCCAGGACTGTTAATAAACGATAGAAAGCGTCTTGGTCAGCTCTTCCACCAGTTCTCTCAGTACCCTCGGGTGGATTCCATCTGACCCCACTGACTTGTGTACATCCAAGTGTCGTAGCAGGTCTCCAACCATGTCCTCATGGATTATGATTGCCCCATTCTGCTCCTCATCCCTTCCACCAGATCAGGGGGATGGGTATCTAGAGAACAACTGGTCTTGCTGCTAAAGTCTGAAGCAAAGAAGGCATTAAGCACCTCAGGCTTTTCCTCATCTCTTGTCCCTAAGTTTCCTCCCGTATCCGGTAAAGGATGGAGATACTCCTTAGTCCTCCTTTTTGTGTTTCTGTGTTTATAAAAACATTTTCTGTTATCTTTAACAGCAGTAGCAAGAGTGAGCTCCAGATGAGCTTTGGTCTTTCTAATTTTGTCTCTGCACAGCCTCATGACATCTTTATAGCCCTCCTGAGAGGCCTGCCCTTTTTTCAAATATCCTAAACCCTCTTTTTCTTCCTAAGCTCTAGCCTCAATTCTCTGTTCAGCCAGGCCAGTCTTCTTCCATGCTGGCTCATCTTTGGGCGTGTGGGGACAGTCTGCTCCTGAGCCATTAAGATTTCCTTCTTGAGGAGTGCTCAGCCTTCCTGGACTCCTCTGCTCTTCAGGACTGTCTCTCAAAGGATTCTGCCAAGAAAAAGGACTTAAATTTCTACATGGAAACAAAATATTTTCAAAAGATGAATGGAGTTGGAACAATTCTCTAAGAATGGCTGAACTTCAAGCCATGTCTGGACAGACAATACAAATTGGTTGCCAAATAACTAACCGGTCCACTTATAATCGGCCGACTGAAAATAAGACAGTTTCCAAAATAACTGAAACAATTTTACTTTCACCAAACCCATAATTGTGTACTGTCTTTGGGGTTACAGAGGCACAGAAATATTTGAATTCATGGTTAATACAGAAACATCATCGACTACAAAGGATAAGAAGCCTCTGCCTCCGCAGATACTTGAAAATGAACCGACTCAGCCCCCCATTGGTCTATCTCCATCTTCAATACAGGCCCTTACATAATTCAACATCAAATTCTCTTTAACCCTAGTTGGTCCCTAAAAAGGGTAGAGCTAGTGCTGCACATTACCACCTTTCTGAGAACTGCCTACACCGGCTGGTTAGCATGGTTACATGGACGTTCTCTAAAACAATCTCAGCGCGTGCCACGGGATGCAACTGGGTTATTACACTCACTGTGTAACCTTGAGGAGCAGGAATTACAAACAGCAGAGAGGCCTCAAAACACAGCATTATCATGCACTCTAACTCCACAGTCTAGCCCTTTCTTCCCTGAGTCAGAAGGGACCTCTGGAGGTGTTCAGTACCATCATCTTACTGAGCAGTGGTAGGTTCACAGGTAGATCAGGTTAGTCAGTGCTTTCTGCAGCTGGGTATTGAAATGTCTGAGCCCATGGCCCAGTGCTGATCCACAGTAGCTGTTCCACCATTACAGACACTGACGCCTGCAGGAGGATGGAGCTGGTCAAATTTCAAAGATTAGCTCCCCTTGGGTAGTCGGGAATGGCCATCCCCACACTCCCCACATGTGGTCCCCAAGCTGTTGGTACTACTATGCAGAACAAACAGGCTGCACAGAGGTACTTCAGACAAAGGTACTTCACGAAGGGGGAATTGAATCACTCCCCACCTTCCCTACCCTCTGCCTGCTGGGTGCCCACTCTCTTCCCTGAGATTGCGGAGTCACAGGTTCCCTGAAATACCTGGCTTTAGTTCTTTCCCTGTGGCCGAGCTCACGGTGGGAGATCTCTCACTTTCAGAGGGGCTGCAGTCACTGCCCACACCAGGCTCCCATGTCCTTGGAGGTACCCTGGGTGCTGCATGAAGCTCCAGATTCCCCTTCTGAAGGACTTCATCTATGGCTCAGATGTAGGAACAGCCCTGGCTATGTAGTGCAGTGACCATTTGCTGCCTCTGCTGTGAGCAGACACCCATGGATGAGTCTTAAATCTAGCCCTTGGTCTCTGACAGGTCACAATGCAAATATGAGCCATTCCCTCCTGAACCGAAGCAAGAACAGATCCTTGTGGGGAGCAATTCTTTGGGCCTATTCTTGACAAGTTTTTTGGGGAAAGGAATCCCAGCCTTCAGGCATTGCACTGGAGTAATTCCGTTTTATTACTGAGATGTCATGAGAGAGTCTTCACTGACTCACAGTGTTAGATGCACATCTATATGGCCTGCTAATGGGACAGAACAAGCTTGTTCATTCACAGCAGTGGGGGGAATCCAAATATTTATGTACAAATGCAAGGAACAGAAGCAGTAATAATGACCCAACCCCCTAAAAGAAATAATAATTAATAATAATAGTAATGAGTACAAAGACAACACAAGCTTGGAAGGGGATGCACTTGTATTCATTACTGAAGAGTGAAGGGATCTTTATAAGTACTGGAAAACATTCCCCAAATCTGTCTCCTAACTGCACACTTGAGCTCCTTGTTTTGCATGCTGTAGATGAGGGGGTTCAGAGCTGGGGGCACCATGGAGTACAAAACTGCCAGCAAAAGATTGAGGAATGGAGAAGAGATGGAGGGGGGCTTCAGGTAGGCAAATATGCCAGTGCTGATGAACAGGGAGACCACAGCCAGGTGAGGAAGGCATGTGGAAAAAGCTTTGTGCTGGCCCTGCTGTGAGGGGATCCTCAGCACAGCCCTGAAGATTGGCACATAGGACAGCACAAGGAAAACAAAACACCCAAATGCTAAAACAACACTAACCACAAGAAGCCCAGCTTCTCTTAGGTACGCATCTGAGCAGGAGAGCTTGAGGATCTGGGGAAGTTCACAGAAGAACTGGTCCAGGAGATTTCCCTGGCAGAGGGGCAGTGAAAATGTATTGGCTGTATGCAGCACAGCATAGAGAAAAGTACTGCCCCAGACAGCTGCTATCATGTTGGCACAAGTTCTGTTGGCCATTATTGTACCATAGTGCAGGGGTTTGCAGATGGCAATGTAGCGGTCATAGGCCATGATGGTGAGAAGATAAAACTCTGCTGAGACAAAGAGAATAGAGAAAAAGACTTGGGTTGCACAGGCTGCATTGGAAATGGTCGTGGTATCCCACAGGGAATTGGCCATGGCTTTGGGAACAGTGGTGGTAATAGTGCCCAAGTCAATGAGAGAGAGGTTGAAGAGGAAGAAGTACATGGGGGTGTGGAGGTGGTGGTCGCAGGCTATGGCTGTGAGGATGAGGCCGTTGCCCAGGAGGGCAGCCAGGTAGATGCCCAGGAAGAGTCCGAAGTACAGGAGCTGCAGCTCGCGTGTGTCTGCGAAAGGCAGGAGGAGGAATTCTGTGGGGAAGCTGCTGTTGGACATTTACTGTCCTCTCAGGGCAGGGTTGGCTATCTGTGTTGGAAAAGACATAGACAATTAGGACAGGGTTTTTGATCAAAACCCTCTTCATTTCTCACAGACCCTTTTCACACCCACTTTCATTCTCCCCATCTCAGGTTGGTATAGTTACAGTAACACAGATGGCAATCTGCTCTCTGTTGGTTGAGTGCACTATGAGGAACCTGGAGGATTCTTCAAAGAGAGCCCCCCACTTCTGGGGAGGTTCCTGTTTGTGGATGGCCTGAGATTTGAGAAGGGAATTTGTAGCTTTGTCCATGTGGGACTAAACTCCAAGGCCAGCATTCAGCATTTATGTTGACACCCATGGCCATCTGCCCCTGAGACAAGGTCACTGGGAGGGATTCTTCTGCTTACAATCATAGAATCGTTAAGGTTGGAAAAAATCTCCAACATATTCTAAGCCAACCATTCTTCTATCACCAATATCGCCCACTAAACTATGGCCTTAATTATTATGTCCAAGCTTTTGTTAAACACCCCCAGGGACAGTGACTCCAACACCTCCCTGGCAAGCCATTCCAATGCCTGACCATTCTTTCCGGGAAAAACATTGCTCCTCATTTCCAACCTGAACCTCCCTGGTGCAACTTGAGGCAATTCCACCTTGTCCTACTGCTGGTTATCTGCGCGAAGAGGCTGACTCTCAGCACCTCACAATTTCCTTTCAGGTAGTTGTAGAGTCCTTCCTCCTCACCTTCTTCAGTGACCAAGTGACCGAGCCAGTAACCACTGAGACAAAACCTGTTCTCACCTCAGCCTGTCCCCTGCTCTTTCTCTCCAGGCATGAGAATTGGAGAGGGCAGGATGGAGGAAACAACACTGTCACTGTGCTGTGTGCCCTTGGTGAATTGTACCCATCATACAGAGGGGCTGTGCAGTAGCTTCATGCTCATTCTTCAGAAGATGGGCTGTGACACGGAGTCATACTGATGCCATTTCATAGGGCTTAGCTTCTCCCACTACACCTGTGCAATGTTCTCAAAGGGGTAACCATCCTTGTCTTCAGGCCAATGTGAAGTGCCCTAAGGATCAGTACTTGCGAAGGCAGAGCCAGATCATTTCTTAGTCCTTTTGACTGCCCTGCCAGGAGCTCCACAGGTTAGAAGGGCCCTTTGGCACCTTGTTCCCCTGCAGACACCTCCTGAGCACCAGTGTCTGATCCTCAGCTGAACTCCTCCCCACCACTCCAAGGAGCTGACACACCCAAGAGCCCCTGCTGAAGAGAAAGACTGAAACAGGTGGAGGGAAGAGGACAAGCAGCATGACCGAAAGAGGGGAGGGGAGAGACAGATGAGCAAGCAGAAAGGGGTCACCCTGCCAAGCCATGCCTGCTGCCTGCCAGGCAGCACCATGGCAGAGCAGTGGCTCTCAGCCCATTGCTGAGCACTGGGACAGGGCACATAACAGGAAAGGAAGATCTGCCTTCTTCTGGGGCTCTGGCTACACAGGAGGCAGCTGCTACCCAGGACCCTCCAGCCCAGAGGGCAGAGGCTCTGCTGGGTGGGAGAGGAGAGCTGAGAGGGGTAGCTCAGGGTTGGATCCTGCATTGCAAGGGATGGCAGGAGGTGCCTATATGTCCTCTGCAGCAGGGTTTCCCTTTTCAGTTCCCTCTTTCCCTGCTGATCTCTGCTGCCTGCAACCGTCCCTGCCAGGAGCTGCTTCTCTGTCGTCACGTCTGTGCCCTGCCAGTGCTCCCAGAACCCATCCCATCTGCTGTGCTCAGCTCTGCCCTGCACCCTCTCAGTGTGTACAAGTGCTGAACAGCAGGTCACAAAAGCCCTGATGAAACTGGGAAGGTGATGCTGCTGCGTTATGAAGGCTTGTGGGTACTGAAAGGACTTTCTGCGGTTCCTCATAAAATCTGGGTTGACATAAAATCTTCTCTACTCTGTACAGCTCTGTTTCCATTCCCATCCTGATGAACCAAACAGAGGTGAAAGCACAGCTTCAGGAAAGCCTCAGACTTGACCTTCCTTTTGAAGTGTCCCCTCTGACATGGTCTGGTGGGTGCCATGGAGCTGTGAGCAGCCTGACCCAGATAGACGTTTCCAGGCACCACCAGGAACCTGCCCTGCCCTTCCCTGCTGTGGGAGCTCCTTCCACCCACAGCTTCTCCCCGCAGTGTCCTGGGCAGCTGCCCAGGCAGGCTGAGTGCTGAGCTTGGCAGGCGGCAGAGGCCCTGCCCCAGCACACAGCCCCTGAGGCACAGCAGGGACCCTGCTCTGCACCACAGTGCTGAGAACCCCTGCCTGAACCCGGCCTGCACAGCCAGCATCTGACCTCTGAAGGAGGAACCCTCATGTCCTGTCCCTCTGACAGCTTTGGCAGGTAGTCCCTGCTCTGCACCATGTCATTCTCCTCTTATTCAAAGAAACTCTGAGTCCCCCTGACAGCTCCCATAGGCTGTGGGATTTGCCATCAAATCTGGAGATGGCACCAGGAACAACAGTGGTGTTGCCCTGAAGCCAGAGACTTACCCTGTTCAGGCCTGTGAAGATTTTGTTCCCGCAGTGAGCTCTCAGCATCCCTCCTCCACACTGCCTTTAACATCTCCCTCCCTTCTCTCAGCCACCCTTGTCCCCTGTAGGCAAAGCCCCCAGCCCTGCTGCGCTGTGCAGAGGAGCTGCTCCTGGGCAGAGCTGTCTCTCTGCAGTGCTGCCCGCTTTCCAGGAGCTCCCCTTTGGCCCAGGAGCCTGGCCCAGCTCATCACCACAGGGAGCTCTTGACAAGTCCCTGGGCCTCCAGGGGAATCAACTTTGAAACAACTTCTCCCCCTGTACTCGGCTCTGGTGAGGCCGCACCTCGAGTACTGTGTTCAGTTTTGGGCCCCTCGCTACAAGAAGGACATCGAGGTGCTTGAGCAGGTCCAAAGAAGGGAGACGAAGCTGGTGAGGGGCCTGGAGAACAAGTCCTACGAGGAGCGGCTGAAGGAGCTGGGCTTGTTCAGCCTGGAAAAAAGGAGGCTCAGGGGTGACCTTATCACTCTCTACAGGTACCTTAAAGGAGGCTGTAGTGAGGTGGGGGTTGGCCTGTTCTCCCACGTGCCTGGTGACAGGACGAGGGGGAATGGGCTTAAGTTGCACCAGGGGAGTTTTAGGTTAGATGTTAGGAAGAACTTCTTTACCAAAAGGGTTGTTAGACATTGGAACGGGCTGCCCAGGGAGGTGGTGGAGTCACCATCCCTGGAAGTCTTCAAAAGACGTTTAGATGTAGAGCTTAGGGATATGGTTTAGTGGGGACTGTTAGTGTTAAGTTAGAGGTTGGACTCGATGATCTTGAGGTCTCTTCCAACCTAGAAATTCTGTGATTCTGTGATTCTGTGAAAATGAAGTGAGAGAGGGAGTTAGGACAATACAATAACTTACTAACATTTTAGAAAAAATTTACTGGACTGGGCTGGGAAGAGGACAGGAAGGTGTGGATAGCTGGGGAGGCTGAGCTGGGTTGGCCTTCTGCAAGTGTCAGGGAGGACCAGCAGAGCAGGGGCTGGGCTGGGCCCTTTTCATCTAAAGGCTGCATGTGTAAACATGAGTCTGGATGTGTGGCCGGCCTTCTGAAGCATGAGCTGATTGGCAGGCAGAGAACCTGAGGGATTGTGCAGGGCATCCCCTGCACACACTGCTCCTGGGTGTGCTGGAAAGAGGCCTCCTCATCACAACAGCTCCTTGTAGTCCTGTGGATGCTGGCTGTGAGGTCACTTGTGTCCCAGCCCCTGGCTGGCCAACAGCAGGGAGGCAGAGCCTCTGAGGTCATAAAGGCCTTCAGAAAACTGCCCCCAGTAGGGTGACTCCTCTGGGGAGGCCAGGGGAAATGCTGGGAGAATAAAGGTGGGAGATTTGGGGGAGGTAAGAGGGAGTTGGCTAAGAGAAAGGAACGATTCTGAAGAAGAGAGAGGGGTTCAGGTAAGGCTACTGCTGCTGCAATACATAGTGGGAATAAATTCATGTTAGATCCTGACAATATTTCTAACGAGTAACCAGAAATCCTAGGCCTACCCTGAAGTGCTACCTCTCATCCTGAAATGAATCCTCTGTAGTAATCACCAACTTTGAACCTTACCCTGAAGACAAAGCCCATAACCACTCAGACATAACCATTTACCATTTTTTACCCCATTGCTCACCATAATCCACAGCCCTTAATTCCTAGCATTAAATTGCCTTAACCCTAGCCCTCACCCAGGCAGAAGTAAAACCATAACCAAAAATCCAGCCCATAGCCTAAATACTGAATGGGTTCACAAAGCAGAACACCAAAGCCTTCCCCATAGCCTCTTTCCAAACACTAACCTGGAAGGCAAGGTCTAATCCCTAGACCTAAACCAGAACACCTAATCCTCAAATCCCTCATTTCTGGACTTTAATGATGAAAGCGAAGTGTCTGGCTGTGGAGGCGATGCTGGGGTCACTTTTGCCTCCGGAGCTGATAGACTATCAGCAGGAGAGTGGCTGGGCAAGGGACAGAGAGGAGGTATGTGGCTTGGTTGTGTCTATCTGAGGAGCAGAAAGGCCTGCAGGAAGGCTATATTGCTTGGAAGATCATGGAGAGGTTCCTTTTGTCTGGTCAGTTGACTGGCCACAGGAAAGCTGATAGGTTGGGATGCCTGTGTGAAGGATGGTTTCTGAGATGTTGGAAATTCCCTTCGTCACAGAAAACTTACCCTGATCACGGTGAGAGAAAACTTGCTAGAAATTGAGGCTTGGATGATGGAGACAGGGCATGAAAGGGAAGATACATCGCTAAAAGGCTTTAGTGTCAGAGGTCATCTGGAGGGAATCTATTCTCCGTCCATACCTTTGTGTTTCAAGGCACAGCTGGAGAGGGTACATGAATCATCAGTGAAGGCACAGCAGTGCTAAGCAAGGTAGGAAAACAAGATGCATGTTTTCAGCCTGCAGGGAAACTGGGACGGGTGTGGGACATCATCGGGCAGCCAGTGGTGGAGATGGACAAGGAAACTGGCAAGAGTAGACTTAGCCATTAAAAACAAGGTCTTCTCCACAGAAGCCTGCAGTTGCACCTTGTAGATCCCTTGCACCAGCTCCCTCCTTAGAGAAATGGCCATGAAGGAGACCATGGTGGAGCAGGTGGACCTGCACTGAAGAAGGCTGCAGCCTGTGGAGGAACCCCACCAGAGTAGATTCTGTCCCAGAGCTGTAGCCCGTGGAGAGGAGCCCATGCAGGAGCAGGTGACCTGGCAGGAGCTGCTGCCCGTGGGGGAGCCAGGTTGGAGCAGTGTGCACCTGAGGGATGGACTCCGTGGTACGGACCCATATCTGAAGCAGTTCTGGAAGAGTTGCTGCCTGTAGGAAGCCCACACAGGATCAGTTTGAGAAGGATGTGATCCCATGGGAGGGATCCCACGTTGGAGCAGGGGAAGAGTGACCAAGAAGGTCAGAAACAAAATTCTATAGACTGACCACAGACCCCATTCCCCTGTTCCCCTGTGCTGCTTGGGAGGAGGAAGATGGTAGATGGGGGAAAGTGTTCTGGGCTTTCTTCACTTTGTTTCTCACCTCTTTAGCTTGCTAGTAATAGGCAATAAATTTTACAGTCTATCTCCCTACTCTGAGTCTGTTTTGCCCATCACAATAGTTTTTGAGCACTCTCCCTGTCCTTCTCTCAACCTTTGAGCCCTTTGCATCATATTTTCTCCCCCTTTCCTTTTGAGGAAGGGACAGTGATAGAGTGGTTGTGTTAGAGCTCAGCTGCCCACCCAAGTAAAACCACCACAGCTTGGAAGAGGTGATCCATGAAGACTAAGCAGCTTCCTTGGGCCCCTCTCCCCTGAAGGGCTTTGTCCCATGGGACTCTACAAAGGAAATGCCCCAAGAGGCTAAAGTCTGCTCTCCTGAAGTCCAGGGTAGTGAGCCTTCTGTGCTCCCTCCTTGCTGCACTTAGCATCCTAAACTGCACCATTTCATGGTCACTGCAGCCCAGGCTGCCCTTGAGCTTCACATTCCCCACCAGCCCCTCCTTGTTGCTGAGAACGACGTCCAGCATAGCACTTCTCTCCGCTATCAATGGAAGAAGGAAGGTATCATTAATGCATAACAGGACCTTCCTGGATTGACTATGTCCTGCTGTGCTGTCCCTCCAGCAGACACCAGGATGGTTGAAGTCCCTTCTGAGGACCAGGGCTTTTGAATGTGAGGCTGCTTCTATGTGTTTATAGAGGGCCTCACCTGCTGGTCTTGCTGATCAGGTGGCCTGCAGCAGACTCCCACTATAATGTCCCCTGTCCCTACCCTCCCTTTCTCCTGACCCATCAGCTCACTGTCAGATCCTCACTCATCCCCAGGCAGAGCTCCATGCACTCCAGCTGCTCACACACATAGAGGCCACACTGAACTGAACCAACTGAACAAGCTCCCGTGGGTTTGTGGGGTGTGTGAGGGGAGCTTCATCACACAAGGATCACCACATGGATCAAGAGTGTCCAGCCGGAGATGAGATGCCTCATATGGATCAGTGCCCCACACAAGCATAGCTAGCACCTTCCCATCCCTGCCTGTGTGTCCTATTTGTTATTGGCCATTAACAGACTTTTCCAGAGGGAATATTTGCACCTCTAAGTGACAATCAAACTCTATTAGGGCTAACCGTAATTCTGTACTCAGCCTCTCTCTGCTGTTTCAAAGGGACATTTGGTAATTATTTCAGATGACTTCATTATTTCAGTTGACTTCAAAGTATGTTCTGCAAAAGTGATTGTTGCTTTGCAGGAGGTGTCAGCCTTGGAGCCTCAGGGAAATCTCAAGGGAGACAAGAACTGCTGAACTGGGCCAGGCTCCTGGGAGCAAGGGAAGCTCCTGGCAAGCAGGCAGTGGTGCAGAGAGACAGCTCTGCCCAGGAGGAGCTCCTCTGCACAGCACAGCAGCAGGGCTGGGAGCACTGCCTGCAGGGGACAAGGGCAGCTGAGAGAAGGGAGGGAGAGTTAAAGGCAGTGTGAAGGTGGGGGACGCTGAGAGCTCACAGTGGGAGAAATCTTCACAGGCCTGAACAGGGTAAGTCTCTGGCTGCAGGGCAACGCAACTGTCGTTCCTGGTGCCATCTCCAGATTTGCTGGCAAATCCCACAGCCTATGGGATCTTTCAGGAGGACTCTCAGAGCTTCTTTGGATAAGAGGAGAAGAACAAGGTACAGAGCACGGCTTACCTGTGAAAGCTATCAGGACAGGACCTGAGAGTTCCTTCTTGCAGGGCTGGCTGCTGGGTGTGCAGACAGGGTGAAGTCAGGGGTGTCCAGGGCTGTGGTGCAGAGCAGGGTCCCTGCTGTGCCACAGGGGCTGTGTGCCGGGGCAGGGCCTCTGCTGCCTGCCAGGCTCAGCACTCAGCCTGCCTGAAGAGTTGAGCACACAGCAGGTGGAATGGGGTCTGTGAGCAATAGCAGGGAGGAGATGTGGGGACAGGGAAGGAGCTGCCAGCAGGGACACCTCCAGGCATCAGAGACCTTGGCAGGGAGCGAGAGGGAGCTGCTGCCTGAAACACCAAGAGAGGGGGGGATTCAGGCACTCCCTGCCAGGCCTGCAGTGCAGGCCCCTTCTCTGCAGCAACCCCCTGCTCTCCTCTGCCACCCAGCACAGTCTCTGCCCTCAGGGGCTTTAGGGCATGAGCCACCTCCTCCTCAGCTGTACCTCCCAGAGAGGAGAGGAGCCAGTGTCCTGCAGTGTGATGCACAAGAATGAGACTAAGAGTACCTGCCCTGCAGTGCCACTTCCAAAGGTGGCATGCAAGTTTGTAAGCTGAAGGCTTCCCTGCATACCCATCTGCCTTTCTGTCTGTCACCAGGTCAGAGCATTGTAATATTCTTTCTTATTTATCCACCTGTGTGTGGGTCTCCTACTCTCTTGTCTGGGGTGCAGGTGGGTGTAAGCTTCTGTTCTGACATGGAATGCTGGGCCCTGCCCTGAGGGCATCTTTTTGAGAACAAGGTTCCCAAGCTTCATTTTAAACTGTCAGACACGCCTGTCATCCACTTGGGAGGGTTGGAGATGAGCTGACTCATTCCTCATTCAGATCAGAGAAGGGTAATTTCTGTGAGAGGAGGACTGGGTTTTGCTCAGAGATGTCTTCTTAACTTGTCACTTTTTTTTTCTCCTAGAGCAGGTCTGCAAATCCCGAGGCATTAAATGTCGAACAACACCTTCCCCACAGAGTTCCTCCTCCTGCCGTTTGCAGACACACGCAAACTGCAGCTCCTGCACTTTGGGCTCTTCCTGGGCATCTACCTGGCTGCCCTCCTGGGCAACGGTCTCATCCTCACAGCCGTAGCCTGCGACCACCGCCTCCACACCCCCATGTACTTCTTCCTCTTCAACCTCGCCCTCCTCGACCTGGGCTGCATCTCCACCACTGTTCCCAAAGCCATGGCCAATTCTGTGTGGGACACAACAACCATTACCTATGCAGGCTGTGCTATTCAGGTCTTTATGTTTGTTGCTTTTGTCACAGCAGAGGTTTCTCTCCTCACCATCATGGCCTATGACCGCTACATTGCCATCTGCAAACCCCTGCACTACGGGACAATAATGGATAGCAGAACTTGTGTCAACATGACAGCAGCTGCCTGGGGCAGTGCTTTTCTTTATGCTCTGCTGCACACTGCCAATACATTTTCACTGCCCCTCTGCCAGGGAAATGCCCTGGACCAGTTCTTCTGTGAAATTCCCCAGATCCTCAAGCTCTCCTGTTCAGATGCTTACATCAAAGAGGCTAAACTTATTGTGGTTAGTGCTTGTTTATTATTTGTTTGTTTCATTTCCATTGTGCTGTCTTATGTGCAGATCTTCAGAGCAGTGCTGAGTATCCCTTCACAGCAGGGCCGACACAAAGCCTTTTCCACATGCCTCCCTCACTTGGTTGTGGTTTCCCTGTTCATCAGCGCTGCTATATTTTCCTACCTGAAACCACTCAGTATGTCTTCCTCATCCCTGAATCTTTTGCTGGCAGTTCTGTACTCAGTGGTGCCTGCAGCAGTGAACCCCTTCATCTACAGCATGAGGAACCAGGAGCTGAAGGATGCAGTGTGGAAACTGATCACTGAGTATTTTTTTGCTAAGACAAGCAACAGACTGCCTGTCTTCTTCTGCATCTCACTCATAATTTAACACAATACAATATGAAGAAATTTGATTTTTCATCCCCTTCCATTTCATTATCTACCTTTCTCCTATGATTTCAGCCTCTGGTTAAATGAGGATCCAGGATCTCTGAGTCTTTAAATAAAGAAATAGATTCTGAAGTGTCTTGCTTGCCTGGGATCCTTTCTTGGAGACCCATGTGAAAGCTGCACTGGCACTTGACTGTGTGCAGAGATGAAGGGAAAAAGAGTTCTGGCACAGCAGCACTGTCAGGTTGTTCCAGGGTTTGGTCTTTCCTGAGATACTCTCTTTAACCTTCGACATTCTCCTTCTGAAATCTCGTGTTGCTGTGAGGACTGATTGCTCTTGTCGCTTGCTCAACGTGCTGCTGTGCGGCTGTCTGTGTGGCTGTCCTGTGTCCACAGGCAGGGCAGGCCAGGGGCACTTCTCTAACACAGCTGACTCCGTACCAGCATCTCCAGCATAAAAGGGGATATGCCGAGAGCAGTGCCTGAAGGATCAGCACTTCTCCCAGACCTGCTCTCATGGATATTGCAAAGGGACAGACTCAAAGGAGACTCCTTGCTTTGTTTATTTCTCTTCTATGTCTCTGACTCTGAAGAAGTCTGGCTATCTGTGTGCACCCTCCATGGTCAAAGAACCACTTGTGTGGGAGACAGTCAGTGGCAGTGCCCCCCACCAGCTGGCTCTGCCTCCCCAGCCTGACCAGCATGGCCCTGCAGAGTTCCCCCATGGCCCCGCACACCACAGCCCCCTCGCTCTGCAGAGCAGCACCGCCAGCTGTCGGGCTGTGGGCAGAATGGGCAGGAGCTGCAGGAATGGCTGCTCAGGCCAGCCCAGAGGTGCTGGGCTGGGGCAAGGCTGTGTGGGACATGGGGTGTCCTGGGAGCAGAGCTGGCACTGTGTGTGTGCAGTGGTGCTGCTTGAGGAGCCCCAGGGGCAGCAGTGTGGTGCTGTGCTGGGGAGTGGGGCTGGCCTGGGGGTCTGCAGGATGCCTGTGGGAGGGGAATCTCCTGCAGATGGCAACAGCAGAGACACTGTCACTGACCTCCACTCTTCCATTTGATGCACAGGGAGGTGTGGAGAGCTAGGGAGGGGCTGGGCTAGGTTGGCCTCCTACAAGAGTCAGGGAGGACCAGCAGAGCAGGGGCTTGTCTGGGCCCTTTTTCTCTGGACACCCTGGGAGATCCTGCCTCAGTACAATAGTCCCAGAGCTGCCCCTCACAACCAGTGCTCCCAGCACTGGGCTCTCCTCCCACCTCACAGAGTTTATTGTTCCTCCAGCTATTGACACTAAATGACTACATCTGAGGAGGAGGAGAGGGGCTGGGAAGAGGCCTCCTGAGCACAACAGCTCCTTGCAGCCCTGTGGATGCTGGCTGTGATGTCAATTCTGTCCCATACCTGTCTGGCCAACAGCAGGGAGGCAGAGACTCCGAGGTCATAAAGGCCATCAAAAAGCTGCCTCCAACAGGGTGATGCATTTGGGGAGGTCAGGGGAAATCTGGAAGAATAAACGTGGGAGATTTGGGGGAGAGAAAATTGGCTTGGCTAACAGAAAGGAAAGATTTTGAAGAAGTGACTATTGTTCAGGTAAGGCTGATGGTTCTGCAGTACTCATTGGGAAAATATTCAGGTTATACCTTGGTAATATTTCTAACCAGGAACATTAAAGCCTAGTGTTACCCTAATTACTATTCTTCACCATGGAAGGAATCCACTGCTCTAATCCCCAACTTCAAATCCTACCTTTATCAAAGAGCCCCAAGCACATCACCCGCTACCATTAGTGTTAACCAATTGATTACCCTCATCCCTAGCCCTTAATCTCTAGCATTAAATTGCCATCCTTAACACCAACCCTTGTCCTGTAACAAAGCACATAATGTAACCCTAACCAGAGATCTAGCTCATACCCTAAACACTGACTGTCTGCCCAAAGCACTACACCGAAGCCTCCCTCTAAGACACTGCTCAACCCCTAACCTAGAAGGCAAGATCTAATTCATAAGCAGCAGGAGGATGGCTGGGCAAGGGACTGGGAGGTCCCATCTTTCTGAAGTAGCTACCAGGTAAACCCTTATCTCCTGGCTCCAAATGGGCTTTTTGGCTCACATCTGCCAGCATCTCTCACAGGCCAGCAGAAGGCACCTGGCTGGCATGGTGCTTGTGTGATGCCCTCTGCCCAAATACCTGAAAGGCCCATGCAGAAACTGCCTTGGCTGTGGGTTGTCAAATGTCTTGTGCCTAAGTACATGACTGGGGTGCAGCAGGCATGCAGCTTAGTTGTGTCTATCTGAGGAGCTGAAAGACCATCAGGAAGGCCACGTAGCCTGGAAGATCATGGTGAGGTTTCTTGTGTCTGGTCAGCTGACAGGCCCCAGGAAGGCCGATGGGTGTGGATGCCTGTGTGAAGGATGGTTTCTGAGTTGTTGGAACTTTCCTTGGTCATGTGAAAAAACATCTGAGAAAAAACCTGCCTCAAAGGGAAGCTTTGCGGGGTGGGGTGGGGAAGAGAGGGAAGATAAGGTAGTGGAAGGGATGTGCTATGTTGTCAGAAGTTACCTGAAGGGAATCTGTTATGAGTCCAGGGATTTGTTTTTTAGGACACAATTGGAGCAGGTACAGACATCAATGAAGGCACGGAAATGTCAACATGGGAGCAACATGGGAAAGCCAGATGAATGTTTGCATTCAGGGAGGAGGAAGATGAGGATGCCGAAAAATCAACAGTAACTACCCAAAACCTATACAAGCTTGAGCTACGAGATGTGCGAAAAGATTTTGGTTGTTGTATAGGTGAGCAGCTTGTCACCTGGCTGCTCCGGTGCTGGGACATTGGAGCCAATTGTGTGGAATTAGACGGCAGGGAAGCCAGATGACTGGCATCCCTTGCTAGAGACGCAGGCATTGACAAAGCAATTGCAGATGGAGCACAATCCACCAGCCTCTGGAGGTGTCTCCTCTCAGCTGTGAGGGAAAGGTATCCCTTCAAGGAAGAACTTTTATGTCTACCAGGCAAGTGGACCACTATGGAGAAGGAAATCCAGTACCTGAGGGAATTAGCCCTATGGGAAGTGATTTATGAGGATCCAGACCTCAGACAAACATCCAAAGCTCCAGATGAAGTCAAGTGTACACGACCCATGTGGCGGAAGTTTGTACGGAGTGCACCATCATCATATGCCAGCTCATTGGCAATAATGGCCTGGAAAGATGATGAGGAACCCACAGTGGATGAAGTAGTTAAACAACTCCGGCAGTATGAAGAAAGTCTCTCCTCTTCCTTACAGGCCTGCGTCTCAGCTGTGGAGAAACCTTCTGAAGAGTTCCACCAACTCAAAGAGAATCTATTTCCCTGAAGGGAAACAGGGACAGGTGTGGGACAGCATAGGAAAGACAGTGGTGGAGATGGACAGTGGGCACAGGCAAGGCTAGACCTTGCAAATTCCATACTACTCTGTGCTGGTGCGGCCTCACCTCAAGTACTGTGTGCAGTTTTTGCATCACAGTACAAGAAGGACATTAAACTGTTGGAGAGTGTCCAGAGGAGGGCGACAAACATGGTGAAGGGCCTAGAGGGAAGACATATGAGGAGCAGCTGAGGTCACTGGGCCTGTTCAGCCTGGAGAGGAGGAGGCTGAGGGGGGACCTCATTGCTGTCTACACCTTCCTCACAAGGGGGAGTGGAGAGGCAGGTGACCTATTATCTGTAAACACCAGTGATGGGACCCGCAGGAATGGTGGTAAGCTGAGGCAGGGGAAGTTTAGGCTAGACATCAGAAAGAGGTTCTTTACCAAGAGGGTGGTTGCACACTGGAACAGGCTCCACAGTGAAGTAGTCACTGCACCAAGCCTGTCTGAATTTAAGAAGAGATTGTACTGTGTACTTACTCACATGGTCTAAACTGTTGGTTAGACCTGTGCAGTGCCAGGAGTGGGACTTGATGATCCTTACGGGTCCCTTCCAACTCGGGATATTCTATCATTCTATGAAATAAAGCCAAGTTCTTGTCCCCTTGGCTACGGCAGGTTTCTCTGCCACCAAGGTCCTGGAGGAGATGCTGTACTGTGAGAAGACAATACAACTGGATCCTTATCTCCTCTTTGCACCTCCTGAAGGAGGCCAGGAGGTGTCACACCAATGTGTGTCACTTGGCACTGCATACCCCGCAACCCACTGCCCAAGGAAGTGACCGGAGAAACACGTGAGGGACAGGACCTCTCTGCCCAGGGCTGGCAGCAGGCCTTGGCCTTTCTGCCTGATGAAACAAAGCCAGGATTTTCTCAGGTTCAGAGCCACCTGCACAGGGCCTTGGCCTTCCTGTAATTATGGCCTCCATTTGCCTGCTCTAAGGTGTCCATGGGGCTTTTTCAGAAATGGCCCTCATTGGGACCAATCAGTGCTTTGAAGGACTTTGGGGTTTGGCTTCTGACTTTGTCTTTCTGAGAGATCTCATCAGTCTGCTCTAAGGGGCTGAAGCTGATAAACTTGTCAGCAACTATACCTTGGGCTTATTAAGACACAGAAAGGCCTAAGAGTCTCTTAAGGAGGTCTGGAGAGGTAGAAGTTTGACACTGTACAGACAATCTTGACCATCAACTCCCAATCTTGCACCATTTCTCTCATTGATCTCCTAGGACTTGCATTACTTCTCCTGACATCAGACTTCTCCACTGAAGTCTGTAGTTGCATCTTGTAGTTCCCTTGTCCCAAATCCCTCTTACTTTCCTTAGAACGTCCTATAAGATCAAGGAGTAAACATAATAAACATATATATTACCATGTTTACCCTATATATATTAGCATATATATATTAACATGGTTTTTTTTGTATATTGAACAATATCATGCATCTTTGTTGTACAATATCAAACAATACACTCTCACACACAAAAAATATAAACAGCACCTTTAATGCGTACCTTAATCAAATCAAGTGCCTTCAATCAAATTCCGGGTGTGATTAAATAAAACCTTTACTCCTTTCTCTACTCCATGTCTCAGAGGCATCCTTACCAAGGTTCTGGTTTGCTCAGTGTCAGCTGGCAGCGTCCTTCCTCAGCACAGAGGAGAACTGAAACACAGGGCTGCTTTAGCCCACCAGTGATCACAATTCCAGGACTGTCTGCTACTCAACTTTCAACAAACACAACCCACACTGATCTTTGCTTGATGAACACTTTGATTGATGAGGATATTAGGGCTACGAAGATGGTGAAAGGCCTGGAGGGGAAGACGTACGAGGAACGGCTGAGGGCACTGGGCCTGTTCAGCCTGGAGAAGAGGAGGCTGAGGGGAGACCTCATCGCAGTCTACAACTTCCTCGTAAGGGGGTGTCGAGAGGCAGGAGACCTTTTCTCCATTAACACCAGTGACAGGACCCGCGGGAACGGGGTTAAGCTGAGGCAGGGGAAATTTAGGCTTGACATCAGGAGGGGGTTCTTCACAGAGAAGGTGGTTGCACACTGGAACAGGCTCCCCAGGGAAGTGGTCACTGCACCGAGCCTGTCTGAATTTAAGAAGAGATTGGACTGTGTACTTACTCACATGGTCTAAACTGTTGGTTAGACCTGTGCAGTGCCAGGAGTGGGACTTGATGATCCTTACGGGTCCCTTCCAACTCGGGATATTCTATCATTCTATGAAATAAAGCCAAGTTCTTGTCCCCTTGGCTACGGCAGGTTTCTCTGCCACCAAGGTCCTGGAGGAGATGCTGTACTGTGAGAAGACAATACAACTGGATCCTTATCTCCTCTTTGCACCTCCTGAAGGAGGCCAGGAGGTGTCACACCAATGTGTGTCACTTGGCACTGCATACCCCGCAACCCACTGCCCAAGGAAGTGACCGGAGAAACACGTGAGGGACAGGACCTCTCTGCCCAGGGCTGGCAGCAGGCCTTGGCCTTTCTGCCTGATGAAACAAAGCCAGGATTTTCTCAGGTTCAGGGCCACCTGCACAGGGCCTTGGCCTACCTGTAATTATGGCCTCCATTTGCCTGCTCTAAGGTGTCCATGGGGCTTTTTCAGAAATGGCCCTCATTGGGACCAATCAGTGCTTTGAAGGACTTTGGGGTTTGGCTTCTGACTTTGGCTTTCTGAGAGATCTCATCAGTCTGCTCTAAGGGGCTGAAGCTGATAAACTTGTCAGCAACTATACCTTGGGCTTATTAAGACACAGAATGGCCTAGGAGTCTCTTAAGGAGGTCTGGAGAGGTAGAAGTTTGACACTGTACAGACAATCTTGACCATCAACTCCCAATCTTGCACCATTTCTCTCATTGATCTCCTAGGACTTGCATTACTTCTCCTGACATCAGACTTCTCCACTGAAGTCTGTCATTGCATCTTGTAGTTCCCTTGTCCCAAATCCCTCTTACTTTCCTTAGAACGTCCTATAAGATCAAGGAGTAATCATAATATATATATTACCATGTTTACCCTATATATATTAGCATATATATATTAACATGTTTTTCTTGTATATTGAACAATATCATGCATCTTTCTTGTAACATATCAAACAATACCCCAAAAACACACAAAAAATATAAACAGCACCTTTAATGAGTACCTTAATTAAATCAAGTGCCTTCAATCAAATTCCAGGTGTGACTAAATAAAACCTTTACTCCTTTCTCTACCCATGTCTCAGAGGCTTCCTTACCAAGGTTCTGGTTTGCTCAGTGTCAGCTGGCAGCGTCCTTCCTCAGCACAGAGGAGAACTGAAACACAGGGCTTCTTTAGCCCACCAGTGATCACAATTCCAGGACTGTCTGCTACTCAACTTTAGACAAACACAACCCACACAGATCCTTGCTCGATGAACACTTTAATTGATGAGGATATTTCTCCGGAGTTTCACAGAGAGACAAAATTCTTCTGAAGCCATCAGCTGAGATTTCTTCCAGATGAGAAAGCCAGGTGTGAGACAAGAAGAGGAAAGGAAATTCTCCCAATCCCCACCATGGGCAATAGTCCAGGTGCAACATGGACAACCAAGTTGCCAAAGTACTGAGCTGATACAGCCCACTGGGGGCTCCTTGGAAAAGGAATTAGATGTGAAGAGAGGGGTCCAGCTGGAGGAGAGATACCATGCAGATGAGAGCCTGTGAATCAAAATAAATGGGATAACCCAGACATTAGTTTCTGGGGCCATTTCTGATGCCCTTGGTTATCTGAAAATTATGCATGGATCAGAAAAGCACGATATAGGCCTCTAAGGTGACTGTCCCCCATTTCCGTAGCTGCAGGAAGTATAAAAGACACGGACTGGGACAGATGCTGTGCACTTCTTTGCTGGGTGCTTACAAATGACTGCTCCTCTTCTTTGACCATCTCCACCAGGATGAGGAGGTCATATATCAGGATTGGATGTGAACCCCGTGCACCTACATTTCAGTGTGAGGCTCCTGAGACAGACTGGGATGCATAACTCTTGTCCTTAGCAGCAGAAGAAGCAGCACAAACAACTGTGCCCGGTGTGTCTTCCCTTTCTGCATTTCCATTCAGAACAGAGGTAGCTTTTAAACTAGAAGAGGGTAGTTTTAGACTGGATATTCAGAAGAAATTGATTTCTCTGAGGGTGGTGAGGCACTGTAACAGATTGACCAGAGAAGTTGTGGGTGCCCCATCCCTGGAAGTGTTCAAGGCCAGGCTTTGAGCAACCTGGTCTGATGGAAGGTGCCCCTGGCTATGGCAGGGCAGTTGGAACTAGGTGATGTTTAAGGTGCCTTTGAAACCAAATCTTTCTATGTTTTTGTGATCTTATGATTAATGTGACTGACCAGACTTGTTTCCCGTCACTGCCTCCCATGATTATTTACCCTTGTTGCAGGGGAAATGGTCCTTGACCAGATCCCCTCAGTGCTTAGCTGCCTGTCAGGTCTAAACCACAACATATTGCTGTTGGTGACTGGGCCAATCTTCAGCTAAAACAATTACAGCCAATGGATTAATCTGAACAAGTTTTCCAGAGGAAGCCAGTGCACAGATTCCCCTTTTCCAGTCTAGAGGCAAAGAGCAAGGCAGGGCATTTGGAGTCTAAGACCAGCCCAAACCCCAGACTGAAACGTCCGTGCAAACATGGTTGTACTCCCCACTTCTGAGTTTCCCATTTTACTGCCTAAGCGCACCCATTCTGCTCTGGGACATGTCCTGAGGGGACAATACAGCCCACAGAGAAACTACTTCACTGCCTTGAATCCATCATCTCCTCCCCCACCTTTGTATTTTGAGGAGTTGTTCTCTTTTTGCAGTCATCTGCTCTGATCCTTTCTATGTCTAAATACATAGGGAAAGGTGAAGGAGAAAATGTCTGTCTTTGCTGAACAAGTTTCTCTTGTGGTTTTTGTTTTAGTTTTGCTTATTTTCCTGTTAGAGGAGTAGTTTGATTTACAGAAGAGAGTAATTTACTAAAATCATCAGAGACTTGAGTAATGAGTTTCACCTACTTCACTCCTGGTGCCTGTGAGAACTTGTTCTCCCGAGGCTCCCCCAACAGTCAGTGGAGACAACAGAAAGTGCTCATGGCTGGGTCGTCCCAGGCTAGAACTGTCATGACAAACAAAGGTGAGGAATTTCTTTCAGACTCTCCCTCTCTCTCAGTGTTAACAGGATGGGAGTAAGTTAAATTTCTCAACCTGAAGGATGTGACTTTTAGACAACTGAAATATAAACCTACACAGCAGTACTTGGCACTTTGCTTTTTTTAGGCATTTCTTCTTCATACAACAAGGACTGTCCTTAAACTTTTAAAGATGACAAGATTTTTACACCTCTTGGAAACATAAGGCATTTATGTGAGGACGTTTGATGGTAAGAGAGAAGACCAACTGTAGAAACAACTGCATTTCCACACAGAATGAGGTCAGATGAGATTGTGTGACAGAATCACACAGAATCACAGAATCACAGAATTGCTAGGTTGGAAGAGACCTCAAGATCATCGAGTCCAACCTCTGACCTAACGCTAACAGTCCCCACTAAACCATATCCCTAAGTGACAGATCTGTTTCCACTGATCTGGTGGGACCATAATGAATTCTGGCCTTAATTTGCAGTACCGAAAAAGGCAAACTACACTTACTACTGGTATTCCCTCTTTCCTAAAGAAGCAATGGAAGATGATGTAGAAGAAAGCAGGGCATTACAAAAGAGGTACTTGAAATTCTCTTAATTTGAAATCAAGGGATCTTCAGCTGCTGCTAGTCCAAAAAGGCAAGTACTGAAGAGGAGAGAGAATAAATTTCAATGTACATATTTGAACTGATGGTTTAGCACCTATGTAATAGAAAGTATTTGTTCAGGACATTAGATTTCCTTTTAAAACATTGTTATGATGGATGTTTGCAATTGTTCTGAGTGAAAATGGACTTTTCCAGGACCAGGGTGCAATCGCTAACAACACCTTGTTAGTCTTGTGTTCTTGAGAATCATTTGTGGCTGATGGACAAAGTTGGAAAGAAGACAAGAAATTCTCAGAGGATTCTGCCTGATATGTGAAACAGAAAAGTCAGTCTCTCTCTATTGTATAGGAAGCCAGCAAGAAGAAAATAGAGAATGAAGGAGAAAGCCTTCTGTCCAGGCCATTAAATTATTGTTCTTGTACATTTGCCATGTTCCTGCCTCAGCAGGATGAATGGAAATTGGGCATGAGAGTAGGCAATGGAACTGTCGTTACTGAATTCATCCTCAAAGGCTTCTCAGGGCTTGATCAGAAGCTACAGTTATTTCTCTGCCTGGTCCTTCTCCTCATGTACCTGACAACAGTGATGGGGAATGCAGCCATCATTTTCCTGGTGTGTGTGGATAACCGTCTGCAAACTCCCATGTACTATTTCATTGGCAATCTGGCATTCCTGGAAATCTGGTTTACGTCTTCCACAAGCACCAAACTGTTGGTGATTCTGAGCTCTGGCAGGAGAACAATCTCAGTAGGCAGCTGCTTTGCCCAGTCTTCCTTCTATTTTGCCCTGGGTGCTGCAGAGTTTGTTCTCCTTGTTGTCATGTCCTTTGACCGTTACGTTGCCATCTGCCAGCCTTTGCGCTATGCTGCCATCATGAAGCATCAGCTCTGCATCCAGCTGGTTGCTGCTGTTTGGGTCATGGGCTTCACATTCTTGAGTTACCGCCTGGTGCTGCTCTCCAAGCTCACTTTCTGTGGTTTGAACAAGATCCAGCATTTTTTTTGTGACACCACCCCCTTATTCCAACTGTCCTGCTCTGATGTCTCCCTGCTTTGGAAAACAGAATCGGTTTTCATACTGTTTATTGTGCTGTCTTCTTTGTGTTTAACTGTGGCATCTTACACAAGCATCTTCTTCTGTATTCTACAAATGCCAGCAGCCTCTGCGAGGAGAAAAGCTTTTGCTACATGTTCCTCCCATCTCACCACCTTGGCCATTGCCTATGGAAGCTGCATTGCTCTTTACGCACCCTCCTCAGATCATGTTTCTTTGGACACCAACAGCATTGTAGCTTTGCTGAACACTGTCCTGTACCCATTCTTAAACCCATTCATCTACAGTCTTAGAAACAAGGCTGTGATGCTGGCCCTGAAGGAATCCATGGCCCGTGCAACAGCACAGCTTTTCCCCCTAATCGTGATGTATATCTGAAGAGCAATTTGAGTTCTCTGCTGTCATATCTTATGTAATACCACCTCCGTATGTATGTGACCTCCACATGCAGATGCCTCCAGAGGATAATGTTCTTGCTGGATTGTGTTAAGCTGTGTTCATCTGCACACAAAATGAAGGGCCAAGGAAGTGATGGCAGGATGAGTAATTCAGTTCATGCCCTGCTTTGGCTGCTTCCAGGCCCATCACAGAAGAGCCCTCCACTCATCAAGGACCCATCTCCATGAGCCCAGAAGAGCACAAAGCACAATGGCAGGTGGGAATCCAAGTCACTGGCTCCTATGGAACCAAGATCTTGTCCCAGCTCCTTCCAGGACGGCCTTGGGAGGGCTATCACCCCAGTGTCCAGGTGGAAACCCATCCTGATGCATCACTGGCAGCAGCTCTCCGCATCACCATTTGGACTAATGGGATTGCTGCCAAGGGCTGTAGGTCACCTGGTGGTTGTACATAGGGGTAGGTGCAGCAGCTGGACTAGAACCAGGCATCAGAGGACCCATGTGTCATTGTAGTCAGCAACAGGAGAGATGGGAGTGTGTGGACTTAATGTGTGTGTGCCTGTGTCTTTGGGAGTGTGTGTGAGATTGGGGTGGTGTGTGCCAGCAGCTACAGTGGGGCTGCACCCACGGGGGCTCATATGTCCAAATGGCTTCAGCAGAGCAGACTGGGAACCAGGAACTTGTCCCAGGCAGGCTGACTATCTGATCCCAGCTGCTGGAGGGTTCTACCTTGCACACACGCACATGAACGTGCATTTGTGCACACAAGCACTTTATATTTCCCAATAATGGTCCTCCGTCTTGCTCAGCCAGAGAGGCAATCAGGAGAATGCTGCTGCTGCTGCTGTTTGTAGCTGTGTGAATGCTGAGTGTGCCTGCCTGCATTCACCCATGTCCTGTGTCATTGTGGACTGCACTCTGCTGCTAAAGGGATTGAGAAAAACACATTAGTGATATCAGTCGTGGCATGCCTCTTGTCTCGCTTTCATTCTAGTTCATATTGGAGTTCTACCACATCCAACGCTGCAGCACTCAGTAGTGGCATGATTTCATTCAGGCCATGATAGTCCACTGTTAGTCTCCACTTTTTGTCAAGAATTCACACTAGCCATATTTGACTAATAAAGTGTGAGCAAGTCTTGCTGATCACTTCTTGTCTCTCCAGTCAATAAATTAGCTCATGAATGTGAATCAGGGAGTCTCAGTTAGTGCAATATTGCTCCCTGTGCACCACTGGGGTAGTGATCAGCATCTGCTGCTCTTTGACCCTCAGCAACCCCACAACAGAAGGGTCCTCCAAGAGACCGGGCAAGGCAAACAGCTGTTTAATCTCACTGTCTTAAAGAGGCTGCACTTCAGCCTCCAATACAGTTAACTGTCAGGATTCCTCTGTCCCTCCAGAGATAAAAATGAGTTCTGCTCCTTTATAGCTGGATGGCATTACAGTACACTGTGCGCTGGTGTCCACTAGAGCCTCATACTTCTGTGGGTCTGATGTGTCAGGCCATCGAACCCAGACAGTCCAATAAACTCAGTTGTCCCTCCACCCGATTGGAGGCAGAGCACCTCTAGTTCTGGTCAGAGTATTCATGGAAATTGGAGCAGCAATTTTTCTGGAAGGTTCCTTCCCACCCCCCACCCCCCCCCCCTCCCCTTTTGCAATTGTTTTTTCCTTTTAACTTACATACCCATGCCTCTAGGGTTGAGGTAGATTTCCCATCCCATTTTCTCATATCCCCTCCATGGTCACGTGGGTAAAACCACAGAGTGGTATGTTGTGTGGACCCACCATATCCCCTTTCTTGAGCAGAGGCATGTTTACTCCTAATAGCTGAGGTACTGGTTCATACACGTAGAGGGAAGGTATATGCTCTTTGAGTTGGTGGACCTCTTGGGAAAGTTTCTCCACAACCAAGACACAGGCCCATAGTGCAGAAGAAATGCCTGCCATGACGGTGCTGCATCTAAGGGGATCTACTTTCCCTTAGGGCTCTCTGCACAAGAAAAGTCTTTGAAAAACAGACCATAGAAAGATAAATACTGTATAGGAGTTCATGACAGTTCTGGGAGATTGGGCAAGTTTCTAACTCCCTGAAACTCATACAGCAACTGGGCAAAATAGAATCATAGAATCATTAGGGTGGGAGAGACCTCCAAGGTCATCTGGTCCAACCATGCCCCTACTACCAATGTCACCCACTAAATCATGTCCCTAAGTGCCAGGTCCTACCCCTCCTTAAAAACCCCTCAAGGACGGTGACACTACTGCTTCCCTAGGCAACCCATTCCAATGCCTGACTACTCTTTCTGAGAAAAAATGTCTTCTAATTTCCAAACTAAAACTAATGGAGCAACCTGAGGCCATTCCATCTAATCCTATCAGTAGTTATCTGCAAGAAGAGGCTGATCCCCAGCTCCCCACAACTTCCTTTTGGTAGCTGGAGAGAGCAATTAGGTCTCCCCTGAGCCTCCTCTTCTGCAGACAAAACAACCCCAGTTCCCTCAGCTGCTCCTCATTAGAATTTGTTTCAGACCCTTCACCAGCTTTGTAGCCCTTCTCTGGATATGTTGCAGGGCCTCGATGTCCTTCTTGTAGTGAGGGGCCCAAAACAAAACACAGTACTCAAGGTGCAGCCTCAGCAGAGCAGAGTACAGGGGGATGATCACCTCCCTGGTCCTGCTGGCTGCACTATTCCTGACACAAGGCAGGATGCCATTGGCCTTCTTGGCCACCTGGGCAGACTGCTGGCTCATGGTCAGGTGAGCATCAACAAACACCCCCAGAACTTTTTCCTCTGCACAGCTTTCCAGACACTCTGTCACAAGCCTGTAGTTTTGCATGAGGATGCACTTAGCCAAGTTGAACCTCATCCCATTGGCCTCTGCCCATTGATCCATCCTGTCCAGGTCACTCTGAGGGGCCTTCATACCCTCTGGCAGATCAACACTTCTCCCCAACTTGGTGTCACCTACAAACCTACTGAGGGTGCACTCAATTCCCTCATCCAAATCATCAGTAAAGATATCATATAGGATAGGCTCCAACACTGACCCCTGGGGAACACCACTGGTGACAGGTTGCCAGCTGGATTTTACTCCATTCACTATTACACTCTGGGCCCATCTGTCCAGCCAGTTTTTAACCCAGCAAAGAGTGTACCTGTCCAAGCCATTGTGCTGCCAGCTTCTCCAGGAGAATGTTGTGGGAGACTGTGTTAAAGGCCTTACTGAAGTGTAGATAAACTATGTCAACAGCCTTTCCCTCATCTACCAGGTGGGTCACTCGTTCATAGTAGGAAATGAGGTTGGTCAGGCAGATTCATGCCTTTCATGAACTCATGTTGACTGGGCCTGATCCCCTGGTTGTCCCACATATGCTGCGATTGCCTTCAAGATGGCCTCTTCCCTCACCTTTCCTGGCACTGAAGTCAGGCTGGCAGGCCTGGAGTTCCCCAGGTGTCTGTGATCCTGTAGCTGAAGACAATTGTCTTCTACATAGAACCCCAGTTCTGGGAAACACTGACCTTTAACAAGAAAGAAACAAATGAACAAACAAAATGCTAATAGACTCAGACTCTCCTCAATGACTATTGTATTAAACCAAAAGAAAACAAACCCCCAAAGAATTCTAGAAGCTGAAAAGTGCATGGACACATTTTCTTAGATTTTAACCTTTCAGTTTTTTGTTTCATTTTAATTGATATTAATTGACATCAATTGACATCTTTCAGGCCTAGAGCTTTTTTTAATGCACGCCAGGATCCCATTAGCCCTCTTGGCCACAAGGGCACAGTGCAGGCTCATGGTCAACCTGTCGTCCACCAGGACCCCCAGGTCCTTCTCCTCAGAGCTCCTCTCCAGCAGGTTATCCCCCAGCCTGTACTGATACTTCGGGTTGTTCCTTCCCAGGTGCAGGGCTCTACACTTGCTCTTGTTAAACTTCATTTGGTTTCTTCCTGCCCATCTCTCCAGCCAGTCCAGGTCTTGCTGAATGGCAGCACAGCCTTCTGGTGTGTCAGCCACTCCTCCCAGCTTTGTGTCATCGGCGTACTTGCTGAGGGCAGACACTATTCCCTCATCAAGGTCATCGATGAAGATGTTGAACAAGACCGGACCCAGCACCGACCCCTGAGGAACACCGCTAGTCACAGGCCTCCAGCCAGACTCTGCTCTTCTAATCACCACCCTGAAGAAGACTAAGGCAAAGAAGGCACTGAGTGCCTCCAGCCCCATCAATGTCTGCTCTTATGCAGTCACTCTCCCCTTTCAACAGCAGCCCTGCTTTTGTCTTGTCCAGCCTTGGGTTCTAATGCAGTCACTGAAACTTGGATTTTTACTCTTGACATTCCTTGCAGCTACAAGTATCAGGTGAGCACTGCCTTTCCCCTGATCATACCTTCATAACAAAGGAATCGTCCACTAATTCCTTGTTAATTCCTTCCTTGCTGTCATCTCCTGGCAGAGGTTTCATGGCCCCTGTCTGGGCTCTATCCCTGCACCAGCCTGTCCCTTCTGTCCCACACATGGTCCCATGGCCCCACTGTTCAGGCACAGCACACGGAAGGGTGTGGTCAGGGTGGGCAATGGTCCCCAAGCATGATCCTCGCTGCAGCCCTTGCTTCCCTTTCTCTATAGCTCTCCCCTTCCCCCTACGCCTGATGCCTGCCTTACCCTGACCATGTCCCATGGGGGGTTTCACAGACATCCCTGCTCTGGGATCTGAAAGTGTCTGGTCCAGGGAAGACGTTGGACAGGGTTGGCCATTCCCCCACACAGGCAGGAAGCTGAAGGTGAGGACAGGGCTGGCCTGGCAGCAAACCCCAGCCATAAATTGGAGTGAGCAGCCAGTACTAGGAACAGCTATCGCTAGAGGCTGGGGATGATGAATGTCCTGGGCCACCTTCCCATGCTAATCATTCCACCAATGGCCCAGAGTGGCCACCTGCCTCCTGCACTTGCATGTTACTCCTGTCCACGAGCTCTGGCTCTGCACCACAAATCCCCTGCTGTGAGTCCTCACCCAGCATGGCCACACAACTCAGACAACATCTGAGTTTTCCTCTGGCAGGACAGGACCTGCCACTCCTGTCCCCTTCCTGTGGTCCCTGAGGTGCCCAGAGCTGGTGGTGATGCTCTGCAGAGTGAGGGGCCTGGTTTAAAGCCATTCTCCATTGTCCTGTCATTATTGGCCCAAGAAAAAGTTACTCTATCTTATTTATAAGATTCCTTTAAACACTGAAAAGCTGCATTGAGGTCTCCCAGAACCCTTCTTTTCTTCAGGCTGAAAAGCCCCAGCTCTCTCAGCCTTTCTTCACAGGTGATGTGCTCCAGTCCTCTGATCAGCTATGTGGACCTCCTCTGGACCCACTCTAACAGATCAACTTCCTTTTCGTGTTGGGGACCCTACACTCCAAATGAGGCCTCACAAGGGCAGAGCAGAGGGGAACAATCACCTCCCTCATCCTGCTGGACACTCCTCTGTTAATGGAGCCTGGGATGCAGTTGGCTTCTGGGCTGCAAGTATGCACTGCTGGCTCATGTCAAACTTTTTGTCCAATAGAACCCACAAGTCCTTCTCAGCAGGGCTGCTCTCAAGGACTTCTTCTCCCAGTCTGTCCTCATGTCTGGGATTGACCTGGCCCAGCTGTAGCGCCTTGCACTTGGACTTGTTGAACCTGTTTAGATTCACATGGGCCCACTTCTCAAGCTTGCTCAGGTCCAAACAGATATCATCCCTTCCTTTTGTTGTATCAACAGCACCACTCGGCTTGGTGTCATTGGCAAAGTTGCTGAGGGTGCACTTGATCCCACTGTCTACATCTTCTGATAATAATATGAAATATTATTTTAATAATAATATTATTATATTATGTCTACATCTTCTGATAATAATATGAAATATTATCTTCTGATAATAATATGTCTGGTCCCAAGACAGGCCCTGAAGGACACTACTCCTCACCAGCCTCCACCTGGACATAGGGCAATGGATAGCAATTTCATAGAGCAATGACCTCCACCTGATAATAAAACAATTCCTTCATCCTGTTCCTGACCACAACATTGGAAGAAGAACCAGCACCAGCACTGAAAACCAGCTGGTCCAGGCACCAGCACTGAGGAAATACTCTTTTATTAAACAGACGTGACAGGGGTAGCCAGCTATACCTTAACAAGAGATACAGATACAAGGGTCTCTGGGTAAAAACGAGTGGGTTTAGGCCACTCTGCAGAAGTGGAGTGAAGGAAGAAAAACAAGATTAACACAGAGAAAAAGCACAAAGACCAGCAGTTTCCTGAGATGAACTGGAAATCCCTTGTGAAGAGACATGGGCAGCTTACTGCTGCTGAAGGACTACTGATTGACTCAGCTTCTTCAGTGCATCCTTGAGCTCCTGGTTCCTCATGCTGTAGATGACGGGGACGCACCACTGGACGCTGTAGGCACCACTGAGTACAGCACTGTCACCACCAGGTTCAGGGATGGGGAGGAGATGGAAGGATGCTTCAGGTAGGGAAATAAGGCAGTGCTGGAAAAGATGGAGACCACAGCCAGGTGAGGGAAGCACGTGGAAAAAGCTTTGTGCTGTCCCTGCTTGGATGGTATCCTCAGCACTGATCTGATGATCTGCACGTAGGAGAAAAGAATAAAAATAAAACCCTATAAAGCTAAAGAGAGAATAATCAGAACAAGCCCAACTTCCTTGAGGTAGACATCTGAGCAGGAGAGCTTGAGGATCTGGGGGATTTCACAGAAGAACTGGTCCAGGGCATTGCCTTGGCAAAGGGGAATGGAAAATGTACAGGCAGTGTGCACCATGGCTTTGAGAAAACCACTGCCTTGTTGAGGAGTAGCCCTGATGAGAAGGACCTGAGGGTTCTGGTTGAAGAGAAGCTCAGCATGAGTCAGGAATGTCCACTTGCAACCCCAAAAGCCTACAGTATCCTGGGCTGCATCTAAAGCAGGGTGACCAGCAGGTTGAGGGAGGTGATTCTCCCTCTCTACTCTGCTCTTGTGAGATCCCACCTAGAGTTTTGCATCCAGCTCTGGGGCCCCAGCACAAGAGACACATAAGATTTTGGACAAAGGACTTAAAGAGTGGGACCAGAGCAGAGCCACAGCAATAATCAGTGGAGTGGAACACCTCTCCTGTGAAGGTAGGCTGAGCCAGATGGGTTTGTTGAGCCTAGAGAAGAGCAGACTCTGGGGGGAATCTTTTTCTTGCCTTCCAGTACTTAAAGGGAACAAATAATATGGGGAAAGACTTTTTCCAACTCCAACCAATTTGTGATTCAGTCATTCTGGAATGTCTTGCAATGTCTCTGAGAACTTTTC
This sequence comes from Anas platyrhynchos, assembly GCF_047663525.1. NCBI lineage: Eukaryota > Metazoa > Chordata > Aves > Anseriformes > Anatidae > Anas > Anas platyrhynchos. Next base: position 1,297,822 of record NC_092619.1, on the reverse strand, counting down.
TGTAGTATCATTGCACCAGCTGTACTCCAGGTTCCTAAGGACAGAGACTCATTTTGAGAATGACACCACTCACTGTGTAACCTTGAGGAGCAGGGATTACAATCAGCAGTGAGGCCTCAAAACACAGCATTGTCATGCACTCTAACTCCACAGTCTAGCCCTTTCTTCCCTGAGTCAGAAGGGACCTCTGGAGGTGTTCACTACCATCATCTTCTCTGAGCAGTGATAGCTTTACAGGTAGATCACTCATCAGATAACCTTGAGGAGCAGGGATTATAAACACCAGCAAGGACGCAGAACACTGGATTGTCACGCACACTAATTCCACAGTCCAGCCCCTTGACCCCTGAGTCAGAATGCAACAATTAGACATTCTCTCCTGAACCTAAGTAGGAACAGACCCTTGTGGGGAGCAAATAATTCTTTGAGCCTATTCTTGACACTGGTTTGGAAAGGAAAGCCCAAGCTTGAGGCATTGTACTGGGGTGATTCTATGTTATTACAGAGATGCTATGAGAGCGTTTTTACAGACTCACTCACAGTGTTAGATGCACATTTATACAGCTTCCATATGGGACAGAACAGGTTTATTCATTCATAGCAGAGGGGGAATCCAAATATTTATGTAGGAACACAAGAAGCACAAGCAGTCAAATTGACAATGGGAAAATATAATGAGAACAACAAAGACACAAGCCTAGAATGGGAAGCACTGGGATTCATTAGTGGCGATGGAAGGGGTCTTTATTAGTACTGAAAAACATCCCCCAAAATAGTTTCCAAATTGCATCCTCGAGCTCCTTGTTCCTCATACTGTAGATGAGGGGGTTCATGGCTGGGGGCATTACTGAGTATAGAACAGCCAGCAAAAGGTTCAGGGATGCGGAGAACCAGGAGGGGGGCTTCAGGTAGGCAAAAAAGGCAGTGCTGAGAAACAAAGAGACCACGGCCAGGTGAGGGAGACAAGTGGAAAAGGCTTTGTACATGCCCTGATGTGTTGCCATCTTCAGCACAACCCTGAAGATCTGCACATAGGACATCAGAAGGAAAACAAAATACCCAGATGCTACAGTGACACTAAACATAAGAAGCCCAACTTCTCTGACGTAGACATCTGAGCAGGAGAGCTTGAGGATCTGGGAAATTTCACAGAAGAACTGGTCAAGGGCACTGCCTTGGCAGAGGGGGAGGGAAAAGCTATTGGCAGTGTGCAGCACAGCATAGAGAAACCCACTACCCCAGGCAGCTGCTGCCATTTTGACACAAGTTCTGCTGGTCATTATTGTCCTGTAGTGCAGGGGTTTGCAGATGGCAACGTAGCGGTCATAGGCCATAATGGTGAGAATATAAAACTCTGCTGAGATGAAAAATAAAAAGAAAAAAAAAAAAGAGCAGCACATCCTGAGTAGAGGCAGGCCCTGGTGTCCCACAGGGAATTGGCCATGGCTTTGGGGACAGTGGTGGTAATAGTGCCCAGGTCTAGGAAGGCGAGGTTGAAGAGGAAGATGTATATGGGGGTGTGGAGGCGGTGGTCGCAGGCTACGGCTGTGAGGATGAGGCCGTTGCCCAGGAGGGCAGCCAGGTAGATGTCCAGGAAGAGCCCAAAGTGCAGGAGCTGCAGCTCGCGTGTGTCTGCGAATACCAGGAGGAGGAACTCATTAGAGAAGCTGCTGTTGGACATTTTCTGCCTCAGGGAATGGTAGGCTGTCAATGGTGGAAAAGACACAGAACAAGTTAGAGAGATTTCTCTGAGCAAAACCCAAACCTATATACTCTTATATTTTGTAAGAATATAAGAATATTTTGTAAGAATATTATATTGTATAACATATATATTGTTTTCTGAAACCTCCCCAGGAAGAGAAACTGCTACTTGCCTTTGAGGAAGATGTGCTCCTGCCTCAAGCTCTCAGTTTTCTTCCTAAGAGTGCAGAGGGACCAGACAGGTTTTCTGTGGGCTCAGCCAGAGTCAGTACTGCCCTACTGCGTCTGCTGAAAACCAGTGGGGATGGATCTCAGATGCCCCGTGGCCAGAGGTGTCTCTGTATTTTAGGTGCTGAGCAGGACATCCAGCAATCCGTCAGGAAACAATGCAGTATGTAGGTTAAAGAGTGTAGGGGAAAACTGTGAGGTTCCAAACAAACCTAAAGATCTCTTTGAGTGTAATGCTCAAACAGCCTCATTGACACAACCTGATGATTCCATTACCATTTCCCTGACTGCTCTTTAGGGCAGAAAAGTTAAAGCACAGCCTCTCAGAAGTACTTTCCCTGCAGGTAGTGCATGAGTCAGTCTACCTTGTTTAAAATCATCACCAGAGATACCCTGTGGGTGCTGAGCAGCTGTGAGCTGCCTGCCCCAGGCATCAGCCTCTGGGCACCCGCAGGACCCTGCCCTGCACTGCCAGGGGGTCCTTCCACCCACAGCTTCTCCCTGCAACACCCTGGGCAGCTCTCCAGGCAGGCTGAGTGCTGATCCTGGCAGGCAGCAGAGGCCCTGCCCTGACACACAGCCCCTGGGGCACAGCAGGGACCCTGCTCTGCACCACAGCCCTGGACACCCCTGCCTACACCCTGCCTGCACCTGCTGCCAGCCCTGTGAGAAAGAACCATCATGTCCTGTCCTTCAGTTATTTATGGCAGATAATCACTGTTCCAGAGCTAGTTGTTCTCCTCTTACCCAAACTCTGAGAGTCCTTCGGAAAGCTCCCATAAGCTACCGGATTGCCAGCAAATCTGGAGGTGGCACCAGGAACAACAGCTGTGCTGCCCTGCAGCCAGAGACTTACCCTGTTCAGGACTGTGAAGATTTCTCCTGCAGTGAGCTCTCAGCATCCCCCCTCCACTCTGCCTTTAACATCTCCCTCCCTTCTCTCACTGCCCTTGTCCCCTGCAGGCAGCGCTCCCAGCCCTGCTGTGCAGTGCAGAGGAGCTGCTCCTGGGCAGAGCTGTCTCTCTGCAGTGCTGCCCGCTTGCCAGGAGCTCCCCTTGGACCCAGGAGCCCAGCCGAGCTCAGCAGCACAGGAAGCTCTTGACAAGTCCCTGGGCCACCAGGGGAATCACCTTTGAATCATACCCTCACCAGGGGAATTGACTTTGAATCATACTGATGTAATCACTGCTTTTCCTTCTGTCACCTGGGGATGGACACTTCCAGTGCCCTCTTTTTCCTAATTCAAAAGAAGAGGTTGACTTGAGAATTATCTTTTCCTGTCCTATTTTGAGACAGAAAACCCACAAAGTGACAGACAGGCAGCATCCCATCCCTTCCAAGCACTTGTTATTCGGGGGGAGGGAAATTTTTCACAGAAATTGAAATCTTTCTCTCTATACAAGCTACACAACCAGTTTGGGGTCTTCAGTGTCATAGAAATATAGAATGGCATAAATTGGAGGGGACCTTAAAGACCATCTTGTTCCAGCCCCACTGCCATGGTCAGGGGCACCTTCCACATGACCAGGTTGCTACAGGTCCCATCCTCCCTGGCCTTGAACACTACTATTGAGCAGGGTACTACTTCTCAGAAGAACTTTTTCCAGTGCCTCACCAATCTCAAAGTGAAGGTTTCCTGCTTTAGATTTCATGTAAATTTTCTCTATTATATTTTTTTAAATGGTTTCACCTTGGAAGGGTATGGGATCTCCTGAAGATGGTAGCAGCGGAGACACTGACACTGCCCTCTGCTTCTGCATTTGCTGCCTTGGGGCCAGCCCAGCCTGGGCTGCTCTTCTGGGCTGGGCTGGGTTAGACTGGGGAGAGGAGAGAGAGGTGTGGAGAGCTAGGGAGGGTCTGGGCTGGGCTGGCCTCCTGGGAGAGACAGGGAGGAGCTGCAGAGCAGGGGCTGGGCTGGGCCCTTGTTCTCTAAAGGCTGCATGAGGAAATGTGAGTCTAGATGTGTGGCAGGCCTTCTGAAGCATGAGCTGGTTGGCCTGCACAGTACCTGAGAGATTGTGCAGGGCATCCCCTGCACACACTGCTCCTGGGTGGGCTGGGAAGAGGCCTCCCAAGCACAACAGCTCCTTGTAACACTGTGGATGCTGGTTGTGAGGTCAATTCTGTCCCAGAACCTGGCCGGCCCACAGCAGGGAGGCAGAGCCTCTGAGGTCATAAAGGACTTCAGAAAGCTGCCCCCAACAGGGTGACACATTTGGGGAAGTCAGGGGAAAGTTGGGAGAAGAATAAGGGTGGTAGAACTGGGGCAGAGAAGAGTGGCCTGTCTAAGAGAAAGACCTTGGAGGAGGCAGGTGAGGTGACATGGATCTTGGTAAGGTCATAAAATGCATGGAGTAGATAGGTGGGGATGCTCTGCTGAGGTCAGCTGTGCCTCAGGATCTCAGGAGGCAGCAGGAGGCCCATGGCTGTGCAGGTGGCTGTCAGGGCACTTCTGCCTGAGGGCCTGATGTGCCACCTTCAGGCACATGGCTGGTCTATGAGGGTGTCATTTTAGCTGTCATGAGAAACTGAGGAGCCACTGACATGCAGATAGCATAAATACTTATTTCAAGGTCAGTCCTGCCGTAGTACCTAACAGAGCTTTCACATAGTTGTCTCCTGTCCATCAGAGAAGCTGAAAGGCCATCTGGATATGTATGGCCTTGGAGGATGACAATGACCTTGCTTTTATCTTGCTAGGTGCTGGGCCTCAAAGAAAGTGGATGTTCTTAGAGGGTGTCATTTGTGCCTTAGAAACTCTGAATCCAGCAGGAAGCAATTGGTTTTGGTGGGGACTGTGAGCTAGCTTCTGTCTCTGGAGTTGAGAGGCCAGCAGCAGGAGCATGGCTGGGCAAGGGACTGGGAGGTCCCATCTTTCAGAAGTAGCTGCCAGGTCAACAACCCTTGCCTCCTGGCTGGCAGGTGGGCTTTTAGGCTCACATCTGCCGGCGTCTCTCACAGGCCATCAGAAGGCACCTGTCTGGCAAGGTTCTTGTGTGATGTCCTCTGCCCAAGTACCTGAAAGGCCCATGCAGTATCAGCCTTGGCTGTGGATTGTCAGGTCTCTTGTGCCTCAGTATGAGAGAGAGCAACAAAAGTGTCAAACTGACAGGCCTATAATTCCCCGGGTCGACCCTTCGGCCCTTCTTGTAGATGGGTGTCACATTTGCTAGCCGCAAGTTGACTGGGACCTCCCCCGATAGCCAGGACTGTTGATAAATGATGGAAAGTGGCTTGGCCAGCACCTCTGCCAGTTCTCTAAGTATCCCCAGGTGAATCCCATCTGGCCCCATCGACTCATGTACATCCAAGTACAATAGCAGGTCACCAACCACTTTCTCATGGATAGTGAGGACCACATTCTGCTCCCCATTCCCTTTATATAATCCCAAAGATTATAAACCTTTTTTTCTCCTAAAATCAAGCCACAATTCTCTGTTGAGCCAGGCTGGTCTTCTTCCATGCTGGCTCGTCTTTGGGCACATGGGGACAGACCGCTCCTGTGCCATTAAGATTTCCTTCTTGAAGAGCACCCAGCCTTCCTGGACTCCTCTGCCCTTCAGAACTGCCTCCCAAGGGACTCTGACAACCAGTGTCCTGAACAGCTCAAGGTCAGCCCTCTGGAAGTCCAATACAGCAGTTTTACTGGTCCCCTTCCTGGCTCTTTTGAGAATGAAGAACTCTACCATCTCATGGTCACTCTGCCCAAGACAGTTTCCAAACACCACATCTCCCACCAGTTCTTCTCTGTTTGTGAACAGAAAGTCTAGCGGGGCACCACCCCTGGTAGGCTCCCTAACCAGCTGCGTCAGGAAGCTATCTTCCACGCTCTCCAGAAACCTCCTAGACTGCTTTCTCTGGGCTGTATTGCACTTCCAGGATATATCTGGGAAGTTGAAGTCCCCCACAAGAACAAGCACTGTCGATTTCGCAACTTCTGCCAGCTGCCTGTAGACTCTTCATCAGTCTCCTCATCCTGGTTTGGCGGTCTATAACAGACCCCGACCAGGATGCTTCCCTTGTTGGCCTTCCCACTGATCCTAACCCATAGGGACTCAACCTTATCATTCCCAGCCTCAAGTTTCACAACATCAAAACTCTCTCTGATATAGAGAGCCATACCACCACCCCTTCCATGCTGCCTCTCCCTTCTGAAGAGCCTATAGCCAGACATTGCAGCACTCCAGTCATGAGAGTGGTTCCATCACATTTCCATGATGGCAACCAAGTCATAGCCTACCTGCCGCACGATGGCTTCCAGCTCCTTCTGTTTGTTACCCATGCTGCATGCATTAGTGTAGATGCACTTCATTTGGGCCATTGCCTTCTCTCCCAGCCTTGCCATTGTTCCCCCTGGCACAGCTCCAACAAGCCTTGTTTAAGCCCCATCCCCCTTCTTACCTAGTTTAAAGCCCTCTCAATGAGCCTCGCCAGCTCCTGGCCCAGGATCCATTTTCCCCTAAAAGATAGGGACCTGTCTGCAGCCATCAGGCTGGGTGCCAAGTAAAGCGCCCCATGTTCAAAAAAACACCAAAATTTCAGTGTTGGCACCAGCCTCTGAGCCACGTGTTTATCAGGTGGGCTTTCCCTGTCCTCTCTGTATCCCTCCCTGCCACTGTAGGGATAGACGAAAACACCACCTGTACACCCGCTCCATCCACTAATCGTCTCAGCCCCCTAAAGTCCCATTTGATGGTCTTCAGGCTTCTTTCTTCAATGTCATCACTGCCAGCCTGGACTATCAAAAGAAGATAATAGTCAGAGGGGCAAACCAGGTTGGGAAGTTTTCTGGCAATGTCCCTGACCCTGGCCCCAGGGAGGCAGCAGACTTCCCTACAGGTAGGGTCAGGCTGACAAATAGGGTCCTCTGTTCCCCTGAGAAGGGAGTCGCCCACAGCAATCACCCTTCTTTCTTTCTTGGTGGAGGCAGTCCTGAGGCGTGGAGTCGACTTCCTCGTCTTAGGCATCCTCATGGGTAGACTTTCTACCTCTTCCTCACCTACTGGTCTCTCAGGCTCCAGGGCCTCAAACCTGTTGCGTAAGGGCACCTGGGAAGGTGGGGCCCATAGTGGGGGGCATCACCTGCGATGTCGAGCAGGGACCTGTTTCCATTCCTCCTCAACTCCTCCCTCTGCCCAACAGCAACAGGGCAGGGAGTCCACCCCCATTTGGAGTGTCTAACCCCACTACCTGTTCTTCAGGCCCTGTTCGGCGTTGCTCCACAAGTCTATCTCCTGCCCACACTCCCTGATATCCCTCAACCTCTCCACCTCCTCCTTGAGTTCTGCCACCAGGCAGATCAGGTCAGATGGTAGCAAAAGGCTTAGACACTCCCTGCATCCAGAGACCTGAACTGCTGCATTTTTGAGTGGGTAGTAAGTCTGGATGTGTACCGACTTCCCAGAGAGATCACGGTGCCTGGTGGAGACTATTGCAGCCTAGCTAGCGGTAGACTGCCGTTAGAGGAGGTGTTCCTATGGGTGGGGGGGAACACTCTGCCTTCCCTGCTCACCCTGCCTGCCACACGAACTGCCGCACTGACTGCCACGCCACTCCCTTCTGACGTGCCACGCCCTGGTCACTTGCACTCCCTAGGGGCAGCTTCTGAACATGTAGGGAGGAGGCGCTGCTGGCTCCGCCTATGCCTTGTTCTCGCCTCTTTCACCTCCCTCGTGAGGGCTGCCGGGTCCTGACAGTTCCCTCAAGTGGGCTCAATGCCGGAATAATTAGCCCTGCCTGTCTGATCCCACGTTCCGCTGCAGAACATTTCTGCCTCGGAGCCAATCACCTCGGCAAGTGGTTTCGAAATGGTAGTGGCGCCCGATTTAGGTGCTTTTTGAAATCTTCCTCCTTAACTACACGATGAAAGCTCTCCAATTATCTGTCCAAGTCTTGAAGACTTGAATAAAACTATGGAAGACATATGGTTCCTTAGGTGTTTCTGGATTGTAATGAGTTCCTTGGTGGATTTTGGTGCTCAGTCTGTGAACCTGAGGTAATGAGAGGAGAATGATGCAATTGCTTGAGCAAGTAAAGTCAGAAGGAAAAGTTGAAGTGATTTGGAGTATTAATGGGCCCCACTGAGGGCCATTACCAAGAGATTCTCCTCAGGGACTTGTTAGGGCAGATAATTGGAGGCCATGATTACAGATTGGCAAAGCACTGTGCTGAGAAAAGTCTGGGTTTGTTTTGGTCACACAAAAGCAGAAAGGCCAAGGCCTTACCTCAGACTGGAGGAGAAATCCTGCACCCCCATATCTCACTCAGGGCTCTTTCTGGAGTCTGTGGGGTAGGGGGTGATTCCCATAATATCATGTGAAGGACAATAGTATGACACCTCCCAGCATTTGCACACAGTTGAATGGAGAATACATGGTCCCAATGCCATGAGTATAACTTGTCTCCTCATAAGCCATGGCTGCGGGAAAAAAAATGTCAGTGCTGCTGAAGCCTTTCATTCTTGTCAGAGCCATCTGCCTTCTCCTCTGCAGGCTTTCCTATGCTGTCCTACTGCTCTCTGAAAGCTGCAGACAGCCACTTCTCTTCCCCACCTTGCTCTCACTCTGCTATTCCCATGATTTCACTGATGCCTCTCCACTCTTACCAGTTGTTCCTTCAAACACAAGGGTATGGCCTGATCCAAAATCCCTGTGGGTGATCTCTGGACCCACAACACCAGTTCCAGTGCCTCACCTCCAAGTCAAGAACTTCATATGAACATGTAATCTAAATCTACCCTCTTTCAGTTTAAAAGCATTCCCCTTGTCCTAAAACTTCACACTCTGAGAACAAATCTCTCCCCATCTTTTCTGTTGGCCCACTTTATGTAGTGGATGGTCTCCTCAGAGCCTTCTCTTCTCCAGGCTGAACAACCCCAATTCCTCAGCCTGTTTTAATAAGAGAGGTGCTCTAGCCCCTTGATCATCTTTGCGGTCCTCGTATGGACTCGCTCTAATAGCTTCATGTCAGTCTTATACTGGGAGACCCAGAGATGAACGCAGAACTCCAGGTGAGGTCTTGGGAGAGCAGAGTTGAGGGGGAGAATCACCTCACCCATTCTTCTCCCAGCCTGTCTTTGTGCTTGGGATTGCCCTGACCCAGGTGCGGGACCAGATGATGGTTGGACCAGATGATCACAGAATCACAGACTCATTTAGGTTGGAAGAGACCTCCAAGATCAACGAGTCCTACCTCTGACCTAACACTGACAAGTCCTCCACTAAACCATATCACTAAGCTCTACCTCTGAACGACCTTAAAAGACCTCCAGGAATGGTGACTCAACCACTTCCCTGGGCAGCCCATCCCAATGCCTAACAACTCTTTTGGTAAAGAAGTTCTTCCTAATATCCAACCTAAACTGGCACTTCAAATGTCACTCAGATGTCACTCTGCAAACTCCAATATCACTTCGTGTCTGCCTCTGAACTGCTCCCTCCAGCCTCTGTCTACATTCAAAGTAATCCAATTGCAATGAGACAAGCAGCTTACATGCTGCCTGGTTTGTGCCCACCTGAACCAAGGCAAAAAGAATCCCAGCTCCTGTGGGCTTCTGTGAGGCATGGGAGAAGCAGCTAAGCCCCTTTCTAGCCTCTGAACTGCAAACAAAGTATGAGATGCCTGGTTTGACTCAGCTGAAACCCTTCCCTATGCAGGGGGAAGGAGATCCTTGGGTGGGTGTTCTGCCCAAAACCAGGACATGGAAAAGTGATCCAGTTGGCCTCAGTTATCTGAGAGAAGAGGCCCAAACCGTCCTCATCACAGCCTCACTTCAGGAAGTTGTAGAGTTCAATGAGGTTTCCCCTGAGCCTCCTCTTCTGCAGACTAAATGACCCCAGCTCCCTCAGCTTCTCATCATAGGACTTATGCTCCAGACCCCTCACCAGTTTTGTTGACCTTCTCTGGACATGCTCCAGCACATCGATGTCTGTCTTGTAGTGAGGGGCCCAAAACTGAACACAGTACTCCAGGTGTGGCTTCACCAGAGCTGAGTACAGGGGGATGATCACCTCGCTGCTCCTGCTGGCTGCACTATTTCTAACACAGGCCAGGATACCATTGGCCTTCTTCCCACCTGGGCACGCTGCCGGCTCATGTTCAGCCAAACATCGATCATCACTCCCACGTCCCTTTCCTCTTCACAGCCTTCTAGCCACTCTGTCCCAAGCCTATAGCATTGCATGGGGTTGTTGTGGCCAAAGTGCAGGATCTGGTGCTTAGCCTTGTTAAACCCCATCCCATTAGCCTCAGCCCAGCCTATCCCGATCCCTCTGAAGGACCACCTTAGCCTCAGGCAGATCAACATTACCTCCCAAATTGGTATCGTCTGCAAACTTACTGAGGGTACATTCAACCCCTCATCTAGGTCATCAATAAAGGTATTAAACAAGATAGGCCCCAGTACCAACCCCTGGGCGACGCCACTTGTAACAGACGCCAACTGGGGTTAACTCCATTAACCACAACCTGCTGGACATGGCCCTCCAGACAGTTCTTCACCCAGAGAAGACTATACACAGCCAGGAGCGATGACCCAAAGGGATTAAATAGATGCTCCAATAGGTGTTCCAGCCCACCTCCCACTACCAAAAGCACCTCCCAGCCTGCAGCAGAGGAGCCTGCTGGGGAAGAGCTAGAGGGCTGTGGGGACACACCAGCAGGAGCTGGTGCCAAGTCCTGCCCAAGGGTCCAAGACGTCTCCACGTTCACCTCTTGCAACTGAAGTATCTCTGCCCATGGGTGCTGGGCAGGCATCCTTAGGCTCCGTGGGGGCCCAAGGCAGCAGAAGGTGGGCACTGCAAGGGAGTGTCTCATGGGGCTTCCCAGAGATCCACTTTGTCTGGAAACTGCCTGTGGCTGGCAGGACGGAAATGTCTCTGTCAGTAGGAATAGTGTCCAGGGACCAGGGGCTCTGTCAGCCCCAAAGCCAGACCCCGATCCTGCTGGCTCTAAGATGTGTCCCTTCCCAACTGCTGCATCTTTGAGGTCTTCTCCCCTCCATCCGCCTCAGGGAGACACCCTGACACCTGGGCAGGGAAGACTGGAAGAGGGTTTTAATATGAGGAAATACCAACACACAGCATAAAAACAGGGGAATACCAAGAGGGGAAATACCCATGTGTGTCTGCTGACTGCTGGAAAATGGAGACCATTCCCTGGCACTCACGGCTCTCCCAGTGGCACTGAGCTCTCCTCCCTCCTGGCTGCACCCAGCTGCTCAGCAGAGCTGGGCTCTGCTGGCCTGGAGCTCTGGAATTCTTGTGCATGGGTCTGTGGTGTCACACCCTCGGTGTCCTCAAGGGAACATGCCAGAGACACCTCTTCAACATCGTCATAGCCCGTGGTCCCCAGGAAAGGTGACGAGATGTCTCCCTCAGCTCCAAGGACCCCAGCACTTCTCCGGGAGTGCAGGCTTCCCCCTGTAAGCATCAAGGCAGGCTGCTGTGGTTGGGCCTGTGGGGTGTCCCTCGGGGCTGTTTATCACCTTCCTTGTCCTCACCAGCCTGAGACATTCGGCCCATTCTCCCAGCCCCCACAAAATATCCCAGGACAGGTTCTCCATGGATGGTCAGGCTTTCAATATGGCATGGATTCTCCTAGGCCTGGGGTTGGCACCTAGGAAGTGGCAGTGCTGCATTGCCCTCTCACCTGTGGCTACATGCCTCAGCCCAGCTCCTTCCTCTGGTGTCCTGGGCAATTCCCAGTCCCCCTGCCCAGGGACAGGATCCTCCCCAGGGTCAGAAACCTCCCCAGCATCATCATAGCCATCTGCTGGGTCACGTCCAGGCACGACAGGGACATCTGAAAGGAGGGGGAAGGTGGTGGCAATGAGAAGAGATATTCTGTAGAGCAGAGGATGGGAGGGTGTGTGGGGACACAGGGCGGACATGCTGCTGGTGTCAGGGTCACAGCAGAGCCTTCATGCTTCCAGCTCTGATGATAACACTCGGTGGAACTGCTGTCTGTCTGGTCTGTCTGCAGGGAGCAGAAATTGAGACCTTTCTCCCCCCCTCCGCCTCTGATCCTTGGGTCTGGCCCCAGACCATCCTCCTCCTCTCTGTGCCTGGGGTAGGGCTGCAGCTGGGTCAGGGACCCCTCTGAAAAGGAGGCTGCAGAGAGCTGCAGTGGGTGCTGTGGGATGAGCCCTGCTGCCCTGACTGGTGGTCAGCACTGCTGGGGATGGGCACCCACAGAGCTGGGGGTGCATGGGGAGGAGACCAGTTCCTTGGAAAGAGACAGTTCTCAGAGGGACTCCAACAGATGCCCTGGGAAAGCCCTTCACTTAGTTCTTCGTTCAGGGAGAAGCAGAGAGGGGCTGTCCCATCTGGGATGGGCAGAGCTGGTGTGGAGGAAGCTCCTCTGTGGGGGCCAACACCTGGATGCTCTCCCACAGACCCCATGGCCCAACCATTTCAGGGACCATGGGCATGAGCTGCAGGGCACAGCCCTGGTCTGAGACAGGGAGAATGGACACAGCAGATGTGCCCCCACAGGTTACCTGCACCCACCTGAGAGACTGAACCTCGCCTGCTTCTCCCACGCCAGGCTGTAAGCGATCTCCTCGTACACGGCCTCAGGGAAGGGCTCCCCAGCTCTCCCGGAGCCTGGGGACAGAGGCAGGGCTGGTCTGGGAATGGGCAGAGAGGACCCCACTGGGCTCCCGCAGCCCCATTATCGGGGCCAGCACAGGGCTGTCCGCACAGCACAGCCCCACTGTGTTGTGTTGGCACTGCAGCCACATCCCCAGGGAGGGCAGCATCCCCATGGAGATGGTCTGGGACAGAGTCAGTCTCGCATTTGGAGACAGCCCTTGTGCCCCTTTCGTCCCTGGGTCATGTCCCAGTGCAGACCCTGCACCAATTCCATCATTTCCCCTCCCCATGGATCTGCTCCATCTCTGCCCCACACAGCAATAGCACAGCCTGTGCCCTGCTGGGAGGTGGCTGACACCACGGTGATGGACTCCACTGCCCCATGCTCCTCCTGCCAGTACTGCCAAGAGCACTGCCAGCAGTGCATCCTCCCCGTCTCACCCAGCCCAGATCTCACATTTCTCTTCTCACCCCAGAACTGATGCCTCAGGCTCTGGGCTCTCTCCACCCCTTGATGTTGGTGCCCCATGGTCTGTCAGTCAGTGGGGCAGCACATGGGGCAGGAGGCAGCACACGGCTCTGTTTCTGTGCCCCAGGACACCAACACCCCCAGCCCTGCCAGGAGGCTTCTCCGCCCCAGGACCACTGGGGAAAGACCCACCTCTGCGCCGAGCCCTGGCGCTTCGCACCTGCCCAGCCAGGAGGGCCAGGAGCAGGCAGAGGAGGGCCCCCAGGATGATGCAGATGATGACAGGCACTGAGAGTCCCTCTCTGGTGGTAGTCGGACGGCCCCGTGGGGGATCTGCATGGGCAAGAACATGGCAGGGGCAGCATCAGACAAGGGAGAGGCTGGGGGCAGGACATGCCACTGGTGACCCCACAAGGCAGCAGGGGCTGGGGGGAACAGGGCTGGGTGATGGGGCAGCTCCCACCCTGCTGGGTAAATCACAGACTTCTCCCAGCTGCTTTGGTTTTCTGGGAATCTCACAGCCCAACAGGGAGCCCCTTCTCTTGGCTGTGTGTCAGAGAGTGGCCATGTTCAGACCCAGCCCAGGGGAAGGACAGCTTACCTGCTTGTGGGGAGGATGTTGCTGTCCTGGGTGCAGCTGCAGGGGAGCAGAAGGAGAGCTGGGCTGAGAGGCTGGGGCTGTGGCACCAGGCAGCCTCCCTGGCAAATGACCCCAGCATGTGCCACCTGAATTGTCCCTCCTTTGGGGCAGGGTGGCAAAGACAGGGCCCAGCACCACTGCTCTGGGCTGTTCACAGGACAGTGCAGGCAGCCCAGGGGATGTGCTGGCACATCCAGCCCCACAGAGGCTGCTTCCCACCCACCACCAGCCTCCCACTCTGCAGGGACACCCTTGCTCAGGCCAGCAGCAGGATCCAGCAGGGCAGATGCCCAAGCCAGCTCCTTGCCACGCCCCCAGCCATGTCTCCCAGCCCCACTGCTCACCTGAGCAATGCACAGCCGCATCTGCCTTATGCTGGCAGGCACCGCTGTCCCCTGGCTGGGCCCAGCAGTCCTGCAGAGACAGCTCCGTCCCCCTGCACTCCATCAGCCACATGGGGCCCGTCCCCTCTCCAGCTTCAGCCTGGCCCAGGGCATAGACCGCAGAGCCACAGCCCAGCTGCCTGCACGCCACCTCGGCATCCCGCATGTCCCAGGCATTGTCACACAGTGTCCCCCAGGCACCACGGTGCCAGATCTCCACTCTGCCCGAGCAGCCGTCCTTGCCTCCCACAGCGCGGATCTTCTCCCTGTCTGGGGAGGCAGAGACCTCCCATGGCACTGGGACAGCTGGGACAGCCCTGCCAGGTGAGGGGGGCACGCGTAGGGGCAGCTCCCTACCTGTGCAGCTGGTGGAGTTGGGGCATGCAGCCACCTGTGGCCTTTCTGTCCATGTCCCAAAGGAAAGAGAAGTTGGGCTGAAAAGGGTTGTTCTGGGGGTCGTGCAGAAGAGAGCTGAGCTGACCTCTGCTCACACGTCCCCATGCTGCCTGGGTCAGGGCAGCAGCAGAACCCTGCTCATTCAGGGGACACACACGGCACTGCAGGGGGTACCCAAGTGCTCGGCCCCACAGGGTCCCTGGTTCACAGAGCAGCAGGAGGCTGTCCCAGGAGGGGGGATTCCTGAAAGCCCTACATAGTTTACTCTCAGACCTTGAGTGGAGATGCCTCTGCATCCCCCAGGGGCTGCTGGCATCCCAGCTGTTGACTGCTGCTGGTGGACATGGGTGGCTCCAAGAGCTGAAGTCACCTTTGTACCACCAGCAGCAACAGGGTCTAATGCAGGAAGTCAAACCCCGTCTGGGTTCCTTCTCTGCATTTCACCATACCCAGTGGGGAACAGGACCTGGTATTGTGATGGCTCAGATTTACCATTGCAGGTGATATTGGTCTCTTCTCGGCGGTCCGTACACGACTGCGGATTCCAGGAAGCAGAGGGACAATGCCAGAAGGAGCTGTTGCTCTTCCCACACTCCACGTGATCCAGCCACGCGGTGCCAGACAGCTCGGCATAGTTAGAATCTGTTTCCAGATCTCCTTCATTCCCGCAGCCCAGCTCCTTGCACACCAGTGACACCGTCTCGGTGGTCATGGAGTTGGAGCAAACGCTACCCCACGTCCCGTTGTAGAAAACCTGCAGGCGCCCGGAGCAGCCGTCGCTGTTCTCCAGCCTCAGGGCCATGAACTCTGGAAGGAGGAAAGGCCCCAGGGACGTCCTTGGATGTCAGTCACTGATGGCCTTGGCCCTACCTGGCTGTGCCCTCACCCCGGCCTCTGTCCCCAGCTCCAAGCCCCATTCCCAGCACAGACCTGAGCAGATGACTCCCGCGTCCTCCTTGTGCCTGCAGTTGTGCTGCCCCCAGGCCTTGGCAGGGCAGTCCCAGAGAGCAGCTTCAGCCCCGGAGCAGTTGACGCCATCCAGCCAGATCTGCCCAGAGCCCTCCCCAAACCGAGCAGAGCCGGCTGCCTCCAGGGCCCCTCCGCAGCCCAGCTGGCGGCAAACGACGGCGGCGTCAGCCAGGTCCCAGGTGTCGTCACAGACGGTGCCCCAGCGCCCCTGGTAGTAGATCTCCACTCTCCCGGCACAGCGCCCGGCCCCGTCCACCAGCCGGACCCGCCGGCTCCCTGCAGCAGGGAGAACCCCGGCCATCAGGGGCTGGCTGCCCTCCCGGACCAGCACCTGTGGGACGTGCAGCACCACTCACCCTGGCACACGACCCCCACGTCCTCCATGATCCCTTCTGTTGGCATGCTCTCGGGCAGGGAGGTGTTGCAGAGGCTCAGGTCAGCCTCGTGCCCTGCACACCGCACCCCACGCAGCCCCACAGGGCCTCGTCCTCGCTCGGCCCTCACGGGGGTGTAGGCTGCCTCTGCCTCTCCGCACTGCAGCTGCCGGCACACCACGCTGGCCTCCTGCATGTCCCACTGCTCATCCAGGACTCTGCCCCACGTCCCGTGCTGGAAGACCTCCACGCGCCCGTCGCACCGGCTCCCTCCGCCCACCAACCGTACAGACATGTGGCGAGCCGGGCCTGGTGAGAGGAGAAATTCAGCTTTGTGCTGCCGTGGGGTCCCCAGCTGTGGGTGGCCGTGTCACACACCAGGGGCAAATGGACTTTGCAGCACTGCCCAGCACTCACCTGAGCAAATGACAGCAGCAGCGTTCTCCTGGGAGCATGGCGAGGCCCCCAGGGCAGTCACCGGGCACTGCCCCAGGTGGGCTTCAGTCCCGTCACAGTGGAACGAGTCTCTCCAGACGGGGCCGGTTCCTCTCCCAAAATGCCCTCCTCCAGGAATGGACTCAGCAAAGCCACAGCCAAGGTGCCGACACAGAACGTGGGCGTCCGAGAGGTCCCAGCGGGAGGCACAGAGGGTCCCCCACGTCCCCAGCACCGCGACCTCCACCCTGCCATCACACG
This sequence comes from Anas platyrhynchos, assembly GCF_047663525.1. NCBI lineage: Eukaryota > Metazoa > Chordata > Aves > Anseriformes > Anatidae > Anas > Anas platyrhynchos. The sequence continues at coordinate 1,281,371 of NC_092619.1, read as the reverse complement.
CTGTGCTGCCATTCACCAGCCTGAACCCTGTGTACTCAAGGACAAAGGATGGTGAGAGAGGCCACATTTGTGCTCTTGCTCCCACAGGAGCTGCAGGAGAGGCCAAAGGGACAGCGTGCCTTTCTCCTCCTGCAGCACTCTAATTTTAGGGCCTCAGACCACCACCTCACCCCACCTGTCCCCCACCCAGCACAGTCCAGTTCCCACACTGCTCTCCTGCCCCCACCACATCCCCCGTGGGCACCATCCCACCCCAAGTTCTTACGTGTGCAGGTGACATGAGTGCCATTGCTGTGGGTGCCGGCCTTGTCCTTGGAGGCCCCCCAGGGGCAGAAGAGGATGGTGGATTCATTCCCCACACACTGCAGCTCTCTGTCCCAGACAGGACCGGCCCCTTCTCCCAGCTGAGGTGCCCCATGGACAGACAGGGCTGTGCCACACTGCAGCTCCCTGCACACCACCTCGGCAGCTTTGGCACCAAAGTGGGTGTGACAGACAGCTTTCCACTGGTCCCTGTCGTGGACCTCCAGACGTCCTGAGCAGGGGCTGTCCCCTCCTACCAGCCGCACAAATCCTGGAGCAACCAAGGAGACCTGTGAGTTCCCAGAGCCCTCTGGCACTTCTGTGCCCACCTCCCACCTCATCCCTAAGGTGGCCACATGCAGATCCCTATGGCCAGCCCAGCAGCTCTCCGTGGGTGCTGATGGCACAAACAGGTCAGGGCTCCCCTGCTGCTCCTCAGAAAACTGCCGAGCACCCATGGGCTGCCCTCTCTCCCAGCCCCCAGCCACAGGCACCGCTCAAACTGCTGCTGCCCGGAGCCCCTGGGCTGCCCGGCCCCAGACCCAGCACTTCAGCAGCCGCAGCATGTGGGCCCAGAGAAATGGGCCCAGGCAATGGTGGCTGCTGTAGCTGGGTCTGCCCCACTAGGCTCAGGTGAGGTTGAGGAACCCCTTGGAGTTGCCAGAGAAGCTGCCTGTTCCCTGGGGCTGCTGGGGCTCTTGGGAAGATGCTGTTACATGGGGCACATCTGGGGAGCAGGAAAACGGGGTTCCTCAGGCAGGGACAAAGTGTGTTGTGGACAGGCACGTGCCCAGCCACCAACCGAGTAGAGGGCAGGAGAGCAGGCAGAGAGCAGCCCTGGGCTGACACGAGCTCCCAGTATGAGGGCAGGCACCAAGGAGAGCCAGGAGGTGCTGGCACAGCCCCTGGGGCACAGGGCAGGCAGGAGAGGCTGAGCAGTGGGTCAGCACTACCTGGCGGGGCTGTATCTCCAAGGACTGGCTCTCATGGGGTGACCGTGGGACAGGAACAAGGTGCCATTTGGCACCCTGCTCCTCTGTTCCAGCCCAGTGCTCCTGCCCTCTGAACAGCCCCCTTGCTTTGGCCGAGGTTCTCTTGGCTGCTGGGGGTACAACCCATAAGTCCTGGGCCATTGCACACCCTTCCCTGAGGCTGCTGGTGGATGGCAGAGCTGGAGGGTGGGGGCTTTCCTCTCCCAGCCCCAGGCACCTCCCCAGGCTTGGCTGCTCCAGCTTCAGGGCCAGGCTCAGTGTGCTCCCACTGGGCTGTCACCAGGGACAAGGGACACCAGTAGTGACAGACCCAGCTCAGAGTGCAACTTGACACACAGAGCCATGTTCTGGCGTGCACTTGTTGCTTCCTGAGATCCTTTACAATAGTCCTTTACAGGTCCTTTACAACATTCCTGGACCCAGAGGAAGGGACCAAATTCAGTCCTTACCTGAGCATGTCACTCCAGCATCCTCACTGTGGTCGCAGTCTGTTTGACCCCACCCACTGTGTGTGCAGTCAGACAGGGCAGACTCAGTGCCATGACAATTAACTTCATCCATCCAAATGCGTCCGGATCCTGGCCCAAAGTGTGCCTCCTCAAAAGCTTTGAGAGCACCCCCACAGCCCAGCTGCCTACAAACCACTGCAGCATCAGACATGTCCCAGTCGTCATCACACACGGTCCCCCACTGGTCCTGGTGTTTCACCTCCACTCTCCCAGCACAGCGACTGCCGCCATCCACCAGCCTCACCTCTGCAGCCCCTTCAAACACCAACACAGGAAGGGTCAGGAGAGTTTTGAGCCCCACATTGTGTGTCCGTGAGGACCCCCTCCCCAGGCAGACTCCCAGTTCCCAGGGTGGATCCCTGTCCCCATAGGCTGTCTCAGGGACAGTGGGGGGTTCCTCTTCTCCCCATGGGCTATGCTGGGCTGGGGGTACCCAGCTCTAGCTCTCCTGGGCCATTTGCTGCACCACAGCCCTCACCACCTCCTCCCACCCCACGCAGCCCCCAGCCCTGCACAGGGCTCCCACTCCTCCCCATCCCAGTGTCCCCCAAACAGACCAATGCTCCTTGAGCAGCTTCCATTGCCCATTGTCTGCCACAGGCACCTCCCAAACCCACTGTCTGGGTTGACCACAAGGATACCAACAGCTCACGTCCCTTCCCCATCCCTGCTGTCAGACTGGCCCCTGTGCTTGACCAGGGCCACCAAGAAGAGCACCTCTTGGTGCAGATGTCCCAGTCCCCTTCTGTTAATGGGACACAACCTGCCCTCCTGGAGTCTGTGTTTCCCCAGATCTCAGGGGCAGCGAACAGCACACAACCCCTCTGGGGCACCCCAGATATTGGTTGTGTCCTGGAGCTCACTGAGGGCCACCCTCACTGTCTGGGACTCCTCTAGATCCAGAGGCACAGTGCTGGGGATCAAGGGGTCCCAGAAAGGTACCCAAGGACAAGGTGTCTAGAAATGAAGTCAGGCTTGGGCTGCCAAAAACATGGGAGATGTGAAAATGGATTACTCCCTCCCACCCAGACAGGCACAGATTAAAGAACAGAGCTGAGAGACTGAGCACCTTCTGCCTCTCATTTCAGTGGTGCCTGAAAACAACCCCACTCCCAGAGAGATCCCAATGACCCCACTGCTGCCCATTGTCCCAAGGCTGTGGAACAGAGAAGCTGGCACTTACCTCTGCAAGGCTGCACCCAGAGGAACAGCCACAGCACCCAAGGGGACAGGAGTCCCTCTGTCCCCATCCTGAGGCTCCTGTCCTGACAGCACGGCCCTGCTGCTGGAGCTTCTGGGGACCCACGGTGAAATGGCAATGATATGATGGGAGGGCAATATATCTGTGCAGATGCTGTCCCAGCTGCAGGAGGAGCCAATCGAAGCAGCAGGCACCTTTTTAGACGTTATCGGCACTTATCTCCCCTCCGACGCAGCCCAGCTCTCCAATGAACTTCTCCAGCACTCTTCATGACCATATATGAGGGACGGCTCCGCTGCGGGTCTCACGTCACTGCGGTGGGACATCATCGTGGGGTAGGGCTGGGTGTGGGGGCAGATGCCTCTGACACCCCTTGCAGCCTGCTGTGGGAACATGGAGCATCTCCTGAGCTGTAGCATCCAAAAGCCCAAGGTGCGATTGTCCGGCCGTCCTTGTGACATGGGATCCAGGGGACTGGTCCTGCAGCGGGGCTGTGTCAGGCTGGGAAGGGACCAGCCCCTGCCCCTGCTACAGCCCCTGCTGTGCTGGCAGCAGCAGCTGGGAAAGGCCCTTGGGCAGGGCCCGAGCCCCATGATGGGGGTGCTGGCTGTCCCGTCCCTCCCCAGGGAGCCTCCTGTGGGGTCCCGGCAGCAGCCAGAGCTGGTCCAGGGCCTGCCCTGGCAGCAGAGCTGCAGCCCAGAGCCTCAGGCGTCTCCCTGGCTCTCAGCGTGTCACCCAGGGGCCGTTATTCCCCACGGCGGGTCGGGAGCTGGAGCCTGCCTGCCACTGCAGGTGCACAAACCGCAGCCCACGTGACATGGCGCCCGGGCAGGAAGACGGTGGTTTCCTCCTGGCCCCATGCCCAGGCATGGCCCTGCGGTGCCTCCCAGCCTCCCCACAGCTCCAAGCATGGAAGGGTTCAGGAAGTGTTGGACAATGCTCTCATATGTACAGTTTCATATATATGTATATATATATGTATGTGTATATATACATATAATTTTAAGTAAATAAATATATTTAATATATATATATCAATATATTAATATAATATATATTAATAAATATATAATAAATATATATATTTAAAATATATATATATATAATATATATAATAAATACATATAAAAATATATATTTTACTAATATATTATATCATATCATATCATATCATATTGTATTATCATACATTATATTTATTGTTATGTTGTGCTATGTTATTATATATTATATACTATATACTATATACTATATACTTTATATTATATACTATATATTATATAGCATATATTTTAATAATAAAATATATAATATATAATATAATATAATATAATATAATATAATATAATATAATATAATATAATATAATCTATGTATATATATATAATATAAATATAATTATATATATATATAATTATAATTATATATAATATATAATTATATATATATAATAATATATATAATATATAATAAATAATAATAATATATAATAAATAATATATAATATATATTATATAATTATATATTATATATATTATAATTATATATATTATATAATATATAATAAATAATATATAATAAATAATATATAGAATATATAATAAATATATAATATATATAATTATATATATATATAATTATAATTATATATATATTATATATATATACATATTTTATATTATATTATATTATATATAATAATATTATATATATAATATATAATATATAATATATAATATATAATATATAATATATAATATATAATATATAATATATAATATATAATATGTAATTATTTTTTGTTTTTGTTTTTATTTTTATTTTTATTTTATTTAAATAATATATATTATATTGTATTAAATATTACGTTATGAGTTTTTAAAAATATCATACATATATTGTTTAATATATGTATATTTATAAATATAAACATATATTTTTTTATATTTTTGTTTTAAATCTTTTATAGTTTTTTAGATACATATAATTTAATTTTATTCTCATGGCTGAAGTTGGTCTCACTGATCTTCAATTATTTCCAGAGCGGGACATTTCAAAATTCGGTTCAACCCAGCTCCAGGTGATGCCATAGCATCTTCACTTGCCACGGGCCTGTTCCTGGCCTGTATTCAGACAGCAATGACCTCACAAACACCTACACAATTCTTGGTCTGCCAGCTCCTCGGGCACCAGTGGTCTCACAGGTACAATGCATGGACCTTGCCCTGACCTATTATCTACTAGATCACCAACGACCTCCCCTCAGATCTACATAAGCCACGTGCCTCAGGCACCAGGGTCCTCCCAGTATCTATCACAGGCCATGTTTGCCGTCGGCCTGTCAGCTACTCAGGCACCACTGGCATTGCAGGAACAATCACCTGCCATGGGCCTGCTCGTGGCCTATCAGATCTTCAGCTGACAGTGACCTCATAAGCACAGATGATCTATTGGAAGATGTCAGAGTCCCTGCCCATGACAGGGGGTGGCTGCTCATGTTCAGCTGGCTGTTGACCAACATCCTCAGGGGCTTTTCTTCTGGACAGCTTTCCAGCCACTCTTCCCCAAGCCTATGCTACTGCATGGGCTTGTTATGACCCAAGTCCAGAAGCACTGTTGAATGTCATGTGATTGGACTCAGTCCATCAACCTAGCCTTTCCAGATGCCTCTGAAAAGCTTTCCTACCTGTCAGTTGTCCCAACTAACTTGTTATCATCTGCAAATGTACTAAGGGTGTACTTGATCCTCTCTGTCAGATCATCCATCAAAATAGTAAACAAAGATGGACCCAGTACAGAGGCCTGGGGAATGCCACCCACGACCATCCACCAACTGGATTGATCTCTCTTCACTGAGACTCTTTGAGCATGGCCATCCAGACAGTTCTTCAGCCAGCAAACTGTACACCTGTCCAAGCCATGAGCAGACGGATGGGTTGTCTTTCTGCAGGGCTGCTGCTACTGAGTCCACACTGAGAAGATGTAACTCCTTCTATTAGGCTTTTTGGGATGCCCTGTGCTCAGTCCTTTCAAACCAACTAAGCATGAAGCTGGTGCTTTTGATGAGCTGGTTCTCAGCTCATGTTCCAGTTACTGGCTAGCATGTATCATTGTTCTTGAGTTTGTACAGCACTGGCATTCTTGCATTCCCTTTTGTCTCTGTTTGCTTGAGTCTGCATTGTCGATGGTAGTTCAGGAATACTGGAGGGGTGGCTGCGGGGAAGCATGAAGTTGCATCTGTCATGGTGGGACCTCGGTCAAGGTGGGATAGAATTCTATCCTTTGAGGGAATCCCAAAGGTAATTCCTTCTTAAAGGGTGATGCCATCCTGAGTCGTGTCCTTGCCTGTGCAGCATCTGTCAAATGGCTGATATAAGTTTCTCCTAAGAAGAAAGTCCCTAATGGGGACTTCATGGTGGTGTTTTCATCCATCTCTACGGTGGCAGGGAGGGGTACAGAGTGGACACGGAAAGCCCACCTGTTAAACACGTGGCTCCGGGGCTGGTTCCAACGCAGAAATCTTGGGTTTTTCGACCATGGGGCACTTTACAAAGCACCCGGCCTGATGGCCATAGACGGGTCCCTATCCTTTAGGGGAAAAAGGATCCTGGGCCAGGAGCTGGCGGGGCTCATTAATAGGGCTTTAAACTAGGTAAGAAAGGGGATGGGGCTGAAGCAACGATTGTTGGGGCTGTGCCAGGGGGAACAATGGCAAGGCCGGAGGATAAGGTAAAGGCCCAGCTGAAGTGCATCTACACCAATGCATGCAGCATGGGTAACAAACAGGAGGAGCTGGAAGCCATTGTGCAGCGGGCAGGCTACGACTTGGTTGCCATCACGGAAACGTGGTGGGACCAGTCTCATGACTGGAGTGCTGCTATGCCTGGCTATAAGCTCTTCAGAAGGGACAGGCAGCACAGAAGGGGTGGTGGTGTGGCTCTCTATATTAGAGAGTCTTTCGATGTTGTAGAACTCGAGGCTAGGAATGACAAGGTCGAGTCCCTTTGGGTTAGGATCGGCAGGGACAACAAGGCTAGCGTCCTGGTCGGGGTCTGCTATAGACCGCCGAACCAGGATGAGGAGACGGATGAGGAATTCTACAGTGTTGCCTTCAGGGGGCAGTGGCGACCTGGTTCAGGAACGGCACGGCGACCAACCCCAGGCCGCTCGGTCCATCGGCTCACAGACACCAACGTGGTGGATGGCAAATGGCGTTTATTGTCGAGTCACATGGGCTTATATACCCGAGGCCCATAGCGTCACTTCCGCTTGCTTACATCACAGGCCACACGCTACTGTCCATCAAGGGAGGGGCTCCACCTTTCCGTACATCGCGACATCTTCCGGCCGCCAGACCCTAACTACCCACATCTCCCCCCTCCCTATGCACAACCAAATTAGCTAAAATATAACAATCTTAAGACATAGACATCATAACTTAACTGAAAAACATAAGGCACAATAACCAGGAGAAAACTAGGAGGTAACTGGTAACCCTGAGTAAATACACTCTTAAAGTAGTTGTTGGTGTTCTACCAACATAATGTTAACTTTCTCTAACCAACTTTTAACAAACAACACAAGCATATTTAGTATACAAGGTCCAAAGATAAGATCACACAAACACATTGCAGCCCCCCACCCACGGAGGCCGCTTCGCTGGTGTCTGGATTCTGCCAGTGTGGAACTCTCAGGCTTAAACAGGACGCTTGCTGACTTATTGTCTTCTCATATCGCCGGGGTATACAGATTACAGGGGTGCCTGATGATCCGTTCCTGTGAACAGAAACTCAGTTTTCATTAGTTTTGTTCTGAAGTTGGGGCGTCGGCTGTTTGGAGCTTCTCTGGCCGCACGAGTTGCCATACCTTCGTGGGCCCTCAGGCCCTGGACTTGCGCCTGGAGGGTGATCACTGTTGGGTCCGTACCCATTCGCCGCTGCAGGCTAGAGCCATACAGTGTGTGATCCGTCCCAGTTACTTGGGCCAGTTGTCTCTTACAGTTGTCCCCCCATTCTCGTTTAAAAATGATCATCCCACCCCCGTCAAAGATCAGTCTACAAGTTTGTTTTATATCAAACGGGAGCATGTCGTCTCCCCTGAAAACACCATCTATGAGGGTGGAGACCATTGCAGAATGAAGCCCTTTATCCACAATGGCTTTAACTATCGCTTGCACATCTTTAGGGTTTGTTGGTGAGTGAACCCTCTGCCCCCTGTCTGTCACCCAGACCGGGAACGCTAGCATGGCCGATAAAGCCCAGACAGCGCACGCAATCTTAATTTTCCTCCAATCCATGAGAGGAATTTCTCTGCCTCGCGGTGCAGCTTTATTTCGGATGGGGATATTTTTGCAATCTGTCCCCATTTCCTCCTCCGAATTTGAATCGCTATCTGATCCGGAGTCAGAGCTTGACTGACTGCTCACCTCCGAGTTCCAGTACCCTCCCATCGAGTTCCGGCCCCGCCCCCCACCCCTGCGGTTGGGCCGCTCCCTGCCTCGTGGCTCGCCCCGCTGCCTTCTCAGCGAGGCGTTTGCGCCACAGGAGCGTGTTTTCAGATGGCCGCTCCGATCGGCTCTCTGCCCCTCTCTCACGTTTCTACCTCCTCCCCGGTCGTCCCCGCAACCGTTCTCTTTTTTGCATTTCCACTCGTTAGTAAAACCTAACGCTTCATCCCCGTTCCCTCCGGAGGCTTCTTCACCCGATTCTTCGTTTTCTAGTTCAGCACCGTTCTGGGGCGCACATGGCCGTGGTCTCTCCCAGATTTCCCCAGGCTCTGGTTCCCCACCGGCACCCCTGGCTTCCTCAGCTGAGCCACCCCACAGCTTCCACAACTTTGATACGACCTTCACAAGGGTTTCCATCTTCCTTGTTGGTCCGGGAGCGTCCTCCCCGCCGGGCTGGTCCCGCCGCTCCGGCCGCCGTTCACCTGAATCCAGGAGTTTTCCCGGGTTTCGGCACCACTTGTTGCCTTCGGGAGGCAGTGGCAACCTGGTTCAGGAACGGCACGGCGACCAACCCCAGGCCGCTCGGTCCATCGGCTCACAGACACCAACGTGGTGGATGGCAAATGGCGTTTATTGTCGAGTCACAAGGGCTTATATACCCGAGGCCCATAGCGTCATTTCCGCTTGCTTACATCACAGGCCACACGCTACTGTCCATCAAGGGAGGGGCTCCACCTTTCCGTACAGCGCGGCATCTTCCGGCCGCCAGACCCTAACTACCCACACTAAAGGCAGCTGACAGAAGTTGCGAAATCTTCAGCACTTGTACTCGTGGGGGACTTCAACTTCCCTGACATATCCTGGAAGCACAACACAGCCCAGAGAAAGCAGTCTAGGAGGTTACTGGAGACAGTGGAAGATAGCTTCCTGACACAGCTGATTAGTGAACCTACCAGGGGTGGTGCCCCGCTAGACCTTCTCTTCACAAACAGAGAAGGACTGGTGGAGGATGAGATTGTCGGGAACAGTCTTGGGCAGAGTGACCACGAAATGGTAGAGTTCACTATTCTTGGCGAGGCCAGGAAGGGAACCAGTAAAACCACTGTATTGGACTTTTGGAGAGCTGACTTTGGGCTGCTCAGGACACTAGTTGGTGGAATCCCTTGGGAGGCGGTTCTGAAGGGCAGAGGGGTCCAGGAAGGCTGGGCGCTCTTCAAGAGGGAAATCCTAATGGCGCAGGAGCGGTCTGTTCCCATGTGCCCAAAGATGAGCCAGCGGGGAAGAAGACCAGCCTGGCTCAACACAGAACTGTGGCTTGAGCTTAGGAGAAAAAAGAGGGTTTATAATCTTTGGAAAAGTGGACAGGCCACTAGGGAGGACTATAAGGATGTAGCGAGGCAGTGCAGGGACAAAATTAGGAAGGCCAAAGCTCATCTGGAGCTCAATCTGGCTACTGCCGTTAAAGATAACAAAAAACGCTTTTATAAATACATCAACACAAAAAGGAGGACAAAGGAGAATCTCCATCCTTTACTGGATGCAGGGGGAAACTTAGTTACAAGAGATGAGGAAAAGGTGGAGGTACTCAATGCCTTCTTTGCCTCAGTCTTTAGCGGCAATACCGGTTGTTCTCTGGATACCCAGTACCCTGAGCTGGTGGAAGGGGATGGGGAGCAGGATGTGGCCCTCACCATCCACGAAGAACTGGTTGGTGACCTGCTACGGCACTTGGATGTGCACAAGTCGATGGGGCCGGATGGGATACACCCAAGGGTACTGAAAGAACTGGCAGAGGTGCTGGCCAAACCCCTATCCATCATTTGTCAGCAGTCCTGGCTATCGGGTGAGGTCCCAGCTGACTGGCGGCTAGCGAATGTGACGCCCATCTACAAGAAGGGCCGGAGGGCTGACCCGGGGAACTACAGACCTGTCAGTTTGACCTCAGTGCCAGGGAAGCTCATGGAGCAGATCCTCTTGGGAGTCATCATACGGCACTTGAAGGGCGAGCAGGCGATCAGGCCCAGCCAGCATGGGTTTATGGAAGGCAGATCCTGCTTGACGAACCTGATCTCCTTCTACGACAAAGTGACGCGCTGGGTGGACGAGGGAAAGGCTGTGGATGTGGTCTACCTTGACTTCAGCAAGGCTTTTGACACCGTCTCCCACAGCGTTCTCCTCAAGAAACTGGCTGCTCTTGGCTTGGACTGGCGCACGCTTCATTGGGTTAAAAACTGGCTGGATAGCCGGGCCCAAAGAGTCGTGGTAAATGGAGTCAAGTCCAGTTGGAGGCCAGTCACTAGTGGCGTCCCCCAGGGCTCGGTGCTGGGGCCGGTCCTCTTTAATATCTTCATCAATGATCTGGACGAGGGCATTGAGTGCACCCTCAGTAAGTTTGAAGATGACACCAAGTTAGGTGCATGTGTCGATCTGCTCGAGGGTAGAAAGGCTCTGCAGGAGGATCTGGATAGGCTGCACCGATGGGCTGAGGTCAACTGCATGAAGTTTAACAAGGCCAAGTGCTGGGTCCTGCACCTGTGATGCAATAACCCCAAGCAGAGCTACAGGCTGGGAGATGAGTGGTTGGAGAGCTGCCAGGCAGAGAAGGACCTGGGAGTGATGGTGGACAGTCGGCTGAATATGAGCCAGCAGTGTGCTCAGGTGGCCAAGAAGGCCAACGGCATCCTGGCTTGTATCAGAAACAGCGTGACCAGCAGGGCTAGGGAGGTGATCGTCCCCCTGTACTCGGCTCTGGTGAGGCCGCACCTCGAGTACTGTGTTCAGTTTTGGGCCCCTCGCTACAAGAAGGACATCGAGGTGCTTGAGCGGGTCCAAAGAAGGGCGACGAAGCTGGTGAGGGGCCTGGAGAACAAGTCCTACGAGGAGCGGCTGAGGGAGCTGGGCTTGTTCAGCCTGGAGAAGAGGAGGCTCAGGGGTGACCTTATCGCTCTCTACAGATACCTTAAAGGAGGCTGTAGAGAGGTGGGGGTTGGCCTGCTCTCCCACGTGCCTGGTGACAGGACGAGGGGGAACGGGCTAAAGTTGCGCCAGGGGAGTTTTAGGTTAGATGTTAGGAAGAATTTCTTTACTGAAAGGGTTGTGAGGCATTGGAACAGGCTGCCCAGGGAGGTGGTGGAGTCACCATCCCTGGAAGTCTTCAAAAGACGTTTAGATGTAGAGCTTAGGGATATGGTTTAGTGGGGACTGTTAGTGTTAGGTTAGAGGTTGGACTCGATGATCTTGAGGTCTCTTCCAACCTAGAAATTCTGTGATTCTGTGAAGTGAGCTTGGAGTGCAGCACCAGGCGGTAAATCGAGAATGTGAAGCCCATGACCCAAACAGCAGCAACCAGGTGGATACAGATCTGATGCTTCATGATGGCAGCATAGCGCAAAGGCTGGCAGATGGCAATGTAACGGTCAAAGGACATGACAACAAGGAGAACAAACTCTGCAGCACCCAGAGCAAAATAGAAGGAGGACTGGGCAAAGCAGCCGCCTACTGAGATTGTTCTCCTGCCAGAGCTCAGAATTACCAACAGTTTGGTGCTTGTGGAAGACGTAAACCAGATTTCCAGGAATGCCAGATTGCCAATGAAAAAGTACATGGGGGTTTGTAGGCGGTTATCCACACACACCAGGAAAATGATGGCTGCATTCCCCATCACCGTTGTCAGGTACATGAGTAGAAGGACCATGCAGAAAAATAGCTGTAGCCTTTGTTCGAGCTTTGTGAAGCCTGAGAGGATGAATTCAGAAATGACAGTTCCATTGCCTACTCCCATGCCCAATTTCCATTCATCCTGCTGAGGCAGGAACATGGCAAAAACAAGTAAAATAATTTCATGGTCTGGATGCAAGGTTATCTCCTTCCTTCTCTCTTTCCTTGCTTGCAGGCTTCCTATACAACAGAGAGAGGAGACTCTGTTGGACCTTCCTCACACTCTGACCTTTCCATTTCACATATCATGCAGAGTCAAGAGGGAATTTCTTGTCTTCTTTCTAACCTTGTCCATCAGCCACAAATGATTCTTTCTCAAGAGCACAGGACTAATAAGGGGTTGTTAGCGATTGCACCCTGTTCCTGGGAAGGTCCTCATTTACTCAGAACAATTGCAAACACCCATTGTAACAACGTTTCAAAAGGAAATCTCATCTTCTGCACAAATAATTTCTATTATGTAGATGCTAAACCATGAATTCAAAGATGTATATTGAAAGTTATTCTCTCTCCTCTTCAGTACTTGCCTTTTTGGACTACCAGCAGCTGAGGATCCACTGGTTTATTTCAAGAAAAAGAAATTTCAGGTCTTTCTTTTATAGTGCTGTGATTTCTTCTTTGTCATCTTCCCTTATTTCTTGAGGAAAGAAGGAAAATGGGGACCAAGCGTAGCTTGCCTTTTTCAGTACTGTAAAGTAAGGCCAAAATTCATTATGGTCCCACCAGGTCAGTAGAAACAGATCTGTCACAATCTCATCTGACTTCATTCTGCACTGAAAAGCAGATATATCCAGAATTGCTCTTTGTTCTTACTATCAGACATTCTCAATTAAATGTCTTAGTTTTCTGAGAGGTGGAAAAATCTTGTCCTCTTCAAAAGCTTAAGGATAGTCCTTGTAGTACAAAGAGGAAGTGCCTAAAAAAAGCAAAGTGCCAAGTACTACTGTGTGGGTTTATGTTTCACTTGTCTAAAAGTCACATCCTTCAGGTTGAGCTATTTGACTTACTCCCATCCCATCAATGCTGAGAGAGAGAAGAGCATCTGAAAGAGATCCCTCACCTTTATTTTGCATGACAGTTCTAGTCTGGGATGACCCAGACAAGAGCACTTTTTCTTGCCTTCATTGATTGTTGAGGGATCCTCAGGAGAACAAGTTCTCACAGGCACCAGGAGTGAAGTAGGTTAAACTCATTACTCAAGTCTCTGATGATTGTAGTAAATTACTCTCTTCTGTAAATCAAACTACTCCTCTAACAGGAAAACAAACAAAACTAAAACAAAAACCACAAGAGAAACTTGTTCAGCAAAGACATACATTTTCTCCTTCACCTTTCCCTATGTGTTTAGACATAGAAAGGATCAGAACAGATGACTGCAAAAAGCGACCACCTCAAAACACAAGGGTGGGGGAGGAGATGATGGGTTTGAAGCAGTGAAGTAGTTTCTCCGTGGGCTGTGTTGTCCCCTCAGGACCTGTCCCAGGACAGAATGGGTGCACTTAGGCAGGAAAATGGGAAGCTCAGAAGTGGGGAGTTTTAAGGACTTTTAACATGGGGCTTGGGTTGGTCTTAGACCCCAAGTGCCCTGCCTTGCTCTTTGCCTCTACACTGGCAAAGAGGAATCTGTGCACTGGCTTCATCTGGAAAACTTGTTGAGATTAACCCATTAGCTGTAATAGTTTTAGCAGAAGCTCAAGCCCAGTCACCAACAGCAATATGTTGTGGTTTAGCCCTGACGATCAGCTAAGCACTGAGGGGATCTGATCCAAGACTTTTTCCCATGTAATGAGGAAAAATAAGAATGGGAGGCAGTGACGGGAAACAAGTCTGGTCAGTCACATTAATCATAAGATCACAAGAACATAGAAAGATTTAGTTTCAAAGGCACCTTAAAGATCAACCATTTCCAACTGCCCTGCCATAGGCAGGGGCACCTTCCACTAGACCGGGTTGCTCAAAGCCCCATTAAGCCTGGCCTTGAATACTTCCAGGGATGGGACACCCACAGCTCCTCTGGTCAACCTGTTCCAGTGCCTCACTCTCAGAGAATACAATTTCCTCTGAATATCCAATCTAAATCTACTCTCTTCTAGTTTAAAAGCTACCTCTCTTCTGAATGGAAATGCAGGATGAGGAGACCCAGTGGGCACAGTTGTTTGTGCTGGTGCTGCTAAGGACAAGAACTATGGATCCCAAATTGTCTCAGGAGCCTCACATTGAAATGTAGGTGCACGGGGTTCACGTCCAAGCCTGATATATGACCTCCTCATTCTGGTGAAGATGGTCAAGGAAGAGGAACACTGTTTTGCAAGCACCCAGCAGAGAAGAGAACAGAAGCTGTCCCAGTCCATGTCTTTTCTACCTCCTGCAGCTACTGAAATGGGGGACAGTCACCTTAAAGGCCTATGTCATATTTTCTGATCCATGCAGAATTTTCAGATACCCAAAGGCATCAGAAATGGCCCCAGAAACCAATGTCCAAGTTATTCCACCTAGTTTTATTCACAGACTCTCATCTGCATGGTATCTCTTCTCCAGCTGGACCCCTCTCTTCACATCTAATTCCTTTTTCAAGGAGCCCCCAGTGGGCTGCATCACCTTAGTACTTTGGAAACTTGGTTGGTCATGTTGCATCTTGACTATTGCCCATGGTGGAGGTTAAGAGAATTTCCTTTCCTCTTCTTGTCTCACACCTGTCTTTCTCATCTGGAAGAAATCTCAGCTGATGAGCTACAAGCCTCAGGAAAAATTTTGTCTCTCTGTGAAACTCCAGAGAAATATCCTCATCAATCAAAGTGTTCATCAAGCAAGGATCTGTGTGGGTTGTGTTTGCTGGAAGTTGAGAAGCAGACAGTCCTGGAATTGTGATCTCTGGTGGGCTAAAGCAGTCCTGTGTTTCAGTTCTCCTCTGTGCTGATGGTGGTTTAGATGGGCGCACACCAGACATCTGCATGTCAGTTGCTTGTCTCAGCTCCCAGCACATCGAATAGAGGTGGAGGGCAGGAAGGATCTGTTCAGATGCAGATCCCTGGTGACATTGGAGGTACCAGAGTGACATTTGAGTGACATTTGTGGTGTCAGATTTCTCTGGGTCATAAACAGAGGTGGTATGAGGAAACTGCTACCAGCTGTAGCCCAATGGCAAAGAAGTAAAGGCAGGATCTATTCAACCTCTAAAGACTTTATTGCTCCCAAATCCATTTAGATATGAAATGTAGACGTGAAATATGCCAATATGTTTGGGAGATACGATATCTCCATTTAAGTTATTGGGAGGACATGCATTTTTGGAAATATCTATATAAATTTATATTTGCATAGAGGGAGTGTCCTCATCTTGCTGGGACATGTCCCAGACCTATGAAAACAATCATGAGATCTTCTAGACAATCTACAAAATTCTAAAAATGAAGACTTCTTACACACCGAGAAGAACAACAACACAACATGTTTTTATTTATTTCACAGACTTACTGAATTGTTGAAGGGCCCTCCAGAGATCATCTATTCCAACGCCCCCACTCCAGCAGGCTCACCTACAGCATGTTACACAGGATCACATCCAGGTGGATTTTGAATATCTCCAAAGAAGGAGACTCCACAGCCTCTTCAGGAAGTCTGTTGCAGTGCTCTCTCACCCAAACTGTAAAGAAGTTCTTCCTCATATGACAATGAAATCTCCTGTCATTCAATTTACACCCATTACCCCTTGTCCTATCACTCACCACCACTGAGAAGAGCTTGGCCCCATCCACTTTACCTTGTCCCATCAAGTATTTCTAAAGGTTGATAAGATCCCTTCTCAATCTTCTCTTCTCTAGGCTAAAATGACCAAGCTTATTTAGACTTTCCTCACAGGACAGATGCTTCAATACCTTAATCATCTTCGTGGTTCTACACTGGACCCTGTCTAGAAGTTCTATATTCCTCTTGTACTGGGGAGCCCAGAACTGGACACAATACTCCACTTGTGGCCTCAACAGGGTTGAGCAGAGGGGGAGGATCACCTCCCACCTCCCTCGACCTGCTGTCCACACTCCTCTTGATGCAAGCTAGGAACTCATTGGCCTTCTTGGCCACAAGGGAACATTGCTGGCTCACGGTTAACTTCTCCACCACGACTCCCATGTCCCTCTCCACAAAGCTGCACTCCAGCAGGTCAGCCCCCAACCTGTACTGGTGCCTGAGGTTGTTCCTCCCCAGGTGCAGGACCCAGCACTAGCTCCTGTTGAACCTCAGTGAGGTTCCTCTGTGCCCAGCTCTCCAGCCTGTCCAGGTCCCTCTGAGTGGCCTCACAGGCCTCTGATGCGCCAGCCACTTTGACAAGCTTTGTATTGCCCACCAACTTGCTGAGGGTGCACACTCTGCCCTTTCATCTAGGTCACTAATTATTAAGTTGAATAGCACTGGACCCAGTACTGACCCCTGGAGGCACTGTTGAGCACAACACAGAGCTCTGCCGTTCAGCCAGTTCTCGATCCACCCCACTGTGCGCTCATGGATCCCACAATCCAAGAGCTTGCCCAGGAGGATGTTATGGAAAAGAGTGTCTAAAGTCTTGCTGAAGTCGAGGTAGACAACATCCACCACTCTCCCCTCATCCAGCCAGCCATTAGTCTCAATGTAGAAGGCTATAAGGTTGGTCAAACACAACTTCCCCTTGATGAATTCATGTTGACTGCTTCTGATCACCTTCTTTTCCTCCATGTGCTTATCCAAGACCTTTTGAAGATGACAGAGAGAGACTTAGCAATAATGTTTGACAGTTCCCTCAGCACCCTTGGTTGCATCCCATTGGGGCCCATAGATTTCTGGGTGTCCAACTTGCCTGAATAATCCTAACCCAATCCCCTTCAACTTGGGGAAAGTCTTCTACCCTCCAGGTTTTCCCTGTTGTTTCCAGGCTCAGTAGTGCTTGGGTTCCAGCCTTAGCAGTGAAGACCAAAGCAATGAAGGCATTCAGTAACTCTGCCTTCTCTGTATCCACCATCACCAAGGTACCCACCTCCTTTAGCTGAGCACTCACATTTCCCTCAGTCTTCTTTTTGCTGCTGATGTATTTGAAGAATCCATTCTTGTTATCCCTGATGTCTGTCATTAAATTTCATTCTAACTGGGCCTTGGCCTTCCTCATTGCATCCCTGCATTCTCTGACAATGTTCCTAAATTCCACCCAAGTCGTCTGTGCCTTCTTCCACATCATGTACGGTTTCTTCTCCTGTTTAAGTTTTCCCAAGAGCTCCTTGCCCATCCACACAGGTCTCCTGTCCCCCCTTGCTTTTCTTTCTTGTAAGGATGCACCAACCCTGAGCTTGGAGGAAGTGGTGCTTGAATATCAGCCAGCTCTCCTGGACCCCCTTTCCCTCTCAGGCCCCGGCCCAGGGGATTCTTCCAATTAGGTCCCTGAAGAGGTCAAAGTTAACTCTCTTGAAATCCAAGCTTGCAGTCCTTCTTTTGCCCTGATCCCTCCTCACAGGATCTTGAAATCCAACATCTCATAATCACTGCAGCCAAGACTGACCTCAACCTTCGTGTTTCCAATTAGACCATCTCTTTTTGTTAGCACCAGGTCCAACAGCACCCTTCTCCTTGTTGGCTTACTTTCTTCCTGCATCAAGAAGTTATCTGCAGTGGTCTGTAGCAACCACCTGGACCATTTGTTCTGAACTGTGTTGTCTCCCCAGCAAATATCTGGGTGGATAAAGTCCCCCATAAGAAGCAGGGCCTGGGAAAGTGAGGCAACTTGCAGCTGCCTGTAGAAGGCCTCATCCACTTCCTCTTCCTGACCTGGAAGCCTGTAATAAACACCCACCACACCATCACCCCAGTTGGCCTGCCCTTTAATCCTCACCCATAGGCTCTCGACTTGCACTTCATCCCCTCCTAGGCAGGGCTGCATAGATTAAGTTGCTCACTCACAAAAAGAGCAACTACACCATCTTACCTTCCTGGCCTGCCCTTATTAAAATCACAGAGCTGTCCATGGCCACATTCTGGTCATGGAAGATGTCCCGCAATCTCTCAGTCACTGCAGCGGGATCATAACCCTGCAACTGCACTGCACACACACCTCCAGTTCCCCTTATTTCCCATGCTGTGTGCACTTACACAGAAATATTTGAGTTGGGCTCCCAATGCATCTGCCTTTCTGGATGGAGCAACTTTAACTCGTCCATGTGGGCGTACAGTAGCTCTCCTGTTAAGCTCTGTTCTCTCTCTAGGCTCTGGGCATCTTTTGTCAGCTCTGATGTTCAGCTGGGGTGAGTGAGATGATATGTCATCCTTTACCTTATCCCCAGCATCCCAAATGATATCTCCCTCCTCCGTCGATACAAACTGGAGTCAAAGGCAGCCTACTGCTATGCCACGATTGATATCCCTAAAGCATTTTTCTCAATTCCTTTGCCAGCAGCATGCAGGACACAGTTTGCTTTAATTTGGAGTGGCGTCCACTTCACCTGGAATCAACTGCCCCAGGGATGGAAACACAGCCCTATCATTTGCCATGGACTGATTCAAACTGCCCTGGAGCAGGGGGAAGCTCCTGAACACCAGCAGTATGTTGATAGCACTCTAACAGCAGAAATCACACTTGTAAAATCTGTCTCTCCCATGTTCAGCAAAGAGCAGTCGGTGATGACTTCAGTCTGCTTCGAACACCACACCCCAGCAGAGACTCTGCTGCCTTCAGGAGCTGTCAGCCCTGAGGCCTTGGGAACACTTCAAGGGAGCCCAATGGCACAGTGCAAGTGGTGCCATGGTTGGGTTCTGTGCTGCTGAGCTGGGCTGGGCTCCTGGGCCCAAGGGGAGCTCCTGGCAAGCGGGCAGCACTGCAGAGAGACAGAGAGACTCCTGTGGTCTTCTGTAAGGCATGGGAGAGTCAGCTAAGCCCCCTTCTAGCCTCTGAACTGCAAACAAGGTATGAGTTGCTTGGTTTGACTCAGCTGAAACCTTTTCCTCAACAGGGGGAAGGCAGATAACTCCCTGTCCTTGCCTGGGTGTTCTGCCTAAAACCAGGGTATGGAAAAGTGATTCTTGGACATCATACCTCTTCTGAAATGAAGAAGGACAGTGGTCCGTCTCCACTGGAGGGAAGCAACGTAAATGTTTACTTCAGTGTGTTTCCAAGTTGATTCCCCCGGAGGCCCAGGGACTTGTCAAGAGCTCCCTGTGCTGCGGAGAGACAGCTCTGCCCAGGAGCAGCTCCACTGCACAGTGCAGCAGGACTGGGGGCACTGTCTGCAGGGGACAAGGGAGGCTGAGAGAAGGGAGGGAGATGTTAAAGGCAGTGTGGAGGGGGGATGCTGAGAGCTCACTGTGAGAGAAATCTTCAGAGCCCTGAACAGGGTAAGTCTCTGGCTGCAAGGCAGCACAGCTGTTGTTCCTGGTGCCATCTCCAGATTTGCTGTCAAATCCCACAGCCTATGGGAGCTTTAAGAAGGTCTCTCAGAGTTTCTTTGTGTAAGAGGGGAGTGAAAACCTTCAGAGCAGGGATTACCTCCCTAAACTGTCAGAGGGGCAGGGCATGAGGGGTCCTTCTCACAGGGCTGCCTGCAGGCTATGCAGCCAGGGTGCAGGCAGGGGTGTCCAGAGCTGTGGAGCAGAGCAGGGTCCCTGCTGTGCCCCAGGGACTGTGTGCTGGGGCAGAGTCTCTGCCACCTGCCAGCCTCAGCACTCAGCCTGCCCGGGGAACTACCCAGGGTGCTGCGGGGAGAAGCTGTGGGTGGAAGGAACCCCCAAGGCAGGGCAGAACAGGTCAGGGTCCTGCTGGTGCCCAGAGGCTGCTGTCTGGAGCAGGCTGCTCAGAGCTCCACAGCACCCACAGGACATCTTCAGGGGAGATTCTTGAAAGGGAAGAACAATACCTGCCATACCTGAAGGAAAGGCACTCTCTGAGGTCTCTGCTTTCAACTTCCTGCTTTGGAGGGCAGTCAGGGGGATGACAATGCTGTTGTCAGGATTATAGAAGGGACTGAAATTCATAGAGCATTATACTGAAAGGGACCTTTAGGTCTGAGGAACCTCACAATTTCACTCCACCCTCTTTAGCTTACAGAGAGCACCAACACAACCTTCCTTGTTTTTTGTGGGATTGTTGGAACTCCTTCTCAGCACTTGTAAAGAGGGAGATGCCTCTGGCCAGCGGATGCCTGAGATCCATTCCTGGTGCTCTTTACCATATACTGTTTGGCAGTACTAACCCTTGCTGAGTCTAAAGAGGATCTGCATGGTCTCTGTGGCAGCCTTAGGTCGAGAGATGTAGAGCTCTAGGCAGGAGCAAGTCTTCTTGAGATGAAGATGCAGTGAGAATGCAGACTTGGTGAGGAGGATTTCTATGAAATAAGGTTTAGTTTTTGCTCAGAAAAGTCTCTCTAACTTGTCACTGTCTATTCCTCCATGGACAGGCAACCATGCCCAGATGCAACAAATGTCCAACAACAGCTTCCCCACAGAGTTCCTCCTCCTGGCTTTCACAGACATGCGCGAGCTGCAGCTCCTTCACTTCAGGCTCTTCCTGGGCATCTACCTGGCTGCCCTCCTGGGCAACGGCCTCATCCTCACAGCCATAGCCTGCGACCACCACCTCCACACCCCCATGTACTTCTTCCTTCTCAACCTCGCCCTCCTTGACCTGGGCTGCATCTCTACCACTGCCCCCAAATCCATGGCCAACTCCCTCTGGGACACCAGGACCATCTCCTTACCGGGATGTGCTGCACAGGTCTTTATGTTTGCTGTTTTTATTCCAGCAGAGTTTTATCTTCTCACCATCATGGCCTATGACCGCTATGTTGCCATCTGCAAACCCCTGCACTACAGGACCATCATATGTGGTAAAACTTGTGTCAACATGATAGCAGCTGCCTGGGGTTGTGGCTTTCTCCATGCTGTGCTGCACACTGCCAATACATTTTCACTACCATTCTGCCAAGGCAATGCTGTGGACCAGTTCTTCTGTGAAATTCCCCAGATCCTCAAGCTCTCCTGCTCAGATGCCTACCTCAGAGAAGTTGGGCTTATTGTTTTCACTGCATGTTCACTTTTAGTGTGTTTTCTTTTTATTCTTTACTCCTACATGCAGATCTTCAGGGTTGTGCTGAGGATATCCTCTGAGCCTGGACGGCACAAAGCCTTTTCCACTTGCCTTCCTCACCTTGTCATAGTCTCCCTGTACATCAGCACTGGCACATTTGCCTACTTGAGACCCCCATCCATGTCCTCATCATCCCTGAATATTTTACTGGCAGTTCTGCACTCAGTGTTGACTCCAGCAGTGAACCCCCTCATCTACAGCATGAGGAATCAGATGCTGAAGGATGCTGTGTGGAAAGTGATGTCTGGGTGTATTTCAGAAGCAATATAGTTACTGTCCTCTGCATATCACTGATAATGCAACTCATTACAGACCAAGACACAGTTTTCATTTTGTTTTCCTTTTATTTTTACTTTTACTTTGCTTTACTGATGATAAGGTAGTCCAGAGAGAAATACGATCATTATTTGTGTTCCACAGACAAAGCAGAGCTCTGCAACATGAAGCAATGGGAAAGGGGCTGGGAAAATTATTAATTATTCAACCAGTGAAATTTCATAGTCTGGAGGGAGTGAATCACCCCAAAACTTCTCCTGACATTGGAAATGAGTTGGACTTGATAATGCTTGTGGGTCCCTTCCAGCTCAGGCTATTCAATGAATCTCTGACTCTGAAGAAGGCCAGCTATCTGTGCGCACCCTCCATGGCCAAAGAACCACTTGTGTGGGAGGCAGTCAGTGGAAGTGCCTTCCACCAGCTGGCTCTGCCTTCCCAGCCTGACCAGCACGGCCCTGCAGAGTGCCCCCACGGCCCTGTGCACCACAGCCACCTCGCTCTGCAGAGCAGAACTGCCAGCTGGGGGGCTGTGGGCAGCATGGGCAGGGGCTGCAGGAATGGTTGCTCAGGCCAGCCCAGAGGTGCTGGGCTGGGGTAATTCTGTGTGGAACATGGAGTGTCCTGGGAGAAGAGCAGGGTGCTGTGTGTGTGCAGTGGTGGTGCCTGAGGAACCCCAGGGCCAGCAGTGTGGTGCTGTGCTGTGCTGAGAAGTGGCACTGGCCTGGGGGACTGCAGGCTGTCTGTGAAGGTGGATCGGTAGGGTTTATTTCCTGCAGATTGCAGCAGCAGAGACACTGCCTGTGACCTCCCCTGCTTCATTTGCAGCTTTGGGGCCAGCCCAGCCTGGGCTGCTCTGCTGGGCTGGGTTGGGGAGAGGAGAGGCAGGTGTGGAGAGCTGGGGAGGGTCTGGGCTGTGCTGGCCTCCTGGAAGAGAGGGGGGAACCGCAGAGCAGTCTGGGCTGGGCCTTTGTTCACTGCATATGGATATGACCAATGCTAGTCATCATGACTTTCACAGCAACTCCTCGGAAGAGTTCTCAACATTTTTCTAAAATATATAGTCAGTTCTTGAATCACTTTCCTACAGAGAGGTGGCCATTTCCTTCAGGATGCTCTGGACTTGCAAAGGCTACATGGGGAAATGTGAGTCTGGATTTGTGCGAGGTCTTCTGAAGCAGGAACTGGTTGGCAGGCAGAGTACCCAAAGGATTGTGCAGGGCATCCCCTGCACCCACTGCTCCTGGGGGACCTGGAAAGAGGCCTCCTGAGCACAACAGCTCCTTGTAGCCCTGTGGATGCTGGCTGTGAGGTCACGTCTGTCCCAGCACCTGGCTGGCCAACAGCAAGGAGGCAGAGCCTCTGAAGTCACAAAGACCTTCAGAAAGCTGCCCCCAAGACGGTGACACGTATGGGAGGCCAAGGGAAATCTGGGAGAGTAAAGGTGCAAGACCTTGGTGAGAGAAGAGGGACTTGGCTAAGAGAAAGGAAAGATTTCAAAGAGGTGATAGGGGTTCAGGTAACGCTGATGCTTCTGCAACACTCACTGGCAAAGCATTCGTGTTAGGCCTTGGCAAAATTTCTAACCAGCAACCTGAAAACCTAGTGCTAACCTAGTACTAAATGCTATCCCTCACCCTGAAAGGAATCCACTGCTCTAAACCCCAACCTCATTTCCTACCTTGAAGTCAAACCCCAAACAAATTACTTTTTACCTTTAGTCTTAACATATTGCTCTTGCTAAGCCCTAGTTCTTAATTCCTTGAATTATTTTGCCAGATATCATCCCGTAACAAGGTACATAATAAAATCCTAACCAAAAATCTAGCTTATACCCTAAACACTGACTGTCTACCCAAAGCAGAACTCACAAGCCTCCCTTTAAGACCTTGCCCAGTTCCTAAACTTGGAAGGTAAAACACAATCCCTAAACTCTAAACTGAACAACCAAACCTCAAATCCCTCATTCCTGCACTCTTATGATGTAAATGAAGGGATTTGGCCCCAGGAGGCTGGGCAGGGCTTGAGAGGTTCTGCAGCAATCACTTGGTCTTGGAGGAGGCAGGGGAGGTGACATAGGTCTGGGGTGACATAGGTCTGGTCAGGTCACAGGAATCAATGAAGAGTTGGGCGGAGATGCTCTGCTGAGGTCGGCTGTGCCTCAGGACATCAGGAGGCAGCAGGAGGCCCATGGCTGTGCAGGGGGGTGTCGGAACACTTCTGCCTGAGGACCTGATGTGCCACCTTCAGGCTGATGGCTGGTGTAAACGTGTGTCATTTTAGCTGTGCAGAAGAAATTGAGAAAGAAGTTCTTGGATCACTTTTCTACAGAGAGGCGTCTATTTTCTTCAGGATGCCCTGGAGCTGATAAAGGCTACCTGAGGAAAAATTACTCTGGACATGTGGGAGGCCTTCTGAAGCATGAGCTGGTTGGCAGGCAGAGTATCTGAGGGATTGTGCAGGGCATCCCCTGCAACCCGTGCTCCTGGGTGGGCTGAGAAGAGGCCTCCTGACCACAACAGCTCCTTGTAGCCCTGTGGATCCTGGCTGTGAGGTCACTTGTGTCCCAGCACCTGGCTGGCCAACAGCAGGGAGGCAGAGCCTCTGAGGTCATAAAGGCCTTCAGAAAGCTGCCCCCAACAGGGTGACACATTTGATGAGGCCAGGGGAAAGCTGGGAGAATAAAGGTGGGAGATTTAGGGGAAAGAAGAGGGGTTTGGCTAAGAGAAAGGAAGGATTAGGAGGCAGTGATAGGGGTTCAGGTAAGGCTGATGCTTCTGCAATGCTCACTTGACAAATATTCATGTTATGTCCTGGTAATATTTCTAACCAGTAACCTTAACACCTACAGCTACTCTAAATCCTGCACCCTGGAAGGAATTCATTGCTCTAATCCCCATCCTCAAATCCTACATTGAAGTCAAACCCCAGACATGTTACCTTTTAGCATTAGTCTTAACTCTCAAGAAAGCCTAGCTTTTAATCATTAGCATTAGATTGCCAGCCTTAACACCAGCCCTCACCCAGTAAAACACCATAAAAACAAATAAACAAACAAAAACCTAACCAAAAATCTAGCCCTTACACTAAACTCTGACTGGCTCCCCAAAGCAGAACATGAAAACCTCCCTCTAAGACTCTGTCCTATCTCTAAACATGGAAAGCAAAAAGAACACCTAAACCTCATCTACCAGTCTGGTCATACGATCATATAACAGACCCCCACCAAGACGTCACCCCAACAGGCCTTTCCCCTGATTCCTATCCATAGACACTCTACCATTCCCAACCCCAAGCTCTTCAACATCAAAACACTCTTTAATATAAAGAGCCGCCACACCACCACCCTTCCCTCCTTGTCAATCCCTTCTCAAGAGCTTGTAGCCATCCATCACAGTACTCCAGTAGTGGGAGTGATCCCACCATGCTTCCTTACAGCAACTAGGTCAGAGTTAGCCTGTTGTACAATCGCTTCCAGCTGCTCCTGTTTGTTGGCCATGCTGCATTCATTGGTGTAGATGCACTTCAGATGAGATATCTGCCCCCCCCTCAGCTTCAGCATTGTTCCCCAAGGCACTTCTCTGGTGATCCCTGTTTTCACAGAATCACAGAATTACAGAATTTCTAGGTTGGAAGAGACCTCAAGATCATCGAGTCCAACCTCTGACCTAACACTAACAGTCCCCACTAAACCATATCCCTAAGCTCTACATCTAAACGTCTTTTGAAGACTTCCAGGGATGGTGACTCCACCACCTCCCTGGGCAGCCCGTTCCAGTGCCTCACAACCCTTTCAGTAAAGAAATTCTTCCTAACATCTAACCTAAAACTCCCCTGGCGCAACTTTAGCCCATTCCCCCTCGTCCTGTCACCAGGCACATGGGAGAACAGGCCAACCCCCACCTCGCTACAGCCTCCTTTAATGTACTTATACAGAGCAATAAGGTCACCCCTGAGCCTCCTCTTCTCTAGGCTGAACAAGCCCAGCTCCTTCAGCCGCTCCTCATAGGACTTGCTCTCCAGGCCCCTCACCAGCTTCGTCGCCCTTCTTTGGACCCGCTCAAGCACCTCGATGTCCTTCTTGTAGCGAGGGGCCCAAAACTGAACACAGTACTCGAGGTGCGGCCTCACCAGAGCCGAGTACAGGGGGACGATCACCTCCCTAGCCCTGCTGGTCACAGTGTTTCTGATACAAGCCAGGATGCCGTTGGCCTTCTTGGCCACCTGAGCACACTGCTGGCTCATATTCAGCCGACTGTCCACCATCACTCCCAGGTCCTTCTCTGCCTGGCAGCTCTCCAACCATTCCTCTCCCAGCCTGTAGCTCTGCTTGGGGTTATTGCGCCCCAGGTGCAGGACCCGGCACTTGGCCTTGTTGAACTTCATACAGTTGACCTCAGCCCATCGGTGCAGCCTATCCAGATCCTCCTGCAGAGCCTTCCTACCCTCGAGCAGATCGACACACGCACCTAGCTTGGTGTCATCTGCGAACTTACTGAGGGTGCACTCAATGCCGTCATCCAGATCATTGATGAAGATGTTAAAGAGGACCGGCCCCAGCACCGAGCCCTGGGGGACGCCACTAGTGACTGGCCTCCAACTGGACTTGGCTCCATTTACCACAACTCTTTGGGCCCGGCTATCCAGCCAGTATCTAAACCAACGAAGCGTGCGCCAGTCCAAGACAAGAGCAGCCAGTTTCTTGAGGAGAATGTTGTGGGAGACGGTGTCAAAAGCCTTGCTGAAGTCAAGGTAGACCACATCCACAGCCTTTCCCTCATCCACCCAGCGCGTCACTTTGTCATAGAAGGAGATCAGGTTCGTCAAGCAGGACCTGCCTTCCATAAACCCATGCTGGCTGGGCCTGATCGCCTGCTTGCCCTTCAAGTGCCGCATGGTGACTCCCAAGAGGATCTGCTCCATGAGCTTCCCTGGTACTGAGGTCAAACTGACAGGCCTGTAGTTCCCCGGGTCTGCCCTCCGGCCCTTCTTGTAGATGGGCGTCACATTTGCTAGTCGCCAGTCAGCTGGGACCTCCCCCGATAGCCAGGACTGCTGATAAATGATGGATAGGGGTTTGGCCAGCTCCTCTGCCAGTTCTCTCAGTACCCTAGGGTGGATCCCATCCGGCCCCATCGACTTGTGCACATCCAAGTGCCGTAGCAGGTCACCAACCAGTTCTTCGTGGATGGTGAGGGCCACATCCTGCTCCCCGTCCCCTTCCACCAGTTCTGGGTACTGGGTATCCAGAGAACAACTGGTTTTGCCGCTAAAGACTGAGGCAATAAAGGCATTAACACCTCCGCCTTTTCCTCATCTCTTGTAACTAAGTTTCCCCCTGCATCCAGTAAAGGATGGAGATTCTCCCTAGTCCTCCTTTTTGTGTTGATGTATTTATAAAAGCGTTTTTTGTTATCTTTAACGGCAGTAGCCAGATTGAGCTCCAGAAGAGCTTTGGCCTTCCTAATCTTGTCCCTGCACAGCCTCGCTACATCCTTATAGTCCTCCTTAGTGCCCTGCCCAATTTTCCAAAGATTATAAACCCTCTTTTTTCTTCTAAGCTCAAGCCACAATTCTCTGTTGAGCCAGGCTGGTCTTCTTCCCCGCTGGCTCATCTTTGGGCGCATGGGAATAGACCGCTCCTGCGCCATTAGGATTTGCCTCTTAAAGAGCACCCAGCCTTTCTGGACCCCTCTGCCCTTCAGAACCGCCTCCCATGGGACTCCACCAACTAGTGTCCTGAGCAGCCCAAAGTCAGCCCTCCGAAAGTCCAATACAGTGGTTTTACTGGTTCCCTTCCTGGCCCCGCCAAGAATAGTGAACTCCACCATTTCGTGGTCACTCTGCCCAAGACTGTTCCCGACAATCACATCCTCCACCAGTCCTTCTCTGTTTGTGAAGAGAAGGTCTAGCGGGGCACCACCCCTGGTAGGTTCACTAACCAGCTGCGTCAGGAAGCTATCTTCCACGCTCTCCAGAAACCTCCTAGACTGCTTCCTCTGGGCTGTGTTGTGCTTCCAGGATATGTCAGGGAAGTTGAAGTCCCCCACGAGTACAAGCGCTGATGATTTCGCAACTTCTGTCAGCTGCCTGTAGAACTCCTCATCCGTCTCCTCATCCTGGTTTGGCGGTCTATAGCAGACCCCGACCAGGACGCTAGCCTTGTTGTCCCTGCCGATCCTAACCCAAAGGGACTCGATCTTGTCATTCCTAGCCTCGAGTTCTACAACATCGAAAGACTCTCTAATATAGAGAGCCACACCGCCACCCCTTCTGTGCTGCCTGTCCCTTCTGAAGAGCCTATAGCCAGGCATCGCAGCACTCCAGTCATGAGACTGGTCCCACCACGTTTCTGTGATGGCAACCAAGTCGTAGCCTGCCCGCTGCACGATGGCTTCCAGCTCCTCCTGTTTGTTACCCATGCTGCGTGCATTGGTGTAGATGCACTTCAGCTGGGCCTTTACCTTATCCTCCGGCCTTGCCATTGCTCCCCCTGGCACAGCCCCAACAGTCCTTGCTTCAGCCCCATCCCCCTTCTCACCTAGTTTAAAGCCCTATCAATGAGCCCCGCCAGCTCCTGGCCCAGGATCCTTTTTCCCCTAAAGGATAGGGACCCGTCTACGGCCATCAGACCAGGTGCTGAGTAAACTGCCCCATGGTCGAAAAACCCAAGATTTCTGCGTTGGCACCAGCCCCGGAGCCACGTGTTTAACAGGTGGGCTTTCCTTGTCCTCTCCGTACCCCTCCCTGTCAACGTAGGGATGGACGAAAATACTACCTGCACTCCTGCTCCGTCCACTAACCGTCCCAGCCCCCTAAAGTCTCTTTTGATAGCCTTCAGGCTTCTGTCATCAATGTCGTCACTACCTGCCTGGACTATCACAAGAGGATAATAGTCTGAGGGGCGTACCAGGTTGGGGAGCTTCCTGGCAACGTCCCTGACCCTGGCCCCAGGGAGGCAGCAGACTTCCCTACGGGTAGGGTCAGGCCGACAAATAGGGCCCTCTGTCCCCCTAAGGATAGAGTCTCCCACGACAATCACCCTTCTTTCTTTCTTGGTGGAGGCAGTCATGATGCGTGGAGTTGACCTCCTCGCCCTAGGCATCCTCCTGGGAACACTTTCTATCTCTTCCTCAGTTGCTGGTCTCTCAATCTCCAGGGCCTCAAACCTGTTTTGTAAGGGCACCTGGGAAGGTGGGGCCGGAATGGGAGGGCATCGCCTGCCATGTTGCACAGGGACCTGTCTCCACTCCTCCTCAACTCCCAGATCCCCTCCCTCTGTCCGACGGCGACAGGGCAGGGGGTCCACCCCTGTTTGGGGTGTCTCACCCCGGTACGTCTCCTTGAGGCCCTGCAGGGAGTTGCTCCAGAAGTCTATCTCCCGCTCACACTCCCTGATGGCCCTCAGCCTCTCCACCTCCTCCTTGAGCTCCGCCACCATGCGGATCAGGTCATCCACTTGCTCACATCTCACGCACGCAGCGTCTCTGCCTCCCACGGACGGCAGCAGTAGGCTCTGACACTCCCTGCATCCAGTGACCTGAACCGCTGCATTCTTTGACGGGCGTCTTTTGTCTGGGTGTGTACCGACCTCCTGCAGAGCGCTCCGTGCCTTGTGGAGACCATTATCGCCTAGCTAAAGACCGTCGTTAACAGGTGTTCGTATGGGAGGGGGTAGCTCTCCGCCCTTCCTGCTCGCCCTGCCTGCACGAACTGCCGCGCTAACTGCCGCGCCACTCCCTTCTGATGCGCCACTCCCTGTTTGCCCGTCCTGTTCGCCGCGCTCCTGGTCGCTCGCGCTCCCTAGGGGCTGCTTTTGAAAGGCCGGGCAGGGGGCGCTGCTGGCTCCGCCTTCGCCTCATCAGCCTCCCTCACAAGGGCTGCCGGGTCCTGGCGGCTCCCTGAAGTCGGCTCGGTGCCGGAAAGTTAGCCCTGCCTGGCCCGATCCCCCGCTCCGCTGCAGAACGCGTCTGAACCCGGAGCCGATCGCCTTGGCAAATGGCAGTGAAATGGCGGTGGCGCACGGTTTAAATAGCCCGCCGCTGACGCTGCTGGCTCCGCCTTCGCCTCGTCAGCCTCCCTCACGAGGGCTGCCGGCTCCTGGCGGCTCCCTGAAGTCGGCTCGATGCCGGAAAAAGAGCCCTGCCTGGCCCGATCCCCCGCTCTGCTGCAGAACGCGTCTGCCCCAGAGCCGATCGCCTTGGCAAATGGCAGTGAAATGGCGGTGGCGCCCGGTTTAAATAGCCCGCCGCTGACGCTGCTGGCTCCGCCTTCGCCTCGTCAGCCTCCCTCACGAGGGCTGCCGGCTCCTGGCGGCTCCCTGAAGTCGGCTCGATGCCGGAAAAAGAGTTTTATCCCCTTCCTCTGTCATAGTTAATGCTCTCTCGATGAGTCCTGCTAGCTCCTGTGCTAGGATTCATTTCCCCCTTGAAACTCTTTCAATCTCTATGGTTCTATTTAGAGAAGCTCATATGGAGCTGAGTTTTGCATTTGAGATCAAAGCAGTGTTGTTAACAGACCAGTGTTTCACTTACTGCTGAACCATACCAATGGGTTCTCCATCTCTCATACTGTCCCCACAACATGTAGGTTGGGGGTATGCAGGACAATGCCATGGCACACAGCCAGGACAGCTGACCCAAAGGGATTAAATAGATGCTCCAATAGGTGTTCCAGCCCACCATCCCACTACCAAAAGCACCTCCCAGCCTGCAGCAGAGAAGCCCACTGGGAAAGAGCTGGAAGGCTGTGGGACGCACCAGCAGGAGCTGGGAGGGCAGTCTGGGTTCCAAGCCCTGCACAAGGGTCCCACCTTTCTACCTATTCAACTCCTGCAAGAGAGGTATCCCTGCCCGTGGGTGCTGGGCAGGGTGATGGGGGCCCAAGGCAGCAGAGGGTGGGCACTGCTAGTGAGTGCCTCACGGGGCTTCCCAGAGATCCACTTTGTCTGGAAACTGCCTGTGGCTGGCAGGACGGAAATGTCTCTGTCAGTAGGAATAGTGTCAAGGGACCAGGGGCTCTGTCAGCCCCACAACCAGACACTGATCCTGCTGACCCTATGACAGGACGCTCCCCAACTGCTGTGTTTCTCAGCTCTGCTCCCCTCCATCAGCCTCAGGAAGACACCCGGATACATGTTCAGGGAAGTACAGGATCTGGGACAAAGCCCCCAGAGGGTTTTAATATGAGGAAATACCAACACACAGCATAAAAACAGGGGAATATCAAGAGGGGAAATACCCATGTGTGTCTGCTGACTGCTGGAAAAGGGAGACCGTTCCCTGGCACTCACGGCTCTCCCAGTGGCACTGAGCTCTCCTCCCTCCCGGCTGCACCCAGCTGCTCATCAGGGCTGGGCTCTGCTGGCCTGGGGCTCTGCAACTCTTGTGCATGGAGCTCTGGTGTCACAGCCTCGGTGTCCTCATGGGGACATGCCAGAGACACCTCTTCAACATCGTCATAGCCTGTGCTCCCCAGGAAAGGTGACGAGGTGTGTCCCTCAGCTCCAGGGACCCCAGCACTTCTCCAGGAGTGCAGGCTTCCCCCTGTAAGCATCAAGGCAGGCTGCTGTGGTTGGGCTTGTGGGGTGCCCCTCGGGGCTGTTTATCACCTTCCTCATCCTCACCAGCCTGAGACACTCAGCCCATTCTCCCAGCCCCCACAAAATATCCCAGGACAGGTTCTCCATGGATGGTCAGGTCTTCAATATGGCATGGATTCTCCTAGGCCTGGGGTTGGCACCTAGGAAGTGGCAGTGCTGCATTGCCCTCTCACCTGTGGCTGCATCCCTGCGCCCATCTCCTTCCTCTGGTGTCCTGGGCACTTCCCAGTCCCCCTGTCCGGGGACAGGATCCTCCCCAGGGTCAGAAACATCCCCAGCATCATCATAGCCATCTGCTGGGTAACCTCCGGGCAGGACAGGGACATCTGAAAGGAGAGGGAAGGTGGTGGCAATGAGAAGAGATGTCCTGCAGAGCAGAGGATGGGAGGGTGTGTGGGGACACAGGGCTGACATGCTGCTGGTGTCAGGGTCACAGCAGAGCCTTCATGCTTCCAGCTCTGATGATAACACTCGGTGGCACTGCTGTCTGTCTGGTCTGTCTGCAGGGAGCAGAAATGGAGCCCTTCCACCCCCCCCCCCCCACATCTTATCCCTGGGTGTGGCCCCAGACCATCCTCCTGCTCATGTGCCTGGGGTAGGGCTGCAGCTGCGTCAGGGACCCCTCTGAAAAGGAGGCTGCAGAGAGCTGCAGTGGGTGCTGTGGGATGAGCCCTGCTGCCCTGACTGGTGGTCAGCACTGCTGGGGATGGGCACCCACAGAGCTGGGGGTGCATGGGGAGGAGACCAGTTCCTTGGAAAGAGACAATTCTCAGAGGGACTCCAACAGATGCCCTGGGAAAGCCCTTCACGTAGTCCTTGGTTCAGGGACAAGCAGAGAGGGGCTGTCCCGTCTGGGATGGGCAGAGCTGGTGTGGAGGAAGCTCCTTTTTGGGGCCAACACCTGGATGCTCTCCCACAGACCCCATGGTCCAACCATTTCAGGAACCATGGGCAGGAGCTGCAGGGCCCAGCCCTGGTCTGAGACAGGGAGAATGGACACAGCAGATGTGCCCCCACAGGTTACCTGCACCCACCTGAGAGACTGAACCTCGCCTGCTTCTCCCACGCCAGGCTGTAAGCGATCTCCTCGTACACGGCCTCAGGGAAGGGCTCCCCAGCTCTCCCGGAGCCTGGGGACAGAGGCAGGGCTGGTCTGGGAATGGGCAGAGAGGACCCCACTGGGCTCCCGCAGCCCCATTATCGGGGCCAGCACAGGGCTGTCCCCACAGCACAGCCCCACTGTGTTGTGTTGGCACTGCAGCCACATCCCCAGGGACGGCAGCATCCCCATGGAGATGGTCTGGGGCACAGTCAGCCTCACACCATCCCTTTGGAGACAGCCCTTGTGCCCCTTTCGTCCCTGGGTTATGTCCCAGTGCAGACCCTGCACCAATTCCATCATTTCCCCTCCCCATGGATCTGCTCCATCTCTGCCCCACACAGCAATAGCACAGCCTGTGCCCTGCTGGGAGGTGGCTGACACCACGGTGATGGACTCCGCTGCCCCATGCTCCTCCTGCCAGTACTGCCAAGAGCACTGCCAGCAGTGCATCCTCCCCGTCTCACCCAGCCCAGATCTCACATTTCTCTTCTCACCCCAGAACGGATGCCTCAGGCTCTGGGCTCTCTCCACCCCTTGATGTTGGTGCCCCATGGTCTGTCAGTCAGTGGGGCAGCACATGGGGCAGGAGGCAGCACACGGCTCTGTTTCTGTGTCCCAGGACACCAACACCCCCAGCACCCCCAGCCCTGCCTGGAGGCATCTCCCCCCCAGGACCACTGGGGAAGAACCCACCTCTGCGCCGAGCCCTGGCGCTTCGCACCTGCCCAGCCAGGAGGGCCAGGAGCACGCAGAGGAGGGCCCCCAGGATGATGCAGATGATGACAGGCACTGAGAGTCCCTCGCTGCTGGTGGTCGGACGGCCCCGTGGGGAATCTGCATGGGCAGGAACACGGCAGGGGCAGCAAGGGAGAGGTTGGAGGCAGGACATACCACTCCTGACCACACAAGGCAGCAGGGGCTGGGGGGGACAAGGCTGGGTGATGGGGCAGCTCCCACCCTGCTGGGTACATCACAGACTTCCGCCAGCTCTCTCAATTTCCTGGGAGTCTCACAGCCCAACAGGGAGCCCCTTCCCCTGGATGTGGGTCACAGCCTGTCCGTGGGCAGACTCAGCCCAGGGGAAGGACAGCTTACCTGCTTGTGGGGGGGGTGTTGCTGTCCTGGGTGCAGCTGCAGGGGAGCAGAAGGAGAGCTGGGCTAAGAGGCTGGGGCTGTGGCACCAGGCAGCCTCCCTAGCAGATGACCCCAACATGTGCCACCTGAATTGTCCCTCCTGTGGGGCTGGGCAGGGTGGAATGGACAGGACCCAGCACCACTGCTCTGGGCTGCTCACAGGACAGTGCAGGCAGCCCAGGGGATGTGCTGGCACATCCAGCCACACAGAGGCTGCTCCCCACCCACCACCAGCCTCCCACTCTGCAGGAACACCCTTGCTTCGTCCCGCATTGGGGCCATGCCAGGATCCAGCAGGGCAGACGCCCAAGCCAGCTCCTTGCCAAGCCCCCAGCCATGTCTCCCAGCCCCACTGCTCACCTGAGCAATGCACAGCCGCATCTGCCTTATGCTGGCAGGCACCGCTGTCCCCTGGCTGGGCCCAGCAGTCCTGCAGAGACAGCTCCGTCCCCCTGCACTCCATCAGCCACATGGGGCCCATCCCCTCTCCAGCAGCAGCCTGGCCCAGGGCATAGAGCGCGGGGCCACAGCCCAGCTGCCTGCACGCCACCTCGGCATCCCGCATGTCCCAGGCATTGTCACACAGCGTCCCCCAGGTGCCGCGGTGCCAGATCTCCACTCTGCCCGAGCAGCCGTCCTTGCCTCCCACAGCACGGATCTTCTCCCTGTCTGGGGAGGCAGAGATCTCCCGTGGCATCCGGACAGCTGGGACAGCCCTGCCAGGTGAGGGGGCACGCGCAGGGGCAGCTCCCTACCTGTGCAGCTGGTGGAGTTGGGGCATGCAGCCACCTGCGGCCTTTCTGTCCATGTCCCAAAGGAAAGAGAAGTTGGGCTGAAAAGGGTTGTTCTGGGGGTCGTGCAGAAGAGCACAGAGCTGACCTCTGCTCACACGTCCCCATGCTGCCTGGGTCAGGGCAGCAGCAGAACCCTGTTCACTCAGGGGACACACACGGTACTGCAGGGGGGACCTGAGTTCTTGGCCCCACAAGGTCCCTGGTTCATAGAGCAGCAGGAGGCTGTCCCAGGAGGGGGGACTCCTGAAAGCCCTGCATGGTCTCCTCTGAGACCTTGCATGGAGTTGCCTCTGCATCCCCCAGGGAGGTGCTGGCAGCCCGGCTGTTGACTGCTGCTGGTGGACATGGGTGGCTCCAATAGCTGAAGTCACCTTTGTGCCACCAGCAGCAACAGGGTCTAATGCAGGAAGTCAAAGCCCCTCTGGGTTCCTTCTCTACATTTCACCATACCCAGTGGGGAACAGGACCTGGTGTTGTGATGGTTCAGATTTACCTTTGCAGGTGATATTAGTCTCTTCTCGGCGGTCCGTACACGACTGCGGATCCCAGGAAGCAGAGGGACACTGCCAGAAGGAGCTGCTGCTCTTCCCACACTCCACATGATCCAGCCACGTGATGCCAGAGAGCTCGGCATAGTTAGAATCTGTTTCCAGATCTCCTTCATTCCCGCAGCCCAGCTCCTTGCACACCAGTGACACCGTCTCAATGGTCATGGAGTTGGAGCAAACGCTGCCCCACGTCCCGTTGTAGAAAACCTGCAGGCGTCCGGAGCAGCCGTCGCTGTTCTCCAGCCTCAAGGCCATGAACTCTGGAAGTAGGAAAGGCCCCAGGGACGTCCTTGGATGTCAGTCACTGATAGCTTTAACCCTACCTGGCTCTGCCCTCACCCCGGCTTCACTGGCCCCAGCTCCCAGCCCCACTCCCAGCACAGACCTGAACAGACGACTCCCGCGTCCTCCTTGTGCCTGCAGTTGTGCTGCCCCCAGGCCTCGGCAGGGCAGTCCCAGAGAGCAGCTTCGGCCCCGGAGCAGTTGACGCCATCCAGCCAGATCTGCCCAGAGCCCTCCCCAAACCGAGCAGAGCCGGCTGCCTCCAGGGCCCCTCCGCAGCCCAGCTGGTGGCAAACGACGGCGGCGTCGGCCAGGTCCCAGGCGTCGTCGCAGACGGTGCCCCAGCGCCCCTGGTAGTAGATCTCCACTCTCCCGGCACAGCGCCCGGCCCCATCCACCAGCCGGACCCGCCGGCTCCCTGCAGCGGGGAGAACCCCGACCCTCAGGGGCTGGCTGCCCTCCTGGACCTTCAACTGGGGGACGTGCAGCACCACTCACCCTGGCACACGACCCCCACGTCCTCCACGATCCCTTCTGTTGGCATGCTCTCGGGCAGGGAGGTGTTGCAGAGGCTCAGGTCAGCCTCGTGCCCTGCACACCGCACCCCACGCAGCCCCAC
This sequence comes from Anas platyrhynchos, assembly GCF_047663525.1. Classification (NCBI taxonomy): domain Eukaryota; kingdom Metazoa; phylum Chordata; class Aves; order Anseriformes; family Anatidae; genus Anas; species Anas platyrhynchos. Next base: position 1,245,756 of record NC_092619.1, on the reverse strand, counting down.
AGGTCCTCGTCCTCGCTCGGCCCTCACGGGGGTGTAGGCTGTCTCTGCCTCTCCGCACTGCAGCTGCCGGCACACCACGCTGGCCTCCTGCATGTCCCACTGCTCATCCAGGACTCTGCCCCACGTCCCGTGCTGGAAGACCTCCACGCGCCCGTCGCACTGGCTCCCTCCACCCACCAACCGCAGGGGCATGGGGTGAGTTAGGCCTGGTGAGAGGAGACATTCAGCCAGGCTCTGCCATGAGCTCCCCAAATTTGTGTGGCCGTGTCACACACCAGGGGCAAATGGACTTTGCAGCACTGCCCAGCACTCACCTGAGCAAATGACAGCAGCAGCGTTCTCCTGGGAACATGGAGAGGCCCCCAGGGCAGTCACCGGGCACTGCCCCAGGTGGGCTTCAGTCCCGTCACAGTGGAACGAGTCTCTCCAGACGGGGCCGGTTCCTCTCCCAAAATGCCCTCCTCCAGGAATGGACTCAGCAAAGCCACAGCCGAGGTGCCGACACAGAACGTGGGCATCCGAGAGGTCCCAGCGGGAGGCACAGAGGATCCCCCACGTCCCCAGCACGTTGACCTCCACCCTGCCCTCACACGCTGTGCTGCCGTTCACCAGCCTGAACCCTGTGTATTCAAGGACAAAGGAGGGTGAGAGAGGCCACATTTGTGCTCTTGCTCCCACAGGAGCTGCAGGAGGGGCCAAAGGGACAGCGTGCCTTTCTCCTCCTGCAGCACTCTCATTTTAGGGTTGCAGACCACCACCTCACCCCACCTGTCCCCGACCCAGCACAGCCCAGTGCCCACCCTGCTCTCATGCCCCCACCACAGCCCCCGTGGGCATCATCCCTCCCCTATTCCTTACGTGTGCAGGTGACATGAGTGCCATTGCTGTGGGTTCAGGCCTTGTCCTTCGGGGCGCCCCAGGGACAGAAGTGGATGGTGGATTCATTCCCCACACACTGCAGCTCTCTGTCCCAGACAGGACTGGCCCCTTCTCCCAGCTGAGCCGCCCCATGGACAGACAGGGCTGTGCCACACTGCAGCTCCCTGCAGACCACCTTGGCAGCTTTGTCATCAAAATTGGAGTGACAGACAGCTTTCCACTGGTTCCTGTCGTGGACCTCCAGACTTCCTGAGCAGGGGCTGTCCCCTCCAACCAGCCGGACAAATCCTGGAGCAACCAAGGAGACCTGTGAGTTCCCAGTGCCCTCCGGCACTTCCATGCCCACCTCATCCCTAAGGCAGCCACATGCAGAGCCCCATGGCCAGCCCAGCAGCTCTCAGTGGATGCTGATGGCACAAAGAGGTCAGGCCCCCCCTGCTGCTCCTCAGAATCCAGCCCAGCACCCTTCTCTCTGGGCTGCCTTCTCTCCCAGCCCCCAGTAGCAGGCAGCACTCAGACAAACTGCTGCTGCTCAGAGCACCTGGGCTGCCCGGCCCCAGACCCAGCACTGCAACACCTGCAGCACGTGGACCCACGGAAATGGGCCCAGGCACTGGGGGCTGCTGTAGCCTGCTCTGCCCCAGGCCAGGTTCTGGTCTCAGGCCAGTTAGAAGAAATCCTTGGAGCTGCCAAAAAGCCCCTTTTTCCCAGGGGCTGCTGGGGCTCTTGGGGAGCTGCTGTTACATGGGGCACATCTGGGGAGCAGGTAAAGGGGGGGATGTCCTCAGGGAGGGATAGTGTGGTGCCAGGCATGCACGTCCCCAGCCACCAGCCAGACAGAGGGCAGGAGAGCAGGCAGAGAGCAGCCGTGGGTTGACACAAGCTCCCGGTATGAGGGCAGGCACCGAGGAGAGCCAGGAGGTGCTGGCACAGCCCCTGGGGCACAGGGCAGGCAGGAGAGGCTGAGCAGTGGGTCAGCACGGCCTGGAGGGGCCGTGTCCCTGGGGGCTGGCTCTCATAGGGTGACCCCAGGACAGGAACAAGGTGCCACTTGCCACCCTGCTCCTCTGCCCAAGCCCAGTGCTCCTGCCCTCTGAGCAGCCCCTCTGCTTTGGCTGAGGTTCTCTTGTCTGCTGGGGGTACAACCCAAAAGTCCTGGGCCATTGCACGCCCTTCCCTGAGGCTGCTGGTGGCTGGGGGAGCTGCTCTAGATTCCCCTGGCATAGGGACCAGCCTGCCAGACAGGGCCTGGGGGAATGGAGGAGAAAGATGGGAACCAGGCAGCACAGTGGGGAAGGGTGGGGGCTTTCCTCTCCCAGCCCCAGGCACCTCCCCAGGGTTGACTGCTCCAGCTCAAGGACAGGTCTGGGTTTGGGTATCTGGGCTGGGCTCCACTGGGCTTTGCCTTGGGATGTGGGACAACAACAGTGACAGACCAAGCTTATCAGTGCCCTGACCTATGAGGTGTTACCCTTTTCCCCTTTCCCATCCCCAAAACATGGGGAATGGGCTGAGCGGTTACCTGAACATATCACTCCAGCATCCAAATCGTGAGAACAGTAGGATTCACCGCGTCCTATGTGACTGCAGTCAGACAGGGCAGACTCGGTGCCACGACAATCAACACCAACCATCCAAATGGGCCCAGATCCTGGCCCAAAGTGTCCATACTGAGGAGCTCCAAGAGCAACCCCACAGCCCAGCTGCCTACAAACAACTGCAGCATCAGACATGTCCCAGAAGATATCACACACGGTCCCCCACTGGCCCTGTTGTTTCACCTCCACTCTTCCAGCACAGCGACTGCCGCCATCCGCCAGCCTCACCTCTGCAGCCCCTTCAAACATCAACAGGGGAACGATCAGGAGAGCTTTGATCCCCACAGTGAGCGTCTCAGATTGTCCCTGGATCAGGCACAGTCACAGACCCCAAGGTGGGAACCCTGCTCCCATGGGCTGTCCCTGGGGCAGTGGGATGTCCCCATGTGCTGCGCTGGGCTGGGAGTGCCCAGCTCCAGTCCTCCTCAGCCATCTGCTGCCCCACAGCCCTCAGCACCTTCTCCCACCCCAGTGGCTCCCTGCCCCTGCCCATGCCCACTTGCATACCTCCCCCAGCCCTGCACAAGGCTCCTGTTCCTCCCCAGTCCAGCACCCCTTGAACAACCCCATGTTCCTTGACCAATACTTTCCCCTGGCCCAACTGCCCCAGGCTCCTCCAAAATGCACCAAAACACCTAGGGCTCCCTGTCTGTACAGGGTGCACCGAGTCAATCTCAAGGTACCCCCCAGCCTGAGTCCTCTCCTCATTCCTGCTGTCTGCCCAGCTTCTAACCTTGGCCAGGCCTCCCAGGAAGGATACCTCTCTGCCACCTTTGGTGCAGAAGCCCCAGTCACCTTTTGTCTGGGGGTACAACCTCCCCTCCTAGGATCAGGGTCTACCCAGAACCCAGGGCCAGGGAGCAGCACGCAACATCTCCAGGACACCCCAGGCATTGGCTGTCAGCACCTGGGCCTCCTCCAGCTCCAGAGGTTTGGTGCTGGGGAACAAGGGGTCCCAAAAGGGTACCTGAGGACAAGGTGTCTAGAAATGCAACTGGACATGGGCTGCCAAAAACATGGGAGCTGTGGAAATGGATTACACTCTCCCATCCATGACAGGCACAGGCTGAGGGACTGAGAACATTCTACCCCTCATTTCAGTGGTACCTGCAAAGCAACCCCACTCGCAGAGGGATCCCAATGAACCCACTGCTGCCCACTGGCCCCAGGCTACGGAACAGAGAAGCTGGCACTTACCTCTGCATGGCTGCACCCAGAGGAACAGCCACAGCACCCAAGGGGTCAGGAGTCCCTCTGTCCCCATCCTGAGGCTCCTGTCCTGACAGCACGGCCCTGCTGCTGGAGCTCCTGGGGACCCAAAGTGAAATGGAGATGATGGGAGGGAAATATATCTGTGCAGATGCAGTCCCAGCTGCAGGAGGAGCCAATCGAAGCAGCAGGCACCTTTTTAGACGTTATCGGCACTTATCTCCCCTCCGACGCAGCCCAGCTCTCCAATGAACTTCTCCAGCGCTCTTCATGACCATATATGAGGGACGGTGCTGCTGCGGCTCTCACGTCACTGCGGTGGGACATCATCGTGGGGTAGGGCTGGGTGTGGGGGCAGATGGCTCTGACACCCCTTGCAGCCTGCTGTGGGAGCACGGAGCATCTCCTGAGCTGTAGCATCCAAGAGCCCAAGATGCGATTGTCCGGCTGTCCCTGTGCCATGGGATCCATGGGAATGGTCCTGCAGCAGGGCTGTGTCAGGCTGGGAAGGGACCAGCCCCTGCCCCTGCTACAGCCCCTGCTGTGCTGGCAGCAGCAGCTGGGAAAGGCCCTTGGGCAGGGCCAGAGCCCCATGATGGGGGTGCTGGCTGTCCCGTCCCTCCCCAGGGAGCCTCCTGTGGGGTCCCGGCAGCAGCCAGAGCTGGTCCAGGGCCTGCCCTGGCAGCAGAGCTGCAGCCCAGAGCCTCAGGCGTCTCCCTGGCTCTCAGCGTGTCACCCAGGGGCCGTTATTCCCCGCGGCGGGTCGGGAGCTGGAGCCTGCCTGCCACTGCAGGTGCACAAACCGCAGCCCACGTGACATGGTGCCCGGGCAGGAAGACGGTGGTTTCCTCCTGGCCCCGTGCCCAGGCATGGCCCTGCGGTGCCTCCCAGCTTCCTCACAGCTCCAAGCCTGGCAGAGTCCAAGAAGTGTTGGACAATGCTCTTAGACATATAGTTTATTATATATATATATATATATATATATATATATACAAATATAAATACACACATATATATATATAGTTTATATTTTTAATATAACACACTTTTTTATGAATATATACAATATATATATATTACTTATACATTATTATATTATATTTTTATATATTTTATTAGATTAAATATTATTATTATTTATTGAATGTCTTATTATATAGTTCATATTATGTAATACAAAATTACCGATATTATATTATAGATTATATTATATTTTTATTTGATATGTATTTATATTACATAAAGTATTCCAGTATATTATACAGTATTATGTTATATTATACAGTATAATATATTATATTAATTATATTATATATTTTATTTTATTTTATTTTATTTTATTTATTTTTTTTTTATTTTTCATTACATTAATTTTACATGTATTATACATATGTAAAAGGTTTATTTTTTATAAATATATACATTATATATTTTAATATTTTTAATATATATTTACAGTTTTTATAGTTTTTTAGATACATATATAATTTATTTTATTTTCTGGTGGCTGGAGTTGGACTCACTGATCCTTGATTCTGTCCAACTCGTGCTATTTCATGATTCTGCCCAACACAGCTCCAGGTGATGCCACAGCATCTTCACCTGCCATGGGCCTGCTCCTGGCCTGTAGTCAGGCAGCAATGACCTCACCAACACCTACACAAGTTCTTGGCCTGTTCCAGCCCTGCCACCTCCTCAGGCACCAGTGACCTCACAGGTACTGTACAATCCGTGGGCCTTGCCCTGACCTATCAGCTACTTGATCACCAGTGACCTCCCCACAGACCCACACAAGCCATGTGCTTATTCCTGGCCTCCTGGCTTCTCAGGCACCAGGGTCCTCCCAGCATCTAGCACAGGCCATGTTTGCTCTCAGCCAGTTAGTTACACAGGCACCACTGGCATCCAAATGACATCCATAGGCCAGGGGACTGCTCCTGGCCTATCAACTCCTCAGCTGACCATGACCTCATAAGCACATGTTGCCTAATGAAGGTGTCCCTGCCTGTAGCAGAGGGATGTGGACTACATGGTCACTAGAATTCCTACAATCCAAACCATTCTATGACTCTGTGATTCTCTGATATCCGTGCAGCTGATTCATACTCGCCATGGAAGTAGTCAGGCTCCAGTGACCTCCCAAGAACTTATCTGGCCATGCACTTGCTCCTGCCCTGTCGGCTTCTCAGCCAAGAGTGGTATCACAAGTACATTCCCCAGGCATGGGTCTCCTTCCTGCCTGTCATCTTCTCAGGCACCAGTGAAGTCATAAGCTCTTACAAGAGCTGTGGGCCTGCTGCTGGTCTGTCAGCTCCACAGGCACCACTGACCTGAGCACCACATAGACACCTATTTGGTTTCTACTCCCCTATGAAGTAGTGTGATGCACCAGTAGGCAGGTGCCTGGGGTTTCTGTTGGATTTCAGGAGAAATCAAGCATGGGGTGCCATATCTGACATGACGTCATAAGCTCCCAAAGACCCACACTAGCCATGTGCTTATTCCTGGCCCGCAAGCTTCTCAGGCACCAGGGTCCTCACAGCGTCTAGCACAGGCCATCCTTGCTCTCGGCCTGTCAGCTATGCAGGCACCACTGTTATCACAGGAATATTCACCTGCCATGGGTCTGCTCATGGCCTATCAGATCTTCAGCTGACAGTGAACTCGGAAGCACATATGATCTATTGGAACATGTCCCTGCCTATGATGGGGTTGTGTGTGGGGCTGTGGTGGAACTACATGATTGATAAAGTCCCTTCCAACATTCTGTAATTCTGTGCCACGTACAAAGGGAACAGACACTTCCCTGGTCCTGTTGGCCACCCTGGTTCTGATGCAAGCCAGGATGCCATTGGCCTCCTTGGCCACCTGGTTACACCACTGGCTCATGTTCAGCTGACTGTAAACCAGCACTCCCAGGTGCTTTTCTGCTGGACAGCTTTCCAGTCATTCTTCCCCAAGCCTATGCTGCTGCATGGGGTTGTTATGACTCAAGGGAAGGACCCAACAATAACCATTGTTGAATGTCATGTGATTGGACTCAGTCCATCAATCTAGTCTTTCCAGATCCCTCTGCAAAGCTTTCCTATTCTCCAGAAGATCAACTGTCCCAGCTAACTTGTTATCATCTGCAAATGTACTGAGGGTGCACTTGTTCTTCTCGTTCAGATCATCCATCAAAATAGTAAACAAACTGGATCCAGTACAGAGGCATGGGGAATGCCACTGATACTATCCCCCAACAATACTTTCAGATGTACAGTTTCATATATATGTATATATAAGTATATATATATAATTTTAAATAAATAAAAATATATAATAAATACATGTAAAAATATATATTTTACTAATATATTATATCAATATCATATCATATCATATCATATCATATTGTATTATAATACATTATATTTATTGTTATGTTCTGCTATGTTATTATATATTATATACTATATAATTTATATTATATAGAATATAATATATAATATATACTATATATGTATAGTATATAGTATATATACTATATACTATATAGTATATATATATATAGTATATATTATATACTATATAGTATATAGTATATATAATGTAATAAAATATATAATATATAATATGATATATTATATTATATGACATTACATTACATTACATTACATTATATATTATATACACACATTATTATATATTATAATATAATATTATATATACTATTATTACATGTAGTATGATGTATAATGCAATATATAATATATAATATAATATGTTATATTATATTATATATAATTGTATTATATATATATATTATATATAATTATATATTATATAATTATATATAATTAAAATAATTATATAAATTATATATTATTTTATTATATAATATATAATATATATAATTTTTTTTGGTTTTATTTTTTTTTTATTTAAATAATATATATTATATTGTATTAAATATTATGTTATGAGTTTTTATAAATATCATACATATAGTGTTCAATATATGTATATTTATAAATATATACATATATTTTTTACATTTTTGATATAAATCTTTTATAGTTTTTTAGATACATATAATTTAATTTTATTCTGATGGCTGAAGTTGGTCTCACTGATCTTCAATTATTTCCAGAGCAGGATATTTCAAAATTCAGTTCAACCCAGCTCCAGGTGATGCCATAGCATCTTCACTTGCCATGGCCCTGTTCCTGGCCTGCATTCAGACAGCAATGACCTCACAAACACCTACACAATTCTTGGTCTGCCATCTCCTCGGGCACCGGTTGCCTCACAGGTACAATGCATGGGCCTCTCCCTGACCTGTCAGTTACTTGATCACCGATGACCTACCCACAGACCCACACAAGCCATGTGCTTATTCCTGGCCTCCTGGCTTCTCAGGCACCAGGGTCCTCCCAGCATCTAGCACAGGCCATGTTTGCTCTCGGCCTGTCAGCTACTCAGGCACCACTGGCATCGCAGGAATATTCACCTGCCATGGGCCTGCTCGTGGCCTATCAGATCTTCAGCTGACAGTGACCTCATAAGCACAGATGATCTATTGGAAGATGTCAGAGTCCCTGCCCATGACAGGGGGTGGGTGCTCATGCTCAGCTGGCTGTTGACCAACATCCCCAGGTGCTTTTCTGTTGGCATCTGTCCAGCCACTCTTCCCCAAGCCTATGCTGCATGGGATTGTTATGGTCCAAATGCAGGAGCCGGCACTTAATCATTGTTGAATGTCATGTGATTGGACTCAGTCCATCAATCTAGCCTTTCCAGATGCCTCTGAAAAGCTTTCCTTCCTCAAGAAGACCAACTGTCCCAACTAACTTGTTATCATCTGCAAATGTACTAAGGGTGTACTTGATCCTCTCAGTCAGATCATCCATCAAAATAGTAAACAAAGCTGGACCCAGTACAGAGGCCTGGGGAATGCCACCCACGACCATCCACCAACTGGATCGATCTCTCTTCATGCAGAATCTTTGAGCATGGCCATCCAGATAATTCTTCAGCCAGCAAACTGTACACCTGTCCAAGCCATGAGCAGATGGATGGGTTGTCATTCTGCAGGGCTGCTGCTACTGAGTCCACACTGAGAAGATGTACCTCCTTCTATTAGGCTTTTTGGGATGCCCTGTGCTCAGTCCTTTCAAACCAAGTAAGCATGAATTTGGTGCTAGTGATGAGCTGGTTCTCAGCTCATGTTGCAGTTACTTGCTAGCATGTATCATTGTTGTTGAGTTTGTACAGCACTGGCATTCTTGCATTCCCTTGTGTCTCTGCTTGAGTCTGCATTGTCAATGGTAGTTCAGGAATACTGGAGGGGTGGCTGCAGGGAAGCATGAGGTTGCATCGGTCATCTTGGGACCTCGGTCAAGGTGGGATAGAATTCTATCCTTTGAGGGAATCCCAAAGGTAATTCCTTCTTAAAGGGTGATGCCATCCTGAGTCGTGTCCTTGCCTGTGCAGCATCTGTCAAATGGCTGATATAAGTTTCTCCTCAGAAGAAAGTCCCTAATGGGGACTTCATGGTGGTGTTTTCATCCATCCCTACGGTGGCAGGGAGGGGTACAGAGTGGACACGGAAAGCCCACCTGTTAAACACGTGGCTCCGGGGCTGGTTCCAACGCAGAAATCTTGGGTTTTTCGACCATGGGGCACTTTACAAAGCACCCGGCCTGATGGCCGTAGACGGGTCCCTATCCTTTAGGGGAAAAAGGATCCTGGGCCAGGAGCTGGCGGGGCTCATTGATAGGGCTTTAAACTAGGTAAGAAGGGGGATGGGGCTGAAGCAAGGACTGTTGGGGCTGTGCCAGGGGGAACAATGGCAAGGCCGGAGGATAAGGTAAAGGCCCAGCTGAAGTGCATCTACACCAATGCATGCAGCATGGGTAACAAACAGGAGGAGCTGGAAGCCATTGTGCAGCGGGCAGGCTACGATGTGGTTGCCATCACGGAGACGTGGTGGGACCAGTCTCATGACTGGAGTGCTGCTATGCCTGGCTATAGGCTCTTCAGAAGGGACAGGCAGCACAGAAGGGGTGGCGGTGTGGCTCTCTATATTAGAGAGTCTTTCGATGTTGTAGAACTCGAGGCTAGGAATGACAAGGTTGAGTCCCTTTGGGTTAGGATCGGCAGGGACAACAAGGCTAGCGTCCTGGTCGGGGTCTGCTATAGACTGCCGAACCAGGATGAGGAGACGGATGAGGAGTTCTACAGGCAGCTGACAGAAGTTGCGAAATCGTCAGCGCTTGTACTCGTGGGGGACTTCAACTTCCCTGACATATCCTGGAAGCACAACACAGCCCAGAGGAAGCAGTCTAGGAGGTTTCTGGAGAGAGTGGAAGATAGCTTCCTGACACAGCTGGTTAGTGAACCTACCAGGGGTGGTGCCCCGCTAGACCTTCTCTTCACAAACAGAGAAGGACTGGTGGAGGATGTGATTGTCAGGAGCTGTCTTGGGCAGAGTGACCACGAAATGGTGGAGTTCACTATTCTTGGCGGGGCCAGGAAGGGAACCAGTAAAACCACTGTATTGGACTTTCGGAGAGCTGACTTTGGGCTGCTCAGGACACTAGTTGGTGGAGTCCCTTGGGAGGCGGTTCTGAAGGGCAGAGGGGTCCAGGAAGGCTGGGCGCTCTTCAAGAGGGAAATCTTAATGGGGCAGGAGCGGTCTATCCCCATGTGCCCAAAGACGAGCTGGTGGGGAAGAAGACCAGCCTGGCTCAACAGAGAATTGTGGCTTGAGCTTAGGAGAAAAAAGAGGGTTTATAATCTTTGGAAAAGAGGGCAGACCACTATGGAGGTCTATAAGGATGTAGTGAGGCTGTGCAGGGACAAAATTAGGAAGGCCAAAGCTCATCTGGAGCTCAATCTGGCTACTGACGTTAAAGATAACAAAAAAAGTTTCTATAAATACATCAACACAAAAAGGAGGACTAAGGAGAATCTCCATCCTTTACTGGATGCAGGGGGAAACTTAGTTACAAGAGATGAGGAAAAGGCGGAGGTACTCAATGCCTTCTTTGCCTCAGTCTTTAGCGGCAATACCGGTTGTTCTCTGGATACCCAGTACCCTGAGCTGGTGGAAGGGGATGGGGAGCAGGATGTGGCCCTCACCATCCACAAAGAACTGGTTGGAGACCTGGTACAGCACTTGGATGTGCACAAGTCGATGGGGCCGGATGGGATCCACCCAAGGGTACTGAGAGAACTGGCAGAGGAGCTGGCCAAGCCACTATCCATCATTTATCAGCAGTCCTGGCTAACAGGGGAGGTTCCAGTGGACTGGCGGCTAGCAAACCTGATGCCCATCTACAAGAAGGACCGGAGGGCAGACCCGGGAAACTACAGGCCTGTCAGTTTGACCTCAGTGCCAGGGAAGCTCATGGAGCAGATTCTCTTGAGAGTCATCACGCAGCACTTGCAGGGCAGGCAGGCGATCAGGCCCAGTCAGCATGGGTTTATGAAAGGCAGATCCTGCTTGACGAACCTGATCTCCTTCTATGACAAAGTGACACGCTGGGTGGGTGAGGGAAAGGCTGTGGATGTGGTCTACCTTGACTTCAGCAAGGCTTTTGACATTGTTTCCCACAGCATTCTCCTCAAGAAACTGGCTGCTCTTGACTTCGACTGGCACACGCTTCGTTGGGTTAGAAACTGGCTGGATAGACAGGCCCAAAGAGTAGTGGTAAATGGAGTCAAATCCAGTTGGAGGCCAGTCACTAGTGGCTTTCCCCAGGGCTCAGTGCTGGGGCCGGTCCTCCTTAATATCTTCATCAATGATCTGGATGAGGGGATTGAGTGCACCCTCAGTAAGTTTGCAGATGACACCAAGCTATGCGCGTGTGTCGATCTGCTTAAGGGTAGGAAAGCTCTGCAGGAGTATCTGGATAGGCTGCACTGATGTGCTGAGGTCAACTGCATGAAGTTTAACAAGGCCAAGTGCCGGGCCCTGCACCTCGGGCGCAATAACCCCAAGCAGAGCTACAGGCTGGGAGATGAGTGGTTGGAGAGCTGCCAGGCAGAGAAGGACCTGAGAGTATTGGTGGACAGTCGGCTGAATATGAGCCAGCAGTGTGCTCAGGTGGCCAAGAAAGCCATCAACATCCTGGCTTGTATCAGAACCAGTGTGACCAGCAGGGCTCGGGAGGTGATCGTCCCCCTGTACTCGGCTCTGGTGAGGCTGCACCTCGAGTACTGTGTTCAGTTTTGGGCCCCTCACTACAAGAAGGACATGGAGGTGCTCGAAGGAGTCCACAGAAGGGTGACGAAGCTGGTGAGGGGTCTCGAGAACAAGTCCTATGAGGAGCGGCTGAAGGAGCTGGGTTTGTTCAGCCTGGAGAATAGGAGGCTCAGGGGCGACCATATCTCCCTCTATAGGTATTTTAACGGAGGCTGTGACAAGGTGGGCATTGGTGTATTCTCCCATGTGCCCTTTTATAGGACAAGGGGGAATAGGCTAAAGTTGCACCAGAGAAGGATTAGGTTGGATATTGGCAAAAACTTCTTTACGGGGAAGGCAGGAGGAGCCTGGCCAGGAGAGATGTGAGATTTGGGGGAGGAAAGAGGAGCTTGGACCTTATTGCTCTCTACAGGTACCTCAAAGGAGGCTGTAGCGAGGTGGGGGTTGGTCTGTTCTCCCACATGCCTGGTGACAGGACGAGGGGGAATGGGCTTAAGTTGCGCCAGGGGAGTTTTAGGCTGAATCTTAGGAATAACTTCTTTACCGAAAGGGTTGTTAGACACTTGTGTTGGGTCTGTCTGAGCTGGAGTCACCTTTTCCCTGCAGCAGCCCGCACAGTGCTGTACTCTGCACTCGTAGCTGGAACAGCACTGATATCACTCCAGTGTTGTGTCTATTGCTGCGTAGTGCTGGCACAGCATCACGACTCCTTCCAAGCCCACAAGAGCCAGCAGGCTGGGGGTGGGCAAGTGATGGGGAGGGGACATTGCCGGGGCAGCTGACCTAAACCAACCAAAGGGATATTCCATAACACCTGATGTCACACTCAGCAATAAAAAGCGGGGCTCTCGTGGGGGAGGGGGCTGTTCCTCCTGAACAACCACTACGTGTTTTGAGGCTCTGCTTCCCAGGACATGGCCGAACACCACTCGTTGATGGGAAGTAGAGAATAATTTTTTTCTCTCTCTCTGTGCTTCCGCACGGACTGATTGTTTCTTTTGTTTCTGTTTTTCCTCCCCATTCCCTTTCCCTTTAATTAAACCTGTCTCATCTCAAACCTCGAGTTCTCTGTGTTGTATTTTCTCCCCCTTCCTCTTTGAGGAGAGGGGGAGTGAGAGAGCGGTTGTGGTGGAGCTCGGCTGCCCACCTGAGTAAAACCACCACAGTCCTTTCAGTAAGGAGGGACGTTGCACCCCCATGCTGCGTCTCGAACCCGTGACCTCAGATTTCTCTTCATGTCTCCAGGTGAGGGTTATGCGAGCACCTCGAGCTGGTGAGCCAGGCTGCCCAGGGAAGTGGTGGAGTCACCATCTCTGGCTGTCTTTAAAAGACGTTTAGATGTAGAGCTTAGGGATATGGTTTAGTGGGGACTGTTAGCGATAGGTCAGAGGTTGGACTCGATGATCTTGAGGTCTCTTCCAACCTAGAAATTCTGTGATTCTGTGCTTCTTATTGACTTCTGATATCCTGTGTCCAGTTCTGGGTTCCACGGTACAAAAAAAAAAGACAGGGATCTCCTGGAAAGAATCCAGCGGAGGGCCACAAAGATAATATGGGGCCTGGAGCACCTTCCCTATGAAGAAAGGGAGAAAACAAAGCAAGTTGAAGTCCTTTATAAGGACAAGGGCAGTCAATCTCAATGTATTAATTCCTCAAAGAATAATTAGTGTTGTCATCCTGGCTGGGTTATCTGTAATAGACTCCCACAATGACGTCGGCTTTATTTGTTTTTCCCTTAATCCTAACCCAGAGGATCTCAACATTGCCATCATCAACTGCAAGCTCCATGCAGTCCAGCCTTTCCTTTACATACAGCACCACCCCACCACCTTGCCTGCCCTGCCTGTCCCTACTGAGGAGCCTGTAACCATCTATTGCAACACACCATTCACAGGACTCATCCCACCAGGTTTCGCTTATGCTGATGATATCATTGCTCCAGAATTGGGCCAAGAATTCTAGATCATCCAGTTTATTCCGCATATTGTGTGCATTTGTTTAGAAGCACTTCAAATGCACCTCATTGCACGCAGCACTTAGTGGAGAAGCCTGAAAGACCTCACTAGCACACAGTCCTTCTAATTCTGGCATTCCATCCCTTATTTTATCACTGACATGCCTGGTTTTATCCCTTTCCCCTTACAACTCTAGTTTAAAGCCCTGTCTATCAGCCCTAATAATTCCTGGGCAAAAATCCTTTTCCCCCTCTGAGAAAGGTGCATCCCGTCTCATGCCAGGAGGCTTGGTGTCTCATAGACCTTCCCATGATGAACAAACCCAAAGTTCTGCTGGTGGCACCAGTCTTGGAGCCATGTATTGATGAGCCGAGTCTGCCTGTCAACATGTCTTCTTCCTATTGGAAGGAAGAGGCAAATATGACCTGTGCACCATATCCTTTAACCAGTCTCTCTAAAGCCCTAAAGTCCCTTTGGATTGATCTCAGACTTCTCCTTGCTACATTGTCATTACCAGCCTGAAAAAAAAGCAGTAGTGGGTAGTAGTCAGACAGCTGTACCAGGTGAGTGATTTTCCTGGCAATACCTTTTACCTAAACCACAGGGAGGCAGCAGACTTCCCTGTGGGTTGGGTCTAGATGGCATATCAGGCCCTCTGTCCCTTTCAGAAGGGAGTCCCCATGATGATAACCCTTCTTTCTTTCTTGACAGAAGATGTAGTCCTGCAAGGGGTAGGTTGCCTTCCCTTAGGCACCCCTTCCAGCTGGGATGGGCTTTTGTCTACATCGTTGTTTTGACTGCCATGTTCTAGAGCCTCATAGCTGTTACAGAGGGGTAGTCAGGAAGGAAAGGTGGGCAGGGAGAGGGCTCACCTACCACCCCGAGCAGGAACCTGCTTCCATCCCCCTCCTTGGCCTAGGTCCCCTCCTTGCCTGGCAAGATGGGGGAACTTTTGTCTTTTGTGTGGTGGCTGCCTGGTGGGATAGAGGAACCTTTGTTACTTGTGTTGTGGTTGGCTCATCAGTCTGTCTCGAGGAAGGTAGAGTATGCTTCCACCAGTCAACTTCCCTCTCTGCCTCCCTGATGCTCCTCAGCCTGTTCACCTCCTCCCAAAGCTTTGCCACTGGGCTGAGCAATTCTTCAGACTGTGCACACCTCCCACAGGCATACCCACCGCTGCTGCTGTCAGACACCAACAGAAGTGTTGCAGGAAGGATGGCCGAAGACATGACATACACCAATGTGGTGAAATCATATGGTTAAATCACTCAGACATACAACTACAAGAAAACAACCCCACCTGCATGAAAACAACCCCCTTTGTGATTAGCAGTCACGTAGATCTTGTCCTTGAAGAAGTGCCAGCTGCTTGCAACAATTTTTTTAATTCCTCAATCAGGCGATAGAAGAATATCGTTATGGCAACTTCTCGTAGTCGTCCTGGTACCTTGGTTTGCTCAGCTGCAGCTCAAGGAGCGGCCCTATGTATTCTTTAGTTCTCCTTTTTCCATTCACATATCTAAAAAAAACCTTTTTATTTTCCAGGAACGTTATCCAGGAACGTTTGTGCATCTGTCAAATTAAGTAACACTGTAGATATATCAACTTTCTGTGGACGAATGGTATTGTCTGCTATTTTCCATCCTAAGTATAGCCATGGCTGTTTCCGTTGAACCTTTTCTGGGGCTAACTTCAACCTTTTTGCTTCTAGCATATTCTGAATAAACTTTAGATCTGAATCCTGGAAGCATTCTGGCCTACAAAACAGAATGTCATCCATTCTGTTTTTATTCTGTGATATAATGGCAAATAATTACGTCACACCACTTGATACAGTCAGGTAAAAGATTCCTAGAAATACTAATGAAATTCCTACATGGAATGAGACCCCTACAACACCACACTCTTTGAAAACTTTTTTCAGCTGCTGGGATTTATTGAGTTTCTTGTTTTCACTGCTGAGATCTGTGTCTGCCTTTTCAGGGGATCCACCCACATCCTTGGCCGAGCTGCTGGCAGTGGCCCGCAGCACCAGCAGAGGGGCCGGTGGGCTGAGGGGGGGCCGCCCAGGGGTGGAGGTTGGCGGGGAGGAAAGCAGTGGTGGCAGTGGGTGAGCAGAGGCCCGCAGGGCAGTGGGCCCGGGCACAGCATCAGGCGGAACATGGCAGCACCCAATATGTAACCGCTTGATCAAGTAAAGTCAGAAGGAAAAGTTGAAGTGACTTGGAGTGTTAATGGGCCCCACTGAGGGCCTTTACCAAGAGATTCTCCTCAGGGACTTGTTAGGGCAGACAATTGGAGGCCATGATTGCAGACAGGCAAAGCAATGTGCTGAGAAAAGTCTTGGTTGGTTTTGGTGAAGCAGAAGAGCCAAGGCCTGACCCCAGCCACTGGGAGGGGAGATCCTGCATTCCCACATCCAGCTCAAGGCTCTTCCTGGGGTCTGGGGCATGTGGTGGGCAGTGTGATGCCACAAGAACAGTGGTATGACAGCTCTGAGGTGCTTCATAGGGTTGAAAGGAATCAATGAAGCCTCATCACAGTGAATATAAAATATCTCCTCATAAGTTCTAGCAAAGGGGACCCTTGCTGGGGTCTTTCATTTTTAAAAGCACCCTCTGCTTCTCCTCTGCAGGCTTTCCCATTCTGTCCAACACTTTGTCTTATTTCCTTGAAGTCTTCAGACACCTATCTCTGTTCACCACCCTACTCTCCTCCCAGCATTTCCATCATTTCACCGATGTCTCATCAACCCTCACCACTTGGTCCTTGAAACACAAAGCTAGGGTCTGATTAAACACACTCTTTGGGTGACCTCTGGCACCACAACATGACCATTTGAGGGACATTTCTTCCTCCTCATGGCCAGAGCCAACCTTCTAAGGTGCACTCTGTGGAAGTTCTTTCTCCTGCTCTTTCCTACCACCCAAGAAAGCTCCATCTCAGCGGAAACCACTCCTAAAGTAGGCATCCCAACTCATCAGGCTCCTCGCAGCCTGTCAGCCAAGCAGACACAAGTCACCTCACCAGCATCTTCCAAGCCATGGGCCTGCTGCTGGCCTTGCAGCTTCTTGGCTAGACACAGCCAAGCCTTGTGCCTCCTGCTGTCCAGTCATGGACTCAAGTAGACGGGACAGGACAACCCATCTGGGGGCCTTTTTTCTGTCTGGGTCCTCCTGGGTTTGTAGGCAGAGAGTATCCCATAGTAAGCATGCCAAGCAGGTGCCTTCTGCTGGCCTACCAGGACCACTGGCAGATGTCAGCCAAAACGTACCAATCCCAGGGAGAAGTCAAGGGTGACCTGTCACCTACAGACAGAAGTGGCCTCACAGTCCCTTCCACAGTCACATTCCTCCTGCTGGGGCAGGATATCCTGAGGCAGAGCTGACTTCTCTCTAGTCTCCTAGGGACTAGATTTTACCTTTCTGGGTTAGAGATTAAACAAAGTTTTAGATGGAGTGTTTGGTGTTCTGCTTGTGGTGTCAGGTCTCTGGTTAGGGTATGGGCATGCATTATGGTTAAGGGTTTTGTTTAGGTCTGTCAAGAAGTCTAGGGTTAAATAGAACATTTTAATGTTAGTGGTAAGGGCAGTGACACTGCAAGAGAGTAAAGGTAAGGGAAAGGGACTATGGGCTGAGTTTTGCTTCAAGTGATACTTTGAGGTCTGCCTTATAGTAGTGGATTCCTGTCAGGGTGTTGGACTAATGTGTAGGTTGAGGGATTATTGTTACTGTTGAAAATAGTGTAAGGGCCATATGTGACAAGTTTTAAGTCAGTGTTACAGCAGCATCAACATTACATGAACTGTCTTACCTCTACAAAGGTAAGCTTCCAAACTCCTTTTCCTTTCCTCTTCCCTCCCCCAAATTTGTCCTGGTCAGGCTACTTCTGACCTTCCCGTATCAGTCATCTAACTGTGATCAGCCTTCTGATGGCTTTCATAACATCAGAGCACCTGTCTCACCTCTGCTGACTACTCTATTCCATAGTATTAGAGTACTCTATACTCTATACTCTGTTGGCTATTCAAGTCTGTTACTATGAAAGCCTCCCATGGGAACTGTTAAGGCAGATAATTGGAAGCTATGATTACAGATAGCCAAAGGCACTGTGCTGAGAAAAGTCTTGGTTTGTTTTGGTGAAGCGGAAGGCCAAAGCCTGACCCACTGAGCCACTGGGAGGGGAGATCCTGTACCCCCAGCACCCCCATGTCTCACTCAGGACTCTTCCTGGAGTCTGTGGGGTAGGGTTTAATGCCCACAATATCATGTAAAGGACAATGTTATGATTCCTTCCAGTGTTTTCACATGGCTGAAGGGAGAATACATGGTCCCAATGCCATAACATGTCTCCTCATTAGCCATGGCCAAAGGGACAAAGATGTCAGTGCTGCTGAAGCCTTCTGTTCTTGTCAGAGCCCTCTGCCTTCTCCTCCACAGGCTTTCCTATGCTGTCCCACTTCTCTCTGAAGGCTGCAGACAGCCACTTCTCTTCCCCACCTGGCTGTCACTCTGCTATTCCCATGATTTCACTGATGCCTCTCCATTCTTGCCAGCTGTTCCTTCAAACACAAGGGCATGACCTGATCCAAACTTTCTCTGGGTGAACTCTGGACCCACAGTACCAGTGCCAGAGCCTCACCTTCAAGTCAAGAATTTCATCTGAGTATCTACTCTAAATCTACCCTCTTTCAGTTTAAAACCATTCCCCTTGTCCTTTCACTGCACACCCTGAGAGAAAGTCTCTCCCCAGCTTTTCTGTAGCCCCATTTAAGTACTGGATGGACGCAATAAGGCCTCCTCAGAACCTTTTCTTCTCCAGGCTGAACAACCTCAGCTCCCTCAGCAAGTTTTAATAGGAATCATAGAATCATAGAATATCTCAAGTTGGAAGGGACACATAAGGATCATTAAGTCCAACTCCTGGCACCACACACATTTACCCCAAATTTTAGACCATGTGACTAAGTGCACAGTCCAAACACTTCTTAAAATCCACCAGGCTTGGTGCAGTGACTACTTCCCTTGGGAGCCTGTTCCAGTGTGCGACCACCCTCTCAGAGAAGAACCTCTTCCTGATGTCTAGCCTAAACCCCCCCTTCTCAGCTTGACATCATTCCCTCAGGTGCTATTACTGGTGATTAAGGAGAATAGATTGGTGCCTGCCCCTCCACTCCCCCTTGCAAGGAATCTGTAGACCGTGATGAGGTCTCCTCTCAGCCTCCTATTTTGCAGGCTTAACAGGCCCAGTGCCTTCTGCCACTCCTCATACATCTTCCCCTCTAGACCCTTCACCATTTTCATAACCTTCCTCTGGACACCCTCCAACAGTTTTACATCCTTTTTGTACTGTGGTGCCCAGAACTGCACACAGTACTCAGGGTGAGGCTGCACCAGCGCATAGTAGAGCAGGACAATCACTTCACAGGCCGCACTTCGAGTACTGTGTTCAGTTTTGGGCCCCTCGCTACAAGAAGGACATCGAGGTGCTTGAGCGGGTCCAAAGAAGGGCGACGAAGCTGGTGAGGGGTCTGGAGAACAAGTCCTACGAGGAGCGGCTGAGAGAGCTGGGCTTGTTCAGCCTGGAGAAGAGGAGGCTCAGGGGCGACCTTATCGCTCTCTACAGATACCTTAAAGGAGGCTGTAGCGAGGTGGGGGTTGGCCTGTTCTCCCACGTGCCTGGTGACAGGACGAGGGGGAACGGGCTAAAGTTGCGCCAGGGAAGTTTTAGGTTAGATGTTAGGAAGAGCTTTTTTACTGAAAGGGTTGTGAGGCATTGGAACAGGCTGCCCAGGGAGGTGGTGGAGTCACCATCCCTGGAAGTCTTCAAAAGACGTTTAGATGTAGAGCTTAGGGATATGGTTTAGTGGGGACTGTTAGTGTTAGGTTAGAGGTTGGACTCGATGATCTTGAGGTCTCTTCCAACCTAGAAATTCTGTGATTCTGTGATTCCCTCAATTGACTAGCGATGCCATGCATGAGAGGTGTTACAACCTCTTGATCATCCTTGCATCCTTGTCTGGACTCACTCTAATAGCTTCATATCCTTCTCATACTGAGAACCCCAGAACTTAACACACTACTCTAGGTAGGGTCTCATGAGAGCAGAATAAAGGGGGAGAATCACCTCATCCATTCTCCACCCAGACTGTATTTGTGCTTGGAGTGCCCTGACCAGGTGCAGGACCTTCTGCTTGGCCTTGTTGAGCTTTATGAGTTTGCCACAGTCGTGGTTTTACTCCAGTTGGCAGCCGAGTTCCACCACGACCTTGCTCTTACTCCCCCTCCTCAAAGGGAAAGGAGGAGAAAATATGACACGAAAGGCTCAAGGGTTTAGATGAGGATGGGGAGATGACTCATCAATTATCATGATGGGTAAAATAGATTCAGAGTAGGGAGACAGTAAAATTTATTGCCTATTACTAACAAGCTAGAGAAGTGAGAAACAAAGGAAAGAAACCAAAAACGCCTTACCCCGATCCACCCTCTTCCACCTCGTCCCCCCAAGCGGTACAGGGGAATGGGGGAATGGGGGCTGTGGTCAGTCTATAGCACTTTGTCTTCACCACTCCTTCTCGGTTGCTCTCTTCCCCTGTGCTGTGAGGTCCCTCCCATGGGATACTGTCCTTCCCAAAATGATCCTGCATGGGCTTCCCACAGGCAGCAGCTCTTCAAGAACTGCTCCAGACATGGCTCTGTACCACAGGGTCCATCAATCAGGAGCAAACTGCTCCAACCTGGGGCCCCCATGGGCAGCAGCTCCTGCCAGGTCAGCTTCTCCTGCGTGGGCTCCTCTCCATGGGCTACAGGTGGATTTCTTTTTATTTTTTATTATTTTATTATTCTTTTTTTATTTATTTTTTTAATATTTATATTTTTATATTTTATTTTTATTCTTTTGTTGTTGTTATTTGTTTTCTTATTAGATTGACTTTACCTCAAGTGAAGAGTTCTTGCACTTTTTCTGTTTTTTGATTCATATGGTGGCAGTGAGCTAACGGCTCTATGGTTTTTCCCTGTCTGCCAGGTGCAACCAACAGCAGATGAGTCCTTGCTGAGCCCACAGTCCCCATGCTGTGATCCTGACTTCAACACACTGAGCTAATGGAGAAACACGAAAGGCAACGATCTTTGCTGTCTATTCCTTGAAAATGTTCTTGACCACAGATTTTAAGAAGACATCAGCCTTCAAGCAGTGCCATGAGAAGATCTTTCCTGAGTACTGAAACACTTCTCTGGAGACCAGCTGTGCCACTGCCGTGCCCACTTCCTGTCCCTACCTGCAGTCCCAGCACAACCCCACAGCAGCACTGGCACCAAGCTACAGGAGCAGCCGGGCCTGACTCCACCAGGAGGGCTCACTAGGAGAGAGTGGCAGTGGCAAGAGAGCAACTCTGCATGCACCAAGCGCTGGTGCTCCCTGGCCATGCTGCTGGGATGGGACTTTTTTCCTCTGCACCCCTGCACACGGGTACTGCCCCTGCAGATCCAGACCAGGTCTCAGAGGAAGGACGTCAGACAAAGAAGGCACTACAGGATCCTTTCTTCTCCCACAGGGAGATAGGCTCCTCATGTATAGAGTTTCAGTATATACATTCAACACGTACATACTGAAATGGAAGTGGGACAAATAATGACAGTTTATTGGAAATCCATAGATGAATTGAAACTAAAAAATACCAATACTAAAAACACATGCTCGTATACACACAGACACACACAAAGAAAAAAGAAAGAGAATATAGTCTGTTCTTTTAGTAAATGACATTTTAAATCATTTGCAGAAGTAGATTGAAAATTAATTTCTTCTGAAACACATCAAGTCATCAGTTTCCATAGAGCTTGCTTGAGTTCCTTGTTCCGCATGCTGTAGATGAAAGGGTTCCCTACTGGAGGCAGCACCGAGTAGAGAACTGCCACCATCAGGTCCAGGGATGGGGAAGAGATGGAGAGGGGCTTCAGGTAGGCAAACATGATGGTGCTGACAAACAGGGAGACCACGGCCAGGTGAGGGATGCACGTAGAAAAGACTTTGTGCTGACCCTGCTCAGAGGGAATCTTCAGCACGGCCTTGAAGATCTGCACGTTTGTCGTGGTTTAACCCGGCCGGCAGCTAAACACCACGCAGCCGTTCGCTCACCCTCCCCCCTCCCTCTCTGGGACGGGGGAGAGAAATGGAAAGTGAAGCCCGTGAGTTGAGATAAAGACAGTTTAATAAGACAGGAAAATAATAATAACAAAATAATAATAACAATAATAACAATAATGATACAATGGTGATAATACGAAAGTAATAATAGTATGTACAAACAAGTGATGCA
Organism: Anas platyrhynchos; assembly: GCF_047663525.1. NCBI lineage: Eukaryota > Metazoa > Chordata > Aves > Anseriformes > Anatidae > Anas > Anas platyrhynchos. The sequence goes on along the minus strand of NC_092619.1, from coordinate 1,223,604 downwards.
CAATGCAATTGCTCACCACCCGCTGACCGATGCCCAGCCAAACCCTGAGCAGTCCGGCCCCCTCCCCCCGGCTAGCCACCCCTATATATTGTTTAGCATGACGTCAGATGGTATGGAATACCCCTTTGGCTAGTTTGGGTCACCTGTCCTGGGTCTGTCCCCTCCCAGCTCTTACTGCACCCCCAGCCTGCCCGTTGGCAGGACAGAGCAAAAGGCTGAGATGTCCTTGGCTTAGTATAAGCACTGCTCTGCAACAATTAAAGCATCGGGGTGTTATCAACACTCTTCTCATCCTAAGCCAAAACACAGCATTCCACCAGCTACTAGGAAGAAAATTAATTCTGTGCTAACTGAAACCAGGACAACGTTGGACAACACAAGGAAGAAAAAACAGCCAAATGCTAAAGAAAAACTAAATACAAGTGCCCCAACTTCTGTGAGGTAGGCATTTGAGCAGGAGAGCTTAAGGATCTGGGAAATTTCACAGAAGAACTGGTCCACAGCATTGCCTTGGCAGAGGGACAGTAAAAATGTAGTGGCCGTGTGCTGGACAGCATTAAGACAGCCACTGCCCCAGGTAGCTGCTGCCATTTGGGCACAACCTCTGCTGTCCAGGAGGCTCCCGTAGTGTAGGGGTTTGCAGATGGCAACATAGCGGTCATAGGCCATGATGGTGAGAAAACAATATTCTGCTCCAACCAAGAAGACAAAAAAGAAGACCTGTGCAGCACACGCTTGATAGGAGATGGCCCTGGTGTCCCACAGGGAATTCACCATGGCTTTGGGAACAGTGGTGGAGATGGATCCAAGGTCAAGGAGGGCAAGGTTGAGGAGGAAGAAGTACATGGGGGTGTGGAGGTGGTGGTCACAGGCTACAGCTGTGAGGATGAAGCCGTTGCCCAGGAGGGCAGCCAGGTAGATGACAAGAAAGAGCCCGAAATACAGGAGCTGCAGCTCATGTGTGTCTGCAAATGGCAGCAGGAGAAACTCAGTTATGGAGCTTCTATTGGACATCTGCTTTTCTGGGGAGGTGGTCCTGCACAAAGAAGAGAAAGAACAGTAATAACGTACAACTGACTTATCAGAAGAAAACTCATCCCATTTCTTATTTAAAATTGCCAAAAACATTATCCTCTTCCAGGAAGTCGTTTGGCAGGTCCTTTTCGTAAGTTCTTCCTGATGCTGCCTGAGGGTATCCCTGTGAGCAGGGGACTCCTCTGTGGGAAATGGAAGAGTCAGTTATGCCCTGGCAGAAGTAAAGGGGAAAACAGAATAATCTCAGACTCACTTCACCCCCGATATCAAAGAACTTTGCCCCAGTGTTGCTCCCAGGTCACCTAACTTCAGATCAGCTATATATATATATGGATTTATTTTTTTTTTTAATTTTCCTTTTATGGGGTCAGATTGTTTGTTGTTGCTACCCCACCACACTTGATGAGTTTTTCTAAAACAGAAATCCTGGGCATCTGATCTCCTGCAAAATACTGAGAGTCTATTACCATGAAACCTGCCTCCCCTCCACTGCAGGAATCTGAAAGCACAGACTGCAGAAAAAGCCTTACCCTTCAGATAAATCAAGCCTCAATCTTCCTCTTGAAATGCCCTCTCATAAATGCCATCCTCTAAAGCACTTCAGAAACAGAGAGAACAATCTGGACAGATGCTGTATCAGGCATCGGATGTGCCAGCTGTAGAAGACCCCTCTGGAAATTGCACCTGCTTTGCCCTGCTGCCAGCGCCTCATGGTGTCAAGAAGCTGCAAATCTGTCCTGCCACACGCTGCCCACTGTTGTTGCACTCCTCACTGCATCCAAGCCCTCTCTCCTTCTCTCCTCTCCCCGTGTCACCTGTGGTGAGAGCCCCCAGCCTTGCTGCGCTGTGCAGAGGAGCTGCTCCTGGGCAGAGCTGTATCTCTGCAGCGCTGCCCTCTTGCCAGGAGCTCCCCTTGGGCCCAGGAGCCCAGCCCAGCTCAGGAGCACAGAACCCGACCATGGCATCTCTTGCTCTGTGCCATTGGGCTCCCTCGAGGTGTCCCCAAGGCCTCGGGGCTGACAGCTCCTGAAGGCAGCAGGGTCTCTCCTGGGGTGTGGTGCTTGAAGCAGACTGATGTCATCACCAACTGCTCCTCTCTGAACAAAGGGTAGATGGATTTTAAAAGTATGCTTTCTGCTATTAGGGTGAGGGTTTCTACCATGATGTTGTGGTTTAACCCAACCAGCAGCTAAGCACCACACAGCCATTTGTTCATACTCCCCACTCCCTCTCTGGGATGGAGGAGAGAATCTGGAAAAAACAAAAGCCTTTGAGTTGAGATAAAGACAGTTTATTAGCACAGAAAGCAAAGGAAAATAATAATAATGCTAATAGTACTACTCATAATCATGTGTACAAAACAAGTGATGCACAACGCAATTGCTCACCACCTACTGACCGATGCCCAACCTATCCCCAAGCAGCTGGTCTTCCCACCCCAGCCAGCCTCCCCATAGTAATTGTTCAGCATATCATTCCTCTGCCTGTGGCAGGAATAGCCCAGACTGTCTTCCCCAGGATGTTTTTTATGTGTACTACAGGGACTTTATCTCCTTCTGCAGAACATAACATGTTTGATTGGGCATGTCCAGCTTTTTTACAGATCACCTAGTGTTGACTAACCAGGTGGCTTTTGGTAAATATATTTCCCAATGTTTGAATGTCCCAGCACCCATTGCCTTCAGCGTTGTCCTTAACAGTCCATTGTATAGCTCCATTTTCCCGGAGGCTGATACATGATAAGGGATGTGTTATGCCCACTCGATACCATGTTCTTTGGCCCAAGTGTCTATAAGGTTGTTTCAGAAATGTGTCTCATTGTCTGACTCCATTCTTTCTGAGGTGACATGTTGCCATAGGACTTGCTTCTCAAGACCTAGGATAGTGTTCTGGGTGGTGGCATGGGGCACAGGACATGTTTCCAGCCATCCAGTGGTTGCTTCCACCATTGTAAGTGCATGGTGCTTGCCCTTGTGTGTTTGAGGGAGTTTGATGTAATCAATCTGCCAAGCCTCTCCATATTTGCATTTCAGCCATCGTCCTCCATACCAAAAAGGCTTTGACTGTTTGGCTTGCTTGATTGCAGCGCATGTTTCAAAGTCCTGAATAACCTGTGCTATATTGTCCATATAGCTATATGGTCAGTGTGGTGGTTTTACTGTGCTGGGCAGCTAAACCCCAAAACCGCTCTCTCACTCCCCCTCCTTTAGATGAGGAGGGGGAGAAGTAAAGCAAAGAACAACTCACGGGTTGAGATAAGGATAATTTAATTAAAGGGAAATAATTATAATAATTAAATAAAGACTACCATGAACTAAACAATTTAACTAAGGGGAAATAAAAAGGGAAAGGGGAAAAGGGAGGGGAAAAGGGAAAATAAAAAAAGAAGGGAGGAAAACAAACAAACAAAATAAATGAAAGCTATATGGAAGTGCAGAGGAAAGAAATTACTCTCTACTTCCCACAAATGAGCGATGATTGACCACGTCCTTGAAGCAAGGCCTCAACGCATGCAGCCAGTGTTGAGAGGAGGACCGACATCTTCTCAACGAGAGCCCACCCCTCCCCTCTTCTTCCTGTTTCCACCTTTTATTGCTGAGTGTGACATCACATGGTATGGAATATCCCTTTGATTGGTTTAGGTCAGCTGCCCTAGTGAAGTTTCTCTCCTCACTTTTTGCCCATCCCCTAGGAGGGTTAGAGAAAGGCCCAATACTGTGCCACTGCTGCTCAGCAGTAGACACAACACTGGTGTGATAACACTGCTGTTCCAGCTACAAGTACAGAGTACAGTACTGTATGGGCTGCTGCCGGGAAAATTAACATTCCAGCCAGACCCAGTACAGTCAGGTCCACCCCTCGATCACAAGCCCATCTGTACGTTACATCTCTACCTTGATGGCCTGAGGTGTCATGGGCCCATCGGGCTATAAATAATTCGCCTTTATGTTGCCAGTCCAGGTCCACCTGAACCACTTCAATCTTAGTAGCCTGATCCACCTGCTGGTTGTTTTGATGTTCTTCAGTAGCCTGATTCTTGGGCACACGAGCATCTACGTGGCGTACCTTTACAACCTGGTTCTCTACACGGGCAGCAATATCTTGCCGCAGTGCAGCAGCCCACATGGATTTGCCCCTGTGCTGCCAGTTTTTCTGCTTCCATTGCTGTAACCACCCGCACAGGGCATTTGTTACCATCCATGAATCAGTGTAGAGATAGAGAACTGACCACTTTTCTCATTCAGCAATATCTAAAGCCAGCTGAATGGCGTTCTCTTCTGCAAACTGACTCGATTCACCTTCTCCCTCAGCAGCTTCTGCAACTCGTCGTGAAGGACTCCATACAGCACCCTTCCATCTCCGATGCTTCTCCACAATACGACAGGACCTATCAGTGAACAGGGCATATTTCTTATTCTCTGGTAACTGGTTGTACAGTGGGGCTTCTTCAGCACAACCCACCTCCTCCTCTGATGATATCCCAAAGTATTTGGCTTCTGGCCAGTCCATAATCACTTCCAATATTCCTGGGCGACTGGGGTTTCCTATTCGAGCCCGCTGAGTAATCAGTGCAACCCACTTGCGCCATGTAGCATCAGTTGCATGATGCGTAGAGGGGACCCTTCCCTTGAACATCCAGCCTAGTACCGGCAATCGGGGTGCTAGGAGGAGCTGCGCTTCAGTACCGACCACCTCCGAAGCAGATCGAACTCCTTCATATGCTGCCAATATCTCCTTTTCAGTTGGAGTATAGCGGGCCTCAGATCCTCTGTATCCCCGACTCCAAAACCCCAGAGGCCGACCTCGAGTTTCCCCAGGTTCTTTCTGCCAGAGGCTCCACGTGGGGCCATTCTCCCCGGCTGCGGTGTAGAGCACATTCTTTACATCTGGTCCTGTTTGAACCGGCCCAAGGGCTACTGCATGAACTATTTCCTGCTTGATTTGTTCAAAGGCTTGTCGTTGCTCAGGGCCCCATTCAAACTCATTCTTCTTACGGGTTACTTGGTAGAGCGGGTTTACAATCAGACTGTAATATGGGATGTGCATTCTCCAAAAGCCCACAACACCTAGGAAAGTCTGTGTTTCTTTTTTGCTAGCTGGTGGAGGCATAGCTGTTATTTTGTTGATCACATCCATTGGGTTTGTACAGCATCCATCTTGCCATTTTATTCCTAAAAACTGGATCTCTCGTGCAGGTCCTTTGACTTTATTTTGTTTTGTGGCAAAACCCACCTTCAGAAGGATTTGGACTATTTTCTTCCTTTTCTCGAAAACTTCCTCTGCTGTTCCACCCCACACAATGATGTCACCGATGTACTGCGGATGTTTAGGAGCTTCCCCCTGCTCTAGCGCAGACTGGATCAGTCCATGGCAAATGGTAGAGCTGTGTTTCCACCCCTGGGGTAGCTGACTCTGGGTGTATTGGACTCGCCTCCAAGTGAAAGGAAACTGGCCTGCACTCTGCTGCTAAGGGGATGGAGAAAAATGTATTAACGATATCAATTGTGGCATATCACTTGGCTGCTTTTGATTCCAGTTTGTACTGGAGTTCCAGCATGTCCGGCACTGCAGCACTCAGTGGTGGCGTGACTTTGTTCAGGCCACAATAGTCCACCGTTAGTCTCCACTCAGCATTAGACTTTCGCACTGGCCATATGGGACTATTAAAAGGTGAATGAGTCTTGCTGATCACTCCTTGGCTCTCCAATTGACGAATTAGCTTATGGATGGGAATCAGGGAGTCTTGGTTGGTGCGATATTGCTGCCAGTGCACAGTTGTGGTAGCAATTAGCACTTGCTGTTCTTCAACCCTCAGCATCCCCACAACAGAAGGGTCCTCTGAGAGACCAGGCAAGGTAGACAACTGTTTAATGTCCTCTGTCTCTAAGACAGCTCTGCCAAAAGCCCTTTTAGGTCCTAGCCTCTCTTGAGGTAGTCTATGCCAAGGATGCACGGAGCATCTGAGCCACTCACAGTATGATGTTTTTGCCACTCATTCCCAGTTAGAATTACTTCACCCTCCAATACAGTTAACTGCTGGGATCCCCCTATCATCCCATAAATGCAGATGGGTTCTGGCCCTTTATAGCTCGATGGTATAACAGTACATTGTGCACCAGTATCTACTAAAGCCTTATACTTCCGTGCGTCTGACATGCCAGGCCACCGAATCTATACAGTCCAATAATCTCGATTGTCCCTTTCCTCCCCCTGGCTGGAGGCAGGGCCCCTCTAATCATGGTCAGAATCTCTGTTTCTGTGTCTAAAGGACTGCCTGCTGGAAATTGGAGCAGCAAATTTTTCAGAGAACCCCTTTTTCCTGATCATTTTCTTTTGCAACTCCCATACCCATATCTCTAGGGTCAAGGTAGATTTTCCATCTCATAGTTCATGTCCTCTCCGTGGTCACATAGGTAAAACCACAGCATGGCACGGGGTGTATACCCACCATATTGTCTTCCTTGTGCGGATGACCACCTACCCCGATAGCTGAGACACTTCTTTGTACAGGTACAGAGGAGAATAATCTCTCTTCAAGTTGGTGAAACTTTTCAGAAAGTTTCTCAAAAGTGTTCTCTTTTGGTTGGTGGACACTGGTTTGTTCAGGTGGGGAGAAAGATAGATTCTCTTTAAATTGGTGGAACTCTTCAGAAAGTTTCTCCACAGCTGAGATGCAGGCCTGTAAGGAAGAGGAGAGACTTTCTTCCTACTGTCGGAGTTGTTTAGCCACTTCATCCACTGTAGGTTCCTCATCCTCTTTCCAGGCCATTATTGCCAATGAGCTGGCATATGATGATGGTGCACTCCGTACAAACTTCCGCCACATGGGTCGTGTACACCTGACTTCATCTGGATCTTTGGATGTTTGTCTGAGGTCTGGATCCTCATAAATCACTTCCCGTACGGCTAATTCCCTCAGGTACTGGATTTCCTTCTCCATAGTGGTCCACTTGCCTGGTAGACATAAAAGTTCTTCCTTGAAGGGATACCTTTCCCTCACAGCTGAGAGGAGACGCTTCCAGAGGCTGTGAGATTGTGCTCCATCTGCAATTGCTTTGTCAATGCCGGCGTCTCGAGCAAGGGATCCCAGGCGCCTGGCTTCCCTGCTGTCTAATTCCACACAATTGGCTCCAGTGTCCCAGCATCGGAGCAGCCAGGAGACAAGCTTCTCACCTATGCAACAACCAAAATCTTTTCGCACATCTCGTAGCTCATGTTCGTATAGGTTTCGGGTAGTTACTATTCATTTTTTGGCATCCTCATCTTCCTCCTCCTGAATCCCTGATGGCCCAGCATCGTCATCTCTATACCTAGATTTGGCAGAAGACTCTCTGCATTCTAAACGACCTGAATCTCTATACCATTTTTTCACCTTCTCTATAGGGGCAACTTGCACTGCTACAGCTCGTTTCTCTGACCCAGCTACAGGGTCTGCCACAGGGGTTGGAATACTCTTTGCAGGGTCAACTTGCACTGCTACAGCTCGTTTCTCTGACCCAGCCACAGGAACTGGAGTGGCTGCAGGAGCTGGAAACGGAGTGGCTGCAAGAGCTGGAGCTGGAGCAGCTGCAGGAGCTGGAACTGGAGCGTCTGCAGGAACTGGAACTGGAGCAGCTGCAGGAACTGGAGCTGGAGTGGCTGCAGGAACTGGAGCTGGAGCGGCTGCAGAGTCCACCGTAGGGGTCGCAGTGGCCGTTGGATCTGTCACAGGACTTGGAGTGGCCGCAGGGTCTGTCACTAAGTTGATAGTAGTATCATTTGCAGCTCGATAGGCATGAGCCAGGCCCCAGCACGTTACAATGATTTGTGTCACTTTGGAACTGCCAGAATCATGACACCTTTTTTTCAAGCATTCTACCAGTTTTTGAGGATTTTTCAGTTGTTCAGGGGTGAATTTCCAACACACTGGGGGTGCCCACTGCTCTAGATGCCTACCCATATCCTCCCATACTCCCTGCCACTCACAACTATACTGCCTCCGGGCAGATCTCTGGATGAGATTCCTAAGTAGTTATTTAAATTTAAGCAAAACCTGAAGCACATTCAGGAGGCAGAACAACAAGACTATGCTGGTCTGAGTATCCCAAGGATATTCAATATCTTGGAGAGCTACTGTAACAAGCTCGGAGGATAAGAGAGTGGTGAAGGAGAAAGGGAGAGTGATCAAGGAGGACAAGGGGGTGGTGAAGGAGAAAGGGAGAGTGATCGAGTAAGAAAAAATATCTTCCCCGTTCCCCTCCGCAGATTGACTCCCTGATGAAAAAAGGCAACAAGTATAATTGCTAACAGTTTCTGAGATACGGTTTCCAAAGTATAGATTCGACGATGTTACTGCGTACAAATACCAAGTTAGAGTCATGACCAGATATTTCGTCTCATAAGCCACTGCTACAACACACAGTACCATAATGATCTTAAACCAGGGCCCAGAGAGGATAAACAACACGACAGAGACCACATACGGAAAATAACGTGTTATAATACTCAATTTGGAAAGCAGGTGCAGCAGAGTTGAGATTAAAGCAATCAGCATTATGACAAGTGACTATTAAGTAGGTCTAATACTTATACCGATTTTAGTTTAACACACTCTGGTCAGATCTGCCGTTATCTCAACCTTTCGTGCCCCACGTTGGGCGCCAAAAAGGACTGTTGTGGTTTAACCCGGCCAGCAGCTAAACACCACACAGCCGTTCGCTCACCCTCCCCCTCCCTCTCTGGGCCGGGGAGAAAAACGGAAAGTGAAGCCCGTGAGTTGAGATAAAGACAGTTTAATAAGACAGGAAAATAATACTAACAATAATAATAATAATAATAATAACAATAATTATAATAATACAATGATGATAATAGTACTACCACTAATAATGTGTACAAACAAGTGATGCACAATGCAATTGCTCATCACCCGCTGACCGATGCCCAGCCTAACCCCGAGCAGTCCGGCCCCCTCCCCTGGCTAGCCATCCCTATATATTGTTTAGCATGACGTCAGATGGTATAGAATACCCCTCTGGCTAGTTTGGGTCACCTGTCCTGGGTCTGTCCCCTCCCAGCTCTTGCTGCACCCCCAGCCTGCCCGTTTGCAGGACCGAGCAGGAAGCTGAGATGTCCTTGGCTTAGTATAAGTACTGCTCTGCAACAATTAAAACATCGGGGTGTTATCAGCACTCTTCTCATCCTAAGCCAAAACATAGCATTCTACCAGCTACTAGGAAAAAAATTAACTCTGTTCTAACTGAAACCAGGACATCTATAATATAATGTAATGTAATGTAATGTAATATAATATTATATTATATAATATAATATATTGTAATATAATAGAATATGATGTATGTAAATATAAGTAAAATGTGTGTAAATATATGCTAATTAATATAATGTGTATATGTTGCGCCAGGGGAGTTTTAGGTTGGATGTTAGGAAGAACTTCATTACTGAAAGGGCTGTTAGACACTGGAATGGGCTGCCCAGGGAAGTGGTGAAGTCACCATCCCTGGAGGTCTTTAAAAAATGTTTAGATGCAGAGCTTAGGGATATGGTTTAGTGGAGGACTTGTTAGTGTTAGGTCAGAGGTTGGACTCGATGATCTTGAGGTCTCTTCCAACCTAGAAATTCTGTGATTCTGTGATTCTGTGTAAAATATATAATTTGTATACATTTATAAAAATCTATATTTTAATAAAAATATTATATATATATATCAAACTATATGTCTGAGAGCATTATCCAAACACTTCCTGAACCCTGCCAGGCTTGGAGCTGTGAGGAGGCTGGGAGGCACCGCAGGGCCATGCCTGGGCACGGGGCCAGGAGGAAACCACCGTCTTCCTGCCCGGGCACCATGTCACGTGGGCTGCGGTTGGTGCATCTGCAGTGGCAGGCAGTCTCCAGCTCCCGACCCGCCGTGGGGAATAACGGCCCCTGGGTGACACGCTGAGAGCCAGGGAGACGCCTGAGGCTCTGGGCTGCAGCTCTGCTGCCAGGGCAGGCCCTGGACCAGCTCTGGCTGCTGCCGGGACCCCACAGGAGGCTCCCTGGGGAGGGACGGGACAGCCAGCACCCCCATCATGGGGCTCTGGCCCTGCCCAAGGGCCTTTCCCAGCTGCTGCTGCCAGCACAGCAGGGGCTGTAGCAGGGGCAGGGGCTGGTCCCTTCCCAGCCTGACACAGCCCCACTGCAGGACCAGTCTCCTGGATCCCATGGCGCAGGGACAGCCGGACAATCGCACCTTGGGCTCTTGGATGCTACAGCTCAGGAGATGCTCCGTGCTCCCACAGCAGGCTGCAAGGGGTGTCAGAGCCATCTGCCCCCACACCCAGCCCTACCCCACGATGATCTCCCACCGCAGTGACGTGAGACCCGCAGCGGAGCCGTCCCTCATATATGGTCATGAAGAGCGCTGGAGAAGTTCATTGGAGAGCTGGGCTGCGTCGGAGGGGAGATAAGTGCCGATAACGTCTAAAAAGGTGCCTGCTGCTTCGATTGGCTCCTCCTGCAGCTGGGACAGCATCTGCACAGATATATTGCCCTCCCATCATCGCCATTTCACTGTGGGTCCCCAGGAGCTCCAGCAGCAGGGCTGTGCTGTCAGGACAGGAGCCTCAGGATGGGGGCAGAGGGACTCCTGTCCCCTTGGGTGCTGTGGCTGTTCCTCTGGGTGCAGCCTTGCAGAGGTAAGTGCCAGCTTCTCTGTTCCACAGCCTTGGGACAGTGGGCAGCAGTGGGGTCATCGGGATCTCTCTGGGAGTGGGGTTGTTTTCAGGCACCACTGAAATGAGAGGCAGAAGGTTCTCATTCCCTCATCCCTGTGTTTTAATCTGTGCTTGTCATGGATGGGAGGGGGTAATCCATTTCCACAGCTCCCATGATTATGGCAGACCATGCCTTGCATCATTTCTAGACTCCTTGTCCTTGGGGACCCTTTTGTGAGCCCTTGTTCCCGAGCACTGTGCCTCTGGATCTGGAGGAGTCCCAGACAGTGAGAGTAACCCTCAGTGATCTCCAGGGCACAGCCCCTGTCCGGGGTGTCCCAGGGGGGTTGTGTGCTGTTCCTTGCCCCTGGGATCTGGGGAAACACTGACTCCAGGAGGGCAGGTTGTGTCCCATTAACAGAACGGGACTGGGGTGTCTGCATCCAAAAGTGGTAGAGAGGTGTTCTTCCTGGGGCTCTGTCCAAGCACAGGGACTGATCTGACAGCAGGGATGAGGAAAGTTTTTTGGGATCCTTGTGATCAATTCAGTTCCCTGTGGGCACCCTAGAGTTCCTGGGTTGGACAGTTGTTTTAGGAGGTGCCTGTGGCAGGCAATGGGCAATGGAAGCTGCTCAGGGGCATGGGGCTGTTCGGGGGACACTGGGCTGGGGAGGAGCGGGAGCCCTGTGCAGGGCTGGGGGCTGTGTGGGGGTGGGCATCTGTGAGGGCAGGGGTCTGCTGGGGTGGGAGGAGGTGCTGAGAGCTGTGGGGCAGCAAATGGCCCAGGAGGGCTAGAGCTGAGTACCCCCAGACCAGTGTAGCCCATGGGGAGAGGAGGAACCCCCCGCTGCCCCTGAGACAGCCTATGGGGACAGGGATCCCACCCTGGAAACTGGGAGTCTGCCTGGGGAGGGGGTCCTCACGGACACACAATGTGGGGCTCAAAACTCTCCTGACCCTTCCTGTGTTGGTGTTTGAAGGGGCTGCGGAGGTGAGGCTGGTGGATGGCGGCAGTCGCTGTGCTGGGAGAGTGGAGGTGAAACATCAGGGCCAGTGGGGGACCGTGTGTCATTACGACTGGGACATGTCTGATGCTGCAGTGGTTTGTAGGCAGCTGGGCTGTGGGGGTGCTCTCAAAGCTCATCGGAATGCACACTTTGGGCCAGGATCTGGGCCCATTTGGATGGATTATGTTGGCTGTCGTGGCACCGAGTCTGCCCTGTCTGACTGCACACACGCAGGGTGGGGCCAAACAGACTGCTATCATATCTGGGATGCTGGAGTGACATGCTCAGGTAAGGACTGAACTTGTTCCCTACCTCTGGGATGAGGACACTTCTACGGGACCTGGCTGTGACCTCAGGAAGCAACAAGTGCACACCAGAACATGGCTCTGTGTGTCAAGTTGCACTCTGAGCTGGGTCTGTCACTGCTGATGTCCCTTGTCCCTGGGAAAGCCCAGTGGGAGCACACTGAGCCTGGCACTGAAGCTGGAGCAGCCAACCTTGGGGAGGTGTCTGGGTCTGGGAGAGGAAAGCCCTCACCCTTCCCCACTGTGCTGCCTGGTTCCCATCTTTCTCCTCCATTCACCCAGGCCCTGTCTGGCAGACTGGTCCCTATGCCATGGGAATCTAGAGCAGCTCCCCCAGCCACCAGCAGCCTCAGGGAAGGGTGTGCAATGGCCCAGGACTTTTGGTTGTACCCCCAGCAGCCAAGAGAACCTTGGCCAAAGCAGAGGGGCTGCTCAGAGGGCAGGAGCACTGGGCTTGAGCAGAGGAACATGGTGGCAAGTGGCACCTTGTTCCTGTCCCGGGGTCACCCCATGAGAGCCAGTCCCTGGAGACATGGCCCCTCCAGGCCTTGCTGACCCACTGCCTGACCTCTCCTGCCTAACCCATGCCCCAGGGGCTGTGCCAGCACCTCCTGGCTCTCCTTGGTGCCTCCCCTCACACCGGGAGCTCCTGTCAGCCCAGGGCTGCTCTCTGCCTGCTTTCCTGACCCATGCATAGTAGGTGGCTGGGGACGTGCATGTCCAGCACCACACTGTACCTAGCAGAGGACCCCCCTTTGCAGAGGATTCCCCGAAGTGCCCCATCTAACAGCAGCTCCCCAAGAGCCCCAGCATTCCCTGGGAACAAGGGAGCTTTATGGCAGATCCAAGGATTTCTTCTAACTAGCCTGAGCCTTGTGGGGCAGAGCAGGCTGAAGTAAGCCCTGAGTTCCTGGGCCTGTTTCCCCGGGCCCACGTGCTGCGTGTGCTGCAGTGCTGGGACTGGGGCCGGGCAGCCCAAGGACTCCGGGCAGCAGCAGTTTGTCTGAGCAGTGCCTGCTGCTGGGGGCTTGCAAAAGAGGACATGGGTGCTGGGCTGGTTTCTGAGGAGCAGCAGGGGGGCCCTGATCTCTTTGTGCCATCAGCACCCACTGAGAGCTGCTGGGCTGGCCATAGGGCTCTGCATGTGGTCACCTCAGGGATGAGGTGGGAGGTGGGCATGGAAGTGTCAGAGGGCTCTGGGAACTCACAGGTCTCCTTGGTTGCTCCAGGATTTGTCCGGCTGGTCGGAGGGGACAGCCCCTGCTCTGGAAGTATGGAGATCTACGACAGGGACCAGTGGAAAGCTGTCTGTCATTCCCACTTTGGTGCCAAAGCTGCCGAGGTGCTGTGCAGGGAGCTGCAGTGTGGCACAGCCCTGTCTGTCCATGGGGCAGCTCAGCTGGGAGAAGGGGCCGGTCCTGTCTGGGACAGAGAGCTGCAGTGTGTGGGGAATGAATCCGTCCTCTCCTTCTGCCCCTGGGGGGCCTCCAAGGACAAGGCCTGCACCCACAGCAATGGCACTCATGTCACCTGCACACGTAAGGACTTGGGGTGGTATGATGGACACTGGGGTTATGGTGGGGGAAGGAGAGCATGGTGAACACTGGGCTGTGCTGGGTGGAGAGGAGAAAGTGCTGGGTGGGGAGGAGGAAAGAACGCTGTCCCTTTGGCCTCTCCTCCAGATCCTGTGGGAGCAAGAGCACAAATGTGGCCTCTCTCACCCTCCTTTGTCCCCAGAGTACACAGGGTTCAGGCTGGTGAACGGCAGCACAGCGTGTGAGGGCAGGGTGGAGGTCAACATGCTGGGGACATGGGGGACCCTCTGTGCCTCCCGCTGGGACCTCTCGGACGCCCACGTTCTGTGTCGGCACCTCGGCTGTGGCTTTGCTGAGTCCATTCCTGGAGGAGGGCATTTTGGGAGAGGAACCGGCCCCATCTGGAGAGACTCGTTCCACTGTGACGGGACTGAAGCCCACCTGGGGCAGTGCCCGGTGACTGCCCTGGGGGCCTCGCCGTGCTCCCAGGAGAACGCTGCTGCTGTCATTTGCTCAGGTGAGTGCTGGGCAGTGCTGCAAAGTCCATTTGCCCCTGGTGTGTGACATGGCCACACAAATTTGGGGACCCCACGGCAGCACCAGGCTGAATTTCTGCTCTCACCAGGCCCAGCTCGCCACATGTCTGTACGGCTGGTGGGTGGAGGGAGCCGGTGCGACGGGCGCGTGGAGGTCTTCCAGCACGGGACGTGGGTCAGAGTCCTGGATGAGCAGTGGGACATGCAGGAGGCCAGCGTGGTGTGCCGGCAGCTGCAGTGCGGAGAGGCAGAGGCAGCCTACACCCCCGTGAGGGCCGAGCGAGGACGAGGACCTGTGGGGCTGCGTGGGGTGCGGTGTGCAGGGCACGAGGCTGACCTGAGCCTCTGCAACACCTCCCTGCCTGAGAGCACACTGGCAGCAGGGATCATGGAGGACGTGGGGGTCGTGTGCCGGGGTGAGTGGTGCTGCACATCCCACAGGTGCTGGTCCGGGAGGGCAGCCAGCCCCTGAGCGTCGGGGTTCTCCCTACTGCAGGGGGCCGGCGGGTCCGGCTGGTGGATGGGGCCGGGCGCTGTGCCGGGAGAGTGGAGATCTACTACCAGGGGCGCTGGGGCACCGTCTGCGACGACACCTGGGACCTGGCCGACGCCGCCGTCGTTTGCCGCCAGCTGGGCTGCGGAGGGGCCCTGGAGGCAGCCGGCTCTGCTCGGTTTGGGGAGGGCTCCGGGCAGATCTGGCTGGATGGCGTCAACTGCTCCGGGGCTGAAGCTGCTCTCTGGGACTGCCCTGCCGAGGCCTGGGGGCAGCACAACTGCGGGCACAAGGAGGACGCTGGAGTCATCTGCTCAGGTCTGTGCTGGGCTTGGGGCTGGGAGCTGGGGCCTCAGAGACTAGAGTAAGTGCAGAGCTGGGCAAGGCCAGTGCCATCCCAGGCTGACTTGTGTCCCCCGCCCAAGCCCATCCTGGGGAATCCTTCACACAGACCCTTGGGAGCCCATCCACCCTGACAGTGAGTGGGGAGGGCAAAGGAGTATGTCAGAGACCTCTCTGCCCCCAGATGCAAAAGAGATTTGCTGGCTGTGCCTCCGAATTCCTGAGCACCTGGGGTGCAGAGGAGCCTCTGTTCCACCAGCCCCTGAGCAGCCTGTTCTGTCTGGGGCCTTTCCTCCTTCCAGAGTTCACGGCCTTGAGGCTGGAGAACAGCGACGGCTGCTCCGGGCGCCTGCAGGTTTTCTACAACGGGACGTGGGGCAGCGTTTGCCCCAACTCCATGACCACCAAGACGGTGTCACTGGTGTGCAAGGAGCTGGGCTGCGGGAATGAAGGGGAACTGGAAATACATTCTAACTATGCCAAGCTGTCTGGTACTGCATGGCTGGATCACGTGGAGTGTGGGAAGAGCAACAGCTCCTTCTGGCAGTGTCCCTCTGCTTCCTGGAATCCGCAGTCATGTGATGACCTCCGAGAAGAGACCCACATCACCTGCAATGGTAAATCTGAGCCATCAAGGCACCAGGTCCAGTTCTCCACTGGGCATGGTGAAATGCAGAGAAGAAACCCAGATGGGGTTTGACTTCCTGCATTAGACCCTGTTAATACTGGTACACAAAGGTGACTTCAGCTTTTGGAGCCACCCATGTCCACCAGCAGCAGTCAACAGCCGGGCTGCCAGCAGCTCCCTGGGGGATGCAGAGGCATCTCCAGGCAAGGTCTCAGAGGAGACCATGCAGGGCTTTCAGGAGTCCTCCCTCCTGGGACAGCCTCCTGCTGCTCTGTGAACCACGGACCCTGTAGGGCTCAGAACTTGGGTCCCCCCTGCAGTGCCGTGTGTGTCCCCTGAATGAACAGGGTGCTGCTGCTGCCCTGACCCAGGCAGCATGGGGATGTGTGAGCAGAGGTCAGCTCTGCTCTGTTCTGCATGACGCCTAGAGCAGCCCTTTTCAGCCCAACTTCTCTTTCCTTTGGGACATGAACAGAAAGGCCACAGGTGGCTGCATGCCCCAACTCCACCAGCTGCACAGGTAGGGAGCTGCCCCTGCGCGTGCCCCCCTCACCTGCCAGGGCTGTCCCAGCTGTTCTGGTGCCATGAGACATCGCTGCCTCCCCAGACAGGGAGAAGATCCGTGCTGTGGGAGGCAAGGACGACTGCTCGGGCAGAGTGGAGATCTGGCACCGTGGCACCTGGGGGACGCTGTGTGACAATGCCTGGGACATGTGGGATGCCGAGGTGGCGTGCAGGCAGCTGGGCTGTGGCCCCGCGCTCTATGCCCTGGGCCAGGCTGCTGCTGGAGAGGGGACGGGCCCCATGTGGCTGATGGAGTGCAGGGGGACGGAGCTGTCTCTGCAGGACTGCTGGGCCCAGCCAGGGGACAACGCTGCCTGCCAGCATAAGGCAGATGCGGCTGTGCATTGCTCAGGTGAGCAGTGGGGCTGGGAGACATGGCTGGGGGCTTGGCAAGGAGCTGGCTTGGGTGTATGCCCTGCTGGATCCTGGCATGGCCCCAGTGCTGGCCCAAGCAAGGGTGTCTCTGCAGAGTGGGAGGCTGGTGGTGGGTGGGGAGCAGCCTCTGTGGGGCTGGATGTGCCAGCACATCCCCTGGGCTGCCTGCACTGTCCTGTGAGCAGCCCAGAGCAGTGGTGCTGGGCCCTGTCGTTGCCACCCTGCTCAGCCCCGCAGGAGGGACAATTCAGGTGGCACATGCTGGGGTCATTTGCCAGGGAGGCTGCCTGGTGCCACAGCCCCAGCCTCTCAGCCCAGCTCTCTTTCTGCTCCCCTGCAGCTGCACCCAGGACAGCAACACCCCCCCCACAAGCAGGTAAGCTCTCCTTCCCCAGGGCTGGGTCTGTCCATGTCCACGCTGTGACCCACAGCCAGGGGAAGGGGCTCCCTGTTGGGCTGTGAGACTCCCAGGAAATTGAGAGAGCTGGGGGAAGTCTGTGATGTACCCAGCAGGGTGGGAGCTGCCCCATCACCCAGCCTTGTCCCCCCCAGCCCCTGCTGCCTTGTGTGGTCAGGAGTGGTATGTCCTGCCTCCAACCTCTCCCTTGCTGCCCCTGCCGTGTTCCTGCCCATGCAGATCCCCCACGGGGCCGTCCAACCACCAGCAGCGAGGGACTCTCAGTGCTTGTCATCCTCCGCATAATCCTGGGGGCCCTCCTCTGCCTGCTCCTGGCCCTCCTGGCTGGGCAGGTGCGAAGCACCAGGGCTCAGCGCAGGGGTGCCTCCTTCCCCAGTGGTCCTAGGGGGGAGATGCCTCCTGGTAGGGCTGGGGGTGCTGGGGGTGTTGGTGTCCTGGGACACAGAAACAGAGCCATGTGCAGCCTCCTGCCCCATGTGCTGCCCCACTGACTGACAGACCATGGGGCACCAACATCAAGGGGTGGAGAGAGCCCAGAGCCTGAGGCATCCGTTCTGGGGAGAGAAGAGAAATGTGAGATCTGGGCTGGGTGAGACGGGGAGGATGTACTGCTGGCAGTGCTCTTGGCAGTACTGGCAGGAGGAGCATGGGGCAGTGGAGTCCATCACCGTTGTATCAGCCACCCCCCAGCAGGGCACGGGCTGTGCTATTGACGTGTGGGGCAGAGATGGAGCAACTCCATGGGGAGGAGAAATGTGGGAATTGGTGCAGGGTCTGCACTGGAACATGACCCAGGGACCAAACGGGCACAAGGGCTGTCTCCAAAGGGATGGTGTGAGGCTGACACTGCCCCAGACTATCTCCATGGGAATGCTGCCCTCCCTGGGGATGTGGCTGCAGTGCCAACACAACACAGAGGGGCTGTGCTGTGGGGACAGCCCTGTGCTGGCCCCGATAATGGGGCTGAGGGAGCCCAGTGGGGTCCTGTCCCTCTCTGCCCATTCCCAGACCAGCCCTGCCTCTGTCCCCAGGCTCCGGGAGAGCTGGGGAGCCCTTCCCTGAGACCCATTTGCAGCCCTACCCTGGGCACATGAGGAGGAGGATGATCTGGGGCCACACCCAGGGTTAAGAGGTGGGAGGGGGAGGGTGGAAGGGCTCCATTTCTCCTCCCTGCAGACAGACCAGACAGACAGCAGTGCCACCGAGTGTTATCATCAGAGCTGGTAGCATGAAGGCTCTGCTGTGACCCTGACACCAGCAGCATGTCAGCCCTGTGTCCCCACACACCCTCCCACCCTCTGCTCTTCAGAACATCTCTTCTCATTGCCACCACCTCCCCTCTCTTTTCAGATGTCCCTGTCCTGCCTGGAGGTTACCCAGCAGGTGGCTATGATGATGCTGGGGAGGTTTCTGACCCTGGGGAGGATCCTGTCCCTGGGCAGGGGGACTGGGAAGTGCCCAGGACACCAGAGGAAGGAGCTGGGCCCAGGGATGCAGCCACAGGTGAGAGGGCAATGCAGCACTGCCACTTCCTAGGTGCCAACCCCAGGCCTGGGAGGATCCATGCCATATTGAAAGCCTGACCACCTCCATATGGAGAACCTGTCCTGGGAGATTTTGTGGGGGCTGGGAGAATGGGCTGAGTGTCTCAGGCTGGTGAGGATGAGGAAGGTGATAAACAGCCCCGAGGGGCACCCCACAGGCCCAACCACAGCAGCCTGCCTTGATGCTTACAGGGGGAAGCCTGCACTCCCGGAGAAGTGCTGGGGTCCCTGGGGCTGATGGACACACCTCGTCACCTTTCCTGGGGAGCACGGGCTATGACGATGTTGAAGATGTGTCTCTGGCATATCCCCATGAGGACACCCAGGATGTGACACCAGAGCTCCATGCACAAGAGTTCCAGAGCCCCAGGCCAGCAGAGCCCAGCCCTGATGAGCAGCTGGGTGCAGCCGGGAGGGAGGAGAGCTCAGTGCCACTGGGAGAGCCGTGAGTGCCAGGAAATAGTCTCCCTTTTCCAGCAGTCAGCAGACACACATGGGTATTTCCCCTCTTCGTATTCCCCTGTTTTTATGCTGTGTGTTTGTATTTCCTCATATTAAAACCCTCTGGGGGCTTTGCCCCAGATCCAGTCTTCCCTGACCATGTTTCTGGGCGTCTCCCTGAGGTTGATGGAGGGGAGAAGAGCTCAAAGATCCAGCGGTTGGGAGGGGACACATCTTAGAGCCAGCAGGATCGGGGTCTGGCTTTGGGGCTGACAGAGCCCCTGGTCCCTGGACACTATTCCTACTGACAGAGACATTTCTGTCCTGCCAGCCACAGGCAGTTTCCAGACAAAGTGGATCTCTGGGAAGCCCCATGAGACACTCCCTTGCAGTGCCCACCTTCTGCTGCCTTGGGCCCCCACGGAGCCTAAGGATGCCTGCCCAGCACCCATGGACAGAGATACCTAAGTTGCAAGAGGTGAACGGGGAGATGTCTTGGATCCTTGGGCAGGACTTGGCACCAGCTCCTGCTGGTGGGTCCCCACAGCCCTCCAGCTCTTCCCCAGCAGGCTCCTCTGCTGCAGGCTGGGAGGTGCCTTTGGTAGTGGGATGGTGGGCTGGAACACCTATTGGAGCATCTATTTAATCCCGTTGGGTCAGCTGTCCTGGCTGTTTATAGTCTTCTCTGGGTCAAGAACTGGCTGGAGGGCCATGCCCAGCGGGTTGTGGTTAATGGAGTTCAGTCCAGTTGGCGTCCCGTTACAAGTGGTGTCCCCCAGTGGTTGGTACTGGAGCCTAGCTTGTATAATAGCTTTATTGATGACCTAGATGAGGGGTTGAATGTACCCTCAGTAAGTTTGCAGATGACACCAAGTTGGGAGGTAATGTTGATCTGCCTGAGGCTAAGGTGGTCCTTCAGAGGAATTGGGATAGGCTGGGCTGAGGCTAATGGGATGGGGTTTAACAAGGCTAAGCACCAGATCCTGCACTTTGGCCACAACAACCCCATGCAATGCTATAGGCCTGGGACAGAGTGGCTGTGAAGAGGAAAGGGACGTGGGAGTGATGATCGATGTTTGGCTGAACATGAGCCGGCAGCGTGCCCAGGTGGAAAGAAGGCCAATGGTATCCTGGCCTGTGTTAGAAATAGTGTAGCCAGCAGGAGCAGCGAGGTGATCACCCGCCTGTATTCAGCTCTGGTGAAGCCACACCTGGAGTACTGTGTTCAGTTTTGGGCCCGTCACTACAAGACAGACATCGATGTGCTGGAGCATGTCCAGATAAGGTCAACAAAATTGGTGAGGGGTCTGGAGCACAGGTCCTGTGAAGAGCAGCTGAGTGAGCTGGGATTGTTTAGTCTGCAGAAGAGGAGGCTCAGGGGAGACCTCATTGCAATCTACAACTTCCTGAAGGGAGGCTGTGATGAGGAGGGGGTCAGCCTCTTCTCTCTGATAACTAATGATAGCACTCGAGGAAATGGCCACAAGTTGCGCCTGGGGAGATTTGGTTCAGATATCAGGAAAAACTTTTTCTCTCAAAGAGTGGTCAGGCACTGGAACGGCCTCCCCAGGGAGGTGGTGGAGTCACCACCCTTGGCAGTGTCCAAGAAGCACCTGTCTCAGGTGCTTTGAGATATGATTTAGTAGCTTAGGGGTAGTATTGGTGATAGGAGGATGATTGGACTAGATGATCTTGTAGGTTCTTTCCAACCCTGTGTTTTTATGATTCTATGATTCTGTGACTAATGGTAACAAGTAATATGCTTGGGGTCTGACTTTGAATTAGGAAATGAGGTTGGGGATTAGAGCAATGGATGCCTTAAAGGGAGAGAGAAAGCATTAAGGACAGCACTAGATTTTCGGGTTACTAGTTAGAAATATAACCAGGACACAACATGAAGATGTTCCCTGTGAGTGTTGCAGAAGCATCAGCCTTACCCGAACCCCTCTTAAATCTTTAAAATCTTTCCTTTCTGTTAGCGAAACCCCTCTTCTCTCTCCCAAATCCCCCACCGTTATTCTCCCAGCTTTCCCCTGGCCTCACCAAATGTGTCACCCTGTTGGGGACAGCTTTCTGAGGGCCTTTGTGACCTCAGAGGCTCTGCCTCCCTGCTGTTGGCCAGACAGATGATGTGACACAAGTGACCTCACAGCCAGTGTCCACAGGGCTACAAGGAGCTATTGTGCTCAGGAGGTCTCATCCCAGCCTACCCAGGAGCACTGGGTGCAGGGGGTGCCCTGCACAGTCCCTCAGGTACTCTGCCTGCCAACCAGTTCCTGCTTCAGAAGGCCTCCCACATATGCAAACTTACGTTTCCCCATGTAGCCTTCAGCAACTCCAGGGCATCCTGAAGGAAATGGCCACCTCTGTGTGGAAAACTGATTCAAGAACTGAATGCATATTTTAGGCAAATGTTGAGAACTCTTCAGAGGAGTTGCTGTGAAAGTCACTATGACTAGCATTGGTCATATCCATATCTAGTGAACAAGGACTCAGCCCAGACTGCTCTGTGGTTCCCCCTTGTCGCTCCCAGGAGGCCAGCCCAGCCCACTCCCTCCCCAGCTCTCCACACCTGCCTCTCCTCTCCCCAACCCAGCCCAGCAGAGCAGCCCAGGCTGGGCTGGCCCCAAAGCTGCAAATGAAGCAGGGGAGGTCACAGGCAGTGTCTCTGTTGCTGCAATCTGCAGGAGATAAACCCTACCAATCCACCTTCCCAGACAGCCTGCAGCCCCCCCAGGCCAGTGCCACTTCCCAGCACAGCACAGCACCACACTGCTGGCCCTGGGGCTCCTCAGGCAGCCCCACTGCACACACACAGCAACCTGCTCTGCTCCCAGGATACCCCATGTCCCACCCAGCCTTGCCCCAGCCCAGCACCTCTGGGCTGGCCTGAGCAGCCATTCCTGCAGCCCCTGCCCATGCTGCCCATGGCCCCTGAGCTGGCAGTGCTGTTCAGCAGAGTGATGGGGATGTGGTGAGTTGGGCCGTTCAGGCACTCTGCAGGGCCGTGCTGGTCAGGCTGTGAAGGCAGAGCCAGCTGGTGGGGAGCACTGCCACTGACTGCCTCCCACACAAGTGGTTCTTTGGCCATGGAGGGTGCACACAGATAGCCCTCCTTCTTCAGAGTCAGAGATTCATTGAATAGCCTGAGCTGGAAGGAACCCACAAGCATTATCAAGCCCAACTCATTTCCAATGTCAGGAGAAGTTTTGGGGTGATTCACTCTATCCAGACTATGAAATTTCACTGGTTGAATAATTAATAATTTTCCCAGCCCCTTTCCCATTGCCTCATGTTGCAGAGCTCTCCTTTGTCTGTGGAACACAAATAATGATCATTTTTCTCTCTGGACTACCTTATCATCAGTAAAGCAAAGTAAAAGTAAAAATAAAAGGAAAACAAAATGAAAACCGTATCTCAGTCTGTAATGAGTCGCATTATCAGTGATATGCAGAGGACAGTAACTATATTGCTTCTGAAAAACACCCAGACATCACTTTCCACACGGCATCCTTCAGCATCTGATTCCTCATGCTGTAGATGAGGGGGTTCACTGCTGGAGTCAACACTGACTACAGAACTGCCAGTAAAATATTCAGGGATGAGGAGGATATGGATGGGGGTCTCAAGTAGGCAAATGTGCCAGTGCTGATGTACAGGGAGACTATGGTAAGGTGAGGAAAGCAAGTGGAAAAGGCTTTGTGCCGTCCAGGCTCAGAGGATATCCTCAGCACAGCCCTGAAGATCTGCACATAGGAGTAAAGAATGAAAGGAAAACACACTAAAAGTGAACATGCAGTGAAAACAATAAGTCCAGCTTCTCTGAGGTACACATCTGAGCAGGAGAGCTTGAGGATCTGGGGAATTTCACAGAAGAACTGGTCCACAGCATTGCCTTGGCAGAATGGTAGCAAAAATCTATTGGCCGTGTGCAGCACAGCATGGAGAAAGCCACTGCCCCAGGCAGCTACTGCCATGTTGACACAAGTTTTGCCACTTATGATGGTCCTGCAGTGCAGGGGTTTGCAGATGGCAATGTAGCGGACATGAGCCATGATGGTGAGAAGATAAAACTCTGCTGGAGTAAAGACAGCAAACATAAAGACCTGTGCAGCACATCCCGGTAAGGAGATGGTCCTGGTGTCCCAGAGGGAGTTGGCCATGGCTTTGGGGGCAGTGATGGAGATGGATCCCATGTCAATGAGGGCGAGGTTGAGGAGGAAGAAGTACATGGGGGTGTGGATGCAGTGGTCACAGGCTACGGCTGTGAGGATGAGGCCGTTGCCCAGGAGGGCAGCCAGGTAGATGCCCAGGAAGAGTCCGAAGTGCAGGAGCTGCAGCTGGCGTGTGTCTGCAAATGGCAGGAGGAGGAACTCTGTGGGGAAGCTGCTGTTGGACATTTGTTGCATCTGGGCATGGTTGCCTGTCCATGGAGGAGTAGACAGTGACAAGTTAGAGATAGTTTTCTGAGCAAAACCTAATCCATATTTCATAGAACCCTCCTCACCAAAACTGCATCCTCAACATATCTTCATCTGAAGAAGACTTGCTCCTGCCTTGAGCCCTAGGTTTCTCTGACTAAGGGTGCCACAGAGACCATGCAGATCCTCTGTAGTCTCAGCAGGAGTCAGTAGTGCCATACAGTACATGGTAAAGAGTACCAGGGATGGATCTCAGGTGTCCACTACCCAGAGGCATCTCCCTATTTACAGGTGCTGAGAAGGACATCCAGCAATCCCACAAGATACAATGAAGGTTGTGTTGGTGCTGTCTGTAGGCTAAAGAGTGTGGAGTGAAATTGTGAGGTTCCTCAAAGACCTAGAGATTCCTTTCATTGCAATGCTCTATGAGTTTCAGTCCTTTCTACAAACCTGACAACACCATTATCATCCCGACTTCCCTCCAAATGCAGGAAGAGTATAACAGAGACGGCAGATAGTGCCTTTCCTTCAGGTACAGGAGGTGTTGTTCTTCCATTTCAAGAATCTCCCCTGAAGATGTCCTGTGGGTGCTGTGGATCTCTGAGCATCCTGCTCCAGACAGCAGCCTCTTAACACCAGCAGGACCCTGACCTGTTCTGCCCTGCCTTGGGGGTTCCTTCCACCCACAGCTTCTCCCCGCAGCACCCTGGGCAGTTCCCCGGGCAGGCTGAGTACTGAGCCTGGCAGGTGGCAGAGACCCTGCCCCAGCACACAGTCTCTGGGGTACAGCAGGGACCCTACTCTGCTCCGCAGCCATGGCCACCCCTGCCTGCACCCTGGCTGCACAGCCTGCAGCCAACCCTGAGAGAAGGAACCCTCATGCCCTGTCCCTCTGACAGTTTAGGGAGGTAATCCCTGCTCTGAAAGATTTCATTCCCCTCTTACACAAAGAAACTCTGAGAGTCCTTCTGAAAGATCCCATAGGCTGTGGGATTTGACAGCAAATCTGGAGATGGCACCAGGAACAACAGCTGTGCTGCCTTGCAGCCAGAGACTTACCCTGTTCAGGGCTGTGAAGATTTCTCTCACAGTGAGCTCTCAGCATAGCCCCTTCACACTGCCTTTAACATCTCCCTCCCTTCTCTCAGCCTCCCTTGTCTCCTGAAGACAGTGTCCCCAGCCTTGCTGCACTGTGCAGAGGAGCTGCTCCTGGGCAGAGCTGTCTCTCTGCAGCACAGGGAGCTCTTGACAAGTCCCTGGACCTCCGGGGGAATCAACTTGGAAACACACTGAAGTAAACATTTATGTTGCTTCCCTCCAGTGGAGAGGGAGCACTGTCCTTCTTCATTTCAGAAGAGGTATGATGTCCAAGAATCACTTCTCCATATCCTGGTTTTAGGCAGAACACCCAGGCAAGGACAGGGAGTTATCTGCCTTCCCCCTGTTGAGGAAAGGGTTTCAGCTGAGTCAAACCTAGCAACTCATACCTTGTTTGCAGTTCAGAGGCTAGAAGGGGGCTTAGCTGACTCTCCCATGCCTTACAGAAGACCACAGGAGTTGGGATTCCTCTTGCCTAGGTTCAGGTGGGCACAAACCAGGCAGCTCTATGTAAGCTGCTTGTCTCAGCTCCCAGCATATTGAATGGAGACAGAGGCCAGGAGGGAGCTGTTCAGATGCAGACACCGGGTGTCATTGGAGGTGCCATGGTGACATTTGAATGATGTTTCAAGTGCCAAATTCCTTCGGGCCATAAACAAAGATTTTATTGATGCATGTCCAACATAATATAGCTCTAGCCATTGCTCAACAGCAAAGAAATAAAAGGCAAGCTATGACTTGGCTGCCATCACTGAAAGGTGCTGGGACCACTCCCATGACTAGTGCGCTGCAATGACTGGCTTCAGGCTCTTCAGAAGGGACAGGCAGCACAGAACGAGTGGTGGCATGGCTCTCTATATTAGAGAGGGTTTTGGGGTTGTAGAACTCAAGACTAAGAATGGTAACGTTGAGCCCCAGTGGGATAGGGTCATTGGGAAGGCCATCCTGCTGGGGGTCTCTTATAGATTGCCAAACCAGGATGAGGAGATGGATGAGGCATTCTACAAGCAGCTGGCAAAAGTTGCACAATCACCAGCACTTGTTCTTGTGGGGGACTTCAACTTCACAGACATATCCTGGAAATACAAATACAAATACAAATACAAATACAAATACAAATACAAATACAAAAAGAGTAAGCAGTCTAGGAGGTTCCTGGAGAGCATGGAAGATAGCTTCCTGACTCATCTGGTTAGTGAGCCTACCAGGAGAGGTGCCCTGCTAGACCTTCTGTTCACAAACAAGAGAAGGACTGGTGGGAGATGTGTGGTCAGGAGCTGTCTTGGGCAGGGTGACCATGAAATGGCAGAGTTCTCTATTCTTGGCAAAGTCAGGAGGGGGATCAGTAAAACTATTTTCTTGGACTTCCGGAGGGCAGACCGTGGGCTCTTCAGGACACTGGTTGGCAGAGTCTGTTGAAGGGCAGAGGAGTACAGGAAGACTGGGCACTCTTCAAGAAGGAAATCTTAATGGCTCTGGAGCAGTCTGTCAGCACGTGTCCAAAGACAAGCCAGTGTGGAAGGAGACTGGCTTGGCTGAACAGAGAGTTGTGGCTAGAGCTCAGGGAGAAAAAGAGGGTTTATGACATTTGGAAAAGAGGACAGGCCACTCAGGAGGAGGCTCAGTATTAGGGCCAGTTCTCTTTAATATCTTTGCCAATGCAGTCTGTATCAGTCCATGGCAAATGGCAGGACTGTGTTTCCACCCCTGGGACAGTTGATTCCAGGTGTATAGGACACCCCTGAAGTGAAAGCAAACAGTGGCCTTCACAGTGCTCTCAAAGAGATGGATAAAAATGCATTAGTGATATCCATTGTGGCATACTACAAGGGAAAGGAGATATGTTCTCTTTATGATGTAGGACGTCTTGGAAAAGTTTCTCCCTTACCTTCCCTTGGAGTTGGTGAGCCCCTTGAGAAAGTTTCTCCACAGACAATACAGAAGCCCATAGAAAAGGAGACTTTCTTCATACTGCTGGAGTTGACTAGCCAATTCATCCACCATAGGTTTCAACTCACTTTCAGCACTGTTTTCTCTTGTTTAGAGGAGCAACTGATACTGGCATAGGCTGATTCTCTGGCCCAGACACGGGGCCATCACATTGGTTGGATTAGCTGCAGGGCCTGTCACAGATGGAGTGTCACGGGAGCCGGAGTGGCTGCAGGGCTTGTTACAGGGTTGGAGTCGCTAATGGGCCTGTCACAAGAGTTGTTGTGGCTACAGGGCCTGTTGCAGGTGTTGCAGTGCCTGCAGAACCCATCGCAGGAGTTGCTATGGCTGAAGTGCCTTTCAGAGGAGTTGTAGTGGCTGCTGGGTCTGTCACAGTAGTTGGAGTGGCTGCAGGACCTTTGGCATGTGTTGGAGTGGTTGCAGGGCATAACACAGGGGTTGGAGTGGCATTGATTGAGGCTCAGTAAGCAGAGGTCAACTCCCAGCATGTTGATTTGTGTCTCTTGGGAATGGCTGTGGTGATCACACTACTTTTTCAAGGGTTTCTCTAGATTGTTTGGATTCTGGACTTGTTCAGGGGTGAATTTCCAAAGCATTGGAGGTGTTCACTGCTATAGGTACAAAAACTGAAACACATTAATGAGACCTAACAATAGGAACATGCTGGTTTGACCGTCCCAAGGATACTCAAAGCTTTGCAGAGCTATTGGGAGTATCCTGGAGGAGAAGGGAGAGATGAAGGAGACAGGGAGAGTTAACAAGTGGGGAAAAGCCTCCCCCTCTTGTCCTTTCCATGTCCCTGTCTACCAGTTCTGGGGACTGAGTATCAGGATAACAACTGGTGCTGCTGCTAAAGACTGAGGGAAAGAAGGCATTAAGTACCTCAGCCTTTGCCTCATCTCTTGTCACTATGTTTATCCCACCTACAATAAAGCATGAAGATTTTCCTTAATCCTTCTTTAAAGTATTTCTATAAAGAGTTTTGATTGTCTTTGGCAGTAATAGATGGATTGAGCTCCAGCTGGGCTTTGACATTTCTAATTTTGCCCTGCACAGCATCATAACATTTTGGACACAGCTCTGGACAAAATGGCAGCATGCATGACAAGAAAGCACAGAAAAGGTGGAACCTGGCAGCCTGCAATCCCTTACCCTTCTGAGACTCTGTGTTGTGATTCCATTCAGCTGGTTACTCCTGTATTATCCAAACTTGCCTGCAACTCCTGATGCTGCTCTCTTGTCAGAGATAGCACAATCACACAAAGGTTAAACCGTCTGCCTGCAGACATTAACAGCTGACAGAAAAGAGCATCAGTGTGGGGGAGCCTTGAGAAACTGCATGAATATGCCTACAGAAATCTCTGACATTTACAAGGAGAAGAGTCTAGTCCTGCACCAGTGGAAGAGGAGCTCCACACATCAGGGCAGATTGGGACCCTGCTGAGTGAGCAGTGCCCAGGAGGAAGAGGAGGGCCTGGGCACCACCATGGATGCCATACGACCAGTGGTGCCTGCTCACCATGAACCAGGCCAGATTCCTACAGAGCTGCCTTACGAGGAGCATGGCCACCAAGAAAATCTCAATTACCAGACTCATCTCAGATCCGGTGAGACACTGCATGGAAGAGGGTCTACAGCCAGCAGGGAAAGAGGTGGAGGTGTGAGAGTCCCAAGGACTGCATGGTGTGGAATGGAACAAGGGCTGTGGCAAGGCTGAAAGTCCAAAGACAACCAAGTTCTTTGTGTCCATGGCTATGACTGTTGTCAGTGTCACTGAGGCCTATGAGGAGACAGCTTATCGGTAAAGTGCCAGGGCCTCATTGCCTCCTCACACCCAGCCATGAACCAGGCAGAGGTCGTACCACTGTCCTGCACTTGGCAATGCACATCCCCATCTCCTACTGTCCCGGAAAGAGCTCTGAGCAATGTGTGAAGAGAAAGGATCTCCCTTCCCAGAGGCCAGGGATCAAGGCTCAGCCTTTGTGCTTGGTGAAACATATCCAGTTTTTCCAAAGATCAGTGTCAATTTCACATTGCCTTTGTCTGCTTGGCCTCACCGCCTCCAATGTTTGTCTCTAACAAGCTCCAAGGGAGGCTATGTCAGTGCTGGCCCTTGGGGGGAAACTCCAGAAAACTTGCATCTGACTTGGACTTCTTGAGAGAGTTCTTCACTTTTCACTCAGTGTCTGAGGTTCATGAGCTCATCACCAAAGCCACCAGAGGGGTGATTCCACTGCCTTGGGCTGGGCCTTTGCTGCTGAGCTGGGTTGGGCTCCTGGGACAAAGAGAGCTCCTGGCAAGAGGGCCCTGGTGCAGAGAGACAGCTCTGCCCAGAAGCAGCTCATCTGCATAACACAGCAGGGCTGGGGGCTCTGACTGCAGGTGGCATGGGGAGAGGACAGAAGAAGAGAGGGGCTGAAGGCAGTTGGGAGTGGGAGAATGCTGAGAGCTGTCTGCAGGAGAAATCTCCACAAGGTAAGTCTCTGGTTGCAGGGCCATGCAGCTGCAGGTCCTGGAAGGGTCTCCTCCTGGGTTTTGTTTCTGGGAGGGCAGTGGGCAATGCAGTAGGCTTTGAGAGTCCTGCTGGGTTGCACTGCGAGGGGAGGAAGTCTGGCAGAAGCCCCTCGGAGTGCCCTAAGCCAGGTGCCCCCGGTCAGCCCAGAACACCCTGCCCTGGCTGGCCATGCAGAGCCCCGATGAGGAGAAGCCCACAGGCTCCTTCTGGCTGAGAGCTTCTCCTGGAGACAAGGTGAGGATTCGGTCCAGCTGCACTTGGACTGGGGCTTCTCTTTATCTTCATCAATGATCTGGATGATGGCATTGAGTGCACCCTCAGTAAGTTTGCAGATGACACCAAGCTAGGTGCGTGTGTCGATCTGCTCGAGGGTAGGAAGGCTCTGCAGGAGGATCTGGATAGGCTGCACCGATGGGCTGAGGTCAACTGTATGAAGTTCAACAAGGCCACGTGCCGGGTCCTGCACCTGGGGCGCAATAACCCCAAGCAGAACTACAGGCTGGGAGAGGAATGGTTGGAGAGCTGCCAGGCAGAGAAGGACCTGGGAGTGATGGTGGACAGTCGGCTGAATATGAGCCAGCAGTGTGCTCAGGTGGCCAAGAAGGCCAACGGCATCCTGGCTTGCATAGGAAACACTGTGACCAGCAGGGCTAGGGAGGTGATCGTCCCCCTGTACTCGGCTCTGGTGAGGCCGCACCTCGAGTACTGTGTTCAGTTTTGGGCCCCTCGCTACAAGAAGGACATCGAGGTGCTTGAGCGGGTCCAAAGAAGGGCGACGAAGCTGGTGAGGGGCCTGGAGAGCAAGTCCTATGAGGAGCGGCTGAAGGAGCTGGGCTTGTTCAGCCTAGAGAAGAGGAGGCTCAGGGGTGACCTTATTGCTCTGTATAAGTACATTAAAGGAGGCTGTAGAGAGGTGGGGGTTGGCCTGTTCTCCCATGTGCCTGGTGACAGGACGAGGGGGAACGGGCTAAAGTTGCGCCAGGGGAGTTTTAGGTTAGATGTTAGGAAGAATTTCTTTACTGAAAGGGTTGTTAGGCACTGGAACGGGCTGCCCAGGGAGGTGGTGGAGTCACCATCCCTGGAAGTCTTCAAAAGACGTTTAGATGTAGAGCTTAGGGATATGGTTTAGTGGGGACTGTTAGTGTTAGGTTAGAGGTTGGACTCGATGATCTTGAGGTCTCTTCCAACCTAGAAATTCTGTGATTCTGTGATTCTGTGATTCTCTGCTCTAAGCTGTCTCCAGTTTCTTCTCAGGAAAACACCTGAGTGGCATTGTGCTGCAGCTCGCAGAGGGGTAATACAGGGCAGCTGAGAGCAGGACTGGTTGGCATGTCTGCTCTGCTCAGTCTTCACCAGGGCACAGTCCTGGCACACACAGGGTTTCACTAAGAGTGTACATGACCTGTCAGGGCATTCAACTTTCTCATACATCTCCTAAGCATTATAAGGGCAACTCAAACCAATAAAATATCTGCAGCTCTGCTCATTATTCAGATGAGGTGTTTGCAACAGCACTGCAAAGCTCATGTATTATTTGTGGACTGAACATGAGCTTCCCTTACTGTCTTCTTTCATTTCCAGTTTTTCTCATTTAATTCGGCTTTCTCTCTCTTTTTTTTTTTTTCTTTCTTTTTTTTTTTTTTCCTTCTTCTCTTCAACAGACAACTGGGTCCAATGTCAGCAAATGCCCAACATCACCTCTTTGAGAGAGTTCCTCCTGCTGGCATTTGCAGACACACGCGAGCTGCTGCTCCTGCACTTTGGGCTCTTCCTGGGCATCTACCTGGCTGCCCTCCTGGGCAACGGCCTCATCCTCACCGCTGTAGCCTGTGACTATCACCTCCACAACCCCATGTACTTCTTCCTCCTCAACCTCGCCCTCCTTGACCTGAGCTGCATCTCCACCACTCTGCCCAAAGCCATGGCCAATTCTCTCTGGGACGCCAGGGCCATCTCCTATCAAGCTTGTGCTGCACAGGTCTTTCTTTTTCCTTTCTTTCTCACAGCAGAGTATTCCATGCTTACTGTCATGGCCTACGACCGCTACATTGCCATCTGCAAGCCCCTGCACTACGGGAGCCTCGTGGACAGCAGAGCTTGTGCCCAGATGGCAGCAGCTGCCTGGGCCAGTGGCTTTCTCAATGCTGTCCTGCACACGGCCAATACATTTTCCCTGCCCCTCTGCCAAGACAATGCCCTGGACCAGTTCTTCTGTGAAGTCCCCCAGATCCTCAAGCTCTCCTGCTCAGATGCCTACCTCAGAGAAGTTGGGGCTCTTGCATTTAGTTTTTCTTTAGCATTTGGGTGTTTTGTTTTCATTGTGCTGTCCTATGTACAGATCTTCAGGGCTGTGCTTAGGATGCCCTCTGAGCAGGGCCGACACAAAGCCTTTTCCACGTGCATCCCTCACCTGGCTGTGGTCTCCCTCTTTGTCAGCATGGCCTTTTTTGCCTACCTGAAGCCACCCTCCATCTCTTCCCCATCCCTGGACCTTGTGGTGTCACTTCTGTACTCGGTGGTACCTCCAGCAGTGAACCCCCTCATCTACAGCATGAGGAACCAGGAGCTCAAGGATGCAGTGAGAAAACTGTTTCTATAGGTGCTTCTCAAGCATAAGTACTGATACCATAATTGTGATTCATATCACAACGTTTTTCTCATTAGCAACATTACCATAATATAACCATTAATAATAACCCTGTCAACATGTTTGAGAAACTGAGGTGCCAATTTTCATATTATTTTGTGCATTATTATTTTCATAAATGTTGATATTGGTTTAAATGGTCTTATTATTTATATGTATACTTCCTCTTAATTAATTTGACTAAATCTTCTAATTTACCTATAAAACTAGGCTTCCAGTGTACATAAAGACAATAAAGAATCCATCAGAAATTCATTGATCTCATCTGCCGTCTCTTGTCATCAGCTCTGGAGCTGGTGGAGCAGCCCCAGCACACAGGAGGAGCTCAGGACCAAGAGCACAGCTGCCACACAGAGGAGCAGCCCCTCACTGCCCAGTGGGCTCTGCCTCCCTGGCTTGGGGCTGCTGCTTCTCTGGAGCCATGGCCATGGCCAGCAGCAGGACGTGGCCTTTTCACTGCTGCTCTCTTTTGTCTTCCACATTGTTCCTCTGTGCTCTTGCATTTCTCTTAGCCCTCAGATCTCATGTACCTTGGTGACAGTCCTGTTGTCTCTGCAGTGGCATCCCTGTAGCTGCAGGCAGCAGCAGGCAATGTGCAGCCCTGGGTCACAGCTGGCCTCCCTGATAGCACCACAGTAACAAAAGGGGCTGCTCAGGGCAAACCCAGAAGCCTGGACACCTCTTCCAAAGCTGCTGTAAGACATACATCCAGGGAGTTACTCCCTGATTTTCTGTTTTCTGGGATTTTTCCCGGAGTGAAGGACACAGGCTGGAAGTCCCAGTGTGGTCTGTGAGGAACCAAGGGCTGGACCAAGAGCTCCCTTTGTGGTAGCACATGCCAAAGCAGACGACAACTGGTCTTGGAATCATCTACATTGGAATGTGTCCCGGGAGTGGGGCAGATAGCCAATGCCTGCCTGGAGAGGAATTTGGATCTGCCACATGGCAGGGGAACCCAGGGAAAATGTGGTTATTGGATAGTGATTAGAACCTCATAAAAGGAGTGACCAAGAAGAGTCTGGGAAAGGAAAAGAAAAATGTGAGATGTCCAGGGGCTAAGGAAGACTCTGCAATTCCTGCTGAGGTGGTGAAGAGCCAGCAGGTGAAGGCCCATAAGAGTAATTGAGGACACCCTCCTTGAAGCCTCGTGGGCCAGGTCTGGTACAGCACTCACCTGCCCTTTCTGCCCTTAGAGACATCCCATGGCCCTACCAAGCATGGCCCTATAGTTCTGAGACATCAGGGCAGGTGGAAAGGGGCTCAGCAGCAGAGATCCCCATGGAGTTGGGTCTGATGACCACCTGGAGCAGAATGGGTGTGGCGGAGTCCTCCAGGGGACCCTGGGCACCACAGCCCCCTGGATCTCCAGAGCAGAATTGCCAGCTCAGCACCTTCCATTTCCTGAGCCATGGCTCGTCCCAGCTTGGGGGCTTCTGGGGTGGCCCAGAGCCACCTTTGTCCCAGCAGCTGTGGTGCCTTGCAAAGGGCTGGAGCTGTGGTGGCCATGCCCAGAGCTGTACAGCAGGCTGTGGTGGGAACTGCCCTGGGGCTAGCCCAGACTGGGCTGATGGGCTGGGCTGATGGGGGGGGGCTGGGAAGAGGGCAGGGAGGTGGGGGGAGGTGGGCAGGGGCTGTACTGGGCTGGGCAGTGCCCGGTAGAGGGCACCAGCAGCATGCGGGGGGCGGTGGGAGCATGCAGGGGAGGGCTCCCGGCAGGGTTTGGTGCTGCAGAGCCAGGACTGCACAAAGGGAGATCAGAACTGCAGGGGAGAGTAGGCCGCACTGGGCCCTTGCTGGCCTGGGCAGAGCAGGAAGAGAGCCCAGGGCATTCGTCCCCTCACCATGGCCTGCCAGAACGTGCAAGGTGGTCATGGAGCGTCCAGGGCCAGGCTCTGCACTATGGCAGTGAGTCCTGCCTGCCCTCCTCCTGACACACTCTGTGCACAGACTGTAGCAGAGGAAACCCCTAGCCAGTCCCTGCATGGGGCTCTGCCTCCTGCTTTGCCCCAGCCCTCTCCAGCACCCTCCTTGCTGCTCTCTGATGCACACCAGGACTTCCCAGTGCATGCCAGCCAGCACATCTGCTGAGGGCCAGCACAGCTGTTGCAGGGGCCAGGAGCTCAGCATGGCACATGCAGCCACCTGGGCCTGGGCCTGCCTATCCCCTTGGCCTAGGCCCCAGCCTTGTCTCTGCTGGCAGGAGCTCTCTTGGCATGCACTTCCTGGCTTCCCCTCACCTGCGCACAGCTGCTGCCCACTCAGGCTGCTGGCACAAACATGTCCTCACAAGCAGCAGCATCCCTTGGGCTGCTTCT
The DNA here is from genome assembly GCF_047663525.1 of Anas platyrhynchos. Taxonomy (NCBI): domain Eukaryota; kingdom Metazoa; phylum Chordata; class Aves; order Anseriformes; family Anatidae; genus Anas; species Anas platyrhynchos. The sequence goes on along the minus strand of NC_092619.1, from coordinate 1,189,737 downwards.
CCTGGCCTCCCCCACCACACAGCATTGACTCCTTGTCTCTGCTGGGTCCCCTCATTGATACCCAAATGTGTCCCTTGGTTGTTGGCTCCATCTGTCCTGCCCCACAGGATGGTATATATGGGGTGGGACATGTTACTGTTACATGTGGAAGTGTTTTTGTAGTCCTAATTTGTGATGGCACAAAACCACAGTTCTTTCACCAGTGATCTACATCCTTCTTCAGGTGAATTCTCAGGATCTATATTCATCACAGGAGAAGAAATACTGATGGTCACAAGCACTTGCATTTCATTGCTTTCTCCATCATGGTGTACTCCCACATCTTCCAGGCACTTCCACCCATCTTGAATAAACAATCCCTGTTGAATGTCCCCTTTCCAGCTGCCTGTCTGGACCTATGCACTTCCCATGGTTCTCCTGTTTTGCCCCCCTTACTCTTTGATCATTCAGACTGCTCTCACTGACCCAGTTTCTGCTTTGAGATGCATTGAGTTCAAGCTTGCCCATCGATTAGCGGTCTGCCTAATTGTTTCTGTTGTAAGCTCCTCATCGTTTATCATTGAATTAAGATCATATGGAATAATACTAATCTTAATACCTATAATTTCTTATCAATCAGTATAAAATACTTAATCTACAGTCATCCTTTTGTGAGGATAAACCAGTGAGGTAAACCTGACTGGAGACATACAAGATGAGGAGCTTGCTTTGCTGTTTGGAAAATTGCTGCATGTTTTCTTGTTGTTTGTTTTAAAATAAGGAAAAACCCTTCTGTGCCTGTGTGCAGCCAGTTCTCTAAGGAAAGCAGGTGGGAGCTGCTGCAAAGGGGCTCTAACATCCAGCTGCAGACTTCAGTGCAGAAGTCTGGTGTAAGGAAAAGTGATGCAAGCACCAGGTGGCCAGTGAGAGAAATGTCAGGGTTGAAGTGGTGAGGAGAAAGTCTACCCATGCACTGTCACACCTCAAGAGTCTGCTTTTCCTCCCTATGTCCATCTCCATAGAAGAAGCTCTGGATTAATATCAATTGAAGAAAGATGCTCAAAACTGAAATGCAACAAAATTCACCCTTTAAAATGAGAAGAGATTTTTATTAAGTGGTTTTTGAAATCTTCCTCCTTAACTGCACCTTGAAATTCTCCAAGTAGCTGTCCAAGTCTTGAAGACTTGAATAAAACTATGGAAGACATATGGTTCCTTAGGTGTTTCTGCATTTTAATGAGTTCCATGGTGGATTTTGGTGCTCAGTCTGTGAATGTCAGATACTGAGAGGAGAATGATGCAATTGCTTGAGAAAGTAAAGTCAGAAGGAAAAGTTGAAGTGACTTGGAGAAGTAGTGGACCCCACTGAGGGCCGTTACCAAGAGATTCTCCTCAGGGACTTGTTAGAGCAGACAATTGGAGACCATGATTACAGATAGGCAAAGCACTGTGCTGAGAAAAGTCTTGTTTTGTTTTGGTCAGACAAAAGCAGAAAGCTCAAGGCCTGACCCCAGCCTGGAGGAGAGATCCTGCAACCCCATATCTCACTCAGGGCTGTTCCTAGGGTCTGTGAGGTAGGGGGTGATTCCCATAATATCATGTGAAAGACAATGGTATGACACCTTGCAGCATTTGAACACAGTTGAACGGAGAATACATGTTCCCAATGCCATGAGTATAACTTGTCCCCTCATAAGCCATGGCTGTGGGGACAAAGATGTCAGTGCTACTGCAGCCATCCATTTTTGCCAGAGCACTCTGCCTTCTCCTCTGCAGGCTTTCCTATTCTGCCCCACTCCACTCTAAAAGCTGCAGACAGCCACTTCTCTTCTCCACCTGGCTGTCACTCTGCTATTCCCATGATTTCACTGATGCCTCTCCATTCTTGCCAGATGTCCCTTCAAACACAAGGGCAGGGGCTGATTCAAACTACCCGTGGGTGATCTCTGGACCCACAAAACCAGTTCCAGTGCCTCACTTCCAAGCCAAGAACTTCACCTGAATATCTAATCTAAATCTACCTTCTTTCAGTTTAAAAGCATTCCCCTTGTCCTATCACTGCACACTCTGAGAAAATATCTCTCCCCTGCTTTCCTGTTGCCCCCCCTTAAGTAGTGGATGGATTCTATGAGGTCTCCTCAGAGCCTTCTCTTCTCCAGGCTGAACAACCGCAATTCCTCAGCTTGTTTTAATAAGTGAGGTGCTCTAGCCCCTTGATCATCTTTGCGGTCCTCATATGGACTTGCTTTAATAGCTTCATGTCATTCTTATATTGGGAGCCACAGAGCTGAATGCTGTACTCCAGCTGAGGTCTTGGGAGAGCAGAGTAGAGGGGGAGAATCACCTTACCCATTCTCCTCCCAGCCTGAATTTGTGCTTGGGATTGCTGTGGCCCAGATCCAGGACCAGATGATGGTTGGACCAGGTGATCACAGAAACATAGAATCATCTAGATTGGAAGAGACCTCCACGATCAACGAATCCAACCTCCAACCTAATACTAACAAGTCCTCCACTAAACCACATTGCTAAGTTCTACATCTAAACGTCTTTTGAAGATCTCCAGGGATGGTGACTGAACCATTTCCCTGGGCAGCCCATTCCAATGCCTAACAACCCTTTTGGTAAAGAAGTTCTTCCTAATATCCAACCTAAAACGCCCCTAGAACAACTTAAGTTCATCCCCCCTCATCCTGTCTCATCCTGTCACCAGGCACGTGGGAGAATAGTCCAATCCCCACCTCGCTGCAGCCTCTATTAAGGTATTTACAGAGAGCTTATTATACTTATTAGATTCACGTTGTCCCAAATCTCAACTTTGTCCAGGTCCTTTGGATGCCATCCTTTTCTTCTACTGTATCAACTGCAACATTCAGCTTGGTGTCATCTGCAAACTTGCTGAGGGTGTACTCGATCCCACTGTCTATATCATTGATAATCAACAGTATCAGTCCCAGCACAGACTCCCCAAGGTGCACCACTTGTCACCGGCCTCCACTGTGCTCAAGAAAGGGGATATGGTGCGTACACACCACACGTCACCCAATGGTTTTACTTGCATGACCATGGAGAAGACACGAGAAAATGGGATAGGAAAACTACCTTGACCCTAGAGGTATGGACATGTGAATTTCAAGGAAAAACAATGGCCAAAGAGGGGCTGTCCTGGTTTCAGTTAGAACAGAATTAATTTTCTTCCTAGTAGCTGGTGGAATGCTGTGTTTTGGCTTAGGATGAGAAGAGTGCTGAGAACACCCCGATGCTTTAATTGTTGCAGAGCAGTGCTTATACTAAGCCAAGGACATCTCAGCCTTTTGCTCTGTCCTGCCAACGGGCAGGCTGGGGGTGCAGTAAGAGCTGGGAGGGGACAGACCCAGGACAGGTGACCCAAACTAGCCAAAGGGGTATTCCATACCATCTGACGTCATGCTAAACAATATATAGGGGTGGCTAGCCGGGGGGAGGGGGCCGGACTGCTCAGGGTTAGGCTGGGCATCGGTCAGCGGGTGGTGAGCAATTGCATTGTTCATCACTTGTTTGTACATATTATTATTACTTTCCTATTATCACCATTGTATTATTATTATTATTGTTATTATTTTTTTTTGTTATTATTTTCCTGTCTTATTAAACTGTCTTTATCTCAACTCACGGGCTTCACTTTCCATTTCTCTCCCCCATCCCAGAGAGGGAGGGGGGAGGGTGAGCGAACGGCTGCGTGGTGTTTAGCTGCCGGCCGGGTTAAACCACGACAGGGGCCTTCTGAGAAAATTGCTGCTCCGGTTTCCAGTAGGCAGTCCCAAAGACACAGTAACAAATACTGTGACCAGGGCTAGAGGGGCTCTGCTTCCAGCCAGGTGGAGGGAAGAGACAGTTGGGGTTATTGGACTGTGTGGATTTGATGGCCTTGAACTTCAGACACACAAGAGTGAAAGGCTCAAGTGGACACTGGTACAAAGTGTACTGTAATGCCATCAAACCACAAAGGGGCAAGACCATTTGTATTTCTGCAGTGACAGGGGGATCCCAACTGGTAACAGTATCGGAGGTAATTGGGACTGGCCTGGAGGCTCTGTACATCCTTGGCATAGACTACTGCAGGAGAGGGTACTTCCAAAAGCCAAAAGTTTTCGGGGTGGGAGGGTTGGCATATCTGCCTTGGAGACAGAGGACATCAAACAGCTGTCTGCCTTGATCTGGTCTCTCACTGGACCCTTCTGTTGTGAATTTGCTGGGGGTCAAAGAAGAGCAGGTGCTGATGGCTACTCCAATGGTGCACCTGAGGCAGTATCACACTAACTGAGACTTCCTGATTCCTATCCATGATCTGGCTCATCAAGTGGAGAGCCAAGGGGTGAACAGCAAGACTCTCTCACCCTTTAATAGTCCCATATGGCCAGTGGACTATCGTGGCCTGAATGAAGTCATGCCACTTCTGAGTGCTGCAGTGCCAGACATGGTAGAACTTCAATATGAACTAGAGTCAAAGGCAGCCAAGCGGTATGCCACAACTGATATTACTGATGTGCTTTTCTCCAGCCCTTTGGCATCAGCGTGCAGACCACAGCTTGCTTTCCCTTGAAGGGCTGTCCAGTCCACCTGGAATCGACTGCTCCAGGGGTGGAAATACAGCCCTTCCATTTGCCATGGAAGGGCTGTGCTTTATTTATTTATTTATTTATTCAGTACTTTCTTCTCTTAATCTGTCTACTTGGCAGTAGAAGATTTCACCTGAATTGGTGATATTCTACACTTCAGAGACTGATCATTCTCTGGATGGGGATGTTAGTAACAGCAGAATATAGTGACTTTTTATTCCTCACTCAATTCCTGCATTTAAGAAGCTTAGAACTTTTCAAATGATGAAAGTTCAGTGAAATTAAAAATATTAAAATGACTTCCCTCCCTCCCCCCCCCCCCTTTTTTTTTTCAATCTGTGGTTGCCCTTTTGCCTTTCCACTCCTTTCAGCCTTTCCACACCTATGTCACACACAGAGATGTTTTTGTGCCCTGCAGGCACATACCTCTATTCAACCAAGAGCCCACTCCAGCATCCTAAGAGACCTGAAGCTGCTGCAGCTCCATGCCCCTGGGTCCAACAAGAGCAAGGCAGAGTGCGTACACCCGGCAGGCACACACACAAGCCCACACAGACAACATGTAGGCATCAATACATGGCTGGACATAGGTGAATGCAGGCATGAACACTCAGTGTTCACACAACCACAAACAGCAGAAATGGCCTTATCCTGATCCCCTCTCTGGCTGAGCAGGACAGAGGCCCATTAGTAGGAAATGTAAAGTGGTGGTGTCTGTGTGTGAATGTGTGCATGTGTGTGTGTGTGCAAGGTAGTTCTCTCCAGCAGCTGTGATAAGACACTCCGCCTGCCCAGGACAAGTCCCTGGCTCCCAGTCTCTCCGGTTGAAGGCACTTGGACATATGCTGTTCAAAAATGCATCACGATTAGGGGAAAAACTGTGCTGATGCACGGGCCATAACTTCCTTAAGAGCCAGCAACACGGCCTTGTTTCTAAGACTGTAGATGAATGGGTTTAAGAATGGGTACAGGACAGTGTTCAGCAAAGCTACAATGCTGTTGGTCTCCAAAGAAATATATCCTGAGGAGTGTGCATAGAGAACAATGCAGCTTCCATAGACAATGGCCAAGGTGGTTAGATGGGAAGAGCACGTAGCAGAAGCTTTTCTCCTCGCAGAGGCTGCTGGCATTTGTAGAATACAGAAAAAGATGTGTGTGTAAGATGCCAGAGTTAAACACAAGGAAGACAGCACAATAAACGATATGAAAACCGAGTCTATTTTCCAAAGCAAGGTGATGTCAGAGCAAGACAGTTGAAATAAGGGGGTGCTGTCACAAAAAAAGTGCTGGATCTTGTTCGAGCCACAGAAAGTGAGCTTGGAAAGCAGCACCAGGCGGTAAATCGAGAATGTGAGGCCCATGACCCAAACAGCAGCAACCAGCTGGATGCAGAGCCGATGCTTCATGATGGCAGCATAGCGCAAAGGCTGGCAGATGGCAATGTAACGGTCAAAGGACATGACAACAAGGAGAACAAACTCTGCACCACCCAGGGCAAAATAGAAGGAGGACTGGGCAAAGCAGCCGCCTACTGAGATTGTTCTCCTGCCAGAGCTCAGAATTACCAACAGTTTGGTGCTTGTGGAAGACGTAAACCAGATTTCCAGGAATGCCAGATTGCCAATGAAAAAGTACATGGGGGTTTGTAGGCGGTTATCCACACACACCAGGAAAATGATGGCTGCATTCCCCATCACCGTTGTCAGGTACATGAGTAGAAGGACCATGCAGAAAAATAGCTTTAACCTTTGTTCAAGCTCTGTGAAGCCTGAGAGGATGAATTCAGAAATGACAGTTCCATTGCTTACTCCCGTGCCCAATTTCCATTCATCCTGCTGAGGCAGGAACATGGCAAAACCAAGTAAAATAATTTCATGGTCTGGATGCAAGGTTATCTCCTTCCTTCTCTCTTTCCTTGCTTGCAGGCTTGCTGTACAACAGAGAGAGGAGACTCTATTGGACTTTCCTCACACTCTGACCTTTCCATTTCACATATCATGCAGAGTCAACGGGGAATTTCTTGTCTTCTTTCCAACTTTGTCCATCAGCCACAAATTATTCTTTCTCAAGAGCACAGGACTAATAAGGGGTTGTTAGCGATTGCACCCTGTTCCTGGGAAGGTCCTCATTTACTCAGAACAATTGCAAACACCCGTTGTAACAATGTTTCAAAAGGAAATCTCATCTTCTGCACAAATATTTTCTATTATGTAGATGCTAAACCATGAATTCAAAGATGTATATTGAAAGTTATTCTCTCTCCTCTTCAGTACTTGCCTTTTTGGACTACCAGCAGCTGAGGATCCACTGGTTTATTTCAAGAAAAAGAAATTTCAGGTCTTTCTTTTGTAGTGCTGTGATTTCTTCTTTGTCATCTTCCCTTATTTCTTTAGGAAAGAAGGAAAATGGGGACCAAGTGTAGCTTGCCTTTTTCAGTACTGTAAAGTAAGGCCAAAATTCATTATGGTCCCACCAGGTCAGTAGAAACAGATCTATCACAATCTCATCTGACTTCATTCTTCACTGAAAAGCAGATATATCCAGAATTGCTTTGTTCTTACTATCAGACATTCTCAACTAAATGCCTTAGTTTTCTGAGAGGTGGAAAAATCTTGTCCTCTTCAAAAGCTTAAGGATAGTCCTTGTAGTACAAAGAGGAAGTGCCTAAAAAAAGCAAAGTGCCAAGTACTACTGTGTAGGTTTATATTTCACTTGTCTAAAAGTCACATCCTTCAGGTTGAGCTCTTTGACTTACTCCCATCCCATCAATGCTGAGAGAGAGAAGAGCATCTGAAAGAGATCCCTCACCTTTATTTTGCATGGCAGTTCTAGGCTAGGATGACCCAGACAAGAGCACTTTTTCTTGCCTTCATTGATTGTTGGGGGATCCTCAGGAGAACAAGTTCTCACAGGCACCAGGAGTGAAGTAGGTGAAACTCATTACTCAAGTCTCTGATGATTTTAGTAAATTATTCTCTTCTGTAAATCAAACTGCTCCTCTAACAGGAAAACAAACAAAACTAAAACAAAAACCACAAGAGAAACTTGTTCAGCAAAGACAGACATTTTCTCCTTCACCTTTCCCTATGTGTTTAGACATAGAAAGGATCAGAACAGATGACCACAAAAAGCGACTACCTCAAAACACAAGGGTGGGGGAGGAGATGATGGGTTTGAAGCAGTGAAGTAGTTTCTCCGTGGGCTGTGTTGTCCCCTCAGGACCTGTCCCAGGACAGAATGGGTGCACTTAGGCAGGAAAATGGGAAGCTCAGAAGTGGGGAGTTTTAAGGACTTTTAAGCATGGGGCTTGGGTTGGTCTTAGACTCCAAGTGCCCTGCCTTGCTCTTTGCCTCTACACTGGCAAAGAGGAATCTGTGCACTGGCTTCGTCTGGAAAACTTTTTGAGATTAACCCATTAGCTGTAATAGATTTAGCAGATGCTCAAGCCCAGTCACCAACAGCAATATGTTGTGGTTTAGCCCTGACGATCAGCTAAGAACTGAGGGGATCTGATCCAAGACTTTTTCCCATGCAATGAGGAAAAATAAGAATGGGAGGCAGTGACGGGAAACAAGTCTGGTCAGTCACATTAATCATAAGATCACAAGAACATAGAAAGATTTAGTTTCAAAGGCACCTTAAAGATCAACCAGTTCCAACTGCCCTGCCATAGGCAGGGGCACCTTCCACCAGACCAGGTTGCTCAAAGCCCCATTAAGCCTGGCCTTGAATACTTCCAGGGATGGGACACCTGCAGCTCCTCTGGTCAACCTGTTCCAGTGCCTCACTCTCGGAGAATACAATTTCCTCTGAATATCCAATCTAAATCTACTCTCTTCTAGTTTAAAAGCTACCTCTCTTCTGAATGGAAATGCAGGCTGGGGAGACCCAGTGGGCACAGTTGTTTGTGCTGGTGCTACTAAGGACAAGAACTATGGATCCCAAATTGTCTCAGGAGCCTCACATTGAAATGTAGGTGCACGGGGTTCACGTCCAAGCCTGATATATGACCTCCTCATTCTGGTGGAGATGGTCAAGGAAGAGGAACACTGTTTTGCAAGCACCCAGCAGAGAAGAGAACAGAAGCTGTCCCAGTCCATGTCTTTTCTACCTCCTGCAGCTACTGAAATAGGGGACAGTAACCTTAAAGGCCTATGTCATATTTTCTGATCCATGCAGAATTTTCAGATAACCAAAGGCATCGGAAATGGCCCCAGAAACCAATGTCTGGGTTATCCCACCTAGTTTTATTCACAGACTCTCATCTGCATGGTATCTCTTCTCCAGCTGGAACCCTCTCTTCACATCTAATTCCTTTTCCAAGGAGCCCCCAGTGGGCTGCATCAGCTCAGTACTTTGGCAACTTGGTTATATATGTTGCACTTGGGCTATTGCCCATGGTGGGGGTTAAGAGAAGCTCCTTTCCTCTTCTTGTCTCACACCTGGCTTTCTCATCTGGAAGAAATCTCAGCTGATGAGCTACAGGCTTCAGAAAAATTATGTCTCTCTGTGAAACTCCAGAGAAATATCCTCATCAGTCAAAGTGTTCATGGAGCAAGGATCTGTGTGGGTTGTGTTTGCTGAAAGCTGAGAATCAGACCACTGTAAAATTGTGATCTCTGGTGGGCTAAAGCAGCCCTGTGTTTCAGTTTTCCTCTGTGCTGAGGAAGGATGCTGCCAGCTGGCACTGAGAAAACCAGAACCTTTGTAGGTTCTTTGTATGTTATAGGATGTTCTAAGGAAAGCAGGAGGGATTTGGGACAAGGGAACTACAAGGTGCAACTGCAGACTTGAATGGAGAAATCTGATGTCAGGAGAAGTGATGCACGTCCTAGGGGATCAATGAGAGAAATGGTGTGAGCTGGGGAGGTGAGGAGCAAGGTTGTCAGCACAGTGTCCAACTTCTCCTACCTGTCCAGACCTCCTTAAGAGACTCTTAGGCCTTTCTGTGTCTTAAGAAGTCCCAAGGTGTAGTTGCTGCTAAGTCTATCAACTTCAGCTCCTGAGAGCAGACTGATGAAATGTCATGATGAATATCATGATGACAGCCAAAGACAGAAGCCAAACACCGAAGTTCTTGAAAGCATTGATTGGTTCCAATGAGGGCCATTTCTGACAAAGCTCCATGGAGTCCTTAGAGCAGGCAACCGGAGGCCATGATTACAGGTAGGCCAAGGCCCTGTGCAGGTGGCTCTGAGGCTGAGAAAGTGCTGGGTTTGTTTCATCAAGCAGAAAGGCCAAGGCCTGCTGACAGCCCTGGGCAGAGAGCTTCTGTCTCTCACAAAGGAGCTCCGGGCACTTCCTCAGACAGTGGGATGTGGTATGCAGTGCCAAGTGAAAGACAGAGGTGTGACATCTCCAGGCCTCTGTCAGGAGGTACAAAAAGGAGAGGAGCCCCAGTTGTATTGCCATGTTAGAGAACCACATCTCCTCCTAGGCCTTGGTGGATGAGACCTGCCATAGCCAAGGACAAGACCTTGGTTTTCTTGGCTAAGCTTTGCCTTGCCAGTGCCCTTGTCCTTCTCCACTGCTGGCTATCCTATACTGTTCCACACCTGTCTCTGTTTCCCTGCAGGCTGCAAACATTCATCTGGCTTTCCCACCTGGCACTCACATAGGAATTTCTCTGCATTCATTGATGTCTGTACCCTCTCCAGCTGTTCCTGAAACACAAACCCATGGACTGAGAATGGATTTCCTCCAGGATACCTCCGACACTATAACACATCCCCTCCACTAAAGTATCTTCCTTCTCATGTCCACCCCCCACCATCAAAGCTTCACTTTGAGTCAGGTTTCCTCTTCCATGCTGTTTCCCATCAGAAAGGAAAGTTCCAACATCTCAGAAACCATCCTTCACACAGGCATCCACACTCATCAACATTCCCATGCCCTGTCAGCTGACTAGACACAAGGAACCTCACCATGATCTTCCGGGCTATGTGGCCTTCCTGATGGACTTTCAGCTCCTCAGATAGACACAACCGAGCCACATACCTGCTGCTCTCTGCTCATGTACTCAGACACAAGACACTTGAAAAAACACATCCAAGGCAGGTTCTGCATGGGCCGTTCAGGTATTTGGGCAGAGGGCATCACACAAACACCACGCCAGCCAGGTGCCTTCTGCTGGCCTGTGAGAGACGCTGGAAGATGAGAGCCTGAAGGACCATCTGCCAGACAGGAGGCAAGGGCACCTTTACCTGGCAGCTACTTCAGAAAGATGGGACCTCCCAGTCCCTGGCCCAGCTATGCTCCTGCTGCTGGCCTATCAGCTCCAGAGGCAGAAGTGATTTCACAGTCCCCACCAAAGGCAAATGCTTCCTACGGGAGAGAGAGTTTCTAAGGCACAATTGAAACCCTATAGGAACATACAAACCTGGCACCCTCCTTGATGCCCAGCACCTAACTAGACAAAGGAAAAGTCCTTGTCATCCTCCAAGGCCATACATATCCAGATGGCCTTTCAATTTCTCAAGAGATTGGACAAACCTATGCGCAAGCTCTGTTAGGTATTAGGGCAGGACTGACCTTGAAATAAAGATTTACACTAGCTGCATGTCAGCAGCTCCTCAGTTCCTTATGGAATCTAAAATGACACCCTCAGAGACCAGCCATGTACCTGAAGGGGGCCTATCAGGCCATCAGGCACAAGTGCCCTGACACCCACCTGCACAGCCATGGGCCTCCTGCTGCCTCCTGACATCCTGAGGCACAGCTAACCTCAGCAGAGCATCCCCACCAGTGTCCTCCTTGATCCCTATGACCTGACCAGATCCACATCAGCCTCATGGGGCCAAACCAATTTGATTACGTGATCAGAGTGCAGGGATTTAGGGGTTAGGTTTTCAGGTTAGGGTCTAGGGATTAGGTCTTGCCTTGCAGTTTTAGGGATTCAGCAGAGTCTTAGAGCTTTGGTGTTCTGCTTTGGGTAACCAGTCAGTGTTTAGGGTATGGGCTAGATTTTTGGTCAGGGATTTATTATCCGCTTTGTTTTGGGATGAGGGCAGGTATTAAAACTGGCAATATAGTGATAGGAATTAAGGGCCTGGGATTTGGATGAACAATATGTAAAGACCAATGGTAACAGCAAATGTGTTTGGAGTTGGAGTTTGAGGTATGATCTGATGTTGGAGATTAGAACAGTGGATTCCTTTCAGGCTGAGGGACAGCATTTAAGGTAGGACTAGGTTCTCAGGGTACAAATTAGAAATATTGACTAACATGAATATTTTGCAGTATCAGCACCCTTATGTGAACCATTTTTCCCTCTTCCAAATCTTTCCTTAATGTTAGCGAAGTCAATCTTCTCTTCCCCAGGTCTCCCACCTTTATTCTCCCAGCTTTCCCCTGGCCTCCCCAAATGTGTCATCCTGTTGGGGGCAGCTTTTTGATGGCCTTTAGGACCTCAGAGGTTCTGCCTCCCTGCTGTTGTCCAGCCAGGGGCTGGGACAGAAGTGACCTCACAGCCAGCATCCACAGGGCTACAAGAAGCTGTTGTGCTCAGGATGCCTCTTTCCAGCACACCCAGGAGCACTGGGTGCAGGTGATGCCCTGCACAATCCCTCAGCTACTCTACCTGCCAACCAGCTCATGCTTCAGAAGGTCATCCACACATCCAAAGTCATGTTTCTTCATGCAGCCTTTAGCAACTCCTGGGCATCCTGAAGGAAATGGTCACCTCTGTGTGGAAAAGTGAAACAAGAACTGAATATATATTTTAAGAAAATGTTGAGAACTCTGCAGAGAAGGAGTTGCTGTGAAAGTCCTGATGAGTAGCATTGGTCATATCCATACCCAGTGAACAAGGAACCAGCCCAGACTGCTCTGTGGTTCCCCCTTGTCGCTTCCAGGACGCAAACCCAGCCCAGACCCTCCCCAGCTTTCCACACCTCCATCTTCTCTCCCAAGCCCAGCCCAGCAGAGCAGCCCAGACTGTGCTGGTCCCAAAGAAGAAAATGGAGAAGTGGAGGTCAGTGGGGTGCCCACAGATAGCCAGCCTTCTTGACAGACAGAGACTCATGGAATAGCCCCAGATGGAAAGGACCCACAAGGATCATTGAGTCAAACGCATCTCCAATGTCAGGAGATGATTTGGGGTGATTCACTCAATCTAGTCTATGAAATTTCACTTCTTGAATAACTAATAATTTTCCCGACCCCTTCCCATTGCCTCATGTTGCAGGACTCTAGCAGTTTCAAAAGAAAAGGAAAACGAAACAAAACAAAAATATCTTGGTCTTTAGTGAGTTTCATTATCAGCGATATGCAGAAGACAGACATTTTATTGCTTCTGAAAAACACCCAGACATAACTTTCCACACTGCATCCTTGAGTTCCTGGTTCCTCATGCTGTAGATGAGGGGGTTCACTGCTGGAGGCACCACTGAGTACAGGACTGCCAACAAAAGATTCAGGAATGAGGAGGAAATGGATGGGGGCTTCAGGTAGGAAAATGTGCCAGTGCTGATGTACAGGAAGACCATGACCAGGTGAGGGAGGCATATGGAAAAAGCTTTGTGCCTGCCCTGCTGTGAGGGGATCCTCAGCACAGCCCTGAAGATCTGTACATAGGACAGCACAATAAAAGTAAAACACCCCAGAAGTGAACATGCAGTAACTACAATAAACCCAGTTTCCTGGATGTAGGCATCTGAGCAGAAGAGCTTGAGGATCTGGGGAATTTCACAGAAGAACTGGTCCAGAGCATTGCCTTGGCAGAGGGGAAGGGAAAAGGTATTGGCAGTGTGCAGCACAGCATTGAGAAAACCACTGCCCCAGGCAGTTGCTGCCATGTTGATACAAGTTCTGCTGTCCATTATTGTCCTGTAATGCAGGGGTTTGCAGATGGCAATGTAGCGGTCATAGGCCATGATGGTGAGAAGATAAAATTCTGCTGGAACAAATGCAACAAACATAAAGACCTGGGTAGCACAATCCAAATACGAAATGGTCCTGGTGTCCCACAGGCAATTAGCCATGGCTTTGGGAACAGTGGTGGTAATAGTGCCCAGGTCGATGAGGGCAAGATTGAGGAGGAAGAAGTACATGGGTGTGTGGAGGCGGTGGTCGCAGGCTATGGCTGTGAGGATGAGGCCGTTGCCCAGGAGGGCAGCCAGGTGGATGCCCAGGAAGAGCCCGAAGTGCAGGAGCTGCAGCTCACGTGTGTCTGCGAATGGCAGGAGGAGGAACTCTGTGGGGAAGCTGCTGTTGGACATTTGCTGGCTTTGGGTGTAGTAGTCTGTCCATTGAGAAATTTAAAGAGGTATTTTAGATAGTGTTTTCTGAGCAAAACTTAAACCAAATTTCCCTGAAACCTTCTCAGCAAGAATCACAGTCTTTTCCTGTGAAGAATACATGCTACTGCTTGTAAAATATCTAGTTTTTATTTTTATTTTATTTTTTTCCCTAGGGATACATTAATTATCAGGTTAATCCTCTGTGTCCTTTGTGGGCTTTGGAAGTGTCAGTACTACCCTGCTGTATATAGTAAAGAATATCAGGGACTGATCCATTACAATTCTCCTTACTGTCCTTCATGGCAGCAAAACAGAAGCATAGACTCCTGACAGTGCCTTTCGTTTAGGTAGTGCAGGCGTTGGTGCTCCCCATCAAGAATTTCCCCCAAAGATGGCCTGGGGGTGCTGTGGACCTGTTAGCAGCCTGCCCCAGGAAGCAGCCTCTGGGCACCAGCAGGACCCTGCCTGTCCTGCCTGTTTCAGGGGGCTCCTTCCAACTGCAGCTTCTCCCCGCAGTGCCCTGGGCAGCTCCCTGGGCAGGCTGAGTGCTGAGGCTGGCAGGTGGCAGAGACCCTGCCCTGGCTCACAGCCTCTGAGGCACAGCAGGGACCCTGCTCTGCACCACAGCCCTGGGCACCTCTGCCTGCACCCTGGCTGCGCAACCTGCAGCCAGCCCTGTGAGAAGGAATCCTTGTCTCCTGTCCCTCTGACAGCTTTGGCAGGTAGTCGCTGCTCTGGAAATTGTTCTTCTATCTTAGGAACTCTTAAGTGTCCTCCAGAAAGATTCCATGCGCTGTGGGATGTGCCAGCAAATCTGCAGATGGCACCAGGAACAACAGCTGCATTGCCCTGCAACCAGAGACTTACCCTGTTCAGGGCTCTGAAGATTTCTCTCGCAGTGAGCTCTCAGCATCCCCCCTCCACACTGCCTTTAACATCTCCCTCCCTTCTCTCAGCCACCCTTGTCCCCTGCAGGCAGTGCCCCCAGCCCTGCTGCACTGTGCAGAGGAGCTGCTCCTGGGCAGAGCTCTCTCTGCAGCACTGCCCGCTTGCTAGGAGCTCCCCTTGGGCCCAGGAGCCCAGCCCAGCTCAGCAGCACAGGGAGCTCTTGACAAGTCCCTGGGCCTCCAGGGGAAACAACTTTGAATCAAACGGATGTAATCACTGCTCTTCCTTCTGTCAGCTAGAGAGAGACACCTACTTCCAGTTATATTTTTTCTCCTAAATCAAAATAAGAGTTCATTATGGGAATCATTTTTCCTGTCCTTTTATTAGTTAGGACACCCACAAATTGACTGAGAGCTGTATTCTGTTTCTTCCAAGCACTTGTTAACATTGAGGAGAAGGAATCTTTTTCACAGCAAATGAAATCCCTCTGTCTACACAGACTACACAACCAATTGTTGGCCAGCAAGCTCATGGAATCATAGAATGTTTGGGGTTGGAAGGGACCTTATGGTCTAGTTCCAGTCACTCTTGAATGGGCAGAGTCACTTCCTTCTAGACCAGTTTGCTCAAGGTTTCATCCAACCAGACATTGGACTCTACCAGGAAAGAGGCATCCACCACTTCTCTGGGCAACCTCTTCCAGTGTCTCACCACCCGCTGCGTGAAGAGTTTCTTCTTTATATCTGATCTAAATCTACTCTTTTCTAGCTTAAAAGCACTGCCCCTTGTCCTATCATTACACTCCCTGATAGAGTTTCTCCAGCTATTTCTCCAATCTTTCTCTCCCTGTTCTATTAAGAGAGAGGAGGGAGAGAGTGGATGTGTGGTGCTTGGCTACCTCCTGGGGATAAAGCACAACACATCTGGGACACAAACCTAACCAACAAATGATAAAGGAGGCAGTGAAGGGAGCCAGACCTGGTCAGTCACACTGACTGGTGAGAGCATGGGAGAGAGAGAAAACGCTTCTTCCAGCAAGGTTATCTGACCAGGAATCTTGTCAGTTGGGAAACCAAGGGAAAACAGGGAATACTGGTAAAAGGGGATGTCCAGAGACGAGAGGCTGAAGAAACTTGGGTTGTCTAGTCTGGAGAAAAGAAGGCTGAGGAGTGACCTCATTGCTTTCAGCCACTGTCTTTGGAGGGCAAGTGGAGAGGGAGATGATGACCTCTTCTCACTGGTAACTGATCAGAGAAAGTGTGGGAATGGTACATAGATGCACCAGGGGAGGTCCAGACTGGAGAGTAGGAAAAATTTCTGTACTGTAAGGGTGGTCAAACACTGGAATAGGATTCCTTGAGACCTGCTTGCAGTTCTAGGCCTGTCAATGTTCAAGAAGCATTTGGACATTGCCCTCATTGACATGCTGTAACTTTTGTTTAGCTCTGAAGAGGTCAGGTAGTTGGACTAGATGATCTTCGAAGGTCTCTTCCAACTAAACTACTCTGTTCTAGTCTAGTCTAGTCTAGTCTAGTCACTACATATGTGGGTAGGCCCCATTTATGTATTGGAAGACCACAATAATGTCTCCTGGAGTCTTCTTTTCTTCAAGGTAATCCCATCTCTCTCAGCTGCTCTTTACAGGTGTATTTGGTGTGCACGGCATGCTTTTGGTAGTCAGGTGGTAGGCTGCAGGGGGTTTCTGGATGGTGAAGACCATCTGTTTGAACACTTTGGGTTAGCTCTCCTGGCTGTGTCCCATCACCATGTCCTGCACAATTCCAACCTACATGGCATGGGGTACAGTATGAGAAACAGAAACCCTTGATGCTTTGTAGACACTCTCCATGACTGTTTCTAAACACTCTCAAAAACATTTACCCTCTGCACTAACACACCTTATCCCTGGAGAACCCCAGTGCAACAGCTGTCTGGAAGAGTGTTTTGTTTTCATCTTTCCTTTAACATGTGACCGAGTCTTAGAAGGTGGAAGAGGCTACAAAAGTCTTTGTTTGGAAGGCAAAGTTGAGGCTAAATGAGTCTGGAAAAAAAAAGTCTGAGACATAAATAAAAAGATATGCATATATTGAGCTATTTAAACAACACTAATTTTTTGTTTGTTTGTTTGTTTTACTGATGGTGTAGAGAATGTTAGGAAACATGGCATTTGCCTTTGCAAGTAATACTTCTTGGAGATAGGATGGACATTCTGCTACTCACCAGGAATGATCCAAGATGACCAAGAGTGGCCTCACAAGGACATCAGCCAGCTCTCTCTGCTGTCATGGGTGAATTCCGTCAGGTCCCATAGATATGTGTATCCCATTTGGTCAAGTATGCCCTGACCTGATCCACTCCCACCAAGTGTACATCTTCCTTCCAGACTCTCCCCATTCTTCGTGACTAGGGATTCCTGAAGGGCAGTCTTGCCAGTACTGACTGATGTGAAAAAGGAATTCAACACCTCTTGTCTTTTCCCTGTCCTGTATCAACAGATCCTGGGCCTCATTCAGCAGTGGGTCCACATATTCCAGGACCTTTCTTTTGTCACCTGTGTACTTCTAGAAGCTCTTTTTACTGCCTTAGACATCCTTGTCCTAATTCCACTGGAGTTGTGCTTTAGTTTTCCGATATTCTTCCTTACATGCTCAGACAAGGCCTTTGTATTCCTCTCAGGGTATCTTGTTCTTCTTTCCACCTTCTCTATGCTTCTTTTCTGCGCTGGAGTTTGGTGAGAAGCTTCTGGTTCATCCATGCAGGCCTCTTGCCGTTTTTACCTGACTTTGTTTTTCTTGGGTTGGACTGCCCTTGATGTTGGAGGGGGTGGTCCTGGAATATTAACCACCTTTCTTGGACTGCTCTTCAATACAGGGCCTTACTCCAAAGGACTCTTCCAAGCAGATATTGAAGGGGCCAAAGATGGCTCTCCTGAAGAGCTATGCTGCCCTCCCGCAGGATCAACTCCACCATGGTCCCTGCAGGGAACATTGTTAACTTATCCTGAGCTTACCATGAACCACAGCCCCCAGATCCCTTTTTTCAGAGTTATGCTCCATCCACTTGTCCCTCAGTCTATATGTACATTCAGGAATACATGGTCTGATGTACAGAATCTGGTATTAGTTCTTATTGAATTTTATATTGTAGCGACTGACCAACATTCTGATCTATCAAGATGTCTCTGTAAGGCCCCTCTACCCTCAAGGCAATTGATAGAGCTTCCTAATTTACTAGATGTAGGGCAGTCCACTCATGTGCCTAAGCTCTCAAACACCTTTTAGAAAGTACTGTCTCTAAATTACCACTTCTCCATTAATCTACTCCCAGTTTTGGGGACGAGAGAGATATGTTAAAGGGGAGGTTTATATTATTTAGCTAAATGACAAGGGACAGCTCCCAGGTGAGTGACAAGGCACAAAGGGAGGCCACATTTTTAGGCAGTCTGCACTGACAAAACTCTAATACCTACATTCCCAGTCTCTGAAGTCCTAACTTAAAGGATTACCACTAAGACAGACATCTTTGTGCACCTCAAATGTCAAATGGTGTTTACAGTTGAACAACTCACTGCTCTGCTCTATCTCCTGTAATTACTGTGGGAGTTTAGCCTATATTATTTTTTACATATCTGAGCAGAGGTGAAAGAAATCCGAAATTGTGTGGGTTTGTGGCTGATAAGGAAGGTTCTGGGCCCCATTACAGGCCTAGGACATCAAGCTCAGAATGAGATGCATCAGTTGACTCCCTGTGATCACTTCCCTCAGCCTGGGAAAATGTGATCCCTGCCAGTCACATTCTGGGTGTCCGGCCTAAAAGTGGAAGAAGACAAGGTGATTCTTTGATGAATCTTCTCCCAGTAGGAGAAATGACACTGCTGGAAGTAAGTGTTTCTCCCCAGCTCAGAGAGGGAACATCAGGGATTGCTTCAGCCTGATTCAAAATCATTTCCCTGGAGTTCCCTCGAGTCAAGAGCTCCCTATGCTGCTAAGCTGGGCCGGGCTCCTGGGCCCAAGGGGAGCTCCTGGCAAGCAGGCAGCACTGCAGAAAGAAAGCTCTGCCCAGGAGCAGCTCCTCTGCACAGCGCAGCAGGGCTGGGGGCACTGCTTGCAGGGGACAAGGGTGGCTGAGAGAAGGAAGGGAGATGTTAAAGGCAGCGTGGAGGGGGGGATGCTGAGAGCTAATGTCATCTACCTGTAAAGCTATCACTGCTCAGAGATGATGGTAGTGGACACCTCCAGAGGTCCCTTCTGACTCAGGGGAGAAGGGGCTGGACTGTGCAGTCAGAGTGTATGACAATCCTGTGCTTTGAGGCCTTTATGGTGTTTGTAATCCCTGCTTCTCAAGGTTACCCAGTGAGTGGGGTAATTCTCAAAACAATGTTCGTCCCCAAGGGAACCTGGAGTACAGCTGATACAAGAATACTACTGAAAACTTCCCAGAAACTCTACCAGGTATTCCAGAATAAAGAAATCACAAACTTGTGATCACAAATAAGGAGATCGGTTCCAGGGCAGATGTGTTCTGTAACGGAGAGGGCATTGAGGCAGGCAAGGCTCTTTCCTGCACTGAGGCCACTCGGGAGCCACCAGGAGCCAGAAGGGACATCAGGAAGAGGTTCTTCACCAAGAGGGTGGTTGCACACTGGAACAGGCTCCCCGGGGACGTAGTCACTGCACCAAGCCTGTCTGAATTTAAAAAGCGATTGGACTGTGCACTTAGTCACATGGTCTACACTTCTGGGCAGACCTGTGCGGTGCAAGGAGTGGGACTTGATGATCCTTATGGGTCCCTTCCAACTCGGGATATTCTATGATTCTGTGATTATATGACTTCCTTCTGAAAGAGACAGAGGGCCTGATACGCCGACTGGACCCAGCCCACAGGGAAGTCTGCTGCCTCCCTGTGGCTTGGGTAAAAGGCATTGCCAGGAAAGTCACTCGCCTGGTACAGCTTTCTGACTACCACCCTTTACTGTTTTTTCAGGCTGGTAATAAGTAGCAAGGAGAAGTCCAAGAGCAATCAAAAGGGACTTTAGGACTTTGGGGTGACCGGTTAAAGATCAGGGGCACAGGTTGTGTTTGCCTCTGTCCTTCTGATATAAGGGATCAGTGTTGACAAACACACTTGCCATATTAATTCGTGGCTTCGGGACCAGTGCAACTGGCAGAACTTTGTGTTTGTTGATCATGGGAAGGTCTATGCGACACTGAGCCTACTGGCACCAGATGGGATGCGCCCCTCTCAGAGGGGGAGAAGGATTTTTGCCCAGGAGTTAGCGGGGCTTATAGGGCTTTAAACTAGAGTTGAAGGGGAAAAGGGATAAAATAAGGCCCGCCGGTGATAAGCTAAGTGATGGAGTGCAAAACCTTGTCAGATGTCAAGTAGGAATATCACAAGGCTGACACAAGCAGATCCAGGAGGTTCCTAAAGCACCGCGATAACTTCTTGGTGCAAGTGTTAAGGGAGACAACTAGGAAAGGTGCCCTCCTAGATCTGTTGCTGGAGTATACAGAGAGTGTTGTGGGGGCTGTGGGAATTGGTAGCTGTCTTGGTCATAGTGACCATGAAGTGGTTGAGCTTAAAATTTTTGTGACAGGAGGAAAACTGCTACCAAAACTTCAGCCCTGGATATGGGGAGAGCAGACTTCAGGCTGCTCAGAGGACTAGTTAGCAAGGTCCCCTGGGAAACTGCTTTTGAAGGTGTCGGCATCCATCAGTGCTGGTCAGTCTTTAAACACTGCATCCTAAAAACACAGGTAGTCAAGAAGGTGGGGAAGAAGGCCAGCTTGGCTGACCAGGGATCTTATTCTGGAGCAGAGGGATGAAAAGAGAGTGTATGGCTGTTGGAAGCAAGGTCAGGAAAAGTGGAAGGACTACAGGGATGCTGTTCACGTTTGTAGGGAGAAGATTCCTGTGGCCAAAGCCCAATTAGAGTTGAAGCTGGCCACATCTGTGGGTGACAATAAAAAGTTTTCTTTGAAATATATGAATAGAAAAAGGAGGACCAGAGAAAATATAGATCCTCTACTTGGGATGGGGAAGGTCACCTCACAGACAAGGACATAGGAAAAGCAAAGATGTTTAATGCCTTCTTTGCCTCCGTCTTCAATGCCGAGGATGGGCTTCTGGACCCTGGGTGCCCTGAGCTGGAGAACCGTGACAGTGGGAATGATAAACGCCCAACTGACCCTCAAAGTGTGTGTGATTTGCTGCTACACCTGGATCCGTTCAAGTCCATGGGTGTCCTGGTTTCAGTTAGAACAGAGTTAATTTTCTTCCTAGTAGCTGGTAGAATGTTATGTTTTGGCTTAGGATGAGAATAATGCTGATAACACCTCGATGTTTTAATTGTTGCAGAGCAGTGCTTATACTAAGCCAAGGACATCTCAGCTTCTTGCTCTGTCCTGCCAACGGGCAAGCTGGGGGTGCAGCAAGAGCTGGGAGGGGACAGACCCAGGACAGGTGACCCAAACTAGCCAAAGGGATATGCCATACCATCTGACGTCATGTTAAACAATATATAGGGGTGGCTAGCCGGGGGAGGGAGCCGGACTGCTCAGGGTTAGGCTGGGCATTGGTCAGCAGGTGGTGAGCAATTGCATTATGCATCACTTGTTTGTACACATTATTAGTAGTAGCACTATAATCATCATTGTTATTATTATTATTATTGTTATTATTATTTTTCCTGTCTTATTAAACTGTCTTTATCTCAACTCACAGGCTTCACTTTCCGTTTCTCTCCCCCATCCCAGAGAGGGAAGGGGGAGGGTGAGCGAATGGCTGTGTGGTGTTTAGCTGCTGGCCGGGTTAAACCACGACAATGGGTCCGGATGGGATTCATCCCAGAGTGCTCAGAGAGCTGTCTGACATTATCACAGGGCCTCTCTCAATTATTATAAGAGTCTTGGGAATGTGGAGAGGTCCCAGGTGGCAAATGTCGTGCCAGTTTCAAGAAGGACAAGAAAGAAGACCCTGGTAACTACAGGCCTGTTAGTCTCATGTCAGTGCCTGGTAAAAGTATGGAGAAGATTGTTCTGGTAGCTATTGAAGTGTGCCTGGGGGACAATGCAGTCATTGGTCCCAGTCAACATGGGTTCGTGAGAGGTAGGTCCTGTTTGACAAAATTGATTTCCTTTTATGATAAGATCACCCATCTAATTGATCAAGGGAAACCAGCTGATGTGATCTTTTTGGATTTCAGTAAAGCTTTTGTCACAGTTTCACATATGATCCTACTGGACAAAATGTCCAGCATATAGCTGGACAAAAATATCATACCTTGGGTGAATAACTGGCTGATGGGTAGGACTCAAAGGGTTGTAAATGGCTCCGCATCAGGTTGGCAGCCAGTCACCAGTGGGGTCCCTCAAGGCTTCGTTTTAGGGCCAGTTCAATTACATGTTTGTATAAACAATTTGGATGTAGGACTAGAAGGTGTTTATAGCTAATTGGATTATGATACTAAACTGGGAGGAGTTGTTGACTCTGTTGAGGGTGAAAATGCCTTGCAGAGAGATCTGGACAGATTAGAGAGTTGGGTGATCACCAACTGCATGAAGTTTAAGAAGACCAAGCGCTGGATCCTGCTGGTCACTAAAGAGAATAGATCAGCACCTGCCCCTCCACTCCCCCTTGTGAGGAAGCTGTGGACTGTGATGGGGTCTCCCGTCAGCCTCTTCTTTCCCAGGCTGAACAGTCCAAGTGACCTCTTCCGCTCCTCATACATCTTCCCCTCCAGGCCTTTCACCTTCTTCATTGCCCTCCTCTGGACACTCTTCTATA
Source organism: Anas platyrhynchos (assembly GCF_047663525.1). Taxonomy (NCBI): domain Eukaryota; kingdom Metazoa; phylum Chordata; class Aves; order Anseriformes; family Anatidae; genus Anas; species Anas platyrhynchos. The sequence continues at coordinate 1,167,248 of NC_092619.1, read as the reverse complement.
GTTTCATGTCCTTTTTGTACTGTGGTGCCCAGAACTGCACACAGTACTCGAGGCGAGGCCACACCAGCGCAGAGTAGAGCAGGACAGTCACTTCCCTCAACCAACTAGCAAAGCCATGCTTGATGCACCCCAGGATACAGTTGGTTCTCCTGCCTGCCAGGGCACACTACTGGCTCATATTCAGCTTGCTGTCAACCACAACCCCCAGACCTCTCTCTGTGGGGCTGCTCTCCAGCGTCTAGTGCCCCAGTCTGTAAGCATAGGCAGGGTTGCCCCATCCCAGCTACAGGACCCAGCACTTGCTCTTTTAAAACTTCATGCAGTTGGTGATTGCCCAGCTCTCCAATCTATCTCTGCAAGGCTTTTCCACCTTCAATGGAGTCAACAAGTCCTCCGAGTTTAGTATCATCAGCAAATTAGCTCAAAACACCTTCTAGCCCTACATCCACATTGTTTATAAAAACATTTGGGTAGACCCATGTGGAGCTAGGAGTTGGACTCAATGATCATTATGTGTCCCTTCCAACTTGGGATATTCTATGATTCTATAGTAATATTCATAGTTATGAACATAAATATACATAACTATGGGCATATATATAGGAAAAAAAAAAATCCCTGATTAATTTCTGGCAATTTCCAAATGCCTCTTGAACACTGACAGGCATAGGGCATCAGCCAGGTATCTAGGGAGCCTGTTCCACATTTAACCAGCCTCACAGTACAAAATTTTTTCCTGATGTGCCATCTGAACGTCCTCTTGCACAGCTTTGTGCCATTCCCATACCTTCTGTGGTCAGTTACCAAGGAGAAAAGGTCATCACCTCCCTCAGCACTTCCCCCACTCAGGAAGATGTTGAGGACAATGAGGTCACCCCTCAGCCTTCTTTTCTCCAGACTAGACAACCCAAGTGTCTTCAGCCTCTTCTCATACCCTTTAACCAGCATTCCCCCTTTTCTATTGGTTTCCAGACCAACAAGTCCCTGATCAGATAATCTCACTGGAATAAATATTTTCTCTCTCTCCCGTGCTACCTTCAGTCAGTGTGACTGACCAGGTCTGGTTCCCTCACTGCCTCCTTTATCAATTGTCAGTCAGGTTTGTGTCCTCAGATGTTCTGTGGTTTATCCCCAGCTGTTAGCGAAGTACAACGCAGCCACTGTCTTCCTGACTCTCCTTAACAGAACCGGGGGAGAAAAATAGGAGAAAGATAGGGATAGAATCTTTATCAGGGATTGTAGCTCTAGGAAAGGGGTAATCCCTTTAAACTACAAGACAGTACATTTACATTAAATCTAAAGAAGAAAATCTTCACTGGGAGGTTGGTGAGGGAGTGGAACAGGTTGCTGAGAGAAGTGTTGGATGCCCCCTCCCTGATAGTGTCCAGGGCCAGGATGGATGGGACCTTGAGCAACACTAGTAGGATTTGTTCCTGCCCATGGCAGGGGGGACTGGAACTTGATGGTCTTTGAGGTCCCTTTAACCCAAAGCATTGTATGTTTCTATGACTCTGTGGGCTGACAAGTGGTTTTGTAGCATATGTAGACAGAGAGATTTGAGTTTCTGCAGAAAAGTCATGTCATCTCTTCCCCCACACACACTCCACAGCATCCCACCAATATCTACAAGTGCTTGGAAGAGGTGGTATTCACCCTGCCTTTCACGTTGAGGGTGTCTGATCACATAATGGGACAAGAATAGATGATTCTCTTGCCAACAACTTCTATGGAATTAGGAGCAAAGACAGCACTGGAAATAAGTCCCGATCAAAACTTTAGAGAAGTGATTGTATCCCAAAAGACTGCTTGAGTATGATTCAAAGTTGATTTCCCTGGAGTCCCAGGGACTTGTCAAGAGCTCCCTGTTCTGATTGTCAAGAGCTCCCAGTGCTGATGAGCTGGGACAGGCTCCTGGGCCCAAGGGGAGCTCCTGGCAAGTGGGCAGTGAGACAGAGACAGCTCTGCCCAGGAGCAGCTCCTCTGCACAGATCAACAAAGCTGGGGGCACTGCCTGCAGGGGACAAGGGTGGCTGAGAGAAGGGAGGGAGATGTTAAAGGCAGTGTGGAGGGGGATGCTGAGAGCTCACTGCAGGAGATATCTTCACAACCCTGAACAGGGTAAATCTGTGGCTACAGGGCAATGCAGCTGTTGTTCCTGGTGCCATCTCCAGATTTGCTGGCAAATCCCACAGCCTATGGGAGCTTTCAGGAGGACTCAGGACTCAGGAGAAGTTTTTTTGGATAAGAGGAGAATGACAAATTCCAGAGCAGGGATTACCTTCCAAAGCTGTCAGAGGGACAAAACATGAGGTTTCCTTCTTGTGGGGCCAGCTGCAAGTTGTGCAGACGGGCGTTTAGACAGAGGTGGCCAGGGCTGTGGTGCAGAGCAGGGTCCCTGCTGTGCCCCAGGGGCTGTGTGCCGGGGCAGGGCCTCTGCTGCCTGCCAGGCTCAGCACTCAGCCTGCCTGGGCAGCTGCCCAGGACACTGCGGGGAGAAGCTGTGGGAGTAAGGAGGCCACCCAGAAGGGTAAGGGGGAGTCTTTCTGCTTCCCAGAGCCTGCTACCTGGGGCAGGTACCTGTCTCAGAGACCACCACGAGTCCCTGGTGGTCTTTATCATGTACCTACAGGGCAGTACTGACCCTTCCAGAGAGTGAAGTTGACTAATCAGGTCTCTTAGGCATTCTTAGGCAAACAAATCCAAAGCTCCAGGCAGAAGCATGTATTCTTCTCTGGAAAAGGCAGTGTGTCTTGTTGAGGATGTTTCAATGAGGTATGGATTAGGTTTTGCTCAGAAAACACTATCTAAAATTCCTCTTTAAATTTCTCAATGGACAGACTACTACACCCAAAGCCAGCAAATGTCCAACAGCAGCTTCCCCACAGAGTTCCTCCTCCTGCCATTCGCAGACACACGCGAGCTGCAGCTCCTGCACTTCGGACTCTTCCTGGGCATCTACCTGGCTGCCCTCCTGGGCAACGGCCTCATCCTCACAGCCATAGCCTGCGACCACCGCCTCCACACACCCATGTACTTCTTCCTCCTCAACCTCGCCCTCATCGACCTGGGCACTATTACCACCACTGTTCCCAAAGCCATGGCTAATTTCCTGTGGGACACCAGGACCATTCCGTATTTGGATTGTGCTACCCAGGTCTTTATGTTTGTCACATTTGTCACAGCAGAGTTTTCTCTTCTCACCATCATGGGCTATGATCGCTATGTTGCCATCTGCAAACCCCTGCACTACGGGACAATAATGGACAGCAGAACTTGTGTCAACATGGCAGCAGCTACCTGGGGCTGTACTTTTCTCTATGCTGTGCTGCACACTGCCAATACCTTTTCCCTTCCCCTCTGCCAAGGCAATGCCCTGGACCAGTTCTTCTGTGAAATTCCCCAGATCCTCAAGCTCTCCTGCACTGATGCCTATATCAAAGAGGCTAGGCTTATTGTGGTTAGTGCCTCTTTATTATTTGTGTGTTTTGTCTTCCTTGTGCTGTCCTATGTGCAGATCTTCAGGGTTGTGCTGAGGATCCCCTCACAGCAGGGCCAACATAAAGCTTTTTCCACATGCCTCCCTCACCTGGCCGTAGTCTCCCTTTTCACCAGCACTGCCATATTTGCCTACCTGAAGCCCTCCTCCATGTCCTCCTCCTCACTGAATCTTTTGCTGGCTGTTCTGTATTCGGTGGTGAGTCCAACAGTGAACCCCCTTATCTACAGCATGAGGAACCAGGAGCTGAAAGATGCGGTGTGGAAAGTGACGAATGAGTGTTTTTCAGAAGGAATAAACTGCCTGTCTTAGAATCATAGAAACATAGAAACATAGAACTGCCTGGTTTAGAAGGGACCTCAAAGATCATCTAGTTCCAACCCCCCTGCCATGGGCAAGTATGCCACCCACTAGATCAAGTTTGCCAGGGCCCCATCCACCCAGGCCTTGTAGACCTCCAAGGATGGGGCATCCACAAGTTCTGTGGGAAACATCTTACAGTGCCTCACCACCCTCTGAGTGAAGAATTTCCTTCTAACCTCTAATCAAAATCTCTGCTCTTTTAGTTTAAAACCATTCCCCCTTGTCCTGTCATTATTTGACTGAGCAAAGAGTTGTTCTCCATCTTCTATTATGCCCCCTTTAATTACTGAGAAGATGCCATCATCACAGACAGCCCCTCATAACCACCGTTCCCTGCACTGGGCTTTTGCCCCAGCTCAGACAGGTGGTTTGTAGGCAATGAATTCACCCTAATGCCTTCTTTTCTGCAGGCTGAACCACCCCAACTCTCTCTGCCTTCCTTCACAGGAGAGGTGCTCCAGCTCCTTGATCATCTTTGTGGCCCTCCTCTGGACCCGTTTTAACAGATCAACATCCTTCTTGTGTTGGGGCGCCAAACCTGGATTCAGTACTCCAAGTGGGGCCTCACAATAGCAGAGTAGAGGGGAACAATCACCTCCCTCAACCTGCTAGCCACTCATCCTTTGATGAATCCTAGGATGCAGCTTGCCTTCTGGGATGCAAACACACACTGATGGCTCATGTTGAACAGTTCATGTCCACCAGAACAAGAATCTTCTCTGCAGAGCTGCATATCATTCATAATGTAACTCATTAAAGGCCCAGATGCAGGTTTGTTTTTTATTTTGTTTGAGTATAATTTTTTCTTTCTATTACTTGTGAAATTATTGTCCACAAAGAAATGTCTTTGTTCATATTCTTTCATTTAAGTATCTACATGTCCCATGTGACTCCCGGACTTGGTGTAAACAAGGAGCTCTGTGTATTTAAATAAAAAAAAAAAGACCCTGCAGTGATATGCTTGCCCGAGATCCTCCCTCAGAGACCTGCAGTGAAGCTGCAGGGGCACTTGGCTGTGTACAGGGGTGGAGGGAAGAAGTGTCCTGGCACAGCAGCACTGTCAAGGAGCTCCAGAGCTTCGTCTTTCCCAAGCTGCTCTCCCTTTCACCTTGTACTCTCCTACAGAGCCCTTGTGTTGCTGCGAGGACTCGTTGCTCTTGTTGTCTCTTGCTCACCGTGCTGCTCTGGGGCAGTTCTGTGTCCACAGGCAGGGACAGGCCAGGGGCAATTCTCTGATACAGCTGGCTCCGTACCAGCATCTGCAGCATAAAAGGGGATCTGCTGAGGGCAGTGCCTGAAGGCTCAGCTCTTCTCCCAAAGCTACTCTCATGGATATTGCAAAGTAAAGATAACTTTTTGAAGTATAGATATAGTGCTAAATCTGGGTGGGAACAGGCAAAGGAGAGCTCTGCAACTGCAGGGAACACAGCAGGTACAGGGAAAGCAGTCTGCTGCATTGTCATACCTCAGCTGACATTTTGTAGACTGAATACAATGAATCACCCCAAAACATCTAATGACATTGGAAATAAGTTGGATGCAATGATCCTCATGGGTCCCCTCCATCTTGGCTATTCTGTGAGTCTCTGACTCTGAAGAAGGCCGGCTATCTGTACGCACCCTCCATGGCCAAAGAACCACTTGTGTGGGAGGCAGTCAGTGGCAGTGCCCCCCACCAGCTGGCTCTGCCTCCCCAGCCTGACCAGCACGGCGCTGCAGAGTGCCTCACAGCCCCATGCACCACAGACCCCTCGCTCTACAGAGCAGCACCGCCAGCTGGGGGGCTGTGGGCAGCATGGGCAGGGGCTGCAGGAATGGCTGCTCAGGCCAGTCCAGATGTGCTGGCATGGGACAAGGCTGTATGGAACATGGGGTGTACTGGGAGCAGAGCAGGGTGCTGTGTGTGTGCAGTGGTGGTGCCTGAGGAGCCCCAGGGCCAGCAGTGTGGTGCTGTTCTGAGGAATACGGCTGGCCTGGGTGGTTGCAGGCTTCCCTGGTGAATAGCGTAAGGGGGTATCTCCTGCAGATGGCAGCAGCAGGGACACTGCACTGACCCCCACTTCTCCATTTGATGCTTTGTTGCCATCCCAGCCTAGGCTGCTCTGCTGGGCCGGGCAGGGCTGGGCTGGGCTGGGCTTAGCTGGGGAGACTAGAGGCAGGTGTGGAGAGCTGGGGAGGGTCTGGGATGTGCTGGCCTCCTAGGAAACACAGGGAGGACCAACAGGGTGGACACTGCCACTGTCCATTTCCACATGCCTCCCTCACCTGGCTCTGGTCCCCCTGTTTGTGAGCACTGGCTTGTTTGCCTACCTGAAGTTCCCTTCATTCTCCACCCCATCCACGGACCTGCTGGTGGCAGTTCTATACTCATCCACGAATCTTTTGCTGGTGGTTCAGTACTCAGTGGTGCCTCCAGCAGTGAACTCCCTCGTCTACTTCATAAGGAACCAGGAGCTCAAGGGTGCAGTGAGGAAACTCTTTGAATACATGCTTCAAGCAAGTATTTGCAGACATTCTTCTTCTACATTAATCATGTGCCTACAATCGTTTCAGGACTCTGACGTTTTCTGAAATGAACTGTTAGGACAATTTTCTTTAATTTTTATTTATTTATTAATACTGTCTAAAGCTGGTGAATTTGACTTACTTTTATTCTTAATGTCTGCTATGTTTGTTTTTTTTGCTTGTTTGTTTGTTTGCTTGTTTGTTTTAAGTTTTGACCCAATCCTCTAATGTACTTATAGAACTGGGCTTCTTGTGCAGATAACGACAATAAAGAAGAGAACAGAAGTTTACTGGTCTCATGTCCTATCTCCTCCCATCTCTTCTGCAGCTGTGGGAGCAGTCCCAGCATACACGAAGAGCTCAGACCAAGAGCCCAGCTGACACATGGAGGAGCAGCCCCAGTGGCGTTTGGGGCTGTCCCTCACTGCCCACTGGGATCTGCCTCTGTTCTGCCTTTGGGTCAGGGCTGCTGCTTCCCTGGAGCCACGGCCATGGCCAGCAGCAGGAAATGGCTGTTTCCTTGCTGCTCTCTTTTGGCTTCCACTTTGTTCCCTTGTTCCTTTGCATTTCTCTTAGCCCTCAAATCTCGTGTACTTTGGTGACAGTGTTGATGTCTCCACAGTGGCATCTCTGCCGCATCTCTGCACTCATCTTCCAAATAGTGTCAGAAATACAGCCCAGTTCACCTTCCCTGGACAGGCCTGTTACTTTTCTGGGCTTCACCATGGTTCAGAGTCACACAGAGATCACTGAAGGACTGTGAGATGCCTTCTGGATTGCACATAGCCTAGCAAATAGTAGCTGGCCTTTCACTAGCCTGGGAGTGTCCCATAGGTGCTGGGACTGATGGCAAATGGTATGCTGGAGGGGAATCTGGAGCTGCCCTGTGCCTGGGCCAGGCCTCTTGTGCTGGCCTGGGGACTGGGGCTGGACCTGTGGGACACAGGCACTCTGTGCTGGGGATCTCCCAGTGTATTGGGTCTGGCTGGAATGTTAACTTTCCCAGCAGCAGCCCATACAGTGCCGTACTCTGTACTTGTAGCTGGAACAGCAGTGTTATCACACCAGTGTTGTGTCTGCTGCTGAGCAGCAGTGGCACAGTATTAGGCCTTTCTCTAACCCTCCTAGGGGGTGGGCACAAGGTGAGGAGAGAAACATCACTAGGGCAGCTGGCCTAAACCAATCAAAGGGATATTCCATACCATATGATGTCACACTCAGCAATAAAAGGTGGAAACAGGAAGAAGAGGGGAGGGGTGGGCTCTCGTTTGGAAGACGTCGGTCCTCCTCTCGAACACCGGCTGCGTGCGTTGAGGCCTTGCTTCAAGGACGTGGTCAATCATCGCTCATTTGTGGGAAGTAGAGAGTAATTTCTTTCCTCTGCACTTCCATATAGCCTTCATTTATTTTGTTTGTTTGTTTTCCTCCCTTCTTTTTATTTTCCTTTTTTCCCCTCCCTTTCCCCTTTCCCTTTTTATTTCCCCTTAGTTAAATTGTTAGTTCATGGTAGTCTTTATTTTATTATTATAATTATTTTCCCTTTAATTAAATTATCCTTATCTCAACCCGTGAGTTGTTCTTTGCTTTACTTCTCCCCCTCCTCATCTAAAGGAGGGGAAGTGAGAGAGCGGTTGTGGGGTTTAGCTGCCCAGTACGGTAAAACCACCACACCCAGGCAAGAGACCAGGAGTCCTACAGCTTCATGGACCTCCATTTCCAGAGCCATGGCTGGCCCTAAAGGATCTACATCCTTCAGATGAATTTTCAGGATCTATATTCATCACAGGAGAAGAAATACTGATGGTCACCTGTACTTGCATTGTCATCGCTTTGTCCATCATGGTGTACTCCCTCATCTTCCAGGTACTTCCACCTACCTTGAACAAACAATCCCTGTTGAATGTCCCCTTTCCAGATTCCTGTCTGGACCTATGCACTTCCCATGGTTCTCCTGCTTTGTCCTCCCCTTACTCTTTGATCATTCAGACTGCTCTCACTGACCCAGTTGCTGCTTTGAGCTTCATTGAGTTCAAGCTTGCCCATCGATTAGCGGTCTGCCTAATTGTTTCTGTAGCAAGCTCCTCATCATTTATTGTTGAATTAAGGTCATATGGAATAATACTTATCTTAATACCTGTAATTTATTATCAATCAGTATAAAATACTTAATTTACAGTCATGCTTTTGTGAGGATAAAATAGTGAGATAAACCTGACTGGAGACATACAAGATCACAGAATCACAGAATTTCTAGGTTGGAAGAGACCTCAAGATCATCGAGTCCAACCTCTGACCTAACGCTAACAGTCCCCACTAAACCATATCCCTAAGCTCTACATCTAAACATCTTTTAAAGACTTCCAGGGATGGTGACTCCACCACTTCCCTGGGCAGCCTGTTCCAATGTCTAACAACCCTTTCGGTAAAGAAAGGGTTCTTCCTAACATCCAACCTAAAACTCCCCTGGCGCAACCTAAGCCCATTCCCCTTTGTCCTGTCACCAGGCACGTGGGAGAACAGACCAACCCCCACCTCGCTACAACCTCCTTTAAGGTATCTGTAAAGAGCAATAAGATGAGGAACTTGTTTTTCTGTTTGGAAAATTGCTGCATGTTTTCCTGTTGATTGTTTTAAAATAGGGAAAAACCCTTCTGTGTGCAGCCAGTTTTCTAAGGAAAGCAGGTGGGAGCTGGTGCAAAGGGGCTCTAACATCCAGCTGCAGACTTCAGTGCAGAAGTCTGGTGTAAGGAAAAGTGATGCAAACACCAGGTGGCCAATGAGAGAAATGTCAGGGTTGGGGTGGTGAGGAGCAAGGTTGTCCATGCACTGTCAGGCCTCAAGAGTCTGCTTTTCCTCCCTATGGACGTCTCCATAGGAGAAGCCCTGGATTAATATCAATTGAAGATGCTCAAAACTGAAATGCAACAAAATTCATCCTTTAAAATTAGAAGAGGTATTTATTAGGTGCTTCTTGAAATCTTCCTCCTTAACTACACCATGAAAGCTCTCCAATTAGCTGTTCAAGTCTTGAGGATATGAATAACACTATGGAAGACATATGGTTCCTTAGGTGTTTCTGCATTTTAATGAGTTCCATGGTGGATTTTGGTGCTCAGTCTGTGAACCTGAGGTAATGAGAGGAGAATGATGCAATTGCTTGAGAAAGTAAAGTCAGAAGGAAAAGTTGAAGTGACTTGGAGTATTAATGGGCCCCACTGAGGGCTGTTACCAAGAGATTCTCCTCAGGGACTTGTTAGGGCAGATAATTGGAGGCCATGATTACAGATAGGCAAAGCACTGTGCTGAGAAAAATCTGGGTTTGCTGTGCTGAAGTAAAAGGGCCAGGTCCTGACTCCAGCCACTGGAAGGGAATGTCCTGCACTCCCATGTCTGGCTCAGGGCTCTTGCTGGGGGTCTGTGGGGTGTGGTGGGCAGTGTGATGCCATAAGAAGAACAGTGGTATGACTCCTTCCTGCCTCTACACAGGCTCTCAAGAAAGCAATAATCCCCCTTGCAATGACTTTCATCTCCTCAGAAGCTCTACCCAAGGGGACAAAAATGTCAGGGCTGCTGGGGCCTTCTCTTTTTGACAGCAGCCACCTCTTTTTCCTCTCCAGACTTTCCTATGCTGCCCCACACTTTGCCCTATTTCCTTGAAAGCTGAAGACACCCATCTCTGTTCTTCACCTTGCACTCATGCACTCATCCTGGCATTTCCATCATTTCACCAATGTCTCGTCAACCCTCACCAGCTGTTCCTTCAAACACAAAGCCATGGTCTGATCAAATACACTCTTTGGTGACCTCTAGCACCACAGCACAACCCTTTGAGGGACATTTCGTCTTCTTCATGGCCAGTGCCAACCTTCCAAGGTGCACTTTCTGGCAGGTTTTTCTCTCCTGCTCTTTTCTACTACCAAAGAAAGCTCCATCAGGGTGGAAACCACTCCTGAAGTAGGCATCGCAACCTGTCATCCTTCTTGCAGTTTGTCAACTAACAAGACAGAAGTCACCTCACCAGGATCTTCCAAACCATGGTCCGGCTGCTGACCTTACAGACTTTTCTGCAGACACACCTAAGCCTTGTGCCCGCTGCTGTCCAGTCATGGACTCAAGCAGAAGGGACAGGACAACCCATATGTGGGCCTTCTTTCTGTCTGGGTCCTCCTGGGTATGTGGGCAGAGGGGATCCCACAGTCAGCATGCCAACCAGGTGCCTTCTGCTGGCCTACCAGGACCACTGGCAGATGTCAGCTGAAAACTACAGTTCCTGGGTAGAAATGTGACCTGTTTGCTGCTTCAGACAGAAGTGACCTCACAGTCCCGTTCTGTGACACACTCCTGCTGCTGCCCTATCAACTGCAGAGACAGAACTGACCTCACAGTCCCTTTCACAGGCCAATTCCTCCTTCTGGTTTAGGAGATCCTGAGGCAGAGCTGAGCTCATCAGAGCATTCCCACCCATCTCCTCCTTCTGGCCTACAAGCTGATCAAATCCATGGCCATTCAAGTTCATTTTGAATGCCATGTGACTGCATAGCAGTCTCATGGTTCCTGCCCTGCCCCGAGAGAACAAGAACCTAAACTTAAGGGTTAGGATAAGGGTTAAAGGTGAGAAGGTTAATGCACAGGAAGACAGGCTTTGGATGATAGTTGTTCATGTATGGCATTAGGGACTATGGCAAACCTTTCTGGGTGAGAGATTAAGCAGATGTTTAGTGGGAGGGTTTGGTGTTCTGCTTGTGGTGTCAGGTCTGTGGTTAGGGTATGGGCAAGCTCTTTGCTTGAGGGTTTTGTTTAACTCTGCAAGAAGACTAGGGTTAAATAGAGTATTTTAATGCTAGTGTTAAGTACAGGGATGAGGGAGAGCTAGAGAAGAAAGGTAATGGAAAGGGGTGATGGACTAATTTTGGCTTCCAGGGATATTGTGGTCAAAAATTAGAGCAGTGGATTCCTGTCAGCTTGTAGAGTGGCATTTAGATTTGGATATTAATATAACAGATTAAAAAAGGGTAATGGCCTCACATGACTGCTTTAAGTCAGCTTTATGGTGGGATCAGCATTACCTGAATGTTCTTACCTCTCCAAAATCATTACCTTCTGCTATCTGAGATCTTCTTTCCTCCCCCAAATCTCACATCTCTCCTGGCCAGGCTCCTCCTGCCTTCCCTATATCAGTCATCTTCTTAGTGGCAGCTTTCTGATGGTTTTCATGAACTCAAGAGTATCTGTCTCAATCTGTTGGCTACTCTGTTCCCAATAAAGAAGCAGCTCCTAAGGCAGCATGGAGAAGGACACAAAGGCTGTCAGAACACCCTGTGCAATATGCCCAGCAGCTCTGCAACACCACAAAAGTGCACTTCCTGCCTACATGTTTTGGTTCCAGAATGGTTCCAATGGACCCAGGGTAACGTCTTCCATGGCCTCATGAAGGCTTTGTGTTCCCCCGGGCATCTGGGAGGCAGTGGCCTCCAATGTGTAGAAATTTGAAATCAGCCCTGAAATATGAATGAGTCAAAAGCCAAACCTCTGATATGACAACATCTCTTCAACACATCTTCCACTATTTGGCCTATCAGGTACTTAGGAAGAAAGGATCTATGCACAGACTATGTGCAAAGCAGGTGCATCTGCTGGCATATCATGGAGATCAGCAGATGTCAGCCTAAAGGCACAGATCCCAGCCAGGAGTCAAGGGATGACCTGTCAGCTGCTTCAGAAAGAAGTCAACTCACAGGCTGTTTAACAGCCATTTGCTTCCTACTGGACTTTCTGGACTTACTGAAGTTTCTGAGGCACCACTACCCTCGTAATATCATACTTATAAAACACTCCCTTCTTGGGCCAGAATCTGCCCAGGTAGAAATGAGCTGGTTGTGATCCTTCCAGCCCGTGGCACTGCTGCTGGACTCCCAGCCTCTCTGATGCACAGCAGCTAGTTCCACCAGATCATCCCCCTTCCACCAGATCAGGGGGATGAGTACCCAGAGAACAACTGGTCTTGCTGCTAAAGACTGAGGCAAAGAAGGCATTAAGCACCTCAGGCTTTTCCTCATCTCTTGTCACTAAGTTTCCCCCCACATCCAGTAAAGGATGGAGATTCTCCTTAGTCCTCCTTTTTGTGTTTCTGTATTTATAAAAACATTTTCTGTTATCTTTAAGAGCAGTAGCCAGAGTGAGCTCCAGATGAGCTTTGGCCTTTCTAATTTTGTTCCTGCACATCCTCTTAAGATCCTTATAGTCCTCCTGAGTGGCCTACCCTCTTTTCCAAAGGTCCTAAACCCTCTTTTTCTTCCTAAGCTCTAGCCACAACTCTCTGTTCAGCTCTCTGTTCTTCCATACTGCCTGGACTTTGGGCACATGGGGATGGACAGTCTGCTCCTGAGCCTTGAAGATTTCCTTCTTGAAGAGAGTCCAGCCTTTCTGGACTCCTCTGCCCTTCAGAACTGCCTCCCAAGGGACTCTGCCAACCAGTGTCCTGAACAGCTCAAAGTCTGCTTGTAGAATGCCTCATCTGTCTTCTCATCGTGGTTTGGCGGTCAATAAGATATCCCCACCAGGATGCCTGCCTTATTGGCCTTCCCTCTGACCCTGACCCATATGGACTCAACAATATCATTCCCAGATTGAAGTTCTGCAACATCAAAACACTCCCTAATATAGAGAGCCACACCACCACCCCTTCTGTTCTGTCTCTTCTGAAGAGCCCATAACCAGTCATTGCAGCACTCCAGTCATGGGAGTGGTCCCACCACATTCCAGTGATGGCAACCAGGTCACAGCATGCCTTTTATTTCTTTTACTTCTTTGCTATTGAGCAATGGCTACAGTTATATTATATTGTACATGCAATAATAAAATCTCTGTTTATGGCCCAGAGGAATTAGGCACGTCAAATGTCACTCAGATGTCACTCTGCCATCTCCAATATCACCTGGTGTCTGCCTCTGAACAGCTCCCTCCTGCCTCTGTCTGCATTCAGTGTGCTGGGAGCTGAGACAAGCAGCTTACGTGCTGCCTGGTTTGTGCCCACCTGAACCAAGGCAAGAGGAATCCCAACTCCTGTGAGCATCTGTGAGGCATGGGAGAGGAAGATAAGCCCCCTTCTAGCCTCTGAACTGCAAACAAAGTATGAGATGCCTGGTTTGACTCAGCTGAAACCCTTCCCTGAGCAGGGGGAGGGAGATTCTTGGGTGGGTGTTCTGCCCAAAACCAGGACATGGAACGGTGATCCTTGGACATCATACCTATTCTGAAATGAAAAAGGACAGTGCTCCCTCTACAATGGAGGGAAGGAACATAAATGATTACTTTAGTGTTTTTCAAAGTTGATTCCCCTGGAGGCCCAGGGACTTGGCAAGAGCTCCCTGTGCTGCTGAGCTGGGCCGGGCTCCTGGGCCCAAGGGGAGCTCCTGGCAAGCGGGCAGCACTGCAGAGAGACAGCTCTGCCCAGGAGCAGCTCCTCTGCACAGTGCAGAAGGGCTGGGGGCACTGCCTGCAGGGGACAAGGTTGGCTGAGAGAAGGGAGGGAGATGTAAAAGGCAGTGTGGAGGGGGGATTCTGAGAGCTCACAGCGGGAGAAATCTTCACAGCCCTGAACAGGGTAAGTGTGTGGCTACAGGGCCATGCAGCTCTTGTTCCTGATTCCATCTCCAGATTTGCTGGCAAGTCCCACAGCCTATGGAATTTTTCAGGAGCACTCTCAGAGTTTCTCTACTGCAAAGGAGTATGACAAACTCTAGAGCAGGGCTTGCCTGCCCAAACTGTCAGAGGGACAGGACATGAGGGTTCCTTCTTTAAGGGCCAGCTGCAGGCTGTGCAGCCAGGGTGCAGGCAGGGGTGGCCAGGGCTGTGGTACAGAGCAGGGTTTCTGCCATGCCCCAAGGGCTGTGTGCCGGGGCAGGGCCTCTGCCGCCTGCCAGGCTCAGCACTCAGCCTGCTCAGGGAGCTGCCCAGGGTATTATGGGGAGAAGCTGTGGGTGGAAGGAGTCCCCTTACAGTACAGGGTAGGGCAGCGTCCTGCTAGTGCCCAAAAGGCTCTTGCCTGGGGAAGGCTTCTTCAGAGCTCCACAGCACCCCCAGGGAATTTTGTGGGGAGATTCTTGTCAGGGAAGTCCAAGGCAGGAGCTACCTGAAGGGAAAGCACTCTCTGGACTTTCTGCTTTCATGCCTGCCATGAGGGTGAATCATGGGGATGATAATGATGATAAGAGTTGTCAGGTTATTAGAAGGGGCAGAAGCTCAAAGATCATGCCTCTGGACTGTGGGCATCTGAGATCTGTGTGCAATGCACTTTACCACATACCGTAGCACAGTACTGAATCATGGTGATCACACAGATGATCCACCTGATCCCTTAGGCACCCTTAGACAGAAAGAAAGAGAGCTCATAGGGAATAGACCGTACGTCTTGTGAAGAGGGTTTCTGTGAAACACAAATGAGGTTTTGTGCAGAGAAGTTTTTCTAAGTTGACACAGTCTTTTCCTCCATGGACAGCCAACCATGTTCTGAGGCAGCAAATGTCCAACAGCAGCTTCCCCACAGAGTTCCTCCTCCTGACATTCGCAGACACACGTGAGCTGCAGCTCCTGCACTTTGGACTCTTCCTGGGCATCTACCTGGCTGCCCTCCTGGGCAACGGCCTCATCCTCACAGCCATAGCCTGTTACCACCGCCTCTACACCCCCATGTACTTCTTCCTCCTCAACCTTGCCCTTCTCGACCTGGGCACTATTACCACCACTGTTCCCAAAGCCATGGCCAATTCCCTGTGGGACACATGGACCATTTCCTACACAGGTTGTGCTGCTCAGGTATTTTTCTTTTTCCTTTCAGCAGAGTTTTCTATTCTCACCATCATGGCTTATGACCGCTACGTTGCCATCTGCAAACCCCTGCACTATGGGACAATAATGGACAGCAGAACTTGTGTCAAGATGGCAGCAGCTGCCTGGGGCTGTACTTTTCTCTATGCTGTGCTGCACACTGCCAATACCTTTTCCCTTCCCCTCTGCCAAGGCAATGCCCTTGACCAGTTCTTCTGTGAAATTCCCCAGATCCTCAAGCTCTCCTGCTCTGATGCCTACCTCAGAGAAGTTGGGCTTATTGTGCCTAGCATGTGTTTAGCCTTTGGGTGTTTTGTTTTCCTTGTGCTTTCTTACATGCAGATCTTCAGGGCCTTGCTGAGGATCCCCTCACAGCAGGGCCGACACAAAGCTTTTTCCACATGTCTCCCTCACCTGCCTGTGGTCTCCCTGTTTCTCAGCACTGCCTTTTTTGCCTACCTGAAACCCCCCTCTATGTCCTTCTCCTCCCTTAATCTTGTGCTGGCAGTTCTGTACTCGGTGGTGCCTCCAGCAGTGAACCCCCTCATCTACAGCATGAGGAATCAGGAGCTGAAGGAAGCCATGTGGAAAGTGATGAATGGAGGTTTTTCAGAAGGAATAAACTGCCTGTGTTCTTAATGTTAACTGTATATAGACCCAGAAATCTTTTTGTTTCTTTTTTTTTTTCTTTTTTACTTTGCTTTACTTCTCATAGTGTTCCCCACAAAAAATATCGTTGGTCATACCTTCCTACACTTTATGTACCTGTCTCATGTGACTCCAAGTCTTTGTATAAATTGTGGGTCAGGCTTTCTGTGTGTTTTAATAAAAGGAAGGACCATGCTTTGACTTACTTGCCTGATACCCTTCCTTGTAGACCTGTGGTGGAGCTTCAGGGACACATGGCAGAGTGCAGAGGTGGAGGGGAGAAGGGTCCTGCCACAGCAGCATTGCCAGGCTGAACCTGTGATTGTTCCCTGTTCTTGGACAGCACCCACAGAGACAGTGAATTCTCCTGCCTCTGTGCCCAGTGGGTGAGAGGGATAATGGCAGACAGGCTTCTTTCAGGAGGAAAGAGGGAGCTGACAGGAGAGCCCAAGCACTCGGCAGGGACAGTGTGTGCCAGGGAGTCAATAGCACGTGGAGCCCATAGAGCATGGGCACGTCCCAGGTGGAGCCACCCTGAGGTGCTAAATCTGGGTGGGAAAAGCAGAGCTCTGCAACTCCAGGGAATACTGCAGGCATAGGGAAAGCTCTCTGTTGAATTGGTTGTTATACTTGTGGTTAAATTTCATAGACTGAATACAGTGAATCACCCCAAAACATATCCTGACATTGGAAGTGAGTTGGACTCGATGATCCTTGTGGGTCCCTTCCAGCTCAGGCTATTCCATGCGTCTCTGACTCTGAAGAAGTCCGGCTATCTGTGTCGGCTATCCATGACCAAGGAACCACTTGTGTGGGAGGCAGTCAGTGGCAGTGCTCCCCACCAGCTGGCTCTGCCTCCCTGCCTGGCCAGCACAGCCCTGCAGAGTGCCCTCACGGCCCTGTGCACCACAGCCCCCTTGCTCTACAGAGCAGCACCAGCAGCTGGGGGTATGGGCAGCATGGGCAGGGGCTGCAGGAATGGCTGCTCAGACCATCCCAGACGTGCTGGGCTGGGGCAAGGCTGTGTGGGACATGGGGTGTCCTGGGAGAAGAGCAGGGTGCTGTGTGTTTGCAGTGGTGCTGCCTGAGGAGCCCCAGGGCCAGCAGTGTGATGCTGTGCTGTGCTGGGGACTGGGGCTGGCCTGGGGGGCTGCAGGATGCCTGTGGGAGGGGAATCTCCTGCAGATGGCAGCAGCAGAGATACTGCTACTGCCCTCCACTTCTCCATTTGATGCTTTGGGGTCTGCCCAGCATGGGCTGCTCTTCTGGGCTGGGCTGCGTTGGGGATAGGAGATGGAGGTGTGGAGAGCTTGGGAGGGTCTGGGCTGAGCTGGCCTCCTGAGTGAGACAGGGAGGACCAGCAGAGCAGGGGATGGACCACTGTTCTCTGGACACTCTGGGAAATGCTGCCTCAGGGCAATGGTCCCAGAACAGCTGTGGTGGTTTTACCGTGCTGGGCAGCTAAACCTCACAACCGCTCTCTCACTCCCCCTCCTTTAGATGAGGAGGGGGAGAAGTAAAGCAAAGAACAACTCACGGGTTGAGATAAGGATAATTTAATTAAAGGGAAATAATTATAATAATTAAATAAAGACTACCATGAACTAAACAATTTAACTAAGGGGAAATAAAAAGAGAAAGGGGAAAAGGGAGGGGAAAAGGGAAAATAAAAAGAAGGGAGGAAAACAAACAAACAAAATAAATGAAAGCTATATGGAAGTGCAGAGGAAAGAAATTACTCTCTACTTCCCACAAATGAGTGATGATTGACCACGTCCTTGAAGCAAGGCCTCAACACACGCAGCCAGTGTTGAGAGGAGGACCGACGTCTTCTCAACGAGAGCCCACCCCTCCCCTCTTCTTCCTGTTTCCACCTTTTATTGCTGAGTGTGACATCACATGGTATGGAATATGCCTTTGATTGGTTTAGGTCAGCTGCCCTAGTGATGTTTCTCTCCTCACTTTTTGCCCATCCCCTAGGAGGGTTAGAGAAAGGCCTAATACTGTGCCACTGCTGCTCAGCAGCAGACACAACACTGGTGTGATACCACTGCTGTTCCAGCTACAAGTACAAAGTACGGCACTGTATGGGTTGCTGCCGGGAAAGTTAACATTCCAGCCAGACCCAGTACAACAGCTCCTTGCAACCACCATTCTCAGACTGGGCTCTTGCCACAGCTCACACAAGTGGTTGATATTTCCTCCTCTGAGGGATATCGAATTAATGTATCAGGAGTCCATGTCTTTATTCTCCATATGAGAGTGCACAAGATGTGGGCATGGAGAAATGACTACCAGTGAGCAGAAGTTCCATAAGATATTCGCTAGGAGTATACTGTGGGACAGACAGTGACTCAAGGTCACCTTCCTTTTAATGGCAATGTGCCCTGGGAATGCACTTGAATGAAACAAATCTAGACATGAAGACTTTCTCACCTACCACAGAGAGTTTTGAACGCTTCCCTAACATGTGCACTCAGTACTTGATAATTATTTTGCATACTGAGGTGGTCATTTCCTTCAGGATGCCCTGAAGGAGCTGAAGAACTCCCAGGGAAATGTGAGTCCAGACATGTGGCAGGTGTTCTGAAGCATGAGCTGCTCGGCCCACAGGGTACCTGAGGGATTGTGCAGGGCATCCCCTACACCGGCTATTCCTGGATGGGCTGGAAAGAGGCCTGCTGAGCACAACACCTCCTTGTAGCCCTGTGGATCCTGGCTGTGAGGTAACTTCTGTCCCAGCAGCTGGCTGGACAACAGCACGGAGGCAGAGCCTCTGAGGTCATAAAGGCCTTCAGAAAGCTGCCCCCAACAGGGTGACTCCTTTGGGGAGAGCAGGGGAAAGCTGAGAGAATAAAGGTGGGAGATTTTGGGGAGAGAGGAGGGACTTGGCTAACAGAAAGGAAAGATCTGGAAGAGGTAAGAGGGGTTCAGGCAAGGCTGTGCTGCTGCAAGACTTACTAGGAAAACATCCATGTCAAGCCCTGGCAGTATTTTGAAGCAGTAACTGTAAGCCTTACCGCTACATCTAAATGCAATCCCTCTCTCAGCAAGGAATCCACTACTCTTACCCCAAACCTCAAACCTCACCTGGCATGGGTTAGCCAAGTCCCAAATCCATAAGGCCTTACCATACACTCTTAGCTCAGTTCTCATGCTATTCCTCAGCCTTTCATCCCTAGCATTGAATTCCAGCCTTAACATGATTCCTCAACAGAGCCCTGAAGAAAATCCCAACATAACATTACATAGTCTCTACACTAGACACAGACTAGAAGCCAAAGAAGTAAACAAGCCTCCCTCTAATACTCTGCCCAACCACTAACCCTGGAAGGCAAGATCTAATCCCTAAAGCCTAACCTGAACACCTAATCCCCAAATCCTGCATTCTTTTCGTTTAGCAACTTAACTGAAGCAGTTTGGCCTCATGAAACTGAGAGAAACAACCCTGCAGACACCAAGGTCAGTGAAGAAATAGGGTGTGGAAGTGCTCCAGGTGGTGGAGCAGAAGTTTCCCTGCAGCCCATGGTGCACCATGTTGGAGCAGATCTCCACATGGCAACTGATGGAAGACCCCATGTGGGAGCAGGTGGATGTGGAAGGAGGATGGACTGAAGGAGGATGCAGTCCAGGGAGAGGCCCTGCAGGAGAAGACTCCAGGTCAAAACTGTGGAGAGGAGCCCAGCTCTAGGCAGCCCCTTGTGATGGGGCCTTTCTTCTGAGGACAAACATGTATTGACCCTTTGATAGATGCTGCACTGGCAAGGACAGGACTCAGGATGGCATCGCCCGTCAGGAAGGAACTACCTTTTGGATTCCCTTGAAGTGTGGAACTCCTGGCTGTGTCACAGCTTGAGCCACTGAACTGTGCAGGCAGACCAAAGTCCCACTGTGACAGAAGCAACCTCGTGCTTCCCCTGAAGCCACTCCCCTCCCAGTCTTCCTGAACTACCATTGACACCGCAGACTCAAGCAAACAGAGATAAAAGGGAGTGCGAGAATGCCAGTGCTGTACAAACTCAACAACAATGATACATGATATTGCAAGTAACTGGAACATGAGCTGAGCACCAGCTCATCACAAGCACCAGATTCATGCTTAGTTGATTTGAAAGGACTGAGAACAGGGCATTAGAAAAAGCATAAAAGAAGGAGCTACATCTTAGTATGCACTCAGCCTCACCAGAAGTAGCCCTGCAGAATGACAACCCATCTGGCCGCTCATGGCTTGGACAAGTGTACAGTTTGCTGGTTGAAGAACTTTCTAAATGGCCATGCTCAAAGAGTGAGGGAGTGAAGGGAGTTCAGTCCAGTTGGTGTCAGTTGTCCAGATATCCAGTTTAGTCATCAGTGACATTCCCCAGGGCTTGGGATTGGGTCCAGTTTTATTTAATATTTAGATCTACAATCCAAATGAGAGGATCAAGTACACCCTCAGTAATTTGCAGATGACAAGAATTTAGGTGGGACAGTTGGTCTGCTTGAGGGTAGGAAAGCTTTACAGAGGGATGTGGAAAGGCTAGATTGATGGACTGAGTCCAATCACATGACATTCAACAATGCTTCTGCACTTGGATCATAACAAGCCCATGCAGTAATATAGGCTTGGGGAAGAGTGGCTGGAAAGCTGTCCAGAAGAAAAGCACCTGGGGATGTTGGTCAACAGCCAGCTGAACATGAGCAGCCACCGCCCATCATGGACAGGGACACTGACATCCTTCCAATAGATCATCTGTGCTTATGAGGTCACTGTCAGCTGAAGATCTGATAGGCCACGAGCAGGCCCATGGCAGGTGAATGTTCCTGCGATGCCAGTGGTGCCTGGGTAGCTGACAGGCCGAGAGCAAACACGGCGTGTGCTAGATACTGGGAGGACCCTGGTGCCTGAGAAGCCAGTAGGCCAGGAATAAGCATATGGCTTGTGTGGGTCTTTGGGAGCTTATGATGTCATGTCAGCGATGGCACCCCATGCTTGATTATTCCTGAAATCCAACAGAAACCCCGGGCACCTGTCTAATGGTGCATCACACTACTTCATTGGGAACAGAAACCAAACAGGTGTCTATGTGGTGCTCAGGTCAGTGGTGCCTGTGGAGCTGACAGACCAGCAGCAGGCCCACAGTTCTCGTAAGAGCTTGTGACGTCACCGGTGCCTGAGAAGATGACAGGCAGGAAGGAGACCCATGCCTGGGGAATGTACTTGTGATGCTACTCTTGGCTGAGTAACCGACAGGGCAGGAGCAGGTGCAGGCCAGGAGAAGGCCCATGGCAGGTGAATATGCTATGGCATCACCTGGAGCTGTGTTGGGCAGAATCATGAAATAGCCTGAGTTTGAAAGAATCAAGGATCAGTGAGTCCAACTCCAGCCACCAGACAATAAAATAAATTATATATGTATCTAAAAAACTATACAAACGGTAAATATATATTAAAAATATTAAAATATATAATGTATGTATTTATGAAAAATAAACTTTTATGTATGTATAATACATGTAAAATTAATGTAATGAAAAATAAATAAAATAAAAAAAAATAAAATAAAATAAAAAAAAAAAAATAAAATAAAATAAAATAAAATAAAATAAAATAAAATAAAATATATAATTAATATAATATACTGCATAATATAACATAATACTGTATAATATACTGGAATACTTTATGTAATATAAATATATGTCAAATAAAAATATAATATAATCTATAATATAATATCAGTAATTATATATTATATAATATGAACTATATAATAATACATTCAATATATAAGAATAATATTTAATCTAATGAAATATATAAAAATATAATATAATAATGTATAAGTAATATATATATATTGTATATATTCATAAAAATGTGTGTTCTATTAAAAATATAAAATGTATATATATATGTGTGTATTTATATATATATATATATATAATAAACTATATGTCTGAGAGCATTGTCCAACACTTCTTGGACTCTGCCAGGCTTGGAGCTGTGAGGAGGCTGGGAGGCACCGCAGGGCCATGCCTGGGCATGGGGCCAGGAGGAAACCACCGTCTTCCTGCCCGGGCGCCATGTCACGTGGGCTGCGGTTTGTGCACCTGCAGTGACAGGCAGGCTCCAGCTCCCGACCCACCGCGGGGAATAACGGCCCCTGGGTGACACGCTGAGAGCCAGGGAGACGCCTGAGGCTCTGGGCTGCAGCTCTGCTGCCAGGGCAGGCCCTGGACCAGCTCTGGCTGCTGCCGGGACCCCACAGGAGGCTCCCTGGGGAGGGACGGGACAGCCAGCACCCCCATCATGGGGCTCTGGCCCTGCCCAAGGGCCTTTCCCAGCTGCTGCTGCCAGCACAGCAGGGGCTGTAGCAGGGGCAGGGGCTGGTCCCTTCCCAGCCTGACATAACCCCACTGCAGGACCAGTCCCCTGGATCCCATGGCACAAGGACAGCCGGACAATCGCACCTTGGGCTCTTGGATGCTACAGCTCAGGAGATGCTCCGTGCTCCCACAGCAGGCTGCAAGGGGTGTCAGAGCCATCTGCCCCCACACCCAGCCCTACCCCACGATGATGTCCCACCGCAGTGACGTGAGAGCCGCAGCGGAGCCGTCCCTCATATATGGTCATGAAGAGTGCTGGAGAAGTTCATTGGAGAGCTGGGCTGTGTCGGAGGGGAGATAATTGCCGATAACGTCTAAAAAGGTGCCTGCTGCTTTGATTGGCTCCTCCTGCAGCTGGGACAGCATCTGCACAGATATATTGCCCTCCCATAATCGTCATTGCCCCGTGGGTCCCCAGGAGCTCCAGCAGCAGGCCCGTGCTGTCAGGACAGGAGCCTCAGGATGGGGACAGAGGGACTCCTGTCCCCTTGGGTGCTGTGGCTGTTCCTCTGGGTGCAGCCTTGCAGAGGTAAGTGCCAGCTTCTCTGTTCCACAGCCTTGGGACAGTGGGCAGCAGTGGGGTCATTGGGATCTCTCTGGGAGTGGGGTTACTTTGCAGGCACCACTGAAATGAGAGGCAGAAGACTCTCGGTCTCTCAGCCCTCTGCTTTAACCTGTGCCTGTCTTTGTGGGAGAGGGTAATCCTTTTCCACAGCTCCCATGATTATGGCAGCCCATGCCTGGCATCATTTCTAGACTCCTTGCCCTTGGGGACCCTTTTGGTAGCCCTTGTTCCCCATCACTGTGCCTCTGGATCTGGAGGAGTCCCAGACAGAGAGAGTGACCCTCAGTGAGCTCCAGGGCACAGCCAATGTCTGGGATGCCCCAGGGGTGTTGTGTGCTGTTCCCTGCCCTTGGGATCTGGGGAAACACTTACTCCAGGAAGACAGGTTGTGTCCCATTAACAGAAGGGGACTGGGGCATCTGCACCCAGAAGTGGTACATAAGTGTCCTTCCTGGGGCCCTGTCTAAGCAGAGGGACTGATCTGACAGCAGGGACGAGGAAGGGTTTTTGGGATCCTTGTGATCATTCAGTGCCCTGTGGGCACCCTAGAGTTCCTGGGTTGGACAGTGGTTTTAGGAGGTGCCTGTGGCAGACAATAGGCAATGGAAGCTGCTCAGGGGCATGGGTCTGTTTGGGGGACACTGGGCTGGGGAGGAGTGGGAGCCCCATGCAGGGCTGGGGGCTGTGTAGGGATGGGTATGGGCGGGGACAGGGGTCCACTGGGGTGGGAGGAGGTGGTGAGGGCCGTGGGGCAGCAAATGGCCCAGGAGGGCTAGAGCTGGGTACCCCCAGCCCAGCATAGCCCATGGGAAAAACAGGGACCCCCCATTGCCCCTGGGAGAGCATATGGGGACAGAGATCCCACCCTGGGGACTGTGATTATGCCTGGGGAGGGGGTCTGTGAGTATGGGGCTCAAAGCTCTCCTGACCCTTCCTTTGTTGGTGTTTGAAGGGGCTGCGGAGGTGAGGCTAGCAGATGGTGACGGGCGCTGTGCTGGGAGAGTGGAGATGAAACTCCATGACGAGTGGGGGACCGTGTGCCGTTTCTACTGGGACATGTCCGATGCTGCAGTGGTTTGTAGGCAGCTGGGCTGTGGGGTTGCTCTTGAAGCTCTTCACAAAGCACACTTTGGGCCAGGATCTGGGCCCATTTGGATGGTTGCTGTTGCGTGTAATGGCAAGGAGTCTGCCCTGTCTGACTGCAATCATGCAGGACGTGGTGAATCCTACTGTTCTCACAATCTGGATGCTGGAGTGATATGTTCAGGTATGGGTTAAACCTATTACACACTTTTTGAGACTGGGACAAGGGAAAAGGGTAACAGCTCATGGGTCAGGGCTCTGAGCTCAGTCTGTCACACGTCCCTGGGAAAAGTACAGCCCAGGTGCAAACAACAAGCATGACCTTGAAGCTGGAGCAGCCAAGCCTGGGGAGGTGCCTGGCGCTGGGAGAGGAAAGCTCCCACCCTTCCACATTGTGTTGCCTGGTTCCCATCTTTGTCATCCCATTCACCCAGGCCCTGTCTGGCAGGCTGGTCCCTATGCCAGGGGAATCTAGAGCAGCTCCCCCAGCCACCAGCAGCCTCAGGAAAGGGCGTGCAACAGCCCAGGACTTTTGGGTTGTACCCCCAGCAGCCAAGAGAACCTCGGCCAAAGCAGAGGGGCTGCTCAGAGGGCAGGAGCACTGAGGTTGTGCAGAGGAACATGGTGGCAAGGAGCACCCTGTTCATGTCCTGGGGTCACCCCATGAGTGCCAGCCCCTAGGGACACGGCCCTCCAGGCCGTGCTGACCCACTGCCCAGCCTCTCCTGCCTGCCCTGTGCCCCAGAGGGGGCTGTGCCAGCACCTCCTGGCTCTCCTCGGTGCCTGCCCTCACATCGGGAGCTCGTGTCAGCCCAGGTCTGCTCTTTGCCTGATCTGGGAACTCACAGGTCTCCTTGGTTGCTCCAGGATTTGTCCAGCTGGTCGGAGGGGACAGCCCCTGCTCAGGAAGTGTGGAGGTCTACGACAGGGACCAGTGGAAAGCTGTCTGTCACTCTCACTTTGATGACAAAGCTGCCGAGGTGGTCTGCAGGGAGCTGCAGTGTGGCACAGCCCTGTCTGTCCATGGGGCAGCTCAGCTGGGAGAAGGGGCCGGTCCTGTCTGGGACAGAGAGCTGCAGTGTGTGGGGAATGAATCCACCATCCTCTTCTGCCCCTGGAGAGCCCCTGGGCATGAGGCCTGCACCCACAGCAATGGCACTCATGTCACCTGCACACGTAAGGACTCGAGATGTAATAATGCTGATGGGGGTTGTGGTGGGGGCAGGAGAGCAGGGTGGGCACTGGGCTGTGCTGGCTGGGGGACAGGTGGGGTGAGGTGGTGGTCTGCGGTCCTAAAATGAGAGTGCTGCAGGAGGAGAAAGGCACGCTGTCCCTTTGGCCTCTCCTGCAGCTCCTGTGGGAGCAAGAGCACAAATGTGGCCTCTCTCACCCTCCTTTGTCCCCAGAGTACACAGGATTCAGGCTGGTGAATGGCAGCACAGCGTGTGAAGGCAGGGTGGAGGTGGAGGTGCTGGGGACATGGGGAACCCTCTGTGCCTCCCGCTGGGACCTCTCGGACGCCCACGTTCTGTGTCGGCACCTCGGCTGTGGCTTTGCTGAGTCCATTCCTGGAGGAGGGCATTTTGGGAGAGGAACCGGCCCCGTCTGGAGAGACTCGTTCCACTGTGACGGGACTGAAGCCCACCTGGGGCAGTGCCCGGTGACTGCCCTGGGGGCCTCGCCGTGCTCCCAGGAGAACGCTGCTGCTGTCATTTGCTCAGGTGAGTGCTGGGCATTGCTGCAAAGTCCATTTGGCCCTGGAGTGTGACAAGGCCATCCACAGCTTTGGACCCCATGGCAGTGCCTTGCTGAATTTCTCCTCTCACCAGGCCCGGCTCACAACATGTCTGTACGGTTGGTGGGCGGAGGGAGCCGGTGTGACGGGAGCGTGGAGGTCTTCCAGCACGGGACGTGGGGCAGAGTCCTGGATGAGCAGTGGGACATGCAGGAGGCCAGCGTGGTGTGCCGGCAGCTGCAGTGCGGAGAGGCAGAGGCAGCCTACACCCCCGTGAGGGCCGAGCGAGGGCTGGGCCCCGTGGGGCTGCGTGGGGTGCAGTGTGCAGGGCACGAGGCTGACCTGAGCCTCTGCAACACCTCCCTGCCTCAGAGCACACCGGCAGCAGGGATCATGGAGGACGTGGGGGTCGTGTGCCTGGGTGAGTGGTGCTGCACGTCCCCCAAGTGTGGGTCTGGGAGTGCAGCCAGCCCCTTGATAGCCGGGGTTCTCCCCGCTGCAGGGAGCCGGCGGGTGCGGCTGGTGGACGGGGCTGGGCGCTGTGCCGGGAGAGTGGAGATCTACTACCAGGGGCGCTGGGGCACCGTCTGCGACAACGCCTGGGACCTGGCTGACGCCGCTGTCGTTTGCCACCAGCTGGGCTGCGGAGGGGCCCTGGAGGCAGCCGGCTCTGCTCGGTTTGGGGAGGGCTCCGGGCAGATCTGGCTGGATGGCGTCAACTGCTCCGGGGCTGAAGCTGCTCTCTGGGACTGCCCTGCCGAGGCCTGGGGGCAGCACGACTGCGGGCACAAGGAGGACGCGGGAGTCGTCTGTTCAGGTCTGTGCTGGGAGTGGGGCTGGCAGCTGGGGACAGTGAGGCCAGGGTGATGGCAGAGCCAGGTAGGGCCAAGGCCATCAGTGGCTGCCATCCATGGACATCCCTTGGGCCTTTCCTCCTTCCAGAGTTCATGGCCCTGAGGCTGGAGAACAGCGATGGCTGCTCCGGGCGCCTGCAGGTTTTCTACAACGGGACGTGGGGCAGCGTTTGCTCCAACTCCATGACCACCGAGACGGTGTCACTGGTGTGCAAGGAGCTGGGCTGCGGGAATGAAGGGGAACTGGAAACAGATTCTAACTCTGCCAAGCTGTCTGGCATCACGTGGCTGGATCACGTGGAGTGTGGGAAGAGCAACAGCTCCTTCTGGCAATGTCCCTCTCATCCCTGGCATCTGCAGTCATGTGATGACCTCCGAGAAGAGGCCCACATCACCTGCAATGGTAAATCTGGTTTCTCAAGACACCAGGTCCACTTCCCCACTGGGTATGGTGAAATGCAGAGAAGGAACCCAGAGGGGCTTTGACTTCCTGCATTAGACCCTGTTGCTGCTGGTGGTACAAAGGTGACTTAGGCTCCCAGAGCCACCCACATCCACCAGCAGTAGTCAACGGCCAGGATTCCATCAGCTCCTGGGAATTTGGTGCATTTGAGAGGTGCCTGGTGCAGGTGATGGATAGGAAGAATATGGGGTTTAGAGTCACGTTGCTTTGGAGAAGGATCTGGTCAGGGGAGGAGTGAGAACCCTGTGCAGGACTGGGGGTATGTGGGTGGGCATGGGCAGGGTCAGGGGGCCAATGGGGTTGGAAGAGGGGGTTATGAGGGCTGTGGGCAGCAAATGGCCCAGGAGGGCTGGAGTTGGGCATCCCCAGAGCAGTGCAGCCCATGGACAGAGGAAGGATCCCTCCAACACACCAGTGACAATCAGTGGGGACAGGGCTCCCACCCTGGGGCCTGTGACTCTGCCTGGGCAGCAGAGAAAGAACTCGCAGACCCACACTGTGGGGCTCAAAGCTCTCCTGACCCTTCCTGTGTTGGTGTTTGAAGGGACTGCAGAGGTGAGGCTGGCGGATGGCGGTAAGCACTGTGCTGGAAGAGTGGAGGTGAAACACCAGGGTCAGTGGGGGACCGTGTGCAGTGACCAATGGGAAATGACCGATGCTGCAGTGGTTTGTAGGCAGCTGGGCTGTGGGGTTGCTCTCGAAGCTCCTCAGAAGGCACACTTTGGACCAGGATCTGGTTCCATTTGGATGGATGATGTTCACTGTAATGGCAATGAGTCTGCCCTGTCTGACTGCACACACAATGGCTGGGGTCAAACAGACTGCGATCACACTGAGGACGCTGGAGTGATATGCTCAGGTAAGGACTGAACTTGTTCCCTACCTCTGGGATGAGGACACTCCTAAGGGACCTGGCTGTGACCTCAGGAAGCAACAAGTGGACACCAGAACATGGCTGTGTGTGTCAAGTTGCACTCTGAGCTGGGTCTGTCACTGCTGGTGTCCCTTGTCCCTGGGGAAAGCCCAGTGGGAGCACACCCAGCCTGGCCCTGAAGCTGGAGCAGCCAAGCCTGGGGAGGTGGCTCGTGCTGGGAGAGGAAAGCCCTCACCCTTCCCCATTGTGCTGCCTGGTTCCCATCTTTCTCCTCCATTCACCCAGGCCCTGTCTGGCAGGCTGGTCCCCATGCCAGGGGAATCTAGAGCAGCTCCCCCAGCCACCAGCAGCCTCAGGGAAGGGCGTGCAATGGCCCAGGACTTTTGGGTTGTACCCCCAGCAGCCAAGAGAACCTCGGCCAACGCAGAGGGGCTGCTCAGAGGGCAGGAGCACTGGGCTTGAGCAGAGGAACATGGTGGCAAGGAGCACCCTGTTCCTGTCCTGGGGTCACACCATGAGTGCCAGCCCCTAGGGACACGGCCCCTCTAAGACATGCTGACCCACTGTCCAGCCTCTCCTGCCTGCCCTGTGCCCCAGGGGCTGTGCCAGTACCTCCTGGCTCTCCTCGGTGCCTGCCCTCATACCGGGAGCTCGTGTCAGCCCAGGGCTGCTCTCTGCCTGCTCTTTTGCTCCATGTGTGGCTGGTGGATGGGGTCATCTATGCCCAGCACCACACTTTGTCCCTGTCTGAGGACCCCCCCTTTACCTGCTCCCCAGATGTGCCCCATCTAATAGCAGCTCCGCAAGAGCTCCAGCAGCCCCTGGGGACAGGGGACTTTCTTGGAAGCTCCAAGGTGTTCCTCAGCCTGGCCTGAGCCCAGCGGGGCAGAGCCAACTGCAGCAGCCCCCCGTGCCTGGGCCCATTTCCATGGGTCCACATGCTGTGAGTGCTGCAGTGCTGGGGCCGGTGCTGGGCAGCCCAGGGGCTCCAACCAGCAGCAATTAGTCTGAGTGGTGCCTGTGGCTGGGGGATGGGAGAGAGGGTAGCCTATGGGTACTGGGCTGGATTCAGAGGAGCAGCAGGGGGGCCCTGACCTCTTTGTGCCATCAGCACCCGCTGAGAGCTGCTGGGCTGACCGTGGAGCTCTGAGTCTGGCCACATTACCGATGAGGTGGGAGGTGGGCACGGAAGTGCCAGAGGGCTCTGGGAACTCACAGGTCTCCTTGGTTGCTCCAGGATTTGTCCGGATGGTCGGACGGAACAGCCCCTGCTCAGGAAGTGTGGAGGTCTACGACAGGGACCAGTGGAAAGCTGTCTGTCACTCCCACTTTGGTGCCAAAGCTGCTGAGGTGCTGTGCAGGGAGCTGCAGTGTGGCACAGCCCTGTCTGTCCATGGGGCAGCTCAGCTGGGAGAAGGGGCCGGTCCTGTCTGGGACAGAGAGCTGCAGTGTGTGGGGAATGAATCCACCATCCTCTTCTGCCCCTGGGGGACCTCCAAGGACAAGGCCTGCACCCACAGCAATGGCACTCATGTCACCTGCACACGTAAGGACTTGGGGTGGGATGGTATCCTCTGGGGCTGTGGTTGGGGGCAGGGTGGGCCCTGGGCTGTGCTGGGTGGGGGACAGGTGGGGTGAGGTGGTGGTCTGCAGCCCTAAAATTAGAGTGCTGCAGGAGGAGAAAGGCACGCTGTCCCTTTGGCCTCTCCTGCAGCTCCTGTGGGAGCAAGAGCACAAATGTGGCCTCTCTCACCCTCCTTTGTCCCCAGAGTACACAGGATTCAGGCTGGTGAACGGCAGCACAGCGTGTGAGGGCAGGGTGGAGGTGGAGGTGCTGGGAACGTGGGGGACCCTCTGTGCCTCCTGCTGGGACCTCTCGGATGCCCACGTTCTGTGTCAGCACCTCGGCTGTGGCTTTGCTGAGTCCATTCCTGGAGGAGGGCATTTTGGGAGAGGAACCGGCCCCGTCTGGAGAGACTCGTTCCACTGTGACGGGACTGAAGCCCACCTGGGGCAGTGCCCGGTGACTGCCCTGGGGGCCTCGCCGTGCTCCCAGGAGAACGCTGCTGCTGTCATTTGCTCAGGTGAGTGCTGGGCATTGCTGCAAAGTCCATTTGGCCCTGGAGTGTGACAAGGCCATCCACAGCTTTGGACCCCATGGCAGTGCCTTGCTGAATTTCTCCTCTCACCAGGCCCGGCTCACAACATGTCTGTACGGTTGGTGGGCGGAGGGAGCCGGTGTGACGGGAGCGTGGAGGTCTTCCAGCACGGGACGTGGGGCAGAGTCCTGGATGAGCAGTGGGACATGCAGGAGGCCAGCGTGGTGTGCCGGCAGCTGCAGTGCGGAGAGGCAGAGGCAGCCTACACCCCCGTGAGGGCCGAGCGAGGGCTGGGCCCCGTGGGGCTGCGTGGGGTGCAGTGTGCAGGGCACGAGGCTGACCTGAGCCTCTGCAACACCTCCCTGCCTCAGAGCACACCGGCAGCAGGGATCATGGAGGACGTGGGGGTCGTGTGCCTGGGTGAGTGGTGCTGCACGTCCCCCAAGTGTGGGTCTGGGAGTGCAGCCAGCCCCTTGATAGCCGGGGTTCTCCCCGCTGCAGGGAGCCGGCGGGTGCGGCTGGTGGACGGGGCTGGGCGCTGTGCCGGGAGAGTGGAGATCTACTACCAGGGGCGCTGGGGCACCGTCTGCGACAACGCCTGGGACCTGGCTGACGCCGCTGTCGTTTGCCACCAGCTGGGCTGCGGAGGGGCCCTGGAGGCAGCCGGCTCTGCTCGGTTTGGGGAGGGCTCCGGGCAGATCTGGCTGGATGGCGTCAACTGCTCCGGGGCTGAAGCTGCTCTCTGGGACTGCCCTGCCGAGGCCTGGGGGCAGCACGACTGCGGGCACAAGGAGGACGCGGGAGTCGTCTGTTCAGGTCTGTGCTGGGAGTGGGGCTGGCAGCTGGGGACAGTGAGGCCAGGGTGATGGCAGAGCCAGGTAGGGCCAAGGCCATCAGTGGCTGCCATCCATGGACATCCCTTGGGCCTTTCCTCCTTCCAGAGTTCATGGCCCTGAGGCTGGAGAACAGCGATGGCTGCTCCGGGCGCCTGCAGGTTTTCTACAACGGGACGTGGGGCAGCGTTTGCTCCAACTCCATGACCACCGAGACGGTGTCACTGGTGTGCAAGGAGCTGGGCTGCGGGAATGAAGGGGAACTGGAAACAGATTCTAACTCTGCCAAGCTGTCTGGCATCACGTGGCTGGATCACGTGGAGTGTGGGAAGAGCAACAGCTCCTTCTGGCAATGTCCCTCTCATCCCTGGCATCTGCAGTCATGTGATGACCTCCGAGAAGAGGCCCACATCACCTGCAATGGTAAATCTGGTTTCTCAAGACACCAGGTCCACTTCCCCACTGGGTATGGTGAAATGCAGAGAAGGAACCCAGAGGGGCTTTGACTTCCTGCATTAGACCCTGTTGCTGCTGGTGGTACAAAGGTGACTTAGGCTCCCAGAGCCACCCACATCCACCAGCAGTAGTCAACGGCCAGGATTCCATCAGCTCCTGGGAATTTGGTGCATTTGAGAGGTGCCTGGTGCAGGTGATGGATAGGAAGAATATGGGGTTTAGAGTCACGTTGCTTTGGAGAAGGATCTGGTCAGGGGAGGAGTGAGAACCCTGTGCAGGACTGGGGGTATGTGGGTGGGCATGGGCAGGGTCAGGGGGCCAATGGGGTTGGAAGAGGGGGTTATGAGGGCTGTGGGCAGCAAATGGCCCAGGAGGGCTGGAGTTGGGCATCCCCAGAGCAGTGCAGCCCATGGACAGAGGAAGGATCCCTCCAACACACCAGTGACAATCAGTGGGGACAGGGCTCCCACCCTGGGGCCTGTGACTCTGCCTGGGCAGCAGAGAAAGAACTCGCAGACCCACACTGTGGGGCTCAAAGCTCTCCTGACCCTTCCTGTGTTGGTGTTTGAAGGGACTGCAGAGGTGAGGCTGGCGGATGGCGGCAGGCGCTGTGCTGGAAGAGTGGAGGTGAAACACCAGGGTCAGTGGGGGACCGTGTGCAGTGACCAATGGGAAATGACCGATGCTGCAGTGGTTTGTAGGCAGCTGGGCTGTGGGGTTGCTCTCGAAGCTCCTCAGAAGGCACACTTTGGACCAGGATCTGGTTCCATTTGGATGGATGATGTTCACTGTAATGGCAATGAGTCTGCCCTGTCTGACTGCACACACAATGGCTGGGGTCAAACAGACTGCGATCACACTGAGGACGCTGGAGTGATATGCTCAGGTAAGGACTGAACTTGTTCCCTACCTCTGGGATGAGGACACTCCTAAGGGACCTGGCTGTGACCTCAGGAAGCAACAAGTGGACACCAGAACATGGCTGTGTGTGTCAAGTTGCACTCTGAGCTGGGTCTGTCACTGCTGGTGTCCCTTGTCCCTGGGGAAAGCCCAGTGGGAGCACACCCAGCCTGGCCCTGAAGCTGGAGCAGCCAAGCCTGGGGAGGTGGCTCGTGCTGGGAGAGGAAAGCCCTCACCCTTCCCCATTGTGCTGCCTGGTTCCCATCTTTCTCCTCCATTCACCCAGGCCCTGTCTGGCAGGCTGGTCCCCATGCCAGGGGAATCTAGAGCAGCTCCCCCAGCCACCAGCAGCCTCAGGGAAGGGCGTGCAATGGCCCAGGACTTTTGGGTTGTACCCCCAGCAGCCAAGAGAACCTCGGCCAACGCAGAGGGGCTGCTCAGAGGGCAGGAGCACTGGGCTTGAGCAGAGGAACATGGTGGCAAGGAGCACCCTGTTCCTGTCCTGGGGTCACACCATGAGTGCCAGCCCCTAGGGACACGGCCCCTCTAAGACATGCTGACCCACTGTCCAGCCTCTCCTGCCTGCCCTGTGCCCCAGGGGCTGTGCCAGTACCTCCTGGCTCTCCTCGGTGCCTGCCCTCATACCGGGAGCTCGTGTCAGCCCAGGGCTGCTCTCTGCCTGCTCTTTTGCTCCATGTGTGGCTGGTGGATGGGGTCATCTATGCCCAGCACCACACTTTGTCCCTGTCTGAGGACCCCCCCTTTACCTGCTCCCCAGATGTGCCCCATCTAATAGCAGCTCCGCAAGAGCTCCAGCAGCCCCTGGGGACAGGGGACTTTCTTGGAAGCTCCAAGGTGTTCCTCAGCCTGGCCTGAGCCCAGCGGGGCAGAGCCAACTGCAGCAGCCCCCCGTGCCTGGGCCCATTTCCATGGGTCCACATGCTGTGAGTGCTGCAGTGCTGGGGCCGGTGCTGGGCAGCCCAGGGGCTCCAACCAGCAGCAATTAGTCTGAGTGGTGCCTGTGGCTGGGGGATGGGAGAGAGGGTAGCCTATGGGTACTGGGCTGGATTCAGAGGAGCAGCAGGGGGGCCCTGACCTCTTTGTGCCATCAGCACCCGCTGAGAGCTGCTGGGCTGACCGTGGAGCTCTGAGTCTGGCCACATTACCGATGAGGTGGGAGGTGGGCACGGAAGTGCCAGAGGGCTCTGGGAACTCACAGGTCTCCTTGGTTGCTCCAGGATTTGTCCGGATGGTCGGACGGAACAGCCCCTGCTCAGGAAGTGTGGAGGTCTACGACAGGGACCAGTGGAAAGCTGTCTGTCACTCCCACTTTGGTGCCAAAGCTGCTGAGGTGCTGTGCAGGGAGCTGCAGTGTGGCACAGCCCTGTCTGTCCATGGGGCAGCTCAGCTGGGAGAAGGGGCCGGTCCTGTCTGGGACAGAGAGCTGCAGTGTGTGGGGAATGAATCCACCATCCTCTTCTGCCCCTGGGGG
Organism: Anas platyrhynchos; assembly: GCF_047663525.1. Taxonomy (NCBI): domain Eukaryota; kingdom Metazoa; phylum Chordata; class Aves; order Anseriformes; family Anatidae; genus Anas; species Anas platyrhynchos. The sequence goes on along the minus strand of NC_092619.1, from coordinate 1,133,687 downwards.
ACCTCCAAGGACAAGGCCTGCACCCACAGCAATGGCACTCATGTCACCTGCACACGTAAGGACTTGGGGTGGGATGGTATCCTCTGGGGCTGTGGTTGGGGGCAGGGTGGGGCCTGGGCTGTGCTGGGTGGGGGACAGGTGGGGTGAGGTGGTGGTCTGCAGCCCTAAAATGAGAGTGCTGCAGGAGGAGAAAGGCACGCTGTCCCTTTGGCCTCTCCTGCAGCTCCTGTGGGAGCAAGAGCACAAATGTGGCCTCTCTCACCCTCCTTTGTCCCCAGAGTACACAGGATTCAGGCTGGTGAACGGCAGCACAGCGTGTGAGGGCAGGGTGGAGGTGGAGGTGCTGGGAACGTGGGGGACCCTCTGTGCCTCCTGCTGGGACCTCTCGGATGCCCACGTTCTGTGTCGGCACCTCGGCTGTGGCTTTGCTGAGTCCATTCCTGGAGGAGGGCATTTTGGGAGAGGAACCGGCCCCGTCTGGAGAGACTCGTTCCACTGTGACGGGACTGAAGCCCACCTGGGGCAGTGCCCGGTGACTGCCCTGGGGGCCTCGCCGTGCTCCCAGGAGAACGCTGCTGCTGTCATTTGCTCAGGTGAGTTCTGGGCAGTGCTGCAAAGTCCATTTGCCCCTGGTGTGTGACACGGCCACCCACAGCTTTGCACCCCATGGCAGTGCCTGGCTGAATGTATGCTCTCACCAGGCCTAACTCACCCCATGCCCCTGCGGTTGGTGGGCGGAGGGAGCCGGTGCGACGGGCGCGTGGAGGTCTTCCAGCACGGGACGTGGGGCAGAGTCCTGGATGAGCAGTGGGACATGCAGGAGGCCAGCGTGGTGTGCCGGCAGCTGCAGTGTGGAGAGGCAGAGGCAGCCTACACCCCCGTGAGGGCCGAGCGAGGGCTGGGCCCCGTGGGGCTGCGTGGGGTGCGGTGTGCGGGGCACGAGGCTGACCTGAGCCTCTGCAACACCTCCTTACCTGAGAGCACACCGGCAGCAGGGATCATGGAGGACGTGTGGGTCGTGTGCCAGGGTGAGTGGTGCTGCACGTCCCCCAGGTGTGGGGCTGGGAGGGCAGCCAGCCCCTGACAGCCGGGGTTTTCCCCGCTGCAGGGAGCCGGCGGGTGCGGCTGGTGGACGGGGCTGGGCGCTGTGCCGGGAGAGTGGAGATCTACTACCAGGGGCGCTGGGGCACTGTCTGCGACGATGCCTGGGACCTGGCCGACGCCGCCGTCGTTTGCCACCAGTTGGGCTGCGGAGGGGTCCTGGAGGCAGCCGGCTCTGCTCGGTTTGGGGAGGGCTCCGGGCAGATCTGGCTGGATGGCGTCAACTGCTCCGGGGCTGAAGCTGCTCTCTGGGACTGCCCTGCCGAGGCCTGGGGACAGCACGACTGCGGGCACAAGGAGGACGTGGGAGTCGTCTGTTCAGGTCTGTGCTGGGAGTGGGGCTGGGAGCTGGGTCCAGTGAGGCCGGGGCGTGGGCAGAGCCAGGTAGGGCCAAGGCTATCAGTGGCTGCCATCCAAGGACGTCTCTGGGGCCTTTCCTCCTTCCAGAGTTCATGGCCCTGAGGCTGGAGAACAGCAATGGCTGCTCCGGGCGCCTGCAGGTTTTCTACAACGGGACGTGGGGCAGCGTTTGCTCCAACTCCATGACCACCGAGACGGTGTCACTGGTGTGCAAGGAGCTGGGCTGTGGGAATGAGGGGGAACTGGAAACCATCTCAAATTATGAGAAGCTGTCTGGCACGGCGTGGCTGGATCGCGTGGAGTGTGGGAAGAGCAACAGCTCCTTCTGGCAGTGTCCCTCTGCTCCCTGGCATCCGCAGTCGTGTACTGACCGCCGAGAAGAGACCCACATCACCTGCAATGGTAAATCTGAGCCATCAAGGCACCAGGTCCACTTCCTCGCTGGGTATGGTGAAATGCAGAGAAGGAACCCAGAGGGGCTTTGACTTTCCTGCTTTAGACCCTGTTGCTACTGGTGCACAAAGGTGACTTCAGCTCTCAGAGCCACCCATGTCCACCAGCAGCAGTCAACAGCCGGGCTGCCAGCAGCTCCCTGGGGGATGCAGAGGCAACTCCAGGCAAGGTCTCGGAGGAGACCATGCAGGGCTTTCAGGAGTCCTCCCTCCTGGGACAGCCTCCTGCTGCTCTGTGAATCAGGGACCCTGTAGGGCCGAGCACTTGGGTCCCCCCTGCAGTGCCGTGTGTGTCCCCTGAGTGAACAAGGTTCTGCTGCTGCCCTGACCCAGGCAGCAGGAGCAAGTGTGAGCAGAGGTCAGCTCTGCTCTCTTCTGCACGACCCCCAGAACAACCCTTTTCAGCCCAACTTCTCTTTCCTTTGGGACATGGACAGAAAGGCCGCAGGTGGCTGCATGCCCCAACTCCACCAGCTGCACAGGTAGGGAGCTGCCCCTGCGCGTGCCCCCCGCACCTGGCAGGGCTGTCCCAGCTCTCCTGGTGCCATGGGACATCGCTGCCTCCCCAGATAGGGAGAAGATCCGCACCATGGGAGGCAAGGACGGCTGCTCGGGCAGAGTGGAGATCTGGCACCGTGGCACCTGGGGGACACTGTGTGACAATGCCTGGGACATGCGGGATGCCGAGGTGGCGTGCAGGCAGCTGGGCTGCGGCTCTGCGGTCTACGCCCTGGGCCAGGCTGCTGCTGGAGAGGGGACGGGCCCCATGTGGCTGATGGAGTGCAGGGGGACGGAGCTGTCTCTGCAGGACTGCTGGGCCCAGCCAGGGGACAGCGGTGCCTGCCAGCATAAGGCAGATGCGGCTGTGCATTGCTCAGGTGAGCAGTGGGGCTGGGAGACATGGCTGGGGGCTTGGCAAGGAGCTGGCTTGGGCATCTGCTCTGCTATATCCTGGCATGGCCCCAGTGCAGGCCCAAGCAAGGGTGTTCCTGCAGAGTGGGGGGCTGGTTGTGGGTGGGGAGCAGCCTCTGTGGGGCTGGATGTGCCAGCACATCCCCTGGGCTGCCTGCACTGTCCTTTGAGCAGCACAGAGCAGTGGTGCTGGGCCCTGTCCCTGCCACCTTGCTCAGCCCCACAGAAGGGACAATTCAGGTGGCAAATTTTGGGGTCATTTGCCAGGGAGGCTGCCTGGTGCCACAGCCCCAGCCTCTCAGCCCAGCTATCCTTCTGCTCCCCTGCAGCTGCACCCAGGACAGCAACATCCCCCCCACAAGCAGGTAAGCTGTCCTTCTCCTGGGGCTGGGTCTGTCCATATTCACGCTGTGACAGACAGCCAGGGGAAGGGGCTTCTTGTTGGGCTGTGAGACTCCCAGGAAATCAAGGGAGCTAGGAGAAGTCTGTGATGGACCCAGCAGGGTGGGACCTGCCCCATCACCCAGCCCTGTCCCTCCCAGCCCCTGCTGCCTTGTGTGGTCAGGAGTGGCATGTCCTGGCCCCAGCCTCTCCCTTGTCTGATGCTGCCCCTGCCATGTTCCTGCCCTTGCAGATCCCCCACGGGGCCGTCCGACCACCAGCAGGGAGGGACTCTCAGTGCCTGTTGTCATCTGCATCATCCTGGGGGCCCTCCTCTGCCTGCTCCTGGCCCTCCTGGCTGGGCAGGTGCGAAGCGCCAGGGCTCGGCGCAGAGGTGGGTCCTTCCCCAGTGGTCCTGGGGGGGAGATGCCTCCTGGCAGGGCTGGGGGTGCTGGGGATGTTGGTGTCCTGGGGCACAGAAACAGAGCCGTGTGCTGCCTCCTGCCCCATGTGCTGCCCCACTGACTGACAGACCATGGGGCACCAACATCAACAGGTGGAGAGAGCCCAGAGCCTGGGGCATCAGTTCTGGGGTGAGAAGAGAAATGTGAGAGCTGGGCTGGGTGAGAAGGGGAGGATGCACTGCTGGCAGTGCTCTGGGTGGCTCTGCCAGGAGGAGCATGTGGCAGCGGGGTCCATCACCATGGTGTCAGCCACCCCCCAGCAGGACATGGGCTGTGCTATTGATGTGTGGGGCAGAGATGGAGCAGCTCCATGGGGAGGAGAAATGTGGGAATTGGTTCAGGGTCTGCACTGGGACTTGAGCCGGGGACCAAAGGGGCATAAAGGCTGTCTCCAAATGTGAGGCTGACTCTGCCCCAGACCATCTCCATGGGGATGCTGCCCTCCCTGGGGATGTGGCCTCAGTGCCAACACAACACAGTGGGGCTGTGCTGTGGGGACAGCCCTGTGCTGGCCTAGGGAATTTGGCTGAGGGAGCCCAGTGGGGTCCTGTCCCTCTCTGCCCATGCCCAGACCAGTCCTGCCTCTGTCCCCAGGCTCCGGGAGAGCTGGGGAGCCCTTCCCTGAGGCCGTGTATGAGGAGATCGCTTACAGCCTGGCGTGGGAGAAGCAGCCGAGGTTCAGTCTCTCAGGTGGGTGTATGCTCCTGAAGGGGCACTTTCTCTCTGCCTCAGACCAGGGCTGTGTCCTGCAGCTCCTGCCCATGGTCCCTGAAATGGTTGGACCATGGGGTCTGTGGGAGAGCATCCAGGTGTTGGCCCTCACAGAGGAGCTTCCTCTGCACCAGCTCTGCCCATCCCAGAGGGGACAGCCCCTCTCTGCTGGGCCCTGCACCCTGGGGACATCCAAGGGCTGAGTTAAGTGGCTATTCCAGGGCAACTCTGGGAGCCCCTATGAGATGGTCTCTTCCTAGGGTAGTAGGGGTGGTCTCCTTCCCACTCTATCCCAGCTCTGTGGCTGCCCATCCCCAGCAGTGCTGACCACAAGTTGGGGTAGCAGGGATCATCCCATAGCACCCACTGCAGCTCTCTGCAGTCTCCTTTTCAGAGGGGTCCCTGACCCAGCTGCAGCCCTACCCCAGGCACATGAGCAGGAGGATGGGCTGGGGCCAGCTGCAGGGATAGAAGGGGAGGGAGAGGAAGGGCTCCATCTCTCCTCCCTGCAGACAGACAGACAGCAGTGCCACTGAGTGCCACTTTCAGAGCTGGAGGGACGAGGGCTCTGCTTTGGCCCTGACACCAGCAGCATGTCAGCGCTGTGTCCCCATACACCCTCCCATCCTCTGCTCTGCAGAACATCTCTTCTCATTGCCACCACCTTCCCTCTCCTTTCAGATGTCCCTGTCCTGCCTGGAGGTTACCCAGCGGATGGCTATGATGATGCTGGGGAGGTTTCTGACCCTGGGGAGGATCCTGTCCCTGGGCAGGGGGACTGGGAAGTGCCCAGGACACCAGAGGAAGGAGCTGGGCGCAGGGATACAGCCACAGGTGAGGGAAATGCAGCACTGCCACTTCCTAGGTGCCAACCCCAGGGCCAGGAGAATCCATGAAATATTTAGAGCCTGATCTCCTGACATGGGGAACCTGGCCTGAGATATTTCCAGGACGCTGGTGGATGTGCCAAATGTCTCAGGCTTGTGAGGGGGGGGAAGGTGTTGTACAGCCCTGAGAAGAACCCCATAGGATCAACCACAACAGCCTGTCTTGATGCTTACAGAGGGAAGCCTGCGCTCCCGGAGAAGTGCTGAGGACCCTGGAGCTGAGGGAGACATCTTGTCCCCTTTTCTGGTACACATGGGCTATGATGATGCTGAAGAGATGTCTCTGGCATGTCCCCATGAGGACACCCAGGATGTGACACCGAAGCCCAGTGCACAAGGGTCCCAAAGCCCCATGCCAGCAGAGCCCAGCCCTGCTGAGCAGCTGGGTGCAGCCGGGAGGGAAGAGAGCTCAGTGTCACTGGGAGAGCCGTGAGTGCCAGGGAACGGTCTCCTTTTTCCAGCAGTCAGCAGACACACACGGGTATTTCCTGTCTTGGTATTCCCCTGTTTTTGTGCTTTGTGTTGACAAATGTTTATATTAAAACCCTCTGGGGGGGGGCTTTGTCCCAGATCCATTGCTTTCCTGCCCAGGTGTCGGGGTGTCTCTCTGAGGCTAACCAATTGGAGTAGAGCTCAAAGATGCAATAGTGGGGAATGGTCATTTCTTGGGACCAACAGGGTTGGGATCAGGCTGTAGGGCTGCCAGAACCCCCAGTCCCTAGACACTATTCCTACTGACAGAGGCATTTCCGTCCTGCCAGCCACAGGCAGTTTCCAGCAAAAGTGGCTCTGTGTGACGCCTCATGATGCACTCGCTGGTAGTGCCCATCTTCTACAGCCTTGGGCCCTCATGGAACCCAAGGATTCCTGCCCAGCACCCACAGACAGAGGAACCTCTCCTGCAGGATCGGAGTGGCGAGAAGTGTTGGACCCCTGGGCAGGACTTGGTACCCATACTGCCCTCTCTGATCTTGCTGGTAGGTCCTCCCCAGCTCTTCCCCAGCAGGCGCCTCCGCTGCAGGATTAGAGATGCTTTTGGTAGTAGGGTGGTGGGCTGCAGGGGGTGCTGGATGGTCTGGAACATCTGTTTGATCCATTTGGGTCAGCTGTCCTAGCTGTGTCAGGGACACCTTCCTCAAAATCAGGTTGCTCAAAGCCCCATCCAGCCTGGCCTTGAATACTTCCAGGGATGGGACACCATCCAACAACCTTTCTGGGCAACCTCCTCCAGTGCCTCACCACCCTCAGAGTAAATGATTTCTTCTGAATATCTAATCTCAATCTACCTTCTTTGAGTTTAAAGCTATTTCCCCTTGTCCTATTGCTACATCCTCTAATAAATTCTCTCTCTCCAGCTTTCGTTTATGCCCTCTGGAGCTACTGGAAGGTTGCTCTACGTTCTGCCTACAAAGGCCCAGGGCTTTCTGTTCTTAATTCCTCTCTTCTCCCTCTTCATAGCAGAGATGCTCCAGCCCTCTTATCATTTTTGTGGCCCTCCTCTGGACTTGCTCCAATGGGTCCATGTCTTTCTCACGTTGGGGATCCCAGAGGTGAACACACTATGTTAAGTGGGGTCGGGTCTCAAAAGAGCAGAAGGGAAAATAAGAATCACCTCCCCTGACCTGCTGGCTATGTTTATTCTGATGCAGCCCAGGACTTTGCTTTCAGGGCTACAAGTGCATATTGCCTACACACGTTGAGTTTTTCAAGCACCAACACCCCCAGGACCCTCTCCACAAGGCTGCTCTCACTCCCTTCTCCACCCAGCTTGTATTTATGCATAGGACTGCTTCAACCCATGTGTGGGAGTTTACACTCAGCCTTGTTGAAGTTCATGAGTTTCACACAGGCCCACCTCTCAAGCCTGTCATGGCCCCGCTAGATGACACCCCTTCCCTCCAGTACGTCAACCTCAACACACTGCTTGCTGTCATCAGCAAACTCACTGAGGGTGCACTCAATCCCACTGCCCATGTCACCAACAAAGATGTGAAATTGTGCCGGTCCCAGTACCAAGCCCTTAAGAACACCATTCGTAACAGCTCTCCACTTGGACATTGATCTGTTGACCACAACACCATGAGTGCGACCATCCAGACAATTCCTTATATCCACTGAGTGGTCCATCTGTCAGATCCATGTCTATCCAATTTAGAGACAGGAATGCCACATGGGATGTGTCAAATACTTTGCACAAATCAGGTAGATGATGTCAGTTACTTTTCTCTTACCCACAAACACCGTAACACCATTGCAGTAGGCCTACAGATATGTCAGGCACGATCTGCCCTTAGTGAAGAGGTATGGGCTGTCACCGATCACCTCTTTATTTGTCATGTGCCTTAGCCAAGTTTCCAGGAAGATCTGTTCCATGATCTTGTTGGGCTCAGAGGTAGGTCTAGACTGGGCTAGACTTCCCTGGGCCTACTTTTATTCCCTTTTAAAAAGTGGGGGTTTTGTTCTCTGTGTTACAATCAGTAGAAACTTCACTGCACAGCCACCACTTTTCAAATATGATGAGTAGTGGCTTTGCAACTTCATCTGCCAGTTCTCTCAAGACTCTGGGATTCATCTCACCTAGTCCCGTGGACTTGTGCACCTTCTGTTTCCTCAGATACTCCTGAAACTGATCTTCTACAGTAGGTGGTTCTTCTCTCTCCCAGTCCCTGCCTTTGCCTTCTGGGACTTGGATGGTGTAGCTGGAGCTATTCCAGTGAAGCATGAGGCAAAGAAGTCATTGAGTACCTTCTCCACATCCCGGATAACCAGGTCTCCTGTTTCCTTCTGGAGAGGGTCCATGTTTTCCCTAGTGTTCCTTTTATCACTGACATACTGTCGTGGTTTAACCCGGCCGGCAGCTAAACACCACGCAGCCGTTCACTCACCCTCCCCCCTCCCTCTCTGGGACGGGGGAGAGAAATGGAAAGTGAAGCCCGTGAGTTGAGATAAAGACAGTTTAATAAGACAGGAAAATAATAATAATAAAAATAATAATAACAATAATAATAATAATGATACAATGGTGATAATAGGAAAGTAATAATAATATGTACAAACAAGTGATGCACAATGCAATTGCTCACTACCCGCTGACCGATGATGCCCAGCCTAACCCCGAGCAGTCCGGCCCCCTCCCCCCGGCTAGCCACCCCTATATATTGTTTAGCATGACGTCAGATGGTATGGAGTACCCCTTTGGCTAGTTTGGGTCACCTGTCCTGGGTCTGTCCCCTCCCAGCTCTTACTGCACCCCCAGCCTGCCCATTGGCAGGACAGAGGAAAAGGCTGAGATGTCCTTGGCTTAGTATAAGCACTGCTCTGCAACAATTAAAGCATCGGGGTGTTATCAGCACTCTTCTCATCCTAAGCCAAAGCACAGCATTCCACCAGCTACTAGGAAGAAAATTAATTCTAACTGAAACCAGGACATCTATCCACCCCTTATTCCATACCATTTATGTCATGCTCAGATTACACTCTTTTCCATACATTCTAATTAGACACCTATAGTAATCATGGTAGTGATAACATACAGTATAATATACTAATTAACATGGTACAATTCAGTTCATGGGCTATTCTCACCCAGTATTAAATCTCCTTGAGGTACACACCGGACCTCTCCGTTCTTTTGCATCACCCACCAAGTGGATCCAGGTCCCTGAGCGAAAACAATTCCACGAATAGGTTTGCCTTTTCCTGAGGCAGGAGTAGCCCAGACTGTTTTACCCAGCATATTTCTTACATGCACAACAGGAACTTTATCCCCATCTACAGTACGTAACAGGTTTGATTGGGCAGGTCCAGCTCGGTTGGTAGATCCCCTAGTATTGACTAACCAGGTGGCCTTTGCCAAATGCGTATCCCAGTTTTTGAACGTCCCAGCGCCCATTGCTTTCAAGGTAGTCTTTAACAGGCCATTGTATCGTTCAACTTTCCCGCAGGCTGGTGCATGATAGGGGATATGATACACCCATTCAATACCATGTTCTTTGGCCCAAGTGTCTATAAGGTTGTTTCGGAAGTGAGTCCCATTGTCTGACTCTATTCTTTCTGGGGTGCCATGTCGCCATAGGACTTGCTTTTCAAGGCCCAGGATGGTGTTCCGGGCGGTGGCATGAGGCACAGGATATGTTTCCAGCCATCCGGTGGTTGCTTCCACCATTGTAAGTACGTGGCGCTTGCCATTGCGAATTTGAGGGAGTGTGATGTAATCAATCTGCCAGGCCTCTCCGTATTTATATTTCAGCCATTGTCCTCCATACCAAAGAGGCTTTGACCGTTTGGCTTGCTTGATTGCAGCACATGTTTCACAGTCATGAATAACCTGTGCTATAGTGTCCATGGTCAGGTCCACCCCTCGATCACGAGCCCATCTGTATGTTGCATCTCTACCTTGATGGCCTGAGGTGTCATGGGCCCATCGGGCTATAAATAATTCACCTTTATGCTGCCAATCCAGGTCCACCTGAGCTACTTCAATCTTAGCAGCCTGATCCACCTGCTGGTTGTTTTGATGTTCTTCAGTAGCCCGATTCTTGGGCACATGAGCATCTACGTGGCGTACTTTCACAGCCAGGTTCTCTACCCGAGCAGCAATATCTTGCCACAGTGCAGCAGCCCAGATGGGTTTGCCCCTACGCTGCCAGTTGTTTTGCTTCCATTGCTGTAACCATCCCCACAGGGCATTTGCTACCATCCATGAATCGGTGTAGAGATAGAGAACTGGCCGTTTTTCTCGTTCAGCAATGTCTAAAGCCAGCTGAATGGCTTTCACTTCTGCAAACTGACTCGATTCACCTTCTCCCTCAGCAGCTTCTGCAACCCGTCGCGTAGGACTCCATACAGCAGCCTTCCATCTCCGATGCTTCCCCACAATACGACAGGACCCATCAGTGAACAGGGCATATTTCTTTTCATTCTCTGGTAACTGGTTGTACAGCGGGGCTTCTTCAGCACGACCCACCTCCTCCTCTGATGATATCCCAAAGTATTTGCCTTCTGGCCAGTCCATGATCACTTCCAATATTCCTGGGCGACTGGGGTTTCCCATTCGAGCCCGCTGAGTAATCAGTGCAACCCACTTGCTCCATGTAGCATCAGTTGCATGATGCGTAGAGGGGACCCTTCCCTTGAACATCCAGCCTAGTACCGGCAATCGGGGTGCTAGGAGGAGCTGCGCTTCAGTACCGACCACCTCCGAAGCAGATCGAACTCCTTCATATGCTGCCAATATCTCCTTTTCAGTTGGAGTATAGCGGGCCTCAGATCCTCTGTATCCCCGACTCCAAAACCCCAGGGGCCGACCTCGAGTTTCCCCAGGTTCTTTCTGCCAGAGGCTCCAGGTGGGGCCGTTCTCCCCGGCTGCAGTGTAGAGCACATTCTTTACATCTGGTCCTGTTCGAACTGGCCCAAGGGCTACTGCATGGACTATTTCCTGCTTGATTTGTTCAAAGGCTTGTCGTTGTTCAGGGCCCCATTCAAACTCATTCTTCTTACGGCTTACTTGGTAGAGCGGGTTTACAATCAGACTGTAATTTGGGATGTGCATTCTCCAAAACCCCACAACACCTAGGAAAGTCTGTGTTTCTTTTTTGTTAGTTGGTGGAGACATAGCTGTTATTTTGTTGATCACATCCATTGGGATTTGACGACGTCCATCTTGCCATTTTATTCCTAAAAACTGGATCTCTCATGCAGGTCCTTTGACTTTATTCTGTTTTATGGCAAAACCGGCTTTCAGAAGGATTTGGACTATTTTCTTCCCTTTCTCGAAAACTTCCTCTGCTGTGTCACCCCACACAATAATGTCATCGATGTACTGCAGGTGTTCAGGAGCTTCCCCCTGCTCTAGCGCAGACTGGATCAGTCCATGGCAAATGGTAGGGCTGTGTTTCCACCCCTGGGGCAGCCGATTCCAAGTATATTGGACTCCCCTCCAAGTGAAGGCAAATTGTGGCCTGCACTCTGCTGCTAGAGGGATGGAGAAAAATGCATTAGCGATATCAATTGTGGCGTACCACTTGGCTGCCTTCGACTCAAGTTCGTACTGAAGTTCCAGCATGTCCGGCACTGCAGCACTCAGTGGTGGCGTGACTTCGTTCAGGCCGCGATAGTCCACTGTTAGTCTCTACTCGCCATTAGACTTTCGCACTGGCCATATGGGACTATTGAAAGGTGAATGGGTCTTGTTGATCACTCCTTGGCTCTCCAATTGACGAATTAGCTTATGGATGGGAATCAGGGAGTCTCGGTTAGTGCGATATTGCCGCCGGTGCACAGTTGTGGTAGCGATTGGCACTTGCTGTTCTTCGACCCTCAGCAACCCCACAACAGAGGGGTCCTCTGAGAGACCAGGCAAGGTAGATAATTGTTTAATGCCCTCTGTCTCTAAGGCAGATATACCAAAAGCCCACCGGAACCCTTTTGGGTCCTTGCAATATCCTCTTCTAAGATAGTCTATGCCAAGGATACATGGAGCATCCGGGCCAGTCACAATGCGGTGCTTTTCCCACTCATTCCCAGTCAGACTCACTTCAGCCTCCAATACAGTCAACTGCTGAGATCCCCCTGTCACTCCACAAATATAGATGGGCTCTGGTCCTTTATAGCTCGATGGCATTATAGTACATTGTGCACCGGTGTCTGCTAAAGCCTTATACTTCTGTGCGTGTGACGTGCCAGGCCATCGAATCCACACAGTCCAATAAACTCGATTGTCCCTTTCCTCCCCGGCTGGAGGCAGGGCCCCCCTGGCTGGAGGCAGGGCCCCCCTAATCCTGGTCAGAATCTTCTTCGTTCCTGTGTTTGAAGGACTGTCTGCTGGAAGCTGAAGCAGCAAACTTTTCAGAGAATCCCTTTTTCCTGACTGTTTTCTTTTGCAACTCACGTACCCGTGCCTCTAGGGTCGCGGTAGATTTTCCATCCCATTTTCTCATGTCCTCTCCATGGTCTCATAAGTAAAACCACAGGGTGGCACGGGGTGAGTACCCACCATATCGTCTTCCTTGTGTGGGTGAACGCCTACCCCTGACAGCTGAGACACTGCTTTGTACAGGTACGGAGGAGAATAATCTCTCTTCAAGTTGGTGAAACTTTTCAGAAAGTTTCTCCCAAGTGTTCTCTTTTGGTCGTTGGACACTGGTTGGTTCAGGTTGGGGGGAAGATAGATTCTCTTTAAGTTGGTGGACCTCTTCAGAAAGTTTCTCCACAGCTGAGACGCAGGCCTGTAAGGAAGAGGAGAGACTTTCTTCGTACTGCCGGAGTTGTTTAGCCACTTCATCCACTGTGGGTTCCTCATCCTCTTTCCAGGCCATTATTGCCAATGAGCTAGCATATGATGATGGTGCACTCCGTACAAACTTCCGCCACATGGGTCGTGTGCACCTGACTTCATCTGGATCTTTGGATGTTTGTCTGAGGTCTGGATCCCCATAAATCACTTCCCGTACGGCTAATTCCCTCAGGTACTGGATTCCCTTCTCCATAGTGGTCCACTTGCCTGGTAGACATAAAAGTTCTTCCTTGAAGGGATACCTTTCCCTCACAGCTGAGAGGAGACGCCTCCAGAGGCTGGTGGATTGTGCTCCATCTGCAATTGCTTTGTCAATGCCGGCGTCTCGAGCAAGGGATCCCAGCCGCTTGGCTTCCCTACTGTCTAATTCCACACAATTGGCTCCAGAGTCCCAGCACCAGAGCAGCAAGGTGACAAGCTGCTCACCTATACAGCGACCAAAATCTTTTCGCACATCTCGTAGCTCGTGCTCGTTTAGGCTTCGGGTAGTTACTGTTGCTTTTTCGTCATCCTCATCTTCCTCCTCCTGAATCCTTGATGGCCCAGCGTCGTCGTCATCTTCGTCATCTCTATACTTAGATTTGGCAGAAGCCTTACCTGGATTGGCAGAAGACTCTCTGCGTTCTAAACGACCTGAATCTCTATACCATTTTTTCACCTTCTCTACAGGGGCAGCTTGCACTGCTACTGCTCGTTTCTCTGACCTTGTTACAGGGTCTGCCACAGAGGTTGGAATACCCTCTGCAGGGTCATCTTGCACTGCTACAGCTCGTTTCTCTGACACGGCCACAGGAGCTGGAGCGGCTGCAGGAGCTGGAGCAGTTGCAGGAACCAGAGCTGGAGCGGCTGCAGGAGCTGGAGCTGGAGCAGTTGCAGGAGCTGGGACTGGAGTAGTGGCAGGAGCTGGGACTGGAGCGGCTGCAGGAGCTGGGACTGGAGCACTTGCAGGAGCTGGGACTGGAGCGGCTGCAGGAGCTGGAACTGGAGCGGCTGCAGAAGCTGGAACTGGAGCGACTGCAGGAGCTGGGACTGAAGCACTTGCAGGAGCTGGGATTGGGGCACTTGCAGGAGCTGGGACTGGAGCGGCTGCAGGAGCTGGAACTGGAGCGGCTGCAGGAGCTGGGACTGGAGCGGCTGCGGGAGCTGGGACTGGAGCGGCTGCAGGAGCTGGAACTGGAGTGGCTGCAGGAGCTGGGACTGGAGTGGCTGCAGGAACCAGAGCTGGAGCGGCTGCAGGAGCTGGGACTGGAGCGGCTGCAGGAACCGGAGCTGGAGCGGCTGCAGGAACCGGAGCTGGAGCGGCTGCAGAATCCACCGTAGGGGTCACAGTGGCCGTTGGATCTGTCACAGGATTTGGAGTGGCCGCAGGGTCTGTCACTAAGTTGATAGCAGTATCAATGGCAGCTCGATAGGCATGAGCCAGGCCCCAGCACGTTACAATGATTTGTGTTACTTTGGAACTGCCAGAATCATGACACCTTTTTTTCAAGCATTCTGCCAGTTTTTGAGGATTTTGCCATTGTTCAGGGGTGAATTTCCAACACACTGGGGGTGCCAACTGCTCTAGATGCCTGCCCATATCCACCCATACTCCCTGCCACCCACAACTATACTGCCTCCGGGCAGATCTCCGGATGAGCTTCCCAAGTAGTTAACTTTAAGCAGAATCTGAAGTGCATTCATGAGGCAGAACAACAAGACTACGGCAGTCTGAGTATCCCAAGAATATTCAATATCTTGGAGAGCTATTGTGACAAGCTCAGGGGATAAGAGGGTGGTGAAGGAGGAAGGCAAAGGTATCCAGGAGGATACAGGGGTGGTGAAGGAGAAAGGGAGAGTAAGCAAGTAAGAAAAAATATCTTCCCCTTTCCCCTCCACAGATTGACTCTCTAATGGAGAAAAACAATAGGTATAATTGCTAATAGTTCCCAAGATACTGTTTCCAAAGTACAGAGTCCACGATGTTACTGAGTATAAATACCAAGTTAGAGTCATGACCAGATATCTTATCGTCTCATAAGCCATTGCTATAACACTCAATACCATAATGATCTGAAACCAGGGCCCGGAGAGGATAAACAACACGACAGAGAGCAAATACGGAAAATAATGTACTATAATACTCAATTTGGAAAACAGGCGCAGCAGAGTTGAGATTAAAGCAATCAGCATCATGACAAGTGACTATTAAGCAGGTCTAATCCTTACACCAATTTTAGTTTAACACACTCTGGTCAGATCTGCCGTTATCTCAACCTTTCGAGCCCCACGTTGGGCGCCAAAAAGACTGTCGTGGTTTAACCCGGCCGGCAGCTAAACACCACGCAGCCGTTCGCTCACCCTCCCCCCTCCCTCTCTGGGACAGGGCAGAGAAATGGAAAGTGAATCCTGTGAGTTGAGATAAAGACAGTTTAATAAGACAGGAAAATAATAATAATAAAAATAATAATAACAATAATAATAATAATGATACAATGGTGATAATAGGAAAGTAATAATAATATGTACAAACAAGTGATGCACAATGCAATTGCTCACCACCCGCTGACTGATGATGCCCAGCCTAACCCCGTGCAGTCCGGCCCCCTCCCCTGGCTAGCCACCCCTATATATTGTTTAGCATGACGTCAGATGGTATGGAATACCCCTTTGGCTAGTTTGGGTCACCTGTCCTGGGTCTGTCCCCTCCCAGCTCTTACTGCACCCCCAGCCTGCCCGTTGGCAGGACAGAGCAAAAGGCTGAGATGTCCTTGGCTTAGTATAAGCACTGCTCTGCAACAATTAAAGCATCGGGGTGTTATCAGCACTCTTCTCATCCTAAGCCAAAGCACAGCATTCCACCAGCTACTAGGAAGAAAATTAATTCTGTTCTAACTGAAACCAGGACAGTGTGTGCCATGGAGTCAACAGGGCATGGAGCCCACAGAGCATGAGCATGTCCAAGGCGGAGCCACCCAGAGGTAAGATGCTAAACCTGGGATGGAACAGTCAAAGGAGAGCTCTGCAACTGCAGGGAACATAGCAAGCATAGAGAAAGCAGTCTGCTGAATTAGTTGTTAAACCTCTGGTGAACTTTCAAAGACTAGATTGAATGAATCACCCCAAAACGTCTCTGCCATTGGAAATGAGTTGGACTCAATGAGCTTTGTATGTCTCTTCTACAAGGGGAAGGCGAGGAGGTGAGGTAATTTGCAGATGTCAGCAGCAGGGACAGTGCCACTGCCCTCCACTTTTCCACTTGCTGCTTTGGGGCCATTCCAGCCTGGGCTGCTCTGCTGGGCTGGGTTGGGCTGGGGAGAGGACAGGGAGGTGTGGAGAGCTGGGGAGGGTCTGGGCTGTGCTGGTCTCCTGGTAAAGACAAGGAGGAGCAGCAGAGCAGGGGCTGGGCTGGGCCCTTGTTCTCTGGACACCCTGGCAGATGCTGCCCCAGGGCAATGGTCCCAGAGCAGCCCCTCACAACCACCTTTCCCAGCACTGGGCTCTTGACACAGCTCACACAGGTGGTTTGTTTCTACATGGAAGGACACCAAATGACTACATCAGGAATCCACGCTTGCCCTGTCTATATGAGACAGCCCATAGTATTGGTGCAGTGAGATGAACCTGAGTGAACACAAGTGCCAGAAACCATTCCCTAAGGTTGCTATCATGTGCAGTGGGACAGACAGAGTCTCAAGGTCCCTTCTCTTTAGAGGTATGGTCTCCTGGGAAACCAGCCAAATAAAGCAAAATTAGACATCATGACTTTCACACCAACTCCTTCTCTGTAGAGTTCTCACCATTTTTCTAAAATTCATTTCTTGATTCACTTTTCCACACAGAGATGGGCATTTCCTTCAGGATGCACTGGTGTTGCTAAATGTTACATGGGGAAACATGAGGGACTGTGCAGGTCATCCCCTGCACCTACTGCTCCTGGGAGGGGAGGACATAGGCTGGGAAGAGACCTCCTGAGCACAACAGCTCCTTGTAGCCCTGTGGATGCTGGCTGTGAGGTCACTTCTGTCCCAGCACCTGGCTGGCCAACAGCAGGGAGGCAGAGCCTCCGGGGTCATAAAGGCCATTAGAAAGCTGCCCCCGGCAGGATGACACATATAGGTGGCCAGGGGAAGGCCAGGAAAATAAAATAGCAGATTGGTAGAGAGAAGACTGAAGTGGCTAAGAGAAAGGCAAGATTTGGAAGAGAGAAAAGGGTTTCAGGTAAGGGTGCTGATGCTGGAAAATATTCAAGTATGGCAATATTTCTAACTTGCAACCTTAGGACATACACGTAGTCCTACCCGAAATGCCATCCCTCACCCTGAACAAATCCACTGCTCTAATCCCCAACATCAAATCCTGCCTTGAACTCAAACTTCAAACGCATCTCCTGTTACCAGTAGTCTTAACCTATTGATCACCCTAATTTCAGGCCTTTAATTTCTATTATTAAATTCACAGTTTTAATAGCAGCCCTCATCCCCAAACAAAGCAGATAATAAAACCATAACCAAAAATCTAGCCCATACCTTAAACAGTGACTGGCTACCCAAAGCAGAACACCAAAGCCTCCCTCTGACAAATCCCTAAACCTGGAAAGCAAGATCTAATCCCTAGACCCTAACCTTAAGACCTAACTCCCAAATCCCTGCACTCTGATCATGTAATCAAATCAGGTTGGCCCCAAGAGGCTGATATAGATCTGGCCAGGTCATAGGGCTCAAGGAGATGGGTGGGGATGTTCTTCTGAGGTAGGTCACCTGTGCCTCAGGATCTCAAGAGGAGGCCCATGGCTGTGCAGGTGGGTGTTGGAGTATTGTGCCTAAGGGCCTGATAGGCCGCCTTCAGGCACATGGCTGGTGTATCATAGAATCATAGAATATCCCGAGTTGGAAGGGACCCATAAGGATCATCGAGCTCAACTACTGGCACCACACAAGTCTACCCAAAAATTCAGACCATATGACTGAGAGCACTGTCCAAACCCTTCTTAAACTTCAGCAGGCTTGGTGCTGTGACTATGTCCGTGGGGAGCCTGTTCCAGTGGGCGACCACTGAAAATAATAAAATAGTAAACAAAGAAAATAATTCGGCGCCTGACCCTCCACTCTCCCTCGTGAGGAAGCTGTAGACCACGATGAGGTCTCCCCTTAGCCTCCTCTTTTCCAGGCTGAACAGGCCAAGTGACCTCAGCCGCTCCTCATACGTCTACCCCTTAGGCCCTTCATCATCTTTGTAGTCCTTCTCTGGACACTCTCCAATAGTTCCACAAAGAAACCCATGTGAGCCTCACCCATAACCTAAATCTCCCCTCTTTTAGTTTAAAACCATTCCCCCTTCTCCTGTCATTAAGTGATTGAGAAAAAAAATGTCCTCCATCTTTTTAATAAGCTCTCTTTAAATACTGAAAATTTGCAATGAGGTCACCCTGGAGCCTTCTCATCTCCAGGCTGAACATCCCCAGCTGTCCCCCGGGGATCAGTACTGGGTCCAGTCTTGTTCAACTTATTGATCCTAGACAATGCAACAGAGTGCAACTTTAGCAAATGTGCTGAAGATACAAAACTGGGAGGAGGGGCTGATACTCCAGAAGTCTGTGTCGCCATTTGGAGGGACCTCAGTAGACTGTAGAGCAAGGCAGTGAGGAACCTCATTAAGTTCAAGAAAGGAGAGTGCAAGGTCCTTCTCCTAGGAGAAATAACCCCATGCACCAGTAGAGGTTGGGCAGTAACCTGTTAGAAAGCAGCTCTGCAGAGAAGGACAAGGCAGTCCTGGTAGACAGCATGTTAGGCATGAGTCAGCAATGTTCCCTTGCACCAGCAATGTTCCCTTGGCCAAGAAGGCCAACGGTATCCTGGGGTGCATTTAAAAGAGTGTTGCCAGCAGGTCAAGAGAGGTGTTCCTCCCCCTCTACTCAGCCCTGGTGAGGCCTCAACTGGAGTATTGTGTCCAGTTCTGGCACTCCCAGTACATGGAACATGGAACTGTCCCAGTACAGGGACATGGAACTACTGAAGAGAGTCCAGAGGAGGGCTACAAAGACGATGAGGAGACTGCAGTATCTCTTATCGAAGGATAGGCTGAGAGAGCGGGGCTTGTTTAGTTTGGAGAAGAGAAGTCAGAGAGGAGATGTCCCTTAGAGGGGGATGAGAAAGATATGTTATAGGGGAGTTTAATATATTTTTTTAGCTAAAGGTAAAGGTCCCATGTTAAGGAAAAGGCAAAAAGGAAGGCAATATTTTTAGGAGGCACACCCTGACAAAATGCTAATACTTACATTTCCAGTCTCTGAAGTTCTCATGGAATCTATCTTATACAACGTCTGGCACCTCAGAGGTGCTGTACTTGAGAAGAAGTTAAGAGAAATCCCATCTTTTTGTATTGAAAGTTCTGGGCCCCATTTGAGCCTTAAGACAACAAACTCAGGATGAGATGTCTCAACTGAGTCCTTGTGATCTCTTGCCTCAGCTTGGGAAAATGGGATTCCTGCCAGTCACAGTCTGGGTGTTCTGCCTAAAAGTGGAAGAGGACAAGGTGATTCTTTGATGCAACTCCTCCTGATAGGAGAAATGACACTGCTGAAAGTAAGTGTCACTCCTCATCTGACGAAGGGATCATAGGGGATTGCGTCAGCCTGTTTCAAAGTTGGTTCCCTGAAGGCCCAGTGACAGACATCTCAAGGGACACAAGAGAGGGCAGGGACAGTGAGGCCTTGGGATGGAGCTCTGCAGCTGAGCTGAGCTGGGCTCCTGGGGCCAAGGGCAGCTCCTGGCAAGGGGGCAGTGCTGCAGGGAGACACCTCTGCCCAGGAGCAGCTCCTCTGCACAGCACAGCAGCAGGGCTGGGGGCACTGCCTGCAGGGGACAAAGGTAGCTGAGAGAAGGGAAGGAGATGTTAAAGGCAGTGTGGAGGGGGGATGCTGAGAGCTCACTGCGGGAGAAATCTTCACAGCCCTGAACAAGGTAAGTCTCTGGCTGCAGGGCAATGAAGATGTAAGTATCCTAGGGGTCTCTTCTACAGTTGTCAGTTCCATGGCTGGTAGTCCCGAGGGAGCTGTGGCTCTAAACTACAGTAATATAGGTTTCCTGGTGTATATACTGGCTTCTCCAGTGCAGAGGATGGGGCTGTTTCCTGGATCAATGATTTCCTGCCTAAGCTGTCAGAAGGGCAGGACATGAGGTTTCCTTCTCACAGGGCTGGCTACAGGCTGTGAAGCCAGGTTGCAGGCAGGGTGCCCAGGGCTGTGGTGCCGAGCAGGGTCCATGCTGTGCCCCAGGGCAGTGTGCTGGGGCAGGACCTCTGCTGCCTGCCAGGCTCAGCACTCAGCCTGCCGGGGGAGCTGCCCAGGGAGCTGTGGGCTGAAGCTGTGGCTGATAGGAGCAGGGCAGGGTCCTGCTGGTGTCCAGAGGCTGCTGCCTTGTTCAGACTGCTCACAGATCCACAGCACCCCAGGGGCAACCTTAGGCAAGAACAATAGGAAAGACCAGCACATGCACTAACGGAAGGGAAGGAAATCTCTGGTGTTTCTTATTTCTTTTACCTGCCCTGAAGGAGAGTCATGGGACATGATAATGGAGTTGTCAGGCTGTGTCCTTCACTGAGGCTTTCAGAGCATGACACTGAAAGAGAACTGTAGGTTGATGAAGAGCCTCAGAATTTCTTTTCACACCCCTCTCCTTACAGAGAACACCAACACCACCTTTAGTGTTCCTCATGGGATTCCTGGATGTCCTGCTTGGAACCTGAAAATAGAGGTGCCTCTGGCTATTGGGCACCATAGATTCATCCCCAGCGCCCTTCACCGGATATTGTAGGGCAGTACTGACTTCTGCTAAGCCCACAGAGGATCTTCCTGGACATTGAGGCACCTCAGAGAGAATAAAACAGAGCTCATAAAGAAGACACAGTGTATCTTGTTGAGGAGGAATCTCTGAAACACAGTAGCAGTTTTACTCAGACAAGTCTCACTAATGTGACTATGTTTCCTCCAGGAAAAGGCATCCATACCCAGAGGCAGCAAATGTCCAACAGCAGCTTCCCCACTGAGTTTCTCCTGTTGGCATTTGCAGACACACGCCAGCTGCAGCTTCTGCACTTCGGGCTCTTCCTGGGCATCTACCTGGCTGCCCTCCTGGGCAACAGCCTCATCCTCACATCTATAGCCTGCGACCACCACCTCCACACCCCCATGTACTTCTTCCTCCTCAACCTCGCCCTCCTTGACATGGGCTGCATCTCCACCACTGTCCCCAAAGCCATGGCCAATTCTCTCTGGGACACCAGGGCCATTTCCTATGCAGGTTGTGCTACCCAAGTCTTTTTCTTTGCTGTCTTTGTCGCAGCAGAGTTTTCTCTTCTCATCATCATGGCCTATGACCGCTACATTGCCATTTGCAAACCCCTGCACTACGGGACAGTAATGACCAGCAGAACTTGTGTCAACATGGCAGCAGCTACCTGGGGCAGTACTTTTCTCTATGCTGTGCTGCACACTGCCAATACCTTTTCCCTCCCCCTCTGCCAAGGCAATGCCCTGGACCAGTTCTTCTGTGAAATTTCCCAGATCCTCAAGCTCTCCTGCTCAGATGCCTACCTCAGAGAAGTTGGGCTTATTGTGGTTAGTGTCTGTTTATTATTTGGTTGTTTTGTTTTCCTTGTGCTGACCTATGTGCAGATCTTCAGGGTCGTGCTGAGGATCCCCTCACAGCAGGGCAGGCACAAAGCCTTTTCCACTTGCCTCCCTCACCTGGCCGTGGTCTCTCTGTTCATAAGCACTGCCACATTTGCTTACCTGAAGCCCCCCTCTATGTCCTCCTCCTCCCTCAACCTTTTGCTGGCAGTCCTGTACTCGGTGGTGCCTCCAGCAGTGAACCCCCTCATCTACAGCATGAGGAACCAGGAGCTGAAGGATGCAGTGTGGAAAGTGATGACTGGAGTTTTTGAGAAGCAAATAACTGCATGTCCATTTCATATCACTCTTAATGTAACTCGTTAAAGGCCAAGGAAGATCTTGTTGTTTTCTTTTTTTCGTTTTTCTTTTTTTTTATTTTATTTTTTTTTATTTTTGCCTTTTTTTTTTCTTTTTGCTTTACTACTGAATGTCTCATGTGACTCTGAGACTTGGTATAAAAGAGGTGTATTTAATGGGCAATTAAATATTTAATGTGTATTTAAATAAAAAGATGGTTCCTGCAGTGACTTGCCTGAGATGCTTCCTCAGAGAAAGGTGGTGGCACTTGGCTGTGTGCAGAGGTTGAGGGGAAAAGAGTCCTGGCACAGCAGCAATGCCAGGGAGCCCCAGGGCTTGGTCTGTCCAAATCAGCTCTCCATTTCACCTCCCACACTCTCCTATGGAGCTCTTGTGTTGCTGCAAGGACTGATTGCACTTGTTACTTGTTCATCCAGCTGCTGCGGGCAGTCCTGTGTCTGCAGGCAGGGAGAGGCCAGAGGCACTTCTCTAACACAGCTTGCTCTATACCAGCATCTCCAGTATAAAAGGGGATCTGTTCAGGGCAGTGCCTGAAAGCCCAGCTCTTCTCCCAAAGATGCTCTCATGGATATTTCAAAGGAATGGACTTGAAAGAGGCTCCTGGCTAGGCTTGTTTCTCTGTGGGCTCAGGCAGATAAGATAGGAGTCCCAGGATCATATTTTAGGCAGGGAAGGATGACTCCATTCCTGCCTGTTTGTGCCCAGCACCCATGAGATTTTGACTTCACCGGCCTGTATCCACAGCATGAAAGTCTGCCTTCCTGGGAGAGTTAGGGAGGAGCAGCAGAGCAGGGGCTGGGCTTGGACCTTGTTCTCTGGACACCCTGGCAGATGCTGCCTCAGGCCAACGGTCCAAGAACAGCCCCTTGCAACCACTGTTCCCAGCACTGAGTTCTCACCCCAGCTCACACAGATAGTTTCTTCCTCTGGATATGGACACTAAATGACTACATCAGGAGTCCATGTTTCCCTTGTTCATATGAGACTGCACTCTGTATGGGTGTGGTGAGATGAACCTGAATGAAACCAAGTGCCATAAGCTGTTTCCTAAGGGTGCCATGAATTCCAGTGGGACAGAGAGAGTCTAAAGTTCACTTCCCATTGGCGGTACAGTCCCTTAGAATACCATCTGAATAAAGCAATTCTAGTCATTGTAACTGTCACACCAACTCCTTCTCTGCAGAGTTTGCCTAAAATATACGTTTTCCTAAAGTATATATTCAGTTCTTGAATCACTTTTTCACACATGGGTGGGCATTTCCTTTAGGGTGCACTGAAGTCGCTAAAGGCTGCATGAGGAAACGTGAGTCTGGACATGTAGAAGACCTTCTGAAGCATGAGCTGGTTGGCAGGCAGAGTACCTGAGGGACTGTGAAGGGCATGCACCTGGTGCTCCTAGGTGGGCTGGAAAGAGGCCTCCTGAGCACAACAGCTCCTTGTGACCCTTGTGGATGCTGGCTGTGAGGTCACTTGTGTCCCAGCCCCTGTCTGGACAACAGCAGGGAGGCAGAGACTCTGAGGTCACAAAGGCTTCAGGAAGCTGCCCCCAACAGGGTGACACATTTGGGGAGGTCAGGGGAAAGCTGGGAGAATAAAGGTGGGAAATTTGGGGGAGAGAAGAGGGACTTGGCTAACAAAAAGATCTGGAGGAGGTGAGAGGGGTTCAGGCAAGGCTGTGCTGCTGCAACACTTACTAGGAAAACATCCATGTCAAGCCCTGGCAATATTTCTAAGAAGTAACTGTAAGCCCTACCCCTACATCTAAATGCTATCCCTCTCTCTGCAAGGAATCCACTACTCTTACTCCTAACCCCAAACCTCACCTGGCATGGGTTTGCAAATCCTAAATCCATAAGGCCTTACCATACACTCTTAGCTCATTTCTCACCGTATTCCTCAGCCTTTCATCCCTAGCATTGAATTCCAGACTTAACATGATTCCTCAACAGAGCCCTGAAGAAAATCCCAACATAACATAACATAGTCTCTACACTACACACAGACTGGAACCCAAACCAGTAAACACAGGCCTCCCTCTAATACTCTGCCCAACCACTAACCCTGGAATCCCTAAACCCTAACCTGAACACCTAAGCCCCAAATCCTGCATTCCTGTGGTCTAGTCACCTAACTGAAGCAGTTTGGCCTCATGAGGCTGGGCAGGGCTTGAGAGATCCTGTAGCAATCACTTGGTCTTGGAGGAGGCAGAGGAGGTGACATGGATGTGGTCAGGTCACAGGACTCTAGGAGGAGATGGGTGGGGATGCTCTGCTGAGGTCAGCTGATCCTCAGGGTCTCAGGAGGCAGCAGGAGGTCCATGACTGTACAGGTGTGTGTGTCGGGGCACATTCTCAAAGCTTGTTTGACTATTACTTGAACTCCACAGGCTGGAAATACTGTACTGAGCACTTTGGGGATCTTTCCAGCTCAGAGTAAGGTAAGCACATGCCATGAGCCAAGCTGGAATACCTCTGAGGAGTCCCTTTGGTCCTGGAATCACCAGCGTGTGTGTCACCCAATGTGTCCTGTCAGGAAACGTGTGGGTGTGCAGAGCTGGGCCATGATAGTGTGGTCCCTGTTGCTCTGGGATGTGTGTGTCAGGACAGTGTGTCAGGGCCGTGCTGTCAGGACAGGAGCCTCAGGATGGGGACAGAGGGACTCCTGTCCCCTTGGGTGCTGTGGCTGTTCCTCTGGGTGCAGCCATGCAGAGGTAAGTGCCAGCTTCTCTGTTCCATAGCCTGGGGCCAGTGGGCAGCAGTGGGTTCATTGGGATCCCTCTGGGAGTGGGGTTGCTTTGCAGGTACCACTGAAATGAAGGGTAGAATGTTCTGAGTCCCTCAGCCTGTTTCTTTCTGGATGGGAGAGTGTAATCCATTTCCACAGCTCCCATGTTTTTGGCAGCCCATGTCCAGTTGCATTTCTAGACACCTTGTCCTCAGGTACCCTTTTGGGACCCCTTGTTCCCCAGCACCAAACCTCTGGAGCTGGAGGAGGCCCAGGTGCTGACAGCCAATGCCTGGGGTGTCCTGGAGATGTTGCGTGCTGCTCCCTGCCCCTGCGTTATGGGTAAACCCTGATCCTAGGAGGGGAGGTTGTACCCCCAGACAAAAGGTGACTGGGGTTTCTGCACCAAAGGTGGCAGAGAGGTATCCTTCCTGGGAGGCCTGGCCAAGGTTAGAAGCTGGGCTGACAGCAGGAATGAGGAGAGAACACAGGTTGGGGGGTACCTTGAGATTGACTCGGTGCCCCCTGTACAGACTGGGAGCCCTAGGTGTTTCGGTGCATTTTGGAGGAGCCTGGGGCAGGTGGGCCAGGGGAAAGTATTGGTCAAGGAACATGGGGCTGTTCAAGGGGTGCTGGACTGGGGAGGAACAGGAGCCTTGTGCAGGGCTGGGGGAGGTATGCAAGTGGGCATGGGCAGGGGCAGGGAGCCACTGGGGCAGGAGAAGGTGCTGAGGGCTGTGGGGCAGCAGATGGCTGAGGAGGACTGGAGCTGGGCACTCCCAGCCCAGCGCAGCGCATGGGGACATCCCACTGCCCCAGGGACAGCCCATGGGAGCAGGACTCCCACCCTGGGCTCTGTGACTGTGCCTGATCCAGGGACAATCTGAGACCCTCACTGTGGGGCTCAAAGCTCTCCTGACCGTTCCCCTGTTGATGTTTGAAGGGGCTGCGGAGGTGAGGCTGGCGGATGGCGGCAGTCGCTGTGCTGGAAGAGTGGAGGTGAAACAACAGGGCCAGTGGGGGACCGTGTGTGGTGTTTTGTGGGACAAGAATGATGCTGCAGTGGTTTGCAAGCACCTGGGCTGTGGGGGTGCTCTTGGAGCTCCTCAGTATGGACACTTTGGGCCAGGATCTGGGCCCATTTGGATGATTGCTGTTGATTGTCGTGGCACCGAGTCTGCCCTGTCTGACTGCCCTCACAGAGGACGCAATGAATCCTACTGTTCTAACAGTTCGGATGCTGGAGTGATATGTTCAGGTAATCGCTCAGCCTATTCCCCACATTTTGGGGATGGGACAGGTGAAAAGGGTAACGGCTTACAGGTCAGGGCACTGATAAGCTTGGTCTGTCACTGTTGTTGTCCCACATCCCAAGGAAAAGCCCAGTGGAGCCCAGCCAAGATACCCAAACCCGGACCTGTCCTTGAGCTGGAGCAGTCAACCCTGGGGAGGTGCCCGGGGCTGGGAGAGGAAAGCCCACACCCTTCCCCACTGTGCTGCCTGGTTCCCATCTTTCTCCTCCATTCACCCAGACCCTGTCTGGCAGGCTGGTCCCTATGCCAGGGGAATCTAGAGCAGCTCCCCCAGCCACCAGCTGCCTCGGGGAAGGGCGTGCAATGGCCCAGGACTTTTGAGTTGTACCCCCAGCAGCCAAGAGAACCTCAGCCAAAGCAGAGGGGCTGCTCAGAGGGCAGGAGCACTGGGCTTGGGCAGAGGAGCAGGGTGGAAAGTGGCACCTTGTTCCTGTCCCGGGGTCACCCCATGAGAGCCAGCCCCTGGAGACATGGCCCCTCCAGGCCTTGCTGACCCACTGCTCAGCCTCTCCTGCCTGCCCTGTGCCCCAGGGGCTGTGCCAGCACCTCCTGGCTCTCCTCTCTGCCTGCCCTCACACCAGGAGCTCGTGTCAGCCCAGGGCTGCTCTCTGCCTGCTTTTCGGACCCATGCATGTTAGGTGGCTGGGGACGTGCATGCCCAGCACCGCACTGTCCTGACCGGAGGACCCCCCCTTTGCGGAGGATCCCCCGATGTGCCCCATCTAGCAGGAGCTCCCCAAGAGCCCCAGCATTCGCTGGGAACAGGGGGGCTTTTTGGCAAATTCAAGGATTTCTTCTAACTGGCCTGAGCCTTGTGGGGCAGAGCAGGCTGAAGTAGCCCCGAGTTCCTGGGCCTGTTTCCCTGGGCCCACGTGCTGTGGGTGCTGCACTGCTGGGTCTGGGGCCGGGCAGCCCAGGGACTCCGGGCAACAGCAGTTTGTCTGAGCAGTGCCTGCGGCTGGGGGCTTGGAAAAGAGGACATGGGTGCTGGGCTGGTTTCTGAGGAGCAGCAGGGGGGCCCTGACCTCTTTGTGCCATCAACACCTTCTGAGAGTTGCTAGGATGGCCGTGGGGCTCTACATGTAGTCACCTTAGGGATGAGGTGGGAGGTGGGCATGGAAGTGCCAGAGGGCTCTGGGAACTCACAGGTCTCCTTGGTTGCTCCAGGATTTGTGCGGCTGGTCAGAGGGGACAGCCCCTGCTCAGGAAGTGTGGAGGTCTACGACAGGGACCAGTGGAAAGCTGTCTGTCACGCCCACTTTGGTGCCAAAGCTGCCGAGGTGGTGTGCAGGGAGCTGCAGTGTGGCACAGCCCTGTCTGTCCATGGGGCAGCTCAGCTGGGAGAAGGGGCCGGTCCTGTCTGGGACAGAGAGCTGCAGTGTGTGGGGAATGAATCCGTCCTCTCCTTCTGCCCCACGGGGGCCCCCAAGGACAAGGCCTGCACCCACAGCAATGGCACTCATGTCACCTGCACACGTAAGGACTTGGGGTGGGATGGTGCCAACGGGGGCTGTGGTGGGGGCAGGAGAGCAGGGTGGGAAATGGGCTGTGCTGGCTGGGGGACAGGTGGGTTGGGGTGGTGGTCTGCAGCCCTAAAATAAGAGTGCTGCAGGAGGAGAAAGGCACGCTGTCCCTTTGGCCTCTCCTGCAGCTCCTGTGGGAGCAAGAGCACAAATGTGGCCTCTCTCACCCTCCTTTGTCCTTGAGTACACAGGGTTCAGGCTGGTGAATGGCAGCACAGCGTGTGAGGGCAGGGTGGAGGTCAACATGCTGGGGACATGGGGGACCCTCTGTGCCTCCCGCTGGGACCTCTCGGACGCCCACGTTCTGTGTCGGCACCTCGGCTGTGGCTTTGCTGAGTCCATTCCTGGAGGAGGGCATTTTGGGAGAGGAACCGGCCCCGTCTGGAGAGACTCGTTCCACTGTGACGGGACTGAAGCCCACCTGGGGCAGTGCCCGGTGACTGCCCTGGGGGCCTCGCCGTGCTTCCAGGAGAACGCTGCTGCTGTCATTTGCTCAGGTGAGTGCTGGGCAGTGCTGCAAAGTCCATTTGCCCTGGTGTGTGACAAGGCCATCCACAGCTTTGGACCCCATGGCAGTGCCTTGCTGAATTTTTCCTCTCACCAGGCCTAACTCACCCCATGCCCCTGCGGTTGGTGGGCGGAGGGAGCCGGTGCGATGGGCTCGTGGAGGTCTTCCAGCACGGGACGTGGGGCAGAGTCCTGGATGAGCAGTGGGACATGCAGGAGGCCAGCGTGGTGTGTCGGCAGCTGCAGTGCGGAGAGGCAGAGGCAGCCTACACCCCCGTGAGGGCTGAGCGAGGACGAGGACCTGTGGGTCTGTGTGGGGTGCGGTGTGCAGGGCACGAGGCTGACCTGAGCCTCTGCAACACCTCCCTGCCTCAGAGCATGCCAACAGAAGGGATCATGGAGGACGCGGGGGTTGTGTGCCAGGGTGAGTGGTGCTGCATGTCCCCCGTCTGTGGGGCTGGGAAGGAAGCCAGCCCCTTGATAGCTGGGGTTCTCCCCGCTGCAGGGAGCCGGCGGGTGCGGCTGGTGGACGGGGCTGGGCGCTGTGCCGGGAGAGTGGAGATCTACTACCAGGGGCGCTGGGGCACCGTCTGCGACAACGCCTGGGACCTGGCTGACGCCGCCGTCGTTTGCCGCCAGCTGGGCTGCGGAGGGGCCCTGGAGGCAGCCGGCTCTGCTCGGTTTGGGGAGGGCTCCGGGCAGATCTGGCTGGATGGCGTCAACTGCTCCGGGGCTGAAGCTGCTCTCTGGGACTGCCCTGCCGAGGCCTGGGGGCAGCACGACTGCGGGCACAAGGAGGACGTGGGAGTCAACTGCTCAGGTCTGTGTTTGGAGTGTGTTTCTGGGAACTGGGGACAGTGAGGCCAGGGTGAGGGTAGAGCCAGGTAGGGCCAAGGCCATCAGTGGCTGACATCCAAGGACGTCCCTGGGGCCTTTACTCCTTCCAGAGTTCATGGCCCTGAGGCTGGAGAACAGCGACGGCTGCTCCGGGCGCCTGCAGGTTTTCTACAACGGGACGTGGGGCAGCGTTTGCTCCAACTCCATGACCACCGAGACGGTGTCACTGGTGTGCAAGGAGCTGGGCTGCGGGAATGAAGGGGAACTGAAAACAGATTCTAGCTATGCCGAGCTGTCTGGCACGGCGTGGCTGGATCGCGTGGAGTGTGGGAAGAGCAACAGCTCCTTCTGGCAGTGTCCCTCTGCTTCCTGGGATCCGCAGTCCTGTAATGACAGCTGAGAAGAGACCCACATCATCTGCAATGGTAAATCTGAGCCATCAAGGCACCAGGTCCTGCTTACCACTGGGTATGGTGAAATGCAGAGAAGGAACCCAGAGGGGCTTTGACTTCCTGCATTAGACCCTGTTGCTGCTGGTGGTACAAAGGTGACTTCAGCTCTCAGAGCCACCCATGTTCACCAGCAGCAGTCAACAGCTTGGCTGCCCTTTGCCCCTGTGAGAGGCAGAGACATCTCCAGGAGAGGTCTCATAGGAGACCATGTGGGCATGGGCAGCAGTTTGCACTCTATGAACAGCCTCCTGCTGCTCTGTGAATCAGGGACCCTGTGGGGATGCCTACTCAGTTCCTGCCCACAGTGATGTGTGTGTCCCCTGAACAAACAAACAAACAGGGTGCTTCTGCTGCCCTGATCCAGGCAGCAGGAGCAAGTGTGAGCAGAGGTCAGCTCTGCTCTCTTTTGCACGACCCCTAGAGCAGCCCTTTTCAGCCCAACTTCTCTTTCCTTTGGGACATGGACAGAAAGGCCGCAGGTGGCTGCATGCCCCAACTCCACCAGCTGCACAGGTAGGGAGCTGCCCCTGCACGTGCCCCCCTCACCTGGCAGGGCTGTCCCAGCTCTCCTGGTGCCATGGGACATCGCTGCCTCCCCAGACAGGGAGAAGATCCGCGCTGTGGGAGGCAAGGACGGCTGCTCGGGCAGAGTGGAGATCTGGCACCGCGGCACCTGGGGGACGCTGTGTGACAATGCCTGGGACATGCGGGATGCCGAGGTGGCGTGCAGGCAGCTGGGCTGCGGCTCTGCGGTCTACGCCCTGGGCCAGGCTGCTGCTGGAGAGGGGACGGGCCCCATGTGGCTGATGGAGTGCAGGGGGACGGAGCTGTCTCTGCAGGACTGCTGGGCCCAGCCAGGGGACAGCGGTGCCTGCCAGCATAAGGCAGATGCGGCTGTGCATTGCTCAGGTGAGCAGTGGGGCTGGGAGACATGGCTGGGGGCTTGGCAAGGAGCTGGCTTGGGCATCTGCTCTGCTATATCCTGGCATGGCCCCAGTGCAGGCCCAAGCAAGGGTGTTCCTGCAGAGTGGGGGGCTGGTTGTGGGTGGGGAGCAGCCTCTGTGGGGCTGGATGTGCCAGCACATCCCCTGGGCTGCCTGCACTGTCCTTTGAGCAGCACAGAGCAGTGGTGCTGGGCCCTGTCCCTGCCACCTTGCTCAGCCCCACAGAAGGGACAATTCAGGTGGCAAATTTTGGGGTCATTTGCCAGGGAGGCTGCCTGGTGCCACAGCCCCAGCCTCTCAGCCCAGCTATCCTTCTGCTCCCCTGCAGCTGCACCCAGGACAGCAACATCCCCCCCACAAGCAGGTAAGCTGTCCTTCTCCTGGGGCTGGGTCTGTCCATATTCACGCTGTGACAGACAGCCAGGGGAAGGGGCTTCTTGTTGGGCTGTGAGACTCCCAGGAAATCAAGGGAGCTAGGAGAAGTCTGTGATGGACCCAGCAGGGTGGGACCTGCCCCATCACCCAGCCCTGTCCCTCCCAGCCCCTGCTGCCTTGTGTGGTCAGGAGTGGCATGTCCTGGCCCCAGCCTCTCCCTTGTCTGATGCTGCCCCTGCCATGTTCCTGCCCTTGCAGATCCCCCACAGGGCCGTCCGACCACCAGCAGTGAGAGACTCTCGGTGCCTGTCGTCATCTGCATCATCCTGGGGGCCCTCCTCTGCCTGCTCCTGGCCCTCCTGGCTGGGCAGGTGCGAAGCGCCAGGGCTCAGCGCAGAGGTGGGTCCTTCCCCAGTGGTCCTGGGGGGGAGAAGCCTCCTGGCAGGGCTGGGGGTTTTGGTGTCCTGGAGCACTAAAAGAGAGCCGTGTGCTGCCCCATGTGCTGCCCCACTGAGTGACAAACCATGGGGCACCAGCAGAAAGAGATGGAGAGAGCCCAGAGCCTGAGGCATCAGTTCTGGGGTGAGAAGAGAAATGTGAGAGCTGGGCTGGGTGAGAAGGGGAGGATGCACTGCTGGCAGTGCTCTGGGCAGCACTGGCAGGAGGAGCATGGGGCAGCAGGGTCTATCACCGTTGTGTCAGCCACCCCCCAACAGGGCACGGGCTGTGTTATTGATGTGTGGGGCAGAGATGGAGCAGCTCCATGGGGAGGAGAAATGTGGGAATTGGTTCAGGGTCTGCACTGGGACTTGAGCCAGGGACCAAAGGGGCACAAGGGCTGTCTCCAAAGGGATGGTGTGAGGCTGACTCTGTCCCAGACCATCTCCATGGGGATGCTGCCCTCCCTGGGGTTGTGGCCTCAGTGCCAACACAACACAGTGGGGCTGTGCTGTGGGGACAGCCCTGTGCTGGCCTAGGGAATTTGGCTGAGGGAGCCCAGTGGGTTCCTGTCCCTCTCTGCCCATTCCCAGATCAGCCCTGCCTCTGTCCTCAGGCTCTGGGAGAGCTGGGGAGCCCTTCCCTGAGGCCGTGTACGAGGAGATCGCTTACAGCCTGGCGTGGGAGAAGCGGCCGAGGTTCAGTCTCTCAGGTGGGTGTATGCTCCTGAAGGGGCACTTTCTCTCTGCCTCAGACCAGGGCTGTGTCCTGCAGCTCCTGCCCATGGTCCCTGAAATGGTTGGGCCATGGCGTCTGTGGGAGAGCATCCAGGTATTGGCCCCCACAAAGGAGCTTCCTCCGCACCAGCTCTGCCCATCCCAGAGGGGACAGCCCCTCTCTGCTGGGCCCTGCACCCTGGGGACATCCAAGGGCTGAGTTAAGTGGCTGTTCCAGGGCAACTCTGGGAGCCCCTATGAGATGGGCTCATCCTAGGGTAGCAGGGGTGGTCTCCTTCCCACTCTATCCCAGCTCTGTGGGTGCCCATCCCCAGCAGTGCTGACTACCAATCAGGGCAGCAGGGATCATCCCATAGCACCCACTGCAGCTCTCTGCAGGCTCCTTTTCAGAGGGGTCCCTGACCCAGCTGCAGCCCTACCCCAGGCACATGAGCAGGAGGATGGGCTGGGGCCAGCTGCAGGGATAGAAGGGGAGGGAGAGGAAGGGCTCCATCTCTCCTCCCTGCAGACAGACAGACAGCAGTGCCACTGAGTGCCACTTTCAGAGCTGGAGGGACGAGGGCTCTGCTTTGGCCCTGACACCAGCAGCATGTCAGCGCTGTGTCCCCATACACCCTCCCATCCTCTGCTCTGCACGACAAAACACAGCATTCCACCAGCTACTAGGAAGAAAATTAATTCTGTGCTAACTGAAACCAGGACAGTTATGTTTTGGCTTAGGATGAGAATAATGCTGATAACATCTCGATGTTTTAATTGTTGCAGAGTAGTGCTTATACTAAGCCAAGGACATCTCAGCTTCTTGCTCTGTCCTGCCAACAGGCAGGCTGGGGGTGCAGCAAGAGCTGGGAGGGGACAGACCCAGGACAGCTGACCCAAAGTGGCCAAAGGGGTATTCCATACCATCTGACGTCATGCTAAACAATATATAGGGGTGGCTAGCCAGGGGAGGGAGCCGGACTGCTCGGGGTTAGGCTGGGCATTGGTCAGCAGGTGGTGAGCAATTGCATTGTGCATCACTTGTTTGTACACATTATTACTAGTAGTACTATTATCATCATTGTTATTATTATTATTATTGTTATTATTACTTTTCCTGTCTTATTAAACTGTCTTTATCTCAACTCATGGTCTTCACTTTCCGTTTCTCTCCCCCATCCCAGAGAGGGAAGGGGGAGGGTGAGCGAACAGCTGCGTGGTGTTTAGCTGCTGGCCGGGTTAAACCACGACAATGGGTCCGGATGGGATTCATCCCAGAGTGCTCAGAGAGCTGGCTGACATTATCACAGGGCCTCTCTCAATTATTATAAGAGTCTTGGGAACATGGAGAGGTCCCAGTTGGCAAATGTCGTGCCAGTTTCAAGAAGGACAAGAAAGAAGACCCTGGTAACTACAGGCCTGTTAGTCTCATGTCAGTGCCTGGTAAAAGGATGGAGAAGATTGTTCTGGTAGCTATTGAAGTGTGCTTGGGGGACAATGCAGTCATTGGTCCCAGTCAACATGGGTTCGTGAGAGGTAGGTCCTGTTTGACAAAATTGATTTCCTTTTATGATAAGATCACCCATCTAATTGATCAAGGGAAACCAGCTGATGTGATCTTTTTGGATTTCAGTAAAGCTTTTGTCACAGTTTCACATATGATCCTACTGGACAAAATGTCCAGCATATAGCTGGACAAAAATATCATACCTTGGGTGAATAACTGGCTGATGGGTAGGACTCAAAGAGTTGTGGTAAGTGGCTCCGCATCAGGTTGGCAGCCAGTCACCAGTGGGGTCCCTCAAGGCTTCGTTTTAGGGCCAGTTCAATTAAATGTTTGTATAAACAATTTGGATGTAGGACTAGAAGGTGTTTATAGCTAATTTGACTATGATACTAAACTGGGAGGAGTTGTTGACTCTGTTGAGGGTGAAAATGCCTTGCAGAGAGATCTGGACAGATTAGAGAGTTGGGTGATCACCAACTGCATGAAGTTTAAGAAGACCAAGTGCTGGGTCCTGCTGGTCACTAAAGAGAATAGATCAGCACCTGCCCCTCCACTCCCCCTCATGAGGAAGCTGTAGACTGTGATGGGGTCTCCCGTCAGCCTCTTCTTTCCCAGGCTGAACAGTCCAAGTGACCTCTTCCGCTCCTCATACATCTTCCCCTCTAGGTCCTTCACCTTCTTCATTGCCCTCCTCTGGACACTCTTCTATAGTTTCATGTCCTTTTTGTACTGTGGTGCCCAGAACTGCACACAGTATTCGAGGCGAGGCCACACCAGCGCAGAGTAGAGCAGGACAGTCACTTCCCTCAACCAACTAGCAAAGCTATGCTTGATGCACCCCAGGATATGGTTGGTTCTCCTGCCTGCCAGGGCACACTACTGGCTCATATTCAGCTTGCTGTCAACCACAACCCCCAGATCTCTCTCTGTGGGGCTGCTCTCCAGCGTCTAGTGCCCCAGTCTGTAAGCATAGCCAGGGTTGCCCCATCCCAGCTACAGGACCCAGCACTTGCTCTTTTAAAACTTCATGCAGTTGGTGATTGCCCAGCTCTCCAATCTATCTCTGCAAGGCTTTTCCACCTTCAATGGAGTCAACAACTCCTCCAAGTTTAGTATCATCAGCAAATTAGCTCAAAACACCTTCTAGTCCTACATCCACATTGTTTATAAAAACATTTGGGTAGACCCATGTGGAGCTAGGAGTTGGACTCAATGATCATTATGTGTCCCTTCCAACTTGGGATATTCTATGATTCTATAGTAATATTCATAGTTATGAACATAAATATACATAACTATGGGCATATATATAGGAAAAAAAAAAATCCCTGATTAATTTCTGGCAATTTCCAAATGCCTCTTGAACACTGACAGGCATGGGGCATCAGCCAGGTATATAGGGAGCCTATTCCACATTTAACCACCCTCACAGTACAAATTTTTTTCCTGATGTCCCATCTGAACATCCTCTTGCACAGCTTTGTGCCATTCCCATACCTTCTGTGGTCAGTTACCAAGGAGAAAAGGTCATCACCTCCCTCAGCACTTCCCCCACTCAGGAAGATGTTGAGGACAATGAGGTCACCCCTCAGCCTTCTTTTCTCCAGACTAGACAACCCAAGTGTCTTCAACCTCTTCTCATACCCTTTAACCAGCATTCCCCCTTTTCTATTGGTTTCCAGACCAACAAGTCCCTGATCAGATAATCTCACTGGAATAAATATTTTCTCTCTCTCCCGTGCTACCTTCAGTCAGTGTGATTGACCAGGTCTGGTTCCCTCACTGCCTCCTTTATCAATTGTCAGTCAGGTTTGTGTCCTCAGATGTTTTGTGGTTTATCCCCAGCTGTTAGTGAAGTACAATGCAGCCACTGTCTTCCTGACTCTCCTTAACAGAACCGGGGGAGAAAAATAGGAGAAAGATAGGGATAGAATCTTTATCAGGGATTGTAGCTCTAGGAAAGGGGTAATCCCTTTAAACTACAAGACAGTACATTTACATTAAATCTAAAGAAGAAAATCTTCACTGGGAGGTTGGTGAGGGACTGGAACAGGTTGCCGAGAGAAGTGTTGGATGCCCCCTCCCTGATAGTGTCCAGGGCCAGGATGGATGGGACCTTGAGCAACACTAGTAGGATTTGTTCCTGCCCATGGCAGGGGGGACTGGAACTTGATGGTCTTTGAGGTCCCTTTAACCCAAAGCATTGTATGTTTCTATGACTCTGTGGGCTGACAAGTGGTTTTGTAGCATATGTAGACAGAGAGATTTGAGTTTCTGCAGAAAAGTCATGTCATCTCTTCCCCCACACACACTCCACAGCATCCCACCAATATCTACAAGTGCTTGGAAGAGGTGGTATTCACCCTGCCTTTCACGTTGAGGGTGTCTGATCACATAATGGGACAAGAATAGATGATTCTCTTGCCAACAACTTCTATGGAATTAGGAGCAAAGACAGCACTGGAAATAAGTCCCGATCAAAACTTTAGAGAAGTGATTGTATCCCAAAAGACTGCTTGAGTATGATTCAAAGTTGATTTCCCTGGAGTCCCAGGGACTTGTCAAGAGCTCCCTGTTCTGATTGTCAAGAGCTCCCAGTGCTGATGAGCTGGGACAGGCTCCTGGGCCCAAGGGGAGCTCCTGGCAAGTGGGCAGTGAGACAGAGACAGCTCTGCCCAGGAGCAGCTCCTCTGCACAGATCAACAAAGCTGGGGGCACTGCCTGCAGGGGACAAGGGTGGCTGAGAGAAGGGAGGGAGATGTTAAAGGCAGTGTGGAGGGGGGATGCTGAGAGCTCACTGCAGGAGAAATCTTCACAACCCTGAACAGAGTAAGTCTGTGGCTACAGGGCAACGCAGCTGTTGTTTCTGGTGCCATCTCCAGATTTGCTGGCAAATCCCACAGCCTTTGGGATCTTTCAGGAGGACTCAGGACTCAGGAGGAGCTTTTTGGATAAGAGGAGAATGACAAGTTCCAGAGCAGGGATTACCTTCCAAAGCTGTCAGAGGGACAAAACATGAGGTTTCCTTCTTGTGGGGCAGCTGCAAGTTGTGCAGCCGGGCGTTTAGACAGGGGTGGTCAGGGCTGTGGTGCAGAGCAGGGTCCCTGCTGTGCCCCAGGGAATGTGTGCCGGGGCAGGGCCTCTGCTGCCTGCCAGGCTCAGCACTCAGCCTGCCTGGGCAGCTGCCCAGGACATTGCGGGGAGAAGCTGTGGGAGGAAGGAGGCCACCCAGAAGGGTAAGGGGGAGTCTTTCTGCTTCCCAGAGCCTGCTACCTGGGGCAGGTATCTGTCTCAGAGACCACCACCAGTCCCTGGTGGTCTTTATCATGTACCTACAGGGCAGTACTGACCCTTCCAGAGAGTGAAGTTGACTAACCTGGTCTCTTAGGCATTCTTAGGCAACCAAATCCAAAGCTCCAGGCAGAAGCATGTATTCTTCCCTGGAAAAGGCAGTGTGTCTTGTTGAGGATGTTTCAATGAGGTATGGCTTAGGTTTTGCTCAGAAAACACTATCTAACTTGCCTCTTTAAATTCCTCCATAAATAGGCTGCTATGCCCAGAAGCAGCAAATGTCCAACAGCAGCTTCCCCACAGAGTTCCTCCTCCTGCCATTCGCAGACACACACCAGCTGCAGCTCCTGCACTTCGGGCTCTTCCTGGGCATCTACCTTGCTGCCCTCCTGGGCAACGGCCTCATCCTCACAGCCATAGCCTGCGACCACCGCCTCCACACACCCATGTACTTCTTCCTCCTCAACCTCGCCCTCATCGACTTGGGATCCATCTCTACCACTGTTCCCAAAGCTATGGCCAATTCCCTGTGGGACACCACAGCCATTTCCTTCTTCGGTTGTGCTACCCAGGTCTTTATGTTTGTCACATTTGTCACAGCAGAGTTTTCTCTTCTCACCATCATGGGCTATGATCGCTACGTTGCCATCTGCAAACCCCTGCACTATGGGACAATAATGGACAGCAGAACTTGTGTCAACATGGCAGCAAGTACCTGGGGCTGTACTTTTCTCTATGCTGTGCTGCACACTGCCAATACCTTTTCCCTTCCCCTCTGCCAAGGCAATGCCCTGGACCAGTTCTTCTGTGAAATTCCCCAGATCCTCAAGCTCTCCTGCACTGATGCCTATATCAAAGAGGCTAGGCTTATTGTGGTTAGTGCCTCTTTATTATTTGTGTGTTTTGTCTTCCTTGTGCTGTCCTATGTGCAGATCTTCAGGGTTGTGATGAGGATCCCCTCACAGCAGGGCCGACATAAAGCTTTTTCCACATGCCTCCCTCACCTGGCCGTAGTCTCCCTTTTCACCAGCACTGCCATATTTGCCTACCTGAAGCCCCCCTCCATGTCCTCCTCCTCACTGAATCTTTTGCTGGCTGTTCTGTATTCGGTGGTGAGTCCAACAGTGAACCCCCTTATCTACAGAATGAGGAACCAGGAGCTGAAAGATGCGGTGTGGAAAGTGATGAATGAGTGTTTTTCAGAAGGAATAAACTGCCTGTCTTAGAATCATAGAAACATAGAAACACAGAAACATAGAAACATAGAACTGCCTGGTTTAGAAGGGACCTCAAAGATCATCTAGTTCCAACCCCCCTGCCATGGGCATGTATGCCACCCACTAGATCAAGTTTGCCAGGGCCCCATCCACCCAGGCCTTTTAGAGCTCCAAGGATGGGGCATCCACAAGTTCTGTAGGCAACCTCTTACAGTGCCTCACCACCCTCTGAGTGAAGAATTTCCTTCTAACCTCTAATCAAAATCTCTGCTCTTTTAGTTTAAAACCATTCCCCCTTGTCCTGTCATTATTTGACTGAGCAAAGAGTTGTTCTCCATCTTTTATTATGCCCCCTTTAATTACTGAGAAGATGCCATCATCACAGACAGCCCCTCGTAACCACCGTTCCCTGCACTGGGCTTTTGCCCCAGCTCAGACAGGTGGTTTGTAGGCAATGAATTCACCCTAATGCCTTCTCTTCTGCAGGCTGAACCACCCCAACTCTCTCTGCCTTCCTTCATAGGAGAGGTGCTCCAGCTCCTTGATCATCTTTGTGGACCTGTTTTAATAGATCAACATCCGTCTTGTGCTGGGGCACCAAACCTGATTTCAGTACTCCAAGTAGGGCCTCACAATAACAGAGTAGAGGGGAACAATCACCTCCCTCAACCTGCTAGCCACTCATCCTTTGATGAATCCTAGGATGCAGCTTGCCTTCTGGGATGCAAACACACACTGATGGCTCATGTTGAACAGTTCATGTCCACCAGAACAAGAATCTCCTCTGCAGAGCTGCATATCATTCATAATGTAACTCATTAAAGGCCCAGATGCAGGTTTGTTTTTTATTTTGTTTGAGTATAATTTCTTCTTTATATTACTTGTGAAATTATTGTCCACAAAGAAATGTCTTTGTTCATATTCTTTCATTTAAGTATCTACATGTCCCATGTGACTCCCGGACTTGGTGTAAACAAGGAGGCAGGCTCTCTGTGTATTTAAATAAAAAAAAAAACGACCCTGCAGTGATATGCTTGCCCGAGATCCTCCCTCAGAGACCTGCAGTGAAGCTGCAGGGGCACTTGGCTGTGTACAGGGGTGGAGGGAAGAAGTGTCCTGGCACAGCAGCACTGTCAAGGAGCTCCAGAGCTTTGTCTTTCCCAAGCTGCTCTCCCTTTCACCTTGTACTCTCCTACAGAGCCCTTGTGTTGCTGCGAGGACTCGTTGCTCTTGTTGTCTCTTGCTCACCGTGCTGCTCTGGGGCAGTTCTGTGTCCACAGGCAGGGACAGGCCAGTGGCAATTCTCTAATACAGCTGGCTCCGTACCAGCATCTGCAGCATAAAAGGGGATCTGCTGAGGGCAGTGCCTGAAGGCTCAGCTCTTCTTCCAAAGCTACTCTCATGGATATTGCAAAGTAAAGATAACTTTTTGAAGTATAGATATAGTGCTAAATCTGGGTGGGAACAGGCAAAGGAGAGCTCTGCAACTGCAGGGAACACAGCAGGTACAGGGAAAGCAGTTTGCTGCATTGTCATACCTCAGTTGACATTTTGTAGACTGAATACAATGAATCACCCCAAAACATCTAATGACATTGGAAATAAGTTGGATGCAATGATCCTCATGGGTCCCCTCCATCTTGGCTATTCTGTGAGTCTCTGACTCTGAAGAAGGCCGGCTATCTGTGCGCACCCTCCATGGCCAAAGAACCACTTGTGTGTGAGGCAGTCAGCGGCAGTGCCCCCCACCAGCTGGCTCTGCCTCCCCAGCCTGACCAGCACGGCCCTGCAGAGTGCCTCACAGCCCCATGCACCACAGACTCCTCGCTCTGCAGAGCAGCACCGCCAGCTGGGGGGCTGTGGGCAGCATGGGCAGGGGCTGCAGGAATGGCTGCTCAGGCCAGCCCAGAGGTGCTGGGCTGGGGCAAGGCTGTGTGGAACATGGGGTGTCCTGGGAGAAGAGCAGGGCGCTGTGTGTATGCAGTGGTGCTGCCTGAGGAGCCCCAGGGCCAGCAGTGTGGTGCTGTTCCGGGGAATACGGCTGGCCTGGGTGGTTGCAGGCTTCCCTGGTGAATAGCATAAGGGGGTATCTCCTGCAGATGGCAGCAGCAGGGACACTGCACTGACCCCCACTTCTCCATTTGATGCTTTGTTGCCATCCCAGCCTAAGCTGCTCTGCTGGGCTGGGCTGGGCTGGGCTGGGCTTAGCTGGGGAGACTAGAGGCAGGTGTGGAGAGCTGGGGAGGGTCTGGGATGTGCTGGCCTCCTAGGAAACACAGGGAGGACCAACAGGGTGGACACTGCCACTGTCCATTTCCACATGCCTCCCTCACCTGGCTCTGGTCCCCCTGTTTGTGAGCACTGGCTTGTTTGCCTACCTGAAGTTCCCTTCATTCTCCACCCCATCCACGGACCTGCTGGTGGCAGTTCTATACTCATCCACGAATCTTTTGCTGGTGGTTCAGTACTCAGTGGTGCCTCCAGCAGTGAACTCCCTCGTCTACTTCATAAGGAACCAGGAGCTCAAGGGTGCAGTGAGGAAACTCTTTGAATACATGCTTCAAGCAAGTATTTGCAGACATTCTTCTTCTACATTAATCATGTGCCTACAATCATTTCAGGACTCTGACGTTTTCTGAAATGAACTGTTAGGACAATTTTCTTTAATTTTTATTTATTTATTAATACTGTCTAAAGCTGGTGAATTTGACTTACTTTTATTCTTAGTGTCTGCTATGTTAGTTTTTTTTGTTTTTTTTTTTTTAAATTTTGACCCAATCCTCTAATGTACTTATAGAACTGGGCTTCTTGTGCAGATAACGACAATAAAGAAGAGAGCAGAATAGAATTTTACTGGTCTCATGTCCCATCTCCTCCCATCTCTTCTGCACCTGCGGGAGCTGCCCCAGCATTCACGAAGAGCTCAGACCAAGAGCCCAGCTGCCACATGGAGGAGCAGCCCCAGTGGCCTTTGGGGCTGTCCCTCACTGCCCACTGGGCTCTGCCTCTGTGCTGCCTGCAGGTCACGGCTCCTGCTTCCCTGGAGCCACGGCCATGGCCAGCAGCAGGAAATGGCTGTTTCCCTGCTGCTCTCTTTTGGCTTCCACTTTGTTCTCTTGTTCCTTTGCATTTCTCCTAGCCCTCAGATCTCGTGTACTTTGGTGACAGTCTTGATGTCTCCACAGTGGCATCTCTGCCGCATCTCTGCACTCATCTTCCAAAGATAGTGTCAGAAATACAGCCCAGTTCACCTTCCCTGGACAGGCCTGTTACTTTTCTGGGCTTCACCATCGATCAGAGTCACACAGAGATCACTGAAGGACTGCGAGATGCCTTCTGGATTGCACATAGCCTAGCAAATAGTAGCTGGCCTTTCACTGGCCTGGGAGTGTCCCATAGGTGCTGGGACTGATGGCAAATGGTATCCTGGAGGGGAATCTGGAGCTGTCCTGTGCCTGGGCCAGGCCTCTTGTGCTGGCCTGGGGAGTGGGGCTGGACCTGTGGGACACAGACACTCTGTGCTGGGGATCTCCCAGGCAAGAGACCAGGAGTCCTACAGCTTCACAGACCTCCATTTCCAGAGCCATGGCTGGCCCCAAAGGATTTACATCCTTCAGATGAATTTTCAGGATCTATATTCATCACAGGAGAAGAAATACTGATGGTCACCTGTACTTGCATTGTCATCGCTTTGTCCATCATGGTGTACTCCCTCATCTTCCAGGTACTTCCACCTACCTTGAACAAACAATCCCTGTTGAATGTCCCCTTTCCAGATGCCTGTCTGGACCTATGCACTTCCCATGGTTCTCCTGCTTTGTCCTCCCCTTACTCTTTGATCATTCAGACTGCTCTCACTGACCCAGTTGCTGCTTTGAGCTTCATTGAGTTCAAGCTTGCCCATCGATTAGCGGTCTGCGTAATTGTTTCTGTAGCAAGCTCCTCAACATTTATTGTTGAATTAAGATCATATGGAATAATAATAATCTTAATACCTGTAATTTCTTATCAATCAGTATAAAATATTTAATTTACAGTCATGCTTTTGTGAGGATAAGCCAGTGAGATAAACCTGACTGGAGACATACAAAATCACAGAATCACAGAATTTCTAGGTTGGAAGAGACCTCAAGATCATCGAGTCCAACCTCTGACCTAATGCTAACAGTCCCCACTAAACCATATCCCTAAGCTCTACATCTAAATGTCTTTTAAAGACCTCCAGGGATGGTGACTCCACCACTTCCCTGGGCAGCCTGTTCCAATGTCTAACAACCCTTTCGGTAAAGAAGTTCTTCCTAACATCCAACCTAAAACTCCCCTGGAGCAACTTAAGCCCATTCCCCTTTGTCCTGTCACCAGGCACGTGGGAGAATATACCAACCCCCACCTCGCTACAGCCTCCTTTAAGGTATCTGTAAAGAGCAATAAGATGAGGAACTTGTTTTTCTGTTTGGAAAATTGCTGCATGTTTTCCTGTTGATTGTTTTGAAATAGGGAAAAACCCTTCTGTGTGCAGCCAGGTCTCTAAGGAAAGCAGGTGGGAGCTGGTGCAAAGGG
Source organism: Anas platyrhynchos (assembly GCF_047663525.1). NCBI lineage: Eukaryota > Metazoa > Chordata > Aves > Anseriformes > Anatidae > Anas > Anas platyrhynchos. The sequence continues at coordinate 1,091,753 of NC_092619.1, read as the reverse complement.
GCTTTAACATCCAGCTGCAGACTTCAGTGCAGAAGTCTGTTGTAAGGAAAAGTGATGCAAACGCCAGGTGGCCAATGGGAGAAGTGTCAGGGTTGGGGTGGTGAGGAGCAAGGTTGTCCATGCACTGTCAGGCCTCAAGAGTCTGCTTTTCCTCCCTATGGACGTCTCCATAGGAGAAGCCCTGGATTAATATCAATTGAAGAAAGATGCTCAAAACTGAAATGCAACATAATTCATCCTTTAAAATTAGAAGAGGTATTTATTAGGTGCTTCTTGAAATCTTCCTCCTTAACTACACCATGAAAGCTCTCCAATTAGCTGTTCAAGTCTTGAGGATATGAATAACACTATGGAAGACATATGGTTCCTTAGGTGTTTCTTCCTTTTAATGAGTTCCATGGTGGATTTTGGTGCTCAGTATGTGAACATCAGGTACTGAGAGGAGAATGATGCAATTGCTTGAGAAAGTAAAGTCAGAAGGAAAAGTTGAAGTGACTTGGAGTATTAATGGGCCCCACTGAGGGCTGTTACCAAGAGATTCTCCTCAGGGACTTGTTAGGGCAGAGAATTGGAGACCATGATTACAGATAGGCAAAGCACTGTGCTGAGAAAAGTCTGGGTTTGTTGTGCTGAAGTAAAAGGGCCAGGTCCTGACTCCAGCCACTGGAAGGGAATGTCCTGCACTCCCATATCTGGCTCAGGGCTTTTGCTGGCAGTCTGTGGGGTGTGGTGGGCAGTGTGATGCCATAAGAAGAACAGTGGTATGACTCCTTCCTGCCTCTACACAGGGTCTCAAGAAAGCAATAATCCCCCTTGCAATGACTTTCATCTCCTCAGAAGCTCTATCCAAGGGGACAAAAATGTCAGGGCTGCTGGGGCCTTCTCTTTTTGACAGCACCCACCTCTTTTTCCTCTCCAGACTTTCCTATGCTGCCCCACACTTTGCCCTATTTCCTTGAAAGCTGAAGACACCCATCTCTGTTCTTCACCTTGCACTCATGCACTCATCCTGGCATTTCCATCATTTCACCAATGTCTCGTCAACCCTCACCAGCTGTTCCTTCAAACACAAAGCCATGGTCTGATCAAATACACTCTTTGGTGACCTCTAGCACCACAGCACAACCCTTTGAGGGACATTTCGTCTTCTTCATGGCCAGTGCCAACCTTCCAAGGTGCACTTTCTGGCAGGTTTTTCTCTCCTGCTCTTTTCTACTACCAAGGAAAGCTCCATCAGGGTGGAAACCACTCCTGAAGTAGGCATCGCAACCTGTCATCCTTCTTGCAGTCTGTCAACTAACCAGACAGAAGTCACCTCACCAGGATCTTCCAAGCCATGGTCCGGCTGCTGACCTTACAGACTTTTCTGCAGACACACCTAAGCCTTGTGCCTGCTGCTGTCCAGTCATGGACTCAAGCAGAAGGGACAGGACAACCCATATGTGGGCCTTCTTTCTGTCTGGGTCCTCCTGGGTATGTGGGCAGAGGGGATCCCACAGTCAGCATGCCAACCAGGTGCCTTCTGCTGGCCTACCAGGACCACTGGCAGATGTCAGCTGAAAACTACAGTTCCTGGGTAGAAATGTGACCTGTTCGCTGCTTCAGACAGAAGTGACCTCACAGTCCCGTTCTGTGACACATTCCTGCTGCTGCCCTATCAACTGCAGAGACAGAACTGACCTCACAGTCCCTTTCACAGGCCAATTCCTCCTGATGGTTTGGGAGATCCTGAGGCAGAGCTGAGCTCATCAGAGCATTCCCACCCATCTCCTCCTTGTGGCCTACAAGCTGATCAAATCCATGGCCATTCACATTCATTTTGAATGCCATGTGACTGCATAGCAATCTCACGGTTCCTGCCCTGCCCCGAGAGAACAAGAACCTATGTTAAGGGTTAGGAAAAGGGTTGCATGTGAGAAGGTTAATGCACAGGAAGACAGGCTTTGGATGATAGTTGTTCATGAATGGCATTAGGGACTATGGCAAACCTTTCTGGGTGAGAGATTAAGCAGATCTTTAGTGGGAGGGTTTGGTGTTCTGCTTGTGGTGTCAGGTCTGTGGTTAGGGTATGGGCAAGCTCTTTGCGTTAGGGTTTTGTTTAGCTCTGCAAGAAGACTAAGGTTAAACAGAGTATTTTAATGCTAGTGTTAAGTGCAGGGATGAGGGTGAGCAAGAGAAGAAAGGTAATTGAAAGGGGTTATGGACTAATTTTGGCTTCAGGGGTTATTGTGGTCAAAAATTAGAGCAGTGGATTCCTGTCAGCATGTAGAGTGGCATTTAGATTTGGATATTAATATAACAGATTAAAAAAGGGTAATGGCCTCACATGACTGCTTTAAGTCAGCTTTATGGTGGGATCAGCATTACCTGAATGTTCTTACCTCTCCAAAATCATTACCTTCTGCTATCTGAGCTCTTCTTTCCTCCCCCAAATCTCACATCTCTCCTGGCCAGGCTCCTCCTGCCTTTCCTATATCAGTCATCTTCTTAGTGGCAGCTTTCTGATGGCTTTCATGAACTCAAGAGTATCTGTCTCACCTCTGTTGGCTACTCTGTTCCCAATAAAGAAGCAGCTCCTAAGCCAGCACTGAGAAGGACACAAAGGCTGTCAGAATACCCTGTGCAATGTGCCCAGCAGCTCTGCAACACCACAAAAGTGTGCTTCCTGCCTACATGTTTTGGTTCTAGAATGGTTCCTATGGACCCAGGGTAACGTCTTCCATGGCTTCATGAAGGCTTTGTGTTCCCCCAGGCATCTGGGAGGCAGTGGCCTCCAATGTGTAGAAATTTGAAATCAGCCCTGAAAGATGAATGAGTCAAAAACCAAACCTCTGATATGACAACACCTCTTCAAGACCTCTTCCTCAATGGGGCCTATCAGGTACTTATGAAGAGAGGATCTCAGAGACTATTTGTAAAGCAGGTGCATCTGCTGGCTTATGGAGACCAGCAGATGTGAGCCTAAAGGCATAGATCCCAGCCAGGAGTCAAGGGATGACCTGTCAGCTGCTTCAGAAAGAAGTCAACTCACAGGCTGTTTAACAGCCATTTACTTCCTACTGGACTTTCTGGACTTACTGAAGTTTCTGAAGCACCACTGCCCTTGTAATACCATACTTATAAAACACTCCCTTCTTGGGCCAGAATCTGCCCAGGTAGAAGTGAGCTGGTTGTGATCCTTCCAGCCCATGGCACTGCTGCTGGACTCCCAGCCTCTCTGACGCACAGCAGCTAGTTCCACCAGATCATCCCCCTTCCACCAGATCAGGGGGATGGGTACCCAGAGAACAACTGGTCTTGCTGCTAAAGTCTCAGGCAAAGAAGGCGTTAAGCACCTCAGTCTTTTCCTCATCTCTTGTCACTAAGTTTCCTCCTGTTTCCAGTAAAGGATGGAGATTCTCCTTAGTCCTCCTTTTTGTGTTTCTGTATTTATAAAAACATTTTCTGTTATCTTTAAGAGCAGTAGCCAGAGTGAGCTCCAGATGAGCTTTGGCCTTTCTAATTTTGTTCCTGCACATCCTCTTAAGATCCTTATAGTCCTCCTGAGTGGCCTACCCTCTTTTCCAAAGGTCCTAAACCCTCTTTTTCTTCCTAAGCTCTAGCCACAACTCTCTGTTCAGCTCTCTGTTCTTCCATACTGCCTGGACTTTGGGCACATGGGGATGGACAGTCTGCTCCTGAGCCTTGAAGATTTCCTTCTTGAAGAGAGTCCAGCCTTTCTGGACTCCTCTGCCCTTCAGAACTGCCTCCCAAGGGACTCTGCCAACCAGTGTCCTGAACAGCTCAAAGTCTGCTTGTAGAATGCCTCATCTGTCTCCTCATCGTGGTTTGGCGGTCAATAAGATATCCCCACCAGGATGCCTGCCTTATTGGCCTTCCCTCTGACCCTGACTCATATGGACTCAACAATATCATTCCCAGATTGAAGTTCTGCAACATCAAAACACTCCCTAATATAGAGAGCCACACCACCACCCCTTCTGTTCTGTCTCTTCTGAAGAGCCCATAACCAGTCATTGCAGCACTCCAGTCATGGGAGTGGTCCCACCACATTCCAGTGATGGCAACCAGGTCACAGCATGCCTTTTATTTCTTTTACTTCTTTGCTATTGAGCAATGGCTACAGTTATATTATATTGTACATGCAATAATAAAATCTCTGTTTATGGCCCAGAGGAATTAGGCACGTCAAATGTCACTCAGATGTCACTCTGCCATCTCCAATATCACCTGGTGTCTGCCTCTGAACAGCTCCCTCCTGCCTCTGTCTGCATTCAGTGTGCTGGGAGCTGAGACAAGCAGCTTACATGCTGCCTGGTTTGTGCCCACCTGAACCAAGGCAAGAGGAATCCCAACTCCTGTGAGCATCTGTGAGGCATGGGAGAGGAAGATAAGCCCCCTTCTAGCCTCTGAACTGCAAACAAAGTATGAGATGCCTGGTTTGACTCAGCTGAAACCCTTCCCTGAGCAGGGGGAGGGAGATTCTTGGGTGGGTGTTCTGCCCAAAACCAGGACATGGAACGGTGATCCTTGGACATCATACCTATTCTGAAATGAAAAAGGACAGTGCTCCCTCTACAATGGAGGGAAGGAACATAAATGATTACTTTAGTGTTTTTCAAAGTTGATTCCCCTGGAGGCCCAGGGACTTGGCAAGAGCTCCCTGTGCTGCTGAGCTGGGCCGGGCTCCTGGGCCCAAGGGGAGCTCCTGGCAAGCGGGCAGCACTGCAGAGAGACAGCTCTGCCCAGGAGCAGCTCCTCTGCACAGTGCAGAAGGGCTGGGGGCACTGCCTGCAGGGGACAAGGTTGGCTGAGAGAAGGGAGGGAGATGTAAAAGGCAGTGTGGAGGGGGGATTCTGAGAGCTCACAGCGGGAGAAATCTTCACAGCCCTGAACAGGGTAAGTGTGTGGCTACAGGGCCATGCAGCTCTTGTTCCTGATTCCATCTCCAGATTTGCTGGCAAGTCCCACAGCCTATGGAATTTTTCAGGAGCACTCTCAGAGTTTCTCTACTGCAAAGGAGTATGACAAACTCTAGAGCAGGGCTTGCCTGCCCAAACTGTCAGAGGGACAGGACATGAGGGTTCCTTCTTTAAGGGCCAGCTGCAGGCTGTGCAGCCAGGGTGCAGGCAGGGGTGGCCAGGGCTGTGGTACAGAGCAGGGTTTCTGCCATGCCCCAAGGGCTGTGTGCCGGGGCAGGGCCTCTGCCGCCTGCCAGGCTCAGCACTCAGCCTGCTCAGGGAGCTGCCCAGGGTATTATGGGGAGAAGCTGTGGGTGGAAGGAGTCCCCTTACAGTACAGGGTAGGGCAGCGTCCTGCTAGTGCCCAAAAGGCTCTTGCCTGGGGAAGGCTTCTTCAGAGCTCCACAGCACCCCCAGGGAATTTTGTGGGGAGATTCTTGTCAGGGAAGTCCAAGGCAGGAGCTACCTGAAGGGAAAGCACTCTCTGGACTTTCTGCTTTCATGCCTGCCATGAGGGTGAATCATGGGGATGATAATGATGATAAGAGTTGTCAGGTTATTAGAAGGGGCAGAAGCTCAAAGAGCATGCCTCTGGGCTGTGGGCATCTGAGATCCATGTGCAATGCACTTTACCACATACCGTAGCACAGTACTGAATCATGCTGATCACACAGATGATCCACCTGATCCCTTAGGCACCCTTAGACAGAAAGAAAGAGAGCTCATAGGGAATAGACAGTACGTCTTGTGGAGAGGGTTTCTGTGAAACACAAATGAGGTTTTGTGCAGAGAAGTTTTTCTAAGTTGACACAGTCTTTTCCTCCATGGACAGCCAACCATGTTCTGAGGCAGCAAATGTCCAACAGCAGCTTCCCCACAGAGTTCCTCCTCCTGACATTCGCAGACACGCGCGAGCTGCAGCTCCTGCACTTCGGGCTCTTCCTGGGCATCTACTTGGCTGCCCTCCTGGGCAACGGCCTCATCTTCACAGCCATAGCCTGCAACCACCGCCTCCACACCCCCATGTACTTCTTCCTCCTCAACCTCACCCTCCTCGACCTGGGATCCATCTCCACCACTGTTCCCAAAGCCATGGCCAATTCCCTGTGGGACACCAGGACCATTTCCTACTCGGAATGTGCTATACAAGTTTTATTCTTTTTCTTTTTCATCTCAGCAGAGTTTTCTCTTCTCATCATCATGGCCTATGACCGCTATGTTGCCATCTGCAAACCCCTGCACTACGGGACAATAATGGACAGCAGAACTTGTGTCAACATGGCAGCAGCTGCCTGGGGCAGTGGCTTTCTCTATGCTGTGCTGCACACTGCCAATACCTTTTCCCTCCCCCTCTGTCAAGGCAATGCCCTGGACCAGTTCTTCTGTGAAATTCCCCAGATCCTCAAGCTCTCCTGCTCAGATGCCTACCTCAGAGAAGTTGGGCTTATTGTGCCTAGTGTGTGTTTAGCCTTTGGGTGTTTTGTTTTCCTTGTGCTTTCTTACATGCAGATCTTCAGGGCCGTGCTGAGGATCCCCTCACAGCAGGGACGACACAAAGCTTTTTCCACATGTCTCCCTCACCTGGCTGTGGTCTCCCTGTTCATCAGCACTGCCTTTTTTGCCTACCTGAAACCCCCCTCTATGTCCTTTTCCTCCCTTAATCTTGTGCTGGCAGTTCTGTACTCGGTGGTGCCTCCAGCAGTGAACCCCCTCATCTACAGCATGAAGAATCAGGAGCTGAAGGAAGCCATGTGGAAAGTGATGAATGGAGGTTTTTCAGAAGGAATAGACTGCTTATGTTCTTAATGTTATCTGTATACAGACCCAGAAATTGTTTTATTTGTTTCTATTTTTTTTTTTCTTTTTTACTTTACTTTACTTCTCATAGTGTTCCCCACAAAGAAATATCATTGTTCATACCTTCCTACACTGTATGTCCCTGTCTCACGTGACTCCAAGTCTTTGTATAGATGGTGGGTCAGGCTTTCTGTGTATTTTAATAAAAGAAAGGACCATGCATTGACTTACTTGCCTGATACCCTTCCTTGTAGACCTGTGGTGGAGCTTCAGGGGCACATGGCAGAGGTGGAGGGGAGAAGAATCCTGCCACAGAAACACTGCCAGGGTGTACCTGTGATTGTTCCCTATTCTTGGATAGCACCACAGAGATTGTGAATTCACCTGCCTCTGTATACAAGAGGCGAGAGGGAAGATGGCAGGCAGGCGTCTTTCTGGAGGGAAGTGGGAGCTGTCAGGAGAACCCAAGCGCTTGGCAGGAACAGTTTGTGCCCAGGAGTCAGTAGCACATGGAACCCATAGAGCTCATATTCTTATATTCTCCATATGAGAGTGCACAAGATGTGGGCGTTGAGAGATGATTACCAGTGAGCAGAAATTTCATAAGATATTCCCTAAGAGTATACTGTGGGACAGACAGTGACTCAAGGTCACCTTCCTTTTAATGGCAATGTGCCCTGGGAATGCACTTGAATGAAACAAATCTAGACATGAAGACTTTCTCACCTACCACAGAGAGTTTTGAACACTTCCCTTACATGTGCACTCAGTACTTGATAATTTTTTTGCATATTGAGGTAGTCATTTCCTTCAGGATGCCCTGAAGGAGCTGAAGAACTCCCAGGGAAATGTGAGTCCAGACATGTGGCAGGTGTTCTGAAGCATGAGCTGCTAGGCCCACAGGGTACCTGAGGGATTGTGCAGGGCATCCCCTACACCGGGTATTCCTGGATGGGCTGGAAAGAGGCCTGCTGAGCACAACACCTCCTTGTAGCCCTGTGGATCCTGGTTGTGAGGTAACTTCTGTCCCAGCAGCTGGCTGGACAACAGCACGGAGGCAGAGCCTCTGAGGTCATAAAGGCCTTCAGAAAGCTGCCCCCAACAGGGTGATGTATCTTGTGAGGACAGGGGAAAGGTGAGAGAATAAAGGTGGGAGATTTGGGGGAGAGAAGAGGGACTTGGCTAACAGAAAGGAAAGATCTGGAAGAGGTGAGAGGGGTTCAGGCAAGGCTGTGCTGCTGCAAGACTTACTAGGAAAACATCCATGTCAAGCCCTGGCAGTATTTTGAAGCAGTAACTGTAAGCCTTACCGCTACATCTAAATGCAATCCCTCTCTCAGCAAGGAATCCACTACTCTTACCCCAAACCTCAAACCTCACCTGGCATGGGTTAGCCAAGTCCCAAATCCATAAGGCCTTACCATACACTCTTAGCTCATTTCTCACGCTATTCCTCAACCTTTCATCCCTAGCATTGAATTCCAGACTTAACATGATTCCTCAACAGAGCCCTGAAGAAAATCCCAAAATAACATAACATAGTCTCTACACTAGACACAGACTAGAAGCCAAAGAAGTAAACAAGCCTCCCTCTAATACTCTGCCCAACCACTAACCCTGGAAGGCAAGATCTAATCCCTAAAGCCTAACCTGAACACCTAATCCCCAAATCCTGCATTCTTTTGGTTTAGTCACTTAACTGAAGCAGTTTGGCCTCATGAAACTGAGAGAAACAACCCTGCAGACACCAAGGTCAGTGAAGAAATAGGGTGTGGAAGTGCTCCAGGTGGTAGAGCAGAAGTTCCCCTGCAGCCCATGGTGCACCATGTTGGAGCAGATCTCCACATGGCAGCTGATGGAAGACCCCATGTGGGAGCATTTGGATGTGGCCTGAAGGAGGATGCAGTCCAGGGAGAGGCCCTGCAGGAGAAGACTCCAGGTCAGAACTGTGGAGAGGAGCCCAGCTCTAGGCAGCCCCTTGTGATGGGGCCTTTCTTCTGAGGACTAACTTGTATCGACCCTTTGATAGATGTTGCACAGGCAAGGACAGGACTCAGGATGGCATCGCCCTTCAGGAAGGAACTACCTTTGGGATTCCCTTGAAGTGTGGAACTCCTGGCTGTGTCACAGCTTGAGCCACTGAACTGTGCAGGCAGACCAAAGTCCCACTGTGACAGAAGCAACCTCGTGCTTCCCCTGAAGCCACTCCCCTCCCAGTCTTCCTGAACTACCATTGACACCGCAGACCGTAGTGGGTTTACATGGCAAGGTTTTGGTAGCAGGGGGCCATAGGGGTGGTTTCTGTGAGAAAGATCTAGAAGCCACCCCATGTTTGGGAAGGGCCCCATTGTTTTCCAGATCTGAGCCAATAAGCGATGTTGTTTTGCGCCTCTGTGAGAGCATATTTAAGACAGGGAAAAAACGCTGTGCCACACAGCAGCCGGGAGAGTCAAGGGAGTGAGAAACAGCCTTGCAGGCGCCAAGGCCAGTGTAGAAGGAGGGGGAGAGGTGCTCCAGGCGCCAGAGCAGAAGTCCCCTTAGGCCTGTGGTAAGGACCATGGTGAAGCAGGATGTCCCCCTGCAGCCCATGGAGTACCACGGTGGAGCAGGGTTCCACGCTGCAGCCCGTGGAGGAGACCACGGTGGAGCAGGTGGCCCTGCACCGATGGAGGCTGCCGCCTGTGGAAGACCCCTGCCGGAGCAGATTCCGGGTCGGACCTGTAGCCCGTGGAGAGGAGACCACGCAGGAGCAGGTGATCTGGCAGGAGCTGCTGCCCGTAGGGGAGCCAGGTTGGAGCAGTTTTCTCCTGAGGGATGGACCCCGTGCTATGGACCCATATCTGGAGCAGTTCTGGAAGAGCTGCTGCCTGTGGGAAGCCCACGCCGGATCAGTTCGTTAAGGACTGCATCCCGTGGGTGGGACCCCACAGCACAGGGGAAGAGAGTGACCAAGAAGGAGCGGCAGAGAAGAAGTGCTGTAGACTGACCATAACCCCCATTCCCCCATTCCCCTGCGCCACTCGGGGGGAGGAGGTGGAAGAGGGTGGATGGAGGGGGAGGTGCTTTTGGTTTCTTTCCTTTGTTTTTCACTTCTTTAGCTTGTTAGTAATGAGCAATAAATCTTACTATCTGTCTTCTTATGCTGAGTCTGGTTTGCCCATTACACTAATTATTGCGTGATTTTCTCGTCCTTATCTCAATCCTTGAGCCCTTTTCACATATTTTCTCCCCATTCCTCTTTGAGGAGGGGGAGTGAGAGAACGGCTGTGGTGGAGCTCGGCTGCCCACTCGAGCAGAACCACGACACAGACTCAAGCAAACAGAGATAAAAGGGAGTGTGAGAATGCCAGTGCTGTACAAACTCAACGACAATGATACATGATATAGCAAGTAACTGGAATACGACCTGAGCACCAGCTCATCACAAGCACCAGATTCATGCTTAGTTGATTTGAAAGGACTGAGAACAGGGTATTAGAAAAAGCATAAAAGAAGGAGCTACATCTTAGTATGCACTCAGCCTCACCAGAAGTAGCCCTGCAGAATGACAACCCATCTGGCCGCTCATGGCTTGGACAAGTGTACAGTTTGCTGGTTGAAGAACTTTCTAAATGGCCATGCTCAAAGAGTGAGGGAGTGAAGGGAGTTCAGTCCAGTTGGTGTCAGTTGTCCAGATGTCCAGTTTAGTCATCAGTGACATTCCCCAGGGCTTGGGATTGATTCTAGTTTTATTTAATATTTAGATCTACGACCCAAATGAGAGGATCAAGTACACCCTCAGTAATTTGCAGATGACAAGAAGTTAGGTGGGACAGTTGGTCTGCTTGAGGGTAGGAAAGCTTTGCAGAGGGATGTGGAAAGGCTAGATTGATGGACTGAGTCCAATCACATGACATTCAACAATGCTTCTGCACTTGGATCATAACAACCCCATGCAGTAGCATAGGCTTGGGGAAGAGTGGCTGGAAAGCTGTCCAGAAGAAAAGCACCTGGGGATGTTGGTCAACAGCCAGCTGAACATGAGCAGCCACCGCCCATCATGGACAGGGACACTGACATCTTCCAATAGATCATCTGTGCTTGTGAGGTCACTGTCAGCTGAAGATCTGATAGGCCACGAGCAGGCCCATGGCAGGTGAATGTTCCTGCGATGCCAGTGGTGCCTGGGTAGCTGACAGGCCGAGAGCAAACACAGCGTGTGCTAGATGCTGGGAGGACCCTGGTGCCTGAGAAGCCAGTAGGCCAGGAATAAGCATATGGCTTGTGTGGGTCTTTGGGAGCTTATGATGTCATGTCAGCGATAGCACCCCATGCTTGATTTCTCCTGAAATCCACCAGAAACCCCAGGCACCTGTCTACTGGTGCATCACACTACTTCATTGGGAACAGAAACCAAACAGGTGTCTATGTGGTGCTCAGGTCAGTGGTGCCTGTGGAGCTGACAGACCAGCAGCAGGCCCACAGTTCTCGTAAGAGCTTGTGACGTCACCGGTGCCTGAGAAGATGACAGGCAGGAAGGAGACCCATGCCTGGGGAATGTACTTGTGATGCCACTCTTGGCTGAGTAGCCGACAGGGCAGGAGCAGGTGCAGGCCAGGAGAAGGCCCATGGCAGGTGAATATGCTATGGCATCACCTGGAGCTGTGTTGGGCAGAATCATGAGATAGCCTGAGTTGGAAAGAATCAAGGATCAGTGAGTCCAACTCCAGCCACAAGACAACAAAATAGAATATATATGTATCTAAAAAACTATACAAACGGTAAATATATATTAAAAATATTAAAATATATAATGTATATATTTATGAAAAATAAACTTTTATGTATGTATAATACATGTAAAATTAATGTAATGAAAAATAAAATAAAATAAAATAAAATAAAATAAAATAAAATAAAATAAAATAAAATAAAATAAAATAAAATGAAATAAAATAAAATAAATAATTAATATAATATACTGCATAATATAACATAATACTGTATAATATACTGGAATACTTTATGTAATATAAATATATATCAAATAAAAATATAATATAATCTATAATATAATATCAGTAATTATATATTATATAATATGAACTATATAATAATACATTCAATATATAAGAATAATATTTAATCTAATGAAATATATAAAAATATAATATAATAATGTATAAGTAATATATATATATTGTATATATTCATAAAAATGTGTGTTCTATTAAAAATATAAAACGTATATATATATGTGTGTATTTATATTTATATATATATATATATATATAATAAACTATATGTCTGAGAGCATTGTCCAACACTTCTTGGACTCTGCCAGGCTTGGAGCTGTGAGGAGGCTGGGAGGCACCGCAGGGCCATGCCTGGGCACGGGGCCAGGAGGAAACCACCGTCTTCCTGCCCGGGCACCATGTCACGTGGGCTGCGGTTTGTGCACCTGCAGTGGCAGGCAGGCTCCAGCTCCCGACCCGCCGCGGGGAATAACGGCCCCTGGGTGACACGCTGAGAGCCAGGGAGACGCCTGAGGCTCTGGGCTGCAGCTCTGCTGCCAGGGCAGGCCCTGGACCAGCTCTGGCTGCTGCCGGGACCCCACAGGAGGCTCCCTGGGGAGGGACGGGACAGCCAGCACCCCCATCATGGGGCTCTGGCCCTGCCCAAGGGCCTTTCCCAGCTGCTGCTGCCAGCACAGCAGGGGGCTGTAGCAGGGGCAGGGGCTGCTCCCTTCCCAGCCTGACACAGCCCTGCTGCAGGACCAGCCCCGTGGATCCCATGGCACAGAGATGGCCGGACAATCGCACCTTGGGCTCTTGGATGCTACAGCTCAGGAGATGCTCCGTGCTCCCACAGCAGGCTGCAAGGGGTGTCAGAGCCATCTGCCCCCACACCCAGCCCTACCCCACGATGATGTCCCACCGCAGTGACGTGAGACCCGCAGCGCAGCCGTCCCTCATATATGGTCATGAAGAGCGCTGGAGAAGTTCATTGGAGAGCTGGGCTGTGTCGGAGGGGAGATAAGTGCCGATAACGTCTAAAAAGGTGCCTGCTGCTTCGATTGGCTCCTCCTGCAGCTGGGACAGCATCTGCACAGATATATTGCCCTCCCATCATCGTCATTGCCCCGTGGGTCCCCAGGAGCTCCAGCAGCAGGGCCGTGCTGTCAGGACAGGAGCCTCAGGATGGGGACAGAGGGACTCCTGTCCCCTTGGGTGCTGTGGCTGTTCCTCTGGGTGCAGCCTTGCAGAGGTAAGTGCCAGCTTCTCTGTTCCACAGCCTTGGGACAGTGTGCAGCAGTGGAGTCATTGTGATGCTTCTGGGAGTGGGGTTGCTTTGCAGACACCACTGAAATGAGAGGCAGAAGACTCTCGGTCTCTCAGCCCTCTGCTTTAACCTGTGCCTGTCTTTGTGGGAGAGGGTAATCCTTTTCCACAGCTCCCATGATTATGGCAGCCCATGCCTGGCATCATTTCTAGACTCCTTGCCCTTGGGGACCCTTTTGGTAGCCCTTGTTCCCCATCACTGTGCCTCTGGATCTGGAGGAGTCCCAGACAGTGAGAGTGACCCTCAGTGAGCTCCAGGGCACAGCCAATGTCTGGGATGCCCCAGGGGTGTTGTGTGCTGTTCCCTGCCCTTGGGATCTGGGGAAACACTTACTCCAGGAAGACAGGTTGTGTCCCATTAACAGAAGGGGACTGGGGCATCTGCACCCAGAAGTGGTACATAAGTGTCCTTCCTGGGGCCCTGTCCAAGCAGAGGGACTGATCTGACAGCAGGGACGAGGAAGGGTTTTTGGGATCCTTGTGTTTTCAGTGCCCTGTGGGCACCCTAGAGTTCCTGGGTTGGACAGTGGTTTTAGGAGGTGCCTGTGGCAGACAATAGGCAATGGAAGCTGCTCAGGGGCATGGGGCTGTTTGGGGGACACTGGGCTGGGGAGGAGTGGGAGCCCCATGCAGGACTGGGGGCTGTGTAGGGATGGGTATGGGCGGGGACAGGGGTCCACTGGGGTGGGAGGAGGTGGTGAGGGCCGTGGGGCAGCAAATGGCCCAGGAGGGCTAGAGCTGGGTACCCCCAGCCCAGCATAGCCCATGGGAAAAACAGGGACCCCCCATTGCCCCTGGGAGAGCATATGGGGACAGAGATCCCACCCTGGGGACTGTGATTATGCCTGGGGAGGGGGTCTGTGAGTATGGGGCTCAAAGCTCTCCTGACCCTTCCTTTGTTGGTGTTTGAAGGGGCTGCGGAGGTGAGGCTAGCAGATGGTGACGGGCGCTGTGCTGGGAGAGTGGAGATGAAACTCCATGACGAGTGGGGGACCGTGTGCCATTACGACTGGGACATGTCCGATGCTGCAGTGGTTTGTAGGCAGCTGGGCTGTGGGGTTGCTCTTGAAGCTCTTCACAAAGCACACTTTGGGCCAGGATCTGGGCCCATTTGGATGGTTGCTGTTGCGTGTAATGGCAAGGAGTCTGCCCTGTCTGACTGCAATCATGCAGGACGTGGTGAATCCTACTGTTCTCACAATCTGGATGCTGGAGTGATATGTTCAGGTATGGGTTAAACCTATTACCCACTTTTTGAGACTGGGACAAGGGAAAAGGGTAACAGCTCATGGGTCAGGGCACTTCAGAGCTCAGTCTGTCACATGTCCCTGCGAAAAACACTGCCAAGGGGCCAACAACAAGCATGACCTTGAAGCTGGAGCAGCCAAGCCTGGGGAGGTTCTGGGAGAGGAAAGCTCCCACCTTTCCCCATTGTGTTGCCTGGTTCCCATCTTTGTCATCCCATTCACCCAGGCCCAGCCTGGCAGGCTGGTCCCTATGCCAGGGGAATCTAGAGCAGCTCCCCCAGCCACCAGCAGCCTCAGGGAAGGGCGTGCAATGGCCCAGGACTTTTGGGTTGTACCCCCAGCAGCCAAGAGAACCTCGGCCAAAGCAGAGGGGCTGCTCAGAGGGCAGGAGCACTGAGGTTGTGCAGAGGAACATGGTGGCAAGGAGCACCCTGTTCATGTCCTGGGGTCACCCCATGAGTGCCAGCCCCTAGGGACACGGCCCTCCAGGCCGTGCTGACCCACTGCCCAGCCTCTCCTGCCTGCCCTGTGCCCCAGAGGGGGCTGTGCCAGCACCTCCTGGCTCTCCTCGGTGCCTGCCCTCACATCGGGAGCTCGTGTCAGCCCAGGTCTGCTCTTTGCCTGATCTGGGAACTCACAGGTCTCCTTGGTTGCTCCAGGATTTGTCCAGCTGGTCGGAGGGGACAGCCCCTGCTCAGGAAGTGTGGAGGTCTACGACAGGGACCAGTGGAAAGCTGTCTGTCACTCTCACTTTGATGACAAAGCTGCCGAGGTGGTGTGCAGGGAGCTGCAGTGTGGCACAGCCCTGTCTGTCCATGGGGCAGCTCAGCTGGGAGAAGGGGCCGGTCCTTTCTGGGACAGAGAGCTGCAGTGTGTGGGGAATGAATCCACCATCCTCTTCTGCCCCTGGAGAGCCCCTGGGAATGAGGCCTGCACCCACAGCAATGACCCTTATGTCATCTGCACACGTAAGGACTCGAGATGTAATAATGCTGATGGGGGTTGTGGTGGGGGAAGGAGAGCAGGGTGGGCACTGGGCTGTTCTGGGTGGGGGACAGGTGGGGTGAGGTGGTGGTCTGCGGCCCTAAAATGAGAGTGCTGCAGGAGGAGAAAGGCACGCTGTCCCTTTGGCCTCTCCTGCAGCTCCTGTGGGAGCAAGAGCACAAATGTGGCCTCTCTCACCCTCCTTTGTCCCCAGAGTACACAGGGTTCAGGCTGGTGAACGGCAGCACAGCGTGTGAAGGCAGGGTGGAGGTGGAGGTGCTGGGGACATGGGGAACCCTCTGTGCCTCCCGCTGGGACCTCTCGGATGCCCACGTTCTGTGTCGGCACCTCGGCTGTGGCTTTGCTGAGTCCATTCCTGGAGGAGGGCATTTTGGGAGAGGAACCGGCCCCGTCTGGAGAGACTCGTTCCACTGTGACGGGACTGAAGCCCACCTGGGGCAGTGCCCGGTGACTGCCCTGGGGGCCTCGCCGTGCTCCCAGGAGAACGCTGCTGCTGTCATTTGCTCAGGTGAGTGCTGGGCATTGCTGCAAAGTCCATTTGGCCCTGGAGTGTGACAAGGCCATCCACAGCTTTGGACCCCATGGCAGTGCCTTGCTGAATTTCTCCTCTCACCAGGCCCGGCTCACCACATGTCTGTACGGTTGGTGGGCGGAGGGAGCCGGTGCGATGGGCTCGTGGAGGTCTTCCAGCACGGGACGTGGGGCAGAGTCCTGGATGAGCAGTGGGACATGCAGGAGGCCAGCGTGGTGTGTCGGCAGCTGCAGTGCGGAGAGGCAGAGACAGCCTACACCCCCGTGAGGGCCGAGCGAGGGCTGGGCCCCGTGGGGCTGCGTGGGGTGCGGTGTGCAGGGCACGAGGCTGACCTGAGCCTCTGCAACACCTCCCTACCTGAGAGCACACCAGCAGCAGGGATCATGGAGGACGTGGGGGTCGTGTGCCGGGGTGAGTGGTGCTGCACGTCCCCCAAGTGTGGGTCTGGGAGTGCAGCCAGCCCCTGATAGCCGGGGTTCTCCCCGCTGCAGGGAGCCGGTGGGTGCGGCTGGTGGACGGGGCTGGGCGCTGTGCCGGGAGAGTGGAGATCTACTACCAGGGGCGCTGGGGCACCATCTGCGACGACGCCTGGGACCTGGCTGACGCCGCCGTCGTTTGCCACCAGCTGGGCTGCGGAGGGGCCCTGGAGGCAGCCAGCTCTGCTCGGTTTGGGGAGGGCTCCGGGCAGATCTGGCTGGATGGCGTCAACTGCTCCGGGGCTGAAGCTGCTCTCTGGGACTGCCCTGCCAAGGCCTGGGGGCAGCACGACTGCAGGCACAAGGAGGATGCGGGAGTCGTCTGTTCAGGTCTGTGATGGGAGTGTGGCTGGCAGCTGGGGACAGTGAGGCCAGGGTGATGGCAGAGCCAGGTAGGGCCAAGGCCATCAGTGGCTGCCATCCAAGGACGTCCCTGGGGCCTTTCCTCCTTCCAGAGTTCATGGCCCTGAGGCTGGAGAACAGCGACGGCTGCTCCGGGCGCCTGCAGGTTTTCTACAACGGGACGTGGGGCAGCGTTTGCTCCAACTCCATGACCACCGAGACGGTGTCACTGGTGTGCAAGGAGCTGGGCTGCGGGAATGAAGGGGACTGGGAAATAATCTTGAACTCTGCCACGCTGTCTGGCAAGGCGTGGCTGGATCACGTGGAGTGTGGGAAGAGAAACAGCTCCTTCTGGCAGTGTCCCTCTCATCCCTGGCATCTGCAGTCATGTGATGACCTCCGAGAAGAGACCCACATCACCTGCAATGGTAAATCTGGTTTCTCAAGGCACCAGGTCCTGTTCCCCATTGGATATGGTTAAATGTAGAGAAGGAACCCAGAAGGGCTTTGACTTCCTGCATTAGACCCTGTTGCTGCTGGTGATACAAAGGTGACATAAGCTCTCGGAGCCACCCACATCCACCAGCAGCAGTCAATGGCCAGGATGCCATCAGCTCCTGGGAATTTGGTGCATTTGAGAGGTGCCTGGTGCAGGTGATGGATAGGAAGAAGTATGGGGTTTAGAGTCACGTTGTTTTGGAGAGGGTGCTGGTCAGGGGAGGAGTGAGAACCCTGTGCAGGACTGGGGGTGGTATGTGGGAGGGCATGGGCAGGGGCAGGGGGCCAATGGGGTTGGAAGAGGGGGTTATGAGGGCTGTGGGCAGCAAATGGCCCAGGAGGGCTGGAGTTGGGCATCCCCAGAGCAGTGCAGCCCATGGGCAGAGGAAGGATCCCTCCAACACACCAGTGACAATCAGTGGGGACAGGGCTCCCACCCTGGGGCCTGTGACTCTGCCTGGGCAGCAGAGAAAGAACTCGCAGACCCACACTGTGGGGCTCAAAGCTCTCCTGACCCTTCCTGTGCTGGTGTTTGAAGGGACTGCAGAGGTGAGGCTGGCGGATGGCGGCAGGCGCTGTGCTGGAAGAGTGGAGGTGAAACACCAGGGTCAGTGGGGGACCGTGTGCAGTGACCGCTGGGACATGACCGATGCTGCAGTGGTTTGTAGGCAGCTGGGCTGTGGGGTTGCTCTCGAAGCTCCTCAGAAGGCACACTTTGGACCAGGATCTGGTTCCATTTGGATGGATGATGTTCACTGTAATGGCAATGAGTCTGCCCTGTCTGACTGCACACACAATGGCTGGGGTCAAACAGACTGCCCTCACATCTGGGATGCTGGAGTGATATGCTCAGGTAAGGACTGAACTTGTTCCCTACCTCTGGGATGAGGACACTCCTAAGGGACCTGGCTGTGACCTCAGGAAGCAACGAGTGGACACCAGAACATGGCTCTGTGTGTCAAGTTGCACTCTGAGCTGGGTCTGTCACTGCTGGTGTCCCTTGTCCCTGGAGAAAGCCCAGTGGGAGCACACCCAGCCTCGCCCTGAAGCTGGAGCAGCCAACTGGGGAGGTGCCTGGTTCTGGGAGAAGAAAGCCCCCACCTTTCCCCATTGTGTTGCCTGGTTCCCATCTTTGTCATCCCATTCACCCAGGCCCTGTCTGGCAGGCTGGTCCCTATGCCAGGGGAATCTAAAGCAGCTCCCCCAGCCACCAGCAGCCTCAGGGAAGGGCGTGCAATGGCCCAGGACTTTTGGGTTGTACCCCCAGCAGCCAAGAGAACCTTGGCCAAAGCAGAGGGGCTGCTCAGAGGGCAGGAGCACTGAGGTTGTGCAGAGGAACATGGTGGCAAGGAGCACCCTGTTCATGTCCTGGGGTCACCCCATGAGTGCCAGCCCCCATGAACACGGCCCTCCAGGCCGTGCTGACCCACTGCCCAGCCTCTCCTGCCTGCCCTGTGCCCCAGAGGGGGCTGTGCCAGCACCTCCTGGCTCTCCTCGGTGCCTGCCCTCATACCGGGATCTCGTGTCATCCCAGGGTTGCTCTCTGCCTGCTCTTTTGCTCTATGTGTGGCTGGTGGATGGGGTCATCCATGCCCAGCACCACACTTTGTCCCTGTCTGTGGACCCCCGTTTACCCGCTCCCCAGATGTGCCCCATTCTAACAGCAGCTCCCCAAGAGCTCCAGCAGCCCCTGGGAACAGGGGACTTTTTTGGAAGCTCCAAGGGGTTCCTCAGCCTGGCCTGAGCCCGGCAGGGCAGAGACAACTGCAGCAGCCCCCAGTGCCTGGGCCCCTTTCCATGGGTCCACATGCTGTGAGTGCTGCAGTGCTGGGGCTGGTGCTGGGCAGCCCAGGGGCTCCAACCAGCAGCAATTAGTCTGAGCGGTGCCTGCAGCCGGGGGCTGGGAGAGAGGGCAGCCCATGGGTACTGGGCTGGATTCTGAGGAGCAGCAGGGGGGCCCGTACGTCTTTGTGCGATCAGCACCCACTGAGAACTTCTGGGCTGACCGTGGAGCTCTGAATCTTGCCACTTTACGGATGAGGTGGGAGGTGGGCACGGAAGTGCCAGAGGGCTCTGGGAACTCACAGGTCTCCTTGGTTGCTCCAGGATTTGTGCAGCTGGTCGGAGGGGAAAGCCCTTGCTCAGGAAGTCTGGAGGTCTACGACAGGGACCAGTGGAAAGCTGTCTGTCACTCTCACTTTGATGACAAAGCTGCCGAGGTGGTCTGCAGGGAGCTGCAGTGTGGCACAGCCCTGTCTGTCCATGGGGCAGCTCAGCTGGGAGAAGGGGCCGGTCCTTTCTGGGACAGAGAGCTGCAGTGTGTGGGGAATGAATCCACCATCCTCTTCTGCCCCTGGGGGACCTCCAAGGACAAGGCCTGCACCCACAGCAATGGCACTCATGTCACCTGCACACGTAAGGACTCGCAGTGGGATGATGGACAATGGGGTTGTGGTGGGGGCAGGAGAGCAGGGTGGCACTGGGCTGTTCTGGGTGGGGGACAGGTGGGGTGAGGTGGTGGTCTGCGGTCCTAAAATGAGAGTGCTGCAGGAGGAGAAAGGCACGCTGTCCCTTTGGCCTCTCCTGCAGCTCCTGTGAGAGCAAGAGCACAAATGTGGCCTCTCTCACCCTCCTTTGTCCCCAGAGTACACAGGGTTCAGGCTGGTGAATGGCAGCACAGCGTGTGAGGGCAGGGTGGAGGTCAAGGTGCTGGGGACATGGGGGACCCTCTGTGCCTCCCGCTGGGACCTCTCGGATGCCCACGTTCTGTGTCGGCACCTCGGCTGTGGCTTTGCTGAGTCCATTCCTGGAGGAGGGCATTTTGGGAGAGGAACCGGCCCCATCTGGAGAGACTCGTTCCACTGTGACGGGACTGAAGCCCACCTGGGGCAGTGCCCGGTGACTGCCCTGGGGGCCTCGCCGTGCTCCCAGGAGAACGCTGCTGCTGTCATTTGCTCAGGTGAGTGCTGGGCATTGCTGCAAAGTCCATTTGGCCCTGGAGTGTGACAAGGCCATCCACAGCTTTGGACCCCATGGCAGTGCCTTGCTGAATTTCTCCTCTCACCAGGCCCGGCTCACCACATGTCTGTACGGTTGGTGGGCGGAGGGAGCCGGTGCGATGGGCTCGTGGAGGTCTTCCAGCACGGGACGTGGGGCAGAGTCCTGGATGAGCAGTGGGACATGCAGGAGGCCAGCGTGGTGTGTCGGCAGCTGCAGTGCGGAGAGGCAGAGACAGCCTACACCCCCGTGAGGGCCGAGCGAGGACGAGGACCTGTGGGGCTGCGTGGGGTGCAGTGTGCAGGGCACGAGGCTGACCTGAGCCTCTGCAACACCTCCCTGCCTGAGAGCACGCCAACAGAAGGGATCATGGAGGACGTGGGGGTCGTGTGCCGGGGTGAGTGGTGCTGCACGTCCCCCAAGTGTGGGTCTGGGAGTGCAGCCAGCCCCTGACAGCCGGGGTTCTCCACGCTGCAGGGAGCCGGCGGGTGCGGCTGGTGGACGGGGCCGGGCGCTGTGCCGGGAGAGTGGAGATCTACTACCAGGGGCACTGGGGCACCATCTGCGACGACGCCTGGGACCTGGCTGACGCCGCCGTCGTTTGCCGCCAGCTGGGCTGCGGAGGGGCCCTGGAGGCAGCCGGCTCTGCTCGGTTTGGGGAGGGCTCCGGGCAGATCTGGCTGGATGGCGTCAACTGCTCCGGGGCTGAAGCTGCTCTCTGGGACTGCCCTGCCAAGGCCTGGGGGCAGCACGACTGCAGGCACAAGGAGGACGCAGGAGTCATCTGTTCAGGTCTGTGCTGGGAGTGTGGCTGGCAGCTGGGGCGTTGGAATCTGGGGTGAGTTTAGAGCGAGGTAGGGCCAAGGCCCTCAGTGGCTGACATCCAAGGATGTCCCTGGGGCCTTTCTTCCTTCCAGAGTTCATGGCCCTGAGGCTGGAGAACAGCGACGGCTGCTCCGGGCGCTTGCAGGTTTTCTACAACGGGACGTGGGGCAGCGTTTGCTCCAACTCCATGACCACCGAGACGGTGTCACTGGTGTGCAAGGAGCTTGGTTGCGGGAATGAGGGGGAACTGGAAACAGATTCTAACTATGCCAAGCTGTCTGGCAAGGCGTGGCTGGATTACGTGGAGTGTGGGAAGAGCAACAGCTCCTTCTGGCAGTGTCCCTCTGCTCCCTGGCATCCACAGTCGTGTGATGACCGTCGTGAAGAAACCCATATCACCTGCAATGGTAAATCTAGTTTCTCAAGGCACCAGGTCCACTTACCCATTGGGTATGGTGAAATGCAGAGAAGGAACCCAGAGGGGCTTTGACTTCCTGCATTAGACCCTGTTGCTGTTGGTGGTACAAAGGTGACTTCAGCTCTCGGAGCCACCCATGTTCACCAGTAGCAGTCAACAGCAGGGCTGCCCTTTGCCCCTGTGAGAGGCAGAGACATCTCCAGGAGAGGTCTCATAGGAGACCATGTGGGCATGGGCAGCAGTTTGCACTCTATGAACAGCCTCCTGCTGCTCTGTGAATCAGGGACCCTGTGGGGATGCCTACTCAGTTCCTGCCCACAGTGATGTGTGTGTCCCCTGAACAAACAAACAAACAGGGTGCTTCTGCTGCCCTGATCCAGGCAGCAGGAGCAAGTGTGAGCAGACGTCAGCCCTGCTCTCTTTTGCACGACCCCTAGAGCAACCCTTTTCAGCCCAACTTCTCTTTCCTTTGGGACATGGACAGAACGGTCGCAGGTGGCTGCATGCCCCAACTCCACCAGCTGCACAGGTAGGGAGCTGCCCCTGCGCGTGCCCCCCTCACCTGGCAGGGCTGTCCCAGCTCTCCTGGTGCCATGGGACATCGCTGCCTCCCCAGACAGGGAGAAGATCCGTGCCGTGGGAGGCAAGGACGGCTGCTCGGGCAGAGTGGAGATCTGGCACCGCGGCACCTGGGGGACGCTGTGTGACAATGCCTGGGACATGCGGGATGCCGAGGTGGCGTGCAGGCAGCTGGGCTGTGGCCCCGCGCTCTATGCCCTGGGCCAGGCTGCTGCTGGAGAGGGGACGGGCCCCATGTGGCTGATGGAGTGCAGGGGGATGGAGCTGTCTCTGCAGGACTGCTGGGCCCAGCCAGGGGACAGCGGTGCCTGCCAGCATAAGGCAGATGCGGCTGTGCATTGCTCAGGTGAGCAGTGGGGCTGGGAGACATGGCTGGGGGCTTGGCAAGGAGCTGGCTTGGGCATCTGCCCTGCTGGATCCTGGCATGGCCGCAGTGCTGGCCTGAGCAAGGGTGTCCCTGCAGAGTGGGGGGATGGTGGTGGGTGGGGAGCAGCCTCTGTGGGGCTGGATGTGCCAGCACATCCCCTGGGCTGCCTGCACTGTCCTATGAGCAGCACAGAGCAGTGGTGCTGGGCCCTGTCCTTGTCACCCTGCCCAGCCCCAAAGGAGGGACAATTCAGGTGGCACATGTTGGCGCCATTTGCCAGGGAGGCTGCCTGGTGCCACAGCCCCAGCCTCTCAGCCCAGCTCTCCTTCTGCTCCCCTGCAGCTGCACCCAGGACAGCAACATCCCCCCCACAAGCAGGTAAGCTGTCCTTCCCCTGGGGCTGGGTCTGTCCATATTCACGCTGTGACCCACAGCCAGGGGAAGGGGCTCTTTGCTTTGCTGTGAGACTCCCAGGAATATGTGGGAGCTGGGGGAAGTCTGTGATGTACCCAGCAGGGTGGGACCTGCCCCATCACCCAGCCCTGTTCCCCCCAGCCCCTTCTGCCCTGTGTGGTCAGCAGTGACTTGTCCCACCCCCAACCTCTCCCTTGTCTGATGCTGCCCCTGCCATGTTCCTGCCCTTGCAGATCCCCCACGGGGCCATCCGACCACCAGGAGCGAGAGATTCTCAGTGCCTGTTGTCATCTGCATCATCCTGGGGGCCCTCCTCTGCCTGCTCCTGGCCCTCCTGGCTGGGCAGGTGCGAAGCGCCAGGGCTCAGCACAGAGGTGGGTCCTTCCCCAGTGGTCCTGGGGTGGGAGATGCCTCCAGGCAGGGCTGGGGGTGTTGGTGTCCTGGAGCACAGAAAGAGAGCCGTGTGCTGCCCCATGTGCTGCCCCACTGACTGACAGACCATGGGGCACCAACATCAAGGGGTGGAGAGAGCCCAGAGCCTGAGGCATCAGTTCTGGGGTGAGAAGAGAAATGTGAGATCTGGGCTGGGTGAGACAGGGAGGATGCACTGCTGGCAGTGCTCTGGGCAGCACTGGCAGGAGGAGCATGGGGCAGCAGGGTCTATCACCGTTGTGTCAGCCACCCCCCAACAGGGCACGGGCTGTGTTATTGATGTGTGGGGCAGAGATGGAGCAGCTCCATGGGGAGGAGAAATGTGGCAATTGGTTCAGGGTCTGCACTGGGACTTGAGCCGGGGACCAAAGGGGCATAAAGGCTGTCTCCAAATGCGAGACTGACTGTGCCCCAGACCATCTCCATGGGGATGCTGCCCTCCCTGGGGATGTGGCCTCAGTGCCAACACAACACAGTGGGGCTTTGTTGTGGGGACAGCCCTGTGCTGGCCTAGGGAATTTTGCTGAGGGAGCCCAGTGGGTTCCTGTCCCTCTCTGCCCATTCCCAGACCAGCCCTGCCTCTGTCCTCAGGCTCTGGGAGAGCTGGGGAGCCCTTCCCTGAGGCCGTGTATGAGGAGATCGCTTACAGCCTGGCATGGGAGAAGCGGCCGAGGTTCAGTCTCTCAGGTGGGTGTATGCTCCTGAAGGGGCACTTTCTCTCTGCCTCAGACCAGGGCTGTGTCCTGCAGCTCCTGCCCATGGTCCCTGAAATGGTTGGGCCATGGCATCTGTGGGAGAGCATCCAGGTATTGGCCCCCACAAAGGAGCTTCCTCCGCACCAGCTCTGCCCATCCCAGAGGGGACAGCCCCTCTCTGCTGGGCCCTGCACCCTGGGGACATCCAAGGGCTGAGTTAAGTGGCTGTTCCAGGGCAACTCTGGGAGCCCCTATGAGATGGGCTCATCCTAGGGTAGCAGGGGTGGTCTCCTTCCCACTCTATCCCAGCTCTGTGGGTGCCCATCCCCAGCAGTGCTGACCACCAATCAGGGCAGCAGGGATCATCCCATAGCACCCACTGCAGCTCTCTGCAGGCTCCTTTTCAGAGGGGTCCCTGACCCAGCTGCAGCCCTACCCCAGGCACATGAGCAGGAGGATGGGCTGGGGCCAGCTGCAGGGATAGAAGGGGAGGGAGAGGAAGGGCTTCATCTCTCCTCCCTGCAGACAGACAGACAGCAGTGCCTCTGAGTGCCACTTTCAGAGCTGGAGGGACGAGGGCTCTGCTTTGGCCCTGACACTAGCAGCATGTCAGCCCTGTGTCCCCACACACCCTCCCATCCTCTGCTCTGCAGGACATCTCTTCTCACTGCCACCACCTTCCTTGTCCTTTCAGATGTCCCTGTCCTGCCTGGAGGTGACCCAGCGGATGACTACGACGATGCTGGAGAGGTTTCTGACCCTGGGGAGGATCCTGTCCCTGGACAGGGGGACTGGGAAGTGCCCAGGACACCAGAGGAAGGAGCTGGGCCCATGGATACAGCCACAGGTGAGAGGGCAATGCAGCACTGCCACTTCCTAGGTGCCAGGAGAATCCATGAAGTATTTAGAGCCTGATCTCCTGACATGGAGAACCTGGCCTGAGATATTTCCAGGAGGCTGGTGGATGTGCCAAATGTCTCAGGCTTGTGAGGAGGGGGAAGGTGTTGTACAGCCCTGAGAAGAACCCCATAGGATCAACCACAACAGCCTGCCTTGATGCTTACAGAGGGAAGCCTGCACTCCCGGAGAAGTGCTGAGGACCCTGGAGCTGATGGAGACATCTTGTCCCCTTTTCTGGTACACATGGGCTATGATGATGCTGAAGAGATGTCTCTGACATGTCCCCATGAGGACACCCAGGATGTGACACCGAAGTCCAGTGCACAAGGGTCCCAGAGCCCCATGCCAGCAGAGCCCAGCCCTGCTGAGCAGCCGGGTGCAGCCGGGAGGGAGGAGAGCTCAGTGTCACTGGGAGAGCCGTGAGTGCCAGGGAACGGTCTCCCTTTTCCAGCAGTCAGCAGACACGCACGGGTATTTCCTGTCTTGGTATTCCCCTGTTTTTGTGCTTTGTGTTGACAAATGTTTATATTAAAACCCTCTGGGGGGGGGCTTTGTCCCAGATCCATTGCTTTCCTGCCCAGGTGTCAGGGTGTCTCTCTGAGGCTAACCAATTGGAGTAGAGCTCAAAGATGCAATAGTGAGGAATGGTCATTTCTTGGGACCAACAGGGTTGGGATCAGGCTGTAGGGCTGCCAGAACCCCCAGTCCCTAGACACTATTCCTACTGACAGAGGCATTTCCGTCCTGCCAGCCACAGGCAGTTTCCAGCAAAAGTGGCTCTGTGTGACGCCTCATGATGCACTCGCTGGTAGCGCCCATCTTCTACAGCCTTGGGCCCTCATGGAACCCAAGGATTCCTGCCCAGCACCCACAGACAGAGGAACCTCTCCTGCAGCATCAGAGTGGCGAGAAGTGTTGGACCCCTGGGCAGGACTTGGTACCCAAACTGCCCTCCCTGATCCTGCTGGTAGGTCCTCCCCAGCTCTTCCCCTGCAGGTTCCTCTGCTGCAGGCTTAGAGATGCTTTTAGTAGTAGGGTGGTGGGCTGCAGGGTGTGCTGGATGGTCTGGAACATCTGTTTGATCCATTTGGGTCAGCTGTCCTGGCTGTGTCAGGAACACCTTCCTCAAAATCAGGTTGCTCAAAGCCCCATCCAGCCTGGCCTTGAATACTTCCAGGGATGGGACACCATCCAACAACCTTTCTGGGCAACCTCCTCCAGTGCCTCACCACCCTGAGTAAATGATTTCTTCTGAATATCTAATCTCAATCTACCTTATTTGAGTTTAAAGCTATTTCCCCTTGTCCTATTACTACATCCTCTAATAAATTCTCTCTCCAGCTTTCCTTTATGCCCTCTGGAGCTACTGGAAGGTTGCTCTACGTTCTGCTTACGAAGGCCCAGGGCCTTCTGCTCTTAATTCCTCTCTTCTCCCTCTTCATAGGAGAGATGCTCCAGCCCTCTTATCATTTTTGTGGCCCTCCTCTGGACTTGCTCTAATGGGTCCATGTCTTTCTCACGTTGGGGATCCCAGAGGTGAACAGACTATGTTAAGTGGGGTCTCACAAGTTAGGAAGAGAAAATGAGAATCACCTCCCCTGACCTGCTGGCTATGTTTATTCTGATGCAGCCCAGGATTTTGCTTTCAGGGTTACAAGTGCATATTGCCTACACACGTTGAGATTTTCAAGCACCAACACCCCCAGGACCCTCTCCACAAGGCTGCTCTCACTCCCTTCTCCACCCAGCTTGTATTTATGCATAGGACTGCTTCAACCCATGTGTGGGAGTTTACACTCAGCTTTGTTGAAGTTCATGAGTTTCACACAGGCCCACCTCTCAAGCCTGTCATGGCCCCGCTAGATGACACCTCTTCCCTCCAGTACGTCATCCTCACCACACTGCTTGCTGTCATCAGCAAACTCGCTGAGGGTGCACTCAATCCCACTGCCCATGTCACCAACAAAGATGTGAAATTGTGCCGGTCCCAGTACCAAGCCCTTAAGAACACCATTTGTAACAGATCTCCACTTGGACATTGATCTTTTGACCACAACCCTGTGAGTGTGATCATCCAGACAATTCCTGATATCCACTGAGCGGTCCATCTGTCAGATCCATGTCTCTCCAATTAGAGACAGGAATGCCACATGGGATATGTCAAATACTTTGCACGAATCAGGTAGATGATGTCAGTTACTTTTCTCTTACCCACAAACACTGTAACACCATTGCAGTAGGCCTACAGATATGTTAGGCACGCTCTGCCCTTAGTGAAGACATGTTGGCTGTCACCGATCACCTCTTTATTTGTCATATGCCTTAGCCGAGTTTCCTCCTGGATCTGTTCCATGATCTTGTTGGGCTCAGAGGTGGGTCTGACTGGGCTAGACTTCCCTGGGCCTACTTTTATTCCCTTTTAAAAAGTGGGGGTTATGTTCTCTGTGTTACAATCAGTAGAAACTTCACTGCACAGCCACCACTTTTCAAATATGACGAGTAGTGGCTTTGCAACTTCATCTGCCAGTTCCCTCAAGACTCTGGGATTCATCTCACCTAGTCCCGTGGGCTTGTGCACCTTCTGTTTCCTCAGATACTCCCGAAACTGATCTTCTACAGTAGGTGGTTCTTCTCTCTCCCAGTCCCTGCCTTTGCCTTCTGGGACTTGGATGGTGTAGCTGGAGCTATTCCAGTGAAGAATGAGGCAAAGAAGTCATTGAGTACCTCAGCCTTCTCCACATCCCGGTTAACCAGGTCTCCTGTTTCCTTCTGGAGAGAGTCCATGTTTTCCCTAGTGTTCCTTTTATCACTGACATACTTATAGAAGCCCTTCTTGTTGCCCTTGAACTTCCTATCTAGATTCAATTTTACCATAGCCTTAGCTTTCCAGACTTGATCCCTGGCTGCTCAGGTGATGTCTCTGCATTCCTCTCAGGTTACCTGTCCTTGCTTCCACTTTCTGCAGCCTTCTATGGTGGTTTTATACAGGTGGGCATCTGAGCTTCATCACAGCTGCTCTATCACTCCCCCTCCTCTAAGGGAAAGGAGGAGAAAATATGATGAAACCAGTTCAAATGCTGAGATAAGGACAGGGAGATCGCTTAATAATTATCATCATGGGCAAAACAGACTCAGATTAGGAAGATATTAAAATTCTAACAAGCTAGAAAAGTGAGAAACAAAGGAAAGAAACCCCAAACACCTTCCCCCCATCCACCCTCTTTTATCTCCTCCACTTAGGCGGCATAGAGGAATGGGGGAATGGGGCTTATGGGTTATCTATAGCACTTCGTCTGCACCGCTCCTTCTCAGTCACTCTCTGCCCATGCTCTAAGGTTGGGTCCCTTCCATGGGATGCTGTCCTTCCTGAACTGATCCTGAGTGGGCTTCCCACAGGCAGCAGCTCTTCAAGAACTGCTCCAGATATGGCTCCGAACCACGGGTTCCATTCATCATGAGCAAACTGCTCCAACCTTGTCCCCCATGGGCAGCAGCTCCTGCCAGGTTGCCTGCTCCCGTGTGGGCTCCTCTCCATGGGCTACAGCTCCATCCTGGAATCTACTCTGGTGAGGGTTCTCCACAGACCGCAGCCTCCATCAGTGCAGGTCCATCTGCTCCACCGTGGTCTCCTCCATGGACTGCAGCATGGAGATCTGCTCCACCCTTGTACTCCATGGGCTGCAGGGGGACTACCTGCTCCACCACGGTCCTCAACACAGGCGGCAAGAGAGCTTCTGCTCTGGTACCTGGAGCACCTCCTTCCCCTCCTTCACTTGGCCACTGCCTGGCTATTTATCACTCCTCTCTCTCCCAGCTGCCATGTAGCAGCATTTATTTATTTATTTATTTATTTATTTATTTATTTATTTATTTATTTATTTTCCCTTTCCTTAAATATTCTCTCAGAGAAGCACAGACAACATTGCTTACTGGCTCAGCTCTGACCAGTGGCAGGCCCCTTATATAAGATGGAACAACTTCTGGATTCTTCTCACAGAAAGAAAGAAACCGCCTGTGTGAGCTGGGGTTGGAGCCCAGTGCTGTGAACGGTGGTTGAACGGGGCTGATCTAGGGCTGATGCTGACCTCCTGGGGCAGCATCTGCCAGGGTGTCCAGTGAAGAAGAGCCCAGCCCAGCCCCTGCTCTGCTGGTCCTCCCTGTCTCTCCCAGGAGGCCAGCCCAGCTCAGCCCATCCCCAGCTCTCCACACCTACTTCTCCTTTCCCCAGCCCAGCCCAGCCCAGCAGCCCAGGCTGGGAAGGCCCCAAAGCAGCAAATAGAGGAGTGGCGGTCAGTGGCAGTGTCCCTGCTGCAGCCATCTGCAGGAGATTCTTCTCCCATAGGCATCCTGCAACCGTGTAGGCTAGCCCCGCTCCCCAGCACAGCACAGCACCACACTGCTGGCCCTGGGGCTCCTCAGGCACCAACACTGCACACACACAGCGCCCTGCTCTGCTCCCAGAACACCCTATGTCCCACATAGCCTTGCCCCAGCCCAGCTTGCCTGGGCTCACCTGAGCAGCCATTCCTGCAGCCCCTGCCCATGCTGCCCACAGCCCCCCAGCTGGTGGTGCTGCTCTGCAGAGTGAGGGACTGTTGTGCGTGGGGCTGTGGGGGCACTCTTCAGGGCCATGCTGATCAGGCTGGGAAGGCAGAGCCAGCTGGAGGGGGACACTGGCACTGACTGCCTCCCACACAAGTGGTTCCTTGGCCATGGAGGCTGCGCACAGATAGCCGCCCTTTTTCAGAGTCAGAGACTCATAGAAGAGAAATAAGTTAAACAAGGAGCCTCCTTCAAGTCTACTCCTTTGCAATATCCATGACAACAGCTCTAGGAGAAGATCTGAGCCTTAAGATACTGCCCTCAGCAGATCCCCTTTTATGCTGGAGATGCTGGTACGGAGCTGTTTGTGTTAGAGAAGTGCCACTGGCCTGTCCCTGCCTGTGGACACAGGACTGCCACACAGCAGCACGGTGAGCAAGCAACAAGAGCAATCAGTCCTCACAGCAACACAAGGGCTCTGTAGGAGAATGTGGGTGGTGAAGGAAAGCACTTCTGGGCAGACCAAGCTGTTTGGCTCCCAGGCATTGCTGCTGTGCCAGGATTCTGTTTCCCTGCACCTCTGCACACAGCCAAGTGCTCCTGCAACTCCACCATAGGTCTCTGAGGGAGGATCTCAGGCAACAATTCGTTGCCACGTCCTTTCTATCATGCAAATACACAGAGAGCCTGGCTCCTTCACACCAAGTTTCTATGTAGCAAGAGACAGGTAGATACTGAAATGGAAGAGGATGAAAAAATACATTTCTTATTCTATCGTGAATAAAGGAAATGAATTTTAAAACATAACATTAAAAAAAATAATAATATATATTGGGTCTGCAGCTGTCAGAATTTACCTTAGCTATATGTAGTAGATGGGCGGTTTATTGCTACAGAAAAATGTCCAGTCATCACTTTCCACATGGCATCCTTCAGCTCCTGGTTCCTCATGCTGTAGATGAGGGGGTTCACTGCTGGAGGTACAACTAAGTACTGAACTACTGGCAAAAGATTCAGGGAGGAGGAGGACATGGATTGAGGTTTTAGGTAGGCAAATAATCCAGTACAGATGAACAGGGAAACCACAGCCAGGTGAGGGAGGCACGTGGAAAAGGCTTTGTGTCGACACTGCTCAGAGGGCATGCTCAGTACAGCTCTGAAGATCTGCATATAGGAGTAAAGAATGAAAAAGAAACACCCAAAAAGTGAACAAGCAGTAAAAACAACAAGCTCAATTTCCTGGATCAAGACATCTGAGCAAGAGAATGGAGGATCTGGGGAATTTCACAGAAGATCTGGTCCAGGAGATTTCCCTGGCAGAGGGGAAGGGAAAAGGTATTGGCAGTGTGCAGCACAGCATAGACAAAAGTACTACCCCAGGCAGCTTCTGCCATGTTGACACAAGCTCTGCTGTCCATTATTGTCCCATAGTGCAGGGGTTTGCAGATGGCAATGTAGCGGTCATAGGCCATGATGGTGAGAAGAGAAAACTCTGCTGCTACAAACATAACAAAGAAAAAGACCTGGGTAGCACAACCTGCATAGGAAATGATCCTGGTGTCCCACAGGGAATTAGCCATGGTTTTGGGGGCAGTGGTGGAGATGGAGCCCAGGTTGAGGAGTGCAAGGTTGAGGAGGAAGAAGTACATGGGGGTGTGGAGGCGGTGGTTGCAGGCTACGGCTGTGAGGATGAGGCCGTTGCCCAGGAGGGCAACCAGGTGGATGCCTAGGAAGAGCCCAAAGTGCAGGAGCTGCAGCTGGCGTGTGTCTGCGAATGGCAGTGTTATAAATGAGGTCTCAATCTGAATTTTTTAATATTTATAAAACAAATATTTTTAAAAGGTATAAAA
Organism: Anas platyrhynchos; assembly: GCF_047663525.1. Taxonomy (NCBI): domain Eukaryota; kingdom Metazoa; phylum Chordata; class Aves; order Anseriformes; family Anatidae; genus Anas; species Anas platyrhynchos. Next base: position 1,060,556 of record NC_092619.1, on the reverse strand, counting down.
GGCAAGTAAACAGCACTGGGTGTGCGGGGAGTCTACGCTCCACCAACATTCACACATGAACATCAAACATTCTAAATATACAGAACATTGCTTTACATACTAAACCTGAGTATGCCTATACATACGTACACTCAGGAAAGGTAACAAACAATCATTTAAGTTCCATGACTTAACAGTCTCCATTTTCCATTCCTTTACTTGATTACTAACAAGTCTCCATTTTCCATTGCTTCTGAACAATATGTCTCACGTTAAGTTGTCAAGCAACTCGGTCTTCAGGCCTTTTGTATCCAGTTCTTCCCGGATCGAAGAAAAACATATCCATCTCCTTTGCAAGGCCAATGAGGTCTGGGTCAAAAGGCACGTCCAGGTCAGCAGGGGGCGTAATAGCAAAAGCCTTCGATGGCTGCAGCAGCAGAGAGGCCCGTGGCGTAGCAGTTGGATCAGTAAAGGAGCCTGCAGCTCCCTCACTATCTGGCAAGCCACACATTTGTGATTGTGGCTCCACAGGGCTCTTTAAGGCCTCAGAGATGGCTCGCCAGGTGCCAAGCAATCCCACCGCAACCTTGTCATTTTTAGTTGCAGAGTCCCACACCTTGACAGCAGTTTGGTCCCATATTTCAGGCTCATAAACTGTCCAATTGTTAATAAGGAGAATAAGCTGTAAGTTTACCAGGACAGTCTTTGTTCCTAAGGACATATAATTCCCCATAATGCGCAACTGCTTACCAGCGAGAGGCAGTTGTGTGCACAGGTCCACTTCTATCAGCTCGAGCTTTTCTCCAGCTCCAGTGCGCCTATTTCCAGCAACGAGCTTCTCTGAGCGGTTTGCTGAGTCTGGCCGAACCTATCTTCATGAGGCAATCAAAATGCCTGTTCCCATCTTTGTCTCCATTCTGCCAGCCTGTTCCTCTTCACTTCTTTTTCTGCTTCTTTATTGATGATGTAACTTCATTGTGTTGCCTTTTTTTTTTTTTTTTATCTTGAGGGCAGGCTCCCCTCTTATACCTTTCTCTCCACAGCAGTTCTTTTCAAAACAACTTTTCATTGGTCAAACAACTTTGAATGTATACAACAACAGCAAACACCCAGAAACATCCATGCCTTAAGGGCTGGAGAACAAGAGAACCATCTGGAGAACAAGAAACCGGAGACTGCATGGAGTCTCCTGAATCACCCTTCTTTGTTCCCTCTATACTCTTTTATAATCTTGATGGCCTCGTCATTAAGAGTCTAATGTTATCTCAACCATGGGGCTTTCCAACCCCCATGGCCACATTCCCAAATCTCCCCCTTCTTTATTAATATCAACCATTTTCTCAACACGAATTACCACTCCAGATATAACAACGGGAGGAGGAACTCGTTGGGGAAGCTGCTATTGGACATTTGCTCTCCTCTCAGGAGGCCACCCCAGCCCAAACCCTCCTCAGCTCTCCACACCTCCCTGTCCTCTCCCCAGCCCATCCCAGACCAGACCAGCAGAACAGCCCATGCTGGGATGACACACAAACAGGAAATGGAGAAGAGGACATCAGTAGCAGTGTCCCTGCTGCTGCCATATGCAGTATGTTAACCCCACCACACCACCTTCTCAGACAGCCTGCAGCCCCCCAGGTCAGCCCCGCTCCCCAGCACAGCACAGCACCACACTGCTGGCCCCGGGGATCCTCAGGCACCACCACTGCAAACACATAGCACCCTGCTCTGCTCCCAGGACACCCCATGTCCCACACAGCCTTGCCCCAGCCCAGCACGTCTGGGCTGGCCTGAGCAGCCATTCCTACAGCCCCTGCCCATGCTGCCCACAGCCCCCCCCAGCTGGCGGTGTTGCTCTGCAAAGCGAGGGGGCTGTGGTGTGTGGGGCCATGGGGGCACTCTGCAGGGCTGTGCTGGTCAGGCAGGGAAGGCAGAGCCAGCTGGTGGGGGGCACTGGCACTGACTGACTCCCACACAAGTGGTTTTTGGCCATGGAGGGTACACACAGACAGATTGCCTTCTTCAGAGTCAGAGACTCATGGAATAGCCTGACAAGGAGGAACCCACAAGGATCATCAAGTCCAACTCATTTCCAATGTCATTAGATGTTTTGGGGTTGTTATATACGGAGTGGTAATTCATGTCAGAAAAATGGTTGATATTAATAAAGAAGGGGGAGATTTGGGAATGTAGCATTGGGGGTTGGAAAGCCTAGTGGTTGGTGATAACATCAGACTCTTAATGATGAAGTCATCAGGAATGTAAAGAGTTTAGAGGAAACAAAGAAGGATGATTGAGGTGACACCCTGCCATCTGGGATTGCTTGTTTTCCCCTCTGTTAAGGCATGGAAGTTGCTGGGGGGGCTGCTGGTTAGAACTGTTAACATTTATTGTTTAATGTTATATGATAATAATATTATTAGTGTGATTTCAAGGGTTAACGAAATGCGGGAAAAGCAATCACGTTTTGTTGCTTTCGGGAACCTTGTGGTGGGCAGAGCATGTGCAGAAGAAAAGGGAGACAGTCGAAGCCGCTCCTGCATTCTGGAACAAAAGGTTGCTAATGGTGAAGGGGAAACAGTGAGCCTTTCACCCACAAAGACCACCACAAAGAGAATTATAATATGAAGCGGGGATAGGATATCCATATGTATAGGTGTACTCGGGTTTCTTGTAGATATGTAACAGCAATGTCCTATATATATTTGGAAAGTTCGACGGGTGCGTGTGCGTGTTGGTAGAGCATAGACTCCCTGCGCACCCAGCGCTGTTTACTTGCCTTTTATAAATATTCTTTTATGTTACCAAATTCAGAGTTGAGACTTCATTTATAACAGGGTGGTTCACTGTATTCAGTCTATGAAGTTTCACCAGAGGTATAACAACTAATCCAACAGATTGTTTTCCCTATGCCTGCTGTGCTTCCTGGAGTTGCAGAGCTCTCCTTGCCCTGATTTAGCACCATGAATGCTTTAGCACCCGGGTGCCTCCACGTTGGACAGACTCGTTCTGTATGTTCCATGCTCTGCTTACTCTCCTCAGCAACAAGAAGAATCAGTCCTCGCAGTAACACAAGGACTCCGAAAAAAATGTGGGAGGTGAAAGAGAGTAGCTTGGAAAAAAAAAAAAAAAAGGAATAAAATAAAATAAAATAAAATAAAATAAAATAAAATAAAATAAAATAAAATAAAATAATAAAATAAAATAAAATAAAATAAAATAAAATAAAATAAAATAAAATAAAATAAAATAAAATAAAATAAAATAAAATAAAATAAAATAAATCCTGGGGCTCCCTGGCTGTGCTGCTGTGCCAGGGCTCATTTTCCCTCCACCTTTTCACACATCTATGTGCCCCTGCATCTCCACCACAGATCCCTGAGGAAGGATCTCAGGCAAGCAAATCACAGCAGGGTTCTTTCTTTTATTGAAATACACAGAGAGTCTGGCTTCTCATTTACTCCATGTCTCAGAATCACATGGACAGGTAGATACTGAAATGGAAGGGGATGAATAATGACATTTTTTGTGTTCAACACTATCACAAATAAATCAAAGATAAGATAATGCAACACAACCACACAAAAATTTCCAGCTTCTGAGCCTGTAATGAGCTACATTACAAGTGATATGCAGAGGAAAAACAGCAGTTTATTGGTTCTGAAAATATCCAGTTACCAATTTGCACATTGCATCCTTGAACTCCTTGTTCCTCATGCTGTAGATGAGTGGGTTCACTGCTGGAGGCACCACTGAATATAAAGCTGCCAGCAAAAGATTCAGGGAGGAGGAGGATACAGAGGAGGGCTTCAGATAGGCAAATGTGGCAGTGCTGAGAAACAGGGAGACCACAGCCAGGTGAGGGAGGCATGTGGAAAAGGCTTTGTGTCGTCCTTGCTGTGAGGGGATCCTCAGCACTGCCCTGAAGATCTGCACATAAGAGAGCACAACATAAAGAAAACATCCAAATGCTAAGTAGGCACTAACCACAAGAAGCCCAACTTCTCTGAGGTAGGCATCTGAGCAGGAGAGCTTGAGGATCTGGGGAACTTCACAGAAGAACTGGTCCAGGGCATTGCCTTGGCAGAGGGGGAGGGAAAAGGTATTGGCAGTGTGCAGCACAGCATAGAGAAAAGTACTACCCCAGGCAGCTTCTGCCATGTTGACACAAGTTCTGTTGTCCATTATGGTCCCGTAGTGCAGGGGTTTGCAGATGGCAATGTAGCAGTCGTAGGCCATGATGGTGAGAAGAGAAAACTCTGCTGAAATGAAAAAGAAAAAGAATAAAATCTGAGCAGCACATCCATAGGAGGAAATAGCCCTGGTGTCCCACAGAGAATTGACCATGGCTTTGGGAACAGTGGTGGAGATGGAGCCCAGGTCGAGGAGGGCGAGGTTGAGAAGGAAGAAGTACATGGGGGTGTGGAGGCGGTGGTCGCAGGCTATGGCTGTGAGGATAAGGCCGTTGCCCAGGAGGGCAGCCAGGTAGATGCCCAGGAAGAGCCCAAAGTGCAGGAGCTGCAGCTGGCGTGTGTCTGCGAATGGCAGGAGGAGGAACTCTGTGGGGAAGCTGCTGTTGGACATTTGCTGCCTCAGGGCATGGTTGCCTGTCCATGGAGGAATAGACAGTGACATGTTAGAGAGACTTTTCTAAGCAAAAACTAAACCTTATTTCATAGAAAACATCCTCACCAAGGCTGTATCCTCACTGCATCTTCATCTCAAGAAGACTTGCTCCTGCCTGGAGCTCTGCATCTGTCTGCCTAAAGATGCCACAGAGACCATGAAGATCCTCTGTAATCTCAGAAGTAATCAGTGCTGCTGGTAAAGAACACCAGGGGTGCATCTCAGGTATCCACTGGCCAGAGGCATCTCCCTTTACAAGTGATGAAAGGGACATCCAACAATCCCACAAGAAACAAAGAAGGTTGTGTTGGTGCTGCTTGTAGGCTAAATGGTGTGGAGTGAATTTATGAGTTTCCTCAAAGACCTACACATCTCTTTTAACTGTAATGCTCTATGAGTTTAGGTCCCTTCTACAATCCTAACAACACCATTATCGTCTCTCTGACTGCCGTCCAAAGCAGGAAGTTGAAAAATTAGACCTCAGAGAGTGCCATCCCTTCAATTATGGCAGGTGTTGTTCTTCCCTTTCAAGAATCTCCCCCAGAAATGCCCTGGGGGTGCTGGGGAGATATGAGGAGCCTGTCCCATGTAGCAGTCCCCTGCCAGCAGCAGGACCCTGTCCGGCCCTGGCCTTCTGATCCTTCCAGCCACAGCTTCTCCCCACAGCACCCTGGGCAGCTCCTCAAGCAGGCTGAGTGCAGAGCCTCACAGGTGGGAGGGGCTCTGCCCCGGAACACAGCCCCTGGGGCACAGCAGGGACCCTGCTCTGTACCACAGCCCTGGGCACCCTTGCTTGCACCCTGCTTGCACAGCCTGCAGCCGGTCCTGTGAGAAGGAACCCTCAAGTCCTGTCCCACTGATAGCTTTGGTAGATAATCCCTGCTCTGGAGCTTGTTGTTCTTCTGTTATCCAAAGAGAATTCTCCAAAGATAAATATCCAAAGAGTTCTCCCGAAAGATCCCATAGGCTGTGGGATTTGACAGCAATTCTGGAGATGGCACCAGGAACAACAGCTGTGTTGCCCTGCAGCCACAGACTTACCCTGTTCAGGGCTCTGAAGATTTCTCCTGCAGTGAGCTCTCAGCATCCCCCCTCCACACTGCCTTTAATATCACCCTCCCTTCTCTCATTGCCCTTGTCCCCTGCAGGCAGTGCCCCCAGCCCTGCTGTGCTGTGCAGAGGAGCTGTTCCTGGGTAGAGCTGTCTCTCTGTAGTGCTGCCCACTTGCCAGGAGCTCCCCTTGAGCTGAGAAGCCCAGCCTAGTTCAGCAGCACAGCTCCAGCCTAATGCCTCTCTGTCTCTCCCCTCTCTCATGTCCCTTGAGATGTCCCTGGGCCTCCAGGGGAATCAGCTTTGAAACACACTGAAGTAATCCCTGATGTTCCTTCCCTCAGCTGCTGAAGGAATCTCATTTCCAGCTCCATCCTTCCTTATTCAGAAAATGGATGAGGTCCAAGGATCACCTTTCCATGCCCTGTTTTTAGGCAGGACACTCCTGCAAGGACAGGGATGGATCTTCCTTCTCCCTGCTGAGGGAAAGGTTTCAACTGAGTCAACCAAGGCACCTTCTTCTTTGTTTGCTGTCCAGAGGCTAGAAGGATACCCTAATGTAATCCAGATGTATTACCCTGCTCTCTCCCGTGTCTCACATTTGGAAACTGCCCTGGCTATGTTACGCAGTGACCATTCACTGCCTCTACTGTGAACAGCGCAGGGAGCTCTTGGCAAGTCCCTGGTCCTCCAGGGGAATCAGCTCGGAATCAAACCAATGCAATCACTGTTCTTCCTGCTGTCAGCTAGGGAGAGACACCTATTTCCAGTGCTATCTTTTCTCTTAGATCAAAATAAATGTTTGATATGGGAATCACCTTTTCTTGTCCTTTTATTAGTTAGGACACCCACAAATTTTATTCCATTTCTTTCAAGCACCTGTTAATATTCCGGAGAACGAATCTTTTTCACTGCAAATGAAATCCCTCTGTCTACACAGACTACACAACCCAGCAAGCTCATAGAGTCATAGAATATTTGGGGTTGGAAAAGTCCTTAAGGTCTAGTTCCAGTCCCCGTGAAATGGGCAGAGTCATCTCCCACTTAACCAGTTTGCTCAAGGTCCCATCCAACCTGACCTTGGACATTACCAGCGATGAGGCACCCACCACTTCTCTGGGCAACCTGTTCTAGAGCCTCACCACCTGCTGCGTGAAGAATTTCTTCTTTAGATCTGATCTAAATCTGCTCTCTTTTAGCTTAAAAGCACCGCCCCTTGTCCTGTCACTACACTCCCTGATACAGTCTCTCCAGATATTTATCCTATGTGTCTCCCCCTGTTCTCTTAAGAGTAGGGAGGGAGAGAGTGGCTGTGTGGTACTTGGCTACCTCCTGGGGATAAAGCACAACATATCTGGGGACGCAAACCTGACAAACAAGTGATAAAGGAGGCAGTGGGGGAGCCAGACGTGGTCAGTCACACTGACTGGTGAGAGTATGAGAGAGGATGTTTCTTCCAGAGAGTTTATCTGACCAGGTTTCTTGTCAGTTGAGAAACCGAGGGAAAACAGGGAATACTGGTAAAAGGGGATGTCCTATAAGGAGAGGCTGAGGACACTTGGGTTGTCTAGTCTGGAGAAAAGAAAGCTGAGGAGCAACCTCATTTTTCTCAGCCACTGTCTTAGGAGGGCAAGTGGAGAGGGAGGTGATGACCTCTTCTCACTGGTAAATAATCAGAGAAAGTGTGCAATGGCACACAGATGCACCAGGGAGGTCCAGACTGGAGAGTGGGAAAGTTGTCTGTACTGTGAGGGTGGTCAGACACTGGAATAGGCTTCCTTGAGACCTGTTTTTTTTTCCCAGCCTGTCAGTGTTCAAGAAGCATTTGGACATTGCCCTCATTGAATCACAGAATCACAGAATCACAGAATTTCTAGGTTGGAAGAGACCTCAATATCATCAAGTCCAACCTCTGACCTAACGCTAACAGTCCCCACTAAACCATATCCCTAAGCTCTACATCTAAACGTCTTTTACAGACTTCCAGGGATGGTGACTCCACCACTTCCCTGGGCAGCCTGTTCCAATGTCTAACAACCCTTTCAGTAAAGAAGTTCTTCCTAACATCCAACCTAAAACTCCCCTGGCGCAACTTAAGCCCATTCCCCCTCGTCCTGTCACCAGGCACATGGGAGAACAGACCAACCCCCACCTCACTACAGCCTCCTTTAAGGTATCTGTAAAGAGCAATAAGGTCACCCCTGAGCCTCCTCTTCTCCAGGCTGAACAAGCCCAGCTCCCTCCGCCGCTCCTCGTAGGACTTGTTCTCCAGACCCCTCACCAGCTTCATCGCCCTTCTCTGGACCCGCTCAAGTACCTCGATGTCCTTCTTGTAACAAGGGGCCCAAAACTGAACACAGTACTCAAGGTGCAGCCTCAGCAGAGCCGAGTACAGGGGGACGATCACCTCCCTAGCCCTGCTGGTCACACTGTTTCTTATGCAAGCCAGGATGCTGTTGGCCTTCTTGGTCACCTGAGCACACTGCTGGCTCGTATTCAGCCAACTATCAACCATCACTCCCAGGTCCTTCTCTGCCTGGCAGCTCTCCAACCACTCATCTCCCAGCCTGTAGCTCTGCTTGGGGTAACTTTTGTTTAGCCCTGGAGAGATCACGTAGTTGGACCAGACAACCTTTGAAGGCCTCTTCCAACTGAACTATTCTGTTCTAGTCTAGTCTTGTCTAGTCTAGTCACTACACACGTGTGTAGGCCCATTTGTGTATTGGAAGACCACAACAATGCTTCCTGGAGTCTTCTTTTCTTCAGACTAATCCCAACTCTCTCAGCTGTTCTTCACAGGACATGTATTTGGTGTGCACAGCATGCTTTTGGTAGTCAGGTGGTAGGCTGCAAGGGATGCTGGATGATGAGGAACATCAATTTGATCACTCTGAGTTAGCTCTCCTGGCTGTGTCCCATCACAATGTCCTGCACACTTCCAACCTACATGTCATGAGGGGCAGTATTAGAATCAGAAACCCTTGATGCTGTGTAGACACACTCCATGACTGTTTCTAAACCTTCTCAAAGCCAGTTACCCCCTACACTAAAACACCTCATCCCTGGAGAACCCTGTGCAACAGCTGTCTTGAAGAGTGTTTGTTTTGTTTTCATCTTTCCTTTAACATGTGACTAAGTCTTGGAAGATAGCAGATGTTACAGAAGTCTTTTTTTGGAAGACAAAGTTGAGGCTGAGCTGAGAACTAAGTAAAAAATATCTGTTTATTGAGTTAATTAAGCAACACTGAAAAAAAAAAAAGTTTTTTCTTTTATTGATGGTGTGCAGAATATTGGGAAATATGGCATTTTCCTTTGCAAGTAATGCTTCTTGCAGCTAGGAGTGGCCTTGCAAGGACATCAGCCAGCTCCCTCTGCTCTCCCGGGTAAATCTCATCATGTCCAATAGGCTTGTGTATCCCATTAAGTCAAGTATGCCCTGACCTGACCCACTCCCACCCAGTGTACATTTTCCTTGTCCCTGTCCTTCCCCCATTCTCTGTGTCCTGTTTTTCCCAAAGGCCATTCTTGCCTGCACTGACTGAGGTGAAGAAGGAATTTAGCACTTCAGCCTTTTCCCTGTCCTGTGTCAACAGATCCTGGGCCTCATTCAGCAGTAGGTCCACATATTCCCAAGTGTTCCTTTTGCCACCTATATACTTCTAGAAGCCCTTCTCATCCTTGATCAAATTCCATCAGAGTTGGGTTTTAGCTTTCCAATATTCATCCCTACGTGCTTGGGCAAAGCCTCTGTATTCCTCTGAGCTTATCTGTTCTTGTTTCCACTGTTGCTGTACTTCTTTTCTGTGTTGGAGTTTTTCCAGGACCTCCTGGTTCATCCATGCAGGCCTCTTGTAATTTTTACCTGACTTCCTTACTCTTAGAATGGACTGCTCTTGATGTTGGAGGAGGTGATCCTGGAATATTAACCACCTTTCTTGGACTGCTCTTCTCTCCAGGGCCTTATCCCCTAGGACCCTTCCAAGCAGATGGCCGAAGATTCCAAAGACCAGGGCTGCGAACTTGCTATTTATTTTGTTTCTCATTGTCATTGGAGACAGCAGGCATAGTTTGCCATGGTCCCACAGCTGAGGTGTGACAACCCAAAAATGTATCGATGCCCTCAACCGGGAGCACAGACTAGAACAAGCTGCAGTCTGTGCTTTTTGACATTCGTGAAGTCACTGCCAAGGCGTGGTGGGACAAGTCCTGCAACTTGGAATGCTGCAATGGGTGGATACAGACTTTAGGACAGACAGAGTGGAATGATCCAGAGTTAGATTTCCTCATGGAAGCTGCTTGGATATGTGGAGCTCCTCTATGTGACCTGTGAAAAGTTCTCTGAGCACTTGTGGGTGCCAATCAGAGAAGGGGTCACTAAGGGTGTTATCATGGTGGGAGAAAATAACCTGCAGCCAGGGCAAGGAAGTGGACATAGTCATTGTTAAGCACTCCAAAGAAGTCTCTTAGAGTAAGAGTCTGGGTCTCCCTGAGGGTTTTTTATTGTCCCTGCCATTTTCCAGAAGGGGAACAGAGCTGAGTGCAAACAGTCCAGGTGGTTTCTGGAGTGTCTTGGGATAGCTTCCTTGTCTAGCTTCCAGATAGTCCAGCAGAGGTAATACAAACCTGGATCTGATACCTGCATGCCAGAAAGAGCTAGTCAGGGATGTGATGATCTGTGTCAGCCCTGTCTGTCGTGACCCTGAAATTGTGGGGTCCCGGATCCCAAAGGGTGTGAGAAAGGAAATAAAAGACTTTTAGTGGGGATCCCAGGTGAGCAGCACACAAGTTCAGAACAGTGGCTGGATGCCTCACAAGTGATAATAACTCTTTCTCCATTAATTTTCTCCCAGTTTTGGGGAGGAGACAGAGATGTTATAGGGGAGTTTTATATGATTTAGCTAACTGCCAAGGGACTGCTCCCAGGTTAGTGACAAGGCACAAAGGAAGGCAACAATTTTAGTCAGTATACACTGACAAAATGCCAATACCTATATTCCCAATCTCTGAAGTCCTAATGACTGCTAACCTGGACATCCTCTGGCACCTCAAATGTCAAATGGTGTTTGCATTTGAACAACTCACTGCTCTTCTCTATCTCTTGTAATTACTGTGGGAGCTTGAGCTAGAGTATTTTGTGCATACCCGTACAGAGGTGAGAGAAATCACATCACCCATGTGTGCGTTTGTGGCTGATAAGGAAGGTTCTGGGCCCTGTTTCAGGCCTGGGATATCAAACTGAGAATGAAAAGCATGAATTGACTGACTGTGGTCACTGCCCTCAGCTTGGGAAATGTGATTCCTGACAGCCACAGTCTGGGTGTCACTACCTAAAAGTGAAAGAGGACAAAGTGATTTTTTGATGAAACTTCTCATGATAGGAGAAATGACATTGCTGGCACTAAGTGTTGCTCCTCAGCTAAGGGAGGGAACATCAGGGATTGCTTCAGTCTGATTCAAAGTTGATTCATTTGGAGGCCCAGGGACTTTTCAAGTGCTCCCCATGCTGATGAGCTGGGCTGGGCTCCTGGGCCCAATGGGAGCTCCTGGCAAGCAGGCAGCACTGCAGAGAGACAGCTCTGCCCAGGAGCAGCTCCTCTGCACAGCGCAGCAGGGCTGGGGACACTGCCTGCAGGGGACAAGGGTGGCTGAGAGAAGAGAGGGAGATGTTAAAGGCAGTGTGGAGGGGGGATGCTGAGAGCTCACAGCAGGAGAAATCTTCAGAGCCCTGAACAGGGTAAGTCTGTGGCTGCAGGGCAACGCAGCTGTTGTTCCTGGTGCCATCTCCAGAATTGCTGTCAAATCCCACAGCCTATGGGATCTTTCAGGAGAATTCTTTGGATATTTATCTTTGGAGAATTCTCTTTGGATAATAGAAGAATAACAAGATCTAGAGCAGAAATTACCTGCCAGAGCTGTCAGAGTTACAGGAGATGAGGGTTCCTTCTCACAGGGCTGGCTCCAGGCTGTGCAGCTGGGTTGCGGGCAGGGGTGACCATGGCTGTGGTGCAGAGCAGGGTCCCTGCTGTGCCCCAGGGGCTGTGTGCCAGAAGAGGCCTCTGCTGCCTGTGAGGCTCAGTACTCAGCCTGCCTGGGGAGCTGCCCAGGCCACTGCAGGGAGAAGCCATGTTTAGAAGTAGCCCTCAAACAAGGGCAAGGCAGGGCAGGGTCCTGCTGGAGCCCAGGGGCTGATGCCTGGAGCAGGCTGCTCAGAGCTCCACAGCACTCCCAGGGCATCTTTGGGAATATTCTTGAAAAAGAAGATAAACAGCTACACTGCCAGAAGGGAAGAAACACCGTGGGGTCTGTTCTTTCACTTTTCTGCCCTCAAGAGCTCTCTGGACAAGTCACAGCAGCTCCTTAGCCACTGAACACAATGAATATGTCCCCGGAAATTGCCTTGGGAAAGGATGTGTCTGCAGGGCAGAGCTGAGCACACTGCAGGTGGGACAGGGTCTGTGAGCAATGGCAGGGAGGAGATGTGGGGACAGGGAAGGAGCTGCCAGTAAGGACAGTTTCAGGTAGCAGTGATCTGTGTAGGGAGGGAGAGGGAGCTGCTGCCTGAAACACCAAGAGAGGGGGGATACAGGCACTTCCTGCCAGGCCTGCAGTGCAGGCACCTTCTCTGCAGCAACCCCCTGCTCTCCTCTGACACCCAGTACATCAGCCACTCTCAGCGCCTGGGGATTTAGGGCATGAACCACCATCTCCTCAGCTGAACCTCCAAAGGAAGAAAGGAGCCTGTGTCCTGCAAGGTGATACACAATGATGAGGCTAAGAGTACCTGCTCTGCAGTGTCACGTCTCTAGGTGGCATGCAAGCTTGGTAGGGTGTAGGTTTCACTGCATGCCCATCTGCTTTTCTCTCTGTCAGCTGGTTGGAGCATTGTGGTACTCATTCTCACTTCTCCACCTGTACGTGGCTCTCCTACTTCCTTTGTCTGGGAAGCAAGTGGGTGTAAACATCTGTTCTGACATGGAGTGCTGGGTACTGCTCTGAGCATTTCTTCTTGGGAACAAGGTGCCCAAACTCCATTATAACCTGTCAGGCATGCTGTCATTCAGTTGGGTGGGTTGGATAACAAGCTGACTCATTCAACTCAGGGAATGGTGATTTTTGTGAGAGAAGGTGTGAGTTTTGCTCAGAGAATTCTGCCTTGTCATTGTCTTTTCCTCTAGTGACAGGTGCACATGGCCAGAGGCAGCAAATGTCCAACAGAACCTTCCCCACAGAGTTCCTTCTCCTGCCATTCGCAGACACACGCGAGCTGCAGCTCCTGCACTTCGGGCTCTTCTTGGGCATCTACCTGGCTGCCCTCCTGGGCAACGGCCTCATCATCACAGCCATAGCCTGCGACCACCGCCTCCACACCCCCATGTACTTCTTCCTCCTCAACCTCTCTTTGATTGACCTTGGAACTATTACCACGACTGTCCCCAAATCCATGGCCAATTCCCTGTGGGACACCAGGGCCATTTCCTATGCAGGCTGTGCTACCCAGCTCTTTATGTTTGTTGTCTTTGTTGCAGCAGAGTTTTATCTTCTCACCATCATGGCCTATGACCGCTATATTGCCATCTGCAAACCCCTACACTATGGGACAATAATGGACAGCAGAACTTGTGTCAACATGGCAGCAGCTGCCTGGGGCAGTACTTTTCTCTATGCTGTGCTGCACACTGCCAATACCTTTTCCCTTCCCCTCTGCCAAGGCAATGCCCTGGACCAGTTCTTCTGTGAAATTCCCCAGATCCTCAAGCTGTCTTGCTCTGATGCCTTCCTCACAGAAGTTGGGCTTCTTATTATTAGTGTCACTGTAGCATCTGGGTGTTTTGTTTTCCTTGTGCTGTCTTATGTGCAGATCTTCAGGGCTGTAATTAGGATGCCCTCCCATCAAGGACGGTACAAAGCTTTTTCCACGTGCCTCCCTCACCTGGCCGTGGTCTCCTTGTTTCTTAGTACTGCCACTTTTACCTACCTGAAGCCCTCCTCCATTTCTTCCCCATCCCTTGACCTTTTGCTGGCAGTTCTGTACTCAGTGGTACCTCCAGCAGTGAACCCCCTCATCTACAGCATGAGGAACCAGCAGCTCAAGGATGCAGTTAGGAAACTGATTTGGTGGATGTTTTTCAGTTCTTATAAAGATCCCTTCACTCTCCACAAATGAACGTCAGTAATCTTCTTCCAGGCGTGTTTTTGTGTTTTTGTTGTTCTCATTATACACACACACACACACATACACACACACACACACATATATATATCTAGTCATTATGGCTGTTCCTGCTCCTTGCATCCCTGCATAAATATTTAAATATTTTGATTCCCCCAAGTGCTATGAATCCACGAACCTGTTTGCTCACATATGAAAGCTGTATAAATGTGCATTTAACACTGTGAGGGAGTCAGTGAAGACTCTCATAACATTGCTGTACTAAAATGGAAACACCCCAACTTAGGGATATGGTTTAGTGGGGACTGTTAGTGTTAGGTCAGAGGTTGGACTCGATGATCTTGAGGTCTCTTCCAACCTAGAGATTCTGTGATTCTGTGATTCTGTGAATGCTATGCTCAAAGCCTGAGCCTGAGTTGTCTTTACCAAACCATTGCCAAGGCCCAAATAATTGCTGCCCACAAGGGTCTGTTCCTCTTTTGGTTCAGGAGGGAATGGTTCATTGTCACATTTGTGATCTTTCAGAGACCAAGGGCTAGATTTAAGACTTACCCATGGATGTCTACTGACAACAGAGGCAGTGAATGGTCACTGCATTACATAACCAGGACTGTTCCTACATCTGAGCCATAGATGATGTCCTTCAGGAGAGGCATCTGGAGCTGCCTGCGGAGCCCAGGGTACTTCCAGGGACAGCAGAGCCTGGTATGAGCCATGACTTAAGCCCCTTTGAAGGTGAGAGATCTCCCACTGTGCTCTCAGCCACAGGGAAAGAACTAAAGCCAGGTATTCACAGGGAACCTGAAACCCTGAAGTCCCAGAGAAGAGAGTGGGCACCCAGAAGGCAGAGGGAAGGGAATCTGAGGAGTGATTCATTTTCCCTTTCATGCAGTACCTCTGTTTGGTACAACACTACAGCCCATTTCCTCTGCACAGCAGCAGTGCCAGCTTGAGGGACAGCTTGTGGGGAGCATGGAGATGGCCATTCCCCACTGCCAAGGGGAGCTGATTTTTGAAATTTGACCAGCTCCATCCTTCTGCTGGCATCAGTGTCTATACTGGGGGAGCAGCCACCAAGACAGTGGATCAGTGTTGGGTCATGGGCTAGAAAGCACTGGCTAACCTGATCTATCTGTAAAACTATCACTGCTCAGAGAAAATGATCATAGAATCATAGAATCTTAGAATATCCCAAGGTGGAAGGGACCCATAAGGATCATTGAGCCCAACTCCTGACTCCACACAAGTCTATCCAAAAATTCAGACCATATGACTAAGAGCACATTTCAAATACTTCTTAAACTCCAACAGGCTTGGTGCCATGACTACGACCTTGGGGAGCCTGTTCCAGTGCATGACAACCCTCTCATTGAAGAACTTTTACTGATATGCAGTCTGAACCTCCCCTGTTGTAGCTTGACACTATTCCCTCAGGTCCTATCACTGATCACCAAAGAGAGTAGATCGGTGCCTGTCCCTCCACTCCCCCTCATGAGGAAGACATAGACTACAATGAGGTCTCCCCTCAGCCTCTTGTTTTCCAGGCTGAACAGGCCCAGTGACCTCAGCCACTCCCCATACATCTTCCCCTCTAGGCCCTTCGCCATCTTTGTAGACCTCCTCTGGACACTCTCCAACAGTTTCACATCCTGTTTGTACTGTGGTGCCCAGAACTGCACACAGAACTCAGGGTGAGGCTGAACAAGTGCAGAATAGAGTGGGACAATCACTTCCCTTGACCAACTAGCAATGCCGTGCTTATGCACCCCTGGATACGGTTGGCCCTCCTGGCTGGCAGGGCACACTGCTGGCTCATATTCAGCTTGCTGTCAACCACAACCCCCAGATCCCTCTCTGCAGGGCTGCTCTCCAGCATCTCATCCCCCAATCTGTAAGTATAGCCAGGGTTGCCCCTTCCCAGGTGCAGGACCCAGCACTTGCTCTTGTCATGCGGTTGGTGATCGCCCAGCTCTCCAGTCTTTCCAGATCTCTCTGCACGGCCTTTCCACCCTCATCAGAGTCCACAACTCCTCCAAGTTTGGTGTCACCAGCAAATTTGCTCAGAACACCTTCTAGTCCCACATCCAAATCATTTACAAAAACACTGAAGAGGACTGGCCCTAAAATGGAGCCTTGAGGTACCCCACTGGGGACTGCCCACCAGCCTGATGAGGACCCATTTACTTCAACCTTTGGAGTCCTACCCATCTGCTGGTTATTCACCCAACATATGATATTTTTGTCCAGCTATATGATGGACATTTTGTTCAGTAGGATCCTTTATGAAACTGTGTCAAAAGCTTTACTGAAATCAAAAAAGATCACATCAGCTGGCTTCCCTTGATTGACTACATGGGTGATCTTGTCATGAAAGAAAATCAAATTTGTCAAACAGGACCTACCTTCCGTGAACCCATGTTGACTAAGACCAATGACCACATCGTCCCCCAAGCACATTTCAATATCTACAAGGACAATCTTCTCCATAATTTTACCAAGCATTGACATGAGACTAACAGGCCTGTAGTTAGCAGGATCTTGTCCTTCTTGAAACTGGCCCAACATTTGCCAACTAGGACCTCTGCAGATTCCCAAGACTGTTTTAAAATAATTGAGAGAGGTCCTGTGATGACGTCAGCCAGCTCTCTGAGCACTCTGGGATGAATCCTGTTCGGACCCATGGACTTGTATGGATCCGTGTGGTGCAGCAAATCACACACACATTCAGGGTCAGTTGGGAGTTTATCATTCCTACTGTTACGGTCTTCGCAGCACCTGGAGTCCCAAAACCCACCCTTGGCGTTGAAGACGGAGGCAAAGAAGGCATTAAATGTCTTTGCTTTGCCTATGTCCTTGTCTGTGAGGTGACCTTCCCCATCAAGTAGCGGACCTTTCTTTTCTCTGGTCCTCCTTTTTCACATGTTTAAAATAAAACTTTTAATTGTTGCCCACAGACCTGGCCAGCTTCAACTCTAATTGGGCTTTGGCTGCATGTATTTTCTCCCTACAAACATGAACAGCATCCCTGTAGTCCTTTCACATTGCCTGACCATGTTTCCAACACCCATAGAATTTCTTTTTATGCCTAAACTCCAGAATAAGATCCCTGGTCAGCCAAGCTGGCCTTGTGCCCCACCTTATTGACTTCTGATATCCTGTGTCCAGTTCTGGGTTCCACGGTACAAAAAAAAAAGACAGGGGTCTCCTGGAAAGAATCCAGCGGAGGGCCACAAAGATGATATGGGGCCTGGAGCATCTTCCCTATGAAGAAAGGGAGAAAACAAAGCAAGTTGAAGTCCTTTATAAGGACAAGGGCAGTCAATCTCAATGTATTAATTCCTCAAAGAATAATTAGTGTTGTCATCCTGGCTGGGTTATCTGTAATAGACTCCCACAATGACATCCTCTTTCTTTTTCCCTTAATCCTAACCCAGAGGATCTCAACATTGCCATCATCAACTGCAAGCTCCATGCAGTCCAGCCTTTCCTTTACATACAGCACCACCCCACCACCTTGCCTGCCCTGCCTGTCCCTACTGAGGAGCCTGTAACCATCTATTGCAACACACCATTCACAGGACTCATCCCACCAGGTTTCGCTTATGCTGATGATATCATTGCTCCAGAATTGGGCCAAGAATTCTAGATCGTCCAGTTTATTCCTCATATTGTGTGCATTTGTGTAGAAGCACTTCAAATGCACCTCATAGCATGCAGAACCTGGTGGAGAAGCCCAAAGGACCTCACTAGCACACATTCCTCCTAATTCTGGCACTCCATCCCTTTTTTTATCACTGACATGCCTGGTTTTATCCCTTTCCCCTTTTGACTCTAGTTTAAAGCCCTGTCTATCAGCCCTAATAATTCCTGGGCAAAAATCCTTTTCCCCCTCTGAGAAAGGTGCATCCCGTCTCATGCCAGGAGGCTTGGTGTCACATAGACCTTCCCGTGATGAACAAACCCAAAGTTCTGCTGGTGGCACCAGTCTCGGAGCCACGTATTGATGAGCCGAGTCTGCCTGTCAACATATTTTCCTCCTATTGGAAGGAAGAGGCAAATATGCCCTGTGCCCCATATCCTTTAACAAGTCTCTCCAAAGCCCTAAAGTCCCTTTGGATTGATCTCATACTTTTCCTTGCTACATCGTCATTACCAGCCTGAAAAAAAAGCAGTAGTGGGTAGTAGTCAGACAGCTGTACCAGGTGAGTGACTTTCCTGGCAATACCTTTTACCTAAGCCACAGGGAGGCAGCAGACTTCCCTGTGGGTTGGGTCTAGATGGCATATCAGGCCCTCTGTCCCTTTCAGAAGGGAGTCCCCATGATGATAACCCTTCTTTCTTTCTTGACAGAAGATGTAGTCCTGCAAGGGGTAGGTTGCCTTGCCTTAGGCACCCCTTCCAACTGGGATGGGCTTTTGTCTACATCGTTGTTTTGACTGTCATGTTCTAGAGCTTCATAGCTGTTACAGATGCGTAGTCAGGAAGGTGAGGTGGGCAGGGAGAGGGCTCACATACCACCCCGAGCAGGAACCTGCTTCCATTCTCTCCCTTGGCCTAGGTTCCCTCCTCCTGCTTTGCAAGATGGGGGAACTTTTGTCTTTTGTGTAGTGGCTGCCTGGTGGGATAGAGGAACCTTTGTTACTTGTGTTGTGGCTGGCTCATGAGTCTGCCTCAGGGAGGGCAGAGTATGCTTTCACCAGTCAGCTTCCCTCTCCACTTGCCTGATGCTCCTCAATCTGCTCACCTCCTCCCAAAGCTTCTCCACCGGGCTGAGCAATTTGTCAGCCTGTGCACACCTCCCACAGGCATACCCACCACTGCTGCTGTAAGACACTAACAGAAGATTCAGGCACACCCTGCAGCCAAAGACCTGTATGGTTGCAAGTTTCCCCAAGACTTCTATCCAGGTAGCCTCATCGGTAATTGTGGCTGGAGAGGCTGCCAGAGATGCAGAGGCCATGACTTTCTGCTGGGTGGATACCATGGCTGGGCTCTTCATGAGCAGTTCACAACCACCATTGGGAAAGAGCAGTGAGGACGCCCTCCCTGCTCGCCCTGCCTGTGAGAACTGCTCTGCAAACTGCCATGTCACACTGTTTGCCTTTCCTACTCGGCACACTCCTAGTCATTTGTGCTTCCTAGGGGCTGCCTTTGCTTTGACTGGGGGTGGGGGAGGGGTGTTTGCTGTGGGCTCTGCCAATGCCTCATCAGCCTCCTTCATGAGGGATGCTGGGTCCTGGTGGCTCCCAAGTGGCCTCAATGCAGGAAAGAGCCTTGCCTGCCTCGATACCCTCTCCGCTACAGAACACATCTGCCCTGGAGCCGAGCTCCTCGTTTGTGATCACAAGTTTGTGATTTCTTTATTCTGGAATGCCTGATAGAGTTTCTGAGAAGTTTTCAATAGTATCCTTGTACCAGCTGTACTCCAGGTTCCCTTTGGGAACCTTATTTTGAGAATTACCCCACTCAGCGGGTAACCTTGAGGAGCAGGGATTACAAACACCAGAGAGGCCTCAAAACACAGGACTGTCATACACTCTGACTGCACAGTCCAGCCCTTTCTCCCCTGAGTCAGAAGGCACCTCTGGAGGTGTCCACTACCATCATCTTCTCTGAGCACCGATAGCCTTACAGGTAGATTGTGTTAGTCAATGTTTTCTGCAGCTGGGTTTTGAAAATCTCTGAGCCCATGACTCACTATTTTGGTGGCCATTCCCTCAGTATAGACACTGATGCCAACAGAAGGATGGAGCTGGTCAAATTTCAAAGATCAGCTCCCCTTGGGCAGTGGGGAATGGCTGTCCCTGTGCTCTCCACAAGTGGTCCCCAAGCTGGCAGTGTTGCTGTGCAGAGGAAATGGGCTGTGGTGCTGTGGGATAAATCTGCATGGTCATGCTGGTCAGGATGGGAAGCAGACTCATCCAGGTCCGGATCACTGGGCTGGACCAGGCAGAAGTACTTCACGAAGAGGGAAATGAATCTATGCTGGGTCTGGCTGGGATGGAGTTAACTTTCCCTGCAGCAGCCCATATAGAGCACTAGATAGAATGGCACTGATATCACACCAGTGCTTTTTCAACTGCTGAGCAATACTGAACAGCATTAAGACTCCCTCCAACTCCCCCAAAAGCCAGCAGTCTGGGGGTGGGCAAAAAGTGGGGAGGGGACATCACCAGGGCAGCTGACCTAAAATGACCAAAGGGATATTCCATACCATATGATGTCACAGTCAGCAATAAGAGGTAGAAAAAGGAAGAAGAGGGGAGGGGTGGGCTGTTGTTGCCAAAATGTCTGTCCTCCCAAATAATGGCTATGTGTATTGAGGCCCTGCTTCAAGGACATGGTCAAGCATCACTTATTGATGGGAAGTAGAGAGTAATTTCTTTCCTCTCGTTCTATGCTTCCACACGGCCTTTACTTGTTTGCTTGTTGTTGTTGGCTTGTTTTATTTTTCCCTCTTCCTTTTCCCATCAATTAAATTATGCTTATCTCAACACATTTTCTTTTCTTTTCTTTTCTTTTCTTTTCTTTTCTTTTCTTTTCTTTTCTTTTCTTTTCTTTTCTTTTCTTTTCTTTTCTTTTCTTTTCTTTTCTTTTCTTTTCTTTTCTTTTCTTTTCTTTTCTTTTCTTTTTTTTCTTTTCTTTTCTTTTCTTTTCTTTTCTTTTCTTTTCTTTTCTTTTCTTTTCTTTTCTTTTCTTTTCTTTTCTTTTCTTTTCTTTTCTTTTCTTTCCTTTCCTTTCCTTTCCTTTCCTTTCCTTTCCTTTCCTTTCCTTTCCTTTCCTTTCCTTTCCTTTCCTTTCCTTTCCTTTCCTTTCCTTTCCTTTCCTTTCCTTTCCTTTCCTTTCCTTTCCTTTCCTTTCCTTTCCTTTCCTTTCCTTTCCTTTCCTTTCCTTTCCTTTCCTTTCCTTTCCTTTCCTTTCCTTTCCTTTCCTTTCCTTTCCTTTCCTTTCCTTTCCTTTCCTTTCCTTTCCTTTCCTTTCCTTTCCTTTCCTTTCCTTTCCTTTCCTTTCCTTTCCTTTCCCTCTTGTTTTTCTTTTTCCTTTTTCCTTTTTTCTTTTTTTTTTTCCCCAGCATACTTTCTTCTTCCCCTCCCCTTCTGAGGAGGGTGAGTGAGAGAGAGGTTGTGGCGGAGTTCAACTGCATAGCTAGGTAAAAACAACAAAGAATCATACCCCAGCGGTGTGATATCCCATGATATCCTGTGTTATCTTGTTTATTACAAAGGTGCTATGAGAGAGTCTTCACTGACTTACTGTTACATGAATATGTATAAAGCATCCATATAAAAAAGTGCAGTTTCACTCATTAATTGTAGTGGGAGGAATCCCAACACTTATGCGGAAATGCAAGAAGCCAAAGATGTCACAATGGAAATAAGGAAAAAAAATAATAATGATAAAAACAAACAAGTAAACAAACAAGCAAAAAAAATACAGGCTGGAATGGGATACACAATTTTCGTTTATGGAGAGGGAAAGAAACTTTCTGAGTACTGAAAAACATCCCCCAAATCAGTTTCCTAACAGTATCCTTGAACTCCTTGTTCCTCATGCTGTAGATGAGGGGGTTCACTGCTGGAAGCACCACTGAGTACAGAACTGCCAGAAAAAGATTCAGGGAGGAGGAAGAGATGGAGAGGGGCTTCAAATAGGCAAACATGATATTGCTGATGAACAGGGAGACCACAGTGAGGTGAGGAAGGCACGTGGAAAAGGCTTTGTGCTGGCCCTGCTCTGAGGGCATCCTCAGAACAGTCCTGAAGATCTGCACATAGGACAGCACAAGGAAAACAAAACACGCAACACCTGAACAAAAGCAAAAGATAATGAACGCAACTTCTCTGAGGTAGGCATCGGAGCAGGAGAGCTTGAGGATCTGGGGAATTTCACAAAAGAACTGGTCTAGGGCATTCCCTTTGCAGAGGGAAAGGGAAAAGGTATTGGCACTGTGCAGCACAGCATAGAGAAAAGTGCTGCCCCAGGTAGCTGCTACCATGTTGACACAAGTTCTGCTGTCCATTATTGTCCCATAGTGCAGAGGTTTACAGATGGCAACATAGCGGTCATAAGCCATGATGGTGAGAAGAGAAAACTCTGCTGTGATAAATGCGACAAACATAAAGAGCTGGGTAGCACAATCTGCATAGGAAATGGTCCTGGTGTCCCAGAGGGAATTGGCCATGGCTTTGGGGACAGTGGTTGTAATAGTGCCCAGGTCAAGGAGGGCGAGGTTGAAGAGGAAGAAGTACATGGGGGTGTGGAGGTGGTGGTCGCAGGCTACGGCTGTGAGGATGAGGCCGTTGCCCAGGAGGGCAGCCAGGTAGATGCCCAGGAAGAGCCCAAAGTGCAGAAGCTGCAGCTCACGTGTGTCTGCGAATGGCAGGAGGAGGAACTCTGTGGAGAAGCTGCTGTTGGACATTTGCTGCCTCAGGGTATGGTTGGCTGTCCATGGAAGAAAAGAGAGAGACAAGTTAGACTTCTCTGAGCGTAAGTTATATTTCAAAGAAAGCTCCTCAGGAAGACACAGTGTCACTTCCTTGTGAGGAGAATGTGCTCCTTCCTGGATCTCTGGGTTTTGCTGTCGAAGAGTACAATAGGGACCAGGCAAATCCTTGTTGGACTTAGGAGCAGTCAGTACTGCTTCATAGTGTCTTGTAAAGGGCACCAGAAAGGGATTTCAGGTGCCCATTTTGCTGACGTAGCCTGTGCAATCTGTACAGGTGTTAGGGGAAATTAGGAGGTTCTTCACAGACATACAAATCTATTTCACTGTAACGTTCTAGGATCTTCAGTCCCTTCTAAAAACCTGGTAAGTCCCTTATAATCTCCATAATTGTCCCTCATGGCAGGAAAGTGAAAGCAGAGTTCTGAGAGTGCCTTCCCTTCAGGTATTCCCTGCCTTGGTCTTCCCTATCAATAACCAACCCCAGAGATGTCCTGGGGGTTCTGTTGAGCTGTGAGCAGCCGGCTCCAGTGTTATAGTTTAACCCAGGTGGCAGCTAAGCATCACCGTTCGCTCATCCTCCCCCCTCCCACTCTGGGATGGGGGAGAGAAACAGAAAAATGAAGCCTGTGAGTTGAGATAAAGACAGTTTATTAAGACAAAATAATTATTAATAATAATAATAACAATAATAGTGCAAATAATAATAATGTATATGAAACAAGTGATGCACAATGCAATTGCTCACCACCCGTTGACCGATGCCCAGCCTGTCCCCAAGCAGCCGGCCCTCCCACCCCCGCTAGCCACCCCTATATATTGTTCAGCATGATGTCAGATGATATGGAATACCCCTTTGACTAGTTTGGGTCAGCTGTCCTGGGTCTGTCCCCTCCCAGCTCCTGATGCATGCCCAGCCTGCCTGCTGGCAGGACAGAGTGAGAAGCTGAAAAGTCCTTGGCTTAGTGTAAGCACTGCTCTGCAACAATTAAAACATCAGCATGTTATCACCACTCTTCTCATCCTAAGCCAAAATATAACACCCTTCCAGCTACTAGGAGGAAAATTAACTCTATCCCAATTGAAACCAGGACACCCAGGAAGCAGACTCCCACCAGCAGGACCCTTTCCTGCCCTGCTGGGGGGACCCCTTCCACCCACAGCTTCTCCCCGCAGTACACCAGTCAGCACCCTGTAGGCTGAGTGCTGAGCCTGGTAAGCGGCAGAGGCCCTGGCACACAGCCCCTGGGGCACAGCAGGGACCCTGCTCTGCACCACAGCCCTGGGCACCACCACTGCACAGCCTGCAGCCAGCCCTGTGAGAAGGAACCCTCATTTTCTGTCCCTCTGACAGCTTATGTAGGTAATCATTGATCCAGGGAACATCCCTGTCCTCCACAGTAGAGAAGCCAGCACAGCCCCTGTGACATGTCCTATCAGCCATGGGAAGTGGCAGCTATAGAAGAACCCTCTAGGGTTCTGCATCTGCCTGCTCTCTCACAGACACTTACCATGTTAGAGCTCCATGTTAGAGCTGTGAAGATTTCTCCCTTTGGGAGCTCTCAGCATCCCCCCTCCACACTGCCTTTAACATCTCCCTCCCTTCTCTCAGCCACCCTTGTCCCCTGCAGACAGTGCCCCCAGCCCTACTGTGCTGTGCAGAGGAGCTGCTCCTGGGCAGAGCTGTGTCTCTGCAGTGCTGCGTGCTTGCCAGCAGCTCCCATTGGGCCCTGGAGCCCGGCCCACCTCATCAGCACAGGGAGCTCTTGACACGAGGGAACTCCAAGGGAACTGATTTTGAATCAGGCTGAAGCAATCCCTGATGTTCCCTCTCTCAGCTGGGGAGAGACATTCCCCATGTGGAATGACACAGCAGTGTCATTTCTCCTACTGGGAGAAGATTCATCAAAGAATTGCCTTGTCCTCTTCCACTTTTAGGCAGGAGAGACCAATTGAGATTCCCTGATATTCAGCAAAGACAGATCCCAAGTTGAGCCTATGAAGTGGACAACTGCCGTACCATGACACAGGTTAGGGATAGTAGAGCTTTATATAATAGAATCTGAATGGATAGCAACAAATTCAATCAAATGGAAGAGAATAGTTCAGTTGGAAGGGACCTTCAAAAGTCATCCTGTTCAGATGCCAGACCTCCTGAGGGCTAACCAAAAGTTAGAGACTATGTATGAGGGCAATGTCCAACTGCATGTTGAACGCTGACAGGCCTGGGGCATCAACCAGGTTTCTGGGAAGCCTCCTCCAATAGTTGACCACCCTCACAGTACCGAAATCTTTCCCAGTGTTCAGTCTGACCATCCCCTATGTGCCATTCCCACACATCCTGTCAGTTACCAGGGAGAAAATAAGATCGTCACCTCCCTCTCCACTTCTGCTTCTCTGGAAGTTGTCAGGAGCAATGAGGTCACCCTCAGCCTTCTTTTCTTCAGATTAGACAACCCAAGTGTCCTCAGGCTGTCCTCACAGGACATGCCTTCCAGCCCACCTTTGCTGTCCTCCTCTGGATACTATCAAATTTACATCTTTCTTCTATTGTGGAGCCCAGAACTGTATGCATGATTCAAGGGGAGGCTGCACCAATGCTCAATATAGCAGAAGACTTACCTCTTTTGACCATGTGGGAATTCTACGCTTAATGCATCCTAAAATGCAGTTTGCCTTCTTGGCTGCCAGGGCACCCTGCTGGCTAATGTTGAGCCTGCTGTCAAGCAGCAGTCCCAGAGCCCTTTCTGCTGAGCTTCTCTCTAGCCACTTGTCTCTCAGTCTGTGCTGGACCTGTGTCCAGCATTAGTTTATCCCAGGTGCAGCACCTGGCATTGTCTAGGTGATACTAGGCAGAGGGATTGGACTGGATTATCTTTAGGGGTCCCTTCCAACCTAAACCACTCTGTGATTCACGTCATTGCTGATCACCTAATGCTCCAATCTATCTAGACCTCTCTGCAAGGCTTCTCATCCCTCCAGGAAGTCAGTAGGAGGTCTCAGTTCAGTTCATCTGAAAACTTGCTGAGGATGCATTTCATTCCTGCACTCAGATCACAGCTAAAAATGTTACAGATGGATGGTAACTCTGCAGAAACCTCCCAGGTGGGCTTTAGTTTACATTGGACAAAACAGGAGCCACCTTCAAAGCAGTCCAATGATATTCCAGGCTGTATGAGCAGCGGAAGTGATGATCTCCCTCTGCAGAGGACGCTTTCTGCCTGAGGCACACAGAATCACAGAATCACAGAATTTCTAGGTTGAAAGAGATCTCAGGATCATCGAGTCCAACCTCTGACCTAACGCTAACAGTCCACACTAAACCATATCTCTAAGCTCTACATCTAAACGTCTTTTAAAGACTTCCAGGGTGGTGACTCCACCACCTCCCTGGGCAGCCTGTTCCAGTGTCTAACAACCCTTTCGGTAAAGAAGTTCTTCCTAACATCCAACCTAAAACTCCCCTGGTGCAACTTAAGCCCATTCCCCCTCATCTTGTCACCAGGCACGTGGGAGAACAAACCAACCCCCACCTCTCTACAGCCTCCTTTAAGGTATCTGTAGAGAGCGATAAGGTCGCCCCTGAGCTTCCTCTTCTCCAGGCTGAACAAGCCCAGCTCCCTCAGCCGCTCCTCATAGGACTTGTTCTCCAGGCCCCTCACCAGCTTTGTCGCCCTTCTCTGGACCCGCTCAAGCACCTCGATGTCCTTCTTGTAGCGAGGGGCCCAAAACTGAACACAGTACTCGAGGTGCGGCCTCACCAGAGCCGAGTACAGGGGGACGATCACCTCCCTAGCCCTGCTGGTCACACTGTTTCTTATGCAAGCCAGGATGCGGTTGGCCTTCTTGGCCACCTGAGCACACTGCTGGCTCATATTCAGCCGACTATCAACCATCACTCCCAGGTCCTTCTCTGCCTGGCAGCTCTCCAACCACTCATCTCCCAGCCTGTAGAGCTGCTTGGGGTTACTGCATCCCAGGTGGAGTACCCGGCACTTGGCCTTGTTAAACTTCATGCAGTTGACCTCAGCCCATCGGTGCAGCCTATCCAGATCCTCCTGTAGAGCCTTCCTACCCTCAAGCAGATCGACACACGCACCTAGCTTGGTGTCATCTGCAAACTTACTGAGGGTGCACTCAATGCCCTCGTCCAGATCATTGATGAAGATGTTAAAGAGGACCGGCCCCAGCACCGAGCCCTGGGGAACACCACTAGTGACTGGCCTCCAACTGGACTTGACTCCATTTACCACGACTCTTTGGGCCCGGCTATCCATCCAGTTTCTAACCCAACGAAGCGTGCGCCAGTCCAAGTCAAGAGCAGCCAGTTGCTTGAGGAGAATGCTGTAAGAGATGGTGTCAAAAGCCTTGCTGAAGTCAAGGTAGACCACATCCACAGCCTTTCCCTCGTCCACCCAGCGCGTCACTTTGTCATAGAAGGAGATCAAGTTCGTCAAGCAGGATCTGCCTTTCATAAACCCACGCTGACTGGGCCTGATCGCCTGCTTGTCCTGCAAGTGTTGCGTGATGACTCTCAAGAGGATCTGCTCCATGAGCTTCCCTGGTACTGAGGTCAAACTGACAGGCCTGTAGTTTCCCGGGTCTGCCCTCCGGCCCTTCTTGTAGATGGGTGTCACATTTGCTAGCCGCCAGTCAGCTGGGACCTCCCCCGATAGCCAGGACTGTTGATAAATGATGGTAAGCGGCTTGGCCAGCTCCTCTGCCAGTTCTCTCAGTACCCTTGGGTGGATCCCATCCGGCCCCATCGACTTGTGCACATCCAAGTGCCGTAGCAGGTCACCAACCAGTGCTTCGTGGATATTGAGGGCCACATCCTGCTCCCCATCCCCTTCCACCAGCTCGGGGTACTGGGTATCCAGAGAACAACCGGTATTGCCGCTAAAGACTGAGGCAAAGAAGGCATTAAGCACCTCCGCCTTTTCCTCATCTCTTGTAAGGAACTTTCCCCCCGCATCCAGTAAAGGATGGAGATTCTCCTTAGTCCTCCGTTTTGTGTTGCTGTATTTATAAAAACAGTTGCAGCTCACAGATGTTGTGGCACAAGCAGTGATCCACTTCAAGAAGCACCAGGCCTCTGTGTAGGATCTGGGGTCTGGTTTTTGAAAAGCTATGGTGTTATGCTATTGGATACCCCATAAAATTTGTCTGTGTCATAAACAGGGATGATAGGAGGAAACTGCTAGCAGCTGTAGACATTGCTTCAGAGCACAGAAGGAAAGGCAAGATCCATCCAAACTCCCAAGACTTTATTGCTCCCAGATCCATTTAGATATGGAATGTAGGTGTGAAGTATGCCAATACAAACATGTCATTGGAACAGTTTCTCCATTCAAAGTGTTGGGAGGAAATGCATTTTTTGAAATGTCTGGGTAAATTTATATTCACATAAAGGGAAAGTGTCATCATTTGCTACTACGTCTCCACAGTCTATGAAAGAAGTCATGAGAATGGTTTTGTAGACAACCTTCAAAATTGTGAAGACGAAGACTTCTTACACACCAATCACAACAATGTCCTTTCTTATTCCATATTATTCCATATGGTTCACCTTTTGCCTAACATCATGCAGGGGTTGATTCAGTTATCTAAACAGAGAGGGCCACGGCTTCCCAGATGTGCTGTTACTGAACAGCCAACTTTTTGGCATACATTTGGCATACTTGATTCAGTTGCCAAACTTGAATGAATTTGCCGTACTTGATTCAGTGAGAGACTCTGCCCTCTTGGGGCAGCTGAAGCCCTCCAATGGGGCTGGGGAGTGTGATCTTGCACCTACAGGAACCTTTCTGAAGGATGAAGGTGGTGCAGAAGCAGGTTAGTCCAAGGCATCTGAGTTGACACATCTGATTTCTCTCCTTTGACTAGAAAGAGAAGTCTGGGCAACATGATGAAAGTTGTTTCATGTTAGAAAAGATCATGATCATCCCTTCTGGTATCAGGAGGTATTTTGAAGGTCTTGGGATCTGCTTTGGAATGAGAAAGATAAACAAATATAATTTCCATAGGTTGAAAGCTTTCCACTTTGAAGTGGACATCAGTGAAGGCAGAATTACTGTCATGCTCTGCAGAGGAATGTCATGTCTTTTATATTGAATTATGCCTAACTTTGTTTTTGGCTGTTGGTGTGTGTGTTTTGGCTGGAATAGAGTTAATTTACTTCACAGAGGTTCTTATGATGCTATGATTTGGATTTGTGGTGGAAATAGACGTGATAACACACCAACGTTTAGGTTATTACTGAGCAGTGCTTACACTTCGTTATGGGGTTTTCTGCTTGTTGAGCTTCCTTGAGGTGTGGCTGGACCTGGCAGGCAGATAAGCACCACAGCTGTTCATTTACCTCCCCACCTCCTGTGATGAGGATGGAGGAGAGAACTGTATATATATATATATATATATAAAACATATATATATAAGGACTAGTGAGTTGAGATAAGGAAAATAAAGAAAGGAAGTGGGAAAGAAAATAAATGATGCAGTTGGTATAGACAGGAGGATTTCAGTTGCTGTGAAAATGATTTCACTTGCTGTGAAAATGTTTCATTCCCCTTGCATATTGACCAATGCCTGGAAGAGGTGGGATGCACCTGCCTGGCAATTTGTGGGGGATACCACGAATCAAAATCAAAAAGATGATTCCCATAATAAACTCCTCCTTTGAACTAGGAGAAAAGATAAAACTGTAAGTAGGTGCCTCTCTAGCTGACAGAAGGACCATCAGTGATTGCATCAGTCAGTTTCAGAGTCGCTTTCCCTAGAGGCCCAGGGGAAGATATCCCTGTGCTGCTGAGCTGGGCTGGGCTCCTGGACCCAAGGGGAGCTCCTGGCAAGAGGGCAGCACTGCAGAGAGACAGCTCTGCCCAGGAGCAGCTCCTCTGCACAGCACAGCAGCAGGGCTGGGGACACTACCTGCAGGGGACAAGGGTGGCTGAGAGAAGGGAGGGAGATGTTAAAGGCAGTGTGGAGGGGGGATGCTGAGATCTCACTGCAGGAGAAATCTTCACAGCCCTGAACAGGGTAAGTCTGTGGCTGCAGGGCAACAAGGCTGTTGTTCCTGTTGCCATCTGCAGATTTGCTGGCAAATCCCACAGCCTATGGGAGCTTTCAGGGGGACTCTCAGAGTTTCTTTGGATAAGAGGAGAATGACAAGCTCCAGAGCAGTGACTACCTGCCAAAGCTGTCAGAGGGACAGGGCATGAGGGTTCCTCCTTCAGGTTTCAGCTGCTGGCTGCACAGGCAGGGTGCAGGCAGGGGTGTCTAGGGCTGTGGTGCAGAGCAGGTCCCTGCTGTGCCCCAGGGGCTGTGTGCTGGGGCAGGGCCTCTGCCACCTGCCAGGCTCAGCACTCAGCCTGCCCGGGGAACTGCCCAGGACACTGTGGAGAGAAGCTGTGGGTGGAAGGAGCTCCCACAGCAGGGAAGGGCAGGGCAGCATCCTGCTGGTGCTCAGAAGCTGCCTGGGCAGGCTGCTTACAGCTCCACAACATCCCCAGGGAATCTTTCAGGGAGATTCTTGAAAGGGAAAATAAATGCCTGCACTAGAAGTAGGGAAGACGTTCTCCTGGGTCTCTACTTTCAATTTCCTGCACTGGAGGGCTCTTAGGACAGGTCAGAGCTGCTGTACATCTGCTGAACATGAAGAGATGTCCCTGGACAGTTCTCTGGGACAGGAGGTGTGTGCAGAACAAAGCTGAGCACACATCAGGTGGGATAGGGTCTGTGAGGAATGGCAGGGAGGAGATGTGGGGACAGGGAAGGAGCTGCCAGCAGGGACAGCTCCAGGCAGCAGAGACCTCGACAGGGAGGGAGAGGGAGCTGCTGCCCAAAATGCCAAGGGAAGGGGGATTCAGGCAGTCCCTGCCAGGCCTGCAGTGCAGGCACCTTCTCTGCATCAACCCCCTGCTCTCCTCTGACACCCAGCACAGCCTCTGCCTTGAGGGGCTTTAGGGCATGAGCCACCTCCTCCTCAACTGGACCTCCAGAACAGGAGAGAAGCCTGTGTCCTGCAGTGTGATTAACAATGTTGAGGCTAAGAATGCCTTCCCTGCAGTGTCACTTCCATAGGTGGCATGCAAGCTTGGTAAGGTGAAGGCTTCCCTGCATGCCCCCCTTCCTTTCTCTGTGGCAGTGGATTGGAGCATTTTAGTATTCTTTCTTATTTCTCCACCTGTGTGTGGTCCTCCTACTCTCTTTGTCTGGGGTACAGGGGGGTGTAATCTTCTCTTCTGACAAGGACTACTGGGTGCTGCCCTCAGGGTTTCTTCCTGGGAACAAGATGCCCAAGCTTCATTTTAAACTGTCAGACATGGTGTCATTGGGTTGACAGAGCTGGAGAATAAGCAGACTCATACAGCTCAGGGAAGGGTGAATTCTCTGAGAAAAGGCATGGATTTTGAACTTTGAGAGAAGTCTGTCTAACATGTCTCTGTCTTTTCCTCCATGGACAGGCAACCATGCCCTGAGGCAGCAAATGTCCAACAGCAGCTTCCCAACAGAGTTCTTCCTCTTGCAATTTGCAGACACACGTGAGCTGCAGCTCCTGCACTTCGGGCTCTTCTTGGGCATCTACCTGGCTGCCCTCCTGGGCAACGGCCTCATCCTCACAGCCATAGCCTGCAACCACCACCTCCACACCCCCATGTACTTCTTCCTCTTCAACCTCGCTCTCCTCGACCTGGGATCCATCTCCACCACTGTTCCCAAATCCATGGCCAATTCCCTGTGGGACACCACGACCATTTCCTATGCAGGTTGTGCTGCTCAGTTTTTTTTCTTTGTTGTCTTTGTTGCAGCAGAGTTTTCTATTCTCACCATCATGGCCTATGACCGCTACATTGCCATCTGCAAACCCCTGCACTACAGGACAATAATGGACAGCAGAACTTGTGTCAACATGATAGCAGCTGTCTGGGGCTGTACTTTTGCCTATGCTGTGCTGCACACTGCCAATACATTTTCCCTTCCCCTCTGCCAAGGCAATGCCCTGGACCAGTTCTTCTGTGAAATTCCCCAGATCCTCAAGCTCTCTTGTTCACATGCCTACCTCAGAGAAGTTGGGCTTCTTGTGGGTAGTGCCTGTTTTTTTTTGGGGTGTTTTGTTTTCCTAGTGGTGTCCTATGTGCAGATCTTCAGGGTTGTGCTGAAGATGCCCTCAGAGCATTGTCGGCACAAAGCCTTTTCCACATGCCTCCCTCACCTGGTTGTGGTCTCCCTGTTTCTTAGTACTGCCACATTTGCCTACCTGAAGACCCCGTCCATCTCTTCCTCATCCCTCAACCTTTTGCTGGCAGTTCTGTACTCGGTGTTGCCTCCAGCAGTGAACCCCCTCATCTACAGCATGAGGAACCAGGAGCTCCAGGATGCAGTTAGGAAACTGATTTCATGGATATTTTTCAATACTCATAAAGATTCCTTCACTTTCCCATAATGAATTCCAGTACAACCCCTTCCAGGCTTGTGTTTTGGTTGTTCTCATTATTTTTAATATTCCTTTTTGGTGGTGGTGGTGGTGGTGGTGTTTTTCTTTTTCTTCTTGTTCTTGTTTGGATTCTCTTCCCCTCCCCCCCCCCCACTATGAACCTCTTCTGTCCCATATGGAGGCTGTATAAGTGTGTGTCTAGCACTGTGAAGACTCAGTGAAGGCTCCCACATAAGATCTCCATAATAAAACAGAATCACCAGAGTGTACTGACTGAAGGCTAGGACTTCCTTCTCAAACCAATGTCAAGAATAGGCCCAAAGAATTGCTCCCCACAAGGATCTGTTCCTGTTCCAGTTCAGGAAGGAGTGGCTCATTGTCACATATGCTACCTGTCAGAGGGCTAGATTTAAACTCTCCCATGGACCTCTGCTGACAGCAGAGGCAGCAAATTATTGTATTACATAGCCAGGGCTGTTCCCACATGTGACCCACAGGTGATGTCCTTCAGGAGGGGAATCTGGAGCTGCCTGCAGAGCCCAGGGTACCTCCACGGACAGCAGAGCCTGGGGTGGGCAGTGACTGCAGCCCCTCTGAAAGTGAGAGATCTCCCACCATGGGCTCAGCCACAGGGAAAAAACTAAAGCCAAGTATTCACAGGGACTCTGCAGTCTCAGAAGAGAGTGGCAGCCAGCGGGCAGAGGGAAGGGAAATTTAGGAGTGATTCATTTCTCCCTTCGTCAAGTACCTCTGTCTGGTACAGAACCACAGCTCATTTGTTCTGCACAGCAGCAGCAACAGCTTGGGGAAAACATGTGGGAAGCATGGAGACAGCCATTCCCCACTGCCCAAGGGGAGCTGATCTTTGAAATTTGACCAGCTCCATCCTTCTGTTGGCATCAGTGTCTATGCTGGCGGAACAGTAACCAAGACAGTGGATCAGCACTGGGTCATGGGCCCTGAGATTTTCAATACCTAGCTGTAGAAAACACTGACTAACCTGATCTACCTGTGAAGCTATCACTGATCAGAAAAGATGATGGTAGTGGACACCTCCAGAGGTCCCTTCTGACACAGGGGACAAGAGGCTGGACTGTGGAATTAGTGTGCATGAGCATCCCGTGTTTTGAGGCCTTTCTGGTGTTTGTAATCTCTGCTCCTCAAGGTTACCTGGTGAGTGAGGTAATTCCCAAAATGAGGATCTGACCCATGGGAACCTAGAGTAAAATGGGTGCAAGAAAACTACAGAAAAGTTCTCAGAAATATTGCAGGAAATCTGAAGTCAGGAAGTCTGTGAGTTTTTAATCATGAAATCATAGAATCATAGAACCATAGAATATCCCGAGTTGGAAGGGACCCATAAGGATCATCAAGTCCAGCTCCTGATCCTAATCAACCTTGCTTTCTACCTACATGTATATGCTCACTACTTCATCATCTTGTTTATATGGGTGTTATGAAAGTGACAGAAACTTTCCTAAGGTTAGGACAGACAACATCCTCTGGTCTCCCTTCATCTGCAGCCTCTACCACCTGATGACAGTGGAAGGCCGCATTCAGTGCATTTTCCTCTCTGTAAATTTCTGCTGAATGCTCCCAATAACATTCTTGTCCATCCCTTGTCGGGAAGTAGTTCCAGGACTATGGACTCCATCACTTTCTCTGTGACATAGATTCTCCTTCTTGTCTTCCTTTAAGATCAGAATAAAATTTGCTTTCTTTTAGGCCTTAGGACACTCATTCAAGGTGCATAATCTTCCAAAATCATAGAATCATGGAGTGCTTTGAGTTGGAAGGGACCTCAGAGATAACCCAGTTCCAACTACCCTGCCATGAGCAGGGACACCTCCCTCTAGATCAGGTTGCTCGCAGCCCCATCCAACCTGGCCTTGAACACTTCCAGGGATGGGACATCCACCACTTCTCTGGGCAACCTGTTCCAGTGCCTCACTACCCTCAGAGTAAAGAAATCCTTTCTTATTTCTAATTTAAACCTCCCCTCCTTCAGGTGAAAACTATTACACTTTCTTCTCTCACTGCACAACCTGGTAAAGAGTCTCCCCATGTTTCTTATAAGTCCCCTTATTGGAAGGCTTGAAGAAGGTGTCCCCCAGAGTCTTCTCTTCTCTAGGCTAAACAAGCCTGACCCTCTCAGCTTGTCTTCATGGCAGAGGTGTTCCAGCCCTCTGATCATTTCTGGGGCTGTTCTCTGGACTCACACCAGAAGTCCCGTCCTAGGTCTAACGCATCTGTTGTGCTTGAGCCACAGAACTGGATGCAGTACTCCGGATGGGGTCTCTTGAGAGCAGAGTAGAGGGAGAGAATCACCCCCTCAACCTGCTGGTCACATTGCTTTTGATGCATCCCAGGATTTGGTTGGCTTTCTGGGCTGTAAGTGCACACTGATGGCTCATGTCAAGCTTTTTATCCACCAGTACTCTCAAATCCTTCTCTTCAGGGCTGCTCTCAATCTGCTCATTGTCCACTCAGTACTGATGTCTGGGATTGCCCTGAGCCAGGATCATGACCTTGCATTTGGCCCTGTTGAACTTCATGACATTTGCACAGGCCCGACCTCTCAAGCCTGTTAAGTTCCCCCTGGATGGCATCCCTTCCCTCCGGTGTGTCAATGGCACCACACAGCTTGGTGTTGTCAACAGACTTGCTAAATTTCCATTTCTGGGGAAGCTGGCTCTGCAAATGACCAAGGCAGGAAGGGCTGTTTCCTGCTGTCTTGGGACCAGCTGCTAACCTGTTGGAAAGGGATGTGCCAAGCAGGAGAGTACTGCAAGGCCTCCTGAAGGTACGTCTTTGGGTGACTTCCTCTACTCAGCCAAACCCCCAGGGGATGGAGTGCTGCTTGCAGAAGGAGCACTCCAGGCCTGTGCCCAAGGGGCTTTCTCTGGCTCCTGGGCAGGTGTCACAAATTAGACTTTACACAACTTGAATGCAGTGGAAGTTTATGATTTATTTTATATTTTGGGGGTAAACAGCAAGGTTAGATAGTAAGGTTTTTAAGTGCACTGAATCAACATTTAATCATCAACCAATGTAACAGAATGATTCCAACAGAATCTGCTGGTGCGGTCAGGCCCGGCTGCTCCTGTGGCTTGGTGCCAGTGTTGCTGGGGGCTGTGCTGAGACTGCAGGCATGGACAGGCAGTGGGCACAGCAGTGGCACAGCTGGCCTCCACTGCAGCACTTCCCTCCTAAGAAGGGATCTCCTCCGGGCACTGTCTGAAGGCTGAGGCCTTCCTGCACAGTTGCTGTCAAGAACAAGCCCAAGAAAGAGACTCCAAAGAGGCTCCATGCTTTGTTGCTTTCCATAAGAGCACTTGGTGTGGTGAGAGCAGAGTCCCAGCATGGACTTTTAGGGATCTGGGGCTGGTTCACATGTTCCCTGTTAGTTGCTAGTGGCCATGCACCTGATGAATATTTCTATTTCCTAGACACTCAGGCTTCACAGAACATGATGGTGCTGATGGTACATGATTTTTTTTTCTTTTTTTTTAATATTTTTTTTATTATTTTTTTTTTTTCCTGGAGGGATCCAGGAGCTCCAGGAGAGCCCAGGTGATCTGCATGGACAATATGAGGCTGGGAGAAAACCGCAGAGCGTGAGCCTGTCCGAGGTGGACTGACCAGAGCTCAAGTGCTCAATCTGGTGTGAGCAGGCAGAGGAGAGCTCTGCAGCCTCAGGGCATACAGCAGCCCCACCAAAGGAGTCTGGTGAGTGACTTGTTGCAGCCCTGGGGCAATGGCAGTGACCCCCTGAGCTGGGTCTGCCTCCCAGACTGCCCAGCATGACCTTGCATAGTGCCCCCATACTCTGGGCACTACAGGCCCCTTGCTCTACAGAGCAGCACCCCCAGCTGTGGCTGGAGCTGGGGCTGGGGCTGGGAGGGCACTTCGCCTGAGTGTCTTCTAGGCCAGCTTCAGGCACATGGCTTCTGAATAATAACGTGATCTTCACTCTGCACAAGGAGCTGAGAGAGCACCAACAGACAGGGGGCCGGAACATTGCCTGCAAGGTCCCTCCTGCCCTAGCACCACATAGGATTGGCATGGAACTGGATCCTGTGCGTCAGAGAGGCTGGGAGTCCAGCAGCAATGCCATGGGCTTGAAGGATCACAACCAGCTCACTTCAGCTTGGGCAGATTCTCGTCCAGGAACAGGCTGTTTTGTACATGTGGCATTACGAGGGCAGTGGTACCTCAGAAGCTCTAAGTTCACTAGGAAGTGAATGTCTGTTAAACAGCCTGTGAGTTGACTTCTTTCTGAAGCAGCTGACAGGTCATCCCTTGACTCCTGGCTGGGATCTGTGCCTTTAGGCTCACATCTGCTGGTCTCCATGATAGGCCAGCAGATGCACCTGCTTTACAAATAGTCTCTGAGATCCTCTCTTCCTAAGTACCTGATAGGCCCCATCGAGGAAGAGGTCTTGAAGAGGTGTTGTCGTGTCAGAGGTTTCAGCTTTTGACTCATTCATCCTTCAGGGCTGCTTTCAGTTTTTGACACAGAGGGGGCCACTGCCTCCGAGATGTCTGGGGGATCACAAAGCTTTCATGAGTGAAGAGAAAAAGTTATCCTGGGTCCATAGGAACCATTCTGGAACCAAAACATGTAGGCAGGAAGTGCACTTTTGTGGTGTTGCAGAGCTGCTGGGCACATTGCACGGGGTGCTCTGACAGCCTTTGTGTCCTTCTCCATGCTGCCTTAGGTACTGCTTCTTTCTCAGGAACAGAGTGGCCAACAGAGGTGAGACAGATACTCTGAGTTCATGAAAGCCATCAGAAAGCTGCCCCTAAGAAAATGACTGATATGGGGAGGGCAGGGGGAACCTGGCCAGGAGAGATGTGAGATTTGGGGGAAGAAAGAGGAGCTTGGATAGCAGAAGGTAACGATTTTGGAGAGGTAAGAATATTCAGGTAATGCTGATCCCACCATAAAGCTTAGACTTAAAGCAGTCATGTGAGGCCATTACCCTTTTTTAATCTGTTATATTAATATCCAAATCTCAGTGCCACTCTACACCCTTACAGGAATTCACTGCTCTAATTTTTCCAAAATTAGCCGAAATTAGTCCATAACCCCTTTCCATTAGCTTTCCACTCTTGCTCACACTGATCCCTGCACTTAACAATAGCATTGAAATGCTCTATTTATCCCTAGCCTTCTTGCAGACCTAAACAAAACCCTCAAGCAAACAGCTTGCCCATACCTTAACCACAGACCTGACACCACAAGCAGAACACCAAACCCTCCCACTAAACATCTGCTTAATCTCTCACCCAGAAAGGTTTAACACAGTCCCTAATGCCATACATGAACAACTATCATCCAAAGCCTGTCTTCCTGTGTATTAACCTTCTCACCTTTAACCCTTTTCCTAACCGTTAACTTTAGGTTCCTGTTCTCTTGGGGCAGGGCAGGAACTGTGAGATTGCTGTGCAGTTACATGGCATTCAAAATGAATGTGAGGGGCCATGGATTTGATCAGCTTCTAGGCCAGAAGGAGGAGATGGGTGGGAATGCTCTGATGAGCTCAGCTCTACCTCAGGATCTCCCGAACCAGAAGGAGGGATTGGCCTGTGAAAGGGACTGTGAGTCACTTCTGTCTCTGCAGTTGATAGGGAGCAGCAGGAACGTGTCACAGAAAGGGACCGTGAGGTCACTTCTGTCTGAAATAGCTGACAGGTCACACTTACACCCTGGATCAGTACTTTTCAGCTGACTTCTGCCAGTGGTCCTGGTAGGCCAGCAGAAGGAACCTGGTTGGCATGCTGACTGTGGGATCCCCTCTGCCTACATACCCGGGAGGACCCAGACAGAAAGAAGGCCCAGATATGGGTTGTCCTGTCCCTTCTGCTTGAGTCCATGACTCAAACAGAGCAGGAGGCACAAGGCTTGGGTGTGTCTACACAAGAAGCTGCAAGGCCAGCAGCAGGACCATGGTTTGGAAAACGCTGGTGAGACGACTTCTGTCTGGTTGGCTGACAAGCTGCAAGAAGGCCATGGGTTGCGATGCCTACTTTAGGAGGGGTTTCCACCTAGATGGAACTTTCTTTGGTAGTAGGAAAGAACAGGAGAGAAAAACTTGCCAGAAAATGCACATTTGAAGGTTAGCACTGGCCATGAAGAAGAAGAAATGTGTTGAAGAATGGCTCAAAGAGCAAGGGCACGGGTCCCTAGAGCAATTGTACAAGCAAGGCAATGAAAATTCAGAGTTTATAGCCATGGAGGAGGCCAGATGAGAAGCATTGTTGTGAAATATGCAAGAAGCAGTCAGTCCTTGAGAGAGAGGTAAACAGGTGGATCTGAGTCCCGGGAAGATAAGGAAGTAGTTTATGCGTTGTAACTGCAAGTAGGAGGAACAGTGTTTTTTGCAACACTTCTAGGCTTAGCCAATAGGATATTGACCAGTAGGCATAATTATTGCTGTGTATAAATATATGGACATCTGTGCAATAAAGTTGAAGCTTGTATTACCACTCATATTGAGT
Source organism: Anas platyrhynchos (assembly GCF_047663525.1). Taxonomy (NCBI): domain Eukaryota; kingdom Metazoa; phylum Chordata; class Aves; order Anseriformes; family Anatidae; genus Anas; species Anas platyrhynchos. Next base: position 1,022,348 of record NC_092619.1, on the reverse strand, counting down.
TGATCACTTGCTTCCCCGCGCCGAAATCGGAGGGTCCCACACCCGCAGAAATGTCCCTCTAAGAGCTGTGCTGTGGTGCTAGAGGTCACCCAAAGAGTGTCTTTGATCAGACCATGGCTTTGTGTTTGAAGGAACAGCTGGTGAGGGTTGACGAGACATCAGTGAAACCACGGCAATGCCAGGATGAAAGCAAGGTGGTGAACAAAGATGGGTGTCTGCAGCCTTCCATGAAAAAAGGGCAAAGTGTGGGGCAGCATAGGAAAGTCTAGAGAGGACTAAGAGGTAGGTGCTGTCAAGAAGAGAAGGCCCCAGTAGCCCTGACATTTTTGTCCCCTTGGACAGAGCTTATGAGGAGATGAAAGTCATTGCAAGGGGGTTTATTGCTTTCCTGAGACCCTGTGCAGAGGCAGGGAGGTGTCATTGTTCTTCATACCATTGTTCTTCTTGAGGCATCACACTGCCCACCACACCCCACAGACCCCCAGCAAGAGCACAGAGACAGACATGGGGGTGCAGGACATTCCCTTCCAGTGGCTGGAGTCAGGACCTGGCCCTTTTACTTCAGCACAGCAAACCCAGACTTTTCTCAGAACAGTGCTTTGCCTATCTGGAATCATGGCCTCCAATTATCTGCCCTAACAAGTCCCTGAGGAGAATCTCTTGGTAACAGCCCTCAGTGGGGCCCATTAACACTCCAAGTCACTTCAATTTTTCCTTCTGACTTTACTTGCTCAAGCAATTGCATCATTCTCCTCTCAGTACCTGACATTCACAGACAGAGCACCAAAATCCACCATGGAACTCATTAAAATGCAGAAACTCCTAAGCAAACATATGTCTTCCATAGAGTTATTCAAGTCTTCAAGACTTGGAGAACTAATTGGAGAGCTTTCATGCTGTAGTTAAGGAGGAAGATTTCAAAAAGCACCTAATAAATGTCTCCTCTCCTTTTAAAGGGTGAATTTTGCATTTCAGTTTTGAGCATCTTTCTTCAATTGATATTAATCCAGGGCTTCTCCAATGGAAACATCCATAAAGAGGGAAAGCAGCCTTTAGAGGCCTGACAATGTATGGACAACCTTGCTCCTCACCACCCCAACCCTGACATTGCTCTCACTGGCCACCTGGAGCTTGCATCACTTTTCCTTACTCCACAAGTCTGAAGTCTGCAGCTGGATGTTACAGCCCCTTTGCACCAGCTCCCACCTGCTTTCCTTAGAGACCTGGCTGCACACAGAAGGATTTTTCCTTATTATATAACAGGCAGGAATAAACCAGGAGCAATTTTCTAAACAGCAAAACAAGCTCCTCATCTTATATGTCTCCAGTCAGATTTACCTTCCCAAAAGCATGACTGTAAAGTATTAGTCAGTATTTTATACTGACTGATAGGAAATTCTAGGTATTAAGTTTAGTATTATTCTCTATGTTGTTAATTCAGTGATAAAAGATGAGGAGCTTGCTACAGAAACAATTAGGCAGACTGCTAATCAATGGGCAAGCTTGAAATCAATGAAGCTCAAAGCAGCAACTGCGTCAGTGAGAGTAGTCTGAATGATCAAAGAGTAAGGGGAGGGCAAAACAGGAGAACCATGGGAAGTGCATAGGTCCAGACAGGCAGCTAGAAAGGGGACATTCAATATGGATTGTTTATTCAAGACGGGTGGAAGTGCCTGGAAGATGAGGGAGTACACCATGATGGAGAAAGCAATGATGGAGTTGATGGAGATGGCCAATGATGGCCATGATAGAGAAAGCAATTTACTGGTTGTTCTCTGGATACCCAGTACCCTGAGCTGGTGGAAGGGGATGGGGAGCAGGATGTGGCCCTCACTATCCACGAAGAACTGGTTGGTGACCTGTTACGGCACTTGGATGTGCACAAGTCGATGGGGCCGGATGGGATCCACCCAAGGGTACTGAGAAAACTGGCAGAGGAGCTGCCCAAGCCGCTTACCATCATTTGTCAACAGTTCTGGCTACCGGGGAGGCCCCAGTTCACTGGCGGCTAGCAAACATGACGGCCATCTACAAGAAGGGCCGGAGGGCAGACCCAGGAAACTACAGGCCTGTCAGTTTGACCTTAGTGCCAGGGAAGCTCATGGAGCAGATCCTCTTGAGAGTCATCATATGGCACTTGCAGGGCAAGCAGGCGATCAGGCCCAGTCAGCATGGGTTTATGGAAGGCAGATCCTGCTTGACGAACCTGATCTCCTTCAATGACAAATTGACGCGCTGGGTGGGTGAGGGAAAAGCTGTGGATGTGGTCTACCTTGACTTCAGCAAGGCTTTTGACACCGTCTCCCACAGCATTCTCCTCAAGAAACTGGCTGCTCTTGGCTTGGACTGGCGTATGCTTCGTTGGGTTAGAAACTGGCTGGATAGCCGGGCCCAAAGAGTCGTGGTAAATGGAGTCAAGTCCAGTTGGAGGCCAGTCACTAGTGGCGTTCCCCAGGGCTCGGTGCTGGGGCCAGTCCTCTTTAATATCTTCATCAATGATCTGGACGAGGGCATTGAGTGCACCCTCAGGAAGTTTGCAGATGACACCAAGCTAGGTGCGTGTGTCGATCTGCTCGAGGGTAGGAAGGCTCTGCAGGAGGATCTGGATAGGCTGCACCGATGGGCTGAGGTCAACTGCATGAAGTTCAACAAGGCCAAGTGCCGGGTCCTGCACCTGGGGCGCAATAACCCCAAGCAGAGCTACAGGCTGGGAGATGAGTGGTTGCAGAACTGCCAGGCAGAGAAGGACCTGGGAGTATTGGTGGATAGTCAGCTGAATATGAGCCAGCAGTGTGCTCAGGTGGCCAAGAAGGCCAACGGCATCCTGGCTTGTATCAGAAACAGTGTGGCCAGCAGGGCTAGGGAGCTGATCGTCCCCCTGTATTCGGCTCTGGTGAGGCCGCACCTCGAGTACTGTGTTCAGTTTTGGGTCCCTCGCTACAAGAAGGACATCGAGGTGCTTGAGCGGGTCCAGAGAAGGGTGACGAATCAGGTGGGGGGTGTGGAGATCAAGTCCTACGAGGAGCGGCTGGGGGAGCTGGGCTTGTTCAGCCTGGAAAAAAAGGAGGCTCAGGGGCGACCTTATTGCTCTCTACAGATACCTTAAAGGAGGCTGTAGCGAGGTGGGGGTTGGTCTATTCTCCCACGTGCCTGGTGACAGGACGAGGGGGAATGGGCTTAAGTTGCGCCAGGGGAGTTTTAGGTTGGATGTTAGGAAGAACTTCTTTACCGAAAGGGTTGTTAGACACTGGAACAGGCTGCCCAGGGAAGTGGTGGAGTCACCATCCGTGGAGGTCTTTAAAACACGTTTAGATGTCGAGCTTAGGGATATGGTTTAGTGGGGACTGTTAGCGTTAGGTCAGAGGTTGGACTCGATGATCTTGAGGTGTCTTCCAACCTAGAAATTCTAGAAAATTCTAGAAGTTCTGTGTGATATATTGGTCACTTTTACCGGATATGCTTTGAAGGTCCCTTCAGACTGAACTATTCTGTTCCATTTGGTTCAATTTGTTTGGATCCTTTTAAATTCTATTCTATATATCTATACAGCCCCTAGCCTGTGTCATGTTAGGGCAGTTGTCCGCCTCAGAAGCAGAAATGGGGTTTTGTCCTTGTTGGACATCACGGAGTTTCAATTAGCCTATCCCTCCAACACTGTTATTATTGGAAAAGGGAATACTGTGGGGGATTGTATTGAATCCAGATAAATGAGACCCACTTCTCTCCTTTCACACAGAGATGTGGTCATTTCATCCTAGGAAATATTGCGGGTGGTCAGGTATGGTCTACCCTCACTTTCAGTCACCTTCTTATCAATACTCCAAGCAATGAGATCCAAGAGGACATGCTCTGGAAAAGATTCCTCAACCAAAGTAATACTAAGCAAGCTTCAGCTCCCCAGCTCATCTTGTGGACCTTCTTGAAATCTGCATGCAACTTTTGCAGAGGAATGTTTTATGGCAATGAGCTTTTCTGCCTCTCAGGGCTACTGACAATGAGATCTCCACTAACAGCCTCCTGAACAGGCCCAGAAATGCTGCTTTGAGGTCTGGCACCTAAGTCCTCTATCTCCTTCCTTATGTACCTCAGCTCTGACATCCGGCCAAGATGTTTCTTTTCCTTTGGGAAGCCTGGTAACAAATTTCCAAAACTCCAACTGTGCAAAGACTTTGTTTGAAGCCAGAGACATGCTGGAGTGGACAGCAGTTGGGAACGTACAGTTGAAATGGGATGCCAACAGAGAGAGCAAACCCTGCTGTCCCCAAGGACAGAGAGAATCAGAGCTGGGATGCCCTGGGCAGGCCTGGCAGGAAACAGATTTGCTGCCAGGTGTGTCTCTGCAGCCCCTGAAGGCCTCTGGCAGAGGTGAAGCTGACAACCAGGTGCTGTTGACAGGCACTCTGTGAAAATTTTTGGCTTGTTCAATGACATCAAGAGGCTGAGTAAAAGTGGAGGGAGGGAGCAAACTGTCTGCAATTGCTGCCTTGGTTTTCTGCCATGCATTTGCTCTGGATGGGGATGGCTTTCCTTCCCAGGACCAGTGCTGGACCTGCCAGCCACAGGCAGTTTTGTGTGAGAGTCTTGACATCTGATGTAGCGCTACAGGCCCAGTATTTGGCCATAACAAAATCAAGAACCTTCCCTGAATTGGCTTAGGCAATGTGGAGATGTCCATGAGGCCTCTGCCATTATGGTCAGTAATGGAGATATTGTAAACACAGTTGATGGAGAAGACAGAAAGTTAACTCTCCCTGTGCTACATGACTCCATATCGTCAAGTGAAAGCAATGTATGTTGCTCAGAGAATGCTAACAGAAACTAAAAAGATTCAATGGTGCTAAATGCAGGCATCTGCTCTCATTTCTGTTAGCCCAAGTAAATCTCCCTGCACTTAAAAATGATGCTCCCGGATGCTCCCTGGCTTCCACAATTAATCCATCAGAGCATACAGATACCTGCATCTGTCTCTGGCCACCTCTGGCAAATCAGCTCCCTCCTGGCCTCTGTCTCCATTCAATATGCTGGGAGCTGAGGCAAGCAGATTACATGCAGATGCCTGGTTTGTGCCCAGGCAAGAGGAATCCTGTGGGCTTGTGTAAGGCATGGGAGGGAGCTGAACCCCCTTCTAGCTTCTGGACTGCAAAGAATGAGACGTCTTGGTTGACTAAGCTGAAGCCCTTTCCTCACCAGGGGGAAGAAAAGGTCCTTGCATGGAATACCTGCCTGAAACCAGGACATGGAAAGGTGATTCTGTGTCATTCCCCATATTGTTCATCTGACAATGTATAATGACAGTGCTGGAAATGAGTTTCCTTGCCCAGTGCAGGGAAGGAACATCAGGGATTGCTTCACTTTCAAAGTCAATTCCCCTGGAGGTCCAGGGACACCTCCAGGGAGGCTGAAGGGGTAGAGACAGGGAGGCCTTGGAATGGAGCTGTGCTGCTGAGCTGGGCCAGGCTCGGGGGCCCAAGGGGAGCTCCTGGCAAGCGGGCAGCGCTGCAGAGAGACAGCTCTGCCCAGGAGCAGCTCCTCTGCACAGCACAGCAGGGCTGGGGGCACTGCCTGCAGGGGACAAGGGCAGTGAGAGAAGGGAGGGAGATGTTAAAGGCAGTGTGGAGGCACTGTAAAAAAAAAAAAAAAAAAAAAAAAAGGCAGTGTAAAGTGCTGAGAGCTCACTGTGGGAGAAATCTTCACAGCTCTAACATGGTAAGTGTCTGTGTGAGGGCAGGTAATGCAATATCCTACAGGGTTATTCTATAGCTGCCACTTCCCATTCAGGCTTCTCTACCACTGCTGGCTTCTCTAGTACAGAGGACAGGGATATTCCCTGGAATACTGATTACCTGACAAAGTGTCCTGGTTTCAGTTATAACAGAATTTTCTTCCTAGTAGCTGGTGGAATGCTGTGTTTTGGCTTAGGATGAGAAGAGTGCTGATAACACCCCAATGCTTTAATTGTTGCAGAGCAGTGCTTATACTAAGCCAAGGACATCTCAGCTTCTTGCTCTGTCCTGCCAACGAGCAGGCTGGGGGTGCACTAAGAGCTGGGAGGGGACAGACCTAGGACAGGTGACCCAAACTAGCCAAAGGGGTATTCCATACCATCTGACGTCAAGCTAAACAATATATAGGGGTGGCTAGCCGGGGGAAGGGGACCGGACTGCTCGGGGTTAGGCTGGGCATCGGTCAGCGAGTGGTGAGCAATTGCATTGTGCATCACTTGTTTGTACATACTATTATTACTTTCATATTATCACCATTGTATTATTATTATTATTATTGTTATTATTATTTTTGTTATTATTACTTTCCTGTCTTATTAAACTGTCTTTATCTCAACTCACGGGCTTCACTTTCCATTTCTCTCCCCCGTCCCAAAGAGGGAGGGGGGAGGGTGAGCGAACGGCTGCGTGGTGTTTAGCTGCCGGCCGGGTTAAACCACGACACAGTAGGAATGTTTCAGGGGACCATGTCAAAGGCTTTATAGAAGTCCAGGTAGATGACATTAGTAGCTCTTCCCTTGTGTGATTAGGAATATCAAAGAATAGAACATAACAGTGGAATTCCTTTATGTGTATAAAAACATATATGTTTGTAGTTATATATATTTTTTGTGCTATCATGTCAAGGCCTCCAAAGAATATTACATATTTCTATATATTTCTGAAGACTATCATATACCCTTGGTGTAACATATCAAACAATGTCCTCACACTGAAGGAATAAACTGGCAGCATGAATGAGTACCTTAATCAAAGAAAATAGATGAAATGAAAATACCAGGGTTGATTAAATAAAGCTTTTTAAATAACACCCTCCACACCTCCCAGCCTAATTGCTGACAAGGCAGCAAGAGAAGCTAAAATGTCCTTAACTTAGTATAAGCACAGCTCATTAGAAGCCAAAAGACTCATGTGTTATTTTCATCAAAAATCCAAAGTAAAGAATCAGATGAGTCTCTACGAAGAAAATTAACTCTATGCCACCCCAAACCAACTGAAACCCTTCCCTCAGCAGGGTTAGGGAGATCCCTCCCTGTCCTTGTATGAGTGTTCTGCCTGAAACCAGGACATTGGAAGGTGATTTCCCAGACATCGTATTTTTTTTAATGTGAGGAAAATATCATCCTGGAAATGAGTTTCTTTCCCCAGCCATGGGAGGGAACATCAGTGATTGTTTTAGTCTGTTTCAAAGCTGGTTCCCCTGGAGACCCAGGGACATCTCAAGGGACACAAGAGAGGGCAGAGACAACGAGGCCTTGGGCTGGAGCTGTGCTGCTGAGCTGGGCTGGGCTCCTGGGCCCAAGGGGATCTGCTGGCAAGCGGGCAGCACTGCAGAGAGACAGCTCTGCCCAGGAGCAGCTCCTCTGCACAGTGCAGCAGGGCTGGGGGCACTCCCTGCAGGGGACAAGGGCAGCTGAGAGAAGAGACAGAGATGTTAAAGGCAGTGTGAAAGGGAGATGTTGAGAGCTCACTGTGGGAGAAATCTTCACAGCCCTGAACAGGGTAAGTGTCTGTGTGAGGGTAGGCAGGTGCAGTATCATAGAGGATTCTCCTACAGCTGCCACTTCTATTGCTGGTAGGACATGTCACAGGGCTGTGCTGGCTTTTTTAGTGTGGAGGACAGGGATATTCCATGGATCAATGATGACCTGCCAAAGCTGTCAGAGGGACAGGACATGAAGGTTCCTTCTCACGGGACTGCCTACATCTGGGGTGCAGGCACGGGTGGCCAGGGCTGTGGTGCAGAGCAGGGTCCCTGCTGTGCCCCAGGGGCTGTGTGCCAGGGTAGGGCCTTAGCTGCCTGCCAGGCTTAGCACTCAGCCTGCCCGAGGATTGGCCCAGGGCGCTGCAGGGAGAAGCTGTGGAAGCCCCCCAACAAGGGCAGGACAGGGCAGGGTGCTGCTGGTGCCCAGAGGCTGCTGCCTCATGCAGGCAGCTCACAGCTTCGCAGCACCCACAAGATATCTCTGGGGGTGATTCTTGACAGAGAAGACCAACTCCTGCATTACCTGTAGGGAAGGCAGTGTCTGGGGACTCTGCTTTCACTTTCCTGCCCTGAAGAGCAGTCAGAAGAATGCTAATGAAGTTGTAAGGTTGTGTCAGTCACGGAGGATATTAGACCATTACACTCAAAGGGATCTGTAGGTCTGTGAGGAACCTCACGTTTTTCCTCCACACTCTTTAGCCTATATACAGCACCAACAACACCTTCATTGTTTCCTAAAGGTTTGTTGGATGTCCTGCTCAACACCTAAAATAGGGAAATGCCTTTGGCCATTGGTATTTAGCAGATTGACTAGGGCAGTACTGATTCTGGATGAGCGTGCAGAGGATCTGTCTGGTCCTTATGTACCCTTAGGAAGTAAACCTGAAAACTATAGGCAAAAGAATGTCTTCCTCAAAGAGAAGTAGCAGTCTGTCTTGCTGAGGAGGTTTCGATAAAACAGAATACATAGGTTTAGCTCAGAGATGTCTCTCTAACTTTTCTCTGTCTTTTCCACCACTGGAAGACAACCATGCCCTGAGGAAGCAAATGTCCAACAGCAGCTTCCCCACAGAGTTCCTCCTCCTGCCATTTGCAGACACACGCCTGCTGCAGCTCCTGCACTTTGGGCTCTTCCTGGGCATCTACCTGGCTGCCCTCCTGGGCAACGGCCTCATCCTCACAGCCGTAGCCTGCGACCGCCGCCTCCACACCCCCATGTACTTCTTCCTCCTCAACCTTGCCCTCATCGACATGGGATCCATCTCCATCACTGTGCCTAAAGCTATGGTGAGTTCCCTCTGGGACACCAGGACCATCTCCTATGCAGGTTGCACTACCCAGGTTTTTTTCTTTGTTATGTTTGTAGCAGCAGAGTTTTATACTCTCATAATCATGGCTTATGACCGCTACATTGCTATCTGCAAACCCCTGCACTATGGGACAATAATGACCAGCAGGACTTGTGTCAACATGGCAGCAGCTGTCTGGGGCAGTACTTTTCTCTATGCTGTGCTGCACACTGCCAATACCTTTTCCCTCCCCCTCTGCCAGGGAAATACTCTGGACCAGTTCTTCTGTGAAATTCCCCAGATCCTCAAGCTCTCCTGCTCAGATGCCTACCTCAGAGAAGTTGGGCTTCTTTTTGTTAGTGCTGTTTTAGCATCTGGCTCTTTTGTTTTCCTTGTGCTGTCCTATGTGCAGATCTTCAGAGTTGTGCTGAGGATCCCCTCACAACAGGGCCGGCACAAAGCCTTTTCCACATGCATCCCTCACCTGTCTGGGGTCTCCATGTTCATCGTCACTGACATATTTGCCTACCTGAAGCCTCCCTCTATGTCCTCCTCATCTCTGAATCTTTTGCTGGCAGTTCTGTACTCGGTGGTGCCTCCAGCAGTGAACCCCCTCATCTACAGCATGAGGAACCAGGAGCTAAAAGATTCAGTGCAGAAACTGATGACTAGATGATTTTCAGAACCAATAAATTGCATGTTATCTTCTGCATATTACTCATAATGTAACTCATTATAGGTCCAGATTTTGTTATTATTATTTTATTTTTTTGGTGTGTGTCTGTGTTTCTTCTTTATTTTCTGTACTTCTAATAGTGTCTTCTGCAAAGAATATTTATTCTTCATCCCCATCTATTTAAGTATTTTCCTGTTTTGTTTGACTCAAAGGCTTGGTGTAAATGAGGAACCAGTCTTTCCTTGTTATTTAAATATAAGAAAGAACCCTGCAGTAACTTGCTTGCCTGAGATCCTTCCCCAGAGACCTGTGGTAGAGCTGCAGAGGCACTTGGCTTTGTGCACAGGTTGAGGGAAAAAGAGTCCTGGCACAGCAGCACTGCCACGGAGCCAAACAGCTTGGTCTTTCCCAAGCTGCTCTCCCTTTCACCTCCTGTGCTCTCCTTCAGAGCCCTTGTGTTGCTGTGAGGAATGATTGCTCTTGTCGCTTGCTCACCTTGCTGCTGTTTGGCAGTCCTGTGTCCACAGGCAGGGACAGGCCAGGGGCACTTCTCTAGCACAGCTGGCTCTGCACCAGCATCTTCAGCATAAGAGGGGATCTGCTGAGGGCAGTGCCTGAAGGCTCAGCTCCTCTCCTGGATATTACTAAAGGATGGACTCAAAGAGGCTCCTTTCTTTGCTTGTTTATCTGTGGGCTCATGGGGATGAGATTAGAGTCCCAGGATCAGGATTTAGTCAGGGAGGGGGTTGATTCTGGAATTGCCTGCTAGTACCCAGCACCCATATAAATGGTGACTTCACCTGCCTGCATCTGCCACATGCAACAGGGCTGATGGCAGGCAGGCATCTTTCTGGAAGGAAGCAGGAGCTGTCAGGAGAGCCCAGGGGATTTGCAGGGACAGCATGTGCCAGGGAGTCAGCAAGGCATGGAGCCCACCTACAGTGCACAAGCATGTCCAAGGTGGAACAGCCCAAAGAGAAAGTACTAAATCTGTCTGTGAACTCCAAGGAAAACACGAGGCATCGGGAAAACTCTTCTGAAGTAGAAGAGAAGTTGTGCCCTTCAGGCAGAGTACCAGAGGGATTGTGCAGGGCATCCCCTGCACCCAGTGCTCCTGGAGGAGCTGGGAAGAGGCCTCCTGAGCACAACAGCTCCTTGCAGCCCTGTGGATGCTGGCTGTGAGGTCACTTCTGTCCAAGCACCTGGCTGGCCAACAGCAGGAAGGCAGAGCCCCTGAGGTCATAAATGCCCTCAGAAAGCTGCCCCCAACAGGGTGACACATTCGGGAAGGTCAAGGGAGAGCTGAGAGAATAAAGGAGGGAGATCTGGGGGAGAGAAGAGGGGTTTGGCTATGAGAAAGGAAAGATTTGGAAGAGGTGAGAGGGGTCCAGGTAAGGCCGCTGCTGCTGCAACACTCACTTCGAAAATATATATGTTATGGCAAGTTTTCTAACCAATAACCTTAAAACATAATGCTAACCTAGTACTAAATGCTATCCCTCACCCCAAAAGGAATCCACCATTCTAAACCCCAACCTCATTTCCTACCTTGAAGTCAAACCCCATACACATTACTTGTTACCATTAGTCTTAACATATTACTCTTGCTATTCCCTAGTTCTTAATCCCTACAATTATAGTGCTAGATATCATCCCTTAGCAAGGTACATAATAAAGCCCTAACCAGAGATCTATCTCATACCCTAAATACTGTCTATCCAATGCAGAATACACAAGGCTTGCTCTGAGACTCTGTTCAATCCCTAATCTGAAAGGAAATACCTAATCCTTAGACCCTAACCTAAATGCCTAATCCTCAAATCCCTCATTCCTGCACTCTTATCACAAAATTGAAGCAATTTGGCTGCATGATTCTGGGCATCAGAGAAGCTGAAAGGCCATCAGGAGATGTATGGCCTTGGAAGATGACAACGACCTTGTTTTTATTGCATTAGGTGCTAGGCATCTATGAGGGTGTCAGGTTTGGATGTTCTTAGAGGGTGTCAATTGTGCTTTAGAAACACTGAATCCAGTCGGAAGCAGTTGGCTTTGGTGCGGACTGTGAGGTCACTTCTGCATCTGGAGCTGAGAGGCTAGCAGCAGGAGGATGGCTGGGCAAGGGACTGGGAGGTCCCATCTTTCTGAAGTAGCTGCCAGGTCAACCCTTGCCTCCTGGCTGGCAGACGGGCCTTTTAGGCTCACATCTCCCAGCGTCTGTCACAGGCCAGCAGAAGGCACCTGTCTGGTGTGGTGCTTGTATTATGCCCTCTGCCCAATTACCTGAAAGGCCCATGCAGTAGCAGCCTTGGCTCTGGGTTGTCAAGTGTCTTGTGCCCGTGTACATGACTGGGGAACAGCATGCATGTGGCTTAGTTGGATCTTTCTGAGTAGCTGAAAGGCCACCAGGAAGGCCACATGGACTGGAAGATCACAGTGAGGTTCCTTCTGTCTGATCGGCTGACAGGCCCCAGGAAGGCTGATGGGTGTGGATGCCTGTGTGACGAATGGTTTCTGAGATGTTGGAAGTTTTGTTGGTCATGGTATACTGCATGTGAGAGAAAACCTGTCTCAAAAGAAAGCTTTTGTGATGGAGTTAAGGCATGAGAGGGAAGATAAGTGATTGGAAAGGGTGTGCTATAGTGTCAGAAGTCACCTGGAGGGAATCTGTTATCAGTCCATGAGTTTGTGTTTCAGGGCACAGCTGGAGCAGGTACAGACATCAATGAAAGTGCCTAAATGTCAAGGAGAAAGCAAGGTGAGAAAGCAAGATGGATGTTTGCATCCTGAAGGGGAACAGGGACAGATGTGGGACATCATAGGAAAGCCAGCAGTGGAGATGGACAAGTGCACTGGCAAGGCTAGACTTAGCCAAGAGAACAAAGTGTTATAAATAGCTCAGTCCCAAATTAGGATTATAATCAAAGTTTACAAAGTTAAACTACAAAGTTTATTTATTAAAGGAATAGAGGTAAGCAAACAGCGCTGGGTGCCCCAGGAGTCTCCGCTCCACCAGGACGCACACCAGTTACATCAAGTAGCTGATTTTTATGCTCCTAGACTAATACATATTCATTACTACTTCTAAAAAAACCTGGGTTATTATAATTAGCTTCCGGGATCCAGTCCCTCCTACTGGAGCATGCGCATCAGTCTCCGCTGGTCCCCCTGGGGGTCTCTGGGGACCTTTCATGCTGAAGGCTCGTAATCTTCCTCTCAGTTTTTTTGTCTTGTCATTCCCCTTTGTATTCCTTGGCAGCATGTCAAAAGCTTACACAGCGTCCCCTGCAAGTTTTGTCTCCTAGCCATCCTTCATCTTCTTCTTTCTTCTCCTTAATATCCTGGCCACCTGGCCAGATATCAGGGGCTTGCATAGTGTCCCATTCAGAAGCCATAACAGTCACTAGTTGTTAGCAGTTGTTCTGAAACCCCCAGACATCAGAGACTTCAAAGAAAGAACATACAAATACAAATAGCTCTCTTATTGACACTTCACAAGTTGTTAAAACATTCCTCACAGGCCATTCACAGGGACAGTCCAGTCACATCTATAGCAGTGCTAAATCAACCACAAAGAAGGCAAGAAGGCTGTAACTGTTAGGAATAAGAGTTCGGAATCAGTAACAAAAGCAAATAGGCTCATGGATTTGAGGACTATTTCTGAAGATTTGATAAATTGACTATAATGAGGGGGAGACTGGGACATGGGGAGGAAAGGGAAGAAACCACATCTGTGGAAGAATTAAATTGCCAGTGCAGGACCCAGAGACAGACAGAACTGCTCTCTAGCGACACGAATTGTTAAAACATTCCTTTGAAAGGTACAAGAACTCTATACATTAACCATTCTGTTTTTCTTAGACTTGTGGTTATACAAGGGTATGTAAGACAGAAGGTCACATTCATCATAGCATGCGGCCCTAGCACTGTTCCATACTGACACGAAACAGATGAACATATCTCACACCTTCAAGACAGATCTGTATGTCAACCAGGAAAGTGGACCACTATGCAGAGAGGTATCCAGTACCTGAGGAAATTACCCATGCTGAAGGTGGACAACAAACAGCTGTCCACAGATCCAGATGAAGTCAAGTGCACATGATCCATGTGGCAGAAGTTTGTATGGAGTGCACCATCATCATATGCCAGCTCATTGGCAGTAATGAGGTGGAAATACCATGAGAAACCCACAGTGGATGAATTGGTTATCCAACTCTGGCAGTATGAAGAAAGTCTCGCTTCTTCCCTATGGCCCTGTACCTCATATATGGAGAAACTGCCTGAATAGGTCCAAGAGCTACAAGAGACTACGTCTTCCTCCCCACCTGTACGAACCAATACCTCAGCTGTCAGGCAGAAGTGTCTCTCTACTCAAGAAAGGTGATATAGGGGGTACATACCACGAGCAACCCTATGGTTTTAACTGTGTGACCACGGAGAAGCCATGAGAAAGTGGGATGGAAAATCTACCTCCAGCCTAGAGGCACGGATACATGAAGCGCAAGGAAAAACATTCACAAAAAGTGGTTCTTCTGAGAAAATTGCTGCTCCTGTTTCTAGTGGGCAGTCCTCCAAACAGAGTAATGAATACTATGAGCAGGACTAGAGGGGCCCTGCCTCCAGCCAGAGGGGAGGAAGGGGGCAATTGGGTGTATTGGACTTTGAGGACTATGTCCTGGCACATCAGTCCCAAGAATTACCTGTATTGGAAGCTGAAGTGAGTCTAACTGGGAAGGAGTGGCAAATGCAACCCATTGGGACTGACCTGGAGGCTCTGTGCCACCTTGACATAGACTACTTCAGGAGAGGGTACGTAAAAGATCCACAAGAGTATTGGTGGACTTTGGCATAGCTGCCTTGGAGATGGAGGACATCAACCAGTTATGTCTACTGTTACAAATGGCTCAGGATTCAAATTAGGATTAAATGAAAAATAGGATTTATTAAAAGAATATAAAGGAATAGAGGTAAGCAAACAGCGCTGGGTGCACCAGGAGTCTCCGCTCCACCAGGACGCACACCAGTTACATCAAGCAGCTGATTTTTATGCTCCTAGACTAATACATATTCATTACTACTTCTAAAAAAATAGATTATTATAATTAGCTTCCGGGGTCCAGTCCCTCCTACTGGAGCATGCGCATCAGTCTCCTCTGGGGATCTCTAGGGGTCTTTCATGCTGAAGGCTCGTAGTCTTCCTCTCCCCTTTGTACTCACTTGGCACCATACCAAGTTTATAGAACATTTTCTGCAGGTCTTGTCTCCCAGCCGTCCTTCAGCTTCTTTTTTCTTCTTCTTAATCTCTTGGCCCCCTGGCCAGATACCAGAAGTCTGGATAGTATCCCATAACAGTTACTAGTTGTTATCAGTTGTTCTGAAACTCCCAGACCTCAAACACAAATAGCTTTCTTTTTGACACTTCACAAGTAATTAAAACATTCTTCCCCAGCCATTCACAGAGACTGTCACATCTATAGCAGTGTTAAGTTAATCTCGAAGAAGACAGGAAAAAAAAAAAGGCTGTAACTGTTAGAAATAGAACTCCGGAATAACAAAAGCAAACAGGTTCATAAATTTAAGGAGTATTTTCTGAAGACTTGATAAATTGCCTAGAATGAGGGGAGACTGGGACACACTGCATCTGTGGTTCAAGAATTAAATTGCCAGTGCAGGGCCCAGAGGTAGACAGGATTCAAACAGAATTGTTCTTTATGGACACGAATTGTTAAAACATTCCTCACAACAGGCAGGGCAGAATCCTCCGGGGGTCCTCAGGAACCACAGCCCCCTGGCTCTGCACAGCAGCACCACTCAGGGTCCTCCATTTCCTGAGCCGTGGCTGGCCCCAACCCGGCAGGGAGCTCAGCATGGCCCTTGCAGCCCCCTGCCCTGGGCCTGCCTCTCCTCTTGGCCTCGGCCCTGACCTTGTCTCTACTGGCAGGAGACCTCTTAACATGCGCTTCCTGGCCTCCCCTCGCCTCCAAACAGCTGCTGCCACTCAGGCTGCTGGCACAAATGTGTCCTCACAAGCAGCACCACCCCATGGGCTGCTTCTCCTGGCCTCCCCCACCCCACTGCCTTGACTCCTTGTCTCTGCTGGGTCTCCTCCTTGTCACCAAAATGTGTCCCTTGGCTGTCATCTCCCTCTCTGCTTCCCCACATGAAGGTATATATGGGGTGGGATGTACTACCAATACATGAGGAAGTGTTTTTGTAATCCGCGTTGGTGATGGCACAAAAACACAGTTCCGTCACCAGTGACCTATATCCTTCTTCAGGTGAATTTTCAGGATCTCTATTCATCACAGGAGAGTACTTATGTTCACCTGTACTTGCATTGTCATCGCTTTCTCCATCAAGGTGTACTCCATCATCTTCCACGTACTTCCACCCATCCTGAATAAACAAACCCTGTTGAATGTCCCCTTTCTAGCTGCCTGTCTGAACCTATGCACTTCCCCTGGTTCTCCTGCTTTGCCCTCCCCTCTTTGATCTTTGTTCATTCAGACTGCTTTGATCACTCTTTGATCATTCAGACTGCTCTTGCTGACCCAGATACTGCTTTGAGCTTCATTGAGTTCAAGCTTACCCATTGATTAGCAGTCTGCCTAATTGTTTCTGTAGCAAGCTCCTCATCATTTATCGTTGAATTAAGATCATATGGAATAATACTAATCTTAATACCTATAATTTCCTATCAATCGGTATAAAATACTTAATTTACAGTCATCCTTTTGGGAAGGTAAACCTGACTGGAGACATACAAGATGAGGAGCTTGCTTTGCTGTTTGGAAAATTGCTGCATGTTTTCTTGTTGTTTGTTTTAAAATGAGGAAAAACCCTTGTGTGCCTGTGTGCAGCCAGATCTCTGAGGAAAGCAGGTGGTAGCTGTTGCAAAGGGGTTCTAACATCCAGCTGCAGACCAGTGCAGAAGTGCGGTGTAAGGAAAAGTGATGCAAGCACCAGGTGGCCAGTGATAGAAGTGTCAGGGTTGGGGTGGTGAGGAGCAAAATTACCCAAGCACTGTCAGACCTCAAGAGTCTGATTTTCCTTCCTATGGACGTCTCCACTGGAGAAGCCCTGGGTTAATATCAATTGAAGAAAGATGCTCAAAACTGAAATGCAACAAAATTCACCCTTTAAAATGAGAAAAGATTTTTATTAGGTGCTTTCTGAAATCATCCTCCTTAACTACACTATGAAAGCTCTCCAATTAGTCGTCCTAGTCTTGAAGACTTGAATAAAACTATGGAAGACATGGTTCCTTAGGTGTTTCTGCATTTTAATGAGTTCCATGGTGGATTTTGGTGCTCAGTCTGTGAATGTCAGGTACTGAGAGGAGAATGACGCAATTGGTTGAGCAAGTAAAGTCAGAAGGAAAGGTTGAAATGACTTGGAGTATTAATGGGCCCCACTGAGGGCCGTTACCAAGAGATTCTCCTCAGGGACTTGTTAGGGCAGATAATTGGAGGCCATGATTCCAGATAGGCAAAGCACTGTTCTGAGAAAAGTCTTGGTTTGCTGTGCTGAAGTAAAAGGGCCAGGTCCTGACTCCAGCCACTGGAAGGGAATGTCCTGCACTCCCATGTCTGGCTCTGGGCTCTTGCTTGGTGTCTGTGGGATGTGGTGGGCAGTGTGATGCCTCAAGAAGAACAATGGTATGACACCTCCCTGCCTCTGCACAGGGTCTCAGGAAAGCAATGAGCCCCCTTGCAATGACTGTATCTCATCTCCTCAGAAGCTCTGTCAAAGGCGACAAAAAAGTCAGGGCTGCTGGGGCCTTCTCTTCTTGCCAGCACCCACCTCCTTGTCACCTCCAGACTTCCCTGTGCTGCACCACACTTTGCCCTATTTCCCTGAAGGCTGCAGACACCCATCTCTGTTCACCACCTTGCTCACATCCTGGCATTTCCCTGGTTTCACCAATGTCTCGTCAACCCTCACCAGCTGTTCCTTCAAACACAAAGCCATAATCTGATCAAAGACACTCTTTGGGTGACCTCTAGCACCACAGCACAACTCTTTGAAGGACATTTTGTCTTCTTCATGGCCAGTGCCAACCTTCCAAGGTGCATTTTCTGGCAGGTTTTTCTCTCCTGCTCTTTCCTACTACCAAAGAAAGCTCCATCAGGGTGGAAACCACTCCTGAAGTAGGCATCACAACCTGTCATCCTTCTTGCAGTCTGTCAACTAAACAGACAGAAGTCACCTCACCAGCATCTTCTAAGCCATGGTCCAAATGCTTATCTTACAGCTTTTTCTGTAGACACAACCAAGCCTCGTGCCTGCTGCTGTCCAGTCATGGACTCAAGTAGAAGGGACAGGACAACCCACATGCGGGCCTTCTTCCTGTCTGGGTCCTCCTGGGTATGTGGGCAGAGGGCATCCCACAGTCAGCATGCCAACCAGGTGCCTTCTGCTGGCCTACCAGGACCACTGGCAGATGTCAGCCAAAAAGTACAGATCCCAGGTAGAACTGTGACCTGTCAGCTACTTCAGACAAAAGTGACCTCACAGTCCCTTTCCGTGACATGTTCCTGCTGCTGTCTTATCAACTGCAGAGACAGAAGTGACCTCACAGTCACTTCCACAGTCACATTCCTCCAACTAGACTCCCACAACGACATCCCTTTATTTGTTCATCCCTTAATGCTTACTCAGAGGCTCTCTTTGCCATCACAAACTTGAAGTTCAACACATTGCTAGTGTGGAACATGCTTTGTGTTAAGGGAAGGAATATGGGTGAGCAAGAGAGGAAAGGTAATGGAAAGGGGTTATGGGCTAATTTTGGCTTCAAGGGATATTGTGGTCAAAATTAGAGCAGTAGATTCCTGTCAGCGAGTAGAGTGGCATTTAGATTTCGTTATTAATGTAATAGGTTAAAAAAGGGTAATGGCCTCACATGACTGCTTTAAGTCAGCTTTATGGTGGGATCAACATTACCTGAATATTCTTACCTCTCCAAAAATCATTACCTTCTGCTATCCAAGCTCTTCTTTCCTCCCCCAAATCTCACATCTCTACTGCTCATGTTCCCCCTGCCTTCCCCATATCAGTCATCTTCTTAGTGGCAGCTTTCTGATGGCATTCATGAACTCAGAGTATCTGCCTCACCTCTGTTGGCTACTCTGTTCCTGAGAAAGAAGCAGCTCCTAAACCAGCATGGAGAAGGACACAAAGGCTGTCAGAGCACCCCGTGCAATGTGCCCAGCAGCTCTGCAACACCACAAAAGTTCACTTCCTTCCTACATGTTTTGGTTCCAGAATGGCTCCTATGGACCCAGGATAACTTTTTCCCATCCCTCATGAAGGCTTTGTGATCCCCCAGACATCTCGGAGGCAGTGGCCCCGTCTGTGTCAAAAACTGAAAGCAGCCCTGAAGGATGAATTAGGCAAAAGCTGAAACTTCTGACATGACAAAACCTCTTCAAGACCTCTTCCTCTATGGGGCCTGCCAGGGACTTAGGAAGAGAGGATCTCACAAACTATGTGCAAAGCAGGTGCATCTGCTGGCTTGTCATGGAGACCAG
Source organism: Anas platyrhynchos (assembly GCF_047663525.1). NCBI lineage: Eukaryota > Metazoa > Chordata > Aves > Anseriformes > Anatidae > Anas > Anas platyrhynchos. Next base: position 1,003,365 of record NC_092619.1, on the reverse strand, counting down.
CAGATGTCAGCCTAAAGGCACGGATCCCAGCCAGGAGTCAAGGGATGACCTGTCAGCTGCTTCAGAAAGAAGTCAACTCACAGGCTGTTTAACAGCCATTTGCTTCCTACTGGACTTTCTGGACTTACTGAAGTTTCTGAGGCACCACTGCCCTCGTAATATCATACTTATAAAACACTCCCTTCTTGGGCCAGAATATGCCCAGGTAGAAGTGAGCTGGTTGTGATCCTTCCAGCCCATGGCACTGCTGCTGGACTCCCGGCCTCTCTGACGCACAGCAGCTAGTTCCACCAGATCATCCCCCTTCCACCAGATCAGGGGGATGAGTACCCAGAGAACAACTGGTCTTGCTGCTAAAGTCTCAGGCAAATAAGGCATTAAGCACCTCAGTCTTTTCCTCATCTCTTGTCACTAAGTTTTCTCCCACATCTGGTAAAGGATTGAGATTCTCCTTAGTCCTCCTTTTTGTGTTGATGCATTTATAAAAACATTTTCTGTTATCTTTAACAGCAGTAGTCAGAGTGAGCTCCCGATGAGATTTGGCCTTTCTAATTTTGTCCCTGCACAGCCACCATGACATCCTGATAGCCCTCCTTAGAGGCATGCCCTTTTTTCAAATGTCCTAAACCCTCTTTTTCTTCCTGAACTCTAGCAGCAACTCTCTGTTCAGCCAAGCCTGTCTTCTTCCACATTGGCTCGTCTTTGGGCACATAAACACACACTGCTCCTGAGCCTTTAAGATTTCCTTCTTGAGGAGTGCTTAGCCTTCCTGGACTCCTCTGCCCTTCAGAACTGCCTCCCAAGAGACTCTGCCAACCAGTGTCCTGAATAGCTCAAGGTCTGCACTCCGGGAGTCTAAGACTGGTTTTACAATCCCTCCCCTGACTTCACCAAGAATGGAGAACTCTAACATTTTGTGGTCACGCTGCCCAAGCCAGCTGCAAACCACTACATCTCCCACCAGTCCTTCTCTGTTTGTGAAGAGAAGGTCTAGCAGGGCACCTCCCCTGGTAGGCTCACTAACCAGTTGCCTCAGGAAGCTATCTTCCACTCTCTCCAAAAACCTCCTGGACTTCTTCCTCTGAGCTGTATTGCATTTCCAGGATATATCTGTGAAGTTGAAGTCCCCCATGAGAACAAGTGCTGATGATTTTGCAACTTTTGCCAGCTGCCTGTAGAACTCCTCATCTATCTCCTCATCATGGTTTGGCAGTCTATAAGATATCCCCACCAGGCTGCCTGCCTTGTTGGCCTTCCCGCTGACCCTATCCCACAGGGACTCAACATTATCATTCTCAGCCTCGAGTTTCACAACATCAAAACACTTTCTAATACAGAGAGACACGCCACCTGTGCTGCCTGTCCTTTCTGAAGACCCTATAGCCAGACATTGCAGTACTCCAGTCATGGGAGTGGTCCAACCAAGTTTCAGTGATGGCAGCCAAGTCATAGCTTGCCTTTTGTTTCTTTGCTATTGAACAATGGCTAGAGCTATATTATAATGGACATGCATCAATAAAATCTCTGCTTATGGCCCAGAGGAATTTGGCACTTGAAACATCACTCAAATGTCACCCTGGCACCTCCGATGTCACCTGGTGTCTGCATCTGAACAGCTCCCTTCTGCTCTCTGTCTCCATTCAATATGCTGGGAGCTGAGACAGGCAGCTGACATGCAGCTGCCTAGTTTGTGCCCCCCTGAACCAGGTCAAGAGGAATCCCAACTCGTGTGGGTTGTGTGATGCATGGGAGAGGAAGCTGAGCCCCATTGTAGCCTCTGGACAGCAAATAAAGAAGTAGATGCCTTGTTTTACTCAGCTGAAACACTTCTCTCAGCAGGGGGAAGGCAGGTCCCTCCCTGTCCTTGCATGGCTGTTCTGCCTAAAACCAGGACAGAGAAAAGTGGTTCTTGGACCTCATAGTTTTTCTGTATGAAGAATAACAGTGCTGGAAAAGTTTCTTTCCAAAGTAGCGGGAGGGAATATCAGTGATTACTTCAGTGTGTTTCAAAGTTGATTCCCCTGGAGGCCCAGGGACTTGTCAAGAGCTCCCTGTGCTGCTGAACTGGGCCAGGCTCATGGGCCCAAGGGGAGCTCCTGGCAAGCGGGCAGCACTGCAGAGAGACAGCTCTGCCCAGGAGCAGCTCCTCTGCACAGCACAGCAGGGCTGGGGGCACTGCCTGCAGGGGACAAGGGAGGCTGAGAGAAGGGAGGGAAATGTTAAAAGCAGTGTGGAGGGGGGATGCTGAGAGCTCACTGTGAGAGAAATCTTCAGAGCCCTGAACAGGGTAAGTCTCTGGCTGCAGGGCAGCACAGCTGTTGTTCCTGGTGCCATCCCCAGATTTGCTGGCAAATCCCTCAACCTATGGGAGCTTTCAGGAGGACGCTCAGTGTTTGGATAAGAGGAGAACAACAAGCTCCGGAACAGTGATTATCTGCCATAAATAACTGAAGGACAGGACATGATGTTTCTTTCTCACAGGGCTGGCTGCAGCCGGGCTGCAGTCTGGGGTGGCCAGGGCTGTGGTGCAGAGCAGGGTCCCTGCTGTGCCCCAGGGGCTGTGTGCCGGGACAGGGCCTCTGCTACCTGCCAGACTCAGCACAGCCTGCCGGAGGAGCTGCCCAGGGTGCTTCAGGGAGAAGCTGTGGGTGGAAGAAGCTCCCCCTCCCCTGGCAGGGCAGGGCAGGGTCTTGCTGTTGCCCAGACGCTGCTTCCTGGGGTAGGCAGCTCTCAGCTCTACAGCACCCCCAGGGCACCTCTGGCAGTGATTCTTGACAAGATGGACCTACTCCTGCACTACCTGCATGGAAGGCACTCTCTAGAGTCTCTGCTTTCATTTTCCTGCCCTAAAGAGCAGTCAGGAGAACACTAATGGAGTTGTCTGGTTGTGTCAGTCACTGAGGCTGTTAGATTATTCCACTGAAAGAGGTCTGTAGGTCTGTGAGGAATCTCACAGTTTTCCTCCACACTCTATAACCTATATACCTCATTGTTTTGTGACAGATTGTTGGATGTTGTACTCAGCACCTAAAATACTGAGACACCTGTGTCCAGTGGGCACCTGAAATCCATCCCCACTGGTTTTCAGCAGACGCTGTAGTGACTCTGGCTGAGCCCACACAGGATCTGCCTGGTCTCTCTACACACTTAGGAAGTAAAAGTGAGTGCTAGAGGCAAGAGAACATCTTCCTCAAAGGGAAGTAGTAGTCTGTCTTGCTGAGGAGGTTTCGATGAAACATAATCTATAGCTATAGGTATTGCACAGAGAAATTTCTCTAACTTGTTTGTGTCTTTTCCACCACTGACAGCCATCCATGCTCTGAGGCAGCAAATGTCCAACAGCAGCTTCCCCACAGAGTTCCTCCTCCTGACATTTGCAGACACACGCCTGCTGCAGCTCCTGCACTTCATGTTCTTCCTGGGCATCTACCTGGCTGCCCTCCTGGGCAATGGCCTCATCCTCACAGCCATAGCCTGCGACCACCACCTCCACACCCCCATGTACTTCTTCCTCCTCAACCTCGCCCTCCTTGACCTGGGCACTATTACCACCACTGTTCCCAAAGCTATGGCCAACTCCCTATGGGATACCACAGCCATTTCCTACACAGGTTGTGCTGCTCAGGTTTTTTTCTTTTTCATTTTTCTTTCAGCAGAGTTTTCTCTCCTTACCATCATGGCCTATGACCGCTACATCGCCATCTGCAAACCTCTGCACTATGGGACAGTAATGGACAGCAGAACTTGTGCCAACATTGCAGCAGCTGCCTGGGGTAGTGGGTTTCTCTATGGTGTGCTGCACACTGCCAATACCTTTTCCCTCCCCTTCTGCCAAGGCAATGTCCTGGACCAGTTTTTCTGTGAAGTTCCCCGGATCTTCAAGCTCTCCTGCTCTGATGCCTACCTCAGAGAAGTTGGGCTTCTTGTGGTTAGTGCTGTTTTAGCATCTGGCTGTTTTGTTTTCCTAGTGGTGTCCTATGTGCAGATCTTCAGGTCAGTGCTGAGGATCCCCTCGCAGCAGGGCCAGCACAAAGCCTTTTCCACTTGCCTCCCTCACCTGGCTGTGGTCTCCCTGTTCATCAGCAGTGGCACATTTGCCTACCTGAAGCCTCCCTCTATGTCCTCCTCCTCCCTGAATCTTTTGCTGGCAGTTCTGTACTCGGTGGTGCCTCCAGCAGTGAACCCCCTCATCTACAGCATGAGGAACCAGGAGCTGAAGGATGCAGTGTGGAAAGTGATGACTGGAGTGTGTCAGAAGCAATAAATAGCCTGTTTTCTTCTGCATATCACTCATAATGTAATTCGTTATATTCCCAAATGTTTGTTTTCTGTGAGTGTGCCTTGCTTTTTTTTTTTTTTCCCTTGCTTATGATTGTGTCCACAAAGGCACAAAGACATAACATTTTTCCTCCCCGTCATTTCACCTGTCTTGGGTGACTCCAAGACTTGGTGGAAACAATGAGCCAGGCTCTCTGTATGTTTAAATAAAAGAAAGGACCCTGCAGTGACTTTCTTGCCTGAGATCCTTTCTTGCCTGAGATCTCAGACACCTGTGGTGGAACTGCAGAGGCACTTGGCTGTGTGCAGAGGTGGAGGGGAGAAGAGTCCTGGCACAGCAGCATTACCAGAGAGCCTGAGGGTTTGGTCTGTCCTGGGGTGCTCTCTTTCACCTCGCACACTCTCCTTCAGAGCCCTTCTGTTGCTGTGAGTTCTGATTGCTCTTGTTGCTTGCTCACTGAGCAGCTGTGGGGAAGTCCTTTGTCCACAGGCCAGGGTCTCTAACACAGCTCCCTACCAGCCCCTCCACTGTAAACTTCTTGAATCACTTTTCCACACATGGGTGGGCATTTCCTTTAGGATGCAATGGAGTTGCTAAAGGCTGCATGAGGAAACGTGAGTCTGGACATGTAGAAGACCTTCTGAAGCATGAGCTGGTTGGCAGGCAGAGTACCTGAGGGACTGTGAAGGGCATGCACCTGGTGCTCCTGGGTGGGCTGGAAAGAGGCCTCCTGAGCACAACAGCTCCTTGTAGCCCTGTGGATGCTGGCTGTGAGGTCATTTCTGTCCCAGCACCTGTCTGGACAACATCAGGGAGGCAGAGCCTCTGAGGTCATAAAGGCCTTCAGAAAGCTGCCCCCAACAGGGTGACACATTTGGGGAGACCAGGGGAAAGCTGAGAGAATAAAGGTGGGAGATTTGGGGGAGAGAAGAGGGACTAGGCTAACAGAAAGGAAAGATCTGGAAGAGGTGAGAGGGGTTCAGGCAAGGCTGTGCTGCTGCAACACTTACTAGGAAAACATCCAGGTTAAGCCCTGGCAATATTTCTAAGCAGTAACTGTAAGCCCTACCCTAACACCTAAATGCTATCCCTCTCTCTGCAAGGAATCCACTACTCTTACTCCTAACCCCAAATCTCATCTGGCATGAGTTAGCCAAGTCCCAAATCCATAAGGCCTTACCATACACTCTTAGCTCATTTCTCATGGTATTCCTCAGCCTTTCATCCCTAGCATTGAATTTCAGCCTTATCATGATTCCTCAACAGAGCCCTGAAGAAAATCCCAACACAACATAAAATAGTCTCTACACTACACACAGACTAGAAGCCAACGCAGTAAACACAGGCCTCCCTCTAATACTCTGCCCAACCACTAACCCTGGAAGGCAAAATCTAATCCCTAAAGCCTAACCTGAACACCTAATCCCCAAATCCTGCATTCCTGTGGTCTAGTAACCTAACTGAAGAAGTTTGGCCTCATGAAGCTGAGCAGGGCTTGAGAGGTCCTACAGCAATCCCTTGGTCTTGGAGGAGGCAGGTGAGGTGAGATGGATGTGGTCAGCTCACAGACTCAAGGAGGAGATGGGTGGGGATGCTCTGCTGAGGTCAGCTGTGTCTCAGGGTCTGAGGAGGCAGCAGGAGGCCCATGAGTGTGCAGGTGTGTGTCGGGGCACATTCTCAAAGCTTGTTTGACTATTACTTGAACTCCACAGGCTGGAAATACTGCACTGAGCACTTTGGGGAGCTTTCCAGCTCAGAGTAGGGTAAGCACATGCCCTAAGCCAAGCTGGAATACCTCTGAGGAGTCCCTTTGGTCCTGGAATCACCAGCGTGTGTGTCACCCAATGTGTCCTGTCAGGAAATGCATGGGTGTGCAGAGCTGGGCCATGATAGTGTGGTCCCTGTTGCTCTGGGATGTGTGTGTGTTTTGGGTTTGGTGCAAATACCTGGGCTGGTTTCTAACCTCCCACCTAAGCACAAGTGTGGAATAGCTCACCCCCTGCCAAAACCCTCCTTGTTTTATCTCATCCATGGAAGACAGAGACAAAAAAAAAAAAAAATGCTCTGAGCAGTTCTGTCAGGGTTTTCATCTGCTAGCAGCCCCAAAGCAGCAGCAGCAGTGCCTTGCCATTGCCAGCTCATGGGTCTGCTGGTGCTTGTCTGGGCTCTGTTTTTACTTTGCAGGTGGGAAGTTGTACTGGGCTTACATGGAAAGGCTTTTGTAGTGGGGGGGCTGCAAGGGTAGTCTCTGTAAGGCGTCCATAAGTTGCCCCTTGTTAGGGAAGTGCCAGTTCCAGCTGACTCCAAAATAGACACGCTGCTTGCCAATGCTCAGCCAATGAGTTATGCTGGTTGCACTTCTGTGAGAGCGTTTTCAAGGAAGGGGAAAAAATGACATGAAGGAATAGCTGGGAGAGAAGAGTGAGAAAATGTGAGAGAAACAACCCCACAGACACCAAGGTCAGTAAAGAAAGAGGGTGAGGTGGTGCTCCAGGTGCTGGAGAAGAAGCTCCCCTGTGGTGCACCATGTTGGAGCAGATCTCCAAGCTGCAGCTGATGGAAGACCCCATGTGGGAGCAGGTAGATGTGGCCTGAAGGAAGCTGCAGCCCTTGGAGAGGCCCCTCAGGAGAAGACTCCACATTGGAACTGTGGAGAGCTCTAGGCAGCCTCGGGATGGGGCCTTTCTTCTGAAGACAAACTTAGGTCAACTCTTTGACAGATGCTGCACTTGCAAGAACAGGACTCAGGATGGCATAGCCCTTCAGGAAGGAGCTACCTTTGGGATTCCCCCAAAGTGTGGAACTCCTGGCTGTGTCACAGCTTGAGTCACTGCCCTGTGAATGCTGACCTAGGTCCCACCATTACAGATCCAACCTCATGCTTTCTCTGCAGCCATTCCTCCCAGTCTTCCTGAACTACCATTGGTGCTGAAGACTCAAGCACACAGAGACAAAAGGGAGTGCAAGAATGCCACTGTTGTGCAAACTCAAGGACAATGATACATGCTAGCAAGTATATGGAACACGAGATGAGCACCAGCTCATCACAAGTACCAGATTCATGCTTAGTTGGTTTGAAAAGACTGAGCACAGGGCATTAGAAAACAAAACAAAACAATAACAAAACAAAACAAAACAAAACAAACAAACAAACAAACAAAAAAACAAAAAAGACATAACAGAAGGAGTTACATCTTCGCAGTGTGGACTCAGCAGCAGCAATCCTGCAGAATGACAACCCATCTGGCCACTGATGGCTTGGACAAGTGTACAGTTTGCTGCTTGAAGAACTGTCTCAAGGCCGTGCTCAAAGATTCTGCGTGAAGAGAGATCAATCCAGTTGGAGGATAGTATCAGTGGCATTCCCCAGGCCTCTGTACTGGATCCAGTTTGTTTACTATTTTGATGGATGATCTGAATGAGAACAAGTGCACCCTCAGTACATTTGCAGATGATAACAAGTTAGCTGGGACAGTTGACCTTCTGGAGAATAGGAAAGCTTTGCAGAGGGATCTGGAAAGGCTGGATCGATGGACTGAGTCCAATCACATGACATTCAACAATGGTTAGTGTTGGGTCCTCCCCTTGAGTCATAACAACCCCATGCAGCAGCATAGGCTTGGGGAAGAACGACTGGAAAGCTGTCCAGCAGAAAAGCACCTGGGAGTGCTGGTTTACAGCCAGCTGAACATGAGCCAGTGGTGTAACCAGGTGGCCAAGGAGGCCAATGGCATCCTGGCTTGCATCAGAACCAGGGTGGCCAGCAGGACCAGGGAAGTGTCTGTTCCCTTTCTACGTGGCACAGAATTATAGAATGTTGGAAGGGACCTTAGCAATCATGTAGTTCCACCACAGCCCCACACACAACCCCATCATAGGCAGGGACATGTTCCAATAGCTCATATGTGCTTACGAGGTCACTGTCAGATGAAGATCTGATAGGCCATGAGCAGGCCCATGGCAGGTGAATGTTCTGTGATAACAGTGGTGCCTGCATAGCTGACAGGCCAAGAGCAAGGATGGCCTGTGCTAGACGCTATGAGGACCCTGGTGCCTGAGAAGCTTGCGGGCCAGGAATAAGCACATGGCTAGTGTGGGTCTTTGGGAGCTTATGATGTCATGTCAGATATGGCACACCATGCTTGATTTCTCCTGAAATCCAACAGAAACCCCAGGCCCCTGTCTACTGGTGCATCACACTACTTCATAGGGGAGTAGAAACCAAACAGGTGTCTATGTGGTGCTCAGGTCAGTGGTGCCTGTGGAGCTGACAGACCAGCAGCAGGCCCACAGCTCTCGTAAGAGCTTGTGAGGTCACTGTTGCCTGAGAAGATGACAGGCAGGAAGGAGACCCATGCCTGGGGAATGGACTTGTGACGCCACTCTTGGCTGAGTAGCCGACAGGGCAGGAGCAGGTGCACGGCCAGATAAGTTCTTGGGAGGTCACTGGAGCCTGACTACTTCCATGGTGAGTATGCATCAGCTGCACGGACATCAGAGAATCACAGAATCATAGAATGGTTTGGGTTGTAAGAACCCTAGTGACCATCTAGTCCACATCCCTCTGCTACAGGCAGGGACACCTTCCATTAGGCTACATGTGCTTATGAGGTCATGGTCAGCTGAGGAGTTAATAGGCCAGGAGCAGTCCCCTGGCCTGTGGGTGTCATTTGGATGCCAGTGGTGCCTGTGTAACTAACTGGCTGAGAGCAAACATGGCCTGTGCTAGATGCTGGGAGGACCCTGGTGCCTGAGAAGCCAGGAGGCCAGGAATAAGCACATGGCTTGTGTGGGTCTGTGGGGAGCTCATTGGTGATCAAGTAGCTGATAGGTCAGGGCAAGGCCCACGGATTGTAAAGGTACCTGTGAGGTCACTGGTGCCTGAGGAACTGGCAGGCCTGGAACAGGCCAAGAACTTGTGTAGGTGTTTGTGAGGTCATTGCTGCCTGACAACAGGCCAGGAGCAGGCCTGACAACAGGCCAGGAGCAGGCCCATGGCAGGTGAGGATGCTTTGGCATCACCTGGAGCTGGGATGGACAGAATAATGAAATATCCTGAATTGGAAAGAATCAAGGATCAGTGAGTCAAACTCCAGCCACCAGACAACAAAATAAATTATATATGTATCTAAAAAACTATACAAACTGTAAATATATATTAAAAATAATAAAATATATAATGTATATATTTATAAAAAATAAACTTTTACATATGTATAATACATGTAAAATTAATGTAATGAAAAATAAAATAAAATATATTATACTGCATAATATAAAATACTGTATAATATACTGGAATGCTTTATGTAATATAAGTATATATCAAATAAAAATATAATATAATCTATAATATAATATCAATAATTATATATTATATACCATGAACTATATAATAATACATGCAATATATAAGAATAATATTTAATCTAATAAAATATATAAAAATATAATAAAATAAGGTATAAGTAAAAAATATATAATTTGTATATATTCATAAAAATGTGTGTTTTATTAAAAATAGAAAATGTATATATATATGTGTGTATTTATATTTATATATATATAATAAACTGTATGTCTGAGAGCACTGTCCAACACTTCCTGAACCCTGCCGGGCTTGGAGCTGTGAGGAGGCTGGGAGGCACCGCAGGGCCATGCCTGGGCACGGGGCCAGGAGGAAACCACCGTCTTCCTGCCCGGGCGCCATGTCACGTGGGCTGCGGTTTGTGCACCTGCAGTGGCAGGCAGGCTCCAGCTCCCGACCCGCCGCGGGGAATAACGGCCCCTGGGTGACACGCTGAGAGCCAGGGAGACGCCTGAGGCTCTGGGCTGCAGCTCTGCTGCCAGGGCAGGCCCTGGACCAGCTCTGGCTGCTGCCGGGACCCCACAGGAGGCTCCCTGGGGAGGGACGGGACAGCCAGCACCCCCATCATGGGGCTCTGGCCCTGCCCAAGGGCCTTTCCCAGCTGCTGCTGCCAGCACAGAGGGGACTGTAGCACGGGCAGGGGCTGGTCTCTTCCCAGCCTGACACAGCTCTGCTGCAGGACCAGTCCCCTGGATCCCATGGCACAGGGACAGCCGGACAATCGCACCTTGGGCTCTTGGATGCTACAGCTTAGGAGATGCTCTGTGCTCCCACAGCAGGCTGCAACGGGTGTCAGAGCCATCTGCCCCCACACCCAGCCCTACCCCACGATGATGTCCCACCGCAGTGACGTGAGAGCCAAAGCGGAGCCGTCCCTCATATATGGTCATGAAGAGCGCTGGAGAAGTTCATTGGAGAGCTGGGCTGCGTCGGAGGGGAGATAAGTGCCGATAACTTCTAAAAAGGTGCCTGCTGCTTCGATTGGCTCCTCCTGCAGCTGGGACAGCATCTGCACAGATGTATTGCCCTCCCGTCATCACCATTGCCCCGTGGGTCCCCAGGAGCTCCAGCAGCAGGGCCGTGCTGTCAGGACAGGAGCCTCAGGATGGGGACAGAGGGACTCCTGTCCCCTTGGGTGCTGTGGCTGTTCCTCTGGATGCAGCCTTGCAGAGGTAAGTGCCAGCTTCTCTGTTCCACAACCTTGGGACAGTGGGCAGCAGTGGGGTCATTGGGATCTCTCTGGGAGTGGGGTTGCTTTGCAGGCACCACTGATATGAGAGGCAGAAGGTGCTCAGTCTCTCAGCTCTGTTCTTTAATCTGTGCCTGTCTGGGTGGGAGGGGGTAATCCATTTTCATATCTCCCATGTTTTTGGCAGCACAAGCCTGACTTCATTTCTAGACACCTTGTCCTTGGGTACCTTTCTGGGACCCCTTGTTCCCCAGCACTGTGCCTCTGGATCTAGAGGAGCCCAGACAGTGAGGGTGGCCCTCAGTGAGCTCCAGGGCACAGCCAATGTCTGGGATGCCCCAGTGGGGTTGTGTGCTGTTCCCTGCCCCTGGGATCTGGGGAAACACTGACTCCAGGAGGGCAGGTTGTGTCCCATTAACTGAAGGAGCATCTGCACCGAGAGGTGTTCTTCTTGGTGGCCCTGGTCAAGCACAGGGGCCAGTCTGATAGCAGGGATGGGGAAGGAATGTGGGCTGTTGGTATCTTTGTGGTCAACCCAGACAGTGGGCTTGGGAGGTGCCTGTGGCAGACAATGGACAATGGAAGCTGCTCAAGGGGCGTGGGTCTGCTTGGGGGACACTGGGATGGGGAGGAGTGGGAGCCCTGTGCAGGGCTTGGGGTTGTGTGGGGGTGGACATGGGCACGACAGGGGGCCACTGGGGTTGGAGGAAGTGGTGAGGGCTGTGGAGCAGCAAATGGCCCAGGAGGGCTAGAGCTGGGTACCCCCAGCCCAGCATAGCCCATGGGGAGAGGAGGAACCCCCCGCTGCCCCTGAGATAGCCTATGGGGACAGGGATCCCACCCTGGGAACTGGGAGTCTGCCTGGGGAGGGGGTCCTCACGGACACGCAATGTGGGGCTCAAAACTCTCCTGACCCTTCCTGTGTTGGTGTTTGAAGGGGCTGCAGAGGTGAGGCTGGCAGATGGCGGCAGTCGCTGTGCTGGGAGAGTGGAGGTGAAACATCAGGGCCAGTGGGGGACCGTGTGCAGTGACCGCTGGGACATGACCGATGCTGCAGTGGTTTGTAGGCAGCTGGGCTGTGGGGTTGCTCTCGAAGCTCATTGGAATGCACACTTTGGACCAGGATCTGGTTCCATTTGGATGGATGATGTTCAGTGTAATGGCAAGGAGTCTGCCCTGTCTGACTGCAGGCACGCAGGGTGGGGCCAAACAGACTGCTATCACAGATGGGATGCTGGAGTGACATGCTCAGGTAAGGGCTGAACTTGTTCCCTACGTCTGGGATGAGGACACTTCTAAGGGACCTGGCTGTGACCTCAGGAAGCAACAAGTGGACACCAGAACATGTCTGTGTGTGTCAAGTTGCACTCTGAGCTGGGTCTGTTACTGCTGGTGTCCCTTGTCCGTGGGCAAAGCCCAGTGGGAGCACACTGAGTCTGGCCCTGAAGCTAGAGCAGCCAACCCTGGGGAGGTGGCTCGTGCTGGGAGAGGAAAGCCCCCACCCTTCCCCACTGTGCTGGCTGGTTCCCATCTTTCTCCTCCCATTCACCCAGGCCCTGTCTGGCAGGCTGGTCCCTATGCCAGGGGAATCCAGAGCAGCTCCCCCAGCCACCAGCAGCCTCAGGGAAGGGCGTGCAATGGCCCAGGACTTTTGGGTTGTACCCCCAGCAGACAAGAGAACCTCAGCCAAAGCAGAGGGGTTGCTCAGAAGGCGGGAGCACTGGGCTTGGGCAGAGGAACAAGGTGGCAAGTGGCACCTTGTTTCTGTCCCGGGGTCACCCCATGAGAGCCAGCCCCTGGAGACATGGCCCCTCCAGGCCTTGCTGACCCACTGCTCAGCCTCTCCTGCCTGCCCTGTGCTCCAGGGGCTGTGCAAACACCTCCTGGCTCTCCTCTCTGCCTCCCCTCACACCAGGAGCTCCTGTCAGCCCAGGGCTGCTCTCTGCCTGCTTTCCTGACCCATGCATGGTAGGTGGCTGGGGATGTGCATATCCAGCACCACACTGTCCCTACCAGATGACCCCTTTGTGGAGGATCCCCCAATGTGCCCCATGTAACAGCAGCTCGCCAAGAGCCCCAGCATTCCCTGGAAACAGGGGGGCTTTTTGGCAGATCCAAGGATTTCTTCTAACTGGCCTGAGCCTTGTAGGGCAGAGCAGGCTGAGGTAGCCCCGAGTTCCTGGGCCTGTTTCCCCGGGCCCAAGTGCTGCGGGTGCTGCAGTGCTGGGTCTGGAGCCAGCCAGCCCAGGGGCTCCGGGCAGCAGCAGTTTGTCTGAGCAGTGCCGGTGGCTGGGGGCTGGGAGAGAGGGCAGCTCATGGGTGCTGGGCTGGATTCTGAGGAGCAGTAGGGGTGCCCTGACCTCTTTGTGCCACCAGCACCTTCTGAGAGCTACTGGGCTGGCTGGGGGACTCTGCATGTGGCTGCCTTAGGGATGAGGTGGACATGGAAGTGCCAGAGGGCTCTGGGAACTCACAGGTCTCCTTGGTTGCTCCAGGATTTGTCCGGCTGGTTGGAGGGGACAGCCCCTGCTCTGGAAGTGTGGAGGTTTACGACAGGAACCAGTGGAAAGCTGTCTGTCACTCCCACTTTGGTGCCAAAGCTGCCGAGGTGGTGTGCAGGGAGCTGCAGTGTGGCACAGCCCTGTCTGTCCATGGGGCAGCTCAGCTGGGAGAACAGGCCGGTCCTGTCTGGGACAGAGAGCTGCAGTGTGTGGGGAATGAATCCGTCCTCTCCTTCTGCCCCACGGGGGCCTCCAAGGACAAGGACTGCACCCACAGCAATGGCACTCATGTCACCTGCACACGTAAGGACTTGGGGTGGGATGGTGCCTATGGGGGCTGTGGTTGGAGCGGGAGAGTAGTGTGGGCATTGGGCTGTGACGGATGGAGAGGAGAAAGTGCTGGGTGGGGAAGAGAAAAGAAGGCTGTCCCTTTGGCCTCTCCTGCAGCTCCTGTGGGAACAAGAGCACAAATGTGGCCTCTCTCACCCTCCTTTGTCCCCAGAGTACACAGGGTTCAGGCTGGTGAACGGCTGCACAGCATGTGAGGGCAGGGTGGAGGTGGAGGTGCTGGGGACGTGGGGGACCCTCTGTGCCTCCCGCTGGGACCTCTCGGACGCCCACGTTCTGTGTCGGCACCTCGGCTGTGGCTTTGCTGAGTCCATTCCTGGAGGAGGGCATTTTGGGAGAGGAACCGGCCCCGTCTGGAGAGACTCGTTCCACTGTGATGGGACTGAAGCCCACCTGGGGCAGTGCCCGGTGACTGCCCTGGGGGCCTCACCGTGCTCCCAGGAGAACGCTGCTGCTGTCATTTGCTCAGGTGAGTGCTGGGCAGTGCTGCAAAGTCCATTTGCCCCTGGTGTGTGACACGGCCACCCACAGCTTTGCACCCCATGGCAGCACCAGGCTGAATTTCTGCTCTCACCAGGCCCGGCTCGCAACATGTCTGTACGGCTGGTGGGTGGAGGGAGCCGGTGCGACGGGCGCGTGGAGGTCTTCCAGCACGGGACGTGGGGCAGAGTCCTGGATGAGCAGTGGGACATGCAGGAGGCCAGCGTGGTGTGCCGGCAGCTGCAGTGCGGAGAGGCAGAGGCAGCCTACACCCCCGTGACGGCCGAGCGAGGGCTGGGCCCCGTGGGTCTGCGTGGGGTGCGGTGTGCAGGGCACGAGGCTGACCTGAGCCTCTGCAACACCTCCCTGCCTCAGAGCACACCGGCAGCAGGGATCATGGAGGACGTGGGGGTCGTGTGCCAGGGTGAGTGGTGCTGCACATCCCCCAGTAGACGGTTCGGAAGGGCAGCCAGCCCCTGACGGCTGGGGTTCTCCCCGCTGCAGGGAGCCGGCGGGTCCGGCTGTCGGAGGGGGCCAGGCGCTGTGCCGGGAGAGTGGAGATCTACTACCAGGGGCGCTGGGGCACAGTCTGCAACGACGCCTGGGACCTGGCTGATGCTGCTGTCGTTTGCCGCCAGCTGGGCTGTGGAGGGGCCCTGGAGGCAGCCAGCTCTGCTCGGTTTGGGGAGGGCTCTGGGCAGATCTGGCTGGATGGCGTCAACTGCTCTGGGGCCGAAGCTGCTCTCTGGGACTGCCCTGCCGAGGCCTGGGGGCAGCACGACTGCAGGCACAAGGAGGACGCTGGAGTCATCTGCTCAGGTCTGTGCTGGGAGTGGGGCTGGGAGGTGGGGCGCTGGAATCTGGGGTGAGGGTAGATTCAGTTAAAGCCAAGGCCATCAGTGACTGACATCCAAGGACGTCCCTGGGGCCTTTCCTCCTTCCAGAGTTCATGGCCCTGAGGCTGGAGAACAGCGACGGCTGCTCCGGGCGCCTGCAGGTTTTCTACAACGGGACGTGGGGCAGCGTTTGCTCCAACTCCATGACCACCGAGACGGTGTCACTGGTGTGCAAGGAGCTGGGCTGCGGGAATGAAGGGGAACTGGAAACAGATTCTAACTATGCCAAGCTGTCTGGCACTGCATGGCTGGATCATGTGGAGTGTGGGAAGAGCAACAGCTCCTTCTGGCAGTGTCCCTCTGCTCCCTGGCATCCGCAGTCATGTGATGACGTCCGAGAAGAGACCCACATCATCTGCAATGGTAAATCTGAGCCATCAAGGCAACAGGTCCTGTTCCCCATTGGACATGGTGAAATGCAGAGAAGGAACCCAGACGGGTTTTGACTTTCCTGCTTTAGACCTTGTTGCTGCTGGTGGTACAAAGGTGACTTCAGCTCTTGGAGCCACCCATGTCCACCAGCAGCAGTCAACAGCCGGGCTGCCAGCAGCTCCCTGGGGGATGCAGAGGCATCTCCAGGCAAGGTCTCAGAGGGGAGACCATGCAGGGCTTTCAGGAGTCCCCCTTCCAGGGACAGCCTCCTGCTGCTCTGTGAACTGGGGACCCTGTGGGGCTGAGCACTTGGGTCCCCCCTGCAGTGACGTTTGTGTCCCCTGAATGAACAAGGTTCTGCTGCTGCCCTGACCCAGGCAGCATGGGGACGTGTGAGCTGAGGTCAGCTCTGTGCTCTTCTGCACAACCCCCAGAACAACCCTTTTCAGCCCAACTTCTCTTTATTTTGGGACATGGACAGAAAGGTCGCAGGTGGCTGCATGCCCCAACTCGACCAGGTACACAGGTAGGGAGCTGCCCCTGCACGTGCCCCCCTCACCTGGCAGGGCTGTCCCAGCTGTCCCAGTGCCACGGGAGGTCGCTGCCTCCCCAGACAGGGAGAAGATCCGTGCTGTGGGAGGCAAGGACAGCTGCTAGGGCAGAGTGGAGATCTGGCACCGCGGCACCTGGGGGACGCTGTGTGACAATGCCTGGGACATGCGGGACGCCGAGGTGGCGTGCAGGCAGCTGGGCTGTGGCCCCGTGGTCTATGCCCTGGGCCAGGCTGCTGCTGGAGAGGGGACGGGCCCCATGTGGCTGATGGAGTGCAGGGGGACGGAGCTGTCTCTGCAGGACTGCTGGGCCCAGCCAGGGGACAGCGGTGCCTGCCAGCATAAGGCAGATGGGGCTGTGCATTGCTCAGGTGAGCAGTGGGGCTGGGAGACATGGCTGTGGGCTTGGCAAGGAGCTGGCTTGGGCGTTTGCCCTGCTGGATCCTGGCATTGCCCCAGTGCTGGCCTGAGCAAGGGTGTCCCTGCAGAGTGGGAGGCTGGTGGTGGGTGGGGAGCAGCCTCTGTGGGGCTGGATGTGCCAGCACATCCCCTGGGCTGCCTGCACTGTCCTGTGAGCAGCCCAGAGCAGTGATGCTGGGCCCTGTCCCTGCCACCCTGCCCAGCCCCAAAGGAGGGACAATTCAGGTGGCACATGTTGGGGCCATCTTCCAGGGAGGCTGCCTGGTGCCACAGCCCCAGCCTCTCAGCCCAACTCTCCTTCTCCTCCCCTGCAGCTGCACCCAGGACAGCAACACCCCCCCCACAAGCAGGTAAGCTGTCCTTCCCCTGGGCTGAGTCTGCCCACGGACAGGCTGTGACCCACATCCAGGGGAAGGGGCTTCTTGTTGGGCTGTGAGACTCCCAGGAAATTGAGAGAGCTGGGGGAAGTCTGTGATGTACCCAGCAGGGTGGGAGCTGCCCCATCACCCAGCCCTGTCCCCCCAGCCCCTGCTGCCTTGTGTGCTCAGGAGGGGCATGTCCTGTCCCCAACCTCTCCCTTGTCTGATGCTGCCCCTGCCATGTTCCTGCCCATGCAGATCCCCCACGGCGCCGTTTGACCACCAGCAGCGATAGACTTTCGGTTCCTGTTGTCATCTGCATCATCCTGGGGGCCCTCGTGTGGCTGCTCCTGGCCCTCCTGGCTGGGAAGATGCAAAGTGCCAGGGCTCGGCGCAGAGGTGGGTTCTTCCCCAGTGGTCCTGGGGGGGAGATGCCTCCTGGCAGGGCTCAGGGTGCTGGGGGTGTTGGTGTCCTGGGGCACAGAAACAGAGCCGTGTGCTGCCTCCTGCCCCATGTGCTGCCCCACTAACTGACAAACCATGGGGCACCAACATCAACAGGTGGAGAGAGCCCAGACCCTGAGGCATCAGTTCTGGGGTGAGAAGAGAAATGTGAGAGCTGTGCTGGGTGAGATGGGGAGGATGCACTGCTGGCAGTGCTCTGGGCAACACTGGCAGGAGGAGCATGGGGCAGCAGGATCCATCACCATGGTGTCAGCCACCTCCCAACAGGGCACAGGCTGTGCTATTGCTGTGATGGGGCAGAGATGGAGCAGCTCCATGGGGAGGAGAAATGAGGGAACTGGTGCAGGGTCTGCACTGGGACATGACCCAGGGACCAAAGGAGCACAAGGGCTGTCTCCAAATGCGAGGCTGACTCTGCCCCAGACCATCTCCATGGAGATGCTGCCCTCCCTGGGGATGTGGCCTCCGTGCCAAGACAAAACAGTGGGGCTGTGCTGTGGGGACAGCCCTGTGCTGGCCCCAATAATGGGGCTGGGGGAGCCCAGTGGGGTCCTGTCCCTCTCTGCCCATTCCCAGACCAGCCCTGCCTCTGTCCCCAGGCTCCGGGAGAGGTGGGGAGCCCTTCCCTGAGGCCGTGTACGAGGAGATCACTTACAGCCTGGCGTGGGAGAAGCGGCCGAGGTTCAGTCTCTCAGGTGGGTTTATGTTCCTGAAGGGGCACATTCTTCCTGCCCCAGACCAGGGCTGTGTCCTGCAGCTCCTACCCATGGTCCCCAAAATCGCTGGTCTGTGGGGATTTTGGGAGAGCATCCAGGTGCTGAGCCCCAAAGAGGAGCTCCCTCCACACCAGCTCTGCCCATCCCAGAGGGGATAGCACCTCTCTGCTTGTCCCTGAACCAAGGACTAAGTGAAGGGCTTTCCCAGGGCAGCTGTTGGAGTCCCTCTGAGAACTGTCTGTTTCCAAGGAACTGGTCTCCTCCCCATGCACCCCCAGCTCTGTGGGTGCCCATCCCCAGCAGTGCTGACCACCAGTCAGGGCAGCAGGGCTCATTCCACAGCACCCACTGCAGCTCTCTGCAGGCTCTTTTTCAGAGGGGTCCCTGACCCAGCTGCAGCCCTACCCCAGGCACATGAGCAGGAGGAGGATCTGGGGCCAAACCCAGGGATAAGAGGTCGGGGAGGGGGGAGAAGAAAGGTCTCCATTTCTCCTCCCTGCAGACAGACCAGACGGACAGCAGTGGCCACTGAGTGTTATCATCAGAGCTGGAAGCATGAAGGCTCTGCTGTGACCCTGACACCATCTGCATGTCAGCCCTGTGTCCCCACACACCCTCCCATCCTCTGCTCTGCAGAACATCTCTTCTCATTGCCACCACCTTCCCTCTCCTTTCAGATGTCCCTGTCCTGCCCGGAGGTAACCCAGCAGATGGCTATGATGATGCTGGGGAGGTTTCTGACCCTGGGGAGGATCCTGTCCCTGGGCAGAGGGACTGGGAAGTGCCCAGGACACCACAGGAAGGAGATGGGTGCAGGGATGCAGCCACAGGTGAGAGGGCAATGCAGCACTGCCACTTCCTAGGTGCCAACCCCAGGCCTAGGAGAATCCATTCCATATTGAAAGCCTGACCTTCTCCACATGGAGAACCTGTCCTGGGATATTTTGTGGGGGCTGGGAGAATGGGCTGAATGTCTCAGGCTGGTGAGGATGAAGAAGGTGATAAACAGCCCAAAGGGGCACCCCACAGGCCCAACCACAGCAGCCTGCCTTGATGCTTACAGGGGGAAGCCTGCACTCCTGGAGAAGTGCTGGGGTCCCTGGAGCTGAAGGAGACACCTCGTACCCTGTCCTGGGGACCACGGGCTATGACGATGTTGAAGAGGTGTCTCTGGCATGTCCCCGTGAGGACACCCAGGATGTGACACCAGAGCCCAGTGCACAAGAATTCCAGAGCCCCAGGCCAGCAGAGCCCAGCCCTGCTGAGCAGCTGGGTACAGCCGAGAGGAAGGAGAGCTCAGTGCCACTGGGAGAGCCGTGAGTGCCAGGGAACAGTCTACCTTTTCCAGCAGGCAGCAGACACACATGGGTATTTCCCCTCTTGATATTCCCTTGTTTTTATGCTGTGTGTTGGTATTTCCTCATATTAAAACCCTCTGGGGGCTCTGTCCCAGATCCTGTTCTTCGCTGACCATGTATGCAGACGTCTTCCTGAGGCTGATCAAGGGGAGCAGAACTGAGAAACACAGCGGTTGGGGAGGGTCTCATCTTAGAGCCAGGAGGATCAGTGTCTGTCTGTGGGGTTGACAGAGCCCCTGGTCCCTGGACACTATTCCTACTGACAGAGACATTTCCGTCCTGCCAGCCACAGGCAGTTTCCAGGCAAAATGGATCTCTGGGAAGCCCTGTGAGGCACTCACTGGCAATGCCCACCCTCTGCTGCCTTGGGCCCCCATGGAGCCCAAGGAAGCCTGCCCAGCACCCACGGGCAGGGATACCTCTCTTGCAGGAGCTGAATAGGTAGAAAGGTGGGACCCTTGGGCAAGGCTTGGAACCCAGACTGCCCTCCCAGCTCCTGCTGGTGGGTCCCCACAGCCTTCCAGCTCTTTACCAGTAGGCTTCTCTGCTGCAGGCTGGGAGGTGCTTTTGTTAGTGGCATGATGGGCTGGAACATCTATTGGAGCATCTATTTAATCCCTTTGGGTCAGCTGTCCTGGCTGTGTGCCATGGCATTGTCCTGCATACCCCCAACCTACATGTTTTGGGGACAGTATGAGAGATAGAGAACCCATTGGTATGGTTCAGCAGTAAGTGAAACACTGGTCTGTTAACAACGCTGCTTTGGTCTCAAATGCAAAACTCAGCTCCATATGAGCTTCTCTAAGTAGAACCATAGAGATTGAAAGAGTTTCAAGGGGGAAATGAATCCTAGCACAGGAGCTAGCAGGACTCATCGAGAGAGCATTAACTATGACAGAGGAAGGGGATAAAACAGGGATCACCAGAGAAGTGCCTGGGGGAACAATGCTGAAGCTGAGGGGGAGGCAGATATCTCATCTGAAGTGCATCTACACCAATGAATGCAGCATGGCCAACAAACAGGAGCAGCTGGAAGCGATTGTACAACAGGCTAACTCTGACCTAGTTGCTGTAAGGAAGCATGGTGGGATCACTCCCACTACTGGAGTGCTGTGATGGATGGCTACAAGCTCTTCAGAAGGGATTGATAAGGAGGGAAGGGTGGTGGTGTGGCAGCTCTTTATATTAAAGAGTGTTTTGATGTTGAAGAACTTGGGGTTGGGAATGGTAGAGTGTCTATGGATAGGAATCAGGGGAAAGGCCTGTAGGGGTGACATCTTGGTGGGGGTCTGTTATATGATCGTATGACCAGACTGGTAGATGAGGTTTAGGAGTTCTTTTTGCTTTCCATGTTTAGAGATAGGACAGAGTCTTAGAGGGAGGTTTTCGTGTTCTGCTTTGGGAAGCCAGTCAGAGTTTAGTGTAAGGGCTAGATTTTTGGTTAGGTTTTTGTTTGTTTATTTGCTTTTATGGTGTTTTACTGGGTGAGGGCTGGTGTTAAGGCTGGCAATCTAATGCTAATGATTAAAAGCTAGGCTTTATTGAGAGTTAAGACTAATGCTAAAAGGTAACATGTCTGGGGTTTGACTTCAAGGCAGGATTTGAGGATGGGGATTAGAGCAATGAATTCCTACCAGGGTGCGGGATTTAGAGTAGCTGTAGGTGTTAAGGTTACTGGTTAGAAATATTACCAGGACATAACGTGAATATTTGTCAAGTGAGTGTTGCAGAAGCATCAGCCTTACCTGAACCCCTATCACTGCCTCCTAATCCTTCCTTTCTCTTAGCCAAACCCCTCTTCTTTCCCCTAAATCTCCCACCTTTATTCTCCCAGCTTTCCCCTGGCCTCATCAAATGTGTCACCCTGTTGGGGGCAGCTTTCTGATTACCTTTATGACCTCAGAGGCTCTGCCTCCCTGCTGTTGGCCAGCCAGGTGCTGGGACACAAGTGACCTCACAGTCAGGATCCACAGGGCTGCAAGGAGCTGTTGTCTTCAGGAGGCCTCTTCTTAGCTCTCCCAGGAGCACGGGTTGCAGGGAGTGCCCTGCACAATCCTTTGGGTACTCTGCCTGCCAACCAGCTCATGCTTCAGAAGAACTCCCACATGTCCAGAGTAATTTTTCCTCATGTAGCCTTTATCAACTCCAGGGCATCCTGAAGAAAATGGATGCCTCTCTGTAGAAAAGTGATCCAAGAACTGCTTTGTCAATTTCTTCTGCACAGCTAAAATGACACGTTTACACCAGCCATCAGCCTGAAGGTGGCACATCAGGTCTTCAGGCAGAAGTGCCCCGACACCCACCTGCACACCCATGGGCCTCCTGCTGCCTCCTGATGTCCTGAGGTACAGCTGACCTCAGCAGAGCATCCCCACCCATCTCTTCATTGATTCCTGTGACCTGACCAGACCTATGTCACCTCCCCTGCCTCCTCCAAGACCAAGTGATTGCTGCAGAACCTCTCAAGCCCTGACCAGCCTCATGGGGCCAAATCCCTTCATTCACATCATAAGAGTGCAGGAATGAGGGATTTGAGGTTTGGTTGTTCAGTTTAGAGTTTAGGGGTTGTATTTTACCTTCCAAGTTTAGGAACTGGGCAAGGTCTTAAAGGGAGGCTTGTGAGTTCTGCTTTGGGTAGACAGTCAGTGTTTAGGGTATAAGCTAGATTTTTGGTTAGGGTTTTATTATGTACCTTGTTACGGGATGATATCTGGCAATATAATTCAAGGAATTAAGAACTAGGGATTAGCAAGAGCAATATGTTAAGACTAAAGGTAAAAAGTAATTTGTTTGGGGTTTGACTTCAAGGTAGGAAATGAGGTTGGGGTTTAGAGCAATGGATTCCTTTCAGGGTGAGGGAGAGCATTCAGTACTAGGTTAGCACTAGGTTTTCAGGTTGCTGGTTAGAAATTTTGCCAAGGCCTAACACGAATGCTTTCCCAGTGCGTGTTGCAGAAGTATCAGCCTTACCTGAACCCCTATCACCTCTTTGAAATCTTTCTCTTAGCCAAGTCCCTCTTCTCTCACCAAGGTCTTGCACCTTTACTCTCCCGGATTTCCCTTGGCCTTCCATATGTGTCACCCTGTTGGGGACAGCTTTCTGAATGTCTTTGTGACCTCAGAGGCTCTGCCTCCTTGTTGTTGGCCAGCCAGGGGCTGGGACACAAGTGACCTCACAGCCAGCATCCACAGGGCTACAAGGAGCTGTTGTGCTCAGGAGGCCTCTCCCCAGGTCCCCCAGGAGCAGTGGGTGCAGGGGATGCCCTGCACAATCCCTCAGGTACTCTGCCTGCCAACCAGTTCCTGCTTCAGAAGACCTCGCACAAATCCAGACTCACATTTCCCCATGTAGCCTTTGCAAGTCCAGAGCATCCTGAAGGAAATGGCCACCTCTCTGTAGGAAAGTGATTCAAGAACTGACTATATATTTTAGAAAAATGTTGAGAACTCTTCTGAGGAGTTGGTGTGAAAGTCATGATGACTAGCATTGGTCATATCCATATGCAGTGAACAAAGGCCCAGCCCAGACTGCTCCTCTCCCAGGAGTCCAGCCCAGCCCACTCCCTCCCCAACTCTCCACACCTGCCTCTCCTCTCCCCAACCCAGCCCAGCAGCGAAGTCCAGGCAGGGCTGGCCCCAAAGCTGCAAATGAAGCAGGGGAGGTCACTGGCAGTGTCTCTGCTGCTGCAATCTGCAGGAGAAAAACCGTACCGATCCACCTTCCCAGACAGCCTGCAGCCCCCCAGGCCAGTGCCACTTCCCAGCACAGTACAGCACCACACTGCTGGCCCTGGGGTTCCTCAGGCAGCACCGCTGCAAACACAAAGCACCCTGCTCTTCTCCCAGGACACCCCATGTCCCACACAGACTTGCCCCAGCCCAGCACCTCTGGGCTGGCCTGAGCAGCCATTCCTGCAGCCCCTGCCCATACTGCCCATGGCCCCTGAGCTGGCAGTGCTGTTCAGCAGAGTGAGGGGGATGTGGTGAGTTGGGCCGTTGGGGCACTCTGCAGGGCTGTGTTGTTCAGGCTGGGAAGGCAGAGCCAGGTGGTGGGGGGCACTGCCACTGACTGCCTCCCACGCAAGTGGTTTTTGGCCATGGAGGGTGCACACAGATAGCCCTCCTTCTTCAGAGTCAGAGATTCATTGAATAGCCTGAGCTGGAAGGAACCCACAAGCATTATCAAGTCCAACTCATTTCCAATGTCAGGAGAAGTTTTGGGGTGATTCACTCGATCCAGACTATGAAATTTCACTGGTTGAATAACTAATAATTTTCCCAACCCCTTTCCCATTGCCTCATGTTGCAGAGCTCTCCTTTGTCTGTGGAACACAAATAATGATCATATTTCTCTCTGGACTACCTTATCATCAGTAAAGCAAAGTAAAAGTAAAAATAAAAGGAAAACAAGATGAAAACTGTATCTCAGTCTGTAATGAGTTGCATTATCAGTGATATGCAGAGGACAGTAACTATATTGCTTCTGAAAAACACCCAGACATCACTTTCCACACGGCATCCTTCAGCACCTGATTCCTCATGCTGTAGATGAGGGGGTTCACTGATGGAGTCAACACTGAGTACAGAACTGACAGTAAAATATTCAGGGATGATGAGGACATGGATGGGGGTCTCAAGTAGGCAAATGCGCCAGTGCTGATGTACAGGGAGACTATGGCAAGGTGAGGCAGGCAAGTGGAAAAGGCTTTATGCTGTCCAGGCTCAGAAGATATCCTCAGCACAGCCCTGAAGATCTGCACATAGGAGTAAAGAATGAAAGGAAAACACACTAAAAGTGAACATGCAGTGAAAACAATAAGCCCAGCTTCTCTGAGGTACACATCTGAGCAGGAGAGCTTGAGGATCTGGGGAATTTCACAGAAGAACTGGTCCACAGCATTGCCTTGGCAGAATGGTAGCAAAAAAGTATTGGCAGTGTGCAGCACAGCATGGAGAAAGCCACTGCCCCAGGCAGCTGCTGCCATGTTGACACAAGTTTTGCCATTTATGATGGTCCTGCAGTGCAGGGGTTTGCAGATGGCAATGTAGCGGACATGAGCCATGATGGTGAGAAGATAAAACTCTGCTGGAATAAAGACAGCAAACATAAAGACCTGGGCAGCACATCCCGGTAAGGAGATGGTATTGGTGTCCCAGAGGGAGTTGGCCATGGCTTTGGGGACAGTGATGGAGATGGATCCCATGTCAATGAGGGCAAGGTTGAGGAGGAAGAAGTACATGGGGGTGTGGAGGTGGTGGTCACAGGCTACGGCTGTGAGGATGAGGCCGTTGCCCAGGAGGGCAGCCAGGTAGATTCCCAGGAAGAGCCCAAAGTGCAGGAGCTGCAGCTGGCGTGTGTCTGCGAATGGCAGGAGGAGGAACTCTGTGGGGAAGCTGCTGTTGGACATTTGTTGCATCTGGGCATGGTTGCCTGTCCATGGAGGAATAGAGAGTGACATGTTAGAGAGACTTTTCTAAGCAAAAACTGAACCTTATTTCACAGAAATCCTCCTCACCAAGACTGCACCCTCACTACATCTTCATCTGAAGAAGACTTGCTCCTGCCTAGAGCTCTACATCTCTCGACCTAAGGGTGCCGCAGAGACCATGCAGATCCTCTTTAGACTCAGCAAGAATTAATACTGCCGAACAGTATATGGTAAAGAGCACCAGGAATGGATCTCAGGCATCTGCTGGCCAGAGGCATCTCCCTCTTTACAAGTGCTGAGAAGGAGTTCCAACAACCCCACAAAAAACAAGGAAGGTTGTGTTGGTGCTCTCTGTATGCTAAAGAGTGTGGAGTGAAATTGTGAGGTTCCTCAGACCTAGAGGTCCCTTTCAGTATAATGCTCTATTAGTTTCAATC
Source organism: Anas platyrhynchos (assembly GCF_047663525.1). Taxonomy (NCBI): domain Eukaryota; kingdom Metazoa; phylum Chordata; class Aves; order Anseriformes; family Anatidae; genus Anas; species Anas platyrhynchos. The sequence continues at coordinate 978,197 of NC_092619.1, read as the reverse complement.
CCTTGTATAATCCTGACAACAGCATTATCATCCCCCTGACTGCCCTCCAAAGCAGGAAGTTGAAAGCAGAGACCTCAGAGAGTGCCTTTCCTTCAGGTATGGCAGGTGTTGTTCTTCCCTTTCAAGAATCTCCCCTGAAGATGTCCTGTGGGTGCTGTGGAGCTCTGAGCAGGCTGCCCCAGGAAGCAGCCTCTTAGCACCTGCACGAACCACCTGCCCTGTTCTGCCTTGCTAGGGGGGTTTCCTTCCACCAAAATCTGCTCCCCACAGTGCCTCAGGCAGCTCCCCGGGCAGGCTGAGTGCTGAGCCTGGCAGGCGGCAGAAGCCCTGCCCTGACACACAGCCCCTGGGGCACAGCAGGGACCCTGCTCTGCACAACAGTCCTGGACACCCCTGCCTGCACCCCAGCTGCACAGCCTGCAGCCAGCCTTGAGGGAAGGAACCCTCATGTCCTGTCCCTCTGACAGCTTTGGAAGGTAATCCCTGCTCTAGAGCTTTTCACTCTTCTCTTATACAAAGAAACTGCAAGTGTTCTTGTGAAAAATCCCATAGGCTGTGGGATGTGCCAGCAAATCTGGAGATGGCACCAGGAACAACAGCTGTGCTGCCCTGCAGCCACAGACTTACCCTGTTCAGGGCTGTGAAGACTTCAACAGTGAGCTCTCAGCATCCCTCCTCCACACTGCCTTTAACATCTCCCTCCCTTCTCTCAGCTGCCCTTGTCCCCTGCATGCAATGCCCCCAGCCCTGCTGTGCTGTGCAGAGGAGCTGCTCCTGGGCAGAGCTGTCTCTCTGCAGTGCTGTCCGCTTGCCAGGAGCTCCCCTTGTGCCCAGGAGCCCAGCCCAGCTCAGCAGCAAAGGGAGCTCTTGACAAGTCCCTGGGCCTCCAGGGGAAATCAACTTTGAATCAGACTGATGCAATCCCTGATGTTTCCTCCCTTAGCTGAGGAGTGACACTTAGTGTCAGGAGTGTCATTTTTCCTATCATGAGAATTTTCATCAAAGAATCAGCTTGTCCTCTTTCACTTTTAGGCAGGACACCCAGCCTATGGCTGGCATGAATCACATTTTCCCAAGCTGAGGGAAGTGATCACAGGGAGCCAATTGATACATCTCATACTGAGTTTGATGTCCTAGGCCTGTAATGGAGCCCAGAACCTTCCATATCAGTCACAAATCCACACAATTTCCGATTTCTCTAAACTCTGTTCAGATATGTAAAAAATACTCTAGATTAAGCTTCCATGGTAATTACAGGAGATAGAGAAGAGTGGTGAGTAGTTCAAATCATAGAATCATAGAATATCTCAAGTTGGAAGAGACCCACAAGGATCACATCCAACTCCTGGCACCACACGGGTCTACCTAAAATTTTAGACCATGTGACTGGGTGCACAGACCAAACGCTTTTTAAACTCTGACAGGCTTGGTGCACTGACTACTTCCCTGGGGAACTAGTGAGGTGTCCAACCACTGTTCTGTACTTGTATGCTGCTCACCTGAGATCCTCACTAAAAGTCTTTTATTCTTCTTCTTCACACCCCTTGGGATGTGGGACCCCACAATTTCAGGATAGTGACTGCCAGGGCTGACACGGATCATCACATCCCTGACCAGCTCTTTCTGGCATGCAGGTATCAGATCCAGGTTTGTGTTTACTCTGTTGGTCCACCTGGCAGCTGGACCTAGAAGCTATTTCAATACGCTCTAGAAAGTACAGCCAGGCCCAAAGAGTTGTGGTAAATGGAGTCAAGTCCAGTTGGAGGCCAGTCACTAGTGGCATCCCCCAGGGCTCGGTGCTGGGGCCAGTCATCAATAATATCTTCATCAATGATCTGGATGAGGGCATTGAGTACACCCTCAGTACGTTTGCAGATGACACCAAGCTATGCACATATGTCGATCTGCTCGAGGGTAGGAAAGCTCTGCAGGAGGATCTGGGTAGGCTGCACCGATGGGCTGAGGTCAACTGCATGAAGTTCAACAAGGCCAAGTGCCGGGTCCTGCACCTGGGGCACAATAACCCCAAGCAGAGCTACAGGCTGGGAGATGAGTGGTTGGAGAGCTGCCAGGCAGAGAAGGACCTGGGAGTGATGGTGGACAGTCGGCTGAATATGAGCCAGCAGTGTGCTCAGGTGGCCAAAAAGGTCAACGGCATCCTGGCTTGTATCAGAAACACTGTGACCAGCAGGGCTAGGGAGGTGATCGTCCCCCTGTACTCGGCTCTGGTGAGGCCGCACTTCAAGTACTGTGTTCAGTTTTGGGCCCCTCGCTACAAGAAGGACATCGAGGTGCTTGAGCGGGTCCAAAGAAGGGCGACGAAGCTGGTGAGGGGCCTGGAGAGCAAGTCCTATGAGAAGCGGCTGAAGGAGCTGGGCTTGTTCAGCCTGGAAAAAAGGAGGCTCAGGGGTGACCTTATTGCTCTGTATAAGTACATTAAAGGAGGCTGTAGCGAGGTGGGGGTTGGCCTGTTCTCCCATGTGCCTGGTGACAGGACGAGGGGGAATGGGCTAAAGTTGCGCCAGGGGAGTTTTAGGTTAGATGTTAGGAAGAATTTCTTTACTGAAAGGGTTGTGAGGCACTGGAACGGGCTGCCCAGGGAGGTGGTGGAGTCACCATCCCTGGAAGTCTTCAAAAGCCGTTTAGATGTCGAGCTTAGGGAAATGGTTTAGTGGGGACTGTTAGTGTTAGGTTAGAGGTTGGACTCGATGATCTTGAGGTCTCTTCCAACCTAGAAATTCTGTGATTCTGTGATTCTGTGATTCTGTACCTGTACTGTTTCCACAGAGCTCTGTTCCCCTTCTGGAAAATGGCAGGAATGATAAAAAGCCCTCAGCGAGACCCACACTCATACATCCAGAGACTTCTTTGGGGTGCTTAACAATGACTATGTCCACTTGGTTGCCCTGGCTGCAGGTTCTTTTTCTCCCACCATGCTATCCCTTCTCTGCCCCCTTCTCTGATTGGCACCCACAAGGGCTCACGGAACTTTTCACAATGTCACATAAAGGAGCTCCATATATCCAAGCAGGAAATCTAACTCTGGATCATTCCAGCCTGTTTGTCCTGAAGTCTGTATCCACCCACTGAAGGATCCCATAGCTGCATGTCCTGTCCCACCATGCCTTGGCAGTGACTCCATGGATGTCAGAAATCACAGGCTGCAGCTTGTTCTGATCTGTGCTCCTGGCTGAGGGTGTCGGTACATCTTTGGGATGTCATATCTCAGCTGTTGGACGATGCCAAACTCTGCCTGCTGTCTGCAATGACAACGAGAAACAGAGCTGGGATGAGCAGCTCTAGCAAGAAATGGGTTTGCTTTTGGCCTATCTCTGCATCCCCTGTGGGCCATTGGTGGAGGTTATGCAGCTCTCCAAGAATCTCAAGGTACTGATGAGAGGCACACTCTGAAAATGGCTGGTCTGTTCCTTGACAGATACATAAAGGGATAAGTAAAGGATGGAGGAGAGAGAAAGGAGTTTGAGAGCACAGGCACATGAGTGGAGTGTCCTACGTCTACTAAATTAACAGGTTCCAACAATTCCCTTGTAGGTAGAGGGGCCTTACTGAGACATCCTGATAGATTGGAATGGTGGTCAGCCACCTACCATTTAAAATTTAACAAGAACTAATGCCAGATGCTGCACATCAGACAGTGTATTCCTGGACATACATATAGATTGGGGGATGAGTGGATGGAACATAACCCTGCAGAAAGAGATCTGGGGGCTGTGGTTCATGGTAAGCTCAGGATGAGTTAACAATGTTCCCTGCAGTGACCATGGTCGAGTTGATCCTGCAGGAGGGCAGCATAGCTGACAAATAGCAAGCTCACAACTCTGGTCTTTGGGAGAGCAGTCTTTGGCCTCTTCAATATCTGCTCGGAAGAACACTGTGGGATAAGATCCTGGAGAAAAGAGCAGTCCAACAAAGATTGTTAATATTCCAGGATAACCTCCTACAACATCAATAACAGTACATCCCAGGAAAGATGAAATCAGGCAAAAATGGCAAGAGGCCTGCATGGATGAACCAGGAGATCCAGGCCAAACTCCAACCCAGAAGAGAAGCATAGCAACACTGGAACAGATAACATGAGAGGAATACAGAGGCCTTGTGTGGGCATGTAGGGATCAATATCGGAAAGCTAAAACCTGACTCTAATGGAATTTGTCCACGGATGTCTACGGCAGTAAGAAGGGCTTCTGGAAGTACATAGGTGACAAAAGAAAGGTTCTGGAATATGTGTATCCACTGCTGAATGAGGCCCAGGATCTGTTGACACAGGACAGGGAAAAGACAAGAGGTGCTGAGTTCCTTCTTCACCTCAATCAGTACAGGCAAGGCTGCCCTTTGAGAATCCCAGGTCACAAAGAAAGGGGAAAGTCTGGGGCAAGGAAGATGTACACTTGGTGGGAGTGGGTCAGGTAAGGGTATAATAGACCAAATGGGATACACAAGTCTATGGGAACTGATGGGATTCACCCATGAGAGCAGAGGGAGCTGGCTGATGTCCTTGCAAGGTCACTCTCTTGGTCATCTGGGATCAGTCCTGCTGACCAGGAGAAGCACCCCAAGACTGGAGGAAGGCATATGTACTTCCTAGCTGCAAGAAGGGCAAGGATGAGAGCCCAGGGAAGTACAGGGTGTTCAGGCTCCACTCCATCCCTGTGAAGACGATGGAGCAGTTCATCCTGGAACCCATTTCTAGGCTCAGGAAAGACAAGAAAATCATTTGGAGCAGCTGGGACATCTTCATATAGGGGAGGCCACGCTTGACCAATTTGGACATGAAATGTCCATGCTGAAATGACTGACCTGGCAGAAGAAGGCCGAGCAGTGGTTATAGATCTCCTCTGACTTCAGTAAGGTTTTGTCGTGGACTAACCTGGAAGTAGCTAAGCACCACACAGCAGCTAGTTTGGTCCCCCCACCCAGTGGGTCTAAAAGTGAGAAAGCTTATGGGCTGAGATTAAGAGAGTTTAATAAGTAAAGCAAGAGCTCTGAACACATGCAAAGTAAAATGAAAAGAAAATAATGAAATGAAATGAAATAATAAAATAAAATAAAACAAAATAAAATAAAATAAAATAAAATAAAACAAAATAAAATAAAATAAAACAAAATAAAATAAAATAAAATAAAATAAAATAAAATAAAATAAAATAAAATAAAATAAAAAATAAAAAAATAAAATGTAATAAAAAGAACTTGTTATTCTCTACTCGTCATTGACAAGCAATGACAATTCTGGCTGCCCTTGGCTTGGACTGGCGCACGCTTCGTTGGGTTAGAAACTGGCTGGATAGCCGGGCCCAAAGAGTTGTGGTGAATGGAGCCAAGTCCAGTTGGAGGCCAGTCACTAGTGGCGTCCCCCAGGGCTCGGTGCTGGGGCCGGTCCTCTTTAACATCTTCATCAATGATCTGGATGATGGCATTGAGTGCACCCTCAGTAAGTTTGCAGATGACACCAAGCTAGGTGCGTGTGTCGATCTGCTCGAGGGTAGGAAGGCTCTGCAGGAGGATCTGGATAGGCTGCACCGATGGGCTGAGGTCAACTGTATGAAGTTCAACAAGGCCAAGTGCCGGGTCCTGCACCTGGGGCGCAATAACCCCAAGCAGAACTACAGGCTGGGAGAGGAATGGTTGGAGAGCTGCCAGGCAGAGAAGGACCTGGGAGTGATGGTGGACAGTCGGCTGAATATGAGCCAGCAGTGTGCTCAGGTGGCCAAGAAGGCCAACGGCATCCTGGCTTGTATCAGAAACACTGTGACCAGCAGGGCTAGGGAGGTGATCGTCCCCCTGTACTCGGCTCTGGTGAGGCCGCACCTCGAGTACTGTGTTCAGTTTTGGGCCCCTCGCTACAAGAAGGACATCGAGGTGCTTGAGCGGGTCCAGAGAAGGGCGACAAAGCTGGTGAGGGGCCTGGAGAACAAGTCCTATGAGGAGCGGCTGAGGGAGCTGGGCTTGTTCAGCCTAGAGAAGAGGAGGCTCAGGGGTGACCTTATTGCTATGTATAAGTACATTAAAGGAGGCTGTAGAGAGGTGGGGGTTGGCCTGTTCTCCCATGTGCCTGGTGACAGGACGAGGGGGAATGGGCTTAAGTTACGCCAGGGGAGTTTTAGGTTAGATGTTAGGAAGAATTTCTTTACTGAAAGGGTTGTGAGGCACTGGAACGGGCTGCCCAGGGAGGTGGTGGAGTCACCATCCCTGGAAGTCTTCAAAAGACGTTTAGATGTAGAGCTTAGGGATATGGTTTAGTGGGGACTGTTAGTGTTAGGTCAGAGGTTGGACTCGATGATCTTGAGGTCTCTTCCAACCTAGAAATTCTGTGATTCTGTGATTCAACATTTCCAATGATGGGACATTCACAACTTCTCTGGGAAACCTTTTTAAGTTTCTCACCACTCTCATCCTATGATCTTTCTTCCTTATATCACATCTAAATCTACACTCTTTCAGTTCAAACACATAACCCTTTGTCCTGTGTACACAGACAATTATAAAAAGAATAATAATATTAAAATTAAAAAAAAAAGTCTTCCTTCCAAGTTCCCTTGATTTACTGGAAGGGAGCAATAACGTGTCTGGAGCCTTCTCTTCTGGTTGAACAACCGCAATACTCTCAGTCTTTCTTTGTAGAAGAGCTATTTCACCTCTTTGATCATTTTCATGGCCTTCCTCTTTAGCCACTCTAACAGGTCTAGCTGTTTGTTGCACTGGGGCCCCAGAACTACATGGTGCAATCAGGTCTCAGCAGAGCCGAGTCAAAGAAGGGAATCACCAATCACCAGCCTCAGCCTGCTGGGCTTTCTTCATGCAGTCTAGGATATGATTGGCTTTCTGGGCTGCAAGTGCACCCTGACACATCGTATCCAGTTCTTCAAACACCAATACTCTGATGTCTTCCTTGGCAGGGTTGCTCTCAATCCATTCATCACCCAACCTGTATTGACATATGGAATTTCCCTGAACCAGTTGCAGCACCTCGCACTGCTCCTTCTTCAACTTCAGGAGGTTGACAAGGGCACACATCTCAAGTCTGACCAGGTTATTCTGGATGACATCTCCTCACACTTAAAAAGGATGCCCCAGATGTTCTCAGACTTCCAGAATTAATCCACCAGAGCATGCAGATACCTGTAGATGTCTTTGACCCCGTTTGGTACCTCCAATGTCACCAGGGCTCTGCATCTGAACAGCTCCCTCCTGCCCCCCACCTCCATTCAGTGTTCTGGGAGCTATGAAAAGTAACTGACATGCAGTTACCTGGTTTGTGCCCACCTGAGCCAGGGCAAGTGGAATCCCAACTCCTGTGGGCTTGTGTGAGGCATGGGAGACAGCTGAGCCCCCTTCTAACCTCTAGACTGCAAACAAAAGAGGAGATGCCTTGGTTGACTCAGCTGAAGCCCTTCCCTCAGCAGGAGGGAGACCTCTCCCTGCCCTTGCATGATTGTCCTGCCTAAAACCAGGGCAGGGAAAGGTTTCTCTTGGACCTCATCCATTTTCTGAAAAGAGGAAGAATAGTTCTGGAAATGAGTTTCCTTCCCCAGTGGTGGGAAGGAACGTAAATGATTACTTTAGTGTGTTTCAAAGTAGATTCCCCTGGAGGTCCAGAGACACCTCAAGGGACACAAGAGTAGGGAGAGACAGCAAGGCCTTGGGCTGGAGCTGTGCTGCAGCTGAGCTGGACTGGGCTCCTCTGCACAGTGCAGCATGGCTGGGGACACTGCCTGCAGGGGACAAGGCGGCTGAGAAAAGGGAGGGAGATGCTAAAGGCATTGTGGAGGGGGATGCTGAGAGCTCACTGCAGGAGAAATCTTCAGAGCTCTAACATGGTAAGTGTCTGTTTGAAGGCAAGGCAGATGCAAGTATCCTAGAGGTCTCGTCTACAGCTGCCACTTCCATGGCTGATAACCATTGGGGATGTGTGGCTCTAAACTGGAGGAATATAATTTTCCCGGTGTATATATTAGCTTCTCCAGTGCAGAGGACAGGGATGTTTCCTGGGTCAAAGATTACCTGACAAATCTGTCTGAGAGACAGGAGACGAGTGTTCCTTCTTCTGGGGCCGTCTGAAGCTGTGAAGCTTCAGTGTACGCAGAGGTGCAAGCAGGGGTGCCCAGGCCTGTGGTGCAGAGCAGGGTCCCTGCTGTGCCCCAGGGGTTGTGTGCTGGGACAGGGCCTCTGCCGCCTGCCAGGCTCAGCACTCAGCCTTCCCAGGGAGCTGCCCAGGGCACTGTAGGGAGAAGCTGCGGGTGAAAGAAGCCTCCTGGAAGGACAGGGCAGGGAAGGATCCTGCGGGTGCCCAGAGCCTACTGCCTTGGTCAGGCAGCTCATAGCTCCCCAGCAACCCCAGGGCATCTCTGGGGTAGGATCTTACCCTACAGTACCTGAAAGGAAGACACTCTCTGGTGTATCTGCTTTCACTTTCCCAATATGAAGAACAGTCAGGGGAATGATAACGGTGTAGAACATTTTCTACACCATTATCTAAAGCTCCTAATGCTTCTAAATTATCTAAAGCTCCTAAAGCACTACTGTGGAAGAGATTATTTAGGTCCATGCACTTCATAAAACAGGAGGGTCCTTCTGCCGCCCAGAGGCTCCTGCACGGGTCAGGATGCTCACAGCTGCACATCACACCCTGGAGGTTTTAGAGGGGACTCTTCATTAGGAAGGTCAGAGCAAGGGATATTTCAAGGGAAGCATTCAGGCACGTCCCTGCCAGGCCTCCAGTGCGGGCACCTTCTCTGCAGCAAACCCTGTTCTCCTCTGACACCCAGCACAGTCTCTGTCCTCAGGGGCTTTAGGGCATGAGCCACCTCCTCCTCAGCTGGACCTCCAGAAAAGGAGAGGAGCCTGTGTCCTGCAAGGTGATACACGATGAGGAGGCTAAGAGTACCTGTCCTGCAATGTCACTTTCATAGGAGACATGCAAGCTTGGTAAGGTGAAGGCTTCCCTGCATGCCCATCTGCCTTTCTCTGTGTCAACTGGTTGGAACATTGTGACATTCTTTCTTATTTATCCACCTGTGTGTGGGTCTCCTACTCTCTTGTCTGGGGTGCAGGTAGGTGCAAGCTTCTCTTCTGACATGGACTGCTGGGCCCTGCCCTGAGGGTGTCTTCTTGGGAACAAGGTGCCCAAGCTTCATTTTAAAATGTCAGGCACACTGTTATCCAGTTGGGAGGGTTGGAGAATTAGTTGACTCATTCCTCATTCAGCTCAGGGAGCAATGATTTCTGTGAGATAAGAAGTGGGTTTTACTTGGATAAGTCTTTCTAACTTGTTACACTCTTTTCATCCATTGACAGCCAACCATGCCCAGAGGCAGCAAATGTCCAACAGCAGCTTCCCCACAGAGTTCCTCCTCCTGCCATTCGCAGACACACGCCAGCTGCAGCTCCTGCACTTCGCGCTCTTCCTGGGCATCTACCTGGCTGCCCTCCTGGGCAACGGCCTCATCCTAACAGCCATAGCCTGCGACCACCACCTCCACACCCCCATGTACTTCTTCCTCCTCAACCTCGCCCTCATTGACATGGGCTCCATCTCTACCACTGTTCCCAAAGCCATGGCCAATTCCCTCTGGAACACCAGGGCCATTTCCTGTGCAGATTGTGGTACCCAGGTCTTTTTCTTTGTTGTCTTTGTCACAGCAGAGTTTTGCCTTCTCACTGTCATGGCCTATGACCGCTATGTTGCCATCTGCAAATCCCTGCACTATGGGACAATAATGACCAGCAGAGCTTGGGTCAACATGGCAGCAGCTGCCTGGGGCAGTGGTGCTCTCAATGCTTTGGTGCACACTGCCAATACCTTTTCCCTCCCACTCTGCCAAGGCAATGTCCTGGACCAGTTCTTCTGTGAACTTCCCCAGATTCTCAAGCTTTCCTGCTCAGAAACCTACCTCAGACAGGTTGGGCTTCTTCTGGTTAGTGCTGTTTTGTCATTTGGGTGTTTTGTTTTCCTTGTGATGTCCTATGTACAAATATTCAGGGCCATGCTGAGGATTCCTTCTGAGCAGGGCAGGCACAAAGCCTTTTCCACGTGTCTCCCTCACCTGGCTGTGGTCTCCCTGTTTCTTAGTACTGTCATGTTTTCCTACTTGAAGCCCTCCTCCTTCTCTTCCTCATCCTTGAATCTTTTGCTGGCAGTTCTGTACTCGGTGGTGCCTCCAGCAGTGAACCCCCTCATCTACAGCATGAGGAACAAGGAGCTCAAAAATGCAATTAGGAAACTGATTTGGGGGATGTTTTTCAGTACTCATAAAGATCTCTTCACTGTCCAGTAATGAATCCCAGTACATCCCGTTCTAGGTTTGTGTTTTTGCTGTTCTCATTCTATCTTTGTGAGATATGTTCATCTAATTTGTGTCCGTATGGAACAGTGCTAGGGCCGCATGGTATGATGAATGTGACCTTCTGTCTTACATACCCTTGTATAACCACAAGTCTAAGAAAAATAGAGTGGTTAATGTATATAATTCTTGTATCTTGCAAAGGAATGTTTTAGCATTTCATGTCAATAGAGAGCTTGAAAGGAAATGTATTTGTAGGCTTTTCCTTGAAGTCTCTGATATCTGGGGGGTTTCAGAATAACTGCTAACTATTATGACTATTGCATGGGACACTAAGCAAGTCTCTGATATCTGGCCCAGAGATTAAGGAGATGGGGAGAGCTGAAGAACAACTAGAAGACAAAGCTTGCAGGGGACATTTCACAAGTCTCTGACATACAGCCAAGTTGGACAAAGGAGAAGGACAAGAGGGAGGAAGACTATGAGCCTTCAGCATGAGAGACCCCCAGAGACCCCCAGAGGGACCACCGGAGACTGATACACATGCTCCAGTAGGAGGGTTTGGATTCCGGAAACTACTTATAATAACACTGTTTTTTTTTTTAGAAGTAGTAATGAATATGTATTATCCTAGGAGCATACAAATCATCTGCTTGATGTAACTGGTGTGCGTCTTGCTGGAGCAGAGACTCCCGGCGCACCCAGTGCTGTTTTCTTACCTCTATTCCTTTAATAAATTGTAAACTTTGATTATAGTCCTATTTTGAAGACTGAGCCATTTATTACAAATGGGGGTTTGTCCGGGATGGCTTTGGTTCCTGGATTTTGATTTGGTCTAGGAAAGGCGCCCCACTATTTGGTGGCTCCTGTTTGAGTTGGGTCAGGACTAATGCCATCTTGAACCTGAATAAAGGTAAGCAAAGATTTTGTTTTTTTTATGAGCTCCCTTGCCGGCTGCAGCACTGTATTTTGCCCGTAATTCTGTGGCCAGCAGGACTAGGGAAATGATTGTCCCCCTGTACTCAGCTCTGGTGAGGCTGCACCTCAAGTACTGTTACAGTTTTATGGCCCCTCACTACTGGAGGGACATCAAGGTGCTGGAGAGTTTCCAGAGAAGAGCAACAAAGCTGGTGAGGGGGCTGGAGAACAAGTCTTACGAGGAGCGGCTGAGGGAGCTGAGGTTGTTCAGCCTGGAGAAAAGGAGGCTCAGGGGTGACCTTATCGCTCTCTACAGGTACCTTAACAGAGGCTGTAGCAAGGTGGGGGTTGCTCTATTGTCCCGCGTGCCTGGTGACAGGACGAGGGGGGATGGACTAATGTTGCGCCAGATGAGGTTTAGGTTGGATATTAGGAAGAACTTCTTTACAACTTCTTTACAGCAACTGTTGAGAGTGGAGAGGCATCAGTGAAATCATGGGAATAGCAGAGTGAGAGCAAAGTGGGGAGGAGAAGTGGCTGTCTGCAACTGTCAGAGAAGTGTGGGATAGCACAGGAAAGCCTGCAGAGGAGAAGGCAGAGGGCTCTGACAAGAATGAAAGGCTTCAGCAACACTGACATCTTTGTCCCCGCAGCCATGGCTTATGAGGAAACAAGTTATACTCATGGCATTGGGACCATGTATTCTCCATTCAACTGTGTGCAAATGCTGCGAGGTGTCATATCATTGTCCTTCACATGATATTATGGGAATCACCCTCTACCCCACAGACTCCAGCAAGAGCCCCGAGTGAGACATGGGGGTGCAGAATCTCTCCTTCAGGCTGGGGTCAGGCCTTGGCCTTTCTGCTTTTGTCTGACCAAAACAAACCAAGACTTTTCTCAGCACACGATTTTGGAGAGGTAAGAACATTCAGGTAATGCTGATCCCACCATAAAGCTGACTTAAAGCAGTCATGTGAGGCCATTACCCTTTTTTAATCTGTTATATTAATATCCAAATCTAAATGCCACTCTACACACTGACAGGAATCCACTGCTCTAATTTTTGACCACAATATCCCTGGAAGCCAAAATTAGTCCATCACCCCTTTCCATTACCTTTCTTCTCCTCACATTGATCCCTGCACTTCACTATAGCATTAAAATGCTCTATTTAACACTAGTCTTCTTGCAGACCTAAACAAAACCCTAAAGCAAAGAGCTTGCCCATACCCTAACCACAGACCTGACACCACAAGCAGAACACCAAACCCTCCCACTAAATATCTGCTTAATCTCTCACCCAGAAAGGTTTGCCATAGTCCCTAATGCCATACATGAACAACTATCATCCAAAGCCTGTCTTCCTGTGCATTAACCTTCTCACCTTTAACCCTTTTCCTAACCCTTAACATAGGTTCTTGTTATCTCGGGGCAGGGCAGGAACCGTGAGATTGCTATGCAGTCACATGGCATTCAAAATGAACGTGAATGGCCATGGATTTGATCAGCTTGTAGGCCAGAAGGAGGAGATGGGTGGGAATGCTCTGATGAGCTCAGCTCTGCCTCAGGATCTCCCAAACCAGCAGGAGGAATTGGCCTGTAAAAGGGACTATGAGGTCACTTCTGTCTCTGCAGTTGATAGGGCAGCAGCAGGAATGTGTCACAGAAAGGGACTGTGAGGTCACTTCTGTCTGAAGCAGCTAACAGGTCACATTTCTACCCGGGAACTGTAGTTTTCAGCTGACATCTGCCAGTGGTCGTGGTAGGCCAGCAGAAGGCACCTGGTTGGCATGCTGACTGTGGGATCCCCTCTGCCTACATACCCAGGAGGACCCAGGCAGAAAGAAGGCCCACATAAGTGTTGTCCTGTCCCTTCTGTTTGAGTCCATGACTGGACAGCAGCAGGCACAAGGCTTAGGTGTGTCTGCAGAAAAGTCTGTAAGGTCAGCAGCCGGACCATGGCTTGGAAGATCCTGGTGAGGTGACTTCTGTCTGGTTAGTTGACAGACTGCAAGAAGGATGACAGGTTGCGATGCCTACTTCAGGAGTGGTTTCCACCCTGATGGAGCTTTCTTTGGTAGTAGAAAAGAGCAGGAGAGAAAAACCTGCCAGAAAGTACACCTTGTAAGGTTGGCACTGGCCATGAAGAAGAAGAAATGTCCCTCAAAGAGTTTTGCCGTGGTGCTAGAGGTCACCCAAAGGGTGTCCTTGATCAGACCATGGCTTTGCGTTTGAAGGAAAAGCCGGTGAGGATTGATGAGAAATTTGTGAAATGATGGATGAGAGAAGGATGAGAGCAAGGTGAAGAACAGAGATGGGTGTCTTCAGCTTTCAAGGAAATAGGGCAAAGTGTGGGGCAGCATAGGAAAGTCTAGAGAGGACAAAGAGGTGGGTGCTCTCAAGAACAGAAGGCCCCAGCAGCCCTGACTTTTTTGTCCCCTTGGATAGAGCTTATGAGGAGATGAAAGTCATTGCAAGGGGGCTTATTGCTTTCTTGAGACCCTGTGTAGAGGCAGGAAGGAGTCATACCACTGTTCTTCTTATGGCATCACACTGCCCACCACACCCCACAGACTGCCAACAAGAGCCCTGAGCCAGATATGGGAGTGCAGGAAATTCCCTTCTAGTGGCTGGAGTCAGGACCTGGCCCTTTTACTTCAGCACAGCAAACCCAGACTTTTCTCAGCACAGTGCTTTGCCTATCTGTAATCATGGCCTCCAATTATCTGCCCTAACAAGTCCCTGAGGAGAATCTCTTGGTAACAGCCCTCAGTGGGGCCCATTAATACTCCAAGTCACTTCAGCTTTTCCTTCTGACTTTACTTTCTCAAGCAATTGCATCATTCTCCTCTCAGTACCTGATGTTCACAGACTAGGCACCAAAATCCACCATGGAATTCATTAAAATGCAGAAGCACCTAAAAAAAACATATGTCTTCCATAGTGTTATTCATGTCCTCAAGACTTGAACAGCTACTTGGAGAGCTTTCATGGTGTAGTTAAGGAGGAAGATTTCAAAAAGCACCTAATAAATGCCTCATCTAATTTTAAAGGATGAATTTTGTTGCATTTCAGTTTTGAGCATCTTTCTTCAATTGATATTAATCCAGGGCTTCTCCAATGGAGACGTCCATAGGGAGGAAATGCAGACTCTTGAGGTCTGACAATGTACGGACAACCTTGCTCCTCACCACCCCAACCCTGACATTTCTCTCACTGGCCACCTGGAGCTTGCATCACTTTTCCTTACACCACACTTCTGCACTGAAGTCTGCAGCTGGATGTTATAGCCCCTTTGCACCAGCTCCCACCTGCTTTCCTTAGAGACCTGGCTGCGCACAGAAAGGTTCTTCCTTATTATAAAACAGGCAGGAATAAACAAGGAACAATTTTCCAAACAGCAAAACAAGCTTTCATCTTGTATGTCTCCAGTCAGGTTTACCTTCCCAAAAGCATGACTGTAAATTAAGTATTTTATACTCATTGATAGGAATTTATAGGTATTAAGATTACTATTACTCCATATGATCTTAATTCAATGATAAATGATGAGGAGCTTGCTACAGAAACAATTAGGCAGACCGCTAATCGATGGGCAAGCTTGAACTCAATGCATCTCAAAGCAGCAACTGGGTCGGTGAGAGCAGTCTGAATGATCAAAGAATAAGGGGAGGAAGATTCAGGAGAACCATGGGAAGTGCATAGGTCCAGACAGGCATCTGGAAAGGAGACATTCAACAGGGATTGTTTATTCTAGATGGGTGGAAGTGCCTGGAAGATGAGGGAGTACACCATGATGGACAAAGCGATGACAATGCAAGTACAGGTGACCATCAGTATTTCTTCTCCTGTGATGAATATAGATCCTGAAAATTCACCTGAAGAAGGATATAGGTCACTGATAAAGGAACTTTCTTTTTGTGCTATCACCAATGCGGATTACAGTAACACTTCCACACCTAACAGTAATACGTCCCACCCCATATATACCATCCTGTGGGGAAGAAGAGAGGGAGCTGACAGCCAAGGGACACATTTGGGTGTGGAAAGTGGAGCCCAGCAGAGACAAGGAGTCAAGGCAGTGGGGTGGGGGAAGCCAGGAGAAGCAGCTCAAGGGGTGATGTTGCTTGTGAGGACACGTTTGTGCCAGCAGCCTGAGTGGGCAGCAGCTCTGTGGAGGCGAGGGTAGGCCAAGGGAGCACATGCCAAGAGCCCTCCTGCCAGCAGAGACAAGGCCGGGGCAGAGGCCAAGGGGAGAGGCAGGCCCAGGGCAGGGGGCTGCAAGGGCCATGCTGAGCTCCCTGCCGGGTTGGGGCCAGCCACGGCTCAGGAAATGGAGGACCCTGAGTGGTGCTGCTGTGCAGAGCCAGGGGGCTGTGGTGCCTGAGGACCCCCGGAGGATTCTGCCCTGCCTGTTTTTCTCCAGGTGGTCATCAGACCCAACTCCGTGGGGATCTCTGCTGCTGAGCCCCTTTCCATCTGCCCTAGTGTCTCAGCAGCACAGGGCAGTACTTGCAGCATTATGGGTTGTCTCTAAGGTCACAAAGGGCAGGCAAGTGCTGCACCAGACCTGGCCCATGAGTCTGCAAAGAGGGTGTCCTCAATTACTCTGCATCTTATGGGCCTTTGCCTGATGGCAGTTCACCTCTTCTCATGGCATCGCAGAGTCCCCCTTAGTCCATGGAGTCCTCAGATTCAACTTTACCAGACCCTTCTTTTGATGGTCACTCAGATGCGGCTCTAGTCACTGCACTTGGAATACGCTATCCCTGAGTTCCCCTGACATCTCCTGGCAGCTCCAGATTCCTCTCCAGGCAGACATCGGCCATCAGCCCTACTGCAGGGGGCACAGTGCTATGTAGATAAGTCCAAAAACGGTTGTTGTCTAATTGGGCAAATGCCACCATAAATGGTCCAGGACAAGTTACTGTCAGAGCACCCTGGGACTTTAAGCCTGTATCCTTCATTCCATGAACTTGCCCAGAAAACAAAGAGCAGGGAGCAACCCCTAGGCTCTGTTCCTGACAGCAGCACTGGAAGAGGTGTCCAGGCTTCTGGGTTTGCCTTCTGAAGCCCCTTTTTTTACTGTCATGTTAGCAGGGAGCCCAGCTCTGTCACTGGCACATTCCCTTCTGCTGCCTACAGCCACAGGACTGCCACAGGCAAAGGACTGTCACCTGGGTACACAAGGTCCTTCTGTGGACAGAAAGTGGCAAGGAAAGAGTGGAGACTGTGGAAGTGAAATGAGAGCAGCAGTGAAAAGGCCTCGTTCTGCTGCAGTCATGGCTCCAGGGAAGCAGCAGGCCTGACCCAAAGGCAGCAGAGAGGCAGAGCCCAGCAGACAGTGAGGGGCAGCCCAAGGGCCACCAGGGCTCTCTCCTTGTCCTGGTTTCAGTTAGGACAGAGTTAATTTTCCTCCTAGTAGCTAGTAGGGTGCTACATTTTGGCTTAGGATGAAAAGAGTACTGATAACATGCTGATGTTTTAATTGTTGCAGAGCAGTGCTTACACCAAGCCAAGGACATTTTAGATTCTCACTCTGTCCTGCCAGTGGACAGGCTGGGGGTGCAGCAGGAGCTGGGAGGGGACAGACCCAGGACAGCTGACCCAAACTGGCAAAGGGGTATTCCATCCCATCTGACGTCATGTTAAACAATATATAGGGGTGGCTAGCCGGGGTGGGGGGCAGGCTGCTCGGAGTTAGACTGGGCATCAATCAGCAGGTGGTGAGCAATTGCATTGTGCATCACTTGTTTTGTACACATTACTAGTAGTAACACTATTATTATTACTATTTTTTTTTCCTGTCTTAATAACCTGTCTTTATCTCAGTCCACAGGCTTCACTTTCCTGTTCCTCCCCCCCATGCCAGAGAAGGAGGAGGGAGAGTGAGCCAACGGCTATGTGATGTCTAGCTGCTGACCAGGTTAAACCACAACACTCCTCCATGTGGCAGCTGGGCTCTGGGCCCTGAGCCCCTCCTGCATGCTGGGGCTACTCCCCAGCTCCAGAGCAGGTGGAAACAAACAGGAGCTGAGACCAGTGAAGTTCTCATGGCTTCTTTTTTATCTGTATCTATAGAAGAGACCTGATCATAGCTCCAGATGATGATTGTCTCAAAGTAAAGAACAAACTAACAGGTAGGAGGCTAAGAATAAGCTTCTGTAGATCAAAGCAAGAAATGGAAGAAAACTGCAATAAGAGAAAACAAAGGAGTATTAAAGAAAACAAAAGGTTTTCCTCAGTTTCTGAAATAAAGTAGGAACTTTAAGGCACATTATTGATTTGAAGAAGCATGTATTCCAAGAATTTCCAGACTGCATCCTTGAGCACCTTATTCCTCATGCTGTAGATGAGGGGGTTCACTGCTGGAGGCACCACTGAGTACAGAAATGACACCACGAGATTTAGAGTTGGGGAGGAGAGTGAGAGGGGTTTCAGGTAGGCAAACATGACAGTACTGAGAAACAGGGAGACCACGGCCAGGTGAGGGAGGCACGTGGAAAAGGCTTTGTGCCGGCCCTGCTCTGAGGGCATCCTCAGCACGGCCTTGAAGATCTGCACATAGGACAACACAATGAAGACAAAGCAAACTAATGCTAAGGAAATACTAAACAGAAGTGTCCAGATTTCCCTGAGGTAGGCATGTGAGCAGGAGAGCTTAAGGATCTGGGGGATTTCACAGAAGAACTGGTCCAGGGCATTGCCATGGCAGAGGGGCAGTGAAAATGTATTGGCAGTGTGCAGGACAGCATTGAGAAAGCCACTGCCCCAGGCAGCTGCTGCCATCTGGGCACAAGCTCTGCTGCTCAGGAGGCTCCCGTAGTGCAGGGCTTTGCAGATGGCAATGTAGCGGTCGTAGGCCATGACAGTAAGAATGGAATACTCTGCTGTGAGAAAGAAGGCAAACAGTAAGACCTGTGCAGCACATCCTTCATAGGAAATGACCCTGGTGTCCCAGAGGGAGTCAGCCATGGCTTTGGGGACACTAGTAGAGATGGAGCCCAGGTCGAGGAAGGTGAGGTTGAGGAGGAAAAAGTACATGGGGGTGTGGAGGTGGTGGTTGCAGGCTACGGCTGTGAGGATGAGGCCGTTGCCCAGGAGGGCAGCCAGGTAGATGCCCAGGAAGAGCCCAAAGTGCAGGAGCTGCAGCTGGCGTGTGTCTGCGAATGGCAGCAGGAGGAACTCACTCACAGAGCTGCTGTTGGACATTCTCTGACTTTGACAAGGCTGTCTGCTGAAGAGGAGAAGGCAAAACAAAGTTAGAACAGAATTCTCTGAGGAAAACCTAATGCAAGTCTTATAGCACCCCCAAACTGAGCCTCTCTCTTAGCATGAGAACTGTTGTGCAGCTCTCTTGCTTGAGCTGCAGCTGGTGTTGGCTGAGGGAGGCACTGGGAGCAGGGGCTGCTTCAGGCTCTAGAGGAATCCTTCCTACTGTGCAGCACGAGGGAAAAAGGAACATAGGGGAAACTCAGGTTCAGTCCACCTCTCAGATCATTGAGCTTTGCAGTACTGTTGTAAACATCTCCAACCACAGTGCAGAGCAAAGTAGGATTTTCTTTGCTTTATTTTCTAGTAGTTACCCCTGTAATGATTAGGATTACCATCATGCTCAGGTGTTTCCCTAAGAAGAAACTGGAGGCAGCTGAGAGCAGAGAAGTCCCAGTCCAAATGGAGCTTGGCAGAATCCTCACCTTGTCTCTGGGTGCCGGACCACAAACTCAGCCCTTCCCTCCTAGCTAGGGGTGCAGAGGCCTCACTCCAGGTGCCCACAGACAGCCATCCAGCAGCACAGACATGACATTAGCACGGAGGTGTCTTCTCCTTGGGGCACTTTGGTACAGAGCCTGAAGGAGCTTGGGAGTCTCTCCTCAACTGGGCTCTGCCTGCTGTGCTGGCCCTCTTTGTCCCACAGCCCATGGGTTGCAGGGGAGAGAGGAGGCCAGGGAGGGGCTGCTCCAGGGGAAGGCATCTGCACTGCAGGGCATGGCCGCGTGGTGCCCAAATCCCCCCTGCCATGGCATTTCTCGCAACAGCTCCTTCTGGCTGAATCCCCCACTCTCTGCTGCCTGCAGCTGTCCCTGCTGGGTGCTGCTGCTCTGCGCCCACCTCTTCTTCCTCCCTGCCCATGCTCACAGACCCCATCCCACGCGGCTGTGCTCAGTGCTGCCCTGCAGCACTCTGCCACCAACAGGGCCCTGCCAAGGGGCACCTCCATGACTGCAGGAGCTACGGGGCAGCTGACAGAGAGCTCGGCATGGCCAGCCAGGGCTGGGTGTTCTGGGCTGACCAGGGGCACCTGGTTTAGGGCACTCCAAGGGGCTTCTGCCAGACTTCCTCATCTCGCAGTGCAACCCAGGAGGAATCTCAAAGCCTGATGCATTGCCCACTGCCCTCCCAGAAACAAGACCCAGCAGGACACCCTTCCAGGACCTGCAGCTGTATGGCCCTGCAGCCAGAGACTTACCTTGTCAAGGGCTGTGCAGATTTCTCCTGCAGTCAGCTCTCAGCATCCTCCCACTCTTAACTGCCTCCAAGCCCTCTCTCCTTCTGTCGTCTCCCCGTGCCACCTGCAGTCAGAGTCCCCAGCCCTGCTGCGCTGTGCAGAGGAGCTGCTTCTGGGCACAGCTGTTTCTCTGCATCAGGGCCCTCTTGCCAGGAGCTCTCTCTGTCCCAGGTGCCTGGCCCAGCTCAGCAGCAGAGGCCCAGCCCAAGGCATTGGAATCACCCCTCTGGGGGCTTTGGTGATGAGCCCACGAACCTCAGGCACTGACAGCAAATTAAAAACTCTTTCAAGAAGTCCAAGTCAGATGTAAGTTTCCCGGAGTTTCCCTCCAAGGGCCAGAACTGACATAGCCTCCCTTGGAGCTCAGTAGAGCCAAACAGTGGAGGCAGTGAGGCCAAGGAGGCAAAGGCAATGTGAAATTGACAGTGATCTTTGGAAAAACTGGATATGTTTCACCAAGCACAAAGGCTGAGCCTTGATCCCTGGCCTCTGGGAAGGGAGATCCTTTCCCTTTACATTATATATTGCTCAGGGATCTTCCTGGAGATGGGGATGTGCATTGTCAATAGCAGGACAGTGGTGCGACACCTCCAATGTATTGATGGCATCATTGAGTGGGCTGACACAGCAGAAGTATTTGAGAAGGGGAAGAAAATAATTCAAAGTCTTCTGAAAGACGATTTTTTTGTAAAAAATAAGGTCATAGAATCATAGAATATCCCGAGTTGGTAGGGATCCATAAGGATTATCAAATCCAACTCCTGGCACTGCATGGGACTGCCCAAAAGTTTAGACCATGTGACTAAGTGCACAGTTCAATTGCTTTTTAAATTCATACAGGCTTGGTGCAGTGACTATGTCCCTGGAGAGCCTGTTCCAGTGTGCAACCACCTTCTCGGTGAAGAACCTCTTTCTGATGTCCAGCCTAAACTTCCCCTGCCTCAGCTTAACACCATTCTTGCGGGTCCTATCACTGGTGTTTACAGAGAATAAGTCACCTGCCTCTCCACTCCCCCTCATGAGGAAGTTGTAGACCCCAATGAGGTCCCCTCTCAGCCTCCTCTTCTCCAGGCTGAACAGGCCCAATGACCTCTGCCGCTCCTCATACATCTTCCCCTCTAGGCCCTTGACCATCTTCTTCTCCCTCCTCTGGACACTCTCCAACAGTTTAATGTCCTTCCTGTACTGTGGTGCCCAGAACTGCACACAGTACTTGAGGTGAGGCCTCACCAGCGCAGAGTAGAGAGGGACAATCACCTCCCTTGACCTACTAGCGATGCCGTGCTTGATGCACCCCAGGACACGGTTGGCCCTTCTGGCTGCCAGGGCACACTGCTGGCTCATATTCAACTTGCTGTCTACCACGACCCCCAGATCCCTCTCTTCTAGGCTGCTCTCCGGCGTCTCATCGCCCAGCCCCATTTACCACAACCCGTTGAGCCCTGCCTGTCAGCCAATTGCTCACCCATCGTATGATTTTTGTTAAGTTGTATGCTGGACATTTTGTCCAGTAGGATCCTATGGGAAACTGTGTCAAAAGCCTTGCTGAAGTCCAAAAAAATCACATCATCTGGTTTCCCTTGGTCAACTAGATGGGTGACCTTATCATAAAAGGAAATCAGATTTGTTAGGCAGGACCTACCCCTCATGAACCCATGTTGGCTGGGACCAATGACTGCACTGTCCCCCTGGTGCACCTCAGTAACTTCAAGAATCATCTTCTCCATAGTTTTACCAGGCACTGATGTGAGATTGACTGGCCAGTAATTGCTAGGGTCTTCTTACTTACCCTTCTTGAAAATTGGCATATTTGCCAGCTTCCACTCTACTGGGACCTCTCCAGATTTCCAAAATCATTGAAAAATAATTGAGAGAGGTCCCATGATGACATCAGCCAGCTCTTTAAGCACCCTGGGATGGATGCCATCCAGACCCATGGACTTGTATGGATCGAGGTGGAGCAGCAAATCCTGCACTCATTCAGGGTCGGTTGGGAGTTTGTCATTCCCGCCTCCATGGTCCTCCAGTTCAGGGCACCTGGGGTTTGGAAGCCCATCATCTGCATTGAAGACAGAGGTGAAGAAGGCATTAAACATTTCTGCTTTGCCTATATCCTTGTCTGTGAGGAGACCTTCCACGTCAAGTAGTGGACCTATGTTCTCTTTGGTTCTCCTTTTTCTGTTAACATATCTAAAAATAAAACAAAACATTTTTATTGTGTCTCACAGACATGGCCAGTTTCAGCTCTGGTTGGGCTTTGGCCCCATGAATTTTCTCCCTACAAACACGAACAGCATCTCTGTATTCCTTCCTTGTCACCTGACCCTCCTTCCAGCAGTCATACACTTTCTTTTTCCATCTAAGCTCCAGTAACAGATCCCTGTTCAACCAGGTCGGCCTTCTGCCCCACCTGCCTGACTTCTGATGTTTTGGAATTGCCTGATCTTGTGCTTTTAGGAGGCAGTGCTTAAAGATTGACCAGCACTGATGAACGCCAATGCATTCAAAAGCAGCTTCCCAGGGGACCTTGCTGACTAGTCCTCTGAGCAGCCTGAAGTCCTCTTTCCCCATATCCAGGGCTGAAGTTTTTGTGGCACTTTTCCTCCTGTCACCATATATTCTAAACTCAACCACTTCATGGTCACTATGACCGAGATGGCCGCTAATTGCCACATCTCCCACAAGACCCTCTCTGTTTTCCAGCAATAGATCAAGGAGGGCACCTTTTCTAGTTGGCTCCCTTAGCACCTGCACCAAGAAGTTATCATCTACGTGCTTTATGAACCTCCTGGACTTGCTCATGTCAGCCATGTGGTGATCCCAGTTGACATCTGGCAAGTTGAAATCTCCCATAAGGACAAGGGGAATTGATCTCTTAGTTCTGCAAAGAATAATTCTTCAGTGTTGTCGTCCTGGCCGGGTGGTCTGTAATAGATTTCCACAATGACATCCCCTTTATTTGTTCATCCCTTAATCCTTACCCAGAGGCTCTCAACTTTGCCATCCCCAACTTGAAGTTCCATGCAGTCCAGCCCATGCTTCACATACATCGCCACCCCGCCACCTCGCCTACCCTGCCTGTCCCTCCTGAAGAGCCTGTAAACATCTATTGCAGCACACCAGCCACAGGACTCATCCCACCAGGTTTTGCTTATGCTGATGATGTCGTAGCCGTGGGACTGGGCTTCTAGCCCAGTCTTCAACTCGTCCATTTCTAGCCCAGACTTCTAGCTCGTCCATTTTATTCCTTATACTGTGTGCATTCATGTAGAAGCACTTCAAATGCACCTCCCTACACACAGCACTTTGGGGAGCCAACCGAAGGACCTCACCAGCACACAGTCCCTCTGATTCTAGTGCACCATCCCGTAGTTCATCACCGACATGCCTGCTTTTATCCCCTTCCCCCGTTTAAAGCCCTATCAATCAGCCCTGCCAAAGGTCTAGAGACCTAGTCAAGAGACAAGGTCAAGAGACCTGCAGAGGAGATCCTGATGCAGACTGGTCAGGATCAAGAGACAGCTGCCTGGGGATGGGATGGGCATCAGTCAGGGTGTGCTGAGTAATTGCCTAGAGCAATTACTCTTGCTTTGTACATTCAATAATAGTAATAAAAATATTTATTATTATTAATCATAAATGATAATATTATCATTATTTTTCCTCTTCCTTTGCTCTCCTATTTAACTGTCTTTATCTCAACACACAAGCTTTTCACAGAATCAGAGAATCACAGAATCATTTAGGTTGGAAGAGAACTCCAACTTCACCTAGTCCAACCTCTGACCTAACACTAACAAGTCCTGCACTAAACCATATCCTCTACATCCAAACGTCTTTTAAAGACCTCCAGGAATTGTGACTCAACCACTTCCCTGGGCAGCCCATTCCAATGTCTAACAACCCTTTTGGTAAAGAGGTTCTTCCTAATATCCAACCTAAATCTCCCCTGGTGCAACTTTTGCTCATTCCCCCTTGTGTTATCACCAGGCATGTTGGAGAACAGACCAATTCCCACCTCGCTACAGCCTCCTTTAAGGTGTCTATATAGAGAGATAAGGTCACCCCTGAGCCACCTCTTCTCCAGGCTAAACATTACACCTGTTGTACTACAAGCTCCCATGGGTCGGATCCTCATTTTGAGAATTACCCCGCTCACTGTGTAACCTTGAGGAGGAAGGATTTACAAACTCCAGCCTCAAAGACCTCACAGAATTGTCATGCACTCTGACTGTACAGTCCAGCCCTTTCTTCCCTGAGTCAGAAGGGACCTCTGGAGGTGTTCACTACCATCATCTTCTCTGAGCAGTGATAGCTCTACTGGTAGATCAGGTTAGTTAGTGTTTTCTGCAGATCGGTATTGAAAATCTCTGGGCCTATGACCCAGTGCTGATCCACTGTCTTGGTGTCTGTTCCCCTAGTACAGACAGTGAGGCCAGCAGAAGGGTGGAGCTGGTCGAATTTCAAAGATCAGCTCCCCTTGGGCAGTGGGGAATGGCTGTCATTGTGCTCCCCACATGTGATCCTCAAGCTGGTAGTGCTGCTGTGCAGAGTAAATGGGCTGTGGTGCTGTGGGGTGAATCTGCATGGCCGCGCTGGTCAGGTTGGGAAGCAGACCCAGACAGGTCCAGATCACTGGGCTGGACCAGACAGAGGTACTCTGCGAAGGGGGAAATGAATCATTGACCAGCTTCCCTTCCCTCTGCCTGCTTCAGGTCCACTCTCTTCTCTGAGACTGCAGAGTTGCAGGTTCCCTATGAATACCTGGCTTTAGTTCTTTCCCTGTGGCTGAGCCCATGGTGGGAGATCTCTCACTTTCAGAGGGGCTGCAGTCAGTGCTCATGCCATGCTCCGCTGTTCTTGGAGGTACCCTGGGCTCTGCAGGCAGCTCCAGATTCCCCTCGTGAAGGACATCATCTACAGGTCAGATGTGGGAACAGCCCAGGCTATGTAATGCAGTGACCATTTGCTGCCTCTGCTGTGAGCAGACACCTATGGGCGAGTCTTAAATCTAGCCCTTGGGCTCTGACAGGTCACAGTGTAACAATAAGCCATTCCCTCCTGAACCTAACGAGGAACAGACCCTAGTGGAGAGCTATTTTTTGGCACAGGCTTGAGTAGGAAATTCCAGCCTTCAGGCAGTCCACATGGGTTATCCTGTTTATTACAAAGTTTTTATGAGATAATTCACTGACTCACAATTACAAGTACATGCAGAAAGCATCCATATGACACAGAGCGGTTTCACTCATTCATTGCAGTGGGAGGAATCCAAATATTTATGTGGGAATACAAGAAGCAAAAGCAGTCAATATGACAATAAGGAAAAAGAAATTTTATAAATAATGATAAAAACAAAGAACAAAAAAGAACATGATGGAATGGGATGAACAATTTTCATTTCTGTAGAGTGAAGGAAACTTTATGAGTACTAAAAAACATCCCCCAAATCAGTTTCCTAACAGCATCCATGAGCTCTTTGTTCCTCATGCTGTAGATGAGGGGGTTCACCGCTGGAGGCACCACTGAGTACAGAACCGCCAGCAAAAGATTCAGGGATGAGGAGGACTTGAAAGGGGGCTTCAGATAGGCAAACACAATATTGCTGATGAAGAGGGAGACCACGGCCAGGTGAGGGAGGCAAGTGGAAAAGGCTTTGTGACGGCCCTGCTCTGAAGGGATCCTCAGCACAGCTCTGAAGATCTGCACGTAAGAAAGCACAAGGAAGACAAAACACCCAAAGGCTAAGCAGACACTAACCACAACAAGCCCAGCTTCCCTGAGGTAGACATCAGAGCAGGAGAGCTTGAGGATCTGGGGAATTTCACAGAAGAACTGGTCTAAGGCATTGCTTTGGCAGAGGGGGAGGGAAAAGGTATTGGCAGTGTGCAGCACTGCATAGAGAAAAGTGCTGCCCCAGGTAGCCACTGCCATGTTGACACAAGTTCTGCTGTCCATTATTGTTCCGTAGTGCAGGGGTTTGCAGATGGCAATGTAGCGGTCATAGGCCATGATGGTGAGAAGATAAAACTCTGCTGTGACAAAGACAACAAACATAAATACCTGGGTAGCACAACCTGCATAGGAAATGGTCGTTCTGTCCCAGAGGGAGTTGGCCATGGCTTTAGGAACAGTGGTGGAGATGGAGCCCATGTCAATAAGGGCGAGGTTGAGGAGGAAGAAGTACATGGGGGTGTGGAGGCGGTGGTTGCAGGCTACGGCGCCGAGGATGAGGCCGTTGCCCAGGAGGGCAGCCAGGTAGATGCCCAGGAAGAGGCCGAAGTGCAGGAGCTGCAGCTGGCGTGTGTCTGCAAATGCCACGAGGAGGAACTCTGTGGGGAAGCTGCTGTTGGACATTTGCTGCCTCAGGGCATCTTTGCCTGTCCATGGAGGAAAATGCAGAGTCAAGTTAGGCAGGCATCTCAGAGCAAACCCCAACTCCTTCACTAACATAAGTCACCATTCCCTGAGCTGTAAGAGTATCACAGTGCAGGACACAGGCTCCTCTCCTCTTCTGGAGGTCCAGCTGAGGAGATGGTGGTTCATGCCCTAAAACCCCAGGCACTGAGACTGGCTGGCAGAGGAGAGCAGGAGCTTGCTGCACAGAAGGTTCCAGCACTTCAGGCCTGGCAGGGAGTGCTTGAATCCTGCTTCCCTTGGTGTTTCAGGCAGTAGCTCCCTCTCCCTCCCTGCCCAAGTCTCTCATGCCTTGAGCTATCTCTGCTGGCAGGTGCTTCCTGTCTCCACATCTCCTCCCTGCCATTGCTCACAAACCCCATCCCACCCGTTGTGTGTTCGGCTCTGCCCGGCAGACACATCCTGCCCCAGGACACCTTTCGCGGACAACTCCCCAAGTTCAGAGGTAGGAGCAGCTCTAAGCTAATAGAAGTTAAAAGAACTGGGGACTCAGTGTTGTCATCAAGATGGAGAAATAAATTGCCATCATCATCTGCCACCCAGCAAAGCAAGAGGAGAAATCTCAAAGCACAGAATGCTTCCCTTCAAGAATCCCTTGCTCTGACCTTTGTCTTGCAGAGTCCACTCTGAGATGCCCTGGGAGTGCTCTGGAGCTGGAAGCAGCCTGTCCCAGGCAGCAGCCTTTGGGCACCAGCAGGACCATGCCCTGCCCTGACAGAGGGACTCCTTCCACCCGCAGTTTATTCCCGCAGCACCCTGTACAGCTCCCCAGGCAGGCTGAGCCTGGCCGGAGCAGAGGCCCTGCCCCGGCACACAGCCCCTGGGGCACAGCAGGGACCCTGCTCTGCACCAGAACCCTGGTGCACTCCTGCCTGCACGCTGGCTGCACAGCCTGCAGCTGGCCCCATAAGAAGGAACCCTCATGTCCTATCCTTCTGACAGCTTTGGCAGGTAATCTCTGTTTTGGAATTTGTTGTTCTCATATAAAAAGTAACTCTAAGGGTTCTCCTGAAAGATCCTATAGGCTGCAGGATTTTTCTGCAAATCTGGAGATGGCACCAGGAACAACAGCTGTGCTGCCCTGCAGCCACAGACTTACCCTGTTCAGGGCTAAGATTTCTCCCACAGTGAGCTCTCAGCATCCCCCCTCCACACTGCCTATAACATCTCCCTCCCTTCTCTCAGCTGCCCTTGTCCCCTGCAGGCAGTGCCCCGAGCCCTGCTGCGCTGTGCAGAGGACCTGCTCCTTGGCAGAGTTGTCTATCTACAGCACTGCCCGCTTGCCAGGAGCTCACCTTGGGCTCAGGAGGCTGGCCCAGCTTAACACCACAGGGAGCTCTTGACAAGTCCCTGGGCCTCCAGGGGAATCCAGTATTACACAGACTGAAACAATCACTAATATTATTTCCCTCCACTGAGGAAAGAAACTCTTTTCCAGCACTATCGTAGAATCATAGAATCATAGAATATCCTGAGTAGGAAGGGACCCTTAAGGATCATCAAGTCCAACTCTTGACACCGCACAGGTCTACCCAAAA
The DNA here is from genome assembly GCF_047663525.1 of Anas platyrhynchos. NCBI lineage: Eukaryota > Metazoa > Chordata > Aves > Anseriformes > Anatidae > Anas > Anas platyrhynchos. The sequence continues at coordinate 950,511 of NC_092619.1, read as the reverse complement.
GTTCAGACCATGTGACTAAGTGCACAGTCCAATCTCTTCTTAAATTCAGACAGGCTCGGTGCAGTGACCACTTCCCTGGGGAGCCAGTTCCAGTGTGCAACCACCCTCTCTGTGAAGAACCCCCTCCTGATGTCAAGCCTAAATTTACCCTGCCTCAGCTTAACCCCGTTCCCGCGGGTCCTGTCGCTGGTGTTAATGGAGAAAAGGTCTCCTGCCTCTCGACACCCCCTTACGAGGAAGTTGTAGACTGTGATGAGGTCTCCCCTCAGCCTCTTCTTCTCCAGGCTGAACAGGCCCAGTGCCCTCAGCCGTTCCTCGTACGTCTTCCCCTCCAGGCCTTTCACCATCTTCGTAGCCCTCCTCTGGACACTCTCCAACACTTTCATGTCCTTTTTATACTGTGGTGCCCAGAACTGCACACAGTACTCGAGGTGAGGCCGCACCAGCGCAGAGTAGAGCGGGACAATCACCTCCCTCGACCTACTAGCGATGCCGTGCTTGATGCACCCCAGGACACGGTTGGCCCTCCTGGCTGCCAGGGCACACTGCTGGCTCATATTCAACTTGCTGTCTACCACGACCCCCAGATCCCTCTCTTCTAGGCTGCTCTCCAGCGTCTCATCGCCCAGTCTGTATGTGCAGCCAGGGTTTCCCCGTCCCAGGTGCAGGACCCGGCACTTGCTCTTATTGAACTTCATGCGGTTGGTGATCGCCCAGCTCTCCAACCTATCCAGATCCCTCTGCAAGGCCTTTCCACCCTCAACAGAGTCCACAACTCCTCCAAGTTTGGTGTCATCAGCAAACTTGTTCAAAATACCTTCTATTCCTATATCCAGATAATTTATAAAAATATTGAAAAGTACCGGCCCTAAAATGGAGCCTTGAGGGACCCCACTAGTGACCGCCCGCCAGCCTGACGCAGCGCCATTCACCATAACCCTTTGGGCCCTGCCCGTTAGCCAATTGCTCACCCATCGTATGATGTTTTTATTTAGCTGTATGGTGGACATTTTGTCCAGTAGGATCCTATGGGAAACCATGTCAAAAGCCTTGCTGAAGTCCAAAAAAATCACATCAGCTGGTTTCCCTTGGTCCACCATACGGGTGATCTTATCATCACAGGAAATCAGGTTAGTTAGGCAGGACCTACCCTTCACAAAGCCATGCTGGCTGGGACCAATGACTGCTTTGTCCCCCAGGTGCGCCTCAATAAGTTCGAGAACCATCTTCTCCATGATTTTACCAGGCACTGACGTGAGACTGACAGGCCTGTAATTGCTAGGGTCTTCTTTCTGACCCTTCTTGAAAATTGGCACAGCATTTGCCAGCTTCCAGTCTACCGGGACCTCTCCAGATTCCCAGGATCGTTGAAAAATAATTGAGAGAGGTTCCGCGATGACGTCCGCCAGCTCTTTCAGCACCCGTACTTAAGTAGTTGATTAAGCTTAAATAAAACCTAAATCACATTCAGGAAACATCACAGTGGGAACATGCTGGTTTGATCAACCCAAGGATATTCAAAGCTTTGAAGAGCTAATGTTATTAGCCTGGAGGAGAAGCAGGAGGTGAAGGAAAAAGGGAGAGTGAAGAAGTGGGGAAAAGCATCCCCCACTGCCCTGCATAGATTTACTCCCTGAGGAGAAAAGGCAAAGAGTGTAAAAGGGTGTCATTATTAACAGTTTCTAAGAGATTAAGAGATGGTTCCTGAGGTATAGAGGTGGCAATAATTTTATCCTATCAGAAGTCAGTGTTATCCAATACAGCAAAAGAGTAACCTTAAACCAGCCCCCAGAACAGTGGGATAAACAGCATGACATGGAAGACAGACAGTTAGTAATGTGCTATACAACACTATTCTGAAAACAAGCACAAGAGACCCCTGATAAAAAATTAATTAATTAATTACTTAATTAAAAAAAAAAAAAAAAAAAAAAAAAAAAAACACAGCATTGTGATCAGCAACTCTTAAACTGATCTAATGCTTATAACAATTTACTTTTAAAACGCTGTGGTCAGTTCTGTCATCTTAACCTTTGTCCTCCACACTAGGCACCAAAAAGACTTGGTGTGATTTAACCCAGCAGGCAGCTCAACACTACTGCAAAGCTATTCATCCAATGGGATTGAGGAAAGAACTGGGAGAAAAAAAAAATAAATGAAAAAGTTCATGCTCTGAGATAAAGGCAGTTTAAGAGGACACAAAAAGAATTATTATTATCATTATCACTAACATTGTCATTATCATTATAATTATTGACACCAATAGACTAATGTCATGACATTTTTGTGTGCATATCAAAAGACGGAAAAGGTAGTGATGATTAATTGGGAAGTGTTGGACCTCAACATTATGTATATGATATAGAATAAGCAGTGGATACTGTCTTAGGTTTGGCTGCGATAGAGTAATTTTTTCTTCCTAGTAGCTGGTATGATGCTGTCTTTCATATTTACACAATTACAGAAGAGTTTGGGTATGAAAGGACCTTACGGATCACATAATTCCAACCCACTTGCCATGGGCAGGGACTCCTTCCACTAGACTGGGTTGCTCAAAGCCCCATCCAACCTGGCCTTGAACACCTCCAGGGATGGAGCTTCTCTGGGCAGCCTGTTCCTCACCACCCTCTGAGTAAAGAACTTATTTCTAATATCCAGCCTGAATTTACCCTCTTTCCATTTAAAACCATTATCCCTAGTCCTATCACTACACTCTTTAATGAAGAGTCCCCCCCAGCTTTCCTGTAGGCCCCTTTAGGTACTGGAAGGCCACTGTGAGGTCTCCCCAGAGCCTTCTCTTCTCCAGGCTGAACAACCCCAACTCCCTCAGCCTGTCTTCATACGAGAGGTGCTCCAGTCCATTAATCATCCTCATGGACCTCCCTTGGACTCGTTCTAATAGCTCCATGTCGTTCTTACACAGGGGGTCCCAGAGCTGAACTTGACTTTTGGCCTCACCAACAATGAGTTACAGAGGGACAATCATATCCCTTATCCTGCTGACCACAGTATTCCTGGTACAAGCCAGGATGCTGTTGGCCTTCTTGGCAACCTGAGCACACTGCTGGCTCGTATTTGACTATCTACCACTATCCCCAGGGCCCTTATCTTCAGGCACCTGTCCAGCTTCTCTTCTCCATGCATGAGTGGGATTGTCGTGCCCCAAGTGCAGGACCCAGCACATAGCCCTGTTGAACTTCATAGAATTGGCCTCAGCCCATGGGTTTAGCCTATCCAGATCCCTCTGCAGAGCCCTCCAACCCTCGAGTAGATCAGCTCTCACTCCTAACTTGGTCTTGTTTATAAACTTACTGAGGGAGCACTCAATCCCCTCATCCAGATCATTGTTGAAGAAATTGAAAAGAACTGGTCCCAGTACTGAGCCCTGGAGGACACCACGAGTGACTGTCCTCCAGCTGCATTTAGTTCCATTCACCATGACTCTTTGGACCCGGCCACGCAGTCAGTTTTTAACCCAATGAAGCATACATACATCCAGGCCTTGAGCAGCCAGTTTCTCCAGGAGAATGCTGCAGGAAATGGCTTCAAAAACCTTAGTGAACTCTAGGTAGACTACATCCACAGCCTTTCCCTTGTCCACTGAGCACATCACCTTGTCAATCTGATTTGTCACCTTGAGATCTGATTTGTCAAGCAGGGCCTGCTTTGATAAACCCATGTTGACTGGGCCTAATCACCTGGTTGTCCTGTTGCATGATGGTACTCAAGATAATCTGCTCCATGAGTCTCCCCAGCTCTGAGGTCAGACTGACAGGCCTGTAGATCCCTGAATCCTTCTTCTGCCCTTTCTTGTAGATGGCTGTCATATTTGCTAGTCACCAGTTGACTGCGACCTCCCCTGATAGCCAGGACTGCTGATAAATGATGGAAAGCAGTTTGGTGAGCACTTCAGCCAGCTCCCTCAGTATCTATGGGTGGATCCCATCTAGCCCCCTAGGCGGCCATATATCTAGGTGGAGTAGCAGTTCTCTAAGCATTTCCTCATGGGTTATGAGAGCTTCATTCTGCTCAAGGTTCTTATGGACCAGCTCAGGGGCTGAGTACTAGGGGAACAACTGGTCTTGCTGTAAAACACTGAGGTAAAGAATGCACTAAGTACCTCAGCCTTTTCATCATCTCTTTTAATTCTGTTTTCCCACATCCAGTAAAAGAAGAAGATTCTCCTTAATTCTCTCTTTTTTTCTTTGTATTTAGGAAGAAGAAGAAAGAAAGAAAGAAAGAAAGAAAGAAAGAAAGAAAGAAAGAAAGAAAGAAAGAAAGAAAGAAAGAAAGAAAGAAAGAAAGAAAGAAAGAAAGAAAGAAAGAAAGAAAGAAAGAAAGAAAGAAAGAAAGAAAGAAAGAAAGAAAGAAAGAAAGGAAGAAAAAAAGAAAGACATTTTTTATTAACAGTAAAAGACACGTTGAGCTTCAGCTGGGCTTTGTCCCTTCTAATTTTTCCTTTGCACAGCCTAACAACATTTAGGACTCAGCTTCAGAGAAAATGACAGTATACATGAGAAGCACAGAAAAAGTGGAATTGAACAGCCTTCCATCCTCTACCCTTCTGTAAGCCTGTTCTGCAGCTCCATTCAAATAGTTACTGTTCAAACATGGTGTGACACCACCTGCAGATGGGTGTCGCAGTGTGTAGCTCCTCGTTTTTGAGGGCACGGGATATTGCCCAGAGAGCTTGTGCCAAGGAGGGGTTCAAGGCCTAAAGTACCTGCCCTGTGTAAAGGGGCTTGAAACCCAAGTCTGTGTTTCTCTGGCTCAGTGGCATGGAGCATCCAAGCAGAGCTAAAGTTTCCCACGTGCTGCACAGCAGGAAGGACTCCTCTAGAGCCTGAAGCAGCTCCCAGTGCCTCCCTCAGTCAACACCAGCTGCAGCTCAAGGAAGAGAGCTGCAGAACAGTTCTCGTGCTAAGAGAGAGGCTCAGTTTGGGGGTGATATAAGACTTGCATTAGGTTTTCCTCAGAGAATTCTGTTCTAACTTTGTTTTGCCTTCTTCTCTTCAGCAGACAGCCTTGTCCAAAGTCAGAGAATTACCAACAGCAGCTCTGTGAGTGAGTTCCTCCTGCTGCCATTCGCAGATACACACAAGATGCAGCTCCTGCACTTCAGGCTCTTCCTGGGCATCTACCTGGCTGCCCTCCTGGGCAACGGCCTCATCCTCACAGCCGTAGCCTGCAACCACCACCTCCACACCCCCATGTACTTTTTCCTCCTCAACCTCACCTTCCTCGACCTGGGCTCCATCTCTACTAGTGTCCCCAAAGCCATGGCTGACTCCCTCTGGGACACCAGGACCATTTCCTATGAAGGATGTGCTGCACAAATCCTCTTTTACTTATTCTTTTTTGGTGCAGAATTTTATCTTCTCACCATCATGGCCTATGACCGCAACGTTGCCATCTGCAAACCCCTGCACTATGGGAGCCTCCTGGGCAGCAGAGCTTGTGCCCAGATGGCAACAGCTGCCTGGGGCAGTGGCTTTCTCAATGCTGTGCTGCACACGGCCAATACATTTTCACTGCCCCTCTGCCAAGGTAATGCCCTGGACCAGTTCTTCTGTGAAATCCCCCAGATCCTCAAGCTCTCCTGCTCAGATGCCTACCTCAGAGAAGTTTGGACACTTCTGTTTAGTATTTCCTTAGCATTAGTTTGTTTTGTCTTCATTGTGCTGTCCTATGTGCAGATCTTCAAGGCTGTGCTGAGGATGCCCTCTGAGCAAGGCCGGCACAAAGTCTTTTCCACGTGCCTCCCTCACCTTGCTGTGGTCTCCCTGTTTCTCAGTACTGTCATGTTTGCCTACCAGAAACCCCTCTCACTCTCCTCCCCAACTCTAAATCTCGTGGTGTCATTTCTGTACTCAGTGGTGCCTCCAGCAGTGAACCCCCTCATCTACAGCATGAGGAACCAGGTGCTCAAGGATGCAGTCTGGAAATTCTTGCAATACATGCTTCTTCAAATCAATAATGTGCTTTAAAGATCCTACTTTATTTCTGAAACGGAGGAAAATCTTTTGTTTTCTTTAATACTCCTTTGTTTTCTCTTATTGCGGTTTTCTTCCATTTGTTCCTTTGCTTTGTATAAGCTTATTCTTAGCCTCCTACCTGTTATATTTTTCTTTACTTTGAGACAATCATCATATGGAGCTATGATTGGGCCTCTTCTATAGATACAGATAAAAAAGAAGCCACAAGAACTTCATTGGTCTCAGCTCCTGTTTGTTTCCACCTGCTCTGGAGCTGGGGGAGCAGCCCCAGCATGCAGGAGGGGTCAGGGCCCAGAGCCCAGCTGCCACATGGAGGAGTGTTGTGGTTTAACCCGGTCAGCAGCTAAGCACCACATAGCCATTGGCTTAGTCTCCCTCCTCCTTCTCTGGCATGGGGGGGAGCAACAGGAAAGCGAAGCCTCTGGACTGAGATAAAGACAGGTTATTAAGACAGGAAAAAAAATAGTAAGAATAATAGTGTTACTACTAGTAATGTGTACAAAACAAGTGATGCACAATGCAATTGCTTACCACACACTGAACAATGCCCAACCAAGCCCCAAGCAGCTGGTCCCCCCACCCCGGCTAGCCACCCCTATATATTGTTTAACATGATGTCAGATGGGATGGAATACCCCTTTGCCAGTTTGGGTCAGCTGTCCTGGGTCTGTCCCTTCATAGCTCCTGCTGCACCCTCAGCCTGTCCACTGGCAGGACAGAGTGAGAAGCTAAAACGTCCTTGGCTTGGTGTAAGCACTGCTCTGCAACAATTAAAACATCAGCATGGTATCAGCACTCTTCTCATCCTAAGCCAAAATCACAGAATCACAGAATCACAGAATTTCTAGGTTGGAAGAGACCTCAAGATCATTGAGTCCAACCTCTGACCTAACGCTAACAGTCCCCACTAAACCATATCCCTAAGCTTTTCATCTAAATGTCTTTTAAAGACTTCCAGGGATGGTGACTCCACCACTTCCCTGGGCAGCCTGTTCCAATGTCTAACAACCCTTTCGGTAAAGAAGTTCTTCCTAACATCCAACCTAAAACTCCCCTGGCGCAACTTAAGCCCATTCCCCCTCATCCTGTCACCAGGCACATGGGAGAATAGACTAACCCCCACCGCGCTACAGCCTCCTTTAAGGTATCTGTAGAGAGCGATAAGGTCACCCCTGAGTCTCCTCTTCTCCAGGCTGAACAAGCCCAGCTCCTTCAGCCTCTCCTCGTAGGACTTGCTCTCCAGGCCCCTCACCAGCTTCGTCGCCCTTCTTTGGACCCGCTCAAGCACCTCCATGTCCTTCTTGTAGCGAGGGGCCCAAAACTGAACACAGTACTCGAGGTGCGGCCTCACCAGAGCCGAGTACAGGGGGACGATCACCTCCCTAGCCCTGCTGGTCACACTGTTTCTGATACAAGCCAGGATGCCGTTGGCCTTCTTGGCCACCTGAGCACACTGCTGGCTCATATTCAGCCGACTATCAACCATCCCTCCCAGGTCCTTCTCTGCCTGGCAGCTCTCCAACCACTCATCTCCCAGCCTGTAGCTCTGCTTGGGGTTATTGTGCCCCAGGTGCAGGACCCGGCACTTGGCCTTGTTGAACTTCATGCAGTTGACCTCAGCCCATTGGTGCAGCCTATCCAGATCCTCCTGCAGAGCCTTCCTGCCCTTGAGCAGATCGACACATGAGCATAGCTTGGTGTCATCTGCGAACTTACTGAGGGTGCACTCAATGCCCTCGTCCAGATCATTGATGAAGATGTTGAAGAGGACCGGCCCCAGCACCGAGCCCTGGGGGACGCCACTAGTGACTGGCCTCCAACTGGACTTGACTCCATTTACTACAACACTTTGGGCCCGGCTACCCACCCAGGTTCTAACCCAATGAAGCGTGCGCCAGTCCAAGTCAAGAGCAGCCAGTTTCTTTAGGAGAATGCTGTGGGAGACGGTGTCAAAAGCCTTGCTGAAGTCAAGGTAGACCACATCCACAGCCTTTCCCTCATCCACCCAGCACGTCACTTTGTCGTAGAAGGAGATCAGGTTCGTCAAGCAGGATCTGCCTTCCATAAACCCATGCTGACTGGGCCTGATCGCCTGCTTGCCCTGCAAGTGCTGTGTGATGACTCCCAAGAGGATCTGCGCCAAGAGCTTCCCTGGTACTGAGGTCAAACTGACAGGCCTGTAGTTCCCCGGGTCTGCCCTCCAGCCCTTCTTGTAGATGGGCGTCACGTTTGCTAGCCGCCGGTCAACTGGGACCTCCCCCGATAGCCAGGACTGCTGATAAATGATGGGTAGGGGCTTGGCCAGCTCCTCTGCCAGTTCTCTCAGTACCCTTGGGTGGATCCCATCCGTCCCCATCGACTTGTGCACATCCAAGTGCCGTAGCAGGTCACCAACCAGTTCTTCGTGGATGGTGAGGGCCACATCCTGCTCCCCATCCCCTTCCACCAGCTCAGGGTACTGGGTATCCAGAGAACAAACGGTGTTGCCGCTAAAGACTGAAGCAAAGAAGACATTGAGCACCTCCACCTTTTCCTCATCTCTTGTAACTAAGTTTCCCCCCGCATCCACCCTACCAGCTACTAGGAGGAAAATTAACTCTGTCCTAACTGAAACCAGGACAAGGAGAGAGCCCTGGTGGCCCTTGGGCTGTCCCTCACTGCCTGCTGGGCTCTGCCTCTCTGCTGCCTTTGGGTCAGGCCTGCTGCTTCCCTGGAGCCATGACTGCAGCATAATGAGGCCTTTTCACTGCTGTTCTCATTTCACTTCCACAGTCTCTACTCTTTCCTTGCCAATTTTGTTAGCCCACAGAAGGACCTTGTGTACCCAGGTGACAGTCCTTTGCCTGTGGCAGTCCTGTGGCTGTAGGCAGCAGAAGGGAATGTGCCAGTGACAGAGCTGGGCTCCCTGCTAACATGACAGTAAAAAAAGGGGCTTCAGAAGGCAAACCCAGAAGCCTGGACACCTCTTCCAGTGCTGCTGTCAGGAACAGAGCCTAGGGGTTGCTCCCTGCTCTTTGTTTTCTGGGCAAGTTCATGGAATGAAGGATACAGGCTTAAAGTCCCAGGATGCTCTGACAGTTATTTGTCCTGGACCATTTATGGTGGCATTTACCCAATTAGACAACAGCCGTTTTTGGACTTATCTACATAGCACTGTGCCCCCTGCAGTAGGGCTGATGGCCGATGTCTGCCTGGAGAGGAATCTGGAGCTGCCAGGAGATGTCAGGGGAACTCAGGGACAGCGTATTCCAAGTGCAGTGACTAGAGCCGCATCTGAGTGACCATCAAAAGAAGGGTCTGGTAAAGTTGAATCTGAGGACTCCATGGACTAAGGGGGACTCTGCGATGCCATGAGAAGAGGTGAACTGCCATCAGGCAAAGGCCCATAAGATGCAGAGTAATTGAGGACACCCTCTTTGCAGACTCATGGGCCAGGTCTGGTGCAGCACTTGCCTGCCCTTTGTGACCTTAGAGACAACCCATAATGCTGCAAGTACTGCCCTGTGCTGCTGAGACACTAGGGCAGATGGAAAGGGGCTCAGCAGCAGAGATCCCCACGGAGTTGGGTCTGATGACCACCCAGAGAAAACAGGCAGGGCAGAATTCTCCAGGGGTCCTCAGGCACCACAGCCCCCTGGCTGTGCACAGCAGCACCACTCAGGGTCCTCCATTTCCTGAGCCGTGGCTGGCCCCAGCCCGGCAGGGAGCTCAGCATGGCCCTTGCAGCCCCCTGCCCTGGGCCTGCCTCTCCCCTTGGCCTCTGCCCCGGCCTTGTCTCTGCTGGCAGGAGGGCTCTTGGCATGTGCTCCCTGGCCTCCCCTCGCCTCCACAGAGCTGCTGCCCACTCAGGCTGCTGGCACAAACGTGTCCTCACAAGCAACATCACCCCTTGAGCTGCTTCTCCTGGCCTCCCCCACCCCACTGCCTTGACTCCTTGTCTCTACTGGGCTCCACTTTCCACACCCAAATGTGTCCCTTGGCTGTCAGCTCCCTCTCTTCTTCCCCACAGGATGGTATATATGGGGTGGGACGTATTACTGTTAGGTGTGGAAGTGTTACCGTAATCTGCACTGTTGATGGCACAAAAAGAGAGTTCCTTTATCAGTGACCTATATCCTTCTTCAGGTGAATTTTCAGGATCTATATTCATCACAAGAGAAGAAATACTGATGGTCGCCTGTATTTGCATTGTCATCACTTTGTCCATCGTGGTGTACTCCCTCATCTTCCAGGCACTTCCACCCATCTTGAATAAACTATCCATATTGAATGTCCCCTTTCCAGCTGCCTGTCTGGACCTATGCACTTCCCACAGTTCTCCTGCTTTGCCCTCCCCTTACTTTTTGATCATTCAGACTGCTCTCACTGACCCAGTTGCTGCTTTGAGATTCATTGAGTTCAAGCTTGCCCATCGATTAGCAGTCTGCCTAATTGTTTCTGTAGCAAGCTCCTCATCATTTATCATTGAATTAAAATCATATGGAATAATAGTAATCTTAATACCTATACTTTCCTATTAATCAGTATAAAACACTAAATTTACTTAATTTTAAAACCAGTGGGGTAAGCCTGACTGGAGACATATAAGATGAGGAGCTTGCTTTGCTGTTTGGAAAACTGCTCCTTGTTTTCCTGTTGATTGTTTTAAAATAAGGAAAAACCCTTCTGTGCCTGTGTGCAGCCAGGTCACTAAGGAAAGCAGGTGGGAGCTGGTGCAAGGGGGCTGTAACATCCAGCTGCAGACTTCAGTACAGAAGTGTGGTGTAAGGGAAAGTGATGCAAGCACCAGGTGGCCAATGAGAGAAGTGTCAGGGTTGGGGTGGTGAGGAGCAAGGTTGTCTATGCACTGTTAGACCTCAAGAGTTTGATTTTCCTCCTTTTTTCACAGGAGAAGCCCTGGATTAATATCAATTGAAGAAAGATGCTCAAAAGTGAAATGCAACAAAATTCATCCTTTAAAATTAGAAGAGATGTTTATTAGGTGCTTTTTGAAATCTTCCTCCTTAACTACACCATGAAAGCTCTCCAATTAGTTCTCCAAGTCTTGAAGACTTGAATAACACTATGGAAGACATATGTTTCCTTAGGAGTTTCTGCATTGTAATGAGTTCCATGGTGGATTTTGGTGCTCAGTTTGTGAATGTCACATACTAAGAGGAGAATGATGCAATTGCTTGAGCAAGTAAAGTCAGAAGGAAAAGTTGAAGTGAGTTGGAGTATTAATGGGCCCCACTGACGGCCGTTACCAAGAGATTCTCCTCAGGGGCTTGTTAGGGCAGATAATTGGAGGTCATGATTACAGATAGGTAAAGCACTGTTCTGAGAAAAGTCTGGGTTTGTTGTGCTGAAGTAAAAGGGCCAGGTCCTGACTCCAGCCACTGGAAGGGAATTTCCTGCACTCCCATGTCTGGCTCTGGGCTCCTGCTGGGTGTTTGTGGGGTGTGGTGGGCAGTGTGATGCCATAAGAAGAACAGTGGTATGACTCCTTCCTGCCTCTACACAGGGTCTCAGGAAAGCAATGTGCCCCCTTGCAATGACTATATTTCATCTCCTTAGAAGCTCTATCCAAGGGGACAAAAATGTCAGGGCTGCTGGGGCCTTCTCTTCTTGCCAGCACCCACCTCTTTGTCCTCTCCAGACTTTCCTATGCTGCCCCACACTTTGCCCTATTCCCTGGAAACCTGCAGACACCCATCTCTGTTCACCACCTTGCTCTCATCCTGGTATTTCCGTGGTTTCACTGATGTCTCGTCAACTCTCACCAGCTGTTCCTTCAAACACAAAGCCATGGTCTGATCAAAGACACTCTTTGGGTGACTTCTAGCACCATAGCACAACTCTTTGAGGGACATTTCTTCCTCTTCATGGCCAGTGCCAACCTTCCAAGGTGCAATTTCTGACAAGTTTTTCTCTCCTGCTCTTTACTACCACCAGAGAAAGTTCCACATGGGTGGAAACCACTCCTAAAGTAGGCTTCCCAACCCATTGGCCTTCTTGTGGCCTGTCAGCCAACAAGACCCAAGTCACCTCACCAGCATCTTCCAAACCATGGGCCTGCTACTGGCCTTGCAGCTTCTTGTGTAGACACACCCAAGCCTTGTGCCTGCTGCTGTCCAGTCATGGACTCAAGTAGAAGGGACAGGACAACCCATATCTGGGCCTTCTTTCTGTCTGGGTCCTTCTGGGTATGTAGGCAGAGGGGATCCCACAGTCAGCATGCCAACCAGGTGCCTTCTGCTGGCCTACCAGGACCACTGGTAGTTATCAGCTGAAAAGTACAGATCCCAGGTAGAAGTGTGACCTGTGAGCTACTTCAGACAAAAGTGACCTCACAGTCCCTTTCTGTGACACTTTCCTGTTGCTGCCCTATCAACTGCAGAGACAGAAGTGACTCACAGTCCCTTTCACAGGCCAATTCCTCCTGCTGGTTTGGGAGATCCTGAGGTACAGCTGAGCTCATCAGAGCATTCTCACACATCTTCTCCTTGTGGCCTAGAAGCTGATCAAATCCATGGCCCTCACATTCATTTTGAATGCCATGTGACTGCACAGCAACCTCACGGTTCCTGCCCTGTCCCAAGGGAACAAGAACCTAAACTTAAGGGTTAGGATAAGGGTTAAAGGTTAATGCACAGGAAGACAGGCTTTGGATGATTGTTGTTCATGTATGGCCTTGGGGACTACGGTGAACCCTTCTGGGTGAGAGATCAAGCAGATGTTTAGTGGGAGGATTTGGTGTTCTGCTTTGGGTGTCAGGTCTGTGGTTAGGGTATTGGCAAGCTCTTTGGTTGAGGATTTTGTTTAGGTCTGTAATAATACCAGGGTTAAATATAGCATTTTAATGCTATTCTTAAGTGCAGGGATGAGGGTGAGCAAGAGATGAAAGGTAATGGAAAGGGGTGATGGACTAATTTTGGCTTCAAGGGATATTGTGGTAAAAATTAGAGCAGTGGATTCCTGTCAGGGTGTGGAGTGGCATTTAGATTTAGGTATTAATGTAACAGGTTAAAATAGGGTAAGGGCCTCACATGGCTGCTTTAAGTCAGCTTTATGGTGGGATCAACATTACCTGAATATTCTTACCTCTCCAAAATTGTTAGCTTCTGCTATCCAAGCTCCTCTTTCCTCCCCCAAATCTCATAGCTCTCCTGCCCAGGCTCCTCTTCTCTTCATTGTAAAGAAGTTTTTCCCAATATCCAATTTAAACCTCCTCTGGTGCAACTTTAGCCTATTCCCCCTTGTCCTATAAAAGGGCACATGGGAGAATAGACCAATGCCCACCTCTCTACAGGAGGATGAGGGATGGGATCCCTCAGGTGGATCCCATCCAGCCCTACTGACTTGTGTACATCTAAGTGCTGTAGCAGGTCTCCAACCATGTCCTCATGGATTATGAGGGCCATATTGTGCTCCCCATCCCTTCCACCAGATCAGGTGGATGGGTACCCAGAGAACAACTGGTCTTGTTGCTAAAGACTGAGGCAAAGAAGGTATTAAGCACCTCAGCCTTTTCTTCATCTCTTGTCACTAAGTTTCCTCCTGTATCCAGTAAAGGACAGAGATTATCTTTAGTCCTCTTTTTTGTGTTTATGTATTTATAAAAACATTTTCTGTTATCTTTAACAGCAGTAGTGAGAGTGAGCTCCTGATGAGCTTTGGCCTTTCTAATTTTGTCCCTACACAGCCTCATAACATCCTTATAGTCCTCCTGAGTGGCCTGCCCTCTTTTCCAAAGGTCCTAAACTCTCTTTTTCTTCCTAAGCTGTAGCCACAACTTTCTGTTCAGCCAGGCCAGTCTTCTTCCATGCTGGCTCATCTTTGGGTACATGGGGATGGACAGTCTGCTCCTGAGCCTTGAAGATTTCCTTCTGGAGGAGTGCTCAGCCTTTCTGGACTCCTCTGCCCTTCAGAACTGCCTCCCTAGGCACTCTGCCAAACAGTGTCCTGAACAGCTCGAAGTCTGCTTGTAGAACACCTCATCTGTCTCCTCATCCGGGTTTGGCAGTTGATAAGATATCCCCACCACGATGCCTGCCTTGTTGGCCTTCCCGCTGACCCTAACCCATAGGTACTCAACATTATCATTCCCAGATTCGAGTTCTGAAACATCAAAACACTCCCTAATATAGAGGGCCACACCACCATCCCTTCTGTTCTGTCTGTCTCTTCTGAAGAGCCCATAACCACTCATTGCAGCACTCCAGTCATGGGAGTGGTCCCACCACGTTCCAGTGATGGCAACCAGGTCAAAGCATGCCTTTTATTTTTTTATTTCTTTGCTATTGAGCAATGGCTACAGTTATATTATATTGTACATGCAATAATAAAATCTCTGTTTATGGCCCAGAGGAATTAGGCACTTCAAATGTCACTCAGATGTCACTCTGCCATCTCCAATATCACCTGGTGTCTGCCTCTGAACAGCTCCCTTTTGGCCTCTTTCTCTATTCAAAGTGCTCAAAGCTGAGACAAGCAGTTTACATGCTGCCTGGTTTGTACCCACCTGAACCGAGGCAAGAGGAATCCCAACTCCTGTGGGATTCTGTGAGGCACAGGGAGGCAGCTAAGCCCCCTTATAGGGGAATGACAGAAAGGATGACACAAAGCCTTTTCCACATGCCTCCCTCACCTGGCTGTGATCTCCCTGTTTCTCAGCACTGCCTTCTTTGCCTACCTGAAGCCCCCCTCTATGTCCTCCTCCTCCCTTAATCTTTTCCTGGCAGTTCTGTACTCGGTGGTGCCTCCAGCAGTGAACCCCCTCATCTACAGCATGAGGAATCAGGAGCTCAAGGATGTAGTATGGAAAGTGATGACTGGAGGTTTTCCAGAAGGAATAAACTGTCTGTGTTCTTAATGTTAACTGTATACATACCCAGAAATCTTTCTATTTGTTTCTATTTTTTTTTTCTTTTTACTTTGCTTTACAGAATCACAGAATCACAGAATTTCTAAGTTGGAAGAGACCTCAAGATCATCGAGTCCAACCTCTGATCTAACACGAACAGTTCCCACTAAACCATATCCCTAAGCTCTACATCTAAACGTCTTTTAAGACTTCCAGGGATGGTGACTCCACCACCTCCCTGGGCAGCCCGCTCCAGTGCCTAACAACCCTTTCAGTAAAGAAATTCTTCCTAACATCTAACCTAAAACTCCCCTGGCACAACTTAAGCCCATTCCCCCTCGTCCTGTCACCAGGCACATGGGAGAACAGGCCAACCCCCACCTCGCTACAGCCTCCTTTAAGGTATCTGTAGAGAGCAATAAGGTCGCCCCTGAGTCTCCTCTTCTCCAGGCTGAACAAGCCCAGCTCCCTCAGCCGCTCCTCATAGGACTTGTTCTCCAGGCCCCTCACCAGCTTTGTCGCCCTTCTCTGGACCCTCTCAAGCACCTCGATGTCCTTCTTGTAGCAAGGGGCCCAAAACTGAACACAGTACTCAAGGTGCGGCCTCACCAGAGCCGAGTACAGGGGGACGATCACCTCCCTAGCCCTGCTGGTCACACTGTTTCTGATACAAGCCAGGATGCCGTTGGCCTTCTTGGCCACCTGAGCACACTGCTGGCTCATATTCAGCCGACTATCAACCATCCCTCCCAGGTCCTTCTCTGCCTGGCAGCTCTCCAACCACTCCTCTCCCAGCCTGTAGCTCTGCTTGGGGTTATTGCACCTCAGGTGCAGGATCCAGCACTTGGCCTTGTTGAACTTCATGCCGTTGACCTCAGCCCATCGGTGCAGCCTATCCAGATCCTCCTGCAGAGCTTTCCTACCCTCGAGCAGATCGACACATGCACATAGCTTGGTGTCATCTGCAAACTTACTGAGGGTGCACTCAATGCCCTCGTCCAGACCATTGATGAAGATATTAAAGAGGACCGGACCCAGCACCGAGCCCTGGGGAATGCCACTAGCGACTGGCCTCCAACTGGACTTGACTCCCTTTACCACAACTCTTTGGGCCCAGCTATCCAGCCAGTTTCTAACCCAACGAAGCGTGTGCCAGTCCAAGTCAAGAGCAGCCAGTTTCTTGAGGAGAATGCTGTGGGAGACGGTGTCAAATGCCTTGCTGAAGTCAAGGTAGACCACATCCACAGCCTTTCCCTCATCCACCCAGCGCGTCACTTTGTCATAGAAGGAGATCAGGTTCGTCAAGCAGGATCTGCCTTTCATAAACCCATGCTGACTGGGACTGATCGCCTGCTTGCCCTGCAAGTGCCACATGATGACTCTCAAGAGGATCTGCTCCATGAGCTTCCCTGGTACTGAGGTCAAACTGACAGGCCTGTAGTTTCCTGGGTCTGCCCTCTGGCCCTTCTTGTAGATGGGCGTCACATTTGCTAGCCGCCAGTCAACTGGGACCTCCCCTGATAGCCAGGACTGCTGATAAATGATGGAAAGTGGCTTGGCCAGCTCCTCTGCCAGTTCTCTCAGTACCCTTGGGTGGATCCCATCCGGCCCCATCAATTTGTGCGCATCCAAGTGCCATAGCAGGTCACCAACCAGTTCTTCGTGGATGGTGAGGGCCACATCCTGCTCCCCATCCCCTTCCAACAGCTCAGGGTACTGGATATCCAGAGAACAACCGGTATTGCCGCTACAGACTGAGGCAAAGAAGGCGTTGAGCACCTCCGCCTTTTCCTCATCTCTCATAGTGTTTCCCACAAAGAAATATCATTGTTCATACCTTCCTACACTGTATGTACCTTTCTCACGTGACTCCAAGTCTTTGTAAAAATTGTGGGTCAGGCTTTCTGTGTATTTTAATAAAAGAAAGGACCATGCATTGACTTACTTGCCTGATACCCTTCCTTGTAGACCTGTGGTGGAGCTTCAGGGGCACGTGGCAGATTGCAGAGGTGGAGGGAAGAAGGGTCCTGCCACAGCAGCACTGCCAGGGTGCAGCATTGCCAGGCTGCACCTGTGATTGTTCCCTGTTCTTGGACAGCACCCACAGAGACAGTGAATTCACCTGCCTCTGTACACAATAGGTGAGAGGGATGATGGCAGGCAGGCGTCTTTCTGGAGGAAAGGGGAAGCTGTCAGGAGAGCCCAAGCGCTCGGCAGTGACAGTGTGTGCCAGGGAGTCAGTAGCACATGGAGCCCATAGAGCACGGGCACATCCCAGGTGGAGCCACCCTGAGGTGCTGAATCTGGGTTTGAACAGGCAAAGGAGAGCTCTGCAACTCCAGGGACACAGCAGGCATAGGGAAAGCTCTCTGCTGAGTTATTTGTTACACCTCTGGTGAAATTTCATGGATTTAATACAGTGAATCACCCCAAAACATATCCTGACGTTGGAAGTGGGTCACTTGTGCATCATCTGACATGGGAAGTGGGTCACCCTTGTGGGTCCCTTCCAGCTCAGAGTATTCCATGAGTCTCTGACTCTGAAGAAGGCCGGCTATCTGTGCCAGCTATCCATGGCCAAGGAACCATTTGTGCGGGAGGCAGTCAGTGGCAGTGCCCCACACCAGATGGCTCTGCCTCCCCAGCCTGACCAACACGGCCTTACAGAGTGCCCCCACGGCTCCACTCACCACAGCCCCCTTGCTCTACAGAGCAGCACCACCCGCTGGGGGGCTGTGGGCAGCATGGGCAGAGGCTGCAGGAATGGCTGCTCAGGCCATCGTCTGCAAACATACTGAGGGTACACTCAATCCCCTCATCTAGGTCATTAATAAAGGTATTAAACAAGATAGGCCCCAGTACCAACCCCTGGGCGATGCCACTTGTAACGGGACGCCAACTGGACTTAACTCTGTTAACCACAACCCGCTGGGCTTCCAGGGCCCTCCAGCCAGTTCTTCACCCAAAGGAGACTATACACAGCCAGGAGAGATGACCCAGAGGGATTAAATAGATGCTCCAATAGGTGTTCCAGCCCACCATCCCACTACCAAAAGCACTTCCCAGCCTGCAGCAGAAGAGCCTGTTGGGGAAGAGCTTGAGGGCTGTGGGGACCCACTAGCAGGAGCTGGTGCCAAGTCCTGCCCAAGGGTCCAAGACATCTCCCTGTTCAAGTCTTGCAGCTGAGGTATCTCTGCCCATTGGTGCTGGGCAGGCATCCTTGGCCTCCATGGGGGCCCAAGGCAGCAGACGGTGGGAAATGCCAGTGAGTGTCTCATGGAACTTCCCAAAGATCCACTTTGTCTGGAAACTGCCTGTGGCTGGCAGGACAGAAATGTTTCTGTCAGTAGGAATAGTGTCCAGGGACCAGGGGCTCTGTCAACACCACAGCAAGACCACGATCCTGCTGGCTCTAAGATGTGCCCCTTCCCAACTGCTGGATCTTTGAGCTCTTCTCCCCTCCATCAGCCTCAGGGAGACACCCTGACACCTGGGCAGGGAAGCACTGGACCTGGGGAAAAGCCCCCAGAGGATTTTAATATGAGGAAATACCAACACACAGCATAAAAACAGGGGAATACCAAGAGGGGAAATACCCATGTGTGTCTGCTGACTG
Source organism: Anas platyrhynchos (assembly GCF_047663525.1). Lineage (NCBI taxonomy): Eukaryota > Metazoa > Chordata > Aves > Anseriformes > Anatidae > Anas > Anas platyrhynchos. Next base: position 932,054 of record NC_092619.1, on the reverse strand, counting down.
CTGGAAAAGGGAGACTATTTCCTGGCACTCACGGCTCTCCCAGGGGCACTGAGCTCTCCTCCCTCCCAGCTGCACCCAGCTGCTCAGCAGGGCTGGGCTCTGCTGGCCTGGGGCTCTGGAACTCTTGTGCATGGGGCTCTGGTGTCACATCCTCGGTGTCCTCATGGGGATATGCCAGAGACACCTCTTCAACATCGTCATAGCCCGTGGTCCCCAGGAAAGGTGACGAGGTGTCTCCATCAGCTCCAGGGACCCCAGCACTTCTCCAGGAGTGCAGGCTTCCCCCTGTAAGCATCAAGGCAGGCTGCTGTGGTTGGGCCTGTGGGGTGCCCCTCGGGGCTGTTTATCACCTTCCTCATTCTCACCAGCCTGAGACACTCGGCCCATTCTCCCAGACCCCACAAAATATCCCAGGACAGGTTCTCCATGTGGAGCTGGTCAGGCTTTCAATATGGCATGGATTCTCCTAGGCCTGGGGTTGGCATCTAGGAAGTGGCAGTGTTGCATTGTCCTCTCACCTGTGGCTGCATGCCTCAGCCCATCTCCTTCCTCTGGTGTCCTGGGCACTTCCCAGTCCCTCTGCCCAGGGACAGGATCATCCCCAGGGTCAGAAACCTCCCCAGCATCATCATAGCCATCCACTGGGTAACCTCCGGGCAGGACAGGGACATCTGAAAGGAGAGGGAAGGTGGTGGCAATGAGAAGAGATGTCCTGCAGAGCAGAGGATGGGAGGGTGTGTGGGGACACAGGGCTGACATGCTGCTGGTGTCAGGGTCACAGCAGAGCCTTCGTGTTTCCAGCTCTGTTGATAACACTCGGTGGCCACTGCTGTCTGTCTGGTCTGTCTGCAGGGAGGAGATACGGAGCCCTTTCTTCTCCCCCCTCCCCGACCTCTTATCCCTGGGTCTGGCCCCAGACCATCCTCCTCCTCATGTGCCTGGGGTAGGGCTGCAGCTGGGTCAGGGACCCCTCTGAAAAGGAGGCTGCAGAGAGCTGCAGTGGGTGCTGTGGGATGAGCCCTGCTGCCCTGACTGGTGGTCAGCACTGCTGGGGATGGGCAGCCACAGAGCTGGGGGTGCATGGGGAGGAGACCAGTTCCTTGGAAAGAGACAATTCTCAGAAGGACACCAATAGCTGCCGTGGGAAAGCCCTTCACTTAGTCCTTGGTTCAGGGACAAGCAGAGAGGGGCTATCCCCTCTGGGATGGGCAGAGCTGGTGTGGAGGAAGCTCCTCTGTGGGGGCCAGCACCTGGATGCTCTCCCACAGACCCCATGGTCCAACCATTTCAGGGACCATGGGCAGGAGCTGCAGGGCACAGCCCTGGTCTGAGACACGGAGAATGGACACAGCAGATGTGCCCCCGCAGGTTACCTGCACCCACCTGAGAGACTGAACCTCGCCTGCTTCTCCCACGCCAGGCTGTAAGCGATCTCCTCGTACACAGCCTCAGGGAAGGGCTCCCCAGCTCTCCCGGAGCCTGAGGACAGAGGCAGGGCTGGTCTGGGAATGGGCAGAGAGGGACAGGACCCCACTGGGCTCCCCCAGCCCCATTATCGGGGCCAGCACAGGGCTGTCCCCACAGCACAGCCCCTCTGTGTTGTGTTGGCACTGCAACCACATCCCCAGGGACGGCAGCATCCCCATGGAGATGGTCTGGGGCAGAGTCAGTCTCGCATTTGGAGACAGCCCTTGTGCCCCTTTGTTCCCTGGGTCATGTCCCAGTGCAGACCCTGCACCAATTCCATCATTTCCCCTCCCCATGGAGCTGCTCCATCTCTGCCCCACACATCAATAGCACAGCCCATGTCCTGTTGGGGGCTGGCTGACACAACGGTGATGGACTCCGTTGCCCCATGCTCCTCCTGCCAGTGCTGCCCAGAGCACTGCCAGCAGTACATCCTCCCCTTCTCACCCAGCCCAGCTCTCACATTTCTCTTCTCACCCCAGAACTGATGCCTCAGGGTCTGGACTCTCTCTACCCCTTGATGTTGGTGCCCCATGGTCTGTCAATCAGTGGGGCAGCACATGGGGCAGGAGGCAGCACACAGCTCTGCCTGTACCCATCTCCAACACCCTCAGCACCCCTAGCCCTGCCAGGAGGCATCTCCCCCCCAGAACCACGGGGGAAGGACCCACCTCTGCGCTGAGCCCTGGCACTTTGCACCTGCCCAGCCAGGAGGGCCAGGAGCAGGCAGAGGAGGACCCCCAGGATTATGCAGAGGATGACAGGCACCGAGAGTCTCTCACTGCTGGTGGTTGGACGGCCCCGTGGGGGATCTGCAAAGGCAGGAACATGGCAGGGGCAGCATCAGACAGAGGTCGGGGGCAGGACATGCCACTCCCAACCACACAAGGCAGTGGAGGCTGGGGACGGCAGGGCTGGGTGATGGGGCAGATTCCACCCTGACGGGTACATTACAGACTTCCACCAGCTCCCACGTACTCCTGGGAATCTCACAGCCCAGCATGTAGCCCCCTCCTCCTGAGTGGTCTTCTCTGAGACCCCGCCTGGACATTCCTCTGCCTCCCCCAGTGACTGATGGCAGCCTGACCAGGTACTCATGGTGGGCAGCTTTGAAAGCTGAAGTCACCTTTGTTCCTCCAGCAGCTACAAGGTCTAATGCAGAAAGCCAAAGCTTCTCTGGGTTCCTTCTCTGCATTTCACCATGTCCAGTCGGGAAGTAGACCTGGTGCCTTGATGGCTCAGATTTACCATTGCAGGTGATGTGGGTCTCTTCTCGGAGGTCATCACACGACTGCGGATTCCAGGGAGCAGAGGGACACTGCCAGAAGGAGCTGTTGCTCTTCCCACACTCCACGTGATCCAGCCATGCAGTACCAGACAGCCTGGCATAGTTAGAACGCATTTCCAGTTCCCCTTCCTTCCCGCAGCCCAGCTCCTTGCACACCAGTGACACCGTCTCGGTGGTCATGGAGTTGGAGCAAACGCTGCCCCACTTCCCATTGTAGAAAACCTGCAGGCGCCCGGAGCAGCCGTCGCTGTTCTCCAGCCTCAGGGCCGTGAACTCTGGAAGGAGGAAAGGCCCCAGACAGAACAGGCTGCTCAGGGGCTGATGGAACAGAGGCTCCTCTGCACCCCAGGTGCTCAGGAATTCGGAGGCACAGCCAGCAAATCTCTTTTGCATCTGGGGGCAGAGAGGTCTCTGACATACTCCTTTGCCCTCCCCACTCACTGTCAGGGTGGATGGGCTCCCAAGGGTCTGTGTGAAGGATTCCCCAGGATGGGCTTGGGCGGGGGACCCAAGTCAGCCTGGGATGGCACTGGCCTTGCCCAGCTCTGCACTTACTCTAGTCTCTGAGGCCCCAGCTCCCAGCCCCACGCCCAGCACAGACCTGAACAGATGACTCCAGCGTCCTCCTTGTGCCCGCAGTCGTGCTGCCCCCAGGCCTCGGCAGGGCAGTCCCAGAGAGCAGCTTCGGCCCCGGAGCAGTTGACGCCATCCAGCCAGATCTGCCCAGAGCCCTCCCCAAACCGAGCAGAGCCGGCTGCCTCCAGGGCCCCTCCGCAGCCCAGCTGGCGGCAAACAATGGCGGCGTCGGCCAGGTCCCAGGTGTCGTCGCAGACGGTGCCCCAGCGTCCCTGGTAGTAGATCTCCACTCTCCCGGCACAGCGCCCGGCCCCGTCCACCAGCCGGACCCGCCGGCTCCCTGCAGCGTGGAGAACCCCGGCCGTCAGGGGCTGGCTGCCCTCCGGGACCCACACCTGGGGGACGTGCAGCACCACTCACCCTGGCACACGACCCCCACGTCCTCCATAATCCCTGCTGCCGGTGTGCTCTCGGGCAGGGAGGTGTTACAGAGGCTCAGGTCAGCCTCGTGCCCTGCACACCACACCCCACGCAGCCCCACAGGTCCTCGTCCTCGCTCGGCCCTCACGGGGGTGTAGGCTGCCTCTGCCTCTCCGCACTGCAGCTGCCGGCACACCACGCTGGCCTCCTGCATGTCCCACTGCTCATCCAGGACTCTGCCCCACGTCCCGTGCTGGAAGACCTCCACGCGCCCGTCGCACCGGCTCCCTCCGCCCACCAACCGTACAGACATGTGGTGAACCAGGCCTGGTGAGAGCAGAAATTCAGCCTGTTGATGCCATGGGGTGCAAAGCTTTGGGTGGCCGTGTCACACACCAGGGGCAAATGGACTTTGCAGCACTGCCCAGCACTCACCTGAGCAAATGACAGCAGCAGCGTTCTCCTGGGAGCACGGCGAGGCCCCCAGGGCAGTCACCGGGCACTGCCCCAGGTGGGCTTCAGTCCCGTCACAGTGGAACGAGTCTCTCCAGACGGGGCCGGTTCCTCTCCCAAAATGCCCTCCTCCAGGAATGGACTCAGCAAAGCCACAGCCGAGGTGCCGACACAGAACGTGGGCGTCCGAGAGGTCCCAGCGGGAGGCACAGAGGGTCCCCCACGTCCCCAGCACCTCCACCTCCACCCTGCCCTCACACGCTGCGCTGCCGTTCACCAGCCTGAACCCTGTGTACTCTGGGGATAAAGGAGGGTGAGAGAGGCCACATTTGTGCTCTTGCTCCCACAGGAGCTGCAGGAGAGGCCAAAGGGACAGCGTGCCTTTCTCCTCCTGCAGCACTCTAATTTTAGGGCTGCAGACCACCACCTCACCCCACCTGTCCCCCACCCAGCACAGCCAAGTTCCTGCCGTGCTCTCCTTCCACCACCACAACCCCACTGTCCATCATCCCACCCGAAGTCCTTACGTGTGCAGGTGACATGAGTGCCATTGCTGTGGGTGCAGGCCTTGTCCTTGGAGGTCCCCCAGGGGCAGAAGAGGATGGTGGATTCATTCCCCACACACTGCAGCTCTCTGTCCCAGACAGGACCGGCCCCTTCTCCCAGCTGAGCTGCCCCATGGACAGACAGGGCTGTGCCACACTGCAGCTCCCTGCACACCACCTCAACAGCTTTGTCATCCAAGTGGGAGTGACAGACAGCTTTCCACTGGTCCCTGTCGTAGACCTCCAGAATTCCTGAGCAGGGGCTGTCCCCTCCGACCAGCCGCACAAATCCTGGAGCAACCAAGGAGACCTGTGAGTTCCCAGAGTCCTCTGGCACTTCTGTGCCCACCTCCCACCTCATCCCTGAGGTGACCACATGCAGAGCCCCATGGCCAGCCCAGTAACTCTCAGTGGGTGCTGGTGGCACAAACACATCAGAGCCCCCCTGCTGATCCTCAGAATCCAGCCCAGCACCCATGGGCTGCCCTCTCTCCCAACCCCCAGCAGCGGTCACTGCTCAAATAAACTGTTTCTTGGATCCCCTGGGTTGCCCGGCTCCAGACCCAGCACTGCAACACCTGCAGCACGTGGACCCACGGAAATGGGCCCAGGCACTGGGGGCTGCTGTAGCCTGCTCTGCCCCAGGCCAGGTTCTGGTCTCAGGCCAGTTAGAAGAAATCCTTGGATCTGCCAAAAAGCCCCTTTTTCCCAGGGGCTGCTGGGGCTCTTGGGGAGCTGCTGTTACATGGGGCACATCTGGGGAGCAGGTAAACGGGGAGGTGTCCTCAGGGAGGGATAGTGTGGTGCCAGGCATGCATATCCCCAGCCACCAGCCAGACAGAGGGCAGGAGAGCAGGCAGAGAGCTCCCGGTATGAGGGCAGGCAGAGAGGAGAGCCAGGAGGTGCTGGCACAGCCCCTGGGGCACAGGGCAGGCAGGAGAGGCTGAGCAGTGGGTCAGCACGGCCTGGAGGGGCCGTGTCCCTGGGGGCTGGCTCTCATAGGGTGACCCCGGGACAGAAACAAGGTGCCACTTGCCACCCTGCTCCTCTGTGCAAGCCCAGTGCTCCTGCCCTCTGAGCAGCCCCTCTGCTATGGCTGAGGTTCTCTTGTCTGCTGGGGGTACAACCCAAAAGTCCTGGGCCATTGCACGCCCTTCCCTGAGGCTGCTGGTGGCTGGGGGAGCTGCTCTGGATTCCCCTGGCATAGGGACCAGCCTGCCAGACAGGGCCTGGGCGAATGGAAGAGAAAGATGGGAACCAGGCAGCACAGTGGGGAAGGGTGAGGGCTTTCCTCTCCCAGCCCCAGGCACCTTTCCAGGGTTGACTTCTCCAGCTCAAGGACAGGTCTGGGTTTGGGTATCTGGGCTGGGCTCCACTGGGCTTTGCCTTGGGATGTGGGACAACAACAGTGACAGACCAAGCTTATCAGTGCCCTGACCTAAGAGGTGTTACCCTTTTCCCCTTTCCCATCCCCAAAACATGGGGAATGGGCTGAGCGGTTACCTGAACATATCACTCCAGCATCCAAATCGTGAGAACAGTAGGATTCACCGCGTCCTATGTGACTGCAGTCAGACAGGGCAGACTCGGTGCCACGACAATCAACACCAACCATCCAAATGGGCCCAGATCCTGGCCCAAAGTGTCCGTACTGAGGAGCTGCAAGAGCATCCCCACAGCCCAGGTGCTTGCAAACCACTGCAGCATCTTTCTTGTCCCACAAAGCTCCACACACGGTCCCCCACTGGCCCTGTTGTTTCACCTCCACTCTTCCAGCACAGCGACTGCCGCCATCCGCCAGCCTCACCTCCGCAGCCCCTTCAAACATCAACAGGGGAACGGTCAGGAGAGCTTTGAGCCCCACAGTGAGGGTCTCAGATTGTCCCTGGATCAGGCACAGTCACAGACCCCAAGGTGGGAACCCTGCTCCCATGGGCTGTCCCTGGGGCAGTGGGATGTCCCCATGTGCTGTGCTGGGCTGGGAGTGCCCAGCTCCAGTCCTCCTCAGCCATCTGCTGCCCCACAGCCCTCAGCACCTTCTCCCACCCCAGTGGCTCCCTGCCCCTGCCCATGCCCACTTGCATACCTCCCCCAGCCCTGCACAAGGCTCCTGTTCCTCCCCAGTCCAGCACCCCTTGAACAGCCCCATGTTCCTTGACCAATACTTTCCCCTGGCCCACCTGACCCAGGCTCCTCCAAAATGCACCAAAACACCTAGGGCTCCCTGTCTGTACAGGGGGCACCGAGTCAGTCTCAAGGTTCTCCCCCAGCCTGAGTCCTCTCCTCATTCCTGCTGTCAGCCCAGCCTCTAACCTTGGCCAGGCCTCCCAGGAAGGATACCTCTCTGCCACCTTTGGTGCAGAAGCCCCAGTCACCTTTTGTCTGGGGGTACAACCTTCCCTCCTAGGATCAGGGTTTATCCATAACGCAGGGGCAGGGAGCAGCACGCAACATCTCCAGGACACCCCAGGCATTGGCTGTCAGCACCTGGGCCTCCTCCAGCTCCAGAGGTTTGGTGCTGGGGAACAAGGGGTCCCAAAAGGGTACCTGAGGACAAGGTGTCTAGAAATGCAACTGGACATGGGCTGCCAAAAACATGGGAGCTGTGGAAATGGATTACACTCTCCCATCCAGACAGGAACAGGCTGAGAGACAGAGAACTTTCTGCCTCTCATATCAGTGGTGCCTGCAAAGCAACCCCACTCCCAGAGGCATCCCAATGACCCCACTGCTGCCTGCTGGCCACAAGCTGTTGAACAAAGCAGCTGGTACTTACCTCTGCAAGGCTGCACCCAGAGGAACAGACACAGCACCCAAGGGGAAAAGAGTCCCGCTGTCCCCATCCTGAGGCTCCTGTCCTGACAGCACGGCCCTGCTGCTGCAGCTCCTGGGGGCCAACGGGGCAATGGCGATGATGGGAGGGCAATATATCTGTGCAGATGCTGTCCCAGCTGCAGGAGGAGCCAATCGAAGCAGCAGGCACCTTTTTAGACGTTATCGGCACTTATCTCCCCTCCGACGCAGCCCAGCTCTCCAATGAACTTCTCCAGCGCTCTTCATGACCATATATGAGGGACAGCTCCGCTGCGGCTCTCACGTCACTGCGGTGGGACATCATCGTGGGGTAGGGCTGGGTGTGGGGGCAGATGGCTCTGACACCCGTTGCAGCCTGCTGCGGGAGCACGGAGCATCTCCTGAGCTGTAGCATCCAAGAGCCCAAGGTGCGATTGTCCGGCCATCTCTGCACCATGGGATCCACGGGGCTGGTCCTGCAGCAGGGCTGTGTCAGGCTGGGAAGGGACCAGCCCCTGCCCCTGCTACAGCCCCTGCTGTGCTGGCAGCAGCAGCTGGGAAAGGCCCTTGGGCAGGGCCAGAGCCCCATGATGGGGGTGCTGGCTGTCCCGTCCCTCCCCAGGGAGCCTCCTGTGGGGTCCCGGCAGCAGCCAGAGCTGGTCCAGGGCCTGCCCTGGCAGCAGAGCTGCAGCCCAGAGCCTCAGGCGTCTCCGTGGCTCTCAGCGTGTCACCCAGGGGCCGTTATTCCCCGCGGCGGGTCGGGAGCTGGAGCCTGCCTGCCACTGCAGGTGCACAAACCGCAGCCCACGTGACATGGCGCCCGGGCAGGAAGACGGTGGTTTCCTCCTGGCCCCGTGCCCAGGCATGGCCCTGCGGTGCCTCCCAACCTCCTCACAGCTCCAAGCCTGGCAGAGTCCAAGAAGTGTTGGGACAATGCTCTCAGACGTATCGTTTATTATATATATATATATATATATACATAAATACACACATATATATATACATTTTATATTTTTAATAGAACACACATTTTTCTGAATATATACAATATATATATTACTTATACATTAATATATTATATTTTTATATATTTTATTAAATTAAATATTATTCTTACATATTGTATGTATTATTATATAGTTCATTTTATATAATATATAATTACCGATATTATATTATAGATTATATTATATTTTTATTTGATATATATTTATATTACATAAAGTATTGCGGTATATTATACAGTATTATGTTATCTTATACAGTGTAATATATTATATTAATTATATTATATATTTTATTTTATTTTATTTTAATTTAATTTTTATTTTATTTTTATTTTATTTTATTTTATTTTTCATTACATTAATTTTATATGTATTATACATATGTAAAAGGTTTGGGTTTTATGAATATATACATTATATATTTTAATATTTTTAATATACATTTACAGTTTGTATAGTTTTTTAGATACATATATAATTTATTTTGTTGTCTGGTGGCTGGAGTTTGACTCACTGATCCTTGATTCTTTCCAGCTCGGGCTATTTCATGATTCTGTCCAACACAGCTCCAGGTGATGCCATAGCATCTTCACCTGCCAAGGGCCTGCTCTTGGCCCATATTCAGACAGCAATGACCTCACAAACACTTACACAAGTTCTTGGTCTGTTCCAGGCCTGCCACCTCCTCAGGCACCAGTGACCTCACAGGTACCTTTACAATCCGTGGGCCTTGCCCTGACCTATCAGCTAATTGATCACCAGTGACCTCCCCACAGACCCACACAAGCCATGTGCTTATTCCTGGCCTCCTGGCTTCTCAGGCACCAGGGTCCTCCCAGCATCTAGCACAGGCCATGTTTGCTCTCAGCCAGTTAGTTACACAGGCACCACTGGCATCCAAATGACATCCATAGGCCAGGGGCCTGCTCCTGGCCTATCAACTCCTCAGCTGACCATGACCTCATAAGCACGTGTAGCCTAATGGAAGGTGTCCCTACCTGTAGCAGGGGGTGTGGACTAGATGGTCATTAGGGTTCTTACAACCCAAACCATTCTATGACTCTGTGATTCTCTGATATCCGTGCAGCTGATGCATACTCTCCATGGAAGTAGTCAGGCTCCAGTGACCTCCCAAGAACTTATCTGGCCATGCACCTGCTCCTGCCCTGTCGGCTACTCAGCCAAGAGTGGTATCACAAGTCCATTCCCCAGGCATGGGTTTCCTTCCTGCCTGTCATCTTCTCAGGCAACAGTGACCTCACAAGCTCTTACGAGAGCTGTGGGCCTGCTGCTGGTCTGTCAGCTCCACAGGCACCACTGACCTGAGCACCACATAGACACCTATTTAGTTTCTACTCCCCTATGAAGTAGTGTGATGCACCAGTAGAGAGGTGCCTGGGGTTTCTGTTGGATTTCAGGAGAAATCAAGCATGGGGTGCCATATCTGACGTTACATCATAAGTTCCCAAAGACCCACACTAGCCATGTGCTTATTCCTGGCCCGCAAGCTTCTCAGGAACCAGGGTCCTCATAGCGTCTAGCACAGGCCATCCTTGCTCTCGGCCTGTCAACTACTCAGGCACCACTGTTATCACAGAACATTCACCTGCCATGGGCCTGCTCATGGCCTATCAGATCTTCAGCTGACAGTGACCTCGTAAGCACATATGAGCTATTGGAACATGTCCCTGCCTATCATATGTCGTGGTTTAACCCGGCCGGCAGCTAAACACCACGCAGCCGTTCGCTCATCCTCCCCCCTCCCTCTCTGGGACGGGGGAGAGAAATGGAAAGTGAAGCCCGTGAGTTGAGATAAAGACAGTTTAATAAGACAGGAAAATAATAATAATAAAAATAATAATAACAATAATAATAATAATGATACAATGGTGATAATAGGAAAGTAATAATAATATGTACAAACAAGTGATGCACAATGCAATTGCTCACCACTCGCTGACCGATGCCCCGCCTAACCCCGAGCAGTCCGGCCCCCTCCCCCCGGCTAGCCACCCCTATATATTGTTTAGCATGCCGTCAGATGGTATGGAATACCCCTTTGGCTAGTTTGGGTCACCTGTCCCGGGTCTGTCCCCTCCCAGCTCTTACTGCACCCCCAGCCTGCCCGTTGGCAGGACAGAGCAAAAGGCTGAGATGTCCTTGGCTTAGTATAAGCACTGCTCTGCAACAATTAAAGCATCGGGGTGTTATCAGCACTCTTCTCATCCTAAGCCAAAACACAGCATTCCACCAGCTACTAGGAAGAAAATTAATTCTGTTCTAACTGAAACCAGGACATCTATCCACCCCTTATTCCATACCATTTATGTCATGCTCAGGTTACACTCTTTTCCATACATTCTAATTAGTCACCTATAGTAATCATGGTAGTGATAACATACAGTATAATATACTAATTAACATGGTACTATTCAGTTCATGGGCTATTCTCACCCAGTATTAAATCTCCTTGAGGTACACACTGGACCTCTCCGTTCTTTTGCATCACCCACCAAGTGGATCCAGGTCCCTGAACGAAAACAATTCCACGAATAGGTTTGCCTTTTCCTGAGGCAGGAGTAGCCCAGACTGTTTTACCCAGCATATTTTTTACATGCACTACAGGAACTTTATCCCCATCTACAGTACGTAACAGGTTTGATTGGGCAGGTCCAGCTCGGTTGGTAGATCCCCTAGTATTGACTAACCAGGTGGCCTTTGCCAAATGCGTATCCCAGTTTTTGAACGTCCCAGCGCCCATTGCTTTCAAGGTAGTCTTTAACAGGCCATTGTATCGTTCAACTTTCCCGGAGGCTGGTGCATGATAGGGGATGTGATACACCCATTCAATACCATGTTCTTTGGCCCAAGTGTCTATAAGGTTGTTTCGGAAGTGAGTCCCATTGTCTGACTCTATTCTTTCTGGGGTGCCATGTCGCCATAGGACTTGCTTTTCAAGGCCCAGGATGGTGTTCCGGGCGGTGGCATGAGGCACAGGATATGTTTCCAGCCATCCGGTGGTTGCTTCCACCATTGTAAGTACGTGGCGCTTGCCATTGCGAGTTTGAGGGAGTGTGATGTGATCAATCTGCCAGGCCTCTCCATATTTATATTTCAGCCATCGTCCTCCATACCAAAGAGGCTTTGACCGTTTGGCTTGCTTGATTGCAGCACATGTTTCACAGTCATGAATAACCTGTGCTATAGCATCCATGGTCAGGTCCACCCCTCGATCACGAGCCCATCTGTATGTTGCATCTCTACCTTGATGGCCTGAGGTGTCATGGGCCCATCGGGCTATAAATAATTCACCTTTATGCTGCCAATCCAGGTCCACCTGAGCTACTTCAATCTTAGCAGCCTGATCCACCTGCTGGTTGTTTTGATGTTCTTCAGTAGCCCAATTCTTGGGCACATGAGCATCTACATGGCGTACTTTCACAGCCAGGTTCTCTACCCGAGCAGCAATATCTTGCCACAATGCAGCAGCCCAGATGGGTTTGCCCCTACGCTGCCAGTTGTTTTGCTTCCATTGCTGTAACCATCCCCACAGGGCATTTGCTACCATCCATGAATCGGTGTAGAGATAGAGAACTGGCCATTTTTCTCGTTCAACAATGTCTAAAGCCAGCTGAATGGCTTTCACTTCTGCAAACTGACTCGATTTGCCTTCTCCCTCAGCAGCTTCTGCAACTCGTCGCGTAGGACTCCATACAGCAGCCTTCCATCTCCGATGCTTCCCCACAATACGACAGGACCCATCAGTGAACAGGGCATATTTCTTTTCATTCTCTGGCAACTGGTTGTACAGTGGGGCTTCTTCAGCACGACCCACCTCCTCCTCTGATGATACCCCAAAGTATTTGCCTTCTGGTCAGTCCATGATCACTTCCAATATTCCTGGGTGACTGGGGTTTCCTATTCGAGCCCGCTGAGTAATCAGTGCAACCCACTTGCTCCATGTAGCATCAGTTGCATGATGTGTAGAGGGGACCCTTCCCTTGAACATCCAGCCTAGTACCGGCAATCAGGGTGCTAGGAGGAGCTGCGCTTCAGTACCGACCACCTCCGAAGCAGATCGAACTCCTTCATATGCTGCCAATATCTCCTTTTCAGTTGGAGTATAGCGGGCCTCAGATCCTCTGTATCCCCGACTCCAAAACCCCAGGGGCCGACCTCAAGTTTCCCCAGGTTCTTTCTGCCAGAGGCTCCAGGTGGGGCCGTTCTCCCCGGCTGCAGTGTAGAGCACATTCTTTACATCTGGTCCTGTTCGAACTGGCCCAAGGGCTACTGCATGGACTATTTCCTGCTTGATTTGTTCAAAGGCTTGTCGTTGTTCAGGGCCCCATTCAAACTCATTCTTCTTACGGGTTACTTGGTAGAGCGGGTTTACAATCAGACTGTAATTTGGGATGTGCATTCTCCAAAACCCCACAACACCTAGGAAAGTCTGTGTTTCTTTTTTGTTAGTTGGTGGAGACATAGCTGTTATTTTGTTGATCACATCCATTGGGATTTGACGACGTCCATCTTGCCATTTTATTCCTAAAAACTGGATCTCTTGTGCAGGTCCTTTGACTTTATTTTGTTTTATGGCAAAACCGGCTTTCAGAAGGATTTGGACTATTTTCTTCCTTTTCTCAAAAACTTCCTCTGCTGTTCCACCCCAGACAATGATGTCACTGATGTACTGCGGATGTTTAGGAGCTTCCCCCTGTTACAGCGCAGACTGGATCAGTCCATGGCAAATGGTAGGGCTGTGTTTCCACCCCTGGGGTAGCCGACTCCAGGTGTATTGGACACCCCTCCAAGTGAAAGGAAACTGGCCTGCACTCTGCTGCTAAAGGGATAGAATAAAATGCATTAGCGATATCAATTGTGGCGTACCCCTTGGCTGCTTTTGATTCCAGTTTGTACTGGAGTTCCAGCATGTCTGGCACTGCAGCACTCAGTGGTGGCGTGACTTTGTTCTGGCCTCAATAGTCCACTGTTAGTCTCCACTCACCATTAGACTTTCGCACTGGCCATATGGGACTATTAAAAGGTGAATGAGTCTTGCTGATCACTCCTTGGCTCTCCAATTGACAAATTAGCTTATGGATGGGAATCAGGGAGTCTTGGTTGGTGCGATATTGCTGCCAGTGCACAGCTGTGGTAGCAATTAGCACTTGCTGTTCTTCGACCCTCAGCATCCCCACAACAGAAGGGTCCTCTGAGAGACCAGGCAAGGTTGACAACTGTTTAATGTCCTCTGTCTCTAAGACAGCTATGCCAAAAGCCCTTTTGGGTCCTTGAAATATCCTCTCCTGAGATAGTCTATGCCAAGGATGCACAGAGCATCTGAGCCAGTCACAGTATGATGTTTTTGCCACTCATTCCCAGTCAGACTCACTTCAGCCTCCAATATAGTTAACTGCTGGGATCCCCCCATCACCCCATAAATGCAGATGGGTTCTGGCCCTTTATAGCTTGATGGTATTATAGTACACTGTGCACTGATATCTACTAAAGCCTTATACTTCTGTGCATCTGACATGCCAGGCCACCAAATCCACACCGTCCAATAAACTCGATTGTCCCTCTCCTCCCCCTGGCTGGAGGCAGTGCCCCTCTGATCCTAGTCAGAATCTCTGTTTCTGTGTCTAAAGTACTGCATGCTGGAAATTGGAGCAGCAAATTTTTCAGAGAACCCCTTTTCCCCAATTGTTTTCTTTTGCAACTCCCATACCCGTGCTTCCAGGGTCAAGGAAGATTTTCCATCTCATTTTCTCATGTCCTCTCCATGGTCACGTAGGTAAAACCACAGTGTGGCACGGGGTGTGTACCCACCATATTGTCTTCCTTGTGCGGATGAATGCTTACAGTGAGACACTGGTTTGTACAGGTGGGGAAGAAAATAAACTCTCTTCAAGTTGGTGGACCTTTTCAGGAAGTTTCTCCAACGTATTCTCTTTTAGTTGGTGGACACTGGTTTGTGTAGGTGGGGAGGAAGATACGGAGGTAGATAAACTCTTTAACTTGGTGGAATTCTTCTGAAAGTTTCTCCACAGCTGAGACACAGGCCTGTAAGGAAGAGGAGAGACTTTCTTCGTACTGCCAGAGTTGTTTAGCCACTTCATCCACTGTGGGTTCCTCATCCTCTTTCCAGGCCATTATTGCCAATGAGCTGGCATATGATGATGGTGCACTCCGTACAAACTTCCGCCACATGGGTCGTGTACGCCTGACTTCATCCGGATCTGTGGATGTTTTTCTGAGGTCTGGGTCCTAATAAATCACCTCCTGTATGGCTAATTCCCTCAGGTACTGGATTCCCTTCTCCATAGTGGTCCACTTGCCTGGTAGACATAAAAGTTCTTCCTTGAAGGGATACCTTTCTCTCACAGCTGAGAGGAGACGCCTCCAGAGGTTGTGAGATTGTGCTCCATCTGCAATTGCTTTGTCAATGCCGGCATCTCTAGCAAGGGATCCCAGCCGCCTGGCTTCCCTGCCTTCTAATTCCACACAATTGGCTCCAGTGTCCCAGCACCGGAGCAGCCAGGTGACAAGCTGCTCACCTATGCAACAACCAAAATCTTTTCGTACATTTCATAGCTCACGCTGGTATAGCTTTTGGGTAGTTACTATTGATTTTTTGGCATCCTCATCTTCCTCCTCCTGAATCCCTGATGGCCCAGCATCGTCATCTCTATACCTAGATTTGGCAGAAGACTCTCTGTGTTCTAAACGACCTGAATCCCTATACCATTTTTTTACCTCCTCTAGAGGGGCAACTTGCACTGCTACAGCTCGTTTCTCTGACCCAGCCACAGGAGCTGGAGCAGCTGCAGGAACTGGAACTGGAGTGGCTGCAGGAACTGGAGCTAGAGCGGCTGCAGAGTCCATCATAGGGGTTGCAGTGGCCATTGGATCTTTCACAGGACTCGGAGTGTCCACAGGGTCTGTCACTGAGTTGATAGTAATATCATTTGCAGCTCGATAGGCATGAGCCAGGCCCTAGCACGTTACAATGATTTGTGTCACTTTGGAACTGCCATAGTCATGACACCTTTCTTTCAAGCATTCTACCAGTTTTTTAGGATTTTGCAGTTGTTCAGGGGTGAATTTCCAAAAAACTGGAGGTGCCCACTGCTCTAAATGCCTGCCCATATCCTCCCATACTCCCTGCCACTCACAACTATACTGCCTCCGGGCAGATCTCCGGATGAGATTCCTAAGCAGTTGTTTAAATTTAAGCAAAACCTGAAGCACATTCGGGAGGCATAACAACAAGACCATGCTGGTCTAAGTATCCCAAGGATATTCAGTATCTTGGAGAGCTACTGTAACAAGCTCGGAGGATAAGAGGGTGGTGAAGGAGAAAGGGAGAGTGATCAAGGAGGATACAGGGGTGGTGAAGGAGAAAGGGAGAGTGAACGAGTAAGAAAAAATATCTTCCCCTTTCCCCTCCACAGATTGACTCCCTGCTGAAAAAAGGCAATAGGTATGATTGCTAATAGTTTCCGAGGTATCATTTCCAAAGTATAGAGTCGACAACGTTGCTGAGTACAAATACCAAGTTAGAGTCATGACCAGATATTTCATCGTCTCATAAGCCACTGTTACAATGCACAGTACCATAATGATCTGAAACCAGGGCCCGGAGAGGATAAACAACATGACAGAGAGCACATACAGAAAATAATGTGCTGTAATACTCAATTTGGAAAGCAGCTACAGCAGAGTTGAGATGAAAGCAATCAGCATTATGACAAGTGACTATTAAGCAGGTCTAATACTTATACCAATTTTAGTTTAACACACTCTGGTCAGATCTGTCATTATCTCAACCCTTCATGCCTCACGTTGGGCGCCAAAAGGACTGTTGTGGTTTAACCCGGCCGGCAGCTAAACACCACACAGCCGTTCGCTCACCCTCCCCTCTCCCTCTCTGGGATGGGTGAGAGACACAGGAAAGGGAAGCTCATGAGTTGAGATAAAGACAGTTTATTAAGACAGGAAAATAATAATAACAATAATAATAATAACTTTAATATCAATAATAATAACAATAATGATGATAATAGTACTACTAATAATAATGTGTACAAACAAGTGATGCACAATGCAATTGCTCACCACCCGCTGACCGATGCCCAGCCTAACCCCGAGCAGTCCGGCCCCCTCCGCCCGGCTAGCCACCCCTATATATTGTTTAGCATGATGTCAGATGGTATGGAATACCCCTTTGGCTAGTTTGGGTCACCTGTCCTGGGTCTGTCCCCTCCCAACTCTTGCTGCACCCCCAGCCTGCCCGTTGGCAGGACAAAGCAAGAAGCTGAGACGTCCTTGGCTTGGTGTAAGCACTGCTCTGCAACAATTAAAACATCAGGGTGTTATCAGCACTCTTCTCATCCTAAGCCAAAACATAGCATTCTACCAGCTACTAGGAGGAAAATTGACTCTGTCCTAACTGAAACCAGGACAAGGTCCTCGGGTTCTTCTTCCTCACCCCCCCCCCCCCCTTCTTTTTCCTCACTCTTACTCCATTTTTCCCTATCTCTAACTTATGCTCCTATCACTAACACTCTTTCATATCCTACTGTTATCTGTTACCATCACCACCCCACCCTGCCATCCCCTCACCACCTGAGAAGTGACATTTAACATGATTTGGGTGCTTGGGTGCAGAGTTGACTACTATAGTCACATATGTTTATCATGTACTTCATTGAGCTCATTATCATATTCAGACATCTTAACATCCATATTCATTTTACAAATAATCATGCAAAAGCTTTCACTCTAGACACTATAGCTGCCAATATTTTGTTCTGTCACCAAACAGGGTTGTCCTGCCACTAGAACACTCCCTCCTTCAGCTGTCTCTCACACCAAGATTGTGGATCACCATCTTTAAGTTTATACAAGAGAAAGCAGGAACAAGCTGTTCAACTCCCCTTTTGTCCTGTGTTGGTGCCTATCAGTGACACAAACTAGTCTAACTACTCTCCACACATGAAATATCCTGAGTTGGAAGGGATTCACAAGAATCACAGAATCCACGGATCACATGGATCATAGAGTCCACACCATTTCCAGAGTCTTTTGGGGTGATTCACTAGATCCACTGATTTCACTAGAGGAATACCAAATAATTCACCAGGCTCCTTTCTCTATGGCTGCTGTGTTACCTAGTGTAACAAAGCTCTTCTTTACCTGTAGAAGGGAATGAATATTGTCATATCTTTGTGGAAAACACTATGACAACTAAAGCAAAGAAATAACAAATAAACATGAAATAACAAATAAACACAAAATAAAAATAATAAAAACAAAGTAAGTAAAAATAAAATTAAAAGTAGAAAATCAGGGCTTGTAACAAGTTACGTTATGAGTGATATATAGACGAAAACAGGAAGATTAATGCCTCTCAGAAACATTCTGTCATCATTTTCCTAACTGCATCCTTGAGTTCCTGGTTCCTCATGCTGTAGATGAGGGGGTTCACTGCAGGAGGCACCACTGCATACAGAACTGCCAGCATAAGATTCAAGGAGGAGGAGGACATGGAGGAGGGCTTCAGGTAGGCAAATGTGCCAGTGCTGATGAAGAGGGAGACCACGGCCAGGTGAGGGAGGCACGTGGAAAAGGCTTTGTGCCGGCCTTGCTGTGAGGGGATCCTCAGCACAGTCTTGAAGATCTGCACATACGACAGCACAATGAAAACAAAACACAAAAAGAGTAAACATAAAGTAACCACAACAAGACCAAGTTCTCTGAGGTAGGCATCTGAGCACGAGAGCTTGAGGATCTGGGGAATTTCACAGAAGAACTGGTCCAGGGCATTACCTTGGCAGAGGGGGAGGGAAAAGGTATTGGCAGTGTGCAGCACAGCATAGAGAAAAGTACTACCCCAGGCAGCTTCTGCCATGTTGACACAAGTTCTGCTGTCCATTATGGTCCCATAGTGTAGGGGTTTGCAGATGGCAACATAGCGGTCATAGGACATGATGGTGAGGAAAGAAAACTCTGCTGCGACAAAGAGAGCAAACATAAAAATCTGGGTAGCACAACCCAAGTACGAAATGGCCCTGGTGTCCCACAGGGAATTAGCCATGGCTTTGGGAACAGTGGTAGTAATAGTGCCCAGGTCAAGGAGGGCAAGGTTGAAGAGGAAGAAGTACATGGGGGTGTGGAGGCGGTGGTTGCAGGCTATGGCTGTGAGGATGAGGCCATTGCCCAGGAGGGCAGCCAGGTAGATGCCCAGGAAGAGCCCGAAGTGCAGGAGCTGCAGCTCATGTGTATCTGCAAATGGCAGGAGGAGGAACTCAGTGGGAAGCTGCTGTTGGACATTTGCAGTCTCAGGGCATGACTGGCTGTCCATGGTGGAAAAAACAGACACAAGTTAGGTAAACTTCTGTGACCAAAACCTCTAACATATTTCACAGAACCCTCCACAGCAAGACACACTGCTTCTTCCCTGTGAGCCATGTTTTTTTTCTGTCTAATGGTGTCAGGGATCAGGCAGATCCTCTGTGAGATCAGAAGTTAGTACTACTTTACAGCATCTGGTAAAGAGCACCAGGTATGGATCTCAGGTGCACACTGGCCAGAGGTATTTCCCTATTTGCAGATCCTGAGCAGGATATCCAACAATCTTTCAAGAAACAGAGACAGTGGTTTTGGTGCTCTCTAGGTGAAAGGGTGTGGAACAAAACTGTGAGTTTCCTCAAAGACCGACAGACCTTTCAGTGTAATGTTCTCTGATCTTCGGTCATTCATTCAAACCAGACAACTCTATTACCATCCCCCTAGCTGCCCTTCAAAACAGAAAAGTGAAAGCAGAAACTTCACAGAGTACCTTCCCTTCAGATACAGCAGATATTGGTCTTCCCTGTGAAGAATCTTCCCCAGAAATGCAGTGGGGGTGCTGTGGAAATGTGAGCAGCCTGATCTAGGTAGCAGCCTCTGGCAGCAGCAGGACCCTGCCCTGCCCTGTCACAGCTCCTTCCTTCCCTTCTACCCTCAGCTTCTCCCCGCAGCACCCTGGGCAGCTACAATGCAGGCTGAGTGCTGAGCCTGGCAGGCAGCAGAGGCCCTGCCCTGACACACAGCCCCTGGGGCACTGCAGGGACCCTATTCTGCACCACAGCCCTGGCCACCCCTGCCTGCACAACGGCTGCACAGCCGACAGCCAGCCCCTCTAGAAGGAACCCTCATGTCCTGTCCCTTTGTTATTTACGGCAGAGAATCCCTGCTCTGGTCCTTGTCATTCTTCTCTACCATAGAGAAAACAGAGTGCTCCTGAAAGCTCCTGTAGGCTGTGGGATTTACCATCAAATCTGGAGATGGCACCAGGAACAACAGCTGTGCTGCCCTGCAGCCAGAGACTTACCCTATTCAGGGCTGTGAAGATTTCTCCCACTGTGAGCTCTCAGCATCCCCACTCCACACTGCCTTTAACATCTCCCTCCCTTCTCTAAGTTGTCCTTGTCCCCTGCAGGCAGTGCCCCGAGCCCTGCTGCGCTGTGCAGAGGAGCTGTTCCTGGGCAGAGCTGTCTCTCTGCAGTGCTGCCCGCTTGCCAGGAGCTCCCCTTAGGCCCAAGAGCCCAACCCAGCTCAGCAGCACAGCTTCAGCCCAGGGCCTCACTGTCTCTGCCCTGTCTTGTGTCCCTTGAGATATCCCTGGGTCTCTAGGGTTATCAACATTGAAACAGGCTGAAGCAATCCCTGATGTTCCCTCCCACAGCTGAGGAGAGATACTTACTTCCAGCAGTGTCATTTCTTGTAGCAGGAGAAGTTTCATCAGAGAATTCCCTTGTCATCTTCCACTTTTAGGCAGGACACCCAGAATGTGACTGGAAGGGATCGCATTTTCCCAAGCTGAGGGAAGTGATCACAGGGAGTCAACTGATGCATCTCATTCTGAGTTTGATGTCCTAGGCCTGTAATGGGACCCAGAACCTTCCATATCAGCCACAAACCCACACAATTTGGGATTTCTCTCACCTCTGTTCAGATATGTACAAAATACTCTAGGCTAAGCTCCCACGGTAATTAAAGGAGATAGAGAAGAACAGTGAGTTGTTCAAATGCAAACGCCATTTGACATTTGAGGTGCCCGAGGATGTCCGACTTAGCAGTAATCCTTTAAGTTAGGACTTCAGAGACTGCGAATGTAGGTATTAGAGTTTTTTCAGTGTAGACTGCCTAAAAATGTGGCCTCCCTTTGTGCCTTGTCACTAACCTGGAAGCTGTCCCTTGTCATTTAGCTAAACAATATAAACCTCCCCTTTAACATATCTCTCTCCTCCCCAAAAGTGGGAGTAGATTAATGGAGAAGCGGTAATTTAGAGACAGTACTTTCTGAAAGGTGCTTGAAAGCTTAGGCACATGAGTAGACTGCCCTACATCTACTATATTAGTAGGCTTAGACAATGGAGTTGAGTGTAGAGGGGCCTTACGGAGACATCTTGATAGATTGGAACATTGGTCTGTCACCTACAATATAAAATTCAACAAGAACTAGTGCCAGGTTCTGTACATCAGGCTGTGTATTCCTGAATATACATATAGACTGAGGGACAAGTGGATGGAGCATAACTCTGCAGAAAGGGATCTCGGGGCTGATGTTCCACAATGTTCCCTGCAGGGACAATGGTGGAGTTGATCCTGCAGGAGGGCAGCACAGCTGGCAAATAGCAAGCTCACAACTCTGGTCTTGGGGAGAGCAGTCTTTGGTCTCTTGGAAGGTGAGAAGCTGAAACGTCCTTGGCTTGGTGTAAGCACTGCTCCGCAACAATTATAACATCAACATGTTATCAGCACTCCTCTCATCCCAAGCCAAAAGACAGCATTCCACCAGCTACTAGGAAGAAAACCAACTCTGTCCTAACTGAAACCAGGACAGCCCCCTTTAGGTATTGGAAGGCTGCTAGAAGGTCTCCTCAGGGCCTTCTCTTCTGCAAGCTGAAAACCAACAACTCTCAGCCTGCCTTCATAGGAGAGGACCTTGAGCCCTGTGATCATCTTTGTGGCTCTCCTCTGGACTCGTTCTAATATTCCCACTTCCTTCTTGTGCTGGGAGCCCCAGAGCTAACAAAGTATTCTGTGTGGGGTCTCGTGAGAGCAGAGTAGAGGGGGAGAATCCCCTCCCCTGCCCTGCTGGCTATGCTTCTGTTGATGTAGCCCAGGATACGGTTGGATTTCGGGGCTGCAAGCACACACTGCCGGCTCATGGTGAGCTCCACCAACACCCCCACATTCTTCTCCTCAGGGCTGCTTTCAATCTATTCTCTGCCCAGCCTGTATTTGTCCTTGGGATTACCCCAAGGACATGTGGGACCTTGAACTTTGCCTTGTTGAACTTCATGAGTTTTGCACAGGCCGACCTCTCAAGCCCACCTACGCCTCGTCAGCCTCCATGAAGTGCTGCTAAGAATGGCCATAAGTTCTTCAGAAGGGACAGGCAATGAAGGAGGCTCAGTGGTGTAGTGCCTGATATTAGAGAGTGTTTCGATGTTGTAGAGCTCAGGGCTGGGCTCAGAGACTTTCTTCTCTGAGACTGCAGAGTAGCAGTTTCCCTGTGAATACCTGGGTTTACTTCTTTCCTTGTGACTGAGCACACAGTGGGAGATCTCTCACTTTCAGAGGGGCTGCAGTCAGTGCTCATGCTGTGCTCCGCTGTCCCTGGAGGTACCCTGGGTTCTGGAGGCAGCTCCAGATTCCCCTCTTGAAGGACACCACCTATGGGCCACATGTGGGAATAGCCCTGGCTACATAATGCAGTGACCATGCGCTGCCTCTGCTGTGAGCAGATACCCACAGGTGAGTCTTAAATCTAGCCCTTGGTCTCTGACAGGTGACAATGCAACAATGAGCCATTCCATCCTGAACCGAAGCAGGAACAGACTCTTGTAGGGAGCAATTCTTTGGGCCTATTCTTGACACTGGCTTGGCTAGGAAATTCCAGCCTTCAGGCAGTGTACATGAGTTATCCTGTTTATTACCAAAAGTGTTATGAGAGCCTTCACTGACTCACAGTTACTTGTACATGTATAAAGCATTTATATGATACAGAGCAGTTTCAGTCATTCATTGTAGTGGGAAGAATCCAAACATTTATATCAGAATGCAAGGAGCAAAAACAGTCAAAATGACAACAAGGAAAAAGCAATTTTATTAATAATGATAAAAACAAACAGAGAAGCAAAAAAAAAAAAAAAAAAAAAAAAAAAGTGTTGGAATGAGATGCACAATTTTCACTTCTGGAGAGTGAAAAAAACTTTATGAGTACTGAAAAACATTCCCCAAATCAGTTTCCTAACAGCATCCTTGAGCTCCTTGTTCCTCATGCTGTAGATGAGGGGGTTCACTGCTGGAGGCACCACCGAGTACAGAACTGCCAGCAAAAGATCGAGGGATGAGGAGGAAATAGAGGGGGGTTTCAGATAAGCAAACATGATATTGCTGATGAACAGGGAGACAATGGCTAGGTGAGGGAGGCACATGGAAAAGGCTTTGTTCTGTCCCTGCTGTGAGGGGATCCTCAGCACAGCTTTGAAGATCTGCACATAGGACAGCAACAGAAAAGCAAAAAATGCACTACCTGAACAAAAGCTAAAGATGAGGAATGCAACTTCTCTGAGGTAGGCATCAGAGCAGGAGAGCCTGAGGATGTGGGGGATTTCACAGAAGAACTGGTCCAAGGCATTACCTTGGCAGAGGGGAAGGGAAAAGGTATTGGCAGTGTGCAGGACAGCATAGAGAAAAGTACTACCCCAGGCAGCTGCTGCCATGTAGACACAAGTTCTGCTGGTCATTATTGTCCTGTAGTGTAGGGGTTTGCAGATGGCAACGTAGCGGTCATAGGCCATGATGATGAGAAGATAAAACTCTGCTGAGACAAATGCAACAAACATAAAGACCTGGGTAACACAGCCAAAGAAGGAAATGGCCTTGGTGTCCCACAGGGAATTGGCCATGGCTTTGGGGACAGTGGTGGAGATGGAGCCTAGGTCAAGGAGGGCAAGGTTGAAGAGAAAGAAGTACATGGGGGTGTGGAGGCGGTGGTCGCAGGCTACGGCAGTGAGGATGAGGCCGTTGCCCAGGAGGGCAGCCAAGTAGATGCCCAGGAAGAGCGTGAAGTGCAGGAGCTGCAGCTTGCGTGTGTCTGCGAATGGCAGAAGGAGGAACTCAGTGGGGAAGCTGCTGTTGGACATTTGCTGACATTGGACATGGCTGTCTGTTGAAGAGAAGAAGGCAGGACAAAGTTAGAACAGAATTCTCCAAGAAACACCTATTGCAAGTCTTAGAATAGCCCCCCAGACCAGCCTTTCTCTTTGCAGGAGAACCTGTCTGCAGCTCTCTTGCTTGAGCTGTGGCTGGTGCTGGATGAGAGTGGCACTGGGAGCAGGGGTTTTGTGGGCTCCAGAGGAGGTGTTCCTGTTATGAAGCAGGAGGGAAGCAGGAACGTGGAACAACCTCAATTTCAGTCCACTTGTCAGATGAATGAGCCTTGTGAACAACTCATCTGACCACCGAGTTGTCCCAGATTCCCAGCTGCAACTCTGTAGTGGCTGGAGGAGGCTTGGACACTCAGCTCCTGCTGTTCTTGGACAAACTCTTCTTTCCCCCTGCCCGTGCTCACAGACCCCATCCCACACAGCTGTGCTCAGCGCTGTCTTATAGCACCCCCAAACTGAGCCTCTCTCTTAGCACAAGAACTGTTCTGCAGCTCTCTTCCTTGAGCTGCAGCTGGTGTTGCCTGAGGGAGGCACTGGGAGCTGCTTCAGGCTCTAGAGGAGTCCTTCCTGCTGTGCAACACGTGGGAAAAAGGAACATAGGAGAAACTCAAGTTCAGTCCACCTCTCAGATCATTGAGATTTGCAGTGCTGTTGCAAACTTCTCCGACCACTGCGTAGAGCAGTGGCAAGATTTTATTTGCTTTATTTTTTACTAGTTACCTCTGTAGTGCTGGGGGAGAGGAGGCCAGGGAGGGGCTGCTCCAGGGGAAGGTGTCTGCACTGCAGGGCATGGCCACAAGGTGCCCAAATGCCCCCTGCCATGACATTTCTGGCAACAGCTCCTTCTGGCCACCTGCCCCTCTCTCTGCTGCCTGCAGCTGTCCCTGCTGGGAGCTGCTGCTCTGCGCCCACCTCTTCTTTCCCCCTGCCCATGCCCATGGACCCCATTCCATGCAGCTGTGCTCAGCGCTGCCCTGCAGCACTCTGCCTCCAACAGGGCCCTGCCAAGGGGCACCTCCATGACTGCAGGAGCTACGGGGCAGCTGACAGAGAGCCCAGCATGGCCAGCCAGGGCTGGGTGTTCTGGGCTGACTGGGGGCACCTGGTTTAGAGCACTCCGAGGGGCTTCTGCCAGACTTCCTCACCTCGCAGTGCAACCCAGCAGGACTCTCAAAGCCTACTGCATCGCCCACTGCCCTCCCAGGAACAAGACCCAGCAGGAGACCCTTCCAGGACCTGCAGCTGTATGGCCCTGCAGCCAGAGACTTACTTTGTCAAGGGCTGTGCAGATTTCTCCTGCAGTCAGCTCTCAGCATCCTCCCAATCCACTCCCAACTGCCTCCAAGCCCTCTCTCCCTCTCTCCTCTCCCCGTGCCACCTGCGGTCAGAGCCTCCAGCCCTGCTGTGTTGTGCAGAGGAGCTGCTTCTGGGCAGAGCTCTCTCTGCACCAGGGCCCTCTTGCCAGGAGCTCTCTCTGTCCCAGGAGCCTGGCCCAGATCAGCAGAACAGGCCCAGCCCAAGTCATTGTAATCACCCCTCCAGGGGCTTTGGTGATGAGCCCATGAACCTCAGGCACTCAGAGACAATCGAAGAAATCTCTCAAGAAGTCCAAGTCAGATGCAAGTTTCCTGCAGTGTCCCCCAAGGGCCAGCACTGACACAGGCTTCCTTGGAGCTCATTAGAGCAGAATATTGAAGGCAGTGAGGACAAGCAGACAGAGGGAAAGTGAAGGTGACACTCGTGTAGGAAAACTGGTTGTGGTTCACCAAGCAGAAGGGCCCATGTATTAATGAATGAATTTTGATGGAATCAAGTAAGGGGCAGTGTCGACAACACTGGACAAGCAGTGATGAAACAAGAGCTGGCTTCAGCATAAAGCAATCCAACATCATACACCACGTGTGCTGCCCTGAAGTAATGTGATGACAGTTGGAGACCAAAGTCATGGACTGACTGAACCCAATAGATGTTTTATAGGGATGGCTTTCCCACAATATAACCAGACCCATCAGTGACCAGTGCATGCTGCTCCCCATTTTCTGGGAGTTTATTAGACAATGACATCTTTTCAATATGTGTCACCTCCTCCTGTAGCAATATTTCCAAGTTGCTGTTCTTTGGTCAGTCCTTGATCACTTCCAAAATTCCAAGACTGGGGTTTCCTATTGGAGCCTGCTGTGAAATTAGTGCGACCCACTTGCTCCATGGAGCATCAGGCACATGATGTGTAGAGGGGACCTTCCCTTGAAACATCCAGCCCAAAAGAGGCAAGTCGGTGCCCAGAGGAGCTGTGTGTCAACACAAACCACTTCCAAAGCAGCTCAACCCCCTTTGTATGCTACCAATATCACTTTCCCAGTTGAAGTAGGTCTTAGATACTTACTATCCCTGACTCCTCAATCCTAGGGGTCAACCTCCCCTCTCCCTTGGTACTTTCTTCCAGAGGTTCCAGATGGGGTGATTCTGGACCCCAGCCAGCCCTGCATTGGGCTCTGCCACCTGCCTCACCCCAGCCTTCTCTAGCGCCTTCCTTGCTGCTCTCTGATGCACACCAGGACCTCCCAGTGTGTGCCAGCCAGCATGTCTGCTGAGGGCCAGGGAGGCTGCTGCAGGGGCAGGGAGCTCAGCATGGCCCTTGCAGCCCCCTGCCCTGGGCCTGCCTCGCCTCTTGGCCTCGGCCACGGCCTATTCTCCACTGTCAGGAGCGCTCTTGGCATGCACTTCCTGGCCTCTCCTTGCCTGCACACAGCTGCTGCCCACTCAGGATGCTGGCACAAATGTGTCCTCACAAGCAGCACCACCCCATGGGCTGCTTCTCCTGGCCTCCCCCACTGCACTGCCTTGACTCCTTGTCTCTGCTGGGCCGCATCTCCTGCACCGAATTGGGCACCATCTCCTGCATCTCTTGGCTGTCAGCTCCCTCTCTCCTGCCCTGTAGTATGACAGTGCCATGGTGGGGTGTGTTTCCAGTGGGCTGTCCACCAGACACAGTAATGAAGACTATGAGCAGGACTAGAGGGGTCCTGCTTCCAGCCAGAGGGAGGCAGGGAGGAAAGGGACAATCGGGTTTACTGGACTGTGTATATTTAATGGCCTGGCACATCAGACCCACAAATGTATCAGGCTCTACTGGACACCGGTGCACAGTGTACCTTAATGCCATCAAGCTATAAAGAGGTAGAACCCACCTGTATTTCTGAAGTGACAGGTGGGTCCCAAGAGTTAACTGTCTTGGAGGCTGAAGTGAGTCAAACTGGGAAGGAATGGCAAAAGCTCCCCATTGGGACTGGCCCAGAGGCTATGTGCATCCAAGACATAGTCTTCTTCAGGATTTGTTACTTCAAAGTTCCAAAAGAGCACGGGTGGGGCTTTGGCATAGCAGCCTTGGAGACAAAGGACATTAAAGAGTTGTCTACCTTGCTTGACCTTCCACAGAATCCTTCTGTTGTGGGTTTGCTGAGGGTTGAAGAACAGCAGGTGCCAATGGCTACCATGGTGGTGCACCTGAGGCAGCGTCACGCTAACTGAGACTCCCCGATTGCCATCCATGAGCTGGTTCATCGGCTGGAGAGCCAATGTGTAGATGTAGAACTTAGTAGCGTGGTTTAGTGATGGACTTGTCAGTACTAAGGTAAAGTTGCATGACCTGGGTTACACATCCATTGAGGCACAATGCAGTTCTTTTGCCTTCTGCATCTATAGCACAGGAAGCATGACTTTGCTCTACTCTATTGACTGGGCAGGTCTTTTCACATTACTCAGTTTAGTTTTTTGTGGCTGGAAGGGGACAATTTCCCAAAAGCAGCCAAGCTCATGGATACAGCTACAGCCACTTGAAGATATATTTTCTTTAGTTTTCATCCTGAGTTTTCCACAGAAGACCCAAGAGAGACCATGGATGTCCAGGTATCTACGAAGATTCAGGCTGAATTTCTCAGATTCCAATGGTCATTTCATTTCATTTCATTTCATTTCATTTCATTTCATTTCATTTATTTATTTATTTTCCCAAGGAATCCCTGACTTGTCTTAGAAAGGGCTTCATATGCTAGGTTGGGCTGCAGCTACAGGGACAAAGACCACTGCTGGCAGTGGAGGTATCGGACCTCCAGACTCTGCTTTTCCTCCCAATGCAGGTCTCTAAAGAAATCACCCTGGATGAATACCAATAGGAGAATGATGCTCAAAACTGAAATGCAGCAAAATTCAGCCTTTAAAGCAATACAAGATTTGTATTAGGTGCTTTTTGAAATCTTCTTCCTTAATTACATCATGCAAGCTCTGCAATTAGCTGCACAAGGTGTGAAGGCTTGAAGAAAACTATGGAAGAGATGTTAGAAGTTTCTTCATTTTAATGAGTTCCATGGTGTATTATGGTGCTGAGTCTATGAAGCTCAGGTACTGAGAGAAGAGTGATGTAACCGCTTGAGCAAGTAAAGTCAGAAGGAAAAGTTGAAGTGACTTGGAGTATTAATGGGCCCCACTGAGGGCTGTTACCAAGAGATTCTCCTCAGGGACTTGTTAGGGCACATAATTGGAGACCATGACTTCAGACACGCTAAGCACTGTGATGAGAAATGTCTTGGTTGGTTTTGGTGAAACAGAAGAGCCAAGGCCTGACTCCAGCCACTGGGAGGGGAGACCTGCACCCCCACATCCATCTCAAGGCTCTTCCTGGGGTCTGTGGGATGTTCTAAGCAGTGTGATACCATAAGAAGTACAGTGGTATGACAGCTCCCTGCCTCTGCAAGGGTTGCAAAGAAGCAAG
Source organism: Anas platyrhynchos (assembly GCF_047663525.1). Classification (NCBI taxonomy): domain Eukaryota; kingdom Metazoa; phylum Chordata; class Aves; order Anseriformes; family Anatidae; genus Anas; species Anas platyrhynchos. The sequence goes on along the minus strand of NC_092619.1, from coordinate 903,510 downwards.
GAGGCCTCACTGCAATGACTACATCTCATCACCTCATAAGCTCTAGATAAGGGACAAAAATGTCAGGGCTTTTGGGGCCTTCCATTCTTGCCAGCAACCTCCACCTTCTCCTCTGCAGGCTTTCCTATGCTGTCCCACACTTTGTCCTATTTCCTGGAAGCCTATAGACACCCATCTCTGTTCTTCACCTTGCTCTCACCCTGGCATTTCCATCATTTCACGAATGTCTCACCAACCTTCACCAGCTGTTCCTTGAAACACAAAACCAGGGTTTGATTACAGACACTCTTTGGGTGACCTCTGGCACCACAGCAGTATACTTTGAGAGACCTTTTTTCCTCTTTGTGGCCAGTGCCAACCTTCCAAGGTGCAATTTCACAGAATCACAGAATTTCTAGGTTGGAAGAGACCTCAAGATCATCGAGTCCAACCTCTGACCTAACACTAACAGTCCCCACTAAACCATATCCCTAAGCTCTACATCTAAACGTCTTTTGAAGACTTCCAGGGATGGTGACTCCACCACCTCCCTGGGCAGCCCGTTCCAGTACCTAACAACCCTTTCAGTAAAGAAATTCTTCCTAACATCTAACCTAAAACTCCCCTGGCGTAACTTTAGCCCATTCCCCCTCGTCCTGTCACCAGGCACATGGGAGAACAGGCCAACCCCCACCTCGCTACAGCCTCCTTTAATGTACTTATACAGAGCAATAAGGTCACCCCTGAGCCTCCTCTTCTCTAGGCTGAACAAGCCCAGCTCCTTCAGCCGCTCCTCGTAGGACTTGCTCTCCAGGCCCCTCACCAGCTTCGTCGCCCTTCTTTGGACCCGCTCAAGCACCTCGATGTCCTTCTTGTAGCGAGGGGCCCAAAACTGAACACAGTACTCGAGGTGCGGCCTCACCAGAGCCGAGTACAGGGGGACGATCACCTCCCTAGCCCTGCTGGTCACACTGTTTCTGATACAAGCCAGGATGCCGTTGGCCTTCTTGGCCACCTGAGCACACTGCTGGCTCATATTCAGCCGACTGTCCACCATCACTCCCAGGTCCTTCTCTGCCTGGCAGCTCTCCAACCATTCCTCACCCAGCCTGTAGTTCTGCTTGGGGTTATTGCGCCCCAGGTGCAGGACCCGGCACTTGGCCTTGTTGAACTTCATACAGTTGACCTCAGCCCATCGGTGCAGCCTATCCAGATCCTCCTGCAGAGCCTTCCTACCCTCGAGCAGATCGACACACGCACCTAGCTTGGTGTCATCTGCAAACTTACTGAGGGTGCACTCAATGCCGTCATCCAGATCATTGATGAATATGTTAAAGAGGACCGGCCCCAGCACCGAGCCCTGGGGGATGCCACTAGTGACTGGCCTCCAACTGGACTTGGCTCCATTTACCACAACTCTTTGGGCCCGGCTATCCAGCCAGTTTCTAACCCAACGAAGCATGCGCCAGTCCAAGCCAAGAGCAGCCAGTTTCTTGAGGAGAATGCTGTGGGAGACGGTGTCAAAAGCCTTGCTGAAGTCAAGGTAGACCACATCCACAGCCTTTCCCTCATCCACCTAGCGCGTCACTTTGTCGTAGAAGGAGATCAGGTTCGTCAAGCAGGACCTGCCTTCCATAAACCCATGCTGGCTGGGCCTGATCGCCTGCTTGCCCTTCAAGTGCCGCATGATGACTCCCAAGAGGATCTGCTCCATGAGCTTCCCTGGTACTGAGGTCAAACTGACCGGCCTGTAGTTCCCCGGGTCTGCCCTCTGGCCCTTCTTGTAGATGGGCGTCACATTTGCTAGTCGCCAGTCAGCTGGGACCTCCCCCGATAGCCAGGACTTTTCTGGCAGTTTTCCTCTCCTGCTCTTTCCTACAACCAAAGAAAGTTTCACATGGGTGGAAACCAGTCCTAAAGTAGGCATCCCAACCCATTGGCCTTCTTGTGGCCTGTCAGCCAACCAGATAGAAGTCACCTCACCAGCATCTTCCAAACCACAGTCCTTCTGCTGGCCTTGCAGCTTCTTGTTTAGACATACCCAAGCCTTGTGCCTCCTGCTGTCCATTCGTGGACTCAAACAGAAGGGTCAGGACAACCCATATCTGGGCCTTCTTTCTGTCTGGTTCCTTCTCATTATGTAGGCAGAGTGGATCCCACAGTCAGCATGTCAACCAGGTGCCTTCTGCTGGCCTACCAGGACCACTGGCAAATGTCAGCTGAAAAGTACAGAACCTAGGTAGAAGTGTGGCCTGTCAACTACTTCAGACAGAAGTGACCTCACGGTCCATTTCTGTGACACTTTCCTGCTGCTGCCCTATCAACTGCAGAGACAGAAGTGACCTCACAGTCACTGCCACAGACACATTCCTCCTGCTGGGGCAGGAGATCCTGAGGCAGAGCTGAGCTCATCAGATCATTCCCATCCATCTCTTCCTTGTGGCCCACAAGATGATAAGGTCCACGGTTCCTCACATTCATCTTTGAATGCCATGTGACTGCATGTGGTGGATTTATGTGGCAAGGTTTTGGTAGTGGGGGGCCATTGGGGTGGCTTCTGTGAGAAGAATCCAGAAGCTGTCCCATGTTAGATAAGGGCCTTGCTGCTGGCCAGGGCTGGGCCAATAAGCGACATTTTTTGTGCCTCTATGAGAGCATATTTAAAGACAGGGAAAAAAAAAAAAAAAAAAAAAAAAAAAAAAAGTTATTGCAGAACAGCAGCTGGGAGAGAGAAAGGAGTGAGAAACTGCCTTGTAGGTGCCATGGACAGTGAAGAAGGAGGGGTAGAGGTGCTCCATGTCCTGGAGCAAAAGTCCCCTGTGGCCTGTGGTGAGGACCATGGTGAAGCAGGCTGTCCCCCTGCAATCCATGGAGTACCACGGTGGAGCAGGTGGACCTGCACTGATGGAGGCTGTGGCCTGTGGAGGACCCTCTCCAGAGCAGATTCCGGGCCAGACCTGTAGCCTTTGGAGAGGAGCCCACGCAGGAGCAGGTGACCTGGCAGGAGCTGCTCCCCATGGGGGACCCAAGCAGCCCCTGCACAGCCCCTGAGAGGCCCAGCCCCAGTTCCTGCCCCCCAGTTTTTGCTCCAGAAGGACTCCCCTAGGTCCTGTGTCACTTGTCCCACCTGGGTGTCTTGGCTACCCCAGGACATCCTGGAGGTAGTGGCCACCTCTGACTGGAAAACTGAAACCAGCCATGAAAGTAGATTGAGGAAACAGTTGAAACCTGTACAGAAAAGGACTCGATGTAATAGCTGAAAGAGCTTGCCAGCACCACCAGCTTTTTTTCTATGAATGTTCATTATTTATTTTCCCAATTTTCTATTGACAGCATCATGGACAAGTGCAATAAAAAAAATCATGCTTTCTTGATGAATAGTTTTATGCACACACTTACCAAAATACATTTCCCAACATTGCTAATGCTTTTTTTTTTTTGTTTTTTTTCCCTCCCCTTATTCTGTCTTTGAAGAGCACTCCAAGGGAAAGAGTCATTGAATTAAAGAATTTAATTCAATTAAGTTGAATTCATTTTCAAGTCCCCAGAAATATTGCTAATCCAAATGCTTGACAGCCCAGTCCAGAAAGGCAGGGTAGTGTGACATAGCAGAGAGTGGCATCTGCAATGAACCTGTAAAGGGGTGAGAAAAAATCTCACAGGGACACTGGGGGTTGTTTCTGGAGGCACAAAGAGCAACGTCAGGGCTGTGTGAGGTGTTTATGTCTGAACCGGTTCCTCATACACATGGGGCTGTTGAGAGACATGAGTCACAGAATCATCTAGGTTGGGAGAGACCTCCAAGATCACCTAGTCCAACCTCTGACCTAGCACTGACAAGTCCTCCACTAAACCATATCACTAAGCTCTACATCTAACTATCTTTCAAAGACCTCAAGGGATAGTGACTCAACCACTTCCTTGGCAGCCCATTCCAATACCTAATGAACCTTTCAGTAAAGACGTTCTTCCTACAATCCAAACTAAACCTCTTTAGCCCATTCCCCCTTGTCCTGTCACCAGGCATATGGGAGAATACACCAACCCCCACCTCGCTACAGCCTCCTTTAATGTATCTGTAGAGAGCGATAAGGTCGCCCCTGAGCCTCCTTTTCTCCAGGCTAAACAACCCAAGCTCCCTCAGCCGCACCTCATAAGACTTGTTCTCCAGACCCCTCACCAGCTTCATCGCCCTTCTCTGGACTCGCTCAAACACCTCAATGTCCTTCTTGTAGCGAGGGGCCCAAAACTGAACACAGTACTCGAGGTGCGGCCTCACCAGAGCCGAGTAGAGGGGGATGATCACCTCCCTAGCCCTGCTGGCCACACTGCTTCTGATACAAGCCAGGATGCTGTTGGCCTTCCTGTCCACCTGAGCACACTGCTGGCTCATATTCAGCCAACTATCCATCAATACTCCCAAGTCCATCTCTGCCAGGCAGCTTTCCAACCACTCATCTCCCAGCCTGTAGCGTTGCTTGGGGTTGTTGTGCCCCAGGTGCAGGACCCGGCACATGGCCTTGTTGAACTTCATGCAGTTGACCTCAGACCATTGGTGCAGCCTATCCAGATCCTCCTGCAGAGCCCTCCTACCCTCGAGCAGATAGACATATGCACCTAACTTGGTGTCATCTGCAAACTTACTGAGGTTTCACTCAATCCCCTCATCCAGATCATCGATAAAGATATTAAAGAGAATTGGCCCCAGTCCCTGGGGGACGCCACTAGTGACTGGCCTCCAACTGGATTTAACTCAATTCACCACGACTCTTTGGGCCTGGCTATCCAGCCAGTTTCTAACCCAACAAAGTGTTCATGAGACCAAGCCATGAGCAGTGAGTTTCTCGAGGAGAATTATGTGGGAAACAGTGTCGAAAGCCTTACTGAAGTCAAGATAGACCACAGCCACAGCCTTTCCCTCATCCACTAAGTGTGTCACTGTCATAGAATGAGAACAGGTGTGTTAAGTAGGACCTGCCTTTCATAAACCCATGCTGGCTGGGCATGACTGCCTGGATGCCCTGCAAGTGCTGTGTGATGGCACGAGCTTCCTTGAGCTTCCCCAGCACCGAGTTCAGACTGACAGGCTTGTCGTTCCAAGATCCTCTTTCCAGCCATTTTGTAGGTGTTCATCTCATTTGCTAGTCGCCAGTTTACTGGGACCTCCCCTGATAACCAGGACTGCTGATAAATGATGGAAAGTGGCTTGGCCAGCTCCTCTGTCAGTTCTCTCAGTACCCTTGGGTAGATCCCATTCGGCCCCATCAATTTGCGTACATGTAAGTGCTGTAGCAGTTCGCCAACCATTTCCTTGTGGATTATGAGTGCCACACAGCAAAGGATGGAGATTCTCCTTAGTCCTTCTTTTCATGTTTATGTATTTATAAAAACATTTTCTGTTATTCTTAACAGCAGTAGCCAGATAAAGCTCCAGGTGAGCTTTGGCCTTTCTAATTTTGTCCCTGCACAGCCTTACAACATCCTTATAGTCTTCCTGAGTGGCCCACCCTCTTTTCCAAATGTCATAGAGTCCCTGACTTGCACACCACGTGCAGTGCACTGCATAGCTTGCAATGTCCCTCTTGGTCCTGTAGCCACTGCCAGAGGCTGGAAGGCACCTCAGCCCTGCGGTGCTTTCTCCTGCTCTGCCCTCCTCTGAGATGCCCCAAGGCATGAGGAATGGGCACAGGGACCTCGGTTCAAGGAGTCACATCCCAGGACTGCACTCAGGTGGCTTCCCAGGAGACGTTACTTGGCCTCATGACACTATCTTGCCCCACTGGCCTTCATGAAATATGCGGGAATAACTGATGGCCTTTGTGCTCCTTTGTGTTCATCTCTCCTGTATGCATACAATGTGGCTGATGGCACCAGTAGCAAAGGGTTTCTCTCCCCATATCTCCACTGCACACAAACAGGGAGTTGCTCTTCTCCTGAGACATAAAATCTCCCAGGGAACAATTTGCAGGTGAGTATATCTGTGCTGGCCTGGACAGACAGAGCTGCACCCCTTCACCATGCAACTCCCATTCCATACAGCCCTGAGATGGTGCTGCTCTGCAGACTATTAAAAATGTCCAAAAAAACACCAGAACTCATCTTGTGCCTGAAATGCATTACATTATCAGTCATATGCAGAAGATGAAGGGAAAGTTCTTGATTCTGAAACACAACAACACATCAGTTTCGTCAAGGCATCCTTCAGCTCCTGGTTCCTCATGCTGTAGATGAGGGGGTTCACTACTGGAGGCACCACCGAGTACAGAAATGACACCAACAAGTCCAGGTATGCAGAAGAGATCGAGGAGGGCTTCAGGTGGGCAAACATGACAGTGCTGAGAAACAGGGAGACCACGGCAAGGTGAGGGAGGCACGTGGAAAAGGCTTTGTGCTGGCCCTGCTCAGAGGGCATCCTCAGCACGGCCCTGAAGATCTGCACATAGGACAGCACAATGAAGACAAAACATACAATGGTTAAACAGGCACTAAAGATGAGAAGCTGACCTTCCCTGAGGTAGGCATCAGAGCAGGAGAGCTTGAGGATCTGGGGGATTTCACAGAAGAACTGGTCCAGGGCATTACCTTGGCAGAGGGGCAGGGAAAATGTAGTGGCCGTGTGCAGGACAGCATAGACAAAGCCACTGCCCCAGGCAGCTGCTGCCATCTGGGCACAAGCTCTGCTGCCCAGGAGGCTCCCGTAGTGCAGGGGTTTGCAGATGGCAACATAGCGGTCATAGGCCATGACAGTAAGAAGGAAATACTCTGAACCAAAGAAGAAGACTAAAAAGAAGACCTGTGCAGCACACCCTTGATAGGAGATTGCCCTGGTGTCCCAGAGAGAATTGGCCATGGCTTTAGGTGCAGAGGTGGAGATGGAGCCCAGGTCGAGGAGGGCAAGGTTGAGGAGGAAGAAGTACATGGGGGTGTGGAGGTGGTGGTCGCAGGCTATGGCTGTGAGGATGAGGCCGTTGCCCAGGAGGGCAGCCAGGTAGATGCCCAGGAAGAGCGCGAAGTGCAGGAGCTGCAGCTCGCGTGTGTCTGCAAAAGCCTACAGGAGGAACTCACTCACAGAGCTGCTGTTGGGCATTTGCTCTTTCTGGGCATGGGGTCTTGCCCAAGGAACAGAAAGATGGTGATTATTAACAATAGAAGTAGATGAGAAAAAGGATTTCCATTTTTCATTTGAGACTCCCAACATTCTAGCTCACTTCCAGGAAGATATTTGGCAGATCCCTTTCTTGCACTTGGATTGATGCTGCCTGAGGCTGTCCTTTGGAGCACAGGACTCTGCTGTGAGCAATGCAGGAGTCAATCCTGTCCTACACCAATAGGTAAAGAACATAGGTGGACTTGGAGCTTTATTTCTAGCTTACCCACCACTCCTGTGGAGAGTCTCTAAGGCAGAAATTCTGCACATTTCTCCTTCACTGGAAGTGAAATATTGTGGATTCTGTGGATCCTGTGGATCCTCTCTGTGGTTTCAGTTGATCTGTGCTGCAGGAAAACTGCACTCAGAGGTTCACCTGAGAAGAACCTGAACACTGCTGAGAGCAAAGGAATCCAGGCTCAAAGGGCACATCTCCAGACCCCTCACCCTGTCTCCATACTCCCCTTCTCCCAAGCACCCTGAGGGCTCACTCCATGTGCGTCTGAAGCCCCCACCCCAGCCAGCCTGGAAACAAGAACAGCAGCATCACGGCCAGGTAGAGAAGAAAGGAGGAATGCCAGTGTGTTACTGCCAGGGGAGGCAAGGCCAGGGAGGGACAGACAGACACTCAGCAGACCCTCTTGTGCTGCAGCTCTGCCTGATGAGGAGGCAGCTCCTGCTGGGGACACTGGGGGCTTGAGAGCAGAGGTAGTGCTGGTGGGAGAGGAGAACAGGGAATGTCCCAGGGAAGGCGCCTGCCCTGCAGGGGATGGCAGGGCGGTGCCTGAGCCCTTCCTCGCACAGCATTTCTGGCAGCAGCTCCCTCTCACCACTTGTCCATGTCCCTGCTGCCTGCCCATGTCCCTGCTTGGAGCTGGTTCTGTATCCCTACGTCTCTTCCCTGTCCATGGCCAGCAGACCCCATCCCACAAGCTGTGTGCTCAGACTCACTCAGATTTCCCTCCACTGCAAGAATCTGAAAGCACAGAAACAAAAAAATCCTTCCTCTTCAGATTAACCAAGCTTCAATCTTCCTCTGGAAATGCCCTTTTATAAATGTCATTGTCTACAGCATCTTCTACTCCACATTAAATGTAGAGTAAGAGTCATCCTGAGAGATTCTATCAGCCATCAGATGTGCCAGCTGTAGAAGACCGCTTTGGCAACTGCACCTACACTGCCTGCTGCCAGAGACTCACAGTGCAAAGAGCCTGCAGATCTGTCCTGCCACACGCTGTCCAGTTGTTGCACTCCTCACTGCCTCCAAGCCCTCTCTCCTTCTCTCCTCTCCCCATGCCAGCTGCGGTCACAGCCCCCAGCCCTGCTGCGCTGTGCAGAGGAGCTGCTCCTGGGCAGAGCTGTCTCTCTGCAGCACTGCCCGCTTGCCAGGAGCTCCCCTTGGGCCCAGGAGCTTGGCCCAGCTCAGCAGCACAGCACCCGACCATGGCACCACTTGCACTGTGCCATTGGGCTCCCTCGAGGTGTCCCCAAGGCCTCAGGACTGACAGCTCCTGAGGGCTACAGCGTCTCTGCTGGGGTGTGGTGTTTGAAGCAGACTGATGTCATCACCAACTGCCCTTCTCTGTACACAGGAGAGACAGATTTTACAAGTGTGATTTGTGCTATTAGAGTGTGGTTGTCAAACATGTTGTGCTTTAACCTGTCGGGAACCTAAGCAACACAGAGCTGTTAGCTCTCACCTACCACTCAATAGCTTATTTGTTGAAATATAGACAGTTTCAAAAAGACAGAAAATAAAGATATAAGAATAACAGTAACAATAATAAGAAATAATAACACATTTTATTAATATTATTATTATTAAATGTATAAAGCAAGTGATGCAGAATGCAATTGCTCATCAGCCACTGTCTGATGCCCAACCTTTCCCCAAGCAGGAGTCCCCCTGAACCTGGCCAGTCTGGACTAGGATCTTCTGTGCAGGTCCCTTGAGCTTACTTTGGTTTAGGGTAGTACAAGCTTTCAGAAGGATTAGGACTATTTTCTTCCTTTTCTCAAATACTTCTTCCACTGTGTTGCCCCACGTGATGAGGAAAACAATGTATTGGAGGTGTTCAGGAGATTCCCCATTCCAGTGCAACCTGGATCAATCCAGGGTAATTGGTAGGGCTCTGTTTCCAGCGCTGGTGCAGTTCATTCCAGGTGGACAGGACACCCCTCCAACGGCAAGCAAAGTGTGGCCTTCACATTGCTGTCAAAGGGTTGAAGAAAAATGCATTAGCAGTATTAATTGTGGCATAGCGCTTGGCTGACTTTGACTTCAGTTCATACTGAATAAAGTTCTAGCATGCCTGTCACAGAAACACTCAGTGGTGCTGGGACTTCATTTAGGCCACAGAAATCCACAGTTAGCTTCCTCTCACCATTAGAATTGGTCATATGCAATGGCCATATGGCCATATTAAAGTCTGAGTGAGTCTTGATGATCACTTCTTGGCTCTCCAGTCAATGAACCAGCTCATGCATGGGGATCAGGGAGTCTCTCTTAGTACAGTATTGCCGCAGGTGCACTGTTGTGGTAGTGATTGGCACCTGCTGCTCATTGGCGACCTGCACCTCCACAGCAGAAGGGCCCTGTGAGAGAGTGGGCAAGGTAGACATAACTGGTTGATGTCCTCCATCTCCAAGGCAGCTATGCCAAAGTCCACCAATACTCTTGTGGATCTTTGACGTACCCTCTCCTGAAGCAGTCTATGTCAAGGTTGCACAGAGCCCCCAGGTCAGTCCCAATGGGTTGCATTTGCCACTCCTTCCCAGTTAGACTCACTTCAGCCTCCAATACAGTTAATTCTTGGGATTGATGTGACAGGACATAGTCCTCAAAGTCCAATACACCCAATTGCCCCCTTCCTCCCCTCCGGCTGGAGGCAGGGCCCCTCTAGTCCTGCTCATAGTATTCATTACTCTATTTGGAGGACTGCCCACTAGAAACAGGAGCAGCAATTTTCTCAGAAGAACCACTTTTTGTGAATGTTTTTCCTTGCGCTTCATGTATCCGTGCCTCTAGGCTGGAGGTAGATTTTCCATCCCATTTTCTCATGGCTTCTCCGTGGTCACACAATTAAAACCATAGGGTTGCACGTGGTATGTACCCCCTATATCACCTTTCTTGAGTAGAGAGACACTTCCGCCTGACAGCTGAGGTATTGGTTCGTACAGGTGGGGAGGAAGATGTAGTCTCTTGTAGCTCTTGGACCTATTCAGGCAGTTTCTCCATATATGAGGTACAGGGCCATAGGGAAGAAGCGAGACTTTCTTCATACTGACAGAGTTGGATAACAAATTCATCCACTGTGTGTTTCTCATGGTATTTCCACCTCATTACTGCCAATGAGCTGGCATATGATGATGGTGCACTCCATACAAACTTCTGCCACATGGATCATGTGCACTTGACTTCATCTGGATCTGTGGACAGCTGTTTGTTGTCCACCTTCAGCATGGGTAATTTCCTCAGGTACTGGATACCTCTCTGCATAGTGGTCCACTTTCCTGATTGACGTACAGATCTGTCTTGAAGGTGTGAGATATGTTCTTCTGATTCGTGTCAGTATGGAACAGTGCTAGGGCCGCATGGTATGATGAATGTGACCTTCTGTCTTACATACCCTTGTATAACCACAAGTCTAAGACAAACAGAATGGTTAATGGATATAGTTCTTGTACCTTGCAAAGGAATGTTTTAACAATTTGTGTCGCTAGAGAGCAGTTCTGTCTGTCTCTGGGTCCTGCACTGGCAATTTAATTCTTCCACAGATGTGGTTTCTTCCCTTTCCTCCCCGTGTCCCAGTCTCCTCCTCATTACAGTCAATTTATCAAATCTTCAGAAATATTCCTCAAATCCATGAGCCTATTTGCTTTTGTTACTGATTCCGAACTCTTATTCCTAACAGTTACAGCCTTCTTGCCTTCTTTGTGGTTGATTTAGCACTGCTATAGATGTGACTGGACTGTCCCTGTGAATGGCCTGTGAGGAATGTTTTAACAACTCGTAAAGTGTCAATAGAGAGCTATTTGTATTTGTATGTTCTTTCTTTGAAGTCTCTGATGTCTGGGGGTTTCAGAACAACTGCTAATAACTAGTAACTGTTATGACTTCTGAATGGGACACTATGCAAGCCCCTGATATCTGGCCAGGCGGCCAGGAGATTAAGGAGAAGAAAGAAGCTGAAGGATGGCTAGAAGACAAAACTTGCAGGGAACACTGTGTTAGCTTTTGACATGCTGCCAAGAAGTACAAAGGGGAAGGACAAGAAAAAAAAAACTGAGAGGAAGATTACGAGCCTTCAGCATGAAAGACCCCCAGAGACCCCCAGAGGGACCAGCGGAGACTGATGCGCATGCTCCAGTAGGAGGGTTTGGATCCCGGAAGCTAATTATAATAACCTGTATTTTTTAGAAGTAGTAATGAATATATATCAGCCTAGGAGCATAAAAATCAGCTGCTTGATGTAACTGGTGTGTGTTTAGGTGGAGCAGAGACTCCCAACGCACCCAGCGCTGTTTGCTTACCTCTATTCTTTTAAAAAATTGTAAACTTTGATTATAATCCTATTTTGGGACTGAGTGATTTATAACAATTTAGGGGCTTGTCCGGGATGGCTATGGTTCCTGAATTCTGATTTGATCTAGGAGAGGCGCCCCACCATTTGGTGGCTCCTGTTTGAGTCAGGTCAGGACTAATGCCATCTTGAACCTGAATAAAGGAAAGCAATTTGATTGCCTTGGGGCAGATCTCAACTACTTAAGTAGTTGTTTAAGCTTAAACAAAACCTAAATCACATTCAGGAAACATCACAGTGGGAACATGCTGGTTTGATCAACCCAAGGATATTCAAAGCTTTGAAGAGCTAGTGTAATTAGCCTGGAGGAGAAGCAGGAGGTGAAGGAAAAAGGGAGAGTGAAGAAGTGGGGAAAAGCATCCCCCACTGCCCTGCATAGATTTACTCCCTGAGGAGAAAAGGCAAAGAGTGTAAAAGGGTGTCATTATTAACAGTTTCTAAGAGATTAAGAGATGGTTCCTGAGGTATAGAAGTGGCAATAATTTTATCCTATCAGAAGTCAGTGTTATCCAATACAGCAAAAGAGTAACCTAAACCCAGCCCCCAGAACAGTGGGATAACCAGCATGACATGGAAGACAGACAGTTAGTAATGTGCTATACAACACAATTCTGAAAACAAGCACAAGAGACCCTTGATAAAAAATAAATAAAAAAAATAAATAAATTAAAAAAAAAAAACAAACACAGCATTGTGATCAGCAACTCTTAAACTGATCTAATGCTTATAACAATTTACTTTTAAAACGCTGTGGTCAGTTCTGTCATCTTAACCTTTGTGCTCCACACTAGGCAACAAAAAGACTTGGTGTGGTTTGACCCAGCAGGCAGCTCAACACTACTACAAAGCCATTCATCCAATGGGATTGAGGAAAGAACTAGGAGAAAAAAAAAAAAAAAGAAAAAGTTCATGGTCGGAGACAAAGGCAGTTTAAGAGGACACAAAAAAAATATTATTATCACTATCATTGTCACTATCATTATAATTATTATCATTATGATTGACACCAATAGACTAATGTCATGATATTTTTGTGTGCATATCAAAAGACGGAAAAGGTGGTGATGATTAATTGGGAAATGTTGGACCTCAGCATTATGTATATGATATAGAATAAGTAGTGGATATTGTCTTAGGTTTGGCTGTGATAGAGTAATTTTATCTTCCTAGTAGCTGGTATGATTCTGTCTTTCATATTTACACAATTACAGAAGAGTTTGGGTATGAAAGGACCTTACAGAGCACATAATTCCAACCCACCTGCCATGGGCAGGGACACCTTCCACTAGACTGGGTTGCTCAAAGCCCCATCCAACCTGGCCTTGAACACCTCCAGGGATGGAGCTTCTCTGGGCAGCCTGTTCCTCACCACCCTCTGAGTAAAGAACTTATTTCTAATATCTAACCTGAATTTACCCTCTTTCCATTTAAAACCATTACCCCTAGTCCTATCACTACACTCTTTAATGAAGAGTCCCCCCCCAGCTTTCCTGTAGGCCCCTTTAGGTACTGGAAGGCCACTGTGAGGTCTCCCCAGAGCCTTCTCTTTTCCAGGCTGAACAACCCCAACTCCCTCAGCCTGTCTTCATACAAGAGGTGCTCCAGTCCATTAATCATCCTCATGGACCTCCTTTGGACTTGTTCTAATAGCTCCATGTCGATCTTATACAGGGGGCCCCAGAGCTGAACTTGTTTTTTGGCCTCACCAACAATGAGTTACAGAGGGACAATCATATCCCTTATCCTGCTGACCACAGTATTCCTGGTACAAGCCAGGATGCTGTTGGCCTTCTTGGCAACCTGAGCACACTGCTGGCTCATATTTGACTATCTACCACCATGGCCCTTATCCTCAGGCAGCTGTCCAGCTTCTCTTTTCCCTGCATGAGTGGGATTGTTGTGCCCCAAGTGCAGGACCCAACACATAGCCCTGTTGAACTTCATAGAGTTGGCCTCAGCCCATGGGTTCAGCCTATCCAGAGCCCTCTGCAGAGCCCTCCTACCCTCGAGTAGATCAGCTCTCACTCCTGACTTGGTCTTGTTTACAAACTTACTGAGGGAGCACTCGATCCCCTCATCCAGATCATTGTTGAAGAAATTGAAAAGAACTGGACCCAGTACTGAGCCCTGGAGGACACCACTAGTGACTGGCCTCCAGCTACATTTAGTTCCATTCACCATGACTCTTTGGACCCGGCCACGCAGTCAGTTTTTAAGCCAATGAAGCGTACATACATCCAGGCCTTGACCAGCCAGTTCCTCCAGGAGAATGCTGCGGGAAATGGCTTCTAAAACCTTAGTGAACTCTAGGTAGACCACATCCACAGCCTTTCCCTTGTCCACTGAGCACATCACCTTGTCACCTTGAGATCTGATTTGTCAAGCAGGGCCTGCTTTGATAAACCCATGTTCACTGGGCCTAATCACCTGGTTGTCCTGTTGTGTGATGGTACTCAAGATAATCTGTTCCATGAGTCTCCCCAGCTCTGAGGTCAGACTGACAGGCCTGTAGTTCCCTAGGCGGCCATCTATCTAGTTGGAGTAGCAGTTCTCTAAGCATTTCCTCATGGGTTATTAGAGCTTCATTCTGCTCAAGGTTCTTATCGACCAGCTCAGGGGCTGAGTACTAGGTGAACAACTGGTCTTGCTGTAAAACACTGAGGTAAAGAATGCACTAAGTACCTCAGCCTTTTCATCATCTCTTTTAATTCTATTTTCCCACATCCAGTAAAAGAAGAAGATTCTCCTTAATTCTCTCTTTTTTTCCTTTGTATTTAGAAAGAAAGAAAGAAAGAAAGAAAGGAAGGAAGGAAGGAAGGAAGAGAGAGAGAAGGAAGGAAGGAAGGAAGGAAGGAAGGAAGGAAGGAAGGAAGGAAGGAAGGAAGGAAGGAAGGAAGGAAGGAAGGAAGGAAGGAAGGAAGGAAGGAAGGAAGGAAGGAAGGAAGGAAGGAAGGAAGGAAGGAAGGAAGGAAGGAAGGAAGGAAGGAAGGAAGGAAGGAAGGAAGGAAGGAAGGAAGGAAGGAAGGAAGGAAGGAAGGAAGGAAGGAAGGAAGGAAGGAAGGAAGGAAGGAAGGAAGGAAGGAAGGAAGGAAGGAAGGAAGGAAGGAAGGAGAGATAGAGAGAAAGAGAGAGAGAAAGAGAAAGAGAGAAAGAGAGAGAGAGAGAGAGAGAGAGAGAGAGAGAGAGAGAAAGAAAGAAAGAAAGAAAGAAAGAAAGAAAGAAAGAAAGAAAGAAAGAAAGAAAGAAAGAAAGAAAGAAAGAAAGAAAGAAAGGAAGGAAGGAAGGAAGGAAGGAAGGAAGAAAGAAGGAAAGAAAGAAAAACATTTTTTATTGTCTTTAACAGTAAAAGATACATTGAGCTCCAGTTGGGCTTTGGCCCTTCTAATTTTTCCTTTGCACAGCCTAACAACATTTAGGACTCAGCTTCAGAGAAAATGACAGTATACATGAGAAGCACAGAAAAAGTGGAATTGAACAGCCTTCCATCCTCTACCCTTCTGTAAGCCTGTTCTGCAGCTCCATTCAAATAGTTACTGTTCAAACATGGTGTGACACCACCTGCAGATGGGTGTCACAGTGTGTAGCTCCTCGTTTTTGAGGGCACGGGATATTGCCCAGAGAGCTTGTGCCAAGGAGGGGTTCAAGGTCTAAAGTACCTGCCCTGTGTAAAGGGGCTTGAAGGCTTGAAGGAGTTTGGGTTTCTCTGGCTCAGTGGCATGGAGCATCCAAGCAGAGCTAAAGTAGCCTGAGACTGCCTGAAGGGTGGTTTTGGAGATGCTTTAGCTTTCCTCTGTAGGGAAAAATGGCATGAAACAGAAATAATGCCACAAAGTTGACTTCAGGATGTTGAGACTGGACATGAAGAGAAAGAAATCCCCTTCTCCTATTGCTCCAGGAAGAGCCCTGAGCAGTATGTGAAGGGAAAGGATCTCCCTTCTCAGAGGCCGGGATCAAAGCCTGGCCCTTGTGCTTGGTGAAACACATCCAGTTTTCCTACACATCAACGTCACCTTTACATTGTCTTTGTCTACTTGTCCTGACTGTCTCCGGTGTTCTGCTCTAACGAGCTCCAAGGGAGCCTGTGTCAGCGCTGGCCCTCGGGGGACACTCCAGGAAACTTGGACTGACTTGGACTGACTTGGACTTCTTGAGAGACTTCTTCAATTTGCTCTTTGTGCCTGAGGTTCGTGGTGTCATCACCAAAGCCCCTGGAGGGGTGATTACAATGACTTGGGCTGGGCCTGTGCTGCTGAGCTTGGCCAGGCTACTTGGCGTAACGGGAGCTCTTGGCAAGAGGGCCCTGGTGCAGAGAGACAGCTCTACCCAGGAGCAGCTCCTCTGCACAGCGCAGCAGGGCTGGAGACTCTGACCGCAGGTGGCGCAGGGAGAGGAGAGAGGGAGAGAGGGCTTGGAGGCAGTTGGGAGTGGATTGGGAGGATGCTGAGAGCTGACTGCAGGAGGAATCTGCACAGCCCTTGACAAGGTAAGTCTCTGGCTGCAGGGCCATGAGGCTGCAGGTCCTGGAAGGGTGTCCTGCTGGGTCTTGTTTCTGGGAGGGCGGTGAGTGATGCGGTAGGCTTTGAGACTCCTGGTGCAAGGTGAGGAGGTCTGGCAGAAGCCCCTTGGAGTGCCCTAAGGCACTTGGAGTGCCCCCAGTCATCCCAGAACACTCGGCCCTGGCTGGCCATGCTGGGCTCTCTGTCAGCTGCCCCGTAGCTCCTGCAGTCATGGAGGTGCCCCTTGGCAGGGCCCTGTTGGTGGCAGGGTGCTGCAGGGCAGCGCTGAGCACAGCTGCATGGAATGGGGTCCATGGGCATGGGCAGGGGGAAAGAAGAGGTGGGCGCAGAGCAGCAGCTCCCGGAAGGGACAGCTGCAGGCAGCAGAGAGAGGGGCAGGTGACCAGAAGGAGCTGTTGCCAGAAATGCCATGGCAGGGGGCATTTGGGCACCTTGTGGCCATGCCCTGCAGTGCAGACACCTTCCCCTGGAGCAGCCCCTCCCTGGCCTCCTCTCCCCCAGCACTACAGGGGTAACTAGTAAAAAATAAAGCAAATAAAATCCTGCCTTGCTTTACGCAGTGGTCGGAGATGTTTGCAACAGCACTGCAAATCTCAATGACCTGAGAGGTGGACTGAACTTGAGTTTCTCCTATGTTCCTTTTTCCCACGTGTTGCACAGCAGGAAGGACTCCTCTAAAGCCTGAAGCAGCTCCCAGTGCCTCCCTCAGCCAACACCAGCTGCACCTCAAGGAAGAGAGCTGCAGAAGAGTTCTTGTGCTAAGAGAGAGGCTCAGTTTGGGGGTGCTATAAGACTTGCATTAGGTTTTCCTCAGAGAAGTCTGTTCTAACTTTGCTTTGCCTTCTTCTCTTCAGCAGACAGCCTTGTCAAAGTCAGAGAATGCCCAACAGCAGCTCTGTGAGTGAGTTCCTCCTGCTGCCATTCGCAGACACACGCAAGCTGCAGCTCCTGCACTTCGGGCTCTTCCTGGGCATCTACCTGGCTGCCCTGCTGGGCAACGGCCTCATCCTCACCGCTGTAGCGTGTGACAACCGCCTCCAAACCCCCATGTACTTCTTCCTCCTCAACCTTGCTCTCCTCGACCCGGGCTCCATCTCTACCACTGTCCTTAAAGCCACGGCCAATTCCCTGTGGGACATCAGGACCATTTCCTATAAAGGATGTGCTGCACAAGTCCTCTTTTTCTTATTCCTTTTTGGTGCAGAATTTTATCTTCTCACCATCATGGCCTATGACCGCAACGTTGCCATCTGCAAACCCCTGCACTATGGGAGCCTCCTGGGCAGCAGAGATTGTGCCCAGATGGCAGCAGCTGCCTGGGGCAGTGGGGTTCTCAATGCTGTGCTGCACACGGCCAATACATTTTCCCTGCCCCTCTGCCAAGGTAATGCCCTGGACCAGTTCTTCTGTGAAATCCCCCAGATCCTCAAGCTCTCCTGCTCAGATGCCTACCTCAGGGAAGTTTGGACACTTCTGTTTAGTATTTCCTTAGCATTAGTTTGTTTTGTCTTCATTGTGCTGTCCTATGTGCAGATCTTCAAGGCTGTGCTGAGGATGCCCTCTGAGCAAGGCCAGCACAAAGCCTTTTCCACGTGCCTCCCTCACCTGGCTGTGGTCTCCCTGTTTCTCAGCACTGTCATGTTTGCCTACCAGAAACCCCTCTCACTCTCCTCCCCAACTCTAAATCTCGTGGTGTCATTTCTGTACTCAGTGGTGCCTCCACCACTGTAGATGAGTGAACCCCCTCATCTACAGCATGAGGAACCAGGTGCTCAAGGATGCAGTCTGGAAATTCTTGCAATACATGCTTCTTCAAATCAATAATGTGTTTTAAAGATCCTACTTTATTTCTGAAACGGAGGAAAATCTTTTGTTTTCTTTAATACTCCTTTGTTTTCTCTTATTGCAGTTTTCTTCCATTTGTTCCATTGCTTTGTATAAGCTTATTCTTAGCCTCCTACCTGTTATATTTTTCTTTACTTTGAGACAATCATCATCTGGAGCTATGATTGGGCCTCTTCTATAGATACAGATAAAAAAGAAGCCATGAGAACTTCATTGGTCTCAGCTCCTGTTTGTTTCCACCTGCTCTAGAGCTGGGGGAGCAGCCCCAGCATGCAGGAGGGGTCAGGGCCCAGAGCCCAGCTGCCACATGGTGGAGTGTTGTGGTTTAACCCGGTCAGCAGCTAAACACCACATAGCCGTTGGCTTACTCTCCCTCCTCCTTCTCTGGCATGGGGGGAGGAACAGGAAAGCGAAGCCTCTGGACTGAGATAAAGACAGGTTATTAAGACAGGAAAAAAAATAGTAAGAATAACAGTGTTACTACTAGTAATGTGTACAAAAAAAGTGATGCACAATCCAATTGCTTACCACCCACTGAACAATACCCAGCCTAGCCCCAAGCAGCTGGTCCCCCCACCCTGGCTAGCCACCCCTATATATTGTTTAACATGATGTCAGATGGGATGGAATACCCCTTTGCCAGTTTGGGTCAGCTGTCCTGGGTCTGTCCCTTCACAGGTCCTGCTGCACCCTCAGCCTGTCCACTGGCAGGACAGAATGAGAAGCTAAAACGTCCTTGGCTTGGTGTAAGCACTGCTCTGCAACAATTAAAACATCAGCATGTTATCAGCACTCTTCTCATCCTAAGCCAAAATCACAGAATCACAGAATCACAGAATTTCTAGGTTGGAAGAGACCTCAAGATCATCGAGTCCAACCTCTGACCTAACGCTAACAGTCCCCACTAAACCATATCCCTAAGCTCTACATCTAAACGTCTTTTAAAGACTTCCAGGGATGGTGACTCCACCACCTCCCTGGGCAGCCTGTTCCAGTGTCTAACAACCCTTTCAGTAAAGAAGTTCTTCCTAACATCTAACCTAAAACTCCCCTGGTGCAACTTAAGTCCATTCCCCCTCGTCCTGTCACCAGGCACGTGGGAGAACAGGCCAACCCCCACCTCTCTACAGCCTCCTTTAAGGTATCTGTAGAGAGCAATAAAGTCACCCTTGAGCCTCCTCTTCTCCAGGCTGAACAAGCCCAGCTCCTTCAGCTGCTCCTCGCAGGACTTGTTCTCCAGGTCCCTCACCAGCTTCGTCGCCCTTCTCTGGACCCACTCAAGCACCTTACAGAATCACAGAATCACAGAATTTCTAGGTTGGAAGAGACCTCAAGATCATCGAGTCCAACCTCTAACCTAACACGAACAGTCCCCACTAAACCATATCCCTAAGCTCGACATCTAAACGTCTTTTGAAGACTTCCAGGGATGGTGACTCCACCACTTCCCTGGGCAGCCTGTTCCAGTGTCTAACAACCCTTTCAGTAAAGAAGCTCTTCCTAACATCTAACCTAAAACTCCCCTGGCGCAACTTTAGCCCATTCCCCCTCGTCCTGTCACCAGGCACGTGGGAGAACAGGCCAACCCCCACCTCACTACAGCCTCCTTTAAGGTATCTGTAAAGAGCGATAAGGTCGCTCCTGAGCCTTCTCTTCTCCAGGCTGAACAAGCCCAGCTCCCTCAGCCACTCCTCATAGGACTTGTTCTCCAGGCCCCTCACCAGCTTTGTCACCCTTCTCTGGACCCGCTCAAGCACCTCGATGTCCTTCTTGTAGCGAGGGGCCCAAAACTGAACACAGTACTCGAGGTGCGGCCTCACCAGAGCCGAATACAGGGGGACAATCACCTCCCTAGCCCTGCTGGTCACACTGTTTCTGATAAAAGCCAGAATGCCGTTGGCCTTCTTGGCCACCTGAGCACACTGCTGGCTCATATTCAGCCGACTGTCCACCATCACTCCCAGGTCCTTCTCCGCCTGGCAGCTCTCCAACCACTCATCTCCCAGCCTGTAGCTCTGCTTGGGGTTGTTGCGCCCTAGGTGCAGGACCCGGCACTTGGCCTTGTTGAACTTCATGCAGTTGACCTCAGCCCATCGGTGCAGCCTATCCAGATCCTCCTGCAGAGCTTTCCTACCCTCGAGCAGATCGACACACGCACCTAGCTTGGTGTCATCTGCAAACTTACTGAGGGTGCACTCAATGCCCTCGTCCAGATCATTGATGAAGATGTTGAAGAGGACCGGCCCCAGCACCGAGCCCTGGGGAATGCCACTAGTGACTGGCCTCCAACTGGACTTGACTCCATTTACCACGACTCTTTGGGCCCGGCTATCCAGCCAGTTTCTAACCCAACGAAGCATGCGCCAGTCCAAGTCAAGAGCAGCCAGTTTCTTGAGGAGAATGTTGTGGGAGACGGTGTCAAAAGCCTTGCTGAAGTCAAGGTAGACCACATCCACAGCCTTTCCCTCGTCCACCCAGCGCGTCACTTTGTCATAGAAGGAGATCAGGTTCGTCAAGCAGGACCTGCCTTTCATAAACCCATGCTGACTGGGCCTGATCACCTGCTGGCCCTGCAAGTGCTGCATGATGACTCTCAAGAGGATCTGCTCCATGAGCTTCCCTGGTACTGAGGTCAAACTGACAGGCCTGTAGTTTCCTGGGTCTGCCCTCCGGCCCTTCTTGTAGATGGGCATCATGTTTGCTAGCCGCCAGTCAGCTGGGACCTCCCCCGATAGCCAGGACTGCTGATAAATGATGGGTAGGGGCTTGGCCAGCTCCTCTGCCAGTTCTCTCAGTACCCTTGGGTGGATCCCATCCTGCCCCATTGATTTGTGCAAATCTAAGTGCCGTAGCAGTTCGTCAACCAGTTCTTCGTGGATAGTGAGGGCCACATCCTGCTCCCCATCCCTTTCCACCAGCTCAGGGTAATGGGTATCCAGAGAACAACAGGTGTTGCTGCTAAAGACTGAGGCAAAGAAGACATTGAGCACCTCCGCCTTTTCCTCATCTCTTGTAACTAAGTTTCCCCCTGCATCCACCCTACCAGTTACTAGGGGGAAAATTAACTCTGTCCTAACTGAAACCAGGACAAAGAGAGAGCCCTGGTGGCCCTTGGGCTGTCCCTCACTGCCTGCTGGGCTCTGCCTCTCTGCTGCCTTTGGGTCAGCCTAGTTTTCTCTAGTACTCCTTTGTTTTCTCTTATTGCGATTTTCTTCCATTTCTTGCTTTGATCTACATAAGCTTATTCTTAGCCTCCACCTGTTATTTTGTTCTTTACTTTGAGACAATCATCATCTGGAGCTATGATCAGGTCTCTTCTATAGATACAGATAAAAGGAAGCCACGAGAACTTCATTGGTCTCAGCTCCCATTTGTTTCCACCTGCTCTGGAGCTGGGGGAGCAGCCCCAGCATGCAGGAGGGGTCAGGGCCCAGAGCCCAGCTGCCACATGGTGGAGTGTTGTGGTTTAACGCAGTCGGCAGCTAAACACCTCAAAGCCTTTCGCTCACCCTTCCCCCTCCCTCTCTGTGAAGGAGGGGCGAAATGGGAAAGTGGAGCCTGTGGGTTGAGATAAAGACAGGTTATTAAGACAGGAAAATAATAATTATAATAGCAATAATAATAGTGCTATTACTAGTAATGTGTACAAAACAAGTGATGCATAATGCAATTGCTCACCACCTGCTGATTGATGCCCAGCCTAACCCCGAGCAGCCCACCCCCCACCCCCTCTAGCCACCCCTATATATTGTTTAGCATGACGTCAGATGGGATGGAATACCCCTTTTGCTAGTTTGGGTCAGCTGTCCAGGGTCTGTCCCTTCACAGCTCCTGCTGCACCCCCAGCATGCCCACTGGCAGGACAGAGTGAGAAGCTGGGACGTCCTTGGCTTGGTGTAAGCACTGCTCTGCAACAATTAAAACATCAACATGATATCAGCACTCTTCTCATCCTAAGCCAAAACATAGCACCCTACCAGCTACTAGGAGGAAAATTAACTCTGTCCTAACTGAAACCAGGACAAGGAGCGAGTCCTGGTGGCCCTTGGGCTGTCCTTCACTGCCCGCTGGGCTCTGCCTCTCTGCTCCCTTTGGGTAAGGGCTGCTACTTCCCTGGAGCCATGACTGCAGCAGAAGAAGGCCTTTTCACTGCTGCTCTCATTTCACTTCCACAGTCCCCACTCTTTCCTTGCCAATTTTGTTAGCCCACAGATCTCGTGTACCCAGGTGACAGTCTTTTGCCTGTGGCAGTCCTGTGATTGTAGGCAGCAGAAGGGAATGTGCCAGTGACAGAGCTGGCCTTCCTGCTAGCACCACAGTAAAAAAAGGGCTGCTTAGGGCAAACCCAGAAGCCTGGACACCTCTTCCAGTGCTGCTGTCAGGAGCAGAGCCTAGGGGTTGTTCCCTGCTCTTTGTTTTCTGGGCAAGTTCATGGAATGAAGGACACCGGCTTAAAGTCCCAGGGTGGTCTGACAGCAACCAAGTCCTGCACCATTTATGGTGGCATTTGCCCAATTAGACAACAACCGGTTTTGGACTCATCTACATAGCACTGTACCCCCTGCAGTAGGGCCGATGGCCGATGTCTGCCTGGAGAGGAATCTGGAGCTGCCAGGAGATGTCAGGGGAACTCAGGGACAGTGTGTTCCATGTGCAGTGACTAGAACCGCATCTGAATGGCCATCAAAAGAAGGGTCTGGTAAAGTTGAATCTGAGGACTCCATGGGCTATGGGGGCTCTGCAATGCCATGAGAAGAAGTGAACTGCCAGCAGGCAAAGGCCCATAAGATGCAGAGTAATTGAGGACACCCTCTTTGGAGATTCATGGGCAAGGTCTGGTGCAGCACTTGCCTGCCCTTTGTGACCTTAGAGACAACCCATAATGCTGCAAGTACTGCCCTGTGCTGCTGAGACACTAGGGCAGATGGAAAGGGGCTCAGCAGCAGAGATCCCCATGGAGTTGGGTCTACTGACCACCCGGAGAAAAACAGGCAGGGCAGAATCCACTGGGGGTCCTCAGGAACCACAGACCCCTGGCTGTGCACAGCAGCACCACTCAGGGTCCTCCATTTCCTGAGCCGTGGCTGGCCCCAGCCCGGCAGGGAGCTCAGCATGGCCCTTGCAGCCCCCTGCCCTGGGCCTGCCTCTCCCCTTGGCCTCAGCCCCGGCCTTGTCTCTGCTGGCAGGAGGGCTCTTGGCATGTGCTCCCTGGCCTCCCCTCACCTCCAGACAGCTGCTGCCCACTCAGGCTGCTTTCACAAATGTGTCCTCACAAGCAGCACCACCCCTTGAGCTGCTTCTCCTGGCCTCCCCCACCCCACTGCCTTGACTCCTTGTCTCTGCTGGGCTCCACTTTCCACACCCAAATGTGTCCCTTGGCTGTCAGCTCCCTCTCTTCTTCCCCACAGGATGGTATATATGGGGTGGGACGTATTACTGTTACGTGTGGAAGTGTTACTGTAATCCGCATTGGTGATAGCACAAAAAGAAAGTTCCTTTATCAGTGACCTATATCCTTCTTCAGGTGAATTTTCAGGATCTATATTCATCGCAGGAGAAGAAATACTGATGGTCACCTGTACTTGCATCGTCATCGCTTTGTCCATCATGGTGTACTCCCTCATCTTCCAGGCACTTCCACCCATCCTGAATAAACAATCCCTGTTGAATGTCCCCTTTCCAGCTGCCTGTCTGGACCTATGCACTTCCCATGGTTCTCCTACTTCTTCCTCCCCTTATTCTTTGATCATTCAGACTGCTCTCACTGACCCAGTTGCTACTTTGAGATGCATTGAGTTCAAGCTTGCCCATCGATTAGCGGTCTGCCTAATTGTTTCTGTTGTAAGCTCCTCATCATTTATCATTGAATTAACATCATATGGAATAACAGTAATCTTAATACCTATAAATTCCTGTCAATGAGTATAAAATACTTAATTTACAGTCACGGTTTTGGGAAGGTAAACCTGACTGGAGACATACAAGATGAGAAGCTTGTTTTGCTGTTTGGAAAATTGCTCCTTGTTTATTCCTGCCTGTTTTATAATAAGGAAGAACCTTTCTGTGTGCAGCCAGGTCTCTAAGGAAAGTAGGTGGGAGCTGGTGCAAAGGGGCTCTAACATCCAGCTGCAGACTTCAGTGCAGAAGTGTGGTGTAAGGAAAAGTGATGCAAGCGCCAGGTGGCCAGTGAGAGAAGTGTCAGGGTTGGGGTGGTGAGGAGCAAGGTTGCCCATGCAGACCTCAAGAGTCTGCTTTTCCTCCCTATGGACGTCTCCATTGGAGACGCCCTGGATTAATATCAACTGAAGAAAGATGCTCAAAACTGAAATGCAACAAAATTCATCCTTTAAAATTAGAAGAGATATTTATTAGGTGATTTTGAAATCTTCCTCCTTAACTACAGCATGAAAGCTCTCCAAGTAGCTGTTCAAGTCTTGAGGACATGAATAACACTATGGAAGACATATGTTTTTTTTAGGTGCTTCTGCATTTTAATTAATTCCATGGTGGATTTTGGTGCCTAGTCTGTGAACATCAGGTACTGAGAGGAGAATGATGCAATTGCTTGAGCAAGTAAAGTCAGAAGGAAAAGTTGAAGTGACTTGGAGTATTAATGGGCCCCACTGAGGGCTGTTACCAGGAGATTCTCCTCAGGGACTTGTTTCGGCAGATAATTGGAGGCCATGATTACAGATACGCAAAGCACTGTGCTGAGAAAAGTCTGGGTTTGTTTTGGTCAGACAAAAGCAGAAAGGCCAAGGCATGACCCCAGCCTGGAGGAGAGATTCTGCACCCCCATGTCTCACTCTGGGCTCTTGTTGGAGTCTGTGGGGTAGGGGGTGATTCCCATAATATTATGTGAAGGACAATGGTATGACACCTCCCAGCATTTGCACACAGTTGAATGGAGAATACATGGTCCCAATGCCATGAGTATAACTTGTCCCCTCATAAGCCATGGCTGCGGGGACAAAGATGTCAGTGCTGCTGAAGCCTTTCATTCTTGTCAGAGCCCTCTGCCTTCTCCTCTGCAGGCTTTCCTATGCTGTCCTACTCCTCTCTGAAAGCTGCAGACAGCCACTTCTCTTCCCCACCTTGCTCTCACTCTGCTATTCCCATGATTTCACTGATGCCTCTCCACTCTCACCAGGTGTTCCTTCAAACACAAGGGCATGGGCTGATCCAAAATCGCTCTGGGTGACCTCTGGACCCACAACACCAGTTCCAGTGCCTCGCCTCCAAGCCAAGAACTTCATCTGAATATCTAATCTAAATCTACCCTCTTTCAGTTTAAAAGCATTCCCCTTGTCCTATAACTGCACACTCTGAGAACAAATCTCTCCCCTGCTTTTCTGTTGGCCCCCTTTAAGTAGTGGATGGATTCTATGAGGTCTCCTCAGAGCCTTCTCTTCTCCAGGCTGAACAACCCCAATTCCTCAGCCTGTTTTAATAAGTGAGGTGCTCTAGCCCCGTGATCATCTTTGCGGTCCTCATATGGTCTTACTCTAATAGCTTCATGTCAGTCTTATACTGGGAGCCCCAGAGCTGAACACAGTACTCCAGGTGGGGTCTTGGGAGAGCAGAGTAGAGGGGGAGAATCACTTCACCCATTCTCCTCCCAGCCTGTATTTGCCTTGACCCAGATGATGGTTGGACCAGATGATCACAGAATCACAGAATCATTTAGGTTGGAAGAGACCTCCAAGATCAACGAGTCCTACCTCCGACCTAACACTGACAAGTCCTCCACTAAACCATATCACTAAGCTCTACCTCTGAACGACCTTTCAAGACCTACAGGAATGGTGACTCAACCACTTCCCTGGGCAGCCCATCCCAATGCCTAACAACCCTTTTGGTAAAGTTCTTCCTAATATCCAACCTAAACTGGCACTTCAAATGTCACTCAGATGTCACTCTGCCATCTCCAATATCACCTACTGTCTGCATCCGAACAGCTCCCTCCTGCCTCTGCCTGCATTCAAAGTAATCCAATTGCAATGAGACAAGCAGCTTACATGCTGCCTGGTTTGTGCCCACCTGAACCGAGGCAAAAAGAATCCCAGCTCCTGTGGGCTTCTGTAAGGCATGGGACAGGCAGCTAAGCCCCTTTCTAGCCTCTGAACTGCAAACAAAGTATGAGATGCCTGGTTTCACTCAGCTGAAACCCTTCCATAAGCAGGGGGAGGGAGATCCTTGGGTGGGTGTTCTGCCAAAACCAGGACATGGAAAAGTGATCCAGTTGGCCTTAGTTATCTGAGAGAAGAGGCCCAAACCCTCCTCATCACAACCTCACTTCTGAAAGTTGTAGATTGCAATGAGGTTTCCCCTGAGCCTCCTCTTCTGCAGACTAAACAACCCCAGCTCCCTCAGCTTCTCGTCATAGGACTTATGCTCCAGACCCCTCACCAGTTTTGTTGACCTTCTCTGGACATGCTCCAGCACATCGATGTCTGACGTGTAGTGAGGGGCCCAAAACTGAACACAGTACTCCAGGTGTGGCTTCACCAGAGCTGAGTACAGGGGGATGATCACCTCGCTGCTCCCGCTGGCTACACTATTTCTAACACAGGCCAGGATACCATTGGCCTTCTTCCCACCTGGGCACACTGCCGGCTCATGTTCAGCCAAACATCGATCATCACTCCCACGTCCCTTTCCTCTTCACAGCCACTCTGTCCCAGGCCTATAGCATTGCATGGGGTTGTTGTGGCCAAAGTGCAGGATCTGGTGCTTAGCCTTGTTAAGCCCCATCCCATTAGCCTCAGCCCAGCCTATTCCAATCCCTCTGAAGGACCACCTTAGCCTCAGGCAGATCAACATTACCTCCCAACTTGGTGTCGTCTGCAAACTTACTGAGGGTACATTCAACCCCTCATCTAGGTCATCAATAAAGGTATTAAACAAGATAGGCCTCAGTACCAACCCCTGGGTAACGCCACTTGTAACGGGACGCCAACTGGGGTTAACTCCATTAACCACAACCCGCTGGACATGGCCCTCCAGACAGTTCTTCACCCAGAGAAGACTATACACAGCCAGGAGCGATGACCCAAAGGGATTAAATAGATGCTCCAATAGGTGTTCCAGCCCACCTCCCACTACCAAAAGCACCTCCCAGCCTGCAGCAGAGGAGCCTGCTGGGGAAGAGCTAGAGGGCTGTGGGGACACACCAGCAGGAGCTGGTGCCAAGTCCTGCCCAAGGGTCCAAGACGTCTCCACGTTCACCTCTTGCAACTGAAGTATCTCTGCCCATGGGTGTTGGGCAGGCATCCTTAGGCTCCGTGGGGGCCCAAGGCAGCAGAAGGTGGGCACTGCAAGGGAGTGTCTCATGGGGCTTCCCAGAGATCCACTTTGTCTGGAAACTGCCTGTGGCTGGCAGGACGGAAATGTCTCTGTCAGTATGAATAGTGTCAAGGGACCAGGGGCTCTGTCAGCCCCAAAGCCAGACCCCGATCCTGCTGGCTCTAAGATGTGCCCCTTCCCAACTGCTGCATCTTTGAGGTCTTCTCCCCTCCATCCGCCTCAGGGAGACACCCTGACACCTGGGCAGGGAAGACTGAAAGAGGGTTTTAATATGAGGAAATACCAACACACAGCATAAAAACAGGGGAATACCAAGAGGGGAAATACCCATGTGTGTCTGCTGACTGCTGGAAAAGGGAGACCATTCCCTGGCACTCACGGCTCTCCCAGTGGCACTGAGCTCTCCTCCCTCCCGGCTGCACCCAGCTGCTCAGCAGGGCTGGGCTCTGCTGGCCTGGGGCTCTGGAACTCTTGTGCACGGGGCTCTGGTGTCACATCCTCAGTGTCCTCATGGGGACATGCCAGAGACACCTCTTCAACATCGTCATAGCCCGTGGTCCCCAGGAAAGGTGATGAGGTGTCTCCATCAGCTCCAGGTACCCCAGCACTTCCCCAGGAGTGCAGGCTTCCCCCTGTAAGCATCAAGGCAGGCTTCTGTGTTTGAGCCTGTGGGGTGCCCCTCGGGGCTGTTTATCACCTTCCTCATCCTCACCAGCCTGAGACACTCAGCCCATTCTCACAGCCCCCACAAAATATCCCGGGACAGGTTCTCCATGGATGGTCAGGCTTTCAATATGCCATGGATTCTCCTAGGCCTGGGGTTGGCACCTAGGAAGTGGCAGTGCTGCATTGCCCTCTCACCTGTGGCTGCATCCCTGAGCCCAGCTCCTTCCTCTGGTGTCCTGGGCATTTCCCAGTCCCCCTGCCCAGGGACCGGATCCTCCCCAGGGTCAGAAACCTCCCCAGCATCATCATAGCCATCTGATGGGTAACCTCCGGGCAGGACAGGGACATCTGAAAGGAGATGGAAGGTGGTGGCAATGAGAAGAGATGTCCTGCAGAGCAGAGGATGGGAGGGTGTGTGGGGACATGGGGCTGACATGCTGCTGGTGTCAGGGTCACAGCAGAGCCTTCACGCTTCCAGCTCTGTTGATAACACTCGGTGGCACTGCTGTCCGTCTGGTCTGTCTGCAGGGAGGAGACATGGAGCCCTTCCTCCCCCCCCCCCCCCTTATCCCTGGGTGTGGCCCCAGACCATCCTCCTGCTCACGTGCCTAGGGTAGGGCTGCAGCTGGGTCAGGGACCCCTCTGAAAAGGAGGCTGCAGAGAGCTGCAGTGAGTGCTGTGGGATGAGCCCTGCTGCCCTGACTGGTGGTCAGCACTGCTGGGGATGGGCACCCACAGAGCTGAGGGTGCATGGGGAGGAGACCAGTTCCTTGCAAAGAGACAATTCTCAGAGGAACTCCAACAGATGCCCTGGGAAAGCCCTTCACGTAGTCCTTGGTTCAGGGAGAAGCAGAGAGGGGCTGTCCCCTCTGGGATGGGCAGAGCTGGTGTGGAGGAAGCTCCTCTGTGGGGGCCAACACCTCGATGCTCTCCCACAGACCCCATGGTCCAACCATTTCAGGGACCATGGGCAGGAGCTGCAGGACACAGCCCTGGTCTGGGACAGGGAGAATGGACACAGCAGATGTGCCCCCGCAGGTTACCTGCACCCACCTGAGAGACTGAACCTCGCCTGCTTCTCCCACGCCAGGCTGTAAGCGATCTCCTCGTACACGGCCTCAGGGAAGGGCTCCCCAGCTCTCCCGGAGCCTGGGGACAGAGGCAGGGCTGGTCTGGGAATGGGCAGAGAGGGACAGGACCCCACTGGGCTCCCCCAGCCCCATTCCCTAGGCCAGCACAGGGCTGTCCCCACAACACAGCCCCTTGGGCCAGCACAGGGCTGTCCCCACAACACAGCCCCTCTGTGTTGTGTTGGCACTGCAACCACATCCCCAGGGAGGGCAGCATTCCTATGGAGATGGTCTGGGGCAGCATCAGCCTCACATTTGGAGACAGCCCTTGTGCCCCTTTGGTCCCCAGGTCATGTCCCAGTGCAGACCCTGCACCAATTCCATCATTTCCCCTCCCCATGGAGCTGCTCCATCTCTGCCCCACAGAGCAATAGCACAGCCCGTGCCCTGTTGGGGGGTGGCTGACACAACGGTGATGGACTCCGCTGCCCCATGCTCCTCCTGCCACAGCTGCCAAGAGCACTGCCAGCAGTGCATCCTCCCCTTCTCACCCAGCCCAGCTCTCACATTTCTCTCCTCACACCAGAACTGATGCCTCAGGCTCTGGGCTCTCTCCATCTCTTTCTGCTGGTGCCCCATGGTCTGTCAGTCAGTGGGGCAGCACATGGGGCAGGAGGCAGCACACGGCTCTGTTTCTGTGCCCCAGGACACTAACATCCCCAGCAGCCCCAGCCCTGCCAGGAGGCATCTCCCCCCAGGACCACTGGGGAAGGACCCACCTCTGCGCCGAGCCCTGGCACTTCGCATCTTCCCAGCCAGGAGGGCCAGGAGCAGCCACACGAGGGCCCCCAGGATGATGCAGATGACGACAGGCACCAAGAGTCTCTCACTGCTGGTGGTTGGACGGCCCCGTGGGGGATCTGCAAGGGCAGGAACATGGCAGGGGCAGCATCAGACAAGGGAGAGGCTGGGGGCAGGACATGCCACTCCTGACCACAAAAGGCAGCAGGGGCTGGGGGGGACAGGGCTGGGTGATGGGGCAGGTCCCACCCTTCTGGGTCCATCACAGACTTCCCCCAGCTCCCTTGATTTCCTGGGAGTCTCACAGCCCAATAAGGAGCCCCTTCCCCTGGCTGTGGGTCACAGCTTGTCCATGGATAGACCCAGCCCCAGGGGAAGGACAGCTTACCTGCTCCTGGGGGGGGTGTTGCTGTCCTGGGTGCACCTGCAGGGGAGCAGAAGGAGAGCTGGGCTGAGAGGCTGGGGCTGTGGCACCAGGCAGCCTCCCTGGCAGATGGCCCCTCTGCTTTGGCCAACATTCTCTTGTCTGCTGGGCGTAAAACCCAAAAGTCCTGGGCCATTGCACGCCCTTCCCTGAGGCTGCTGGTGGCTGGGGGAGCTGCTCTAGATTCCCCTGGCATAGGGACCAGCCTGCCAGACAGGGCCTGGGCGAATGGAGGAGAAAGATGGGAACCAGGCAGCACAATGGGGAAGGGTGGGGGCTTTCCTCTCCCAGCCCCAGGCACCTCCCCAGGCTTGGCTGCTCCAGCTTCAGGGCCAGGCTCAGTGTGCTCCCATTGGGCTTTGCCCAGGGACAAGGGACACCAGCAGTGACAGACCCAGCTCAGAGTGCAACTTGACACACAGAGCCATGTTCTGGTGTGCACTTGTTGCTTCCTGAGGTCACAGCCAGGTCCCTTAGGAGTGTCCTCATCCCAGAGGTAGGGAACAAGTTCAGTCCTTACCTGAACATATCACTCCAGCGTCCTCACTGTGATCGCAGTTTGCTTGACCCCATCCCCTGTGGGTGCAGTCAGACAGGGCAGATTCCATGCCATTACATTTAACATCATTCATCCAAATGGAACCAGATCCTGGCCCAAATTGTGCTGTCTGAAGAGCTTCAAGAGCAATCCCACAGCCCAGCTGCCTACAAACCACTGCAGCATCGAGGATGTCCCAGTAGTCATCACACACGGTCCCCCACTGACCCCGGTGTTTCACTTCCGCTCTCCCAGCACAGCGACTGCCGCCATCCGCCAGCCTCACCTCCGCAGCCCCTTCAAACACCAACACAAAAAGGGTCAGGAGAGTTTTGAGCCCCACATTGTGTGTCCGTGAGGACCCCCTCCCCAGGCAGACTCCCAGTTCCCAGGGTGGGATCCCTGTCCCCATAGGCTATCTCAGGGGCAGCGGGGGGTTCCTCCTCTCCCCATGGGCTACACTGGGCTGGGGGTACCCAGCTCTAGCCCTCCTGGGCCATTTGCTGCCCCACAGCCCTCACCACCTCCTCCCACCCCAGCGGACCCCTGCCCCCACCCATGCCCAGCCCCCAGCCCCCACACAGCCCCCAGCCCTGCATGGGGCTCCCACTCCTCCCCTTCCCAGTGTCCCCCAAACAGACCCATGCCCCTGAGCAGCTTCCATTGCCCATTGTCTGCCACAGGCACCTCCCAAACCCACTGTCTGGGTTGACGACAAGGATACCAACAGCTCACGTCCCTTCCCCATCCCTGCTGTCAGACTGGCCCCTGTGCTTGACCAGGGCCCCCAAGAAGAGAACCTCTCAGTGCAAATGCCCCTTCAGTTAATGGGACACAACCTGCCCTCCTGGAGTCAGTGTTTCCCCAGATCCCAGGGGCAGGGAACAGCACACAACCCCTCTGGGACATCCCAGACATTGGCTGTGCCCTGGAGCTCACTGAGGGCCACTCTCACTGTCTGGGACTCCTCTAGATCCAGAGGCACAGTGCTGGGGAACAAGGGGTCCCAGAAAGGTACCCAAGGACAAGGTGTCTAGAAATGAAGTCAGGCTTGGGCTGCCAAAAACATAAGAGATATGAAAATGGATTACCCCCTCCCACCCAGACAGGCACAGATTAAAGAACAGAGCTGAGAGACTGAGCACCTTCTGCCTCTCATTTCAGTGGTGCCTGAAAACAACCCCACTCCCAGAGGGATCCCAATGACCCCACTGCTGCCCACTGTCCCAAGGCTGTGGAACAGAGAAGCTGGCACTTACCTCTGCAAGGCTGCACCCAGAGGAGCAGACACAGCACCCAAGGGGACAGGAGTCCCTCTGTCCCCATCCTGAGGCTCCTGTCCTGACAGCACGGCCCTCCTGCTGGAGCTTCTGGGGACCCACGGTGAAATGGCAATGATATGATGGGAGGGCAATATATCTGTGCAGATGCTGTCCCAGCTGCAGGAGGAACCAATCGAAGCAGCAGGCACCTTTTTAGACGTTATCGGCACTTATCTCCCCTCCGACGCAGCCCAGCTCTCCAATGAACTTCTCCAGCGCTCTTCATGACCATATATGAGGGACGGCTTCACTGCGGGTCTCACGTCACTGCGGTGGGACATCATCGTGGGGTAGGGCTGGGTGTGGGGGCAGATGGCTCTGACACCCCTTGCAGCCTGCTGTGGGAGCACGGAGCATCTCCTCAGCTGTAGCATCCAAGAGCCCAAGGTGCGATTGTCCAGCTGTTCTTGTGCCATGGGATCCAGGGGACTGGTCCTGCAGCAGGGCTGTGTGAGGCTGGGAAGGGACCAGCCCCTGCCCCTGCTACAGCCCCTGCTGTGCTGGCAGCAGCAGCTGGGAAAGGCCCTTGGGCAGGGCCAGAGCCCCATGATGGGGGTGCTGGCTGTCCCGTCCCTCCCCAGGGAGCCTCCTGTGGGGTCCCGGCAGCAGCCAGAGCTGGTCCAGGGCCTGCCCTGGCAGCAGAGCTGCAGCCCAGAGCCTCAGGCGTCTCCCTGGCTCTCAGCGTGTCACCCAGGGGCCGTTATTCCCCGCGGCGGGTCGGGAGCTGGAGCCTGCCTGCCACTGCAGGTGCACAAACCGCAGCCCACGTGACATGGCGCCCGGGCAGGAAGACGGTGGTTTCCTCCTGGCCCCGTGCCCAGGCATGGCCCTGCGGTGCCTCCCAGCTTCCTCACAGCTCCAAGCATGGAAGGGTTCAGGAAATGTTGGGACAATGCTCTCAGATGTACAGTTTCATATATATGTATATGTATATAGATATATTTTTTTAATTAAATATATATATATTATATATATATATTATTATTATATATTATAATGTAATATTAAATAGAGTATTATAGATAGTATGATATATAATACAATATATAATATATTATATATTATATATTGTATATTATATAATTACATTATATAATATAATAAGTTATGTATTATATATGTTATATATTATATTATTATATAATTATATAATATATATTACATGTTTTTATTTATATTTTGTTTTTATTTTATTTAAATAATATGTATTATATTGTATTAAATATTACGTTATGAGTTTTTTAAAATATCATACATATAGTGTTTAATATATGTATATTTATAAATATAAACATATATTTTTTTATATTTTTGTTTTAAATCTTTTATAGTTTTTTAGATACATATAATTTAATTTTATTCTCATGGCTGAAGTTGGTCTCACTGATCTTCAATTATTTCCAGAGCAGGACATTTCAAAATTCGGTTCAACCCAGCTCCAGGTGATGCCATAGCATCTTCACTTGCCATGGGCCTGTTCCTGGCCTGCGTTCAGACAGCAATGACCTCACAAACACCTACACAATTCTTGGTCTGCCAGCTCCTCAATCACGAGTGGCCTCACAGGTACAATGCATGGGCCTTGCCCTGACCTATCAGCTACTTGATCACCAATGACCTCCCCTCAGACCTACATAAGCCACATGCCTCAGGCACCAGGGTCCTCCCAGCATCTATCACAGGCCATGTTTGCCGTCGGCCTGTCAGCTACTCAGGCACCACTGGCATTGCAGGAACAATCACCTGCCATTGGCCTGCTCGTGGCCTATCAGATCTTCAGCTGACAGTGACCTCATAAGCACAGATGATCTATTGGAAGATGTCAGAGTCCCTGCCCATGACAGGGGGTGGGTGCTCATGCTCAGCTGGCTGTTGACCAACATCCCCAAGGGCTTTTCTTCTGGACAGCTTTCCAGCCACTCTTCCCCAAGCCTATGCTATTGCATGGGCTTGTTATGACCCAAGTCCAGAAGCACTGTTGAATGTCATGTGATTGGACTCAGTCCATCAACCTAGCCTTTCCAGATGCCTCTGAAAAGCTTTCCTACCTGTCAACTGCCCCAACTAACTTGTTATCATCTGCAAATGTACTAAGGGTGTACTTGATCCTCTCAGTCAGATCATCCATCAAAATAGTAAACAAATCTGGACCCAGTACAGAGGCCTGGGGAATGCCACCCACGACCATCCACCAACTGGATTCATCCCTCTTCACTCAGACTCTTTGAGCATGGCCATCCAGACAGTTCTTCAGCCAGCAAACTGTACACCTGTCCAAGCCATGAGCAGACGGATGGGTTGTCTTTCTGCAGGGCTGCTGCTACTGAGTCCACACTGAGAAGATGTACCTCCTTCTATTAGGCTTTTTGGGATGCACTGTGCTCAGTCCTTTCAAACCAACTAAGCATGAATTTGGTGCTTGTGATGAGCTTGCTCAGCTCCTGTTCCAGTTACTTGCTAGCATGTATCATTGTTGTTGAGTTTGTACAGCACTGGCATTCTTGCATTCCCTTTTGTCTCTGTTTGCTTGAGTCTGCATTGTCAATGGTAGTTCAGGAATACTGGAGGGGTGGCTGCAGGGAAGCATGAAGTTGCATCTGTCATGGTGGGACCTCGGTCATGGTGGGATAGAATTCTATCCTTTGAGGGAATCCCAAAGGTAATTCCTTCTTAAAGGGTGATGCCATCCTGAGTCGTGTCCTTGCCTGTGCAGCATCTGTCAAATGGCTGATCTAAGTTTCTCCTCAGAAGAAAGTCCCTAATGGGGACTTCATGGTGGTGTTTTCATCCATCCCTACGGTGGCAGGGAGGGGTACAGAGTGGACACGGAAAGCCCACTTGTTAAACACGTGGCTCCGGGGCTGGTGCCAACGCAGAAATCTTGGGTTTTTTGACCATGGGGCACTTTACAAAGCACCCGGCCTGATGGCTGCAGACGGGTCCCTATCCTTTAGGGGAAAAAGGATCCTGGGCCAGGAGCTGGCGGGGCTCATTGAGAGGCTTTAAACTAGGTAAGAAGGGGATGGGGCTGAAGCACGGATTGTTGGGGCTGTGCCAGGG
Source organism: Anas platyrhynchos (assembly GCF_047663525.1). Classification (NCBI taxonomy): domain Eukaryota; kingdom Metazoa; phylum Chordata; class Aves; order Anseriformes; family Anatidae; genus Anas; species Anas platyrhynchos. The sequence goes on along the minus strand of NC_092619.1, from coordinate 868,252 downwards.
GGAACAATGGCAAGGCCGGGGAATAAGGTAATGGCCCAGCTGAAGTGCATCTACACCAATGCACGCAGCATGGGTAACAAACAGGAGGAGCTGGAAGCCATTGTGCAGCGGGCAGGCTACGACTTGGTTGCCATCACGGAAACGTGGTGGGACCAGTCTCATGACTGGAGTGCTGCGATGCCTGGCTATAAGCTCTTCAGAAGGGACAGGCAGCACAGAAGGGGTGGTGGTGTGGCTCTCTATATTAGAGAGTCTTTCAATGTTGTAGAACTCGAGGCTAGGAATGACAAGGTCGAGTCCCTTTGGGTTAGGATCGGCAGGGCCAACAAGGCTAGCGTCCTGGTCGGGGTCTGCTATAGACCGCCGAACCAGGATGAGGAGACGGATGAGGAGTTCTACAGGCAGCTGACAGAAGTTGCGAAATCTTCAGCGCTTGTACTCGTGTGGGACTTCAACTTCCCTGACATATCCTGGAAGCACAACACAGCCCAGACAAAGCAGTCTAGGAGGTTTCTGGAGAAAGTGGAAGATAGCTTCCTGACGCAGCTGGTTAGTGAGCCTACCAGGGGTGGTGCCCTGCTAGACCTTCTCTTCACAAACAGAGAAGGACTGGTGGAGGATGTGATTGTCGGGAGCTGTCTTGGGCAGAGTGACCACGAAATGGTGGAGTTCTCTATTCTTGGCGAGGCCAGGAAGGGGACGAGTAAAACCACTGTATTGGACTTCCAGAGGGCTGACTTTGGGCTGCTCAGGACACTAGTTGGTGGAGTCCCTTGGGAGGCGGTTCTGAAGGGCAGAGGGGTCCAGGAAGGCTGGGCGCTCTTCAAGAGAGAAATCTTAATGGCGCAGGAACGGTCTGTCCCCACGTGCCCAAAGATGAGCTGGCGGGGAAGAAGACCAGCCTGGCTCAACTGTGAGAGAACTGTGGCTTGAGCTTAGGAGGAAAAAGAGGGTTTATAATCTTTGGAAAAGTGGACAGGCCACTAGGGAGGACTATAAGGATTTTGCGAGGCAGTGCAGGGACAAAATTTGGAAGGCCAAAGCTCATCTGGACCTCAATCTGGCTACTGCCGTTAAAGATAACAAAAAATGTTTCTATAAATACATCAACACAAAAAGGAGGTCTAAGGAGAATCTCCATCCTTTACTGGATGCGGGGGGAAACTTAGTTACAAAAGCGAGGAAAAGGTGGAGGTGCTTAATGCCTTCTTTGCCTCAGTCTTTAGCGGCAATACTGGTTGTTCTCTGGATACTCAGTACCCTGATCTGGTGGAAGGGGATGGGGAGCAGGATGTGGCCCTCACCATCCACGAAGAACTGGTTGGTGACCTGCTATGGCACTTGGATGTGCACAAGTCGATGGGGCCGGGTGGGATCCACCCAAGGGTACTGAGAGAATTGGCAGAGGAGCTGGCCAAGCTCCATCATTTATCATTTATCAAGCTCCATCATTTATCATTTATCAAGCTCCATCATTTATCAGCAGTCCTGGCTATCGGGGGAGGTCCCAGTTGACTGGCGGCTAGCAAACGTGACGCCCATCTACAAGAAGGGCCAGAGGACTGACCCGGGAAACTACAGGCCTGTCAGTTTGACCTCAGTGCCAGGGAAGCTCATGGAGCAGATTCTCTTGTGAGTCATCACGCAGCACTTGCAGGGCAAGCAGGCGATCAGGCCCAGTCAGCATGGGTTTATGAAAGGCAGATCCTGCTTGACAAACCTGATCTCCTTCTATGACAAAGTGACGTGCTTATTGGATGAGGGAAAGGCTGTGGATGTGGTCTACCTTGACTTCAGCAAGGCTTTTGACACCATCTCTTACAGCATTCTCCTCAAGAGACTGGCTGCTCTTGTCTTGGACTGGCGCACTCTTCGTTGGTTTAGAAACTGGCTGGATAGCCGGGCCCAAAGAGTCGTGGTAAATGGAGTCAAGTCCAGTTGGAGGCCAGTCACTAGTGGCGGCCCCCAGGTCTCGGTGCTGGGGCCGGTCCTCTTTAATATCTTTATCAATGATCTGGACGAGGGCATTGAGTGCACCCTCAGTAAGTTTGCAGATGACACCAAGCTAGGTGCGTGTGTCGATCTCCTTGAGGGTAGAAAAGCTCTGCAGGAGGATCTGGATAGGCTGCACCGATGGGCTGAGGTCAACTGCTTGAGGTTCAACAAGGCCAAGTGCCGGGTCCTGCACCTGGGATGCAATAACCCCAAGCAGAGCTACAGGCTGGGAGATGAGTGGTTGGAGAGCTGACAGGCAGAGAAGGACCTGGGAGTGATGGTGGATAGTTGGCTGATTATGAGCCAGCAGTGTGCTCAGGTGGCCAAGAAGGTCAATGGCATCCTGGCTTGCATAAGAAACAGTGTGACCAGCAGAGCTACGGAGGTGATCGTCCCCCTGTACTCGGCTCTGGTGAGGCTGCACCTCGAGTACTGTGTTCAGTTTTGGGCCCCTCGCTACAAGAAGGACATCGAGGTGCTTGAGCGGGTCCAGAGAAGGGTGACGAAGCTGGTGAGGGGCCTGGAGAACAAGTCCTACGAGGAGCGGCTGAAGGAGCTGGGCTTGTTCAGCCTAGAGAAGAGGAGGCTCAGGGGTGACCTTATTGCTCTCTACAGTTACCTTAAAGGAGGCTGTAGAGAGGTGGGGGTTGGCCTGTTCTCCCACGTGCCTGGTGACAGGACGAGGGGGAATGGGCTTAAGTTGCACCAGGGGAGTTTTAGGTTAGATGTTAGGAAGAACTTCTTTACTGAAAGGGTTGTTACGCACTGGAACAGGCTGCCCAGGGAAGTGGTGGAGTCACCATCCGTGGAAGTCTTTAAAAGACGTTTAGATGTAGAGCTTAGGGATATGGTTTAGTGGGGACTGTTAGCGTTAGGTCAGAGGTTGGACTCGATGATCTTGAGGTCTCTTCCAACCTAGAAATTCTGTGATTCTGTGACCCCACTCCATCACTGTGAAGATAGTGGAGCCCATCCTGGAACCCATTTCCAGGCTCTGGAAGGACAAGAAAATGATCTGGAGCCGTTGGGACATCTTCAGGTAGGGGAAGCCACATTTAATCAATTTGGGCATGAAATGTCCATGACGAAATGACTGGCCTGGCAGATGAGGGCAGAGCAGTGGATATAGATCTACTCTGACTCCTTACTTACTCTGTAAGTACTCTTACTTACTCTGTAAGGTTTTGTTGTGGATTAACCTGGAAATAGCTAAGCACCACACAGCAGCTAGCTGGGTCCTCCCAGCCAGGGGGTCTGAAAGTGAGAAACCTTGTGTGCTGAGATAAAGACAGCTTAATAAATAAACCAAGAGCTCTGCATATATGCAAAGTAAAATAAAATAAAATAAAATAAAATAAAATAATAAAATAAAATAAAATAAAATTAAATTAAAAGGACTCATTATTCACTATTTGCCAGTGATGAACAAAAGTTCAGCCATTTGTAGGAAAACCATGTTTCATTAAGTGTTACCATTAGTTGCGAAGGAAGATACAATATTACCCAATATTACTCACACCATGAATAAAAGAAAAATACAGACTTTTTTAGTGTTTCTTCAATAGCTCAATACGTGCCAATCTTTTTATTTCTTTTTTATTTCAGCTCAGCATACAAGACATACCAGCTTAGTACTTAGTACTTAGTACTTAGCCCCAGAACAGGGCCACAAAATCATTCAAAGGGTTGGAGCTGGTCTGTTATGAAGAGAGGCTGGGAGAACTGGGGTTTGTCAAGATGGAAAAGAGAAGGCTCTGGGGAGACCTTACAGCAACCTTCCAGTACCTAAAGGGGGCCTACAGAAAAGCTGGGGAGGGACATTTTATCAGGGAATGTAGTGACAGGACAAGGGGTAATGGCTATAAAATGAAAAGAGAGTAGTTTTATATTAGGTATTAGACATTCACTTAGAGCTGAGCCATGTAAGCACAGCATCACAGGTTTCTATTTCTCATACTGCCCCCCATGACATGTGGTTTGAGAGCGTGCAAGAATTGTGATGAGACACAGCCAGAAAAGCTGACCCAAAGTGATCAAATTGATATTCCTCACCCTCCAGCACCCTGTGCAGCCCACCACCCCACTACCAAAAGCATACCATGCACACCAAATACATCTCCTGTGAAGAGTGGCTGAGAGAGTTGGGATTGCTTAGAATTGAGAAGACAAGACTCCACAAGGAGAAGAGAAGAGAAGAGAAGAGAAGAGAAGAGAAGAGAAGAGAAGAGAAGAGAAGAGAAGAGAAGAGAAGAGAAGAGAAGAGAAGAGAAGAGAAGAGAAGAGAAGAGAAGAGAAGAGAAGAGAAGAGAAGAGAAGAGAAGAGAAGAGAAGAGAAGAGAAGAGAAGAGAAGAGAAGAGAAGAGAAGAGAAGAGAAGAGAAGAGAAGAGAAGAGAAGAGAAGAGAAGAGAAGAGAAGAGAAGAGAAGAGAAGAGAAGAGAAGAGAAGAGAAGAGAAGAGAAGAGAAGAGAAGAGAAGAGAAGAGAAGAGAAGAGAAGAGAAGAGAAGAGAAGAGAAGAGAAGAGAAGAGAAGAGAAGAGAAGAGAGAACATCCCCCAGTGCATCTATGTGCCATTCCTACACATTCTCTGACCAGTTTGCAGGGAGAAAAGATCATCACCTGCCTCTCCACTTGCCCTTCTCAGCAAGTTGCTGAGAGCAATGAGGTTGCCCTTCAGCTTTCTTTTCTCCAGGCTAGACAACCCAAGTTTCCTCAGCCTCTCCTCATAGGACATCCTCTTTTACCAGTATTCCCTCTTTTCCCTTGGTTTCCCAACTGACAAGGTTTCTGGTCAGATAACCTTGCTGGAGGAAATATTTTCTCTCTCCCATGTTCTCACCAGTCAGTGTGACTGACCAGGTCTGGCTTCCTCACTGCGTACTTTAACACTTCTAGGTCAGGTTTTGTCCTCAGATGTGTTGTGTCCCAGGAGGCCCTCTCCCTCCCCATTCTTAACAGAACAGGGAGAGAAAAATAGGAGCAAGATGTGGAGAGACTCTACCAGGGAGTGTAGTGATCGGACAAGGGGCAGTGCTTTTAAGCTAGAAGAGAGTAGATTTAGGTCAGACCTAAAGGAGAAATTCTTCAAAGGCAGGTGGAGAGACACTGGAACAGGTTGCCCAGCGAAGTGGTGGGTGCCTCATCTGCGGTAGTGTCCAAGGTCAGGTTGGATGGGACATTGAGCAAACTGTTCTAGTGGGAGGTGACTCTGCCCATTTCACAGGGACTGGAACTAGACCTTAAGGTTCTTTCCAACCCCAAATATTCTATGATTCTCTGAGCTTGATGGGTTGTGTAGAATGTGTAGACAGAAGGATACCATTTGCTGTGAAGAAGATTGTTTCTCCTGAATATTTACAGGTTCTCAAAAGAGATGGAATAAAATTTGTTGTCCTAACTAATAACAGGACAACAAAAGGTGATTCCCACAATGAACACATACTTAGGGGAAAAGATAGCACTGGAATTAGGTGTCTCTTCCTAGTGGAGAGAAGGAAGAAAAGTGATTGCATCTGTTTGATTCAAAGTTGATTTCCCTGGAGGCCCAGGGACTTGTCAAGAGCTCCCAGTGCTCTTGACAAGAGCACTTGTCAAGTGCTCCTGGGGCCGGGCTCCTGGGCCCAAGGGGGGCTCCTGGCAAGCGGGCAGCACTGCAGAGAGACAGCTCACCCCAGGAGCAGCTCCTCTGCACAGCACAGCAGGGCTGGGGGCACTGCCTGCAGGGGACAAGGGTGGCTGAGAGAAGGGAGGGAGATGTTAAAGGCAGTGTGGAGGGGGGATGCTGAGAGCTCACTGTGGGAGAAATCTTCACAGCCCTGAACAGGGTAAGTCTCTGGCTGTAGGGAAAGGCAGCTATTGTTCCTGGTGCCATCTCCAGATTTGCTGGTAAATCCCACAGCCTGTGGGAGCTTTCAGGGGGGCTCAGAATTTGAATAAGAGGAGAAGAACAAGCTCTAGAGCAGGGATTACCTGCCTAAGCTGACAGAAGGACAGGACATGGGGTTTCGTTCATATGGGGCCAGCTGCAGGCTGTGCAGCCGGGGTGCAGGCAGGGGTGTCCAGGGCTGTGGTGCAGAGCACCTGCCTGGGTCCCTGCTGTGCCCCAGGGGCTGTGTGCCGGAGCAGGCTGCTCACAGCTCCACAGCACCCCCAAGACATGCCAAAAGGGAATCTTCAAGAGGTAGGTGACCGAAAGGGATTCTTGAGGTGAATTGTTCTGTGCTTTGAGTTTTGGTGCTTTTGGTGTTTCGTGTTTTGAGTGAGCCCTGCAGCGCGTGGGGCTGGCAATGAGCTGACCCTCCCTGCAGGACACCCCCATCCTCAGGACATCTCTCTCTTTCCCTGGGTTGTCCTGCTGGGCTGCAGGCTGCCATCCACAAAGGGCACAGCTCTCCCAAGGCAGCTTTGCTCTCTAGGAACCCGATGAAGAAGGCAGCTCAGTGCTAAGGTGGTGGAAATGCTGCTGGATGGTGTCCGTGGGCATCTGCAATGAGTCCTCTGTGTCCCTGGCTGGGAGGGGAGAGCTGAGGTCCTCCTCAGGTACACCAACACGGGGTGGAGAGTTGTCAATTCACATTTTCAGACTCGATTCCTCTGCTCTCAGCAGTGCCCAGGTTCTTCTCAGGGTGTGATCATCCTCCCATCCTCACCGAGCTGCCAGCACAGGGCACCTGAGGCTGGGACTGATGGACAGGCTGGCCGTCCACCCTAAGCACTAAGAGACAGTCCCTTCGGCTCCCAGGACCCACAAGATTTCACTTTGATCACAGCGGATTTATTTCTTAATTGATTTATTTTTCCATAAAAGAACTTGTCGTGTGTGGTGGGGCCCCTGGAATAGGTTCAACAAAACAAAATTCTCACAGCTCTGCTCTGCAGTCAGGTTAGCCAGGAGCAGCAGTGTTGAAACAACCTTTATTACTACAAGTGGGTTAATTGGGGACACCCCTGCGTTGCTATTTACCAGCTGCTGTAGGGCAGGACTTGCTCTTCTGGAGTCCAGAGCAGAGTCCTTGCTGTGCTGTCAGCCTCAGCTTTGTACAACCCAGAGCTCAAGGAAAAGGGAGCTGCACAAAGGTTTTCCTGAAAGGGCACGGGTGTGGTGGTAGGTTTGTAGGGAGTAGAGTTGCTCAGAGAAATCTACCCCGTATTTCTCCACCCTGGACAGGCTTTGTTCCCAGAGGCAGCAAATGTCCAACAACAGCTTCCCCACTGAGTTCCTCCTCCTGCCATTCGCAGACACACGCGAGCTGCAGCTCCTGCACTTTGGGCTCTTCCTGGGCATCTACCTGGCTGCCCTCCTGGGCAACGGCCTCATGCTCACAGCCATAGCCTGCGACCACCACCTCCACACCCCCATGTACTTCTTCCTCCTCAACCTCGCCCTCCTTGACCTGGGCACTATTACCACCACTGTTCCCAAAGCCATGGCCAACTCCCTGTGGGACACCAGGGCCATTTCCTATGCAGGTTGTGCCACCCAGGTCTTTATGTTTGCTCTCTTTCTCACAGCAGAGTTTTCTCTCCTCACCATCATGGCCTATGACCGCTACATCGCCATCTGCAAACCCCTGCACTACGGGACAATAATGGCCAGCAGAACTTGTGTCAACATGGTAGCAGCTGCCTGGGGCTGTACTTTTCTCTATTCTGTGCTGCACACTGCCAATACCTTTTCCCTTCCCCTCTGCCAAGGCAATGCCCTGGACCAAGTTCTTCTGTGAAATTCCCCAGATCCTCAAGCTCTCCTGCACTGATGCCTACCTCCAGGAATTTGGGCTTCTTGTGGTTAGTGCTGTTTTAGCATCTGGCTGTTTTGTTTTCCTTGTGCTGTCCTATGTGCAGATCTTCAGGGCAGTGCTGAGGATGCCCTCAGAGCAGGGCCGGCACAAAGCTTTTTCCACTTGCCTCCCTCACCTGGCCGTGGTCTCACTGTTCATAAGCACTGCCACATTTGCCTACCTGAAGCCTTCCTCCATCTCTTCCCCTTTCCTTGATCTTTTGCTGGCAGTTCTGTACTCGGTGGTGCCTCCAGCAGTGAACCCCCTCATCTACAGCATGAGGAACAAGGATCTCAAGGATGCAGTTAGTAAACTGATTTTGGGGAGGTTGTACAGTCCTCATAAAGATCCCTTCACTCTCCATTGATGAATCTCAATACATCCTCTTCCAGGCTTTTGTTTTGGTCATTCTTCTTATTATTTTATACTTTTTTTCTTTTTCTCATTATGTCTGTGTAGTGGGTTTACGTGGAAGGTTTTGGTAGCAGTACGTCACAGTTGTGGCTTCTGTGAGAAGGATCTAGAAGTTGCCCAATGTTTGGTATGGGCTCCACTGCTGACCAGAGCCGAGCCAATAAGTGATGATGTTTTGCACCTCTGTGAGCAGATTTAAGACAAGGAAAAAAAAAATGCTGCGATACACAGCAGCTGGGAGAGTGAGAGGTGTTAGGAACAGCCTTAGGCACCAAGGTCAATGAAGAAGGAGGGGGAGAGGTACTTCAGGCACTGGAGCAGAAGTCCCCTGCGGTCTGTGGTGAGGACCATGGTGAAGCAGGATGTCCCCCTGCAGCCCATGGAGTACCACGGTAGAGCAGGGTTCCACGCTGCAGCCCATGGAGGAGACCACAGTGGAGCAGGTGGACCTGCACCAACGGAGGCTGTGGCCTGTAGAAGACCCCTGCTGGAGCAGATTCCAGGCTGGACCTGTAGCCCATGGAGAGGAGCCCATGCAGGAGCAGGTGATCTGGCAGGAGCTGCTGCCCGTAGGAGAGCCAGGTTGGAGCAGTTTTCTCCCGAGTGATGGACCCTGTGGTACGGACCCATATCTGGAGCAGTTCTTGAAGAGCTTCTTCCTGTGGGAAGCCCATGCCAGATCAGTTCATCAAGGACTGCATGCCATGAGAGAGACTCCACAGCACAGGAGACGAGAGTGACCAAGAAGAAGCAGCAGAGAAGAAGCGCTGTAGACTGACCATAACCCCCATTCCCCCATTCCCCTGCCCCATTCAGGGGGAGGAGGTGGAAGAGGGTGGATGAGGGAGGGGAAGGTGCTTTGGATTTCTTTCCTTTGTTTGTCACTTCTCTAGCTTGTTAGTAATAAACAATAAATCTTACTGTCTCCCTATGTCAAGTCTGTTTTGTCCATCACAATTAGTGCATGATCTCCTTGTCCTTATCTGAACCTTTGAACCCTTTTCGTCGTATTTTCTCCACAATCCTCTTTGAGGAAGGGGAGTGAGGGAACAGTTGTGGTGGAGCTCAGCTGTTTTTGCCCTTTGCATTCCTACATAAATGTTTTTATTCCTCCCACTTCTATAAATGTATGAACGAGTTCTGTCCCATAAGGAGGCTGCATAAATGTGCATTTAACACTGTGAGTGAGTCAGTGAAAACTCTCATAGCATCTCTAAGAAAATGGAATTACCCGAGTTCACATTCTGAAGGCTGGGCTTTCCTTCCCAAACAAGTGCCAAGAAAAGGCCCAAAGCATTGCTCCCCAGAAGGGTCTGTTCCTGCTTCTGTTCAGGAGGGAATTATCATTGTCACATTGTGACCTGTCAGAGACCCAGGGCTAGATTTAAAACTCACCCATGGGTGTCTGCTCACAGCAGAGACAGCAAATGGTCATTGCATTACGTAGCCAGGGCTGTTCCCACATCTGACCTGTCCTTCAGGAGGGGAATCTGGAGCTGCCTTAAGAGACCAGGTTACCTCCAGGGACAGCAGAGCATGGTGTGGGCAGTGACTGCAGCCTCCATGAATGTGAGAGATTTCCCACTGTGTGCTCAGCCACAGGGAAAAAACTAAAGCCAGGTATTCACAGGGAACCTGTGACTCTGCAGTCTCAAAGAAAAGAGTGGCACCCTGCAGGCAGAGGGAAGGGAGCTGGGGACTGATTCATTTTCTCCTTCGTGAAGTACCTCTGCCTGGTCCAGCCCAGTGATCCTGGCTGTCTGCTTCCCACCCTGACTAGGACAGCCATGCAGATTCACCCCACAGCACCACAGCCCATTTGCTCTGCACAGCAGCACCATCAGCTTGGGTATGTACTTATGGGGAGCATGGGGACTTTGGCATAATGACCACATGGACACCAGGGTTCTTTAAGGACCAGTAACTGCTACTCCTTTATTGAAGACATAACTTCAGCTCTCCTATTGACAACATGACTTCAACTCTCTTATTGAGGACAGACTCCCTTCTTATACCATTTGCTCTACAGCAGTACTTTTCCACTATTCAGAGAGCCTCTGGGTAAGGATCAAGGGACGAACGAATAAAGGGGATGTCGTTGTGGGAGTCTATTACAGACCGCCTGGCCAGGACGATAGCGCCGATAAATTATTCTTTACAGAACTAAGAGAGGCCTCGAGATTAACTCCCCTTGTCCTTACGGGGGACTTCAACTTGCCAGATATTAACTGGGAGTGTCACACGGCTGACACGAGCAAGTCCAGGAGGTTCATGAAGCACCTAGATGATAACTTCTTGGTGCAGGTGCTAACGGAGCCAACTAGGAAAGGTGCCCTCCTAGACCTGTTGCTAAAAAACAGAGAGGGTCTGGTGGGAGATGTGGTGATTGGTGGCCGCCTCGGTCATAGCGACCATGAAGTGGTTGAGTTCAAAATTTACGGTGACAGAAGGAAAAGTGCCACCAAAACCTCATCCCTGGATATGGGGAAAGCGGACTTCAGGCTGCTCAGGGAACTAGTCAGCAAGGTCCCCTGGGAAACTGCTCTTGAAGGCCTCGATGTCAACCAGTGCTGGTCATTCTTTAAGCGATGCCTCCTAGAAGCACAAGATCAGGCAATTCCTAAATATCGCAAGTCAGGCAGGCGGGGCAGGAGGCTGGCGTGGCTGACCAGGAACATTCTAATGGAGATTAGGCGGAAACAGAGAGTGTTTCGCTACCGGAAGGAGGGTCAGGTGACATGGAAAGAATACAGGGATGCTGTTCATGTTTGTAGGGAGAAAGTTTGTGTGGCCAAAGCACACCTAGAGTTGAAGCTGGCTGTGTCTGTGAGAGAAAATAAAAAGGGTTTTTTTAGATATGTGAATGGAAAAAGGAGAACTAAAGAATACATAGGGCCGCTCCTTGATAGGGAAGGTCTCCTCACAGACAATGACATAGGCAAAGCAGAGACGCTTAACGCCTTCTTCGCCTCTGTCTTCAATGCCGATGATGGGCTTCGGGACCCAGGGTGCCCTGAGCTGGAGGACCGGGACGGTGGGGATGACAAACTCCCAACCGACCCTGAACATGTGTGGGATTTGCTACTCCACCTGGATCCCTACAAGTCCATGGGTCCGGATGGGATTCATCCCCGGGTGCTGAAGGAGCTGGCGGATGTCATCGCGAAACCTCTCTCAATTATTTTTCAACGATCCTGGGAATCTGGAGAGGTCCCGGTAGACTGGAAGCTGGCAAATGTTGTGCCAATTTTCAAGAAGGGTCAGAAAGAAGACCCTACCAATTACAGGCCTGTCAGTCTCACGTCAGTGCCTGGTAAAATCATGGAGAAGATGGTTCTCGAACGTATTGAGGCGCACCTGGGGGACAAAGCAGTCATTGGTCCCAGCCAGCATGGGTTTGTGAAGGGTAGGTCCTGCCTATCTAACCTGATTTCCTTTTATGATAAGATCACCCATATGGTGGACCAAGGGAAACCAGCTGATGTGATTTTTTTGGACTTCAGCAAGGCTTTTGACACGGTTTCTCATAGAATCCTACTGGACAAAATGTCCACCATACAGCTAAATAAAAACATCATACGATGGGTGAACAATTGGCTAACGGGCAGGGCCCAAAGGGTTATGGTAAATGGGGCTGCGTCAGGCTGGCGGGCGGTCACCAGTGGGGTACCTCAAGGCTCCATTTTAGGGCCGGTACTTTTCAATATTTTTATAAACGATCTGGATGTAGGAATAGAAGGTATTTTGAGCAAGTTTGCTGATGACACCAAACTTGGAGGAGTTGTGGACTCTGTTGAGGGTGGAAAGGCCTTGCAGAGGGATCTGGATAGGTTGGAGAGCTGGGCGATTACCAACCACATGAAGTTCAATAAGAGCAAGTGCCGGGTCCTGCACCTGGGACGGGGAAACCCTGGCTGCACATACAGACTGGGGGATGAGACGCTGGAGAGCAGCCTAGAAGAGAGGGATCTGGGGGTCGTGGTAGACAACAAGTTGAATATGAGCCAGCAGTGTGCCTTGGCAACCAGGAGGGCCAACTGTGTCCTGGAGTGCATCAAGCACGGCATCGCTAGTAGGTCAAGGGAGGTGATTGTCCCACTCTACTCTGCGCTGGTGCAGCCTCACCTCGAGTACTGTGTGCAGTTCTGGGCACCACAGTATAAAAAGGACATGAAACTGTTGGAGAGTGTCCAGAGGAGGGCTACGAAGATGGTGAAAGGCCTGGAGGGGAAGACGTACGAGGAACGGCTGAGGGCACTGGGCCTGTTCAGCCTGGAGAAGAGGAGGCTGAGGGGAGACCTCATCACAGTCTACAACTTCCTCGTAAGGGTGTGTTGAGAGGCAGGAGACCTTTTCTCCATTAACACCAGCGACAGGACCCGTGGGAACGGGGTTAAGCTGAGGCAGGGGAAGTTTAGCTTGACATCAGGAGGGGGTTCTTCACAGAGAGGGTGGTTGCACACTGGAACAGGCTCCCCAGGGAAGTGGTCACTGCACCGAGCCTGTCTGAATTTAAGAAGAGATTGGACTGTGCACTTAGTCACATGGTCTGAACTTTTGGGTAGACCTGTGCGGTGTCAAGAGTTGGACTTGATGATCCTTAAGGGTCCCTTCCAACTCAGGATATTCTATGATTCTATGATTCTATGAAATATGTCACCCTGTTGGGGGCAGCTTCCTGAAAGCCTTTTTGACCTCAGAGGCTCTGCATCCCTGCTGTTGTCCAGACAGGGGCCGGGAGAGAAGTGACCTCACAGCCAGCATCCACAGGGTCACAAGGAGGTGTTGTGCTCAGGAAGCCTCTTTCCAGCCCACCCAAGAACACCAGGTGCATGCCCGTCACAGTCCCTCAGGTACTCTGCCTGCCAACCAGCTCATGCTTCAGAAGGTCTTCTACATGTCCAGGATCACGTTTCCTCATGCAGCCTTTAGCAACTCCTTTGCATCCTAAAGGAAATGCCCACCCATGTGTGGAAAAGTGATTCAAGAACTTTATATATACTTTGGGAAAACATATATTTTTGGCAAATTCTGCAGAGAAGGAGTTGGTGTGACAGTTACAATGACTAGGATTGCTTTATTCAGATGGTATTCTAGGGGACCTTACCTGCAATGGGAAGTGAACTTTAGACTCTCTTTGTCCCACTGGAATTCATGGCTCCCTTAGGGAACAGTTTATGGCACTTGGGCTCATTCAGGTTCATCTCACCACACCCACACTGGATGCAGTCTCATATGGACAAGGGAAACATGGACTCCTGATGTAGTCATTTAGTGTCCATATCCAAAGGAAGAAACCATCTGTGTGAGCGGGGGCGAGAGCCCAGCGCTGGGAACAGTGGTTGCAAGGGGCTGCTCTTGGACCATTGGCCTGAGGCAGCATCTGCCAGGGTGTCCAGAGAACAAGGTCCAAACCCAGCCCCTGCTCTGCTGGTCCTCCCTGACTCTCCCAGGAAGACAGCCTTTCTTGCTGTGGATACAGGCCGGTGAAGTCAACAGACTTCACCAACAGACAGGAATGGAATCATCCCTCCCTGCCTAAAATATGATCCTGGGACTCCTATCTTATCTGCCTGAGTCCACAGAGAAACAAGCAAAGCCAGGAACCTCTTTCAAGTCCGTTCCTTTGAAATATCCATGACAGCATCTTTGTGAGAAAAGCTGGGCTTTCAGGCACTGCCCTGAGCAGATCCCCTTTTATACTGGAGATGCTGGTATGGAGCCAGCTGTGTTAGAGAAGAGCCCCTGGCCAGTCCCTGCCAGTGGACACAGGACTGCCCCACAGCAGCACAGTGAGCAAGCGACAAGAGCAATCAGTCCTTACAGCAACACAAGAGCTCCATAGGAGAGTGTGGGAGGTGAAACGGAGAGCTGATTTGGACAGACCAAGCCCTGGGGCTCCCTGGCAGTGCTGCTGTGCCAGGACTCTTTTCCCCTCAACCTCTGCACACAGCCAAGTGCCACCACTTTTCTCTGAGGAAGCATCTCAGGCAAGCACAACATTGCAGGAACCATCTTTTTATTTAAATAGACATTAAATATTTAATTGCCCATTAAATACACCTCTTTTATACTAAGTCTCAGAGTCACATGAGACATTCAGAAGTGAACTGGAAGGGGAAGTAAAAGGATTTTTTTATTTTGTTAAAATATATCACTACATAAATAAAGAAAAACAAAACAAAACAAAACAAAACAAAACAAAAACAAACAAAACAAAAACAAACAAAACAAAACAAACAAACAAAAAAAAGATCTTCCTTGGCCTTTAATGAGTTACATTATGAGTGATATGCAATGGACATGCAGTTATTTGCTTCTCAAAAACCTCCAGTCATCACTTTCCACACTGCATCCTTCAGCTCCTGGTTCCTCATGCTATAGATGAGGGGGTTCACTGCTGGAGGCACCACCGAGTACAGAACTGCCAGCAAAAGATTGAGGGAGGAGGAGGACACGGAGGGGGGTTTCAGGTAGGCAAATGTGGCAGTGCTTATGAACAGAGAGACCACAGCGAGGTGAGGGAGGCATGTGGAAAAGGCTTTGTGCCGTCCTTGATGGGAGGGGATCCTCAGCACAACTCTGAAGATCTGCACATAGGACAGCACAAGGAAAACAAAACAACCAAATAATAAACAGACACTAATCACAAGAAGCCCAACTTCTCTGAGGTAGGCAACTGAGCAGGAGAGCTTGAGGATCTGGGGAATTTCACAGAAGAACTGGTCCAGGGCATTGCCTTGGCAGAGGGGGAGGGAAAAGGTATTGGCAGTGTGCAGCACAGCGTAGACAAAAGTACAGCCCCAGGCAGCTGCTGCCATGTTGACACAAGTTCTGCTGGTCATTATTGTCCCATAGCGCAGGGGTTTGCAGATGGCGATGTAGCGGTCATAGGCCATGATCGTGAGTAGGTAAAATTCTGCTGTGACAAAGACAACAAAGAAAAAGACCTGGGTAGCACAGCCTGCATAGGAAATGGCTGTGGTATTCCATAGGGAGTTGGCCATGGCTTTGGGAACAGTGGTGGTAATAGTGCCCAGGTCAAGGAGGGAGAGGTTGAGGAGGAAGATGTACATGGGGGTGTGGAGGCGGTGGTCGCAGGCTATGGCAGTGAGGATGAGGCCGTTGCCCAGGAGGGCAGCAAGGTAGATGCCCAGGAAAAGCCCGAAGTGCAGGAGCTGCATCTCGCGTGTCTCTGCGAATGGCAGGAGGAGGAACTCAGTGGGGAAGCTGTTGTTGGACATTTGCTGCCTCCGGTCATGGATTCCTTTCCATGGAGGAGAAATAGAGTCACAGTAGTGAGACTTGTCTGAGCAAAACTGCTACTGTGTTTCAGAGATTCCTCCTCAACAAGATATACTGTGTCTTCCTTATGAGCTCTGTTTTATTCTCTCTGAGGTGACTCAATATCCAGGAAGATCTTCTGTGGGCTCAGTAGAAGTCACTATTGCCCTACTAGATCCGGTGAAGAGCACTGGGATGAATCTGTGGTATCCAGTGGCCAGAGGCACCCCTATTTTCAGGTTCCATGCAGGACATCCAGCAATCCCATGAGGAACACTAAAGGTGGTGTTGGTGTTCTCTGTAAGGAGAGGGGTGTGAAGAGAAATTCACAGAATCACAGAATTTCTAGGTTGGAAGAGACCTCAAGATCATCGAGTCCAACCTCTAACCTAACACTAACAGTCCCCACTAAACCATATCCCTAAGCTCTACATCTAAACGTCTTTTAAAGACTTCCAGGGATGGTGACTCCACCACCTCCCTGGGCAGCCTGTTCCAGTGAATTCTGAAAGAGCCCCAGAAAATTCTGGGGCTCTTCATCGACCTACAGTTCTCTTTCAGTGTCATGCTCTGAAAGCCTCAGTGAAGGACACAGCCTGACAACTCCGTTATCATGCCCCATGACTCTCCTTCAGGGCAGGTAAAAGAAATGAGAAACACCAGAGATTTCCTTCCCTTCCGTTAGTGCATGTTCTGGTCTTTCCTATTGTTCTCGCCTAAGGTTGCCCCTGGGGTGCTGTGGATCTCTGAGCAGTCTGAACAAGGCAGCAGCCTCTGGACACCAGCAGGACCTTGCCCTGCTCCTACCAGCCACAGCTTCAGCCCACAGCTCCCTGGGCAGCTCCTCTGCAGGCTGAGTGCTGAGCCTGGCAGGCAGCAGAGGCCCTGGCCCAGCACACTGCCCTGGGGCACAGCATGGACCCTGCTCGGCACCACAGCCCTGGGTACCCTGCCTGCAACCTGGCTTCACAGCCTGCCACCAGCCCTGTGAGAAGGAAACCTCATGTCCTGCCCCTCTGACAGCTTAGGCAGGAAATCATTGATCCAGGAAACAGCCCCATCCTCTGCACTGGAGAAGCCAGTATATAAGCCAGGAAACCTATATTACTGTAGTTTAGAGCCACAGATCCCTCGGGACTACCAGCCATGGAACTGACAACTGTAGAAGAGACCCCTAGGATACTTGCATCTGCATTGCCCTGCAGACAGAGACTTACCCTGTTCAGGGCTGTGAAGATTTCTCCCGCAGTGAGCTCTCAGCATCCCCCCTCCACACTGCCTTTAACATCTCCTTCCCTTCTCAGCTGCCCTTGTCCCCTGCAGGCAGTGCCCCCAGCCCTGCTGCTGTGCTGTGCAGAGGAGCTGCTCCTGGGCAGAGCTGTCTCTCTGCAGCGCTACCCGCTTGCCAGGAGCTCCCCTTGGGTCCAGGAGCCCAGCCCAGCTCAGCTACAGAGCTCCATCCCAAGGCCTCACTGTCCCTGCCCTCTCTTGTGTCCCTTGAGATGTCTGTCACTGGGCCTTCAGGGAACCAACTTTGAAACAGGCTGACGCAATCCCCTATGATCCCTCCGTCAGATGAGGAGTGACACTTACTTTCAGCAGTGTCATTTCTCCTATCAGGAGGAGTTGCATCAAAGAATCACCTTGTCCTCTTCCACTTTTAGGCAGAACACCCAGACTGTGACTGGCAGGAATCCCATTTTCCCAAGCTGAGGCAAGAGATCACAAGGACTCAGTTGAGACATCTCATCCTGAGTTTGTTGTCTTAAGGCTCAAATGGGGCCCAGAACTTTCAATACAAAAAGATGGGATTTCTCTTAACTTCTTCTCAAGTACAGCACCTCTGAGGTGCCAGACGTTGTATAAGATAGAATCCATTAGAATTTCAGAGACTGGAAATGTAAGTATTAGCATTTTGTCGGGGTATGCCTCCTAAAAATATTGCCTTCCTTTTTGCCTTTTCCCTGACATGGGATCTTTACCTTTAGCTAAAAAAATATATAAAACTCCCCGATAACATAACTCTCTCATCCCCCTCTAAGGGACATCCCCTCTCTGACTTCTCCTCTCCAAGCTAAACAAGCCCCGCTCTCTCAGCCTATCCTTGGATAAGAGATACTGCAGTCTCCTCATCGTCTTTGTAGCCCTCCTCTGGACTCTCTTCAGTAGTTCCATGTCCCTGTACTGGGACAGTTCCATGTTCCATGTACTGGGAGGCCCTGAACTGGACACAATACTCCAGTTGAGGCCTCACCAGGGCTGAGTAGAGGGGGACGATCACCTCTCTTGACCTGCTGGCAACACTCTTGGAAATGCACCCCAGGATACTGTTGGCCTTCTTGGCCAAGGGAACATTGCTGGTGCAAGGGAACATTGCTGACTCATGGCTAACATGCTGTCTACCAGGACTGCCTTGTCCTTCTCTGCAGAGCTGCTTTCTAACAGGTCACCGCCCAACCTCTACTGGTGCATGGGGTTATTTCTCCTAGGAGAAGGACCTTGCACTCTCCTTTCTTGAACTTAATGAGGTTCCTCACTGCCTTGCTCTACAGTCTACTGAGGTCCCTCCAAATGGCGACACAGACTTCTGGAGTATCAGCCCCTCCTCCCAGTTTTGTATCTTCAGCACATTTGCTAAGGTTGCACTCTGTTGCATTGTCTAGGATGAATAAGTTGAACAAGACTGGACCCAGTACTGATCCCCGAAGGACAGCTGGGGATGTTCAGCCTGGAGATGAGAAGGCTCCAGGGTGACCTCATTGCAAATTTTCAGTACTTAAAGAGAGCTTATTAAAAAGATGGAGGGCCTTTTTTTTTTTTTTTTTTTTTTTCTCAATCACTTAATGACAGGAGAAAGGGGAATGGTTCTAAACTAAAAGAGGGGAGATTTAGGTTATGGGTGAGGCTCACATGGGTTTCTTTGTGGAACTATTGGAGAGCGTCCAGAGAAGGACTACAGAGATGATGAAGGGCCTAAGGGGTAGACGTATGAGGAGCGGCTGAGGTCACTTGGCCTGTTCAGCCTGGAAAAGAGGAGGCTGAGGGGAGACCTCATCGTGGTCTACAGCTTCCTTACGAGGGAGAGTGGAGGGGCAGGCGCCGAATTATTTTCTTTGTTTACTATTTTATTATTTTCAGTGGTCGCCCACTGGAACAGGCTCCCCACGGACATAGTCACGGCACCAAGCCTGCTGAAGTTTAAGAAGGGTTTGGACAGTGCTCTCAGTCATATGGTCTGAATTTTTGGGTAGACTTGTGTGGTGCCAGTAGTTGAGCTCGATGATCCTTATGGGTCCCTTCCAACTCGGGATATTCTATGATTCTATGATACACCAGCCATCTGCGAAAAGGCGGCCTATCAGGCCCTTAGGCACAATACTCCAACACCCACCTGCACAGCCATGGGCCTCCTCTTGAGATCCTGAGGCACAGGTGACCTACCTCAGAAGAACATCCCCACCCATCTCCTTGAGCCCTATGACCTGGCCAGATCTATATCAGCCTCTTGGGGCCAACCTGATTTGATTACATGATCAGAGTGCAGGGATTTGGGAGTTAGGTCTTCAGGTTAGGGTCTAGGGATTAGATCTTGCTTTCCAGGTTTAGGGATTTGGCAGAGTCTTAGAGGGAGGCTTTGGTGTTCTGCTTTGGATAGCCAGTCACTGTTTAAGGTATGGGCTAGATTTTTGGTTATGGTTTTATTATCTGCTTTGTTTGGGGATGAGGGCTGCTATTAAAACTGTGAATTTAATAATAGAAATTAAAGGCCTGAGATTAGGGTGATCAATAGGTTAAGACTAATGGTAACAGGAGATGTGTTTGGAGTTTGAGTTCAAGGTAGGATTTGATGTTGGGGATTAGAGCAGTGGATTTGTTCAGGGTGAGGGATGGCATTTCGGGGAGGACTACATGTATGTCCTAAGGTTGCAAGTTAGAAATATTGCCAAACTTGAATATTTTCCAGCATCAGCACCCTTACCTGAAACCCTTTTCTCTCTTCCAAATCTTGCCTTTCTCTTAGCCACTTCAGTCTTCTCTCCACCAATCTGCCACTTTATTTTCCTGGCCTTCCCCTGGCCTCTCATACGTGTCATCCTGCCGGGGGCAGCTTTCTAATGGCCTTTATGACCCCGGAGGCTCTGCCTCCCTGCTGTTGGCCAGCCAGGGGCTGGGACAGAAGTGACCTCACAGCCAGCATCCACAGGGCTACAAGGAGCTGTTGTGCTCAGGAGGTCTCTTCCCAGCCTACATCCTCCCCCCCCAGGAGCAGTGGGTGCAGGGGATGCCCTGCACAGTCCCTCATGTTTCGCCATGTAGCATTCAGCAACACCAGTACATCCTGAAGGAAATGCCCATCTCTGTGTGGAAAAGTGAATTAAGAAATGAATTTTAGGAAAATGGTGAGAACTCTACAGAGAAGGAGTTGGTGTGAAAGTCATGATGTCTAATTTTGCTTTATTTAGCTGGTTTCCCAGGAGACCATACCTCTAAAGAGAAGGGACCTTGAGACTCTGTCTGTCCACATGATAGCAGCCTTAGGGAATAGTTTCTGGCACTTGTGTTCACTCAGGTTCATCTCACTGCACCAATACTATGGGCCGTCTCATATAGACAGGGCAAGCGTGGATTCCTGATGTAGTCATTTGGTGTCCTTCCATGTAGAAACAAACCACCTGTGTGAGCTGGGTCAAGAGCCCAGTGCTGGGAAAGGTGGTTGTGAGGGGCTGCTCTGGGACCATTGTCCTGGGGCAGCATCTGCCAGGGTGTCCAGAGAACAAGGGCCCAGCCCAGCCCCTGCTCTGCTGTTCCTCCTTGTCTTTGCCAGGAGACCAGCACAGCCCAGACCCTCCCCAGCTCTCCACACCTCCCTGTCCTCTCCCCAGACCAGCCCAGCAGAGCAGCCCAGGCTGGAATGGCCCCAAAGCAGCAAGTGGAAAAGTGGAGGGCAGTGGCAGTGTCCCTGCTGCTGACAGCTGCAAATTACCTCACCTACTCGCCTTCCCCTTGTAGAAGAGACACACAAGCCTCATTGAGTCCAACTCATTTCCAATGGCAGAGACATATTGGGGTGATTCATTCAATCTAGTCTTTGAAATTTCACCACAGGTTTAACAACTAATTCAGCAGACTGCTTTCTCCGTGCTTGCTGTTCCCTGCAGTTGCAGAGCTCTCCTTTGCCTGTTCCAGCCCAGATTTAGCACCTTACCTCTGGGTGGCTCCACCTTGGACATGCTCATGCTCTGTGGGCTCCGTGCCCTGTTGACTCCCTGGCACACACTGTCCCTGCCAATCCCCTGGGCTCTCCTGGTGACTTCCACTTCTCTCCAGAAAGACACCTGCCCGCCTTCACACCTATTGCATGCTGTGGATACAGGCAAGTGAAGTCACCATCTCTATGGTTGGCAGACACCAGCAGGCAATTCCAAAATCAGCCCTCCCTGCCTAAAAGCTGATCCTTGGTGATCAGCTGATCTTGTCGCACTGAGACCACAGAGAAACAAGCAAAGCAAGGAGCCTCCTTTGAGTCCGTTCCTTTGCAATATCCATGAAATGAGATGTGGGAGAAAAGCTGAGCCTTCAAGCACTGCCCTCAGTGCCAGATCCCCTTTTATGCTGGAGGTGCTGGTACGGAGCTGTGTTAGAGACCCTGGCCTGGGGGCAAAGGACTTCCCCACAGCTGCTCAATGAGCAAGCAACAAGAGCAATCAGAACTCACAGCAACAGAAGGGCTCTGAAGGAGAGTGTGGGAGGTGAAAGAGAGCACCTCAGAACAGACCAAACCCTTGGGTTCCCTGGTAATGCTGCTGTACCAGGACTCTTCTCCCCTCCACCTCTGCACACAGCCAAGTGCCTCTGCAGTTCCACCACAGGTGTCTGAGGAAGGATCTCAGGCAAGAAAGTCACTGCAGGGTCTTTTCTTTTATTTAAATATACAGAGAGCCTGGCTCATTGTTTCCACCAAGTTTTGGAGTCACTCAAGCAGGCATATACTGAAATGAAGGGGAGGAAAAATGTTATGTCTTTGTGCCTTTGTAGACACAATCAAAAGTAAGGCAAAACCAAACAAACAAACAAAACAGCAAGTCACACTCACAGAAAACAAACATTTGGGAATATAATGAGTAACATTGTAAGTGATATGCTGATGAAAACAGGCCATTTATTGCTTCTGACACACTCCAGTCATCACTTTCCACACTGCATCCTTGAGCTCCTGGTTCCTCATGCTGTAGATGAGGGGGTTCACTGCTGGAGGCACCACCGAGTACAGAACTGCCAGCAAAAGATTCAGGGAGGAGGAGGACATGGAGGGGGGTTTCAGGTAGGCAAATGTGCCACTGCTGATGAACAGGGAGACCACAGCCAGGTGAGGGAGGCATGTGGAAAAGGCTTTGTGCCGTCCCTGTTGTGAGGGGATCTTCAGCACAGCCCTGAAGATCTGCACATAGGACAGCACAAGGAAAACAAAACACCCCGATGCTACAGTGACACTAAGCATAAGAAGCCCAACTTCTCTGAGGTAGGCATCTGAACAGGAGAGCTTGAGGATCTGGGGAACATCACAGAAGAACTGGTCCAGGGCATTGCCTTGGCAGAGGGGGAGGGAAAATGTATTGGCAGTGTGCGACACAGCATAGACAAAAGTACTGCCCCAGGCAGCTGCTGCCATGTTGACACAAGTTCTACTGTCTATTATTGTCCTGTAGTGCAGGGGTTTGCAGATGGCAACATAGCGGTCATAGGCCATAATGGTGAGAATTGAAAACTCTGCTGAAAGGAAAAAGAAAAAGAAAAATACCTGAGCAGCACAACCTGTGTAGGAAATGGTCATTGTGTCCCACAGGGAATTGGCCATGGCTTTGGGAACAGTGGTGGTAATAGTGCCCAGGTCGAGGAGGGCGAGGTTGAGGAGGAAGAAGTACATGGGGGTGTGAAGGCGGTGGTCGCAGGCTACAGAGGTGAAGATGAGGCCGTTGCCCAGGAGGGCAGCCAGGTAGATGCCCAGGAAGAGCCCGAAGTGCAGGAGCTGCAGCTCGTGTGTGTCTGCGAATGGCAGGAGGATGAATTCTGTGGGGAAGCTGCTGTTGGACATTTGCAGCCTCAAGGCATGGATGGCTGTCAGTGGTGGAAAAGACACGGAACAAGTTAGAGAGATTTCTCTGTGCAATACCTATAGCTATATATTATGTTACATCGAGACCTCCTCAGGAGGACAAACTGCTACTTCCTTTTGAGGAACAAGTTCTCCTGCCTCTAGCTCTCGGTTTTACTTCCTAAGGGTGAAGAGGGACCAGACAGATCCTCTGTGGGCTCAGCCAGAGTCAGTACTGCCCTACAGCGTCTGCTGAAAACCACGGGGGATGGATTTCAGGTGCCCACTGGCCAGAGGTATCTCAGTATTTTAGGTGCTGAGCAGGACATCTAACAATATGTTGGGAAACAATGAAGTATGTAGGTTAAACTGTGTGGAGGAAAATTGGTAGGCTCCACACAGACCTAAAGATCTCTTTGAGTGTAATGTGCTAACAGCCTCACTGACTGACACAACCTGACAACTCCATTAGCATTTCCCTCACTGCTCTTCAGGGCAGAAAAGTGAAAGCACAGACTCTCAAGAGTACTTTCCCTGCAGGTAGTTCTGGAGTCGATCTTCCTTGTCAAGAATCATACCCAGAGATACCCTGTGGGTACTGTGAGCTGTCTGCCCCACGCACCAGCCTCTGGAGGCGGAGGGGGCTCCTTCCACCCGCAGCTTCTCCCCGCAGAACCCTGGGCAGCTCCTCGGGCAGGCTGAGCACTGAGCCCGGCAGGCAGCAGAGGCCCTGCCCCAGCACACAGCTCCTGGGGCACAGCAGGGACCCTGCTCTGCACCACAGCCCTGGCCACCCCTGTGTTGCGGTTTGACCATGCTAGGCAGCTAAACACCACAACCGCTGTCTCACTCCCCCTCCTTAGATGAGGAGGAAAAGAAGTAAAGTAAAGAAAAACTCATGGATTGAGATAAGGATAATTTAATTAAACGAACAAATGAATAATTATTAAGGAAGTACTATTATTATACTATTATAATACTATTATTATCTAAACAATTTAAAGAAAAAAAAAAAAAAGGAAAGGGGGAAAGGGAGAGGGGGAGAGGGAAAGGGAAAAAAAATAAAATAAAGGCCATGTAGAAGTGCAGAGGAAAGAAATTACTCTCTACTTCCCACAAATGAGTGATGCTTGACCATATCCTTGAAGCAGAGACTCAACACACGTAGCTGGTGTTTGGGAGGAGGACTGACATTTTCACGAGAGCCCACCCCTCCCTTATTCTTCCTTTTTCCACCTTTTATTGCTGAGTGTGACATCATATGGTATGGAATATTCCTTTGGTTGGTTTAAGTCAGCTGCCCTGGTGATGTTCCTTTTCTTGCTTTTTTTTGCCCACACCCTAAGAGTGTTTGAGAGAGTACTGATGCTGTGCCAGCACTGCTCAGCAGCAGACACAGCACTGGTGTGATAGCACTGCTGTTCTAGCTACAAGTGCAGAGCACAGCAGTGTATGGGCTGCTGCAGGGAAAGTTAACATCCCAGCCAGACCCAGTACACCCTGCTTGCACCTTGCCTGCGCAGCATGCAGCTGTAACCACAAGAAGAAACCATCATCCCCTGTCCCTGTGACAGCTTTGGCAAGGTAATCCCTGCTCTGGAGCTTCGCATCCTTCTCTTATCCAAAGAAACTCTGAGAGTCCTCCTGAAAGTTCCCATAGGTTGAGGGATTTTCCAGCAAATCTGGAGATGGCACCAGGAACAACAGATGCGTTGCCCTGCAGCCAGAGACTTACCCTGTTCAGGGCTGTGAAGATTTCTCCCGCTGTGAGCTCTCAGCATCCCCCCTCCACACTGCCTTTAACATCTGCCTCCCTTCTCTCAGCCACCCTTGTCCCCTGCAGGCAGTGTCCCCAGCCCTGCTGTGCTGTGCAGAGGAGCTGCTCCTGGGCAGAGCTGTCTCTCTGCAGTGCTGCCCGCTTGCCAGGAGCTCCCCTTGGGCCCAGGAGCCCAGGAGCCCAGCTCAGCAGCACAGGGAGCTCTTGACAAATCCCTGGGCCTCCAGGGGAATCAACTTTGAAACAAACTGAAGTGAGAGAGGGACTTAGGAGAATACAATAACTTACTAACTTTTTAGAAAAGAATTTACTGGACTGGGCTGGGGAGAGGACAGGGAGGTGTGGAGAGCTGGGGAGGCCGAGCTGGGTTGGCCTCCTGCAAGTGTCAGGGAGGACCAGCAGAGCAGGGGCTGGGCTGGGCCCTTGTCATCTAAAGGCTGAATGTGGAAACATGAGTGGATGTGTGGAAGGCCTTCTGAAGCATGAGCTGGTTGGCAGGCAGAGTATCTGAGGGATTGTGCAGGGCATCCCCTGCACACACTGCTCCTGGGTGTGCTAGAAAGAGGCCTCCTGAGCACAACAGCTCCTTGTAGTCCTGTGGATGCTGGCTGTGAGGTCACTGCTGTCTCAAAACCTGGCTGGCCAACAGCAGGGAGGCAGAGCCTCTGAGGTCATAAAGGCCTTCAGAAAACTGCCCCCAGTAGGGTGACTTCTCTGGGGAGGCCAGGGAAAAGCTGGGAGAATAAAGGTGGGAGATCTGGGGGAGGTAAGAGGGAATTGACTAAGAGAAAGGAAAGATTCTGAAGAAGAGAGAGGGGTTCAGGTAAGGCTACTGCTGCTGCAACACATAGTGGGAATAAATTCATGTTAGATCCTGACAATATTTCTAACGAGTAACCATTAATCCTAGGCCTACTCTTAAGCACTATCTCTCATCCTGAAATGAATCCTCTGTAGTAATCACCAACCTCGAACCTTACCCTGAAGACAAAGCCCATAACCACTCAGACATAACCACTTACCGTTTTTTACCCCATTGCTCACCATAATCCACAGCCCTTAATTCCTAGCATTAAATTGCTTTAACCCTAGCCCTCACCCAGGCAGAAATAAAACCATAACCAAAAATCCAGCCCCTAACCTAAACACTGAATGGGTTGACAAAGCAGAACACCAAAGCCTCAACCTAAGTCTCTGCCCAATCCCTAACCTGGAAGGCAAGGTCTAATCCCTAGACCTTAACCGGAACACCTAATCCTCAAATCCCTCGTTCTTGGACTTTAATAATGAAAGCGAAGTGTCTGGCTGTGGAGGTGACTCTGAGGTCACTTTTGCCTCTGGAGCTGATAGGCCATCAGCAGGAGCATGGCTGGGCAAGGGACTGGGAGCAGGTATGTGGCTTGGTTGTGTCTATCTGAGGAGCTAAAAAGCCTGCAGGAAGGCTATATTGCTTGGAAGATCATGGAGAGGTTCCTTTTGTCTGGTCAGTTAAATGGCCACAGGAAAGCTGATAGGTTGGGATGCCTGTGTGAAGGATGGTTTCTGGGATGTTGGAACTTCCCTTCGTCACAGAAAACTTACCCTGATCACGGTGAGAGAAAACTTGCTAGAAATTGAGGCTTGGATGATGGAGACAGGGCATGAGAGGGAAGATACATCGCTAAAAGGCTTTAGTGTCAGAGGTCACCTGGAGGGAATCTGTTCTCTGTCCATAGTTTTGTGTTTCAAGGCACAGCTGGAGAGGGTACATGAATCATCAGTGAAGGCACAGCAATGCTAAGCAAGGTAGGAAAACAAGATGCATGTTTTCAGCCTGCAGGGAAACTGGGACGGGTGTGGGACATCATAGGACAGCCAGTGGTGGAGATGGACAAGGACACTGGCAAGAGTAGACTTAGCCATTAAAAACAAGGTCTTGTCCCCTTGGCTATTGCAGGTCTCTCTGCCACCAAGGCCTAGAAGGAGACATGTTGTCCTATTAGCAATGGGGGCTCGTCACCTCTTTGCACCTCCTGACAGAGGCTAGAAGGTATCACACCATTGTCTTTCAATTGTCACTGCATACCCCACATCCCACTGTCTGAGGAAGAGCCCAGAGCCTCACATGAGGGACAGAACATCTCTGCCCAGAGCTGGCATCAGGGTTTGGTCTTTGTGCTTGATGAACCAAAGCCAGCATTCTCTCAGCCTCAGAGCCACCTCCAAAGTGCCTTGGCCAACCTGTAATCACGACCTCCTATTAACTCATCAGTCTCCATTCAGGAGCTGAAGTTGTTGGACTTTGCAGAAGCTATACTTCGGGGTTATTAAGACATAGCAAGCCCTGAGTGTCTCTTAAGGAGGTCTGGACAGGTAGGAGAAGTCTGACCCTTTATGGACAACTTTGCTCCTCACCTTCCTACCCCACTATTTCTGTCATTGTTCCACCAGGATTTGCATCACTTCTCCTGACATCAGACTTCTCCACAGAAGTCTGCAGTTGCACCTTGTAGATCCCTTGCACCAGTTCCCTCCTTAGAGAAATGGCCATGAAGGAGACCATGGTGGAGCAGGTGGACCTGCACTGAAGAAGGCTGCAGCCTGTGGAGGAACCCCACCAGAGTAGATTCTGGCCCAGAGCTGTAGCCCATGGAGAGGAGCCCATGCAGGAGCAGGTGACCTGGCAGGAGCTGCTACCCATGGGGGACCCAGGTTGGAGCAGTGTGCTCCTGAGGGATGGACCCCGTGGTACGGACCCATATCTGAAGCAGTTCTGGAAGAGTTGCTGCCTGTAGGAAGCCCACACAGGATCAGTTCGGGAAAGATGTGATCCCATGGGAGGGACCTCACGTTGGAGCAGGGGAAGAGAGTGACCAAGAAGGTCAGAAACAAAATTCTATAGACTGACCACAGACCCCCTTCCCCTGTTCCCCTGTGCTGCTTGGGAGGAGGAGGTGGAAGATGGTAGATGGGGGAAAGTGTTCTGGGCTTTCTTCACTTTGTTTCTCACCTCTTTAGCTTGCTAGTAATAGGCAATAAATTTTACAGTCTATCTCCCTACTCTGAGTCTGTTTTGCCCATCACAATAGTTTTTGAGCAGTCTCCCTGTCCTTCTCTCAACCTTTGAGCCCTTTGCATCGTATTTTCTCCCCCTTTCCTTTTGAGGAAAGGGGAGTGATAGAGTGGTTGTGTTGGAGCTCAGCTGCCCACCCAAGTAAAACCACCACAGCTTGGAAGAGGTGATCCATGAAGACCAAGCAGCTTTATCCTCTTTGGTCCCTCTTTCCTGAAGGGCTTTGTCCCATGGGACTCTACAAAGGAGATGCCCCAAGAGGCTAAAGTCTGCTTTCCTGAAGTCCAGGGTAGTGAGCCTTCTGTGCTCCCTCCTTGCTGCACTTAGCATCCTAAACTGCACCATTTCATGGTCACTGCAGCCCAGGCTGCCCTTGAGCTTCACATTCCCCACCAGCCCCTCCTTGTTGCTGAGAACGAGGTCCAGCATAGCACTTCTCTCCGCTATCAATGGTAGAAGGAAGGTATCATTAATGCATAACAGGACCTTCCAGGACTGACTGTGCCCTGCTGTGCTGTCCCTCCAGCATATACCAGGGTTGTTGGTCCCCCCTGAGGACCAGGGCTTTTGAATGTGAGGCTGCTTCTATGTGTTTATAGAGGGCCTCACCTGCTGGTCTTGCTGATCAGGTGGCCTGCAGCAGACTCCCACTATAATGTCCCCTGTCCCTACCCTCCCTTTCTCCTGACCCATCAGCTTGCTGTCAGATCCTCACTCATCTCCAGGCAGAGCTCCATGCACTCCAGCTGCTCACTCACATAGAGGCCACACTGAACTGAACCAACTGAACAAGCTCCCGTGGGTTTGTGGGGTGTGTGAGGGGAGCTTCATCACACAAGGATCATCACATGGATCAAGAGTGTCCAGCTGGGGATGAGATGCCTCATATGGATTAATGCCCCGCACAAGGGTAGCTAACACCTTCCCATCCCTGCCTGTGTGTTCTCTTTGTTATTGGCCATAAACAGAGTTTTCCAGAGGGATTGTTTGCACCTCTCAGTGACAATCAAACTCTGTTAGGACTAACCGTAATTCTGAACTCAGCCTCTCTCTGCTGTTTCAAAGGGACATTTGTTAATTATTTCAGATGACTTCATTATTTCAGTTGACTTCAAATTATGTTCTGCAAAAGTGATTGTTGCTTTGCAGGAGGTGTCAGCCCTGAAGCCCCAGGGACATCTCAAGGGAGACAAGAAGTAAAGAGGTAGCAAAGCCTAGGGCTGGAGCTCTTCTGCTGAGCTGGGCCGGGCTCCTGGGCCCAAGGGGATCTCCTGGCAAGTGGGCAAAACTGCAGAGAGACAGCTCTGCCCAGGAGCAGCTCCTCTGCACAGCGCAGCAGGGCTAGGGGCACCACCTGCAGGGGACAAGGGCACCTGAGAGAAGGGAGGGAGAGTTAAAGGCAGTGTGAAGGTGGGGGACACTGAGAGCTCACTGTGGGAGAAATCTTCACAGCCGTGAAGAGGGTAAGTCTCTGGCTGCAGTTGTTCCTGGTGCCATCTCCAAATTTGATGGAAAAACACACAGCCTATGGGATCTTTCAGGAGGACTCTCAGAGCTTCTTTGGATAAGAGGAGAAGAACAAGGTCCAGAGCAGGGCTCACCTGTGAAAACTATCAGGATAGGACTTGAGAGTTCCTTCTTGCAGGGCTGGCTGCTGGGTGTGCAGACAGGTTGTAGTCAGGGGTGGCCAGGGCTGTGGTGCAGAGCAGGGTCCCTGCTGTGCCCCAGGGGCTGTGTGCTGGGACAGGGCCTCTGCTGCCTGCCAGGCTCAGCACTCAGCCTGCCTGGGGAGCTGCCTAGGGTGCTGCGGGAAGAAGCTGTGGCTGGAAGGGGTCCCCTGGCAGGACAGGGCAGAGCGTTGCCAGATGTTGCTGCCTGGGGCAGGCTGCTCACAGCTCCACAGCACCCCCACTGCATCTTTGGGGATATTCTTGACAGTGAAAACCAAGGCAGGGACTACCTGAAGGGAAAAAACTCTCTGGAGTCTATGCTTTAACTTTTCTTCCCTGAAAGGAAGTCAGGGGAATGATAATGAAGTTCTCAGGTTTGTATTAGTAAAACAAGCTCCAAGATCATTACATTGAAAGAGATCTGTAGGTTTATGAGGAACCTCATAACTCAGCAGGACTCTCCTCCTGTCCAGAGGCTGCTCTATGAGTCAGGCTCCAGAGCACCCCGAGGGTATTTTGGAGGAGACTCTTCAGGAGGAAGATCAGAGCAAGGAATTCTTGAAGGGAAGGTGTTTGCATTCCAACTTCTCTCCTCTTGCTTTCCTGGGTGGCAGTGGGAGATGGGAATTTATTTCTACATTTTGATGAAGCCCCTGAGAGCCCAGTTCTTCTTAGCCCTTGATCAGTATGAGCCACTCCATAACCATTGAACACATGGAGGTATTCCTGAAAATTATATAGGGACAGGTGGTGTCTGCAAGACAGAGTTGAGAATTCAGCGGATGGAATGTTGTCTGTGAGCCATGGCAGGGAGGAGAAGTTGGGAGAGAGAAGCAGCTGCCATCAGGGACAGCTCAAGGAAGTAGAGACCTGGGCAGGGATGGAAGAAGGAGCTGCTGCCTGAAACACCAAGGGAGGGAGGATTCAGACACTCCCTGCCAGGCCTGCAGTGAAGGCACCTTCTCTGCAGCAACCCCCTGCTCTCCTCTGCCACACAGCACAGCCTCTGCCCTCAGGGGCTTTAAGGCATGAGCCACCTCTTCCTCAGCTGGACCTCCAGAAGAAGAGAAAAGCCTGTGTCTTGAGAGGTGATACACAACGATGAGGCTAAGAGTACCTGCCCTGCAATGTCACTTCCAAAGGTGGCATGCAAGCTTAGGAATGTGAAGGCTTCCCTGCATGCCCATCTCCCTTTCTCTGTGTAAGCAGGTTGGAGCATTGTGGTATACTTTCTAATTTGTCCACCTGTGTGGGGGTCTCTTAATCTCTTTGTCAGGGGTGCAGGTGGGTGTAAGCTTCTGTTCTGACATGGAATGCTGGGCCCTGCCCTGAGGGAATCTTTTTTGGAACAAGGTGCCCAAGTTTCATTTTAAACTGTCAGACATGCTGTCATCCAGTTGGGAGGGCTGGAGATGAGCTGACTCATTCCTCATTCAACTCATGGAAAGGTAATTTCTGTGGGAGAAGGTGTGAATTTTGCTGAGACATCTCTCTAACTTATCCCTCTTTTTTTCCTCCATGGATAGCCAACCCTGCCCTGAGAGGACAGTAAATGTCCAACAGCAGCTTCCCCACAGAGTTCCTCCTCCTGCCTTTCGCAGACACACGCGAGCTGCAGCTCCTGCACTTCGGACTCTTCCTGGGCATCTACCTGGCAGCCCTCCTGGGCAACGACCTCATCCTCACAGCCATAGCCTGCAACCACCGCCTCCACACCCTCATGTACTTCTTCCTCTTCAACCTCTCTCTCATTGACTTGGGCACTATTACCACCACTATTCCCAAAGCCATGGCCAATTCCCTGTGGGATACCACGACCATTTCCTATGCAGCCTGTGCTACCCAAGTCTTTTTCTCTATTCTCTTTGTCGCAGCAGAGTTTTATCTTCTCACCATCATGGCCTATGACCGCTACATTGCCATCTGCAAACCCCTGCACTATGGGACAATAATGGCCAACAGAACTTGTGTCAACATGGCAGTGGCTACCTGGGGCAGTACTTTTCTCTATGCTGTGCTGCACACACCCAATACATTTTCACTGCCCCTCTGCCAGGGAAATCTCCTGGACCAGTTCTTCTGTGAACTTCCCCAGATCCTCAAGCTCTCCTGCTCAGATGCGTACCTAAGAGAAGCTGGGCTTCTTGTGGTTAGTGTTGTTTTAGCATTTGGGTGTTTTGTTTTCCTTGTGCTGTCCTATGTGCCAATCTTCAGGGCTGTGCTGAGGATCCCCTCACAGCAGGGCCAGCACAAAGCCTTTTCCACATGCCTTCCTCACCTGGCTGTGGTCTCCCTGTTCATCAGCACTGGCATATTTGCCTACCTGAAGCCCCCCTCCATCTCTTCTCCATTCCTCAACCTTTTGCTGGCAGTTTTGTACTCCATGGTGCCCCCAGCTCTGAACCCCCTCATCTACAGCATGCAAAACAAGGAGCTCAAGTGTGCAGTTAGGAGACAGATTTGGGGAATGTTTTCCAGTACTTATAAAGATCCCTTCACTCTCCAATAATGAATACAAGTGCATCCCCTTCCAAGCTTGTGTTGTCTTTGTACTCATTACTATTATTATTAATTATTATTTCTTTTAGTGGAATGGGTCGTTATTACTGCTTCTGTTCCTTGCATTTGTACATAAATATTTGGATTCCCCCCACTGCTGTGAATGAACAAGCTTGTTCTGTCCCATTAGCAGGCCATATAGATGTGCATCTAACACTGTGAGTCAGTGAAGACTCTCTCATGACATCTCAGTAATAAAACGGAATTACTCCAGTGCAATGACTGAAGGCTGGGACTTCCTTCCCCCAAAAAATGTGTCAAGAATAGGCCCAAAGAATTGCTCCCCACAAGGATCTGTTCTTGCTTCAGTTCAGGAGGGAATGGCTCATATTTGCATTGTGACCTGTCAGAGACCAAGGGCTAGATTTAAGACTCACCCATGGGTATCTGCTGACAGCAGAGGCAGCAAATGGTCACTGCATTACATAGCCAGGGCTGTTCCTACATCTGAGCCATAGATGAAGTCCTTCAGAAGGGGAATCTGGAGCTGCATGCAGTGCCCAGGGTACCTCCAAGGACATGGGAGCCTGGTGTGGGCAGTGACTGCAGCCCCTCTGAAAGTGAGAGATCTCCCACCGTGAGCTCGGCCACAGGGAAAGAACTAAAGCCAGGTATTTCAGGGAACCTGTGACTCCGCAATCTCAGGGAAGAGAGTGGGCACCCAGCAGGCAGAGGGAAGGGAAGGTGGGGAGTGATTCAATTCCCCCTTCGTGAAGTAGCTTTGTCTGAAGTACCTCTGTACAGCCTGTTTGTTCTGCATAGCAGTGCCAACAGCTTGGGGACCACATGTGGGGAGTGTGGGGATGGCCATTCCCGACTACCCAAGGGGAGCTAATCTTTGAAATTTGACCAGCTCCATCCTCCTGCAGGCGTCAGTGTCTGTAATGGTGGAACAGCTACTGTGGATCAGCACTGGGTCATGGGCTCAGACATTTCAATACCCAGCTGCAGAAAGCACTGACTAACCTGATCTACCTGTGAACCTATCACTGCTCAGTAAGATGATGGTAGTGAACACCTCCAGAGGTCCCTTCTGACTCAGGGAAGAAAGGGCTAGACTGTGGAGTTAGAGTGCATGATAATGCTGTGTTTTGAGGCCTCACTGCTGATTGTAATTCCTGCTCCTCAAGGTTCCACAGTGAGTGGTGTCATTCTCAAAATGAGTCTCTACCCTTGGGAACCTGGAGTACAGCTGGTACAATGATACTACAGAAAAGTTCTCAGAGACATTGCAAGACATTCCAGAATGACTGAATCACAAATTGGTTGGAGTTGGAAAAAGTCTGTGGGACACCAGGACCATCTCCTACTCAGGATGTGTTGCCCAGGTCTTCTTCTTTCTGTTCATGAGTGGAGGAGAGTCTTCTCACCCTCATGGCCTATGACCGCTATGTTGCCATCTGCAAGCCTCTGCACTATGGGAGCCTCCTGGGCAGCAGAGCTTATGTCCAGATGGCAGCAGCTGCCTGGGGCAGTGGCTTTCTCAATGCCATGGTGCACACTGCCAGTACGTTTGGAAAGGCCTTGCAGAGGGATCTGGATAGGTTGGAGAGCTGGGCGATCACCAACCGCATGAAGTTCAATAAGAGCAAGCACCGGGTCCTGCACCTGGGACGAGGAAACCCTGGCTGCACGTACAGACTGGGCGATGAGACGCTGGAGAGCAGCCTAGAAGAGAGGGATCTGGGGGTCGTGGTAGACAGCAAGTTGAATATGAGCCAGCAGTGTGCCCTGTCAGCCAGGAGGGCCAACCGTGTCCTGGGGTGCATCAAGCACGGCATCGCTAGTAGGTCAAGGGAGGTGATTGTCCCACTCTACTCTGCGCTGGTGCGGCCTCACCTCGAGTACTGTGTGCAGTTCTGGGCACCACAGTATAAAAAGGACATGAAACTGTTGGAGAGTGTCCAGAGGAGGGCTACGAAGATGGTGAAAGGCCTGGAGGGGAAGACGTACGAGGAACAGCTGAGGGCACTGGGCCTGTTCAGCCTGGAGAAGAGGAGGCTGAGGGGAGACCTCATCGCAGTCTACAACTTCCTCGTAAGGGGGTGTCGAGACGCAGGAGACCTTTTCTCCATTAACACCAGTGACAGGACCCACGGGAATGGGGTTAAGCTGAGGCAGGGGAAATTTAGGCTTGACATCAGGAGGGGTTCTTCACAGAGAGGGTGGTTGCACACTGGAACAGGCTCCCCAGGGAAGTGGTCACTGCACCGAGCCTGTCTGAATTTAAGAAGAGATTGGACTGTGCACTTAGTCACATGGTCTGAACTTTTGGGTAGACCTGTGTGGTGTCAAGAGTTGGACTTGATGATCCTTATGGATCCCTTCCAACTCAGGATATTCTATGATTCTATGATTCTACCTGGATGTCTATGAGGCTTTTGAAATGATCTCTCACAACTTTTTCGCTACTGAACTGGAGGAATATGGGCTTGATGGATTGACTGTTAGATGGAGAAAAGAATTAGCTAGATGGCCTCATCCAAAGAGTTGATATTCCTTGTGAGTCTATGGGCAGAGGTCCTGCCCCTCATGGCATAGTCAGACAGCAGAAACAGAGCTCCTGGAAGAGAACTGCAGTTCTCTGCAGTGCCCCCCTTGGGCAGTGGGGAATGGATGTCCCTGTGCTCCCCACAAGTTGTCCCCAAGCTGTTGGTGCTGCCTTGCAGAGCAAATGGGCTGTGGTGCTGTGGGGTGAATCGGCATGGCTGTGCTAGTCAAGGTGGGAAGCAGACTCAGCCAGGTCCAGATCACTGATCTGGACCCTGTGAATTCCAGGTTCCTTGTGAATACCTGGCTTTAGTTCCTTCCCTGTGGCTGAGCCCACAGTGGGAGATCTCTCACTTTCAGAGGGGCTGCAGTCAGTGCTCATGCCATGCTCCGCTGTCCCTGGAGGTACCCTGGGCTCTGCAGGAAGCTCTAGATTCCCCTCCTGAAGGACATCATCTACAGGTCAGACAAGGGAACAGCCCTGGCTATGTAACGCAGTGACCATTTGCTGTCTCTGCTGTGAGCAGACACCCATGGGTGAGTCTTAAACCTAGCCCTTGGTCTCTGACAGGTCACAATGTGACAATGAGCCATTCCCTCCGGAACAGAAGCAGGAACAGACTTTTGTAGGGAGCAATTATTTGGGCCTATTCTTGACACTTGTTAGGCAAAGAAATCCCAGCCTTCAGGCATTTCATTGTGGTAATTCCATTTTATTACAGAGGTGCTAGAAGAGAATATTGCTTAACTCACAGGGTTAGATGCACATTTATACAGCCTCCATATGGGACAGAACAGGTTCATTCATTCACTGCACTGACGAGAATCCTGGTATTTATGCAGGAACACAAGAAACCCAGGTAGCAAAAATGACAATGAGAAAAAAAATATATATATATAGCCACCTGTTAAAGAGAACCAAAATATAAGTCTGAAAGTTGATGTACTGGCAT
Organism: Anas platyrhynchos; assembly: GCF_047663525.1. Lineage (NCBI taxonomy): Eukaryota > Metazoa > Chordata > Aves > Anseriformes > Anatidae > Anas > Anas platyrhynchos. Next base: position 833,186 of record NC_092619.1, on the reverse strand, counting down.
TCATGATTGGAGAGCGAAGGGATCTTTATGAGTATTGAAAAACATCCCCCAAATCAGTTTCCTAACAGCATCCTTCAGCTCCTTGTTCCTCATGCTGTAGATGAGGGGGTTCACTGCTGGAGGCACCACTGAGTACAGAACTGCCAGCAAAAGATTCAGGGATGAGGAAGAGATGGAGCGGGGCTTCAGGTAGGCAAACATGACAGTGCTGATGAACAGGGAGACCACAGCCAGGTGAGGGAGGCATGTGGAAAAGGCCTTGTGCTGGCCCTGCTCTGAGGGCATCCTCAGAACAGTCCTGAAGATCTGCACGTAGGACAGCACAAGGAAAACAAAACATCCAATACCTGAACAGAAGCAAAACATTATGAACCCAAGTTCTCTGAGGTAGGCATCTGAACAGGAGAGCTTAAGGATCTGGGGAAGTTCACAGAAGAACTGGTCCAGGGCATTACCTTGGCAGAATGAAAGGGAAAATGTATTGGCAGTGTGCACCAAAGCACTGAGAACACCAGCACCCCAGACAACTACTGCCATGTTGACACAAGTTCTGCTGGCCATTATGGTCATATAGTGCAGGGGCTGGCAGATGGCAACGTAGCGGTCATAGGCCATGACAGTGAGAAGGTAAAACTCTGCTGTGACAAAGACAACAAACATAAAGACTTGGGTAGCACATCCCAAGTAGGAAACGTCCTTGGTGTCCCAGAGGGAGTTGGCCATGGCTTTGGGAACAGTGGTGGTAATAGTGCCCAGGTCAAGGAGGGCGAGGTTGAGGAGGAAGAAGTACATGGGGGTGTGGAGGCGGTGGTCGCAGGCTATGGTGGTGAGGATAAGGCCGTTGCCCAGGAGGGCAGCCAGGTAGATGCCCAGGAAGAGCGTGAAGTGCAGGAGCTGCAGCTCGCGTGTGTCTGCGAATGGCAGGAGGAGGAACTCTGTTGGGAAGCTGCTGTTGGACATTTGCTACCTCTGGCCATGTGGACCTGTAGATGGAGGAAGAGACAGAGACAAGTTAGAGAGACTTCTCTGAGCCTCATTCACACAAATCACCATTCCCTGAGCTGAATGAGGAATGAATCCACTCATCCTCCAACCCTTCCAACTGAATGACAGTGTGCCTGACTGTTTCAAACGGACCTTGGGCACCTTGTTCACAAGAAGACACCCTCAGGACAGGGCCCCAGCAGTCAATGTCAGAACAGAAGCTTACACCCACCTGCACCCCAGACAACGAGTATAGGAGAATCACAGACAAGTGAACAAATAAGAAAGAATACAACAATGCTCCAATCTGCTGACAAAGGAAAATGTAGATGGGCATGCAGGGAAGCCTTCACATTACCAAGCTTGCATGCCACCTATGGAAGTGACACTGCAGGGCAGGTACTCTTAGCCTTCTTGTTGTCTATCACCTTGCAGGACACAGGCTCCTCTCCTCTTCTGGATGTCCAGCTGAGGAGAAGGTGGCTCAATCATAAAGAGCAGGGAGTTGCTGCAGAGAAAGTGCCTGCACTGCAGACCTGGCAGGGACCTTGGTGTTTTGGGCAGCAGCTCCCTCTCCCTCCCTGCCTTGGTCTCTGCTGCCTGGAGCTGTCCCTGCTGGCAGCTCCTTCCCTGTCCCCACATCTCCTCCCTGCCATTGATCCCAGACTCTGTCCCACCCATTTTGTGCTCAGTTCTGCCCTGCAGACACCTCCTGTCCCAGGGCACTTTTCAGGGACAACTACCCATATTGTGTGGCTAAGGAACAGGTCTGACCTAACAGGAGGTAACTAGAACTGGTGACTCAGTGACTTCATAATATTGTAAAAATAAATTCCCATCTCATACTGCCATCCAGCAAAGCAAGAGGAGAAATCACAAAGCACATAATCATTCTCTTCAAGTATTCCTTGCTCTGGTGTCTCAGTTGAAGATTCCCCTCTGGCATGGACTGGAGGTGCTGTGGAGCTCTGGGCAGCAGCAGGAACCTGCCCTGCCCTGTCCTGCTGGGGGGGTTCCTAACACCCACAAATTCTCACTGCTGTGCCCTGGGAAGTTCCCAGGGCATGCTGAGTGCTGAGCATGGCAGGCAGCAGAGGCCCTGCCCTGACACACAGCCCCTGGGGCACATCAGGGACCCTGCTCTGCACCACAGACCTGGGCTCCCCTGCCTGCACCCTGCCTGCACAGCCTGCAGCTGGCCCCGTGAGAAGGAACCCTCATATCCTGTCCCTCTGACATCTGTGTCTGGTAAACCCTGCTCTGAACCATGTCATTCATACAGTAGAGATAGTAGAAAGTCCTCCTGAAAGATCCCATAGGATGTGGGATGTGCCAGCAAATCTGGAGATGGCACCAGGAACAACAGCTGTGTTGCCCTGCAGCCAGAGACTTACCCTGTTCAGGGCTGTGAAGATTTCTCCCGCAGTGAGCTCTCAGCATCCCCCCTCCACACTGCCTTTAACATCTCCCTCCCTTCTCTCAGCCGCCCTTGTCCCCTGCAGGCAGTGCCCCCAGCCCTGCTGCTGTGCTGTGCAGAAGAGCTGCTCCTGGGCAGAGCTGTTTCTTTGCAGTGCTGCCCACTTGCCAGGAGCTCCCCTTAGGCCCAGGAGCCCAGCTCATCAGCACAGGGAGCTCTTGACAAGTCCCTGGGCCTCCAAGTTAATCAACTTTGATACTGACTGAAGCAATTACTGGAGTTTGTTCCCTCCGCTGGGAAGGAAACTTATTTCCAGTGCTATCATTTCTCATACAGAAAACTATTAGGTCCAAGTCCATATAGAAAACTAAACGTCCAAACTATTAGGACCTTTCCATATCCTGTTTTTAGGCAGGGCACCCACACAAGGACAGGGAGGGATCTGCCTTCCCCCTGCTGAGGGAAGTGTTCCATCTGAATCAAGCAAGGCATATCCTTTTTTGTTTGCAGTCCAGAGGCTAGAGGGAGGTTAGATGCCTCTCTCATGACTCGTGGAATTCCACAGGAGTTTCCTCGTGCAGTAGTTTAGATGGGCGCACACCAGACATCTGCATGTCAGCTGCGTGTCTCAGCTCCCAGCACACTGAATGGAGATGGAGGGCAGGAAGGATCTGTTCAGATGCAGATCCCTGGTAACATTGGAGGTGCCAGAGTGACATCGAGTGACATTTGTAGTGTCAGATTTCTCTGGGTCATAAACAGAGGTGATATGAGGAAACTGCTATCAGCTGTAGCCCAATGGCAAAGAAGTAAAGGTAGGATCTATTGAACCTCTAAAGACTTTATTGCTCCCAAATCCATTTAGATATGAAATGAAGATGTGAAATATGCCAATATAAGTATGTTTGGGAGATACAATATCTCCATTTAAGTTAATGGGAGGACATGCATTTTTGGAAATATCTATATACATTTATATTTGCATAGAGGGAGTGTCCTCATCTTGCTGGGACATGTCCCAGACCTATGAAAAAAATCATGAGATCTTCTAGACAATCTACAAAATTCTGAAAATGAAGACTTCTTACACACCGAGAAGAACAACAACACAACATGTTTTTATTTATTTCACAGAATTACTGAATGGTTGAAGGGCCCTCCAGCGATCATCTATTCCAACGCCCCTGCTCCAGCAGGCTCACCTACAGCATGTTACACAGGATCACATCCAGGTGGATTTTGAGTATCTCCAAATAAGGAGACTCCACAGCCTCCTCGGGCAGTCTGTTCTCATGCTCTCTCACCTGAACTGTAAAGAAGTTCTTCCTCATATGACAATGAAATCTCCTGTCATTCAATTTACACCCATTACCCCTTGTCCTATCACTCACCACCACTGAGAAGAGCTTGGCCCCATCCACTTTACCTTGTCCCATCAAGTATTTCTAAAGGTTGATAAGATCCCTTCTCAATCTCCTCTTCTCTAGGCTAAACTGACCAAGCTAAATTTACACTTTCCTCACAGGACAGATGCTTCAATACCTTAATCATCTTTGTGGTTCTACACTGGACCCTGTCTAGAAGTTCTATATTCCTCTTGTACTGGGGAGCCCAGAACTGGACACAATACTCCACTTGTGGCCTCAACAGGGTTGAGAAGAGGGGGAGGATCACCTTCCACCTCCCTCGACCTGCTGTCCACACTCCTCTTGATGCAAGCTAGGACCTCATTGGCCTTCTTGGCCACAAGGGCACATTGCTGGCTCACGGTTAACTTCTCCACCATGACTCCTATGTCCCTCTCCACAAAGCTGCACTCCACCAGGTCAGCCCCCGACCTGTACTGGTGCCTGAGGTTGTTCCTCCCCAGGTGTAGGACCCCACACTAGCTCCTGTTGAACCTCAGTGAGGTTCCTCTCTGCCCAGCTCTCCAGCCTGTCCAGGTCTCTCTGAGTGGCCGCACAGGCCTCTGATGTGCCAGCCACTTTGACAAGCTTTGTATTGCCCACCAACTTGCTGAGGGTGCACTCTGCCTGTTCATCTAGGTCACTAATTAATAAGTTGAATAGCACTGGACCCAGTACTGACCCCTGGGGGCACTGTTGAGCACAACACAGAGCTCTGCCATTCAGCCAGTTCTCGATCCACCCCACTGTGTGCTCATGGATCCCACAATCCAAGAGCTTGCCCAGGAGGATGTTATGGAATACAGTGTCTAAAGTCTTGCTGAAGTCAAGGTAGACAACATCCACTGCTCTCCCCTCATCCTGCCAGCCATTAGTCTCAATGTAGAAGGCTATCAGGTTGGTCAAACAGAACTTCCCCTTTATGAATTCATGTTGACTGCTTCTGATCACCTTCTTTTCCTCCATGTGCTTATCCAAGACCTTTTGAAGATGATAGAGAGAGGCTTAGCAATAATGTTTGACAGTTCCTCAGCACCCTCGGTTGCATCCCATTGGGGCCCATAGATTTCTGGGTGTCCAACTTGCCTAAATAACCTCTAACCCAATCCCCTTCAACTTGGGGAAAGTCTTCTACCCTCCAGGTTTTCCCTTTTGTTTCCAGGCTCAGTAGTGCTTGGGTTCCAGCCTTAGCAGTGAAGACCAAAGCAATGAAGGCATTCAGTAACTCTGCCTTCTGTGTATCCACCAGCACCAAGGTACCCACCTCCTTTAGCTGAGCACTCACATTTCCCTCAGTCTTCCTTTTGCTGCTGATGTATTTGAAGAATCCATTCTTGTTATCCTTGATGTCTGTCGTTAAATTTCATTCTAACTGGGCCTTGGCCTTCCTCATTGCACCCCTGCATTCTCTGACAATGTTCCTAAATTCCACCCAAGTCGTCTGTTCCTTCTTCCACATCATGTACGCTTTCTTCTCCTGTTTTTTTTCCCAAGAGCTCCTTGCCCATCCATGCAGGTCTCCTGCCCCCCCTTGCTTTTCTTTCTTGTAAGGATGCACCAACCCTGAGCTTGGAGGAAGTGGTGCTTGAATATCAGCCAGCTCTCCTGGACCCTCTTTCCCTCTCAGGCCCCGGCCCAGGGGATTCTTCCAATTAGGTCCCTGAAGAGGTCAAAGTTGACTCTCTTGAAATCCAGGCTTGCAGTCCTTCTTTTGCCCTGATCCCTCCTCACAGGATCTTGAACTCCAACATCTCATAATCACTGCAGCCAAGTCTGCCCTCAACCTTCGTGTTTCCAATTAGACTATCTCTTTTTGTTAGCACCAGGTCCAACAGCACCCTTCTCCTTGTTTGCTTACTTTCTTCCTGCATCAAGAAGTTATCTGCAGTGGTCTGTAGCAACCACCTGGACCATTTGTTCTGAACCGTGTTGTTTCCCCAGCAAATATCTGGGTGGATAAAGTCCCCCATAAGAAGCAGGGCCTGAGAACATAAGGCAACTTGCAGCTGCCTGTAGAAGGCCTCATCCACTTCCTTTTCCTGATCCAGTGGCCTGTAATAAACACCCACCACATCATCACCCCAGTTGGCCTGCCCTTTAATCCTCACCCATAGGCTCTAGACTTGCACTTTGTCCCCTCCTAGGCAGGGCTGCATAGATTAAGTTGCTCACTCACAAAAAGAGCAACTACACCATCTTACCTTCCTGGCCTGCCCTTATTAAAATCACAGAGCTGTCCATGGCCACATTCTGGTCATGGGAGATGTCCCGCAATCTCTCAGTCACTGCAGCGGGATCATAACCCTGCAACCGCACTGCACACACACCTCCAGTTCCCCTTATTTCCCATGCTGTGTGCACTTACACAGATATATTTGAGTTGGGCTCCCAATGCATCTGCCTTTCTGGATGGGGCAACTTTAACTCGTCCATGTGGGCGTACAGTAGCTCTCCTGTTAAGCTCTGTTCTCTCTCTAAGCTCTGGGCATCCTTTGTCAGCTCTAACGTTCAGCTGGGGTGAGTGAGATGGCATGTCATTCTTTACCTTATCCCCAGCATCTCGAATGATCTCCCTCCTCCATCAACACAAACTGGAGTCAAAGGCAGCCTACTGCTATGCCACGATTGATATCCCTAAAGCATTTTTCTCAATTCCTTTGCCAGCAGCATGCAGGACACAGTTTGCTTTAATTTGGAGTGGCGTCCAGTTCACCTGGAATCAACTGCCCCAGGGATGGAAACACAGCCCTATCATTTGCCATGGACTGATTCAGACTGCCCTGGAGCAGGGGAAAGCTCCTGAACACCAGCAGTATGTTGATAGCACTCTAACAGCAGAAATCACACTTGTAAAATCTGTCTCTCCCATGTTCAGCAAAGAGCAATCAGTGATGACTTCAGTCTGCTTCAAGCACCACACCCCATCAGAGACTCTGCTGCCTTCAGGAGCTGTCAGCCCTGAGGCCCTGGGGACACCTTGAGGGAGCCCAATGGCACAGTGCAAGTGATGCCATGGTCGGATGCTGTGCTGCTGAGCTGGGCCAAGATCCTGGGCCCGAGGAGAGCTCCTGGCAAGCGGGCAGCACTGCAGAGAGACAGCTCTGCCCAGGAGCAGCTCCTCTGCACAGTGCAGCAGGGCTGGGGGCTCGGACTGCAGGTGACACAGGGAGAGGAGAGAAGGAGAGAGGGCTTGGAGCCAGTGAGGAGCGCAACAACAGAGGGCAGTGTGTGGCAGGACAGATCTGCAGGCTCTTGGCACTGTGAGTCTCTGGCAGCAGAACAATGCAGATGCAGTTCCCAACGAGGTTGTCTACAGCTGGTACATCTTATGGCTGATAGCATCTCTCAGGATGGTTTTCTCTGTTTCTCCAGTGAGGAGCAGAAGGTGCTCTAGAGAACAATATTTATAATGGGGTCTTTCCAGTGGAAGACTGGGGCTTGGCTTACTTGAAAGGAAAGGCTTTTCTGGATTCTGCGCATTCAGATTCCTGCAGTGGAGGGGAATGTGAGTGAATCTGAGCACACAGCTTGTGAGATGGGGTCTGCAGGACATGGACAGGGAGGAAACGTGGACCCAGCTCCCAGCAGGGACATGTGCAGGCAGTGAGAGGGAGCTGCTGCCAGAAATGCTGTGTGAGGGAGGGCTCAGGCACCTCCCTGCCATCCCCTGCAGGGCAGGTGCCTTCCCTGGGCCACCCCCTGCTCTCCTGTCCCACCAGCACAGCCTCTGCCCTCAAGCCCCTGGTGTCTCCAGCAGGAGCTGACTCCTCTTCAGGCAGAGCTGCAGCAGAGAAGGGTCTGCTGAGTGTCTGTCTGTCCCTCCCTGGCCTTGCCTCCCCTGGCAGCAGCACGCTGGCATTCCTGCTGGCTTCTCCACCTGGCCGTGATGCTGCTGTTCTTCTTTCCAGGCTGGTAGGGGATGGGGCTTTCAGACGCACATGGAGTGAGCCCTCGGTGTGCTTGGCTGGTTAGGGGGTACAGGGACAGGGTCTGGAGATATGCCCTTTGAACCTGGATTCCTTTATTCCCAGCATTGTCATGGTTTTGTAGGCACTGGAACAGGCACCACAGGGAAGTGCTCACAGGCTGACAGAATTCAACAAACATTTGGACAACCCCCTCAGGCATATGGACAGATTCTTGGGTGTTCATGTACCAATTCAGGGGTGGGATTTGGTTATCCATGTGGGTCCTTTCCATGTCAGGATATTCATTCTATGCCTATATGATCCTCTGAGTGCAATTGTCTTGCACCACAAAATGTCAAATGAGGCACAGGTCAAATGAGACCAGTCTTGTCTGTTCTATCTGAAGGACATTGCACTGAAGGCACCATCCCCTTGAGTCTGAGGATCCACAAGGTTTCACTTGAACTGCCCGGGATTTATGCCTTAGAAAAAGTCCTCAGGAGTGGGGAGGGCAGCTAGACAGAAAACAAGAAATAAATCCCCACAGCCCTGCCGTGCAGTTGGGTGAATTATCAGTAACAATAAGGAAATACAAAATAACAATACAAACAACACAAAAGTTCTTTATCATGAGGTAATTGAATCTGAGATTACCCCATGTTCCTCTTTACCTCTGGCTATGGGGCAGGACTTATTCCTGCATTGCCCACAGCAGAGTCCCCTGCTCCCAGGGACACCCTCAGGCAGCATCAAGAAGAGCATATGAAAGTGACCTGCTAAACATCTGTCTGAAAGGGGAAAATTGATTTCAGGGGGGTTATATGAAAAATGGAACAAGTTTTTCTCTGGTATGTCTTAGGTATTAAAGCTTTTTATTTATTTATTTAATTTAATTTAATATTTTATTATTTTTAATTTATTAATAATTTTTTCATGCTTGGAAAGCCTCCATGTCCAACATCAGCTCAGCGAGTGAGTTTCTCCTACTGCCATTCGCAGACACACGCGAGCTGCAGCTCCTGCACTTCGGGCTCTTCCTGGGCATCTACCTGGCTGCCCTCCTGGGCAACGGCCTCATCCTCACAGCCATAGCCTGCAATCACCGCCTCCACACCCCCATGAACTTCTTCCTCCTCAACCTCGCCCTCCTTGACCTGGGCACTATTACCACCACTGTTCCCAAAGCCATGGCCAATTCCCTGTGGGACACCAGGGCCATCTCCTATGAAGGATGTGCTGCACAGGTCTTCTTTTTATTCTTCTTGCTTGGAGCAGAGTATTCCCTCCTCACTGTCATGGCCTATGACCGCTACATTGCCATCTGCAAGCCCCTGCACTACGGGAGCCTCCTGGGCAGCAGAGCTTGTGCCCAGATGGCAGCAGCTGCCTGGGGCAGTGGCTTTCTTGATTCTGTCCTGCACACTGCCCATACATTTTCCCTGCCCCTCTGCCAAGGCAATGCTGTGGACCAGTTCTTCTGTGAAATCCCCCAGATCCTCAAGCTCTCTTGTTCACATGCCTACCTCAGGGAAGTTGGACTACTCGTCTTTAGTCTTTCTTTAGCATTTGGGTGTTTTGTTTTCATTGTGCTGTCCTATGTGCAAATCTTCAGGGCTGTGCTGAGGATGCCCTCTGAGCAGGGCCGGCACAAAGCCTTTTCCACGTGCCTCCCTCACCTGGTCGTGGTCTCCCTCTTTGTGAGCACTGGCATGTTTGCCTACCTGAAACCACCCTCTATCTCCTCCCCATCCATGGACCTTCTGGTGTCATTTCTGTACTCAGTCGTACCTCCAGCAATGAACCCCCTCATCTATAGCATGAGGAACCAGGAACTGAAGAACGCAGGAAGGAAATTACTTGCATAAATTGTTCTTAAGCATCAGTAATAAGCCCTCATGTTAAAACTAGTATCAGGGTTTTACACAAAATGTTAGGAAAATATTTTGAAATTGTCTTTATTATTACTTTTTCAAACATCTGATAGTATTATTTTTATTTAAAGAAGTTTCTTCTTATCTTCCTACCTGTTGATTTTTATTTTGACTCAGTCATCTGTGGTACTTTAAGAACCAATCTTCCTGTGCAGAGGAAGTCAATAAAGAAGCCATGAGATATTAAATGGTCTCAGGGCCTGTCTCTTCTCATCTCCTCTGCAGCAGGTGGAGCAGCCCCAGCATGGAGGAGGGACTCAGGGCCAAGAGCCCAGCTGCCACTTTGTGAAGGGGCCCAGGTGCCTTCTGGGGCTGCCCCTCACCATTGGTGAAGAAGAATGCAGCCTAATGTACGTCCATTTCCTGAGCCATGGCTAGCCCCAGCGTGGGGGCTGCTGAGGAAGCCCAGAGTTGCATTTGTCCCAGCAGCTGTGGTGCCAGCAAATAGTAGCTGGCCTTTTACTGGCCTGGGAGTGTCCCAAAGGTGATGGGACTGATGGCAAATGTCATCCTGGAGGGGAATCTGGAGCTGCCCTGTGCCTGGGCCAGGCCTCTTGTGCTGGCCTGGGGACTGGGAATGGCCCTGCGGGACACAGGCACTCTGTGCTGGGGATCTTCCAGGCAAGAGACCAGGAGTCCTATAGCTTCACAGACCTCCATTTCCCGAGCCATGGCTCTCCCCAGCCCTGGGGTTGCTGGGGAGGCCCAGAGCCACCTTTGTCCCAGCAGCTGTGGTGCCTTGCGAGAGGCTGCAGCTGTGGTGGCCATGCCCAGAGCCCTGCAGCAGCCTGTGGTGGGCACTGCCCTGGGGCCAGCCCAGCCTGGGCTGTTGGGCTGGGCTGGGCTGGACTGGGCTGTGCTGGGCTGTGGTGGGCTGGGGAGATGACACTGAAGTGGGGAGAGGTGGGCAGGGGCTGGGCTGGGCTGGGCAGTGCCCAGAACAGGGCAACAGTAGCATCAGGGAGCGGTGGCAGCATGCAGGGGAGGGCTCCCAGCAGGGCTTGGTGCTGCAGAGCCAGGGCTGCACAAAGGGAGCCCAGAGCTGCAGGGGAGAGGAGGCCGCTCTGGGTCTTTGCTGGCCTGGTCAAAGCAGGAAGGGGACCCAGGGCATTTGTCCCCTCACTGCAGCCTGCCAGGACCTGCAAGGCAGTCATGGAGCATCCAGGACCAGGCTCTGCACTGTGGCTGCCACAAGCTCTGCATGCCCTTCTCCTGCCATGCTCCATGCGGTGGCTGCAGCAGAGGGGACCCCCAGCCAGACCCTGCATGGGGCTCTGCCACCTGCCTCACTCCAGCCCTCTTCGGCGCCTTCCTTGATGCTCTCTGATGCATGCCAGGACCTCCCCGTGCGTGCCGGCCTGCACATCTGCTGAGGGCCAGTGCGGCTGCTGCAGGGGCAGGAAGCTCAGCATGGCCCTTGCAGCCCCCTGCCCTGGGCCTGCCTCTCCACTTGGCCTCAGCCCTGGCCTTGTCTGTTCTGGCAGAAGGGCTCTTGGCATGTGCTCCCTGGCCTCCCCTCACCTCCAGACAGCTGCTGCCCACTCAGGCTGCTGCCACAAACATGTCCTCACAAGCAGCACCACCCCTTGGGCTGCTTCTCCTGGCCTCCCCCACCCCACTGCCTTGACTCCTTGTCTCTGCTGGGTCCCCTCTTTGTCACCCAAATGTGTCCCTTGACTGTCAGCTCCCTCTCCCCTGCCCCACAGGATGACAAGAATTGAGTGAGATATATTTTGTCCTGGGGGACAAAGCAGTCATTGGTCCCAGCCAGCATGGGTTTGTGAAGGGTAGGTCCTGCCTAACTAACCTGATTTCCTTTTATGATAAGATCACCCGTATGGTGGACCAAGGGAAACCAGCTGATGAGATTTTTTTGGACTTCAGCAAGGCTTTTGACACGGTTTCCCATAGGATCCTACTGGACAAGATGTCCACCATACAGCTAAATAAAAACATCATACGATGGGTGAACAATTGGCTAACGGGCAGGGCCCAAAGGGTTATGGTAAATGGGACTGCGTCAGGCTGGTGGGCGGTCACCAGCGGGGTCCCTCAAGGCTCCATTTTAGGGCCGGTACTTTTCAATATTTTTATAAACGATCTGGATGAAGGAATAGAAGGTATTTTGAGCAAGTTTGCTGATGACACCAAACTTGGAGGAGTTGTGGACTCGAATGAGGGTGGAAAGGCCTTGCAGAGGGATCTGGATAGGTTGGAGAGCTGGGCAATCACCAACCGCATGAAGTTCAATAAGAGCAAGTGCCGGGTCCTGCACCTGGGATGGGGAAACCCTGGCTGCACGTACAGACTGGGCGATGAGACGCTGGAGAGCAGCCTAGAAGAGAGGGATCTGAGGGTCGTGGTAGACAGCAAGTTGAATATGAGCCAGCAGTGTGCCCTGGCAGCCAGGAGGGCCAACCGTGTCCTGGGGTGCATCAAGCACGGCATCGCTAGTAGGTCGAGGGAGGTGATTGTCCCGCTCTACTCTGCGCTGGTGCGGCCTCACCTCGAGTACTGTGTGCAGTTCTGGGCACCACAGTATAAAAAGGACATGAAACTGTTGGAGAGTGTCCAGAGGAGGGCTACGAAGATGGTGAAAGGCCTGGAGGGGAAGACGTACGAGGAACGGCTGAGGGCACTGGGCCTGTTCAGCCTGGAGAAGAGGAGGCTGAGGGGAGACCTCATCGCAGTCTACAACTTCCTCGTGAGGGGGTGTCGAGAGGCAGGAGACCTTTTCTCCATTAACACCAGTGACAGGACCCGCGGGAACGGGGTTAAGCTGAGGCAGGGGAAATTTAGGCTTGACATCAGGAGGGGGTTCTTCACAGAGAGGGTGGTTGCACACTGGAACAGGCTCCCCAGGGAAGTGGTCACTGCACCGAGCCTGTCTGAATTTAAGAAGAGATTGGACTGTGCACTTAGTCACATGGTCTGAACTTTTGGGTAGACCTGTGCGGTGTCAAGAGTTGGACTTGATGATCCTTAAAGGTCCCTTCCAACTCAGGATATTCTATGATTCTATGATTCTATGATCCTTAAGGGTCCCTTCCAACTCAGGATATTCTATGATTTTATGATTCTATGATCACCCTCCCTTTTCTCAGGTGCCCTTGTCCCCTGCAGGCAGTGCTCCCAGCCCTGCTGCTGTGCTGTGCAGAGGAGCTGCTCCCAGGCAGAGCTGTCTCTCTGCAGCGCTGCCCGCTTGCCAGGAGCTCCCCTTGGGCCCAGGAACCTGGCCCAGCTCATCAACAAGGGGGGATCTTGACAAGTCCCTGGGCCTCCAGGGGAATCAAATTTGAATCACACCGAAGTAATCATTTATGTTCCTTCCCTCCACTGCAAAGGGACCACTTTCCTTCCTCATTTCAGAAGAGGTATGATGACCAAGGATCAGCTTTCCATGTCCTGGTTTTAGGCAGAACACCCACCCAAGGATCTCCCTCCCCCTGCTGAGGGAAGGGTTTCAGCTGAGTCAAACCAGGCATCCCATATTTTGTTTGCAGTTCAGAGGCTAGGAGGGGGCTTAGCTGCCTCTCCCATGCCTCACAGTATCCCACAGGAGTTGGGATTCCTCTTACCTTGGTTCATTGGGCACAAACCAGGCAGCTCTATGTAAGCTGCTTGTCTCAGCTCTCAGCATTTTGAATAGAGAAAGAGACCAAGAGGGAGCTGTTCAGATGCAGACACCAGGTGATATTGGAGATGGCAGAGTGACATCTGAGTGACATTTGACATGCCTAATTCCTCTGGGCCATAAACAGAGATTTTATTATTGCATGTACAATATAATATAACTGTAGCCATTGCTCAATAGCGAATAAGTAAAAGAAATAAAAGGCATGCTGTGACCTGGTTGCCATCACTGCAACTTGGTGGGACAACTCCCATGACTGGAGTGCTGCAATGACTGGTTATGGGCTCTTCAGAAGAGACAGACAGAACAGAAGGGGTGGTGGTGTGGCTCTCTATATTAGGGAGTGTTTGGATGTTGCAGAACTTCAGTCTGTGAATGATATTATTGAGTCCCTATGGGTCAGGGTCAGCGGGAAGGCCAACAAGGCAGGCATCCTGGTGGGGATATCTTATTGACCGCCAAACCAGGATGAGGAGAGAGATGAGGCATTCTACAAGCAGACTTCAAGCTGTTCAGGACACTGGTTGGCAGAGTCCTTGGGAGGTAGTTCTGAAGGGCAGAGGAGTCCAGAAAGGCTGAGCACTCCTCAAGAAGGAAATCTTCAAGGCTCAGGAGCTGTCCATCCCCATGTGCCCAAAGTCCAGCCAGTATGGAAGAACAGAGAGATGAACAGAAAGTTGTGGCTACAGCTTAGGAAGAAAAAGAGGGTTTAGGACCTTTGGAAAAGAGGGCAGGCCGCTCAGGAGGACAATAAGGATCTTATGAGGATGTGCAGGAACAAAATTAGAAAGGCCAAAGCTCATCTGGAGCTCACTCTGGCTACTGCTGTTAAAGATAACAGAAAACGTTTTTATAAATACAGAAACACAAAAAGGAGGACTAAGGAGAATCTCCATCCTTTACTGGATGTGGGGGGAAACTTAGTGACAAGAGATGAGGAAAAGACTGAGGTGCTTAATGCCTTCTTTGCCTCAGTCTTTAGTGGCAAGACCAGTTGTTCTCTGGGTACTCATCCCCCTGATCTGGTGGAAGGGGATGGGGAGCAGAATGTGGCGCTCATAATCCATGAGGACATGGTTGGAGACCTGCTACAGCACTTAGATGTACACAAGTCAGTGGGGCTGGATGGGATCCACATGAGGACACTGAGAGAACTGGTGGAAGAGCTGACCAATCATTTCCATCATTTATCAACAGTCCTGGCTACCCAGGGAGGTCCCTGTCAACTGGTGGCTAGCAAATGTGACACCCATCTACAATGAGGGTTGGAGGGTGGACCCAGGAAACGATGGGCCTGTTAGTTTGACTTCAGTACCAGGGAAGCTCATGGAACAGGTTATCTTGAGTGTCATCATGCAGCACTTGGAAGGCTCTGCAGGAGTATCTGGATAGGCTGGACGCATGGGCTAAGGCCAGCTGTATGATGTTCAACAAGGCCATGTGCCAGGTCTTGCACCTGGGGCGCAATAACCCCAAGCAGAGCTACAGGCTGGGAGATGAGTGGTTGGAAAGCTGCCAGGCAGAGAAGGACCTGGGAGTATTGGTGGATAGTCGGCTGAATATGAGCCAGCAGTGTGCTCAGGTAGCCAAGAAGGCCAACAGCATCCTGGCTTGTATAAGAAGCAGTGTGGCCAGCAGGGCTAGGGAAGTGATCGTCCCCCTGTACTCGGCTCTGGTGAGGACGCACCTCGAGTACTGTGTTCAGTTTTGGGTCCCTCACTACAAGAAGGACAGCGAGGTTCTCAAATGAGTCCAGAGAAGGGCAAAAAAGCTGGTGAGGGGCCTGGAGAACAAGTCCTACGAGGAGCGGCTGAGGGAGCTGGGCTTGTTCAGCCTGGAGAAGAGGAGGCTCAGGGGTGACCTTATTGCTCTCTACAGGTACCTTAAAGGAGGCTGCAGTGAGGTGGGGGTTGGTCTGTTCTCCCACGTGTCCTTTTATAGGAGAAAGGGGAATAGGCTAAGGTTGCACCAGAGGAGGTTTAGGTTGGATATTGGGAAAAACTTCTTTAAGGGGAAGGCAGGAGGAGCCTGGCCAGGAGAGATGTGAGATCTGGGGGAGGAAAGAGGAGCTTGGACAGCAGAAGCTAACTATTTTGAAGAGGTAAGAATATTCAGGTAATGTTGATCCCACCATAAAGCTGACTTAAAGCAGTCATGTAAGGGCCTTACCCTGTTTTAACCTGTTGCATCAATACCTAAATCTAAATGCCACTCCATACCCTGCCAGGAATCCACCGCTCCAATTTTTTACCGCAATATCCCTTGAGGCCAAGATTAGTCCATAACCCCTTTCCATTACCTTTCCTCTATTACAGAATCACAGAATCACATGGGAGTGCAGGACATTCCCTTCTAGTGGCTGGAGTCAGGACCTGGCCCTTTAACTTCAGCACAGCAAACCAAGACTTTTCTCAGCACAGTGCTTTGCCTATCTGTAATCATGGCGTCCAATTATCTGCCCTAACAAGTCCCTGAGGAGAATCTCTTCATAACAGCCCTCAGTGGGGCCCATTAATACTCCAAGTCACTTCAACTTTTCCTTCTGACTTTACTTGCTCAAGCAATTGCATCATTCTCCTCTCAGTATCTGACATTCACGGACTGAGCACCAAAATCCACCATGGAACTCATTAAAATGCAGAAACTCCTAAGCAAACATATGTCTTCCATAGTTTTATTCAAGTCTTCAAGACTTGGAGAACTAATTGGAGAGCTTTCATAGTGTAGTTAAGGAGGAAGATTTCAAAAAGCACCTAATAAATGTCTCCTCTCATTTTAAAGGGTGAATTTTATTGCATTTCAGTTTTGAGCATCTTTCTTCAATTGATATTAATCCAGCGCTTAATCTATAGAGACATCCATAGGGAGGGAAAGCAGCCTTTTGAGGTCTGACAATGTACAGACAACCTTGCTCCTCACCACCTCAACCCTGACATTTCCCTCATTGGCCACCTGGTGCTTGCATCACTTTTCCTTGCACCACACTTCTGTACTGAAGTCTGCAGCTGGATGTTACAGCCCCCTTGCACCAGCTCCCACCTGCTTTCCTTAGAGACCTGGCTGCACACAGGCACAGAAGGGTTTTTCCTTATTTTAAAATAAACAACAAGGAAACATGCAGCAATTTTCCAAACAGCAAAGCAAGCTCCTCATCTTGTATGTCTCCAGTCAGATTTACCTCACTGGTTTATCCTCACAAAAGGATGACTGTAAATTAAGTATTTTATGTTGATTGACAAGAAATTATAGGTATTAAGATTAGTATTATTCCATATGATCTTAATTCAATGATAAATGACGAGGAGCTTGCTACAGAAACAATTAGGATGACTGCTAATCAATCGGCAAGCTTGAACGCAATGAAGCTCAAAGCAGAAACTGGGTCAGTCAGAGTGGTCTGAATGATCAAAGAGTAAGGGGAGGAAGAAGCAGTAGAACCATGGGAAGTTCATAGGTCCAGACAGGCATCTGGAAAGGGGACATTCAACAAGGATTGTTTATTCAAGATGGATGGAAGTGCCTGGAAGATGAGGGAGTACACCATGATGGAGAAAGCAATGAAATGCAAGTGCTCATAACCATCAGTATTTCTCCTCCTGTGATGAATATAGATCCAGAAAATTCACCTGAAGAAGGATGTAGATCACTGGTGAAAGAACTGTGGTTTTGTGCCATCACAAATTAGAATTACAAAAACACTTCCACATGTAACAGTAACATGTCTCACCCCATATATACCATCCTGTGGGGCAGGGCAGATGGAGCCAACAACCAAGGGACACATTTGCGTGTCAATGAGGGGGCCCAGCAGAGACAAGGAGTCAAGGCAGTGGGATGGGGGAGGCCAGGAGAAGCAGCCCAAGGGGTGCTGCTGCTTGTGAGGACACGTTTGTGCCAGCAGCCTGAGTGGGCAGCAGCTGTGCGCAAGTGAGGGGAGGCCAGGAAGTGCATGCCAAGAGAGCTCCTGCCAGCAGAGACAAGGCCGGGGCTGAGGCTAAGGGGAGAGGCAGGCCCAGGCCCAGGTGGCTGCATGTGCCATGCTGAGCTTCCTGCCCTGCAGCAGCCGCACTGGCCCTCAGCATATGTGCTGGCTGGCATGCACTGGGAAGTCCTGGTGTGCATCAGAGAGCAGCAAGGAGGGTGCTGGAGAGGGCTGGGGCAAAACGGGGGGCAGAGGCTCATGCAGGGACTGGCTAGGGGGTCTCCTCTGCTACAGCCACCGCACGGAGTGTGTCAGGAGGAGGACAGGCAGGGCTCACTGCCACAGTGCAGAGCCTGGCCCTGGACGCTCCATGACCACCTTGCAGGTTCTGGCAGGCCATGGTGAGGGGACGAATGCCCTGGGCCCCCTTCCTGCTCTGCCCAGGCCAGCAAAGGCCCAGAGCGGCCTCCTCTCCCCTGCAGCTCTGGGCTCCCTTCACACATCCCTGGCTCTGCAGCACCAAGCCCTGCTGGGAGCCCTCCCCTGCATGCTCCCACCCTCCCTGATGCTGCTGTTGCCCTCTGCCGGGCACTGCCTATCGCAGCCTAGCCTCTGCCCACCTCCCCCCACCACCCTGCCCTCTTCCCAGCCCACCGCAGTAGCCCAGCCCATCAGCCCAGTATGGGCTAGCCCCAGGGCAGTTCCCACTGCAGCGTGCTGTAGGGCTCTGGGCATGGCCACCACAGCTGCTGGGACAAAGGTGGCTCTGGGCCTCCCCAGCAGCCCTCAGGCTGGGACCAGCCATGGCTCAGGAAATGGAAGGTCCTGAGCTGGCGATTCTGCTCTGCAGATCCAGGGGGCTGTGGTGCCCAGGGTCCCCTGGAGGACTCCGCCACACCCATTCTGCTCCAGGTGGTCATCAGACCCAACTCCATGGGGATCTCTGCTGCTGAGCCCCTTTCCACCTGCCCTGATGGCTCAGAACTATAGGGCCATGCTTGGTAGGGCCATGGGATGTCTCTAAGGGCACAAAGGGCAGGTGAGTGCTCTACCAGACCTGGCCCATGAGGCTTCAAGGAGGGTGTCCTCAATTACTCTTATGGGCCTTCACCTACTGGCTCTTCACCACCTCAGCAGGAATTGCAGAGTCTTCCTTAGCCCCTGGACACCTAACATTTTCCTTTTCCTTTCCCAGACTCTTCTTGGTCACTCCTTTTATGAGGTTCTAATCACTATCCAATAAGCACATTTTCCCTGGGTTGCCCCATCTGGCAGCTCCAGATTCCTCTCCAGGTAGGCACTGGCTATCTGCCCCACTGCAGGGACCCATTCCAATGTAGATGAGTCCAAGACCAGTTGTTGTCTGCTTGGGCATGTGCCACCACAAAGGGAGCTCTTGGTCCAGCCCTTGGTTCCTCACAAATCATGATGGGACTTTCAGCCTGTGTCCTTCACTCCAGGAAAAATCCCAGAAAACAGAAAATCAGGGAGTAACTCCATGGCTGGATGTCTTACAGCAGCTTTGGAAGAGGTGTCCAGGCTTCTGGGTTTGCCCTGAGCAGCCCCTATTGTTACTGTGGTGCTAGCAGGGAGGCTAGCTGTGACCCAGGGCTGCACGTTGCCTGCTGCTGCCTGCAGCCACAGGGATGCCACTGCAGAGACAACAGGACTGTCACCAAGATACATGAGATCTGAGGGCTAAGAGAAATGCAAGAGCACAGAGGAACAATATGGAAGACAAAAGAGAGCAACAGTGAAAAGGCCATGTCCTGCTGCTGGCCATGGCCATGGCTCCAGAGAAGCAGCAGCCCCAAGCCAGGGAGGCAGAGCCCAGTGGGCAGTGAGGGGCTGCTCCTCCGTGTGGCAGCTGGGCTCTTGGCCATGAGCCCTTCCTGTGTGCTGGGGCTGCTCCACCAGCTCCAGAGCTGATGCCAAGAGACGGCAGATGAGATCGATGAATTTCTGATGGATTCTTTATTGTCTTTATGTACACTGGAAACCTAGTTTTACAGGTAAATTAGAAGATTTAGTCAAATTAATTCTGAGGAAGTATACATATAAATAATAAGACCATTTAAAACAATATCAACATTTATGAAAATAATAATGCACAAAATGATATGAAAATTGGCACCTCAGTTTCTCAAACATGTTGACAGGGTTATTATTAATGGTTATATTATGGTAATGTTGCTAATGAGAAAAATGTTATGATATGAATCACAATTATGGTATCAGTACTTATGCTTGAGAAGCACATATAGAAACAGTTTTCTCACTGCATCCTTGAGCTCCTGGTTCCTCATGCTGTAGATGAGGGGGTTCACTGCTGGAGGTACCTGCGAGTATAGAAGTGACACCACAAGGTCCAGGGATGGGGAAGAGATGGAGGGTGGCTTTAGGTAGGCAAAAAAGGCTGTGCTGACAAAGAGGGAGACCACGGCCAGGTGAGGGAGGCACATGGAAAAGGCTTTGTGTCGGCCTTGCTCAGAGGGCATCCTAAGCACAGCCCTGAAGATCTGCACATAGGACACCACAATGAAAGCAAAACACCCAAATGCTAAAGAAAAACTAAACGCAAGAGCCCCAACTTCTCTGAGGTAGGCATCTGTGCAGGAGAGCTTGAGGATCTGGGGGACTTCACAGAAGAATTGGTCCACAACATTGCCTTGGCAGAGGGGCAGGGAAAAGGTATTGACCGTGTGCAGGACAGCATTGAGAAAGCCACTGCCCCAGGCAGCTGCTGCCATCTGGGCACAAGCTCTGCTGCCCAGGAAGCTCCCGTAGTGCAGGGGTTTGCAGATGGCAATGTAGCGGTCGTAGACCATGACAGTAAGCATGGAATACTCTGCTGTGAGAAAGAAAGGAAAAAGCAAGACCTGTGCAGCACATCCTTCATAGGAGATGGCCCTGGTGTCCCAGAGAGAATTGGCCATGGCTTTGGGAAGAGTGGTGGAGATGCAGCTCAGGTCAAGGAGGGCGAGGTTGAGAAGGAAGAAGTACATGGGGGTGTGGAGGTGATGGTCGCAGGCTACGGCTGTGAGGATGAGGCCATTGCCCAGAAGGGCAGCCAGGTAGATGCCCAGGAAGAGCCCAAAGTGCAGGAGCTGCAGCTCGCGTGTGTCTGCAAATGCCAGCAGGAGGAACTCGCTCAAAGAGCTGATGTTGGGCATTTGCTGACCCAGTTGTCTGTTGAAGAGAAGGAAAAAAAAAAGAAAAAAAAAAAAAAGAGAAAGAAAGCAGAATTAAATGAGAAAAACTGGAATGAAAGAGGAGAGTAAGGGAAACTCATGTTCAGTCCACAAATAAGACATGAGCTTTGCAGTGCTGTTGCAAACACCTCATCTGAATGATGAGCAGAGCTGCAGATATTTTATTGGTTTGAGTTGCCCTTATAATGCTTAGGAGATGTATGAGACAGTTGAATGCCCTGACAGGTCATGTACACTCTTAGTGAAACCCTGTGTGTGCCAGGACTGTGCCCTGGTGAAGACTGAGCAGAGCAGACCTGCCAACCATTCCTGCTCTCAGCTGCCCTGTATTACCCCTCTGCGAGCTGCAGCACAATCCCACTCGGGTGTTTTCCTGAGAAGAAACTGGAGACAGCTTAGAGCAGAGAAGCCCCAGTCCGAGTGCAGCTGGACCAAATCCTCACCTTGTCTCCAGGAGAAGCTCTCAGCCAGAAGGAGCCTGGGGGCTTCTCCTCATCTGAGCTCTGCATGGCCAGCCAGGGCAGGGTGTTCTGGGCTGACTGGGGGCACCTGGCTTAGGGCACTCCGAGGGGCTTCTGCCAGACTTCCTCCCCTTGCAGTAAAACCCAGCAGGACTCTCAAAGCCTACTGCATTGCCCACTGCCCTCCTAGAAACAAGACCCAGCAGGAGACCCTTCCATGACCTGCAGCCTCATGGCCCTGAAGCCAGAGACTTACCTTGCGGAGATTTCTCCTGCAGTCAGCTCTCAGCATTCTCCCACTCCCAACTGCCTTCAGCCCCTCTCTCCTTCTGTCCTCTCCCCGTGCCACCTGTGGTGAGAGCCCCAGCCCTGCTGCTCTGTGCAGAGGAGCTGCTCCTGGGCAGAGCTGTCTCTCTGCACCAGGGCCCTCTTTCCAGGAGCTCTCTCTGTCCCAGGAGCCTGGCCCAGCTCAGCAACGGGGCCCCAGCCCAAGGCATTGGAATCACCCCTCTGGTGGCTTTGGTGATGAGCTCATGAACCTCAGGCACTGAGTGGAAAGTGAAGAACACTCTCAAGAAGTCCAAGTCAGATGCAAGTTTTCTGGAGTTTCTCCCCAGGGGCCAGCACTGTCATAGCCTCCCTTGGAGCTCGTTAGAGCCAAACATTGGAGGCGACGAGGCCAAGGAGACAAAGGCAATGTGAATTTGACACTGATCTTTGGAAAAACAGGATATGTTTCACCAAGCACAAAGGCTGACCCTTGATCCCTGGCCTCTGGGAAGGGAGATCCTTTCTCTTTACACATTGCTCAGAGCTCTTTCCGGGACAGTAGGAGATGGGGATGTGCATTGCCAAGTGCAGGACAGTGGTACGACCTCTGCCTGGTTCATGGCTGGGTGTGAGGAGGCAATGAGGCCCTGGCACTTTACCGATAAGCTGTCTCCTCATAGGCCTCAGTGACACTGACAACAGCCATAGCCATGGACACAAAGAACTTGGTCCTCTTTGGACTTTCAGCTTTGCTACAGCCCTTGTTCCTCTCCACCCCATGCAGTCCTTAGGACTCTTACACCTGCACCTCTTTCCCTGCTGGCTGTAGACCCTCTTCCATGCGGTGTCTCACCAGATCTGAGATGAGTCTGGTAATTGAGATTTTCTTGGTGGCCGTGCTCCTCGTAAGGCAGCTCTGTAGGAATCTGGCCTGGGTTGTGGTGAGCAGGCACCACTGGTCGTATGGCATCCATGGAGGTGCCCAGGCCCTCCTCTTCCTCCTGGGCACTGCTCACTCAGCAGGGTCCCAATCTGCCCTGATGTGTGGAGCTCCTCTTCCTCTGGTGCAGGACTAGACTCTTCTCCTTGTAAATGTCAGGAGATTTCTGTAGGCATATTCATGCAGTTTCTCAAGGCTCCCCCACACTGACGCTCCATTCTGTCAGCTGTTAATGTCTGCAGGCAGACGGTTCAATCTTCGCATGATTGTGCTATCTCTGACAAGAGAGCAGCATCAGGAGTTGCAGGCAAGTTTGGATAATACAGGAGTAACCAGCTGAATGGAATTGCAACACAGAGTCTCAGAAGGGTAAGGGATTGCAGGCTGCCAGGTTCCACCTTTTCTGTGCTTTCTTGTCATGCATGCTGCCATTTTGTCCAGAGCTGTGTCCAAAATGTTATGATGCTGTGCAGGGCAAAATTAGAAATGTCAATGGCCAGCTGGAGCTCAATCCATCTATTACTGTCAAAGACAATCAAAACTCTTTATAGAAATACTTTAAAGGAGGATTAAGGAAAATCTTCATCCTTTATTGTAGGTGGGGCAAACATAGTGACAAGAGATGAGGTAAAGGCTGAGGTATTTAATGCTTTCTTTCCCTAAGTCTTTAGCAG
Source organism: Anas platyrhynchos (assembly GCF_047663525.1). NCBI lineage: Eukaryota > Metazoa > Chordata > Aves > Anseriformes > Anatidae > Anas > Anas platyrhynchos. The sequence goes on along the minus strand of NC_092619.1, from coordinate 810,427 downwards.
CAGCACCAGTTGTTCTCCTGATACTCAGCCCCCAGAACTGGTAGACAGGGACATGGAGAGGACAAGAGGGGGACGGTTTTCCCCACTTGCTAACTCTCCCTTTCTCCTTCATCTCCCCCTTCTCTTCCAGGGTACTCCCAATAGCTCTGCAAAGCTTTGAGTATCCTTGGGATGGTCAAACCAGCAAGTTCCTATTGTTATGTCTCGTTAATGTGTTTCAGCTTTTGTTTAATGTCAGACAATTATTTAAGAATGCCATCCAGAGGTCTGTCCAGAGGCAGGAGAGTTAGGAGTGGCAGGGATTGAGGGAGGATATGGGCAGGTACCTATAGCAGTGAACACCTCCAATGCTTTGGAAATTCACCCCTGAACAAGTGCATAATCCAAAAAATCTAGAGAAACCCTTGAAAAAGTAGTGTGATCACCACAGCCATTCCCAAGAGACACAAATCAACATGCTGGGAGTTGACCTCTGCTTACTGAGCCTCAATCAATGCCACTCCAACCCCTGTGTTATGCCCTGCAACCACTCCAACACATGCCAAAGGTCCTGCAGCCACTCCAACTACTGTGACAGACCCAGCAGCCACTACAAGTCCTCTGAAAGGCACTTCAGCCATAGCAACTCCTGCGATGGGTTCTGCAGGCACTGCAACACCTGCAACAGTCCCTGTAGCCACAACAACTCTTGTGACAGGCCCATCAGCGACTCCAACCCTGTAACAAGCCCTGCAGCCACTCTGGCTCCTGTTACACTCCATCTGTGACAGGCCCTGCAGCTAATCCAACCAATGTGATGGCCCCATGTCTGGGCCAGAGAACCAGCCTATGCCAGTATCAGTTGCTCCTCTAAACAAGGGAAAACAATGCTGAAAGTCAGGTGAAACCTACGGTGGATGAATTGGCTAGTCAACTCCAGCAGTATGAAGAAATTCTCTCTTCTTTTCTAGGGGCTTCTGTATTGTCTGTGGAGAAACTTTCTCAAGGGGCTCACCAACTCCAAGAGAAGGCAAGGGAGAAACTTTTCCAAGAGGTCCTACATCATAAAGAGAACATATCTCCTTTCCCTTGTAGTATGCCACAATGGATATCACTAATGCATTTTTATCCATCCCTTTGAGAGCACTGTGAAGGCCACAGTTCGCTTTCACTTCAGGGGTGTCCTATACACCTGAAATCAACTGCCCCAGGGGTGGAAACACAGTCCTGCCATTTGCCATGGACTGATACAGACTGCATCGGTAAAGATATTAAAGAGAATTGGCCCTAATACTGAGCCTCCTCCTGAGTAGCCTGTCGTCTTTTCCAAATGTCATAAACCCTCTTTTTCTCCCTGAGCTCTAGCCACAACTCTCTGTTCAGCCAAGCCAGTCTTCTTCCACACTGGCTTGTCTTTGGGCATGTGCTGACAGACTGCTCCTGAGCCGTTAAGATTTCCTTCTTGAAGAGTGCCCAGTCTTCCTGTACTACTCTGCCCTTCAGAACAGCCTCCCAACAGACTCTGCCAACCAGTGTCCTGAAGATCTCAAGGTCTGCCCTCTGGAAGTCCAAGAAAACAGTTTTACTGATCCCCCTCCTGACTTTGCCAAGAATAGAGAACTCTACCATTTCATGGTCACCCTGCCCAAGACAGCTCCTGACCACACATCTCCCACCAGTCCTTCTCTTGTTTGTGAACAGAAGGTCTAGCAGGGCACCTCCCCTGGTAGGCTCACTAAACAGATGAGTCAGGAAGCTATCTTCCATGCTCTCCAGGAACCTCCTAGACTGCTTACTCTTTTCGTATTAGCATTTGTATTTGTATTTGTATTTTGTATTGTATTTCCAGGATATGTCTGTGAAGTTGAAGTCCCCCACAAGAACAAGTGCTGGTGATTGTGTAACTTTTGCCAGCTGCTTGTAGAATGCCCCATCCATCTCCTCATCCTGGTTTGGCAATCTATAAGAGACCCCCAGCAGGATGGCCTTCCCAATGACCCTATCCCACTGGGGCTCAACGTTACCATTCTTAGTCTTGAGTTCTACAACTCCGAAACCCTCTCTAATATAGAAAGCCATGCCACCACTCATTCTGTGCTGCCTGTCCCTTCTGAAGAGCCTGAAGCCAGTCATTGCAGCACACTAGTCATGGGAGTGGTCCCAGCACCTTTCAGTGATGGCAGCCAAGTCATAGCTTGCCTTTTATTTCTTTACTGTTGAGCAATGGCTAGAGCTATATTATGTTGGACATGCATCAATAAAATCTTTGTTTATGGCCCGGAAGAATTTGGCACTTGAAACATCACTCAAATGTCACCATGGCACCTCCAATGACACCCGGTGTCTGCATCTGAACAGCTCCCTCCTGGCCTCTGTCTCCATTCAATATGCTGGGAGCTGAGACAAGCAGCTTACATAGAGCTGCCTGGTTTGTGCCCACCTGAACCTAGGCAAGAGGAATCCCAACTCCTGTGGTCTTCTGTAAGGCATGGGAGAGTCAGCTAAGCCCCCTTCTAGCCTCTGAACTGCAAACAAGGTATGAGTTGCTAGGTTTGACTCAGCTGAAACACTTTCCTCAACAGGGGGAAGGCAGATAACTCCATGTCCTTGCCTGGGTGTTCTGCCTAAAACCAGGATATGGAAAAGTGATTCTTGGACATCATAACTCTTCTGAAATGAAGAAGGACAGTGCTCCCTCTCCACTGGAGGGAAGCAACATAAATGTTTACTTCAGTGTGTTTCGAAGTTGATTCCCCCGGAGGCCCAGGGACTTGTCAAGAGCTCCCTGTGCTGCAGAGAGACAGCTCTGCCCAGGAGCAGCTCCTCTGCACAGCACAGCAGGGCTGGGGGTACTGTCTTCAGGGGACAAGGGCGGCTGAGAGAAGGGAGGGAGATGTTAAAGGCAGTGTGAAGGGGGGATGCTGAGAGATCACTGTGAGAGAAATCTTCACAGCCCTGAACAGGGTAAGTCTCTGGCTGCAAGGCAGCACAGCTGTTGTTCCTGGTGCCATCTGCAGATTTGCTGTCAAATCCCACAGCCTGTGGGAGCTTTAAGAAGGACTCTCAGAGTTTCTTTGCGTAAGATGGGAATGAAAACTTTCAGAGCAGGGATTACCTCCCTAAACTGTCAGAGGGACAGGGCATGAGGGTTCCTTCTCACAGGGCTGGCTGTAGGCTGTGCAGCCAGGGTGCAGGCAGGGGTGCCCAGGGCTGTGGTGCAGAGCAGGATCCCTGCTGTACCCCAGGGGCTGTGTGCCAGGTCAGGGTCTCTGCCACCTGCCAGTCTCAGCACTCAGCCTGCCCGGGGAACTGCCCAGGGTGCTGCGGGGAGAAGCTGTGGGTGGAAGGAACCCCCAAGGCAGGGCAGAACAGGTCAGGGTCCTGCTGGTGCCCAGAGGCTGCTGTCTGGAGCAGGCTGCTCAGAGCTCCACAGCACCCACAGGACATCTTCAGGGGAGATTCTTGAAAGGGAAGAACAATACCTGCCATACCTGAAGGAAAGGCACTCTCTGAGGTCTCTGCTTTCAACTTCCTGCTTTGGAGGGCAGTCAGGGGATGATAATGCTGTTGTCAGGATGATACAAGGGATTGAAACTAATAGAGCATTATACTGAAAGGGACCTTTAGGTCTGAGGAACCTCACAATTTCACTCCACACTCTTTAGCATACAGAGAGCACCAACACAACCTTCCTTGTTTCTTGTGGGATTGTTGGAACTCCTTCTCAGCACTTGTAAAGAGGGAGATGTCTCTGGCCAGCAGATGCCTGAGATCCATTCCTGGTGCTCTTTACCATATACTGTTTGGCAGTACTAACCCTTGCTGAGTCTAAAGAGGATCTGCATGGTCTCTGTGGCACCCTTAGGTCGAGAGATGTAGAGCTCTAGGCAGGAGCAAGTCTTCTTCAGATGAAGATGCAGTGAGAATGCAGTCTTGGTGAGGAGGATTTCTATGAAGTAAGGTTTAGTTTTTCCTCAGAAAATTCTTTCTAACTCGTCACTCTCTATTCCTCCATGGACAGGCAACCATGCCCAGATGCAACAAATGTCCAACAGCAGCTTCCCCACAGAGTTCCTCCTCCTGCCATTCGCAGACACACGCGAGCTGCAGCTCCTTCACTTCGGGCTCTTCCTGGGCATCTACCTGGCTGCCCTCCTGGGCAACGGCCTCATCCTCACAGCCATAGCCTGCGACCACCACCTCCACGCCCCCATGTACTTCTTCCTTCTCAACCTCGCCCTCCTTGACCTGGGCTGCATCTCTACCACTGTTCCCAAATCCATGGCCAACTCCCTCTGGGACACCAGGACCATCTCCTTACCGGGATGTGCTGCACAGGTCTTTATGTTTGCTGTTTTTATTCCAGCAGAGTTTTATATTCTCACCATCATGGCCTATGACCGCTATGTTGCCATCTGCAAACCCCTGCACTACAGAACCATCATATGTGGTAAAACTTGTGTCAACATGATAGCAGCTGCCTGGGGCAGTGGCTTTCTCCATGCTGTGCTGCACACAGCCAATACATTTTCACTACCATTCTGCCAAGGCAATGCTGTGGACCAGTTCTTCTGTGAAATTCCCCAGATCCTCAAGCTCTCCTGCTCAGATGCCTACCTCAGAGAAGCTGGGCTTATTGTTTTCACTGCATGTTCACTTTTAGTGTGTTTTCTTTGGGCCCCTCGCTACAAGAAGGACATCGAGGTGCTTGAGCGGGTCCAAAGAAGGGCAACGAAGCTGGTGAGGGGCCTGGAGAGCAAGTCCTATGAGGAGCGGCTGAAGGAGCTGGGCTTGTTCAGCCTAGAGAAGAGGAGGCTCAGGGGTGACCTTATTGCTCTGTATAAGTACCTTAAAGGAGGCTGTAGCGAGGTGGGGGTTGGCCTGTTCTCCCACGTGCCTGGTGACAGGACGAGGGGGAATGGGCTAAAGTTACGCCAGGGGAGTTTTAGGTTAGATGTTAGGAAGAATTTCTTTACTGAAAGGGTTGTGAGGCACTGGAACGGGCTGCCCAGGGAGGTGGTGGAGTCACCATCCCTGGAAGTCTTCAAAAGACGTTTAGATGTAGAGCTTAGGGATATGGTTTAGTGGGGACTGTTAGTGTTAGGTCAGAGGTTGGACTCGATGATCTTGAGGTCTCTTCCAACCTAGAAATTCTGTGATTCTGTGATTCTGTGATTCTTTTTATTCTTTACTCCTATGTGCAGGTCTTCAGGGTTGTGCTGTGGATATCCTCTGAGCCTGGACGGCACAAAGCCTTTTCCACTTGCCTTCCTCACCTTGCCATAGTCTCCCTGTACATCAGCACTGGCACATTTGCCTACTTGAGACCCCCATCCATGTCCTCCTCATCCCTGAATATTTTACTGGCAGTTCTGTACTCAGTGTTGACTCCAGCAGTGAACCCCCTCATCTGCAGCATGAGGAATCAGATGCTGAAGGATGCCGTGTGGAAAGTGATGTCTGGGTGTTTTTCAGAAGCAATATAGTTACTGTCCTCTGCATATCACTGATAATGCGACTCATTACAGACTGAGATACGGTTTTCATTTTGTTTTCCTTTTATTTTTACTTTTACTTTGTTTTACTGATGGTAAGGTAGTCCAGAGAGAAATACGATCATTATTTGTGTTCCACAGACAAAGCAGAGCTCTGCAACATGAGGCAATGGGAAAGGGGCTGGGAAAATTATTAATTATTCAACCAGTGAAATTTCATAGTCTGGATAGAGTGAATCACCCCAAAACTTCTCCTGACATTGGAAATGAGTTGGACTTGATAATGCTTGTGGGTGCCTTCCAGCTCAGGCTATTCAATGAATCTCTGACTCTGAAGAAGGAGGGCTATCTGTGCGCACCCTCCATGGCCAAAGAACCACTTGTGTGGGAGGCAGTCAGTGGCAGTGCCTCCCACCAGCTGGTTCTGCCTTCCCAGCCTGACCAGCACGGCCCTGCAGAGTGCCCCCACGGCCCTGTGCACCACAGCCCCCTCGCTCTGCAGAGCAGAACTGCCACCTGGGGGGCTGTGGGCAGCATGGGCAGGGGCTGCAGGAATGGCTGCTCAGGCCAGCCCAGAGGTGCTGGGCTGGGGCAAGGCTGGGTGGGACATGGGGTGTCCTGGGAGAAGAGCAGGGCTCTGTGTGTGTGCAGTGGTGGTGCCTGAGGAACCCCAGGGCCAGCAGTGTGGTGCTGTGCTGTGCTGAGAAGTGGCACTGGCCTGGGGGACTGCAGTCTGTCTGTGAAGGTGGATCGGTAGGGTTTATTTCCTGCAGATTGCAGCAGCAGAGACACTGCCTGTGACCTCCCCTGCTTCATTTGCAGCTTTGGGGCCAGCCCAGCCTGGGCTGCTCTGCTGGGCTGGGTTGGGGAGAGGAGAGGCAGGTGTGGAGAGCTGGGGAGGGTCTGGGCTGTGCTGGCCTCCTGGAAGAGAGGGGGGAACCACAGAGCAGTCTGGGCTGGGCCTTTGTTCACTGCATATGGATATGACCAATGCTAGTCATCATGACTTTCACAGCAACTCCTCGGAAGAGTTCTCAACATTTTTCTAAAATATATAGTCAGTTCTTGAATCACTTTCCTACAGAGAGGTGGCCATTTCCTTCAGGATGCTCTGGACTTGCAAAGGCTACATGGGGAAATGTGAGTCTGGATTTGTGCGAGGTCTTCTGAAGCAGGAACTGGTTGGCAGGCAGAGTACCCAAAGGATTGTGCAGGGCATCCCCTGCACCCACTGCTCCTGGGGGACCTGGAAAGAGGCCTCCTGAGCACAACAGCTCCTTGTAGCCCTGTGGATGCTGGCTGTGAGGTCACGTCTGTCCCAGCACCTGGCTGGCCAACAGCAAGGAGGCAGAGCCTCTGAAGTCACAAAGACCTTCAGAAAGCTGCCCCCAAGACGGTGACACGTATGGGAGGCCAAGGGAAATCTGGGAGAGTAAAGGTGCAAGACCTTGGTGAGAGAAGAGGGACTTGGCTAAGAGAAAGGAAAGATTTCAAAGAGGTGATAGGGGTTCAGGTAAGGCTGATGCTTCTGCAACACTCACTGGGAAAGCATTCGTGTTAGGCCTTGGCAAAATTTCTAACCAGCAACCTGAAAACCTAGTGCTAACCTAGTACTAAATGCTCTCCCTCACCCTGAAAGGAATCCACTGCTCTAAACCCCAACCTCATTTCCTACCTTGAAGTCAAACCCCAAACAAATTACTTTTTACCTTTAGTCTTAACATATTGCTCTTGCTAATCCCTAGTTCTTAATTCCTTGAATTATATTGCCAGATATCATCCCGTAACAAGGTACATAATAAAACCCTAACCAAAAATCTAGCTTATACCCTAAACACTGACTGTCTACCCAAAGCAGAACTCACAAGCCTCCCTTTAAGACCTTGCCCAGTTCCTAAACTTGGAAGGTAAAATACAATCCCTAAACTCTAAAGTGAACAACCAAACCTCAAATCCCTCATTCCTGCACTCTTATGATGTAAATGAAGGGATTTGGCCCCATGAGGCTGGGCAGGGCTTGAGACATTCTGCAGCAATCACTTGGTCTTGGAGGAGGCAGGGAAGGTGACATGGGTCTGGTTAGGTCACAGGAATCAGTGAAGAGATGGGTGGGTGTCCTGGTTTCAGTTAGAATTAATTTTCTTCCTAGTCGCTGATGGAATGCTGTGTTTTGGCTTAGGATGAGAAGAGTGCTGATAACACCCCGATGCTTTAATTGTTGCAGAGCAGTGCTTATACTAAGCCAAGGGCATCTCAGCCTTTTGCTCTGTCCTGCCAACGGGCAGGCTGGGGGTGCAGTAAGAGCTGGGAGGGGACAGACCCAGGACAGGTGACCCAAACTAGCCAAAGGGGTATTCCATACCATCTGACGTCATGCTAAACAATATATAGGGGTGGCTAGCCGGGGGGAGAGTGCCGGATTGCTTGGGGTTAGGCTGGGCATCATCGGTCAGCGAGTGGTGAGCAATTGCATTGTGCATCACTTGTTTGTACATATTATTATTACTTTCCTATTATCACCATTGTATTATTATTATTATTATTGTTATTATTATTTTTGTTATTATTATTTTCCTGTCTTATTAAACTGTCTTTATCTCAACTCACGGGCTTCACTTTCCATTTCTCTCCCCCATCCCAGAGAAGGAGGGGGGAGGGTGAGCGAACGGCTGCGTGGTGTTTAGCTGCAGGCTGGGTTAAACCACGGCAGTGGGGATACTCTGCTGAGGTCAGCTGTGCCTCAGGACATCAGGAGGCAGCAGGAGGCCCATGGGTGTGCAGGTGGGTCTCGGGGCACTTCTGCCTGAGGACCTGATGTGCCACCTTCAGGCTGATGGCTGGTGTGAACATGTGTCATTTTAGCTGTGCAAAAGAAATTGAGAAAGCAGTTCTTGGATCACTTTTCTACAGATTTTCTTCAGGATGCCCTGGAGTTGATAAAGGCTACATGAGGAAAAATTACTCTGGACATGTGGGAGGCCTTCTGCAGTATGAGCTAATTGGCAGGAAGAATACCCGAGAGATTGTGCAGGGCATCCCCTGCACCCACTGCTCCTGGGGGACCTGGGAAGAGGCTTCCTGAGTACAACAGCTCCTTTTGTCCCTTTGGATGCTGGCTGTAAGGTCACTTGTGTCACAGCACCTGGCTGGCCAACAGCAGGGAGGCAGAGCCTCTGAGGTCATAAAGGCCCTCAGAAAGCTGCCCCCAACAGGGTGACACATTTGGTGAGGCCAGGGGAAAGCTGGGAGAATAACAGTGGGGGATTTTGGGGGTAGAAGAGGGGGTTGGCTAAGAGAAAGGAAGGATTAGGAGGCCAGTAGCCTTAAAACCTACAGCTACACTAAATCCTGCTCTGGAAGGAACTCATTGCTCTAATCCCCATCCTCAAATCCTACCTTGAAGTCAAACCCCAGGTATGTTACCTGTTAACATTAGTCTTAACACTCACTAATGCCTAGCCTTTAATCATTAGCATTAGATTTCCATCCTTAACACCAGCCCTCACCCAGTCAAACACCATAAAAACAAATAAACAAACAAAAACCTAACCAAAAATCTAGCCCTTACACTAAACTCTGTCTGGCTTCCCAAAGCAGAACACGAAAACCTCCCTCTAAGACTCTATCCTATCTCTAAACATGAAAAGCAAAAAGAACTCCTAAACCTCAAATCCGTCATTCCTGCATGCTTATCACAAAACTGAAGGGGCTTGACCCCATGAGGCTAAGATGGGTTTGAGAGGTCCTGCAGCAGTCACTTGGTCTTGGAAGACACAAGGGAGGTGACCTGGATCTGGTCAGGTCATCGGGCTCAAGGAGGAGATGGGTGGGGATGTTTTGCTGAGGTCAGCTGTGCCTCAGGCTCTCAGAAGGCAGCAGGAGGCCCATGGCTGTGCAGGTGGGTTTCAGGGCACTTCTGACTGAGGAGCTGACAGGCCGCCTTCAGGCACACAGCGGGTGTGTATGAGTGTGTCATTTTAGAAGTACAGAATGAACTGATAATGCACCAACATGAAGTGGTGTGGGACAGCATAGGACAGCCAGATACGGAGATGGACAAGGGCACTGGCAAGGCAAGCATTAGCCAAGAAAAAAAAAAAAGTCTTTTCCCCTTGGCTATGGCAGGTCTCTCTGCCACCTGGGCCTAGGAGGAAACATGTTGTCCTCTTAGCAGTTGTGGCTCGTCCCCTCTTTGCACCTTCAGAGTGAGGCCAGGAGGTGTCACACCACTGTCCTTTACTTGGCACTGCATACCCCACATACCACTGACCGAGGAAGTGCCCGGAGCCACACATGAAGGACAGGAACTCTCTGCCCAGAGCTGCAAGCAAGGCTTGCAGAGGTTCTCTGCTCCCTTCAACCTCCAACAAGGCAAGGCCTCTCTGTCTCAGAAAAGCTGAGGCTTTCTATGTCCCAGCTCCAGCTGTGCTCCTCTGGATGTATCTCAAGTCTTCTTCTCTCCTTGCCTTACATCTTCTTGGATTGAGACAGGGACATCCACTGCGTTCATCCAGACCCTTCATCCCTGAAGGATCAGGCTTTCCACCTCAGCCCTTCTTTCCCACTACAAAGCTTTTACCCAGTATACTTTGTCTGGCTGGACCCCATGCATTTGGAGTTCACAGAATCACAGAATCACAGAATCACAGAATTTCTAGGTTGGAAGAGACCTCAAGATCATCGAGTCCAACCTCTAACCTAACACTAACAGTCCCCACTAAACCATATCCCTAAGCTCTACATCTAAACGTCTTTTGAAGACTTCCAGGGATGGTGACTCCACCACCTCCCTGGGCAGCCCGTTCCAGTGCCTCACAACCCTTTCAGTAAAGAAATTCTTCCTAACATCTAACCTAAAACTCCCCTGGCATAACTTTAGCCCATTCCCCCTCGTCCTGTCACCAGGCACATGGGAGAACAGGCCAACCCCCACCTCGCTACAGCCTCCTTTAATGTACTTATACAGAGCAATAAGGTCACCCCTGAGCCTCCTCTTCTCTAGGCTGAACAAGCCCAGCTCCTTCAGCCGCTCCTCATAGGACTTGCTCTCCAGGCCCCTCACCAGCTTCGTCGCCCTTCTTTGGACCCGCTCAAGCACCTCGATGTCCTTCTTGTAGCGAGGGGCCCAAAAGTTCATTTGGATGGAGTTCACTTACTGTGAACTAGCCAGTGTAATGCTGAATCTCGTTGTTAGCAACAAGGATTGGCTTCTGGGGAATGTGAAGTTTAAAGGCAGCCTTGGCTGCAGTGACCATGAACTGGTGGCATTCAGGATGTTTAGGGCAGCAAGGAGGACACACAGTAAGCTCATCACCCTGGATATCAGGAGAGCAGATTTTGTCCTCTTCGAGGATCTGCTTTGTAGAGTACCATGGGAGAAGGACCTGAAGGGAAGAGGTGTCCAGGAAAGCTGGTTAATCTTCAAGGATCACCTCCTCCAAGCTCAGGAGCGATGCATCCCAGCACAAAGGAAGTCAGGCAAAAAGGCCAGGAGGCCACATGGCTGAATAAGGAGATGCTGGCCAAGGGGGTTCTTCACAGAGAGGGTGGTTGCACACTGGAACAGGCTCCCCAGGGAAGTGGTCGCTGCACTGAGCCTGTCTGAATTTAAGAAGAAATTGGACTGTGCACTTAGTCACATGGTCTGAACTTTTGGGTAGACCTGTGCGGTGTCAAGAGTTGGACTTGATGATCCTTAAGGGTCCCTTCCAACTCAGGATATTCTATGATAAAAAAAAAACAAAAAAAAAAGGAAGCCTACAAAAGATGGAAGCAAGGACAGGTAACCTGGGAGGAATACACAGACACTATCGGAGCAGCCAGGGATCAAGTCAGCAGAGCTAAGGCCATGGTAAGCTTCAATCTGGACAGGAAGGTCAAGGGCAACAAGAAGGGCTTCTCTAAGTACAACAGTGATAAAAGGAAGACAGCAGAAAACATGGACTCTCTCCTGAAGGAAACAGGAGACATGGTTACCCAGGATATACAGAAGGCTGAGGTACTCGATTTCTTTGCCTCTGTCTTCATTGGCAAGAGCTCTAGCCACACTGCCCAAGTCCCACATGACAAATGCAGGGACTGGGAGAATGTTGAAATGTCTACTGTGGAAGATTAGGTGCAAGACCATCTAAGGCATCTGAAGCAACACAAGTCTATGGAACCAGGTGAGATGAATCCCAGAGTCCTGAGGGAACTGGCAAATGAACTTGTAAAGCCACTACTCATCACATGTGAAAAGCGGTGGCAGTCTGGCAAAGTTCCATTGAATGGCAAAGGGAAAATGGAACTGCCACTATTAAAAAGGGAAAAATACATATGTATACACACGTAGGGAACTACAGTCCAGTCAGTCCCACCTCTGTGCCCAGCAAGATCGTGGAATGGATCCACCTGGAAACTCTGCTAAGGGACATAACAAACAAAGAGGTGATTGGTAAGAGCCAACATGGCTTCACTAAGGGCAGCTCATGCCTGACATATCTGATGGCCTTCTGACCCACTGGGTTGCAGTGTTTTTGGATACAGGAAGAGAAACTGATGTCATCTCCCTGGAATTGTGCAAAGTATTCAACACATCCCACGTAACATCCATTCTCTAAATTAGAGAGGCATGGATTTGATGGGTGGACCACTCAGTGGATATAAAGAATTGTCTGGATGGTCACAGTCAAATTACTGTGGTCAACAGCTCAGTGTTCTGTTGCCTTCGGGAGGCAGTGGCGACCTGGTTCAGGAACGGCACGGCGACCAACCCCAGGTCGCTCGGTCCATCAGCTCACAGACACCAACGTGGTGGATGGCAAATGGCGTTTATTGTCGAGTCACATGGGCTTATATACCCGAGGCCCATAGCGTCACTTCCGCTTGCTTACATCACAGGCCACATGCTACTGTCCATCAAGGGAGGGGCTCCACCTTTCCGTACAGCACGACATCTTCTGGCCGCCAGACCCTAACTACCCACATTTCCCCCCTCCCTATGCACAACCAAATTAGCTAAAATATAACAATCTTAAGACATAGACATCATAACTTAAAATAAAAACATAAGGCACAATAACCAGGAGAAAACTAGGAGGTAACTGGTAACCCTGAGTAAATACACTCTTAAAGTAGTTGTTGGTGTTCTACCAACATAATGTAAATTTTCTCTAACCAACTTTTAACAAACAACACAAGCTTATTTAGTATACAAGGTCCAAAGATAAGATCATACAAAGGCATCGCAGCCCCCCACCCATGGAGGCTGCCTCGCTGTTGTCAGGGTTCTGCCAGTGTGGAGCTCTCAGGCTTAGGCAGGATGCTTGCTGACTTATTGTCTTGTCACCAGGGTGTACAGATTACGGGGGTGTCCAATGATCCATTCCTGTGAACAGAAACTCAGTTTTCGTTAGTAAGGTCTGGTTTGATGGATTTAAGCGGACACAATTTGACCCTGCCATCTTTTTTAACTGGAGCATACCCTCGCCCTGCCAGAACTAATTTCCACCCTTGTTCCCATTCTCCCAGCTCGTTTCTAACTATAACTGACGGGCCTTCTTCTAGTGCTCGAGTGGCCCAAGTTTTTTGGACGGAGCTATCCACCTTTTCTCCCCTGGGGAATTTATTTAGTGCTAACAAAGCGGTCGCTAGCAAGCGTGCTTGCTCTCGTGGGGGAATGGCGGTGGTAAAACCTTCTGTTTTTGCTAATACCTCTAACTTAGATTTCAGAGTTCGATTCGCTCGTTCGACTATGGCTTGTCCTGTACTATTATACGGGATGCCATATATTAGAGTAATACCCCATTTCTGAGCGAATGCTTGGGCTGATTTGGACACAAAATTTGAACCATTGTCCGTTTTAATCTGATTAGGGATGCTAAGCCATGCCATGGCTGTCAGCCAATGTTGGATGGTTGCTTTGGAGTTGGCCTTAAGGTGTTGTGTGGCTACGATCACTCCGCTATATGTGTCTACGGTTACCGCCAGCCACGCTCGAGGTCTCAGCAACTGACAGAGTGTAAAATCCGTCTGCCACACCTCAGAGGCTTTGAGACCTCTGGGGTTGACTCCACTGGACCACAGTGGTGCTTTTTGACAGTGGGGACACGTGGCTACTATGTGTTTTGCGTCGGTGGTCGAAATCCCACATCTCTTAACTAATGCTTTAGCTCCGACGTGGAGGGACTCATGTAGCTGGTGGGCATCTTTTAGTGTCCATAATCCTTTTGCAGCAGCGTCTGCTTTGTCGTTACCGATTTGGTAAAACCCTTTGATTGGGTTATGGCTGTTGACGTGGATGACCGATACGGTGCCTTTTCGGGAGAAAAGTGCTTCTTCTAGCATTAGAGCAACCGTGGATATTGACACGCTGGGCCCCGACATGGCCAAGCAAAGTTTGGCTACAAACATTGAATCGGTCACTATGTTGAGGTGTTCCATTGGGAACAGTCCACAGGCTAGTACTACGGCCCTTGCTTCTAATTGCTGGACTGAAAGCGCGTGATCGGTCATTTTAATACAGTGCCATTCTCCTTATGATTGCCATACTGCCGCTGCGGTTGAGGTTGCTGAGGATGCATCTGTGAAGACCGTTGGTCCCTGTTGGGGCCGGTCCATGATCTTCTGTGGGAGGTCGATGTTGACAATTTTCAGCATTTGAGCCCAGGGGGGCTTAATAGCGTATTGAACTTCTCCACGAAATCCAGCAAGGGCTATGGCTAGAGATTCTGACATCGCTACTGATTGTGGTAGCAGCTGTTTACGAAAGGGTAGATATATCGTGGCAGGTTCGATACCTAGGTGTCTTAGGGCGAGTTTTCGGCCTTTCATGATGAGGTTACCAATGCACTCGACTCCTGGAGAGAATGCGCGTGATGGTTTTCCTAGGACTATCCACTGTATTGGTTGAACTTTTTGAGGGGGACCCTGGGCTAGCGCCCCTACTCCCCCCCTTTCCGTGAAGTACACGTACAGATCAAGGGGTTCATTCGGGTTCCACCTGGCAAGTGTGCTTGATGATAGTTGTCGCTCGATAAAATCGAGAGAGTTCATCGCTTCTGTCGTCAGAGTCTTTTGTTCCCATGGGTTTTTTCCTTTTAAAAGATCGTGCAGGGGAGCCATGGTTTCAGGAGGAATCAGGACAATATTGCGGAGCCACTGTAAGGATCCCACTAATTGTTGCATGTCATGGAGTGTTTTGATGTCCCGACGGATTTTTATCTGGGGGGGGGTTATGTAAGAACTTGTGATCCCCACTCCCAAAAAACTTACACATGGTCCCTTTTTAACTTTCGCGCTCGCGATTTCAAACCCGTTTGTTTTTAAAGTTTCTGAGACTCTTGACACTAGCTGGTCCACTTGACTTCCTGACGGTGCAGCGATCAGGATATCATCCATGTATTGGATGATAGTCGCGGTCGGGTCACTGTGCCGAACTGGCGCCAGCGCCCGGTCCACCGTGATCTGGCAGATGGTAGGCGAGTTGATCATTCCTTGAGGCAGCACTTTCCACTGGAAGCGTAAGTTGGGGCATTGGCGGTTTGGAAACATGACAGAGAAAGCAAACCGTTCCTTGTCTTCTTCATGTAGAGGTATTGAGAAAAAACAGTCTTTAATATCAAGGACGGCACAAGGTTGCCCTTCTGGTATCATAGAGTTCATAGGCAACAATGTTTGGACAGGACCCATTGGTTGAATTATCTTGTTTACTTCACGCAGGTCATGGAGGAGGCGAAATCCTTCACCGGTTCCCTTGGGTATTACAAAAGCTGGGGTGTTCCATGGGCTAGTAGAAGGCTCTATATGACCTCGTTGCAGTTCACGGTCGACTAGCTCAAGAAGAGCATCCATTCGAGGCTTCGACAGGGGCCACTGCTCGACCCACACTGGGTTGGACGATTTCCACTTCAGTCTAATTGGTGGAAGTGGGTATGCGGCAGTGGCCCTTATGGTAAATTTGTCACCCTGGCTTTTAATAGGGATAAAGCGTCCCTTCCCAGCAGGGGAGGGACTCCTGACATGACATATGGGAAGAGAGTAATGGTTTTCTCCGGTCCCTTTTCAGTGTGTAGCGTGATTGCAACCAATTGAGCGCTCTTCCGAGCTCGGGTCAATCCCCCAACTCCACCCACCATGGGGGCATCTTCCAATTTCCAACTTGGAGGCCAGTTTGTCTCAGGAATAACTGTAACGTCCGCTCCAGTATCAATCAAAAAGGGGACACTAATGGTGGTATCATTTAGGGTATCATAAAGGGAACAGGTACCCCACACCACTGGCAGGTTATCACACTTTATTGCCAGGGCCACCCTGGGGTCTCGTCCCCAGAGGGTGGTCCTTGCTGTCCCTGAGATGAGGACAGGTTTGGCTGGACCGTCGGTTGAGCCATAAAATTGGTCGCCTCTTGGGGGTGCAGTGGGTTCGAGGGCACCACGCCCCATCCGGGGTTGACATAGTTGGACCGCCTCATATCCCAAGTGGGAGAGGGCTGTGTGCGGCCCAATTGCCCTCTCCCCCTCCCGTTTCCCTGAGCTTTATATCTGCATTCCTTGGCGAAGTGCCCTTTCCTTCCACAAACCCAACACGGTCCTCTGGGTTGGTTTTGGTATGGGAGGAGTGCTGTTGATGGACCCCCCAACTGAGGGCAATTTGCAATTATGTGGCCTGCCTGGCCACATTTAAAACATGCCATCATGTTAGTTATTGCAGTGTGAACAGCTACTTGGATCGGGGCTAGGTGCTCCTCTCTCATGACATGTTTAATCATGTCTGCAATGCTAGACCCCACTGGCAGTGATCGCAAGATTTCTCTGGTTGCTGAATTACACTGCTGGCGTAGGCATTCTGCTACGACTGGGCCTTTTGCCTCCACAGGCAGTGACGAAGAGTCGACTGCTGCCTGGAGACGGTCTACAAACTGTGCAAAGCTCTCGCTTTCACTTTGTTTTATTGTTGACCACGGGGATGGTTTGGCAATAACTCTAGAGGCTGTACGAATAGCTTCTCTGGCTGCACGAGTAGTTGCCATAACTTCATGAGCCCGCAGGCCCTGGGCTTGTGCCTGGGGGGTGATCATTGTTGGGTCCATACCCATTAGCCGCTGCAGGCTAGAGCCATAAAGCGGGTGATCCGCCCCAGTTACTTGGGCCTGTTGTTTCATGCAGTTATCCTCCCATTCTTGTTTAAAAACCATCATCCCTGCCCCGTCAAAGATCAGTTGACAAGTTTGTTTTATATCGAATGGGAGCATGTCGTCTCCCCCAAAAACACCATCTATGAGGGTGGAGACCATTGCAGAATTAAGCCCTTTGTCTGCAATTGCTTTAACAATTGTCTGTACATCTTTAGGGTTTATTGGTGAATAAACCCTCTGGCCCCCGTCTGTCACCCGGACCGGGAAGGCTAACGTGGCTGATGGGGCCCAGTCAGCGCACGCAATCTTTATTTTTCTCCAATCCGTGAGAGGAATTTCTCCCCCTCGCCGTGCAGCTTTATTTCGGATGGGGATGTTTTTGTTATCTGTCCCCATTTCCTCCTCCGAATTTGAATCGGTATCTGATCCGGAGTCGGAGCTTGACTGACTGCTCACCTCCGAGTTCCGGTCCCCTCCCATCGAGTTCCGGCCCCGCCCACCGCCCCTGCGGGACGGCTGCTCCCTGCTCCGGCCCCGCCCCCCACCCCCGCGGGGGGGCCGCTCTCTGCCTCGTGGCTCGCCCCGCCGCCATCTCAGCGAGACGTTTGCGCCACTAGAGCGTTTTTTCGGATGGCCGTTCCGATCGGCTCTCTGCCCCTCTCTCACGCTTCTACTTTCTCCCCGGTCGTCCCCCCAACCGTTCTCTTTCTCACATTTCCACGTGTTAGTAAAACCTAACGCTTCATCCCCATTCCCGACGGAGGCTTCTTCGTCCCACCCTTCATCTTTTAGTTCGGCATCGTACTGGGGCGCACATGGCCGTGGTCTCTCCCAGATTTCCTCAGGCTCTGGTTCCCCACCGGCACCCCTGGCTTCCTCAGCCGAGCCACCCCACAGCTTCCACAACTTTGATACGACCTTCACAAGGGTTTCCATCTTCCTTGTTGGTCCGGGAGCGTCCTCCCCGCCGGGCTGGTCCCGCCGCTCCGGCCGCCGTTCACCCGAATCCAGGAGCTTTCCCGGGTTTCGGCACCACTTGTTGCCTTCGGGAGGAAGTGGCGACCTGGTTCAGGAACGGCACGGCGACCAACCCCAGGTCGCTCGGTCCATCAGCTCACAGACACCAACGTGGTGGATGGCAAATGGCGTTTATTGTCGAGTCACATGGGCTTATATACCCGAGGCCCATAGCGTCACTTCCGCTTGCTTACATCACAGGCCACATGCTACTGTCCATCAAGGGAGGGGCTCCACCTTTCCGTACAGCACGACATCTTCCGGCCGCCAGACCCTAACTACCCACAGTGTTCAAGTGGAGACCAGCAATGAGTAGTGTTCTTCAGGGACCGTTATTGGGACTGGAAGAGTTTAACATCATCCTTGGTGACATGGACAGTGGGATTGTCCACTTGACATTTTGACAAGTTGATGTCAAGCAAGTTGATGACAGCAAGCAGTGTGGTGAGGTTGACACACTGAAGGGAAGGGACGCCTTCCAGAGAGGTCTTGACAGGCTTGAGGCTGGGTGGAGAATGAAGTGAGAACAGCCCTGTGGGTCCTGGGGCTGTTGGTGCTTGAAAAATTCAACATGAGCAATCAATGTGCACTTGCAGCCCAGAAAGCAAAATCACAGGTAGCATCAGAACTGTAACTAGGAGGTTAGGGGAGGTGATTCTTGCCCTCTCTTCCACTCTTGTGAGACCCCTCTTAAAATACTGTGCTCAGTTCTGAGGCCCCCAATTTTGGAAGGACATGGACCTGTTGGAGCAAGACCAGAGGAGAGCCACAAAAATGATCAAAGAGCTGGACCACGTCTCCTGCAAGGAGAGGCTGGGACTACTTGGCAAGTGAGAAGAGAAGGCTCTGGGGAGACCTTACAGCAACCTTCCAGTACCTAAAGAGGATGAACAGAAAAGCTGGAGAAAGACACTTTATCAGGGATAGAGTGATAGGACAAGGGGTAATGGCCTTAAACTAAAAGAGGGTAGATTTAGACTACATATTAGGAAGAAATTCTTTACTCTGAGATTAGTGAGGCACTGGAGCATGTTTTCCAGAGAAATTGTGGGATGGTGCCCTTAAAAGTGTTTAAGACCAGGTCTCTTGGAATGTGTACCTGGCCAGAGCAGGAGGGTTGATTTATAAAGATCCTTCCCAACACAAAACCTTTGAAGCTCTTTGAACCCCTGTGGTTTTATTTCAGAGCAGTTCTTATGGAGCTGCATTTTGAGTTTTAGAACAAAAAGGTGTTGAAAACAGACCAGTGTTTCAGTTACTACTGAACTGTGTCTGCACAGTATCAATGGGTTCTTATACTGCTGCACATGATGTATAGATTGGGGGTATACAGATATTGCAATGGGACACAAAAGTTAGAGCTGAATCAAAGTGCTTAAACTGTCAGCCTGACCTTGGTGCCAGGAAAGGTGATGGATCAGGTTATCTTGAATGCAATCATGCAACATATGTGGAACAACCTGTAGATCAGGCCCAGTAAGTATGGGCTCATGAAAGACAAGTCCTGCCTGACCAACCTCATCTCCTTCTATGAACGGGTGATCTGCCTAGTGGATGAGGGAAAGGCTGTTGGCATAGCCTGCCTAGATTTCAGCAAGACCTTTGACACAGTCTTCCACATCATTCTCCTGGAGAAGCTGGCAGCCCATGGCTTGGACAGGTACCTGCTTTGCTGGGTTAAAAACTGGCTGGATGGCCGTGCCCAGAGATTGATGGTGATCGGAGTGAAATCCAGCTGGTCACCAGTGGTGTTCCCCAGGAGTTGGTGTTGGGGCCCATCCTCTTTAATGTTTTTATTGATGATTTGGATGAGGGAATTGAGTGCATCCCCAGTGAGTTTAGAGAAGACACCAAGTTAGAGGGTAGTGTTGATCTTCTGGAGGGTAGGTAGGCCCTTCAGAAGGACCTGGACAGGATGGGTCAATGGGCAGAGGCAAGTGGGATAAGTGTTGGGTCCTGCACTTTGGCCACATTAACCCCATGTAACACTACAGGCTTGGGGCAGAGTGTCTCGAAAGTTGTGCAGAGGAAAAGGATCTGAGAGCGCTGCTTGATGCTCACCTGAACATGAGCCGGCAGTTTGCCCAGGTGGCCAAGAAGGCCAGTAGCATCCTGGCTTGTGTCAGGAATAGTCTTTCTAGCAGGACCAGGCAGGTGATCATCCCCCTGTACTCTGCTCTGATGAGGCTGCACCTCGAGTACTGTGTTCAGCTTTGGGTCCATTAGTACAAGAAAGATGTTGAGCCCCTAGAGCATGTCCAGAGAAGGGCTACAAAGCTAGTGAAGGGTCTGGAACACAATTCTGATGAGGAGCAGCTGAGGGAACTGGGGTTGTTTAGTCTGGAGAAGAGGAGGCTCAGGGGAGACAGTATTGCTCTCTCCAACTACCTGAAAAGAAGGTGTGGGGATCTAAGGGTTGGCCCCTTCTCACAGATAAGTAGTGACAGGACTAGAGAGAATGGCTTCAAGTTGATTAAGGGGAGGTTTAGTTTGGAAATTAGGAGATGTTTGTTCTCAAAAGGACTGTTCAGGCATTGGAACGGGTTGCGCAGTGAGATGGTGGAGTGACTGTCCATGTGGGTCTTTATGGAAAGTTTGGATGTGGTGCTTAGGGAGATGATTTAGTGGGTAATATTGGTGGTAGGGGGGTGGTTGGACCAGATTATCTTGGAGGGCTATTCCAACTTTAATGATTCTATGACTCTAAGACAGTTGTCCCTCTCAGGGATAAAACTTCAGATGTCGTAAGAACATGTACTGGAGAAGAGAGCCACTTAGCTCTGCCTATCGTAAATGACACCCATAAATGACCAAATCAGATGAAAGCCATTGTAGGCTGCTCAGAATATATTAATGAACAGTGAAAAGAATCAATGATCTTTAATTTAGGTATCTGGTTTCATTTTCATTTGACCAAGAAAATCTCCCTGCACTTAAGAATGATGTCCCCAGATGCCCAACTGATTCCTGGAATTAATCAGAGCATGAAGATACTTGCATATATCTTGGCCCACCTCTGGCACCTCCAATGTCACCTGGTGTTTGCATATGAACAGCTCCCTCCTGGCCTCTGTCTCTATTCAGTGTGCTGGGAGCTGAGACTAGCTCACTTGCACAAGACTGGAGTGTGCCCACCTGAACCTAGGCGAAAGAAATCCCAGCTCCTGTGGGCTTATTGCGCATGTGAGAGAGCAAAGCCTCCTTCTAACCGTTGGACTGCAAAGAATGAGATGCCTTGGTTGATTCAGCTGAAACCCTTCCCTCAGCAAATGAAGGCAGATCCCTCCCTATCCCTGTATGGGTGTCCTGCCTAAAACCAGAACACAGAAAGGTGATTCTTGAACCTCATACTTCTTTTGATATGAGGAATGATAGTGCTGGAAATGAGTTTCCTTCCCCAGTGGATGGAAGGATCATCTGTGATAACTTCATTCTGTTTCAACGTTGTTTCCTCTAGAGTCCCAGGAATTTGTCAAGAGCTCCCTGTGCTGCTGACCTAGGCTGGACTCCTGGGCCCAAGGGGAGCTTCTGGTAAGCGGGCAGCACTGCAGAGAGACAGCTCTGCCCAGGAGCAGCTCCTCTGCACAACACAGCAGGGCTGGGGACACTGCCTGCAGGGGACAAGGGTGGCTGAGAGAAGGGAGGGAGATGTTAAAGGCAGTGTGGAGGGGGGATGCTGAGAGATCACAGTGGGAGAAATCTTCACAGCCCTGAACAGGGTAAGTCTCTGACTGCAGGGCAGCACAGCTGTATTCAAAGAGTCTCTGACTCTGAAGAAGGCCAGCTGTCTGTGCGCACCCTCCATGGCCAAAGAACCACTTGCGTGGGAGGCAGTCAGTGGCAGTGCCCCTGACACCATCTGGCTCTGCCTTCCCAGTGTAATAAATGGCTCATACATTTGTGGTATAACCTATGTGGTTATACAAGTGTATGTAAGAAAGAAGGTCACATTCATCATACCATGTGGCCCTAGCATTGTTCCATACTGACATGAATCAGATGAACATATCTCACACCAGCCTGACCAGCACGGCCCTGCTGAGTGCCCCCATGGCCCCATGCACCACAGCCCCCTCGTTCTGCAGAGCAGCACCGCCAGTTGGGGGGCTGTGGGCAGCATGGGCAGGGGCTGCAGGAATGGCTGTTCAGACCAGCCCGGACATGCTGGGCTGGGGGAAGGCTGTGCAGGACATGGTGTGTCCCGGGAGCAGAGCAGGGCACTGAGTGTGTGTGCAGTGGTGTTGCTTGAGGAGCCCCAGGGCCAGCAGTGTGGTGCTGTGATGTGCTGGGGAGCAGGGCTGGTCTGGGAGGCTCTAGGGTGTCTGGGAAGGTGGATTGGTGGTGTTTATCTCCTGCAGATTGCAGCAGCAGAGACACTGCCTGTGACCTCCCCTGCTTCATTAGCAGCTTTGTTGCCAGCCCAGCCTGGGTTTCCCTGCTGGGCTGGGTGGGGGAGAGGAGATGGAGGTGTGGAGAGCTGGGGAGGGTCTGGGCTGGGCTGGCCTCCTGGCAGAGAGAAGGGAACCACAGAGCAGTCTAGGCTGAGTCCTTGTTCACTAGATACGGATATGACCAATGCTAGTCATCATGACTTTCACACCAACTCCTTCTCTGAAGAGTTCTCAACATTTTTCTAAAATATGCATTCAGTTCTTGAATCAGTTTTCCACACAGAGGTGGCCATTTCCTTCAGGATGCCCTGGAGCTGCTGAAACCTACATGGGGAAACATGAGTTTGGATATGTGGGAGACCTCCCAAAGCAGGAACTGGTTGGCAGGCAGAGTACCTGAGGGACTGTGCAGAGCACCCCCTGCACCCAGTGCTTCTCGGTGGGCTGGGATGAGACCTGCTGAGCACAACAGCTCCTTGTAGCCCTGTGAACACTGGCTGTGAGGTCACTTGTGTCACAGCACCTGCCTGGACAACAGCAGGGAGGCAGAGCCTCTGAGGTCACAAAGGCCCTCAGAAAGCTGTCCCCAACAGGGTGACACATTTGGTGAGGCCAGGGGAAAGCTGGGAGAATAACGGTGGGGGATTTGGGAGAGAGAAGAGGGGTTTCGCTAACAGAAAGGAAAGATTTTAAAGATTTAAGAGGGGTTCAGGTAAGGCTGATGCTTCTGCAACGCTCACAGGGAACATCTTCATCTTGTGTCCTGGTAATATTTCTAACTAGTAACCCGAAAATCTAGTGCTGTCCTTAATGCTTTCTCTCTCCCTTTAAGGCATCCATTGCTCTAATCCCCAACCTCATTTCCTAATTCAAAGTCAGACCCCAAGCATATTACTTGTTACCATTAGTCACAGAATCATAGAATCATAAAAACACAGGGTTGGAAAGAACCTACAAGATCATCTAGTCCAATCATCCTCCTATCGCCAATACTACCCCTAAGCTACTAAATCATATCTCAAAACACCTGAGACAGGTGCTTCTTGGACACTGCCAAGGATGGTGACTCCACCACCTCCCTGGGGAGGCCGTTCCAGTGCCTGACCACTCTTTGAGAGAAAAAGTTTTTCCTGATATCTAAACCAAATCTCCCCAGGCGCAACTTGTGGCCATTTCCTCGAGTGCTATCATTAGTTATCAGAGAGAAGAGGCTGACCCCCTCCTCATCACAGCCTCCCTTCAGGAAGTTGTAGATTTCAGTGAGGTCTCCCCTGAGCCTCCTCTTCTGCAAACTAAACAATCCCAGCTCACTCAGCCGCTCTTCACAGGACCTGTGCTCCAGACCCCTCACCAATTTTGTTGACCTTATCTGGACATGCTCCAGGGCCTCAGTGTCCTTCTCGTAGTGATGGGCCCAAAACTGAACACAGTACTCCAGGTGTGGCTTCACCAGAGCTGAGTACAGGGGGATGATCACCTCGCTGCTCCCCCTGGCTACACTATTTCTAACACAGTCCAGGATACCATTGGCCTTCTTTCCACCTGGGCACCCTGCCGGCTCATGTTCAGCCAAACATCGATCATCACTCCCACGTCCCTTTCCTCTTCACAGCCACTCTGTCCCAGGCCTATAGCATTGCATGGGGTTGTTGTGGCCAAAGTGCAAGATCTGGTGCTTAGCCTTGTTAAACCCCATCCCATTAGCCTCAGCCCAGCCTATCCCAATTCCTCTGAAGGACCACCTTAGCCTCAGGCAGATCAACATTACCTCCCAACTTGGTGTCGTCTGCAAACTTACTGAGGGTACATTCAACCCCTCATCTAGGTCATCAATAAAGGTATTATACAAGCTAGGCTCCAGTACCAACCACTGGGGGACACCACTTGTAACGGGACGCCAACTGGACTGAACTCCATTAACCACAACCCGCTGGGCATGGCCCTCCAGCCAGTTCTTGACCCAGAGAAGACTATAAACAGCCAGGACAGCTGACCCAACGGGATTAAATAGATGCTCCAATAGGTGTTCCAGCCCACCATCCCACTAACAAAAGCACCTCCCAGCCTGCAGCAGAGGAGCCTGCTGGGAAAGACCTGGAGGGCTGTGGGGACCCACCAACAGGAGCTGGTGCCAAGTCCTGCCCAAGGGTCCAAGACGTCTCCCCGTTCACCTCTTGCAACTTAGGTATCTCTGTCCATGGGTGCTGGGCAGGCATCCTTAGGCTCCGTGGGGGCCCAAGGAAGCAGAAGGTGGGCACTGCAAGGGAGTGTCTCATGGGGCTTCCCAGAGATCCACTTTGTCTGGAAACTGCCTGTGGCTGGCAGGACGGAAATGTCTCTGTCAGTAGGAATACTGTCCAGGGACCAGGGGCTCTGTCAGCCCCAAAGCCAGACCCCGATTATGCTGGCTCTAAGATGTGCCCCTTCCCAACTGCTGCATCTTTGAGGTCTTCTCCCCTCCATCCGCCTCAGGGAGACACCCTGACACCTGGGCAGGGAAGACTGGAAGAGGGTTTTAATATGAGGAAATACCAACACACAGCATAAAAACAGGGGAATACCAAGAGGGGAAATACCCATGTGTGTCTGCTGCCTGCTGGAAAAGGGACACCATTCCCTGGCACTCACGGCTCTCCCAGGGGCACTGAGCTCTCCTCCCTCCCGGCTGCACCCAGCTGCTCAGCAGAGCTGGGCTCTGCTGGCCTGGGGCTCTGGAACTCTTGTGCATGGGGCTCTGGTGTCACATCCTCGGTGTCCTCATGGGGATATGCCAGAGACACCTCTTCAACATCGTCATAGCCCGTGGTCCCCAGGAAAAGTGACGAGGTGTCTCCCTCAGCTCCATGGACCACAGCACTTCTCCGGGAGTGCAGGCTTCCCCCTGTAAGCATCAAGGCAGGTTGCTGGGGTTGGGCCTGTGGGGTGCCCCTCGGGGCTGTTTATCACCTTCCTCGTCCTCACCAGCCTGAGACACTCGGCCCATTCTCCCAGCCCCCACAAAATATCCCAGGACAGGTTCTCCATATGGAGGTGGTCAGGCTTTCAATATGGCATAGATCCTCCTAGGCCTGGGGTTGGCACCTAGGAAGTGGCAGTGCTTGCATTGCCCTCTCACCTGTGGCTGCATCCCTGCGCCCATCTCCTTCCTCTGGTGTCCTGGGCACTTCCCAGTCCCCCTGCCCAGGGACAGGATCCTCCCCAGGGTCAGAAACCTCCCCAGCATCATCATAGCCATCTGCTGGGTAACCTCCGGGCAGGACAGGGACATCTGAAAGGAGAGGGAAGGTGGTGGCAATGAGAAGAGATGCCCTGCAGAGCAGAGGATGGGAGGGTGCGTGGGGACACAGGGCTGACATGCTGCTGGTGTCAGGGTCACAGCAGAGCATTCATGTTTCCAGCTCTGTTGATAACACTCGGTGTCCACTGCTGTCTGTCTGGTCTGTCTGCAGGGAGGAGATATGGAGCCCTTTCTTCTCCCCCCTCCCCGACCTCTTATCCCTGGGTGTGGCCCCAGACCATCCTCCTGCTCATGTGCCTGGGGTAGGGCTGCAGCTGGGTCAGGGACCCCTCTGAAAAGGAGGCTGCAGAGAGCTGCAGTGGGTGCTGTGGGATGAGCCCTGCTGCCCTGACTGGTGGTCAGCACTGCTGGGGATGGGCACCCACAGAGCTGGGGGTGCATGGGGAGGAGACCAGTTCCTTGGAAAGAGACAATTCTCAGAAGGACACCAATAGCTGCCGTGGGAAAGCCCTTCACTTAGTCCTTGGTTCAGGGACAAGCAGAGAGGGGCTATACCCTCTGGGATGGGCAGAGCTGGTGTGGAGGAAGCTCCTCTGTGGGGGCCAGCACCTGGATGCTCTCCCACAGACCCCATGGTCCAACCATTTCAGGGACCATGGGCAGGAGCTGCAGGGCACAGCCCTGGTCTGAGACACGGAGAATGGACACAGCAGATGTGCCCCCGCAGGTTACCTGCACCCACCTGAGAGACTGAACCTCGCCTGCTTCTCCCACGCCAGGCTGTAAGCGATCTCCTCGTACACGGCCTCAGGGAAGGGCTCCCCAGCTCTCCCGGAGCCTGAGGACAGAGGCAGGGCTGGTCTGGGAATGGGCAGAGAGGGACAGGACCCCACTGGGCTCCCCCAGCCCCATTATCGGGGCCAGCACAACGCTGTCCCCACAGCACAGCCCCTCTGTGTTGTGTTGGCACTGCAACCACATCCACAGGGACGGCAGCATCCCCATGGAGATGGTCTGGGGCAGAGTCATTCTCGCATTTGGAGACAGCCCTTGTGCCCCTTTGTTCCCTGGGTCATGTCCCAGTGCAGACCCTGCACCAATTCCATCATTTCCCCTCCCCATGGAGCTGCTCCATCTCTGCCCCACACAGCAATAGCACAGCCTGTGCCCTGCTGGGAGGTGGCTGACACCACGGTGATGGACTCCGCTGCCCCATGCTCCTCCTGCCAGAGCTGCCCAGAGCACTGCCAGCAGTGCATCCTCCCCGTCTCACCCAGCCCAGCTCTCACATTTCTCTTCTCACCCCAGAACTGATGCCTCAGGCTCTGGGCTCTCTCCACCCCTTGATGTTGGTGCCCCATGGTCTGTCAATCAGTGGGGCAGCACATGGGGCAGGAGGCAGCACACGGCTCTGTTTCTGTGCCCCAGGACACCAACACCCCCAGCCCTGCCAGGAGGCATCTCCCCCCCAGGACCACTGGGGAAGGACCCACCTCTGCGCCGAGCCCTGGGGCTTCGCACCTGCCCAGCCAGGAGGGCCAGGAGCAGGCAGAGGAGGGCCCCCAGGATGATGCAGATGATGACAGGCACCGAGAGTCCCTCTCTGCTGGTGGTCGGACGGCCCTGTGGGGGATCTGCATGGGCAGGAACATGGCAGGGGCAGCATCAGACAGAGGTCGGGGGCAGGACATGCCACTCCTGACCACACAAGGCAGCAGGGGCTGTGGGGGACAGGGCTGGGTGATGGGGCAGCTCCCACCCTGCTGGGTACATCACAGATTTCTCCCAGCTGCTTTGGTTTTCTGTGAGTCTCACAGCCCAACAGGGAGCCCCTTCCCCTGGCTGTGGGTCACAGCGTGGCCATGTTCAGACCCAGCCCTGCGGAAGGACAGCTTACCTGCTTGTGGGGGGGATGTTGCTGTCCTGGGTGCAGCTGCAGGGGAGCAGAAGGAGAGCTGGGCTGAGAGGCTGGGGCTGTGGCACCAGGCAGCCTCCCTGGCAGATGGCCCCAAAATGTGCCACCTGAATTGTCCGTCCTGCGGGGCTGAGCAGGGTGGCAAGGACAGGGCCCAGCACCACTGCTCTGGTGAAGGCAGCCCAGGGGATGTTCTGGGACATCCAGCCCCACAGAGGTTGCTCCCCACCCACCACCAGCCCCCCACTCTGCAGGGACACCCTTGCTCAGGCCTGCACCAGGGCCATGCCAGGATCCAGAAGGGCAGATGCCCAAGCCAGCTCCTTGCCAAGCCCCCAGCCATGTCTCCCAGCCCCACTGCTCACCTGAGCAATGCACAGCCGCATCTGCCTTATGCTGGCAGGCAGCGCTGTCCCCTGGCTGGGCCCAGCAGTCCTGCAGAGACAGCTCCGTCCCCCTGCACTCCATCAGCCACATGGGGCCCGTCCCCTCTCCAGCAGCAGCCTGGCCCAGGGCATAGACCGCGGGGCCACAGCCCAGCTGCCTGCACACCACCTCGGCGTCCCGCATGTCCCAGGCATTGTCACACAGCGTCCCCCAGGTGCCGCGGTGCCAGATCTCCACTCTGCCCGAGCAGCCGTCCTTGCCTCCCACAGCACGGATCTTCTCCCTGTCTGGGGAGGCAGAGACCTCCCATGGCACCAGGAGAGCTGGGACAGCCCTGCCAGGTGAGGGGGGCACGTGCAGGGGCAGCTCCCTACCTGTGCAGCTGGTGGAGTTGGGGCATGCAGCCACCTGTGGCCTTTCTGTCCATGTCCCAAAGGAAAGAGAAGTTGGGCTGAAAAGGGTTGTTCTGGGGGTCGTGCAGAAGAGAGCAGAGCTGACCTCTGCTCACACGTCCCCATGCTGCCTGGGTCAGGGCAGCAGCAGAACCCTGTTCACTCAGGGGACACACACGTCACTGCAGGGGGGACCCAAGTACTCGGCCCCACAGGGTCCCTGATTCACAGAGCAGCAGGAGGCTGTCCCAGGAGGGGGGACTCCTGAAAGCCCTGCATGGTCTCCTCTCAGACCTTGCCTGGAGTTGCCTCTGCATCCCCCAGGGGCTGCTGGCAGCCCGGCTGTTGACTGCTGCTGGTGGACATGGGTGGCTCCAAGAGCTGAAGACACCTTTGTACCACCAGCAGCAACAGGATCTAATGCAGGAAGTCAAAGCCCCTCTGGGTTCCTTCTCTGCATTTGACCATGCCCAGTGGGGAACAGGACCTGGTGTCTTGATGGCTCAGATTTACCATTGCAGGTGATGTGGGTCTCTTCTCGGCTGTCATCACACGACTGCGGATCCCAGGAAGCAGAGGGACACTGCCAGAAGGAGCTGCTGCTCTTCCCACACTCCACGTAATCCAGCCATGCAGTGCCAGAGAGCTTGGCATAGTTAGAATCTGTTTCCAGATCTCCTTCATTCCCGCAGCCCAGCTCCTTGCACACCAGTGACACCGTCTCGGTGGTCATGGAGTTGGAGCAAACGCTGCCCCACGTCCCGTTGTAGAAAACCTGCAGGCGCCCGGAGCAGCCGTCGCTGTTCTCCAGCCTCAGGGCCATGAACTCTGAAAGGAGGAAAGGCCCCAGGGACGTCCTTGGATGTCAGTCACTGATGGCCTTAGCCTTACCTGGCTCTGCTCTCACCCCAGCCTCACTGGCCCCAGCTCCCCTCCCCACTCCCAGCACAGACCTGAGCAGATGACTCCTGCATCCTCCTTGTGCCTGCAGTCGTGCTGCCCCCAGGCTTCGGCAGGGCAGTCCCAGAGAGCAGCTTCGGCCCCGGAGCAGTTGACACCATCCAGCCAGATCTGCCCGGAGCCCTCCCCAAACCGAGCAGAGCCGGCTGCCTCCAGGGCCCCTCCACAGCCCAGCTGGCGGCAAACAACGGCGGCGTCGACCAGGTCCCAGGCGTCGTTGAAGACAGTGCCCCAGCGCCCCTGGTAGTAGATCTCCACTCTCCCGGCACAGCGCCCGGCCCCGTCCACCAGCCGGACCCGCCGGCTCCCTGCAGAGGGAAGAACCCCGGCCGTCAGGGGCTGGCTGCCCTCCCAGCCCCACACCTGGGGGACGTGCAGCACCACTCACCCTGGCACACGACCCCCACGTCCTCCATAATCCCTGCTACCGGTGTGCTCTCGGGCAGGGAGGTGTTGCAGAGGCTCAGGTCAGCCTCGTGCCCTGCACACCGCACCCCACGCAGCCCCACAGGTCCTCGTCCTCGCTCGGCCCTCACGGGGGTGTAGGCTGTCACTGCCTCTCCGCACTGCAGCTGCCGGCACACCACGCTGGCCTCCTGCATTTCCCACTGCTCATCCAGGACTCTGCCCCACGTCCGGTGCTGGAAGACCTCCACGCGCCCGTCGCACCGGCTCCCTCCACCCACCAGCCGTACAGACATGTGGCGAGCCGGGCCTGGTGAGAGCAGAAATTCAGCCAGGCGCTGCCATGGGGTGCAAAGCTGTGGGTGGCCGTGTCACACTCCAGGGGCAAATGGACTTTGCAGCACTGCCCAGCACTCACCTGAGCAAATGACAGCAGCAGCGTTCTCCTGGGAGCACGGCGAGGCCCCCAGGGCAGTCACCGGGCACTGCCCCAGGTGGGCTTCAGTCCCGTCACAGTGGAACGAGTCTCTCCAGACGGGGCCGGTTCCTCTCCCAAAATGCCCTCCTCCAGGAATGGACTCAGCAAAGCCACAGCCGAGGTGCTGACAGAGAACTTGGGCGTCCGAGAGGTCCCAGCGGGAGGCACAGAGGGTCCCCCATGTCCCCAGCACGTCCACCTCCACCCTGCCCTCACACGCTCTGCTGCCGTTCACCAGCCTGAACCCTGTGTACTCTGGGGACAAAGGAGGGTGAGAGAGGCCACATTTGTGCTCTTGCTCCCACAGGATCTGCAGGAGAGGCCAAAGGGACAGCGTGCCTTTCTCCTCCTGCAGCACTCTAATTTTAGGGATGCAGACCACCACCTCACCCCACCTGTCCCCCACCCAGCACAGCCCAGTGCCACCCTGCTCTCCAGCCCCCACCACAACCCCAGTGTCCATCATCCAACCCCAAGTCCTTACGTGTGCAGGTGACATGAGTGCCATTGCTGTGGGTGCAGGCCTTGTCCTTGGAGGCCCCCCAGGGGCAGAAGAAGATTGTGGATTCATTCCCCACGCACTGCAGCTCTCTGTCCCAGACATGACCGGCCCCTTCTCCCAGCTGAGCTGCCCCATAAGCAGACAGGGCTGTGCCACACTGCAGCTCCCTGCACACCACCTCGGCAGCTTTGGCACCAAAGTGGGAGTGACAGACAGCTTTCCACTGGTCCCTGTCGTAAACCTCCAGACTTCCTGAGCAGGAGCTGTCCCCTCCGACCAGCCGCACAAATCCTGGAGCAACCAAGGAGACCTGTGAGTTCCCAGAGCCCTCTGGCACTTCCGTGCCCACCTCCCACCTCATCCCTAAGGTGGCCACATGCAGAGCCCCACGGCCAGCCCAGCAGCTCTCAGTGGGTGCTGATGGCACAAACACAACAGAGCCCCCCTGCTGCTCCTCAGAATCCAGCCCAGCACCCATGGGCTGCCCTCTCTCCCAACCCCCAGCAGCGGTCACTGCTCAGATAAACTGTTTCTTGGATCCCCTGGGCTGGCCGGCTCCAGACCCAGCACTGCAACACCTGCAGCACGTGGACCCATGGAAATGGGCCCAGGCACTGAGGGCTGCTGTAGCCTGCTCTGCCCCAGGCCAGGTTCTGGTCTCAGGCCAGTTGGAAGAAATCCTTGGAGCTGCCAAAAAGCCCCTTTTTCCCAGGGGCTGCTGGGGCTCTTGGGGAGCTGCTGTTACATGGGGCACATCTGGGGAGCAGGTAAACGGGGAGGTGTCCTCAGGGAGGGATAGTGTGGTGCCAGGCATGCATATCCCCAGCCACCAGCCAGACAGAGGGCAGGAGAGCAGGCAGAGAGCAGCCCTGGGTTGACACAAGGTCCCGGTATGAGGGCAGGCAGAGAGGAGTGCCAGGAGGTGCTGGCACAGCCCCTGGGGCACAGGGCAGGCAGCAGAGGCTGAGCAGTGGGTCAGCACGGCCTGGAGGGGCCGTGTCCCTGGGGGCTGGCTCTCATAGGGTGACCCCGGGACAGAAACAAGGTGCCACTTGCCACCCTGCTTCTCTGACCAAGCCCAGTTCTCCTGCCCTCTGAGCAGCCCCTCTGCTTTGGCTGAGGTTCTCTTGTCTGCTGGGGGTACAACCCAAAAGTCCTGGGCCATTGCATGCCCTTCCCTGAGGCTGCTGGTGGCTGGGGGAGCTGCTCTAGATTCCCCTGGCATAGGGACCAGCCTGCCAGGCTGGGCCTGGGCGAATGGAAGAGAAAGATGGGAACCAGGCAACACAATGAGGAAGGGTGGGGGCTTTCCTCTCCCAGCCCCAGGCACCTCCCCAGGGTTGACTGCTCCAGCTCAAGGACAGGTCTGGGTTTGGGTATCTGGGCTGGGCTCCACTGGGCTTTGCCTTGGGATGTGGGACAACAACAGTGACAGACCAAGCTTATCAGTGCCCTGACCTAAGAGGTGTTACCCTTTTCCCCTTTCCCATCCCCAAAACATGGGGAACGGGCTGAGCAATTACCTGAACATATCACTCCAGCATCCAAATCGTGAGAACAGTAGGATTCACCGCGTCCTATGTGACTGCAGTCAGACAGGGCAGACTCGGTGCCACGACAATCAACACCAACCATCCAAATGGGCCCAGATCCTGGCCCAAAGTGTCCATACTGAGGAGCTCCAAGAGCAACCCCACAGCCCAGCTGCCTACAAACCACTGCAGCATCAGTCATGTCCCAGTCGTAATGGCACACGGTCCCCCACTGGCCCTGATGTTTCACCTCCACTCTCCCAGCACAGCGACTGCCGCCATCCGCCAGCCTCACCTCCGCAGCCCCTTCAAACACCAACACAGGAAGGGTCAGGAGAGTTTTGAGCCCCACATTGTGTGTCCGTGAGGACCCCCTCCCCAGGCAGACTCCCAGTTCCCAGGGTGGATCCCAGTCCCCATAGGCTGTCTCAGGGGCAGCGGGGGGTTCCTCTTCTCCCCATGGGCTATGCTGGGCTGGGGGTACCCAGCTCTAGCCCTCCTGGGCCATTTGCTGCCCCACGGCCCTCACCACCTCCTCCCACCCCAGTGGACCCCTGTCCCCGCCCATACCCATCCCTACACAGCCCCCAGCCCTGCATGGGGCTCCCACTCCTCCCCAGCCCAGTGTCCCCCAAACAGCCCCATGCCCCTGAGCAGCTTCCATTGCCCATTGTCTGCCACAGGCACCTCCTAAAACCACTGTCCAACCCAGGAACTCTAGGGTGCCCACAGGGCACTGAATGATCACAAGGATCCCAAAAACCCTTCCTCGTCCCTGCTGTCAGATCAGTCCCTCTGCTTGGACAGGGCCCCAGGAAGGACACTTATGTACCACTTCTGGGTGCAGATGCCCCAGTCCCCTTCTGTTAATGGGACACAACCTGTCTTCCTGGTGTGTTTCCCCAGATCCCAAGGGCAGGGAACAGTACACAACACCCCTGGGGCATCCCAGACATTGGCTGTGCCCTGGAGCTCACTGAGAGTCACTCTCTCTGTCTGGGACTCCTCCAGATCCAGAGGCACAGTGATGGGGAACAAGGGCTACCAAAAGGGTCCCCAAGGGCAAGGAGTCTAGAAATGATGCCAGGCATGGGCTGCCATAATCATGGGAGCTGTGGAAAAGGATTACCCTCTCCCACAAAGACAGGCACAGGTTAAAGCAGAGGGCTGAGAGACCGAGAGTCTTCTGCCTCTCATTTCAGTGGTGTCTGCAAAGCAACCCCACTCCCAGAAGCATCACAATGACTCCACTGCTGCCCACTGTCCCAAGGCTGTGGAACAGAGAAGCTGGCACTTACCTCTGCATGGCTGCACCCAGAGGAACAGCCACAGCACCCAAGGGGACAGGAGTCCCTCTGTCCCCATCCTGAGGCTCCTGTCCTGACAGCACGGCCCTGCTGCTGGAGCTCGTGGGGACCCACTGGGCAATGACGATTATGGGAGGGCAATATATCTGTGCAGATGCTGTCCCAGCTGCAGGAGGAGCCAATCGAAGCAGCAGGCACCTTTTTAGACGTTATCGGCACTTATCTCCCCTCCGACGCAGCCCAGCTCTCCAATGAACTTCTCCAGCGCTCTTCATGACCATATATGAGGGACGGCTCCGCTGCGGGTCTCACGTCACTGCGGTGGGAGATCATCGTGGAGTAGGGCTGGGTGTGGGGGCAGCTGGCTCTGACACCCCTTGCAGCCTGCTGTGGGAGCACGGAGCATCTCCTGAGCTGTAGCATCCAAGAGCCCAAGGTGCGATTGTCCGGCTGTCCCTGCACCATGGGATCCAGGAGACTGGTCCTGCAGCAGGGCTGTGTCAGGCTGGGAAGGGACCAGTCCCTGCCCCTGCTACAGCCCCTGCTGTGCTGGCAGCAGCAGCTGGGAAAGGCCCTTGGGCAGGGCCAGAGCCCCATGATGGGGGTGCTGGCTGTCCCGTCCCTCCCCAGGGAGCCTCCTGTGGGGTCCCGGCAGCAGCCAGAGCTGGTCCAGGGCCTGCCCTGGCAGCAGAGCTGCAGCCCAGAGCCTCAGGCGTCTCCCTGGCTCTCAGCGTGTCACCCAGGGGCCGTTATTCCCCGCGGCGGGTCGGGAGCTGGAGCCTGCCTGCCACTGCAGGTGCACAAACCGCAGCCCACGTGACATGGCGCCCGGGCAGGAAGACGGTGGTTTCCTCCTGGCCCCGTGCCCAGGCATGGCCCTGCGGTGCCTCCCAGCCTCCTCACAGCTCCAAGCCTGGCAGAGTCCAAGAAGTGTTGGGACAATGCTCTCAGATGTACAGTTTCATATATATGTATATATATGTATATATATATATGTTTATATATATATATATATGCATATATATGTATATATTTTATATATATTTATATATATAAATAAATAAATAAATATATATAATAAATACATATAAAAATATATATTTTACTAATATATCATATTTTATTATAATACATTATATTTATTGTTACGTTGTGCTATGTTATTACATATTATATATTATATACTATATACTATATAGTATATATATAGAATATAGTATATATTATATAATATATATTTAATAATATATATAATACTATATAATATATTATAGAGTATATATTTAATTATAAAATATAAAAATAATTTAATAATAAAATATATAATAATATATATTATATTATATTATATTATATTATATTATATTATATTATATTATATATACATATTATTATATATTATAATATACTATTATATATAGTATGATATATAATAAAATATATAATATATTATATATTATATAATTTTTTAATATATATTATATATTATATAATTCTTAATATATATTATATATTATATGATATAATACTATAAAATATATATTTTTTATTTTTATTTTATTTAAATAATATATATTATATTGTATTAAATATTATGTTATGAGTTTTTATACATATCATACATATAGTGTTTAATATATATATACTTATAAATATAAAAATATATTTTTTATATTTTTGATATAAATCTTTTATAGTTTTTTAGATACATATAATTTAATTTTATTCTCATGGCTGAAGTTGTTCTCACTGATCTTCAATTATTTCCAGAGCAGGATATTTCAAAATTCAGTTCAACCCAGCTCCAGGTGATGCCATAGCATCTTCACTTGCCATGGGCCTGTTCCTGGCCTGCATTCAGACAGCAATGACCTCACAAACACCTACACAATTCTTGGTCTGACAGCTCCTCGGGCACCAGTGGTCTCACAGGTACAATGCATGGGCCTTGCCCTGACCTATCAGCTAATTGATCACCAATGACCTCCCCACAGACCTACATAAGCCACGTGCCTCAGGCACCAGGGTCCTCCCAGCATCTAGCACAGGCCATGTTTGCTCTCGGCCTGTCAGCTACTCAGGCACCACTGGCATCACAGGAATATGCACCTGCCATGGGCCTGCTCATGGTCTATCAGATCTTCAGCTGACAGTGACCTCATAAGCACAGATGATCTATTGGAAGATGTCAGAGTCCCTGCCCAAGACAGGGGGTGGCTGCTCATGCTCAGCTGGCTGTTGACCAAAATTCCCAGGTGCTTTTCTGTTGGCATCTGTCCAGCCACTCTTCCCCAAGCCTATGCTGCATGGGATTGATATGATCCAAGTGCAGGAGCTGGCACTTAATCATTGTTGAATGTCATGTGATTGCACTCAGTCCATCAACCTAGCCTTTCCAGATGCCTCCGAAAAGCTTTCCTTCCTCAAGAAGACCAGCTGTCCCAACAAACTTGTTATCATCTGCAAATGTACTAAGGGTGTACTTGATCCTCTCTGTCAGATCATCCATCAAAATAGTAAACAAAGCTGGACCCAGTACAGAGGCCTGGGGAATGCCACCCACGACCATCTACCAACTGGATTGATCTCTCTTCACGCAGACTCTTTGAGCATGGCCATTCAGACAGTTCTTCAGCCAGCAAATTGTACTCTTGTCCAAGCCATGAGCAGACGGATGGGTTGTCATTCTGCAGGGCTGCTGCTACTGAGTCCACACTGAGAAGATGTAGCTCCTTCTATTAGGCTTTTTGTGATGCCCTGTGCTCAGTCCTTTCAAACCAAGTAAGCATGAAGCTGGTGCTTGTGATGAGCTGGTTCTCAGCTCATGTTCCAGTTACTTGCTAGCATGTATCATTGTTGTTGAGTTTGTACAGCATTCCCTTTTGTCTCTGTTTGCTTGAGTCTGCATTGTCAATGGTAGTTCAGGAATACTGGAGGGGTGGCTGCGGGGAAGCATGAGGTTGCATCTGTCATGGTGGGACCTCGGTCAGCATTCACAGAGCAGTGACTCAACTGTGACACAGACAGGAATTCTATCCTTTGAGGGAATCCCAAAGGTAATTCCTTCTTGAAGGGTGATGCCATCCTGAGTCGTGTCCTTGCCTGTGCAGCATCTGTCAAATGGTTGATATAAGTTTCTCCTCAAAAGAAAGTACCTAGCGTGAGGGACTGTCTAGAGCTGGGCTCCTCTCCACAGTTCTGACACAGAGTCTTCTCTTGCAGGGGCTCTCCAAGGGCTGCAGCCTCCTTCAGGCCACATCCACCTGCTCCCACATGGGGTCTTCCATCAGCTGCAGTGTGGCGATCTGCTCCAACATGGCGCACCACAGGGGAACATTTTCTCCAGCACCTGGAGCACCACCTCACCCTCTTTCCTCACTGACCTTGGTGTCTGCAGGGTTGTTTTCTCTCTCAGTTTCTCAATCTTCTCCCGGCTATTCCCTCATAGAATCATAGAATCATAGAATCATAGAATATCCTATGATTCTATGATTCTATGATTCTCATGTAATTTTCAACCCCATTCTTTAAAAAGCTCTCACAGTTGTACAAACAGCATTACTCATTGGCTGAGTTTGGCCAACAGCATGTCCCTTTTGGAGCTAGCTGGAAGTGGCTGTTGTCTACGAAGGGGCAGCTTCTGGACTCTCCTCACAGACACCAGCCCTTCAGCTGCCCCCTGCTACAAAACATTTTCCATGTAAGTCCAATACAACCTCCCACCCGCAAAGTAAAAACAGAGCCCAGACAAGCAGCAGCAGACCCATGAGCTGGCAATGGCAAGGCACATAAAGGCCTGCTAGCAGAGGCAAACCCTGGGAGAACTGCTCTGAGGTTTTTTTGCTCTGCCCTCCATGGATGAGATAAAACAAGGAGGGTTTTGGCAGGGGTTGAGCTACTTCTCACTTGTGCTTAGGTGGGAGGTTAGAAACCAGCCCAGATGTTTGTACCAAACCCAAACACACCCACACACATCCCAGAGCAACAGGGACTGCACTTCCACAGGCCACCTCTGCACACCTGTGCATTTCCCTACAGGACACATTGGGTGACACACACCTTGGACATTCCAGGACCAAGGGGTCTCTGCAGAGATACTGGAGCTTGGCTCAGGGCATGTGCTAACCCTGCTTTGGGCTGGACAGATCCCCAAAGTGCTCAGTGCAGTTTTTCCAGCCTGTAGAATTCAAGTAATAGTCAAACAAGCTTTGAGAATGTGCTTCAACAAACACCTGTACAGCCATGGGCCTCCTGCTGCCTCCTCAGACCCTGAATCACAGCTGACCTCAGCAGAACATCCCCACCCATCGCCTCCTTCAGTCCTGTGACCTGACCACATCCATGTCACCTCACCTGCCTCCTCCAAGACCAAGCGATTGCTGTAGGACCTCTCAAGCTCTGCCCAGCCTCATGAGGTCAAACTGCTTCAGTTAGGTGATTAGACCACAGGAATGCAGGATTTGGGGATTAGGTGTTCAGGTTAGGGTTTAGGGATTAGATCTTGCCTTCCAGGGTTAGTGGTTGAGCAGAGTATTAGAGGGAGGCCTGTGTTTACTGTTTTGGGTTCTGTCTTTCTGTAGTGTAGAGACGATGTTATTTGTTGGGATTTTCTTCAGGGCTCTGTTGAGGAATCATGTTAAGGCTGGAATTCAATGCTAGGGATGAAAGGCTGAGGAATAGGGTGAGAAATGAGTTGAGTGTATGGTAAGGCCTTATGGATTTAGGATTTGCTAACCCACGCCAGGTGAGGTTTGAGGTTCGGGGTAAGAGTAGTGGATTCCTTGCAGAGAGAGGGATAGCATTTAGGTGTAGGGGTAGGGCTTACAGTTACTGCTTAGAAATATTGCCAGGGCTTGACATGGATGTTTTCCTAGTAAGTGTTGCAGCAACACAGCCTTGCCTGAACCCCTCCCACCTCTTCCAGATCTTTCCTTTCTGTTAGCCAAGTCCCTCTTTTCTCCACCAGATTTCCCACCTTTATTCACCCGCCTTTCCCCTGTCCTCACAAGATACATCACCCTGTTGGGGGCAGCTTTCTGAGGGCCTTTATTGACCTCAGAGGCTCTGCCTCCGTGCTGTTGGCCAGACAGGTGCTGGGACAGAAGTGACCTCACCGCCAGCACCCACAGTGCTACAAGGAGCTGTTGTTCTCAGGAGGCCTCTTCCCAGCCCAGCCCATGAAACACATGAGGTCAGTGGCAGTGTCCTTGCTGCAGGAGATGCCCTGACACTCCCCTCCACCGCCACCCCCAGCTTGGCCCTGGAGATCCTCAGGCAGCACCACTGCACACACTCAGCACACTGCTCTGCTCCCGGTACACCCCATGTCCCACACAGACTTGCCCCAGCCCAGCACATCTGGGCTGGCCTGAGCAGCCATTCCTGAAGCCCCTGCCCATGCTGCCCATAGCCACTGAGCTGGCAGTGCTGCTCTGCAAAGCGAGGGGCTGTGGTGCATGAGGCCTTGCATTGAACTTGTGTGATTACATTTTATTTCACAGATGCTATGAGAAAGTCTTCTCTGACTCACTTAAAGGGTTGTTGCACATTTATACAGCCTCCATATGAGACAGAACAGTTTCATTCATTCATAGCAATGGGGGGAATTAAAATATTTATGTAGGAATGTAATGAACACAAACAGTCATAATGACAATAAAAAAGGAAAGGAAAGGAAAGGAAATGGGAAGGGAAGGGAAGGGAAGGGAAGGGAAGGGAAGGGAAGGGAAGGGAAGGGAAGGGAAGGGAAGGGAAGGGAAGGGAAGGGAAGGGAAGGGAAGGGAAGGGAAGGGAAGGGAAGGGAAGGGAAGGGAAGGGAAGGGAAGGGAAGGGAAGGGAAGGGAAGTTATAAATATAAGCCTGGAAGGGGATGTACTAGGATTCATTATTGGTGGGTGAAGGGATCTTTATGAGTATTGAAAAATATCCCACATATTTGTTTCCTAACTGCAACCTTGAGCTCCTTGTTCTTCATGCTGTAGATGAGGGGGTTCACTGCTGGAGGCACCACCGAGTACAGCACTGCCAGCAAAAGGTCGAGAGATGGCAAAGAGATGGAGGGGGGCTTCAGGTAGGTAAATATAGCAGTGCTGAGAAACAGGCAGACAACAGCCAGGTGAGGGAGGCATGTGGAAAAGGCTTTGTGTCTGCCCTGCTCCGAGGGGATCCTCAGCACTGACCTGAAGATCTGCACATAGGACAGCACAAGGAAAACAAAACACCCAAATGATAAAACAGCACTAACCAGAAGAAGCCCAATTTCCTGGAGATAGGCATCAGTGCAGGAGAGCTTGAGGATCTGGGGAATTTCACAGAAGAACTGGTCCAGGGCATTGCCTTGGCAGAGGGGCAGAGAAAAGGTATTGGCAGTGTGCAGCACAGCATTGAGAACACCACTGCCCCAGGCAGCTGCTGCCACGTTGACACAAGTTCTGCTGTCCATTGTTGTCCCATAGTGCAGGGGTTTGCAGATAGCAACGTAGCGGTCGTAGGCCATGATAGTAAGGAGAGAAAACTCTGCTGTGAGAAAGATGGCAAACATAAAAAGCTGGGTAGCACAACCTGCATAGGAGATCGTCCTGATGTCCCACAGGGAGTTGGCCATGGCTTTGGGAACAGTGGTGGTAATAGTGCCCAGGTCAATGAGAGAGAGGTTGAGGAAGAAGAAGTACATGGGGGTGTGGAGGTGGCGGTCGCCGGCTATGGCTGTGATGATGAGTCCGTTGCCCAGGAGGGCAGCCAGGTAGATGCCCAGGAAGAGCCCAAAGTGCAGGAACTGCAGCTCACGCGTGTCTGAGAATGGCAGGAGGAGGAATTCTGTGGGGAAGCTGCTGTTGGACATTTTCTGCCTCTGGGCATGGTTGGCTGTCCATGTAGGAAAAGACATAGACAATTAAGACAGGGTTTTTGAGAAAAACCTACTTCATTTCTCACAGGCCCTTTGCACACCCACTTTCATTCTCCCCATCTCAGGATGGTATATTTACGGCTACCCAGCTGGCAATCTGCTCTCTGTTGGTTGAGTGCACTGTGAGGAACCTGGAGTCTTCCTCACAGAGAGGCCCCCACTTCTGGGGAGGTTCCTGTTGGTGGATGGCCTGAGATTTGAGAAGGGAATTCGTAGCTTTGTCCATGTGGGACTAAATTCCAAGGCCAGCATTCAGCATTTATGTTGGCACCCATGGCCATCTGCCCCTGAGACAAGATCACTGGGAGGGATTCTTCCACTTATAATCATAGAATCGTTAAGGTTGGAAAAAACCTCCAACATCATCCAGCCCATCCATTCTCCTATCACCAATATCACCCACTAAACTATGGCCTTATGTATTACGTCCAAGCTTTTGTTAAACACCTCCAGGGACGGTGACTCCAACACCTCCCTGGCAAGCCATTCCAATGCCTGACCACTCTTTCTGGGAAAAACATTGCTCCTCATTTCCAACCTGAACCTCCCTGGTGCAACTTGAGGCAATTCCTCCTTGTCCTACTGCTGGTTATCTGCGCGAAGAGGCTGACCCTCAGCACTCCACAACTTCCTTTCAGGTAGCAGTAGAGTCCTTCCTCTTCACCTTCTTCAGTGACCAAGTGACGGAGCCAGTAACCACTGAGACAAAGCCTGTTCTCACCTCAGCCTGTCCTCTGCCCTTTCTCTCCAGGCATGAGAACTGGAGAGAGCAGGATGGAGGAAACAACACTGTCGCTGTGCTGTGTGCCCTTGGTGAATTGTACCCATCGTACAGAGAGGCTGTGCAGTAGCTTCATGCTCATTCTTCAGCAGATGGGCTGTGACACGGAGTCATACTGATGCCATTTCATAGGGCTTAGCTTCTCCCACTACACCTGTGCAATGTTCTCAAAGGGGTAACCATCCTTGTCTTCAGGCCAATGTGAAGTGCCCTAAGGATCAGTACTTGCGAAGGCAGAGCCAGATCATTTCTCAGTCCTTTCGACTGCCCTGCCAGGAGCTCCACAGGTTAGAAGGGCCCTTTGGCACCTTGTTCCCCTGCAGACACCTCCTGAGCACCAGTGTCTGATCCTCAGCTGAACTCCTCCCCACCACTCCAAGGAGCTGACACACCCAAGAGCCCCTGCTGAAGAGAAAGACTGAAACAGGTGGAGGGAAAAGGACAAGCAGCATGACCGAAAGAGGGGAGGGGAGAGACAGATGAGCAAGCAGAAAGGGGTCACCCTGCCAAGCCATGCCTGCTGCCTGCCAGGCAGCACCATGGCAGAGCAGTGGCTCTCAGCCCATTGCTCAGCACTGGGACAGGGCACATAACAGGAAAGGAAGATCTGCCTTCTTCTGGGGCTCTGGCTACACAGGAGGCAGCTGCTACCCAGGACCCTCCAGCCCAGAGGGCAGAGGCTCTGCTGGGTGGGAGAGGAGAGCTGAGAGGGGTTGCTCAGGGTTGGATCCTGCACTGCAAGGGATGGCAGGAGGTGCCTATATGTCTTCTGCAGCAGGGTTTCCCTTTGCAGTTCCCTCTTTCTCTGCTGATCTCTGCTGCCTGCAGCCGTTCCTGCCAGGAGCTGCTTCTCTGTCGCCACATCTGTGCCCTGCCAGTGCTCCCAGAACCCGTACCATCTGCTGTGCTCAGCTCTGCCCTGCACCCTCTCAGTGTGTACAAGTGCTGAACAGAAGGTCACAAAAGCCCTGATGAAACTGGGAAGGTGGTGCTGCTGCATTCTGAAGGGCTCTTGGTACTGAATGCCCTTTCTGAGGTTCCTCATAAAATCTGGGGTGACATGAAATCTCTACTCTGTACAGCTCTGTTTCCATTCCCATCCTGATGAACCAAAGAGAGCTGAAAGCACAGCTTCAGGAAAGCCTCAGACTTGACCTTCCTTATAAAGAGTCCGCTCTGACATGGTCTGGGGGTGCCATGGAGCTGGGAGCTGCCTAACCCAGGCAGAAGTGTGCAGGCACCACCAGGTCCCTGCCATGCCCTGCCCTGCCAGGAGGGCCCTCCAACCACACACAGATTCTCCCCGCAGCACCCTGGGCAGCTCCCTGGGCAGGCTGAATGCTGAGCCTGGCAGGCAGCAGAGGCCCTGCCTCAGCACACAGCCCCTGGGGCATGGCAGGGACTCTGCTTTTCACCACAGCCCAGGCTACCCCTGCCTGCACCCCAGCTGCACAGCCTGCAGCCGGCCCCATATGAATCAACCCCCATGTCCTGTACTTCTGACAGCTGCGTCTGGTAAACCCTACTCTGGAGTATGTCATTTATACAGTAGAGACAGTAGAGTCCTCCTGAAAGATCCCATAGGCTGTGGGATGTGCCAGCAAATGTGGAGGCACCACAAACAAAAGCAGTGTTGCCCTGCAGCCAGAGACTTACCCTGTTCAGGGCTGTGAAGATTTCTCCCGCAGTGAGCTCTCAGCATCCCCCCTCCACACTGCCTTTAACATCTCCCTCCCTTCTCTCAGCTGCCCTTGTCCCAGGCAGTGTCCCCAGCCTGCTGTGCTGTGCAGAGGAGCTGCTCCTGG
Organism: Anas platyrhynchos; assembly: GCF_047663525.1. Taxonomy (NCBI): domain Eukaryota; kingdom Metazoa; phylum Chordata; class Aves; order Anseriformes; family Anatidae; genus Anas; species Anas platyrhynchos. Next base: position 767,823 of record NC_092619.1, on the reverse strand, counting down.
GCAGAGCTGTCTCTCTGCAGTGCTGCCCACTTGCCAGGAGCTCCCCTTGGGCCCAGGAGCCCAGCCCAGCTAAGCAGCACAGGGAGCTCTTGACAAGGCCTCCAGGCGAATCAACTTTGAAACAGACTGGTGTAATCTGTTTTATTTTTTTTTCTTTCAGCTGGGGATGATCACTTATTTCCAGGAGTATGTTTTCCCCTAATTCCAGAGAAGGGTTTGTTGTGAGAGTACTAATTTCTTGTCCCATTATGAGATCAGACACCCACAAAGTGACAGGGAGGTTGCATCCCATCTCTTCCAAATGTTTGTTGATATTAAGCGGGAGGAAACTTTTTCACAGAAACTGAAATCCCTCTGTGTACATAAGCTACACAACCAATTGTTGTCCTGTAGGATCATTGTATCCTAGAATCCTTTGGGTCTGAATGGACCTTAAAGACCATCTAGTCCCAACCCCCCTGCCATGGGCAGGAGCACCTTTCGCTACACCGGGTTGCTCAAGGTCCCATCCACCCTGATCTTTGACCATTTTGGTTAGGCTTTGGAACAGGTTACTCAGGGAGGTGGTGGAGTCACCATGCATGGGGATGTTTAAGAAACCTTGGTGCTTAGGGACTTTGTTTAGAGGGTAATATAGGTGGTTGGGGGACAGTTGGACCAGATGATTTGGAGGTCTTTTCCAACCTTAATGGTTCTATGATTCTAGGAATTGTAGGCCTCCAGGATCTTAGAACCATAGAATGCTTTGCATTAGACAGGACATTAAAGACCATCTAATTCCAGCCCCCATTCCATGGGCAGGGGCTAATCCAATGAGATTCGTTTTTTCAAGCTCTCATCCACCCCTACTTTGAACACTACCAGGGAGGGGGCATCTACAACTTCTCTGTGTAATCTTTTCCAGTGTCTCACCACTCTTTGTGTGAATAATTTCTTCCTTAGATCTGATCTAAATCTACTCTCTTTTAATTTAAAACTTATTGTCCTAACACTATGCTCCCTGATAAAGAGTCTCTCCATCTCTCTCCTATTGTTCTCCATCTGTTCTGCTAAGGAGGGTGAGGCTGAGAGTGGCTGTGGGGAGCTTGGTTACCTCCTGGGGATAAACTACAACACATCCAGGGACACAAATATGACCAACAAGTGATAAAGGAAGCAGTGGAGGGAACCAAACATGGTCAGTCACACTGACTGGTGAGAGCATGGAGAGAGGGTTTCCCAACATTGTCAGTTGGGAAACCAAGGGAAAAGGTGTAAAAGGACATGTCCTATGAGGACAGCCTGAGGATCCTTTGGCCACCTAATTTGGAGAAAAGAAGGCTGAAGAGTAACCCCATTGTTCTCAACAACTTCCTGAGGGGGGGAAGTGTTGAAGGAGGGGATGATCTTTTCTCTCTTGTAACTGATCACACAACATGTGGGAATGGCACATAGATGCACCAGGGGACGTTCAGATGGGGCATTAGGAAAAATTTCTGTACTGTGAGGGTGGTCAAACACTGGAACAGGCTTCCTAGAGACCTGCTTGATGTCCCATGTCTGTCAGTGCTCAAGAGGCATTTGGACAATACCCTCATACATACTCTCTAATTTATGTTTAACCCTTAAGAGGTCAGGAAGTTGGACTAGATGACCTTTGAAGGTCCCTTCCAACTGAACTATTCTATTCCAATCACTACAGACTTGGCTAGGCCCCATTTGTGTATTGGAAGGCCACAATAATGTCTACTGGAGTCTTCTCGAGGCTAAGCAATCCCAGCTTTCTCAGGCTGTCTTCACTGGAGGTGTCCTTCTTGTGCATGGCATACTTTTGTTAGTGGCGTAGTGGGCTGCAGGGAGTGCTTCAGTTAGTTGTCCTTGCTGTGTCAAAGAATCACAAAATGGCTTAGGTTGAATGGGACCTAAAAGATCTTCTTGTTCCAAGGTATGTGCCTTAAGCAGGCATGCCACCTACTAGATCAGGTTGCCCAGAGCCTTCTCCAGTCTGGCCTTGAACACCTCTAAGGATGGGGGATCCACAATTTCTCTGTGCAACCTCTTCCAGTGACTCACTATCTATGCAGTCAAGAATTTCCTCCTAACATCTAGTCTAAATCTATCCTCAGTTACTTGAAGACCATTCCCTCTTGCCCTGTCATTATCAACTCAAGTAAAGAGTCCATCTCCGTCCTTTTTTCAAGACCCCTTTAAGTACTGAAAGGACACAATGAGGCCTCTTCAGAACCTTCTCTTCTCCAGTCTGAACCTCCCCAGCTCTCTCAGCCTTTTTTCATAGGAGAGGAGCTCCAGCCCTCTGATCATCTTTGTGGTCCTCCTCTGAACTTGCTCTAACAGGTCCACATCTTTCTTGTGCTGGAGTCCCCAAACCTGAACACAGTACTCCAGGCGGGACCTCACGAAGGCAGAGTAGAAGGGGACAATCACCTTACTTGGTCTCCTGGCCATTCCTCTTTTGATGCAGCCCAGGACACAAACTTCACAATGTTTTGCATACCCCCAACCTACATGTCATTGGGGGCAGGATGAGAAACCAAAACCCTTGATGCTTTGTAGACATGGTTCATATATATGTGAATATCTAGTATTTAATCTAAATCTCCCTTTTTTACTTGAAAGCCATTGCCCCTTGTCCTATCCCTACATTCCCTGGTAATCATCATCATCATCATTCTTCCAGTCTCTTATCTTAGCAAATGTGTTCTAGCTCATTTTTGTGGTCCTCCTCTGGACCTGCTCTACTAAGTCCATGTGTCTGCTGAGCTGAGACGTGAATAAAATGATAGACATTTATTTAGTTATTTAAGCAACACTAGCAAAATCTGTTTTTGTCTTTTATTGGTGGTGTGAGGAACATTAGGAAGTATGGTATCTGCCTTCATATTGACTAGTTACACATGATGAAGCACTGCAAATAGCTAAACATCTGCCTGTCAAGGGCAAATGGTGAATAATAAGTTCTGTTTTTTGTTTGTTTGTTGGTTGGTTCTTTTGTTGTTGTTGTCGTTGCTTGTGTGCACATCTACCTATTAAACTGTCGTTATTCCAGCCCACTTTTTTTTTCCTTTTTTTTTTTTTTTTTTTCACTTTTAGTCTTCGGTTCTTTTCAAAACATCCCACTAAGTAGGAAGAATGAGCTCATAGACCTGTGCTGCTTAGCTGCCTACCAGGTTTAATCCACCACGCAACTTTACTGAAGTCAAAGTGTATCGATATCCACTGCTGTGCCCTCTTCTTCTAGGCCAGTAATTTCATCGGGGCATTTCATGTCCCAGTTGGTCAAGAGTGACTTCCCCTACATGAAGACATCCCAACTGCTCTTGATGATTTTATTGTAGTTCCTGTGCCTGGAACAGGGTTCCAGGATGAGCTGCTCCATCACCTTCCCAGGGATGGAGTGGAGCCTAAGCAGCCTGCACTTCCCTGGGCCCTCCTCCTTGCCATTCTTGCAGAAAAGATGGACATTTGCTTTCCTCCAGTCTTGGGGCACTTCTGCTAGTCACCAGAATTGATCCAAGATGACCAAGAGTGGCCTTGCAAGGACATCAGCCAGCTCCTTCCACTCTCATGAGTGAATCCCATCAGGTCCAATAGAATCATAGAATCTTAGAATGGTTTGACTTGGAAGGCACCTTACAGATCACCCAATTACAATCCCCCTGCCAAAGAAGATGAACAGAGCTGGCCACTCTTTAAGAATGTTCTGCTTAGAGCAAAGGAACTCTTCATCCTCCTGCATAAGAACGTGGGTGGGGAGGGCAGACAACTGGGGCAGCTCAGCAAGGACCTGATGGTCAAACTGAGGCACAAGAAGGAAATGCACAGGCAGTGGAAATGGAGACATGTGGCCAGGGAAGAGTACAGGGATGCAGTCCGGATATACAGGGATGGGATCAGGAAAGTCAAGGCATAGACAGAACTGAGCTTGGCAAGGGATGCAAAGAATAACAGGAAGGGATTCTAGAGGTACATTGGCCAGAAAAGAAAGGCAAAGGAGAGTGTGTCCCTTCTGACGGATGAGAAGGGTGAACTGGTAATAGCAGATAAGGAGAAGGTTAAGGTACTCAACAATATCTTTGCCTTGGTCTTCACTGCCAGTCAGGCTTCCCAAGTCTTTCGTTTCCTTGAACCTGTAAATGGAGGCTGAGGGAGTCAAGTCTCACCCACTGTAAGTGAAGAGCAAGTTTGAGACCACCTGATGAAAGTAAAGACATGCAAGTCTATGAGGCCTGATGACTTGCACCCCAGGGTCCTGAAGGAACTGGCTGATGCAGTTGCCAAGATTCTTTCCATCATATTTAAAAAGGTCTGGCAGTCAGGTGACTGGAAAAAGGGAAACATCATTCCCATTTTTAAAAAGGGTAGAAAAAGGACATGGGGAACTACAGACTGATGAGCCTCACCTCTGTGCCTGACAAGATCTTGGGAAATCACAGAATCACAGAATTTCTAGGTTGGAAGAGACCTCAATATTACCGAGTCCAACCTCTGACCTAACACTAACAGTCCCCACTAAACCATATCCCTAAGCTAAGCTCCTCCTGGAAGGTCCTCCTGGAAGCAATATCAAGGCAGGTGCAAGAGAAAGAGAAAGAAAGATGTGATCCGAGACAGCCAGAATGGCTTCAGTAAAGGCAAATCATGCCTGACCAAACTGCTGGTTTTCTACAATGAACTGACTGCATCAGTTGGCAAAGGAAGACTGACCGATGTCAGTCCATCTACATGGACATCTACAGAAGTCCATCTACATGGACTTCTGTAAGGCATTTGACATGGTCCCACACGACATCCTGGTCTCCAAATTGGAGAATCCATCCTGGTCCAAATGTCTGCACCAGAAACTTATCCTCATCGTGCTCTAGTAGTCTCTTGAATTGCTTGAGGGTTGAACCACTCAGTGGGTAAGGAATTGGCTTGAAGGTCACACCAAGAGAATGGTGGTCAATGGCTCCATCTGCAAGTTGGAGGCAGGTGAAGAGAGGTTTACCTCGGGGGTCTCTCCAAGGACTAGGACTATTGAAAATCTTCATCAATGAAATAGACGGTGGGGTTGAGTGCACCATCAACAAGTTTGCTGATGACATCAAGCTGAGAGTGCAGTTGATTGAACAGAAGGAAGAGAAGCCACTCAAAGGGACCTGGACAAGCTTGAGAAGTGGGCCCAATGTTAACATAATGATGTTCAACAAGTCCAAATGCAAGATTCTACACTTGGACCAGGGCAATCTCAGCCATGAGTACAGACTGGGAGAAGAAATCATTGAGAGCAGCTCTGCAGAGAAAGGTCACTCATGGAACAAATACTTTTTCAGATATGAGGTATGATAGTGCTGGAGAAGAGTTTCTGTCCTCAGTGGAGGGAAAAAACGTTAGTGATTTTTTCAGTCTGTTTCATACTGGATTCCCCTGGAGGCCCAGGGACTTGTCAAGAGCTCCCTGTGCTGATGAGCTGGGCTGGGCTCCTGGGCCCAAGGGGAGCTCCTGGCGAGCGGGCAGCACTGCAGAGAGACAGCTCTGCCCAGGAGCAGCTCCTCTGCACAGCACAGCAGCAGGGCTAGGGGCACTGCCTGCGGGGGACAAGGGCCGCTGAGAGAAAGGAGGGAGATGTTAAAGGCAGTGTGGAGGGGGGGATGCTGAGAGCTCACTGCAGGAGAAATCTTCACAGTCTTGAGCAGGGTAAGTCTCTGGCTGCAGGGCAATGCAGCTCTTGTTTCTGGTGCCATCTGCAGATTTGCTGTCAAATCCCACAGCCTATGGGAGCTTTCAGGAGTTTTTTTGGATAAGAGGAGAATGACAAGGTCCAAAGCAGGGATTACCTGCCTAAGCTGTCAGAGGGACAGGACATGAGGGCTCCTTCTCACAGGGCCAGCTGCAGGCTGTACATCCGGCGTGCAGGCAGGGGTGTCCAGGGCTGTGGTGCAGAGCAGGGTCCCTGCTGTGCCCCAGGGGCTGTGTGCTGGGACAGGGCCTCTGCTGCCTGCCATGCTCAGCACTCAGCCTGCCTGGGGAGCTGCCTAGGGTGCTGCGGGGAGAAGCTGTGGGTGGAAGGAGCCCTCCCCCGGCAGGGCAGGAAAGGGCATGGTCCTGTTGGTACACTGAAGCTACTGTCTCCCAGAGGCTGCTGCCTGGGGAAGGCTTCTCACAGCTACTTAACACCCTCAGAACACCTCAGAGTAGATTCCTCAAAGGAAAGTTCAGAGGAAGAGTTTCTTGAAGACAAATATTCTGTGCTTTGAGATTTCTCCTCCTGCTTTGTGGGTGGCAGTTAGAGATGGAATTTATTCCTCCCTTTGAATGAAGGCACTGAGACCCCAGTTATTGTAAGTTATTGTAAGGTCTTTTAGGTCTGAGCTGCTCCATAGCCTTTGAAAACATGGAGATATCCCTGAAAATTACCCTGGGACAGGAGGCGTCTACAAGGCAGATGTGAGTACACTGTGGATGGGATGGGTCTGTGACCAATGGCACAGAAGAGATATGGGGACAGGGAAGAAGATCCCAGCAGGGACAGCTCGAGGCAGGGGCAGGGAGGAGAGAGGGAAATGCCCAAAACTCCAAGGGAGAGGGGATTCAGGCTGTCGTGGTTTAACCCGGCCGGCAGTTAAACACCACGCAGCCGTTCGCTCACCCTCCCCCCTCCCTCTCTGGGACAGGGGAGATGAATGGAAAGTGAAGCCCGTGAGTTGAGATAAAGACAGTTTAATAAGACAGGAAAATAATAATAACAAAAATAATAATAACAATAATAATAATAATGATACAATAGTGATAATATGAAAGTAATAATAGTATGTACAAACAAGTGATGCACAATGCAATTGCTCACCACTCGCTGACCGATGCCCAGCCTAACCCCGAGCAGTCCGGCCCCCTCCCCCCGGCTAGCCACCCCTATATATTGTTTAGCATGACGTCAGATGGTATGGAATACCCCTTTGGCTAGTTTGGGTCACCTGTCCCGGGTCTGTCCCCTCCCAGCTCTTACTGCACCCCCAGCCTGCCCATTGGCAGGACAGAGCAAAAGGCTGAGATGTCCTTGGCTTAGTATAAGCACTGCTCTGCAACAATTAAAGCATCGGGGTGTTATCAGCACTCTTCTCATCCTAAGCCAAAACACAGCATTCCACCAGCTACTAGGAAGAAAATTAATTCTGTTCTAACTGAAACCAGGACACAGGCACTCCCTGCCAGGCCTGCAGTGCAGGCTCCTTCTCTGCAGCAACCCCCTGCTCTCCTCTGCCACCCAGCACAGCGTCTGCCCTCTGGGGCTTTAGGGCATGAGCCACCTCCTCCTCAGATGGACTTCCAGAAGAGGAGAGGAGCCTGTGTCCTGCAAGGTGATACGCAGTTATCAGTGTTAAAAGAGTACTTGCCCTGCAGTGTCACTTCTCTAGGTGCATGCAAGCTTGGTAAGTTAAAGGCTTCCCTACATGCCCATCTGCCTTTCTGTCTGTCAGCAGGTTGGACCACTGCAATGTTCTTTCTTATTTCTAAACTTGTGTGTGGTTCTCCCACTCTCTTTGTCTGGGGTGCAGGTGGGTGTAAGTTTCTGTTCTGACACCGACTATAAAGGCCTTGCCCTGAGGGTGTCTTCTTGGGAACAAACTGCTCAAGCTTCATCTTAAAATGATAGGTATGGTGTCATTGAGTTGGGAGGGTGGGAGAATGAGCTCACATATTCCTCATTCTGCTCTGGGGACAGTGATTTCTTTAAAAAAAGCAGGCAGGTTGCTCAGGGAAGTTAGCCTAACTTTTCTCTGTTTTTTCCTCCATGGACAGGCAACCATGCCCAGAGGCAGAAAATGTCCAACAACAGCTTCCCCACAGAGTTCCTCCTCCTGCCATTCGCAGACACACGCCAGCTGCAGCTCCTGCACTTCGGGCTCTTCCTGAGCATCTACCTGGCTGCCCTCCTGGGCAACGGACTCATCCTCACAGCCATAGCTTGCGACCACCGCCTCCACACCCCCATGTACTTCTTCCTCCTCAACCTTGCCCTCCTTGACCTGGGCACTATTACCACCACTGTTCCCAAAGCCATGGCCAATTCCTTGTGGGACACCAGGGCCATTTCCTATGCAGGTTGTGCCACCCAGGTCTTTATGTTTGCTCTCTTTCTCACAGCAGAGTTTTCTCTCCTCACCATCATGGCCTATGACCGCTACATTGCCATCTGCAAACCCCTGCACTACCGGACAATAATGGACAGTAGAACTTGTGTCAACATGGCAGCAGCTGCCTGGGGCAGTACTTTTCTCTATGCTGTGCTGCACACTGCCAATACCTTTTCCCTCCCCCTCTGCCAAGACAATGCCCTGGACCAGTTCTTCTGTGAAATTCCCCAGATCCTCAAGCTCTCCTGCTCACATGCCTCCCTCCAGGAAATTGGGCTTCTTGTGGTTAGTGCCTGTATATTATTTGGTTGTTTTGTTTTCATTGTGTTGTCCTATATGCAGATCTTCAGGGCAGTGTTGAGGATGCCCTCAGAGCAGGGCCGGCACAAAGCCTTTTCCACTTGCCTCCCTCACCTGGCCGTGGTCTCACTGTTCATAAGCACTGCCACATTTGCCTACCTGAAGCCTTCCTCCATCTCTTCCCCTTTCCTTGATCTTTTGCTGGCAGTTCTGTACTCGGTGGTGCCTCCAGCAGTGAACCCCCTCATCTACAGCATGAGGAACAAGGATCTCAAGGATGCAGTTAGTAAACTGATTTTGGGGAGGTTGTACAGTCCTCATAAAGATCCCTTCACTCTCCATTGATGAATCTCAATACATCCTCTTCCAGGCTTTTGTTTTGGTCATTCTTCTTATTATTTTATACTTTTTTTCTTTTTCTCATTATGTCTGTGTAGTGGGTTTACGTGGAAGGTTTTGGTACCAGTACGTCACAGTTGTGGCTTCTGTGAGAAGGATCTAGAAGTTGCCCAATGTTTGGTATGGGCCCCACTGCTGACCAGAGACGAGCCAACATGTGATGTTTTGCACCTCTGTGAGAGCAGATTTAAGACAAGGAAAAAAATAATGCTGTGATACACAGCAGCTGGGAGAGTGAGAGGTGTTAGGAACAGCCTTAGGCACCAAGGTCAATGAAGAAGGAGGGGGAGAGGTACTTCAGGCACTGGAGCAGAAGTCCCCTGCGGTCTGTGGTGAGGACCATGGTGAAGCAGGCTGTCCCCCTGCAGCCTATGGAGTACCACGGTGGAGCAGGGTTCCACGCTGAAGCCCATGGAGGAGACCACAGTGGAGCAGGTGGACCTGCACCAACGGAGGCTGTGGCCTGTAGAAGACCACTGCTGGAGCAGATTCCAGGCCAGACCTGTAGCCCATGGAGAAAAGCCCATGCAGGAGCAGGTGACCTGGCAGGAGCTGCTGCCCCTAGGGGAGCCAGGTTGGAGCAGTTTTCTCCCGAGTGATGGACCCTGTGGTACGGACCCATATCTGGAGCAGTTCTGGAAGAGCTTCTGCCTGTGGGAAGCCCATGCCAGATCAGTTCATCAAGGACTGCATGCCATGGGAGAGACTCCACAGCACAGGGGACGAGAGTGACCGAGAAGGAGCAGCAGAGAAGAAGCACTGTAGACTGACTATAATCCCCTTTCCCCTTCCCCTGCCCCACTCGGGGGGAGGAGGTGGAAGAGGGTGGATGAGGGAGGGGAAGGTGCTTTTGGTTTCTTTCCTTTGTTTCTCACTTCTCTAGCTTGTTAGTAATATATAATAAATCTTACTGTCTCCCTATGTCAAGACTGTTTTGCCCATCACAATCATTAGTGCATGATCTCCTTGTCCCTATCTCAACCTTTGAACCCTTTTCGTCATATTTTCTCCACATTCCTCTTTGAGGAGGGGGAGTGAGGGAACAGTTGTGGTGGAGCTCAGCTGCCCACTCGAGTGGAACCACCACAGTCTGTTTTTGCCCTTTGCATCCCTACATGAATGTTTTTATTCCCCCCACTTCTATAAATGAATGAACCAGTTCTGTGACATATGGAGGCTGCATAAATGTGCATTTAACACTGTGAGTGAGTCAATGAAAACTCTCTCATAGCATCTCTAAGAAAATGGAATTACCCGAGTTCACATTCTGAAGGCTGGGCTTTCCTTCCCAAACAAGTGCCAAGAAAAGGCCCAAAGCATTGCTCCCCAGAAGGGTCTGTTCCTGCTTCTGTTCAGGAGGGAATTATCATTGTCACATTGTGACCTGTCAGAGACCCAGGGCTAGATTTAAAACTCACCCATGGGTGTCTGCTCACAGCAGAGACAGCAAAATACGTAGCCAGGGCTGTTCCCACATCTGACCTGTAGGTGATGACCTTCACGAGGGGAATCTGGAGCTGCCTTAAGAGACCAGGTTATGTCCAGGGACAGTAGAGCATGGTGTGGGCAGTGACTGCAGCCTCCATGAATGTGAGAGATTTCCCACGGTGTGCTCAGCCACAGGGAAAGACCTAAAGCCAGGTATTCACAGGGAACCTGCGACTCTGATTCATTTTCCCCTTCGTGAAGTACCTCTGCCTGGTACAGTCCAGTGATCCTGGCTGTCTGCTTCCCACCCTGACTAGGACAGCCATGCAGATTCACCCACAGCACCACAGCCCATTTGCTCTGCACAGCAGCACCGTCAGCTTGGGTATGTACTTATGGGGAGCACGGGGACTTTGGCATAATGACCACATGGACACTAGGGTTCTTTAAGGACCAGTAACTGCTACTCCTTTATTGAAGATATAAGTTCAGCTCTCCTATTGAGAACATGACTTCAATTCTCTTATTGAGGACGGACTCCCTTCTTATACCATTTGCTCTACAGCAGTACTTTTCCACTATTCAGAGAGCCTCTGGGTAAGGATCAAGGGACGAACGAATAAAGTGGATGTCATTGTGGGAGTCTATTACAGACCGCCTGGCCGGGACGATAGCGCCGATAAATTATTCTTTACAGAACTAAGAAAGGCCTCGAGATTAACTCCCCTTGTCCTTATGGGGGACTTCAACTTGCCAGACGTTAAGTGGGAGTGCCACACAGCTGACACAAGCAAGTCCAGGAGGTCCATGAAGCACCTAGATGATAACTTCTTGGTGCAGGTGCTAACGGAGCCAACTAGGAAAGGTGCCCTCCTAGACCTGTTGCTAGAAAACAGGGAGGGTCTGGTGGGAGATGTGGTGATTGGTGGCCGACTTGGTCATAGCGACCATGAAGTGGTTGAGTTCAAAATTTACGGTGACAGAAGGAAAAGTGCCACCAAAACCTCATCCCTAGATATGGGGAAAGCGGACTTCAGGCTGCTCAGGGAACTAGTCAGCAAGGTCCCCTGGGAAACTGCTCTTGCAGGCCTCGATGTCCACCAGTGCTGCTCATTCTTTAAGCGATGCCTCCTAGAAGCACAAGATCAGGCAATTCCTAAATATCGCAAGTCAGGCAGGCGCGGCAGGAGGCCGGCGTGGCTGACCAGGAACATTCTAATGGAGATTAGGCGGAAACAGAGAGTGTTTCGCTACTGGAAGGAGGGCCAGGTGTCATGGAAAGAATACAGAGATGCTGTTCATGTTTGTAGGGAGAAAATTTGTGTGGCCAAAGCACATCTAGAGTTGAAGCTGGCTGTGTCTGTGAGAGAAAATAAAAAGGGGTTTTTTAGATATGTGAATGGAAAAAGGAGAACTAAAGAATACATAGGGCCGCTCCTTGATAGGGAAGGTCTCCTCACAGACGATGACATAGGCAAAGCAGAGACGCTTAACGCCTTCTTTGCCTCTGTCTTCAATGCCGATGATGGGCTTCGGGACCCAGGGTGCCCTGAGCTGGAGGACCGGGACGGTGGGGATGACAAACTCCCAAGCGACCCTGAACGTGTGCGGGATTTGCTACTCCACCTGGATCCCTACAAGTCCATGGGTCCGGATGGGATTCATCCCCGGGTGCTGAAAGAGCTGGCGGACGTCATCGCGGAACCTCTCTCAATTATTTTTCAACGATCCTGGGAGTCTGGAGAGGTCCCGGTAGACTGGAAGCCGGCAAATGTTGTGCCGATTTTCAAGAAGGGTCAGAAAGAAGACCCTAGCAATTACAGGCCTGTCAGTCTCACGTCAGTGCCTGGTAAAGTCATGGAGAAGATGGTTCTCGAACGTATTGAGGCGCACCTGGGGGACAATGCAGTCATTGGTCCCAGCCAGCATGGGTTTGTGAAGGGTAGGTCCTGCCTAACTAACCTGATTTCCTTTTGTGATAAGATCACCCGTATGGTGGACCAAGGGAAACCAGCTGATGTGATTTTTTTGGACTTCAGCAAGGCTTTTGACACAGTTTCCCATAGGATCCTACTGGACAAAATGTCCACCATACAGCTAAATAAAAACATCATACGATGGGTGAGCAATTGGCTAACGGGCAGGGCCCAAAGGGTTATGGTGAATGGGGCTGCGTCAGGCTGGCGGGCGGTCACTAGTGGGGTCCCTCAAGGCTCCATTTTAGGGCCGGTACTTTTCAATATTTTTATAAACGATCTGGATGTAGGAATAGAAGGTATTTTGAGCAAGTTTGCTGATGACACCAAACTTGGAGGAGTTGTAGACTCGAATGAGGGTGGAAAGGCCTTGCAGAGGGATCTGGATAGGTTGGAGAGCTGGGCGATCGCCAACCGCATGAAGTTCAATAAGAGCAAGTGCCGGGTCCTGCACCTGGGATGGGGAAACCCTGGCTGCACGTACAGACTGGGCGATGAGACGCTGGAGAGCAGCCTAGAAGAGAGGGATCTGGGGGTCGTGGTAGACAGCAAGTTGAATATGAGCCAGCAGTGTGCCCTGGCAGCCAGGAGGGCCAACTGTGTCCTGGGGTGCATCAAGCACGGCATCGCTAGTAGGTCGAGGGAGGTGATTGTCCCGCTCTACTCTGCGCTGGTGCGGCCTCACCTCGAGTACTGTGTGCAGTTCTGGGCACCACAGTATAAAAAGGACATGAAACTGTTGGAGAGTGTCCAGAGGAGGGCTACGAAGATGGTGAAAGGCCTGGAGGGGAAGACGTACGAGGAACGGCTGAGGGCACTGGGCCTGTTCAGCCTGGAGAAGAGGAGGCTAAGGGGAGACCTCATCGCAGTCTACAACTTCCTCGTAAGGGGGTGTCGAGAGGCAGGAGACCTTTTCTCCATTAACACCAGCGACAGGACCCGCGGGAACGGGGTTAAGCTGAGGCAGGGGAAATTTAGGCTTGACATCAGGAGGGGGTTCTTCACAGAGAGGGTGGTTGCACACTGGAACAGGCTTCCCAGGGAAGTGGTCACTGCACCGAGCCTGACTGAATTTAAGAAGAGATTGGACTGTGCACTTAGTCACATGGTCTGAACTTGGGTAGACCTGTGCGCTGTCAAGAGTTGGACTTGATGATCCTTAAGGGTCCCTTCCAACTCAGGATATTCTATGATTCTATTCTATGATTCTATGATCTATAGAGAGATATAAGGTCGCCCCCGAGCCTCCTCTTCTCCAGGCTAAACAACACCAGCTCCCTCAACCATTCCTTGTAAGACTTGTTCTCCAGACCCCTCGCCAACTTCATCGCCTTTCTCTGGACTCACTCAAGCACCTCCACATCCTTCCTGTAGTGAGGGGCACAAAACTGAACACAGTACTCAAGGTGCAGCCTCACCAGAGCCAAGTACAATCATTTCCCTAGTCCTGCTGGTCACACTGTTTCTGATGCAAGCCAGGATGCTGTTGGCCTTCTTGGCCACCTGAGCACACTGCTGGCTCATATTCAGCCGACTATCAACCAATACTCCCGGGTCCTTCTCTGCCAGGCAGCTTTCCAGCCACTCTTCCCCCAGCCTGTAATGCTGCTTGGGGTTGTTGTGCTCCAGGTGCAGGACCCAGCACTTGGCCTTGTTGAACTTCATACAGTTGGCCTCAGCCCACTGGTCCAGCCTATCCAGATCCTCCTGCAGAGCCTTCCTACCCTTGAACAGATCAACACATGCACCTAACCTGGCATCATCTGCAAACTTACTGAGGGTACACTTGATCCCCTCATCCAGATCATTGATAAAAATGGCCCTAGTACTGGGCGGTGGAGGCGCCATTAGAGACCAGCCTCTGACTGGATTTAACTCCATTTACCATGACTCTTTTGACTCTTTTTCTGGGTGTGGCTACCCAGAAAATTTTTAACCCAACAAAGCGTATGACAGCCAACGCCATAAGCAGCCAGTTTCCTCAGGAGAATGCTGTGGGAAACAGTGTCAAAAGCCTTACTGAAGTCAAGGTACACCACAGCCACAGCCTTTCCCTCATCCACTAAGCACAACACTTCGTCATAGAAGATCAGGTTCATCAAGCAAGATCTGCCTTTCATAAATCCATACTGACTGGGCCTAATCGCTTGGTTGCTCTCTACGTGCCACGTGATGACACTCAAGAAAATGTGTTCCATGAGCTTCCCTGTCACTGAAGTCAAACTAACAGGCCTATAGTTTCCTGGGTCTACCCTCCAGCCCTTCTTGTAGATAGGTGTCACATTTGCTAGCTGCCAGCCATCTGGGACCTCCCCTGATAGCCAGGACTGCTGATAAATGATGCAGAGTAGCTTAGTCAGCTCTTCTGCCAGTTGAATATTAGGTTGGATATTAGGAAAAAGTTCTTTACTGAAAGGACTGTTAGGCATTGGAATGGGCTGAATGGGGAAGTAGTGGAGTCGCCATCCCTGGAGGCATTTAAAAAACATTTCAATTTAGAGCTTAGTGATATGGTTTAGTGGAGGACTTGTTAATGTTAGGTCACAGGTGGGACTTGATGATCTTGGAGGTGTCTTCCAATCTAGATGCTTCTGTGATTCTGTGAATCCCAACTCCTGTGTGCTTGTGTGAGGCATGGGAGACAGCTGAGCCCCCTCCTAGCTTCTGGACTGCAAAGAATGTGATGCCTTGCTTGGTTCAGCTGAAACTCTTCCCTCAGGAGGGGAAATGGAGATCCCTCTCTGTCCTTGTGTGTCCTGCCTAAAACCAGGGCACAGAAAGGTGATTCCTGGACCGCATACTTTTCCTGTATGAGGAATGACAGTACTGGAAAAGAGTTTCTTTATCCTGTAGAGAGAAGGAACATCAGGGATTGCTTCAGTCTGTTTCAAAGTTGATTCCCCTTGAAGCCCAGGGACTTGTCAAGAGCTCCCTGTTCTCCCTGTGCTGGGCCGGGCTCTTGGGCCCAATGGGATCTGCCTCTGCTGTCAGCAGACACCCATGGGTAAGTCTTATATCTGGCCCTTGGTCTCTCACGGGTCATAATGTGACAACGAGCCATGCCTTCCTGAACCAAAGGAATACAATAACAATTTGGGGGGCCTTTTCTTGGCACTGGTTTGGGAAAGAAATCCCAACCTTCAGGCACTGCACTGGGGTGATGCCATTTTATTACAGAGATGTTGTAAGAGAGTCTTCACTGACTCACTCGCAGTGTTAGATGCACATTTATACAGCCTCCATATAGGACAGAGCAGGTTTTATTCAATCTTAGCAGTAGGGAGAATACAAATATTTATGTAGGAATGCAAGTACCACAAGCTGTTCTAATGTTAACAAGAAAATAATAATTATTATAATAAGAGCAACCAAAACAAAAGCTTGGAAGGTGATGTACTGGGATTCATTACTGGAGAGTAAAGGGAGCCTTAAGAGTACTGAAAAACATCCCCCAAATCAGTTTCCTTACTGCATCCTTGAGCTCCTGGTTCCTCATGCTGTAGATGAGGGGGTTCACTGCTGGAGGCACCACCGAGTACAGAACTGCCAGCAAAAGATTGAGGGAGGAGGAGGACATGGAGGGGGGCTTCAGGTAAGCTAAAAAGGCAGTGCTGATAAACAGGGAGACCACGGCCAGGTGAGGGAGGCATGTGGAAAAGGCTTTGTGCTGTCCAGGCTCAGATGAGATACTCAGCACAGCCCTGAAGATCTGCACATAGGTCAGCACAAGGAAAACAAAACAAGCAAAGAGGAAACATGCAGTAACCACAAGAAACCCAACTTCCCTGAGGTAGGCATCTGAGCAAGACAGCTTGACAATCTGGGGAACTTCACAGAAGAACTGGTCCAAGACATTGCCTTGGCAGAGAGGGAGGGAAAAGGTATTGGTAGAGTGTACCATGGCATTAAGAGCACTACTGCCCCAGGCAGCTGCTACCATTTTGACACAAGTTTTGCCATTTATAAGGGTCCCGTAGTGCAGGGGTTTGCAGATGGCAACATAGCGGTCGTAGGCCATGACAATGAGAAGTAAATACTCTCCTCCAATCAAAAAAAAACAAGTAGAAAGACCTGTGCAGCACATCCAGAGTAGGAGATGGTCCTGGTGTCCCAGAGGGAGTTGGCCATGGTTTTGGGGAGTGTGGTGGTAATAGTGCCCAGGTCGAGGAGGGCGAGGTTGAGGAGGAAGAAGTACATGGGGGTGTGGAGGCGGTGGTTGCAGGCTATGGCAGTGAGGATGAGGCTGTTGCCCAGGAGGGCAGCCAGGTAGATGCCCAGGAAGAGCCCAAAGTGCAGGAGCTGCAGCTCACGTGTGTCTGCAAATGCCAACAGGAGGAACTCTGTGGGGAAGCTGCTGTTGGACATTTTCTCCCTGTGGGCCCTGATGACTGTCCCAGGAGGAAAACACAGGGAAAAGTTAAAACAGACTTCTCTGCAGAAAAAGTGAAAGCAATTCTTCATAGACTTCCCCTCAAAACACTCTGATCCTTATTCCCTTTTGGCAGGACCTTGATGCAGTTCCCTTCCTTGGAATTCTGTTTTCTGATGAATGAGCATGCCACGAGGAGCAGGGCCTCTTCCCATAGTCTCTGCAGGTGTTGGTCATGCTCTGATTCTGTGGTACCTGGGAACAGAGGGGATGCAGAGGCCAGATCTGATATTCAAGATCTCCCAGGTGAAATCCCTCTGAAAACAGCAAAGTCTATCAGCATCTGCACCCCCAATTCCAAGACAGTTGGATGCAGAAGGAGGGGGATTAATGTCCTGTGTCCCCCTGAGTAGAAACCAAACACCTCTGAGTGCCTCACACTGCCTCCAGGTACCTGAACCTAAGCAAGGTCTCACCACCCCACTGCTAGCCCAGGAGTTCCTTTCACCTCCCCAAAAGCCTTTCCCTGCCCATAGGATTTCTGCACTTCTCCATCAGGTAAAGCAGATCTGCTATGGGAGGGATTGCAGTCTGGAAGGAGCTCACAGTGAAGATTTCTCCCGCAGTGAGCTCTCAGCATCCCCCCCACACACTGCCTTTAACATCTCCCCCCCTTCTCTCAGCCACCCTTGTCCTCTGCAGGCAGTGCCCCCAGCCCTGCTGCACTGTGCAGAGGAGCTGCTCCTGGGCAGAGCTGTCTCTCTTCAGCGTCTTGCCGCTTGCCAGCATCTCCCCTTGGGCCCAGGAGCCTGGCCCAGCTAAGCAGCATAGGGAGCTCTTGATAAGTCCCTGGGCCTCCATGGGAATTAACTTTGAATCAAACTGATGCAATCACTGTTCTTCCTTCTCTCCACTAGGAAGAGACATCTATTTCCAGTGCTATCTTTTCCCCTAAATCAAAATATGTGTTCATTGTGGGAATCATCTTTTGTTGTCCTGTTATTAGTTAGGACAACAAATTTTATTCCATCTCTTTTGAGAACCTGTAAATATTCAGAAGAAGCAATCTTCTTCACAGCAAATGGTATCCTTCTGTCTACACAGACTACACAACCCAGCAAGCTCATAGAATCATAGAATATTTGGGGTTGGAAAGAACCTTAAGGTCTAGTTCCAGTCCCCATGAAATGGGCAGAGTCTCATCCCACTAGACCAGTTTGCTCAAGGTCACATCCAACCTGACCTTGGACACTACCACAGATGAGGCACCCACCACTTCTCTGGGCAACTTGTTCCAGCGTCTCTCAACCTGCCTTTGAAGAATTTCTTCTTTAGATCTGATCTAAATCTGCTCTCTTTTAGTTTCTATGCACTGCTCCTTGTCCTACCACTACACTCCATGGTAGAGACTCTCCACATCTTGCTCTTATTTTTCTCTCCCTGTTCTGTTAAGAATGGGGAGGGAGAGAGCCTCCTGGGACATCTGAGGACAAAACCTGACCTAGAAGTGTTAAAGTAGGCAGTGAGGGAGCCAGACCTGGTCAGTCACACTGACTGGTGAGAGCATGGGAGAGAATATATTTCTTCCAGCAAGGTTATCTGACCAGAAACCTTGTCAGTTGGGAAACTAAGGGAAAAGAGGGAATACTGGTAAAAGGGGATGTCCTATGAGGAGAGGCTGAGGAAACTTGGGTTGTCTAGTCTGGAGAAAAGAAAGCTGAAGGGCAACCTCATTGCTCTCAGCAACTTGCTGAGAAGGGCAAGTGGAGAGGCAGGTGATGATCTTTTCTCCCTGCAAACTGGTCAGAGAATGTGTAGGAATGGCACATAGATGCACTGGGGGATGTTCAGACTGGACAGCAGGGAAATTTTTTTTGTGCTCTGAGGGTGATCAAACACTGGAACAGGTTTCCTTGAGACCTGGTTGTTGCCCCAGGTCTGTCAGTGTTCAAGAAGCATTTGGACATTGCCCTCATTAATATTCTGTAACTTTTCACAGAATCACAGAATTACAGAATTATCTAGGTTGGAAGAGACCTCACGATCATCGAGTCCAACCTCTGACCTAACACTAACAAGTCCTCCACTAAACCATATCACTAAGCTCTACACTAAACGTCTTTTAAAGACCTCCAGGGATGGTGACTCCACCACTCCCTTGGGCAGCCTGTTCCAGTGTCTAACAACCCTTTCGGTAAAGAAGTTCTTCCTAATATCCAACCTAAAACACCCCTGGTGCAACTTTAGCCCATTCCCCCTCGTCCTGTCACCAGGACCATGGGAGAATAGACCAACCCCCACCTCGCTACAGCCTCCTTTAATGTACTTATAGAGAGCGATAAGGTCGCCCCTTAGCCTCCTTTTCTCCAGGCTGAACTAGCCCAGCTCTCTCAGCTGCTCCTCGTAAGACTTGTTCTCCAGACCCCTCACCAGCTTTGTCGCCCTCTCCTCTCCTCTCCTCTCCTCTCCTCTCCTCTCCTCTCCTCTCCTCTCCTCTCCTCTCCTCTCCTCTCCTCTCCTCTCCTCTCCTCTCCTCTCCTCTCCTCTCCTCTCCTCTCCTCTCCTCTCCTCTCCTCTCCTCTCCTCTCCTCTCCTCTCCTCTCCTCTCCTCTCCTCTCCTCTCCTCTCCTCTCCTCTCCTCTCCTCTCCTCTCCTCTCCTCTCCTCTCCTCTCCTCTCCTCTCCTCTCCTCTCCTCTCCTCTCCTCTCCTCTCCTCTCCTCTCCTCTCCTCTCCTCTCCTCTCCCCCCACCTCACCTCACCTCACCTCACCTCACCTCACCTCACCTCACCTCACCTCACCTCACCTCACCTCACCTCACCTCACCTCACCTCACCTCACCTCACCTCAACTCACCTCACCTCACCTCACCTCAACTCACCTCACCTCAACTCACCTCACCTCACCTCTCAACACTACACACACTGGCAAGTCCCCTTTTTTTGGAAGGCTACAATAATTTCTCATGGAGTTTTGTCTAATCGAGACTAAGCAATCCCAACTCTCTCAGCTGCCCTTCACAGGACATGTATTTGGTGTGAATTGAATGTTTTGGTAGTCAGGTAGTAGGCTGCAGTGGGGTGCTGGATGGTGAGGAACTTCAGTTTGATCACTTTGGGTTAGCTCTCTTGGATGTGTCCCATCACAATATTCTACACACCTCCAACATAAATGGCGTTGGGGGTATTATGAGAAACAGAAACCCTTGATGCTGTGTGGACATACACCATGACTGTTTCTAAACCTTCTCAAAGCCAGTTACCCCCTGCACTAAAATACCTCTGCCCTGGAGAACCCCTGTCCAACAGCAGTTTGGAAGAGTGTTTATTTTGTTTTCATCTTTCCTTTAACATGTGATCAAGTCTTAGAAGATGGAAGATGCTACAAAAGGCTTTGTTTGGAAGGCAAAGTTGAGGCTGAGCTGAGAAATAAGTAAAAAATATATGTTTATTGATCTATTTAAACAACACAGAAAAAAAGTGTGTTTTTCTTTTATTGATGGTGTGAGGAACATTAGGAAATACGGCATTTGCCTTTGCAAGTAATGTTTCTTGCTTTTTCTGAGCTACGCTGTTCTCCCACAGGATCAACTCCACCGTCTCCTGGTCACTGCAGGGAACATTGTTAACTCTTCCTGAACTTACCATGAACCACAACCCCCAGATCCCTTTCTGCAGGGTTACGCTCCATGCACGTGTCCTCCAGTCTATACATATATCCAAAAATATACTGCTCCAGGTGCAGAATCTGACATTAGTTCTGTTAATTTTCATACGCTAGGTGACTGACCAGTCTTCCAGTCTATCAAGATCTCTCTGTAAGGCCTCTCTACCCTCAAGGGAATTGACAGACTCCTAATTTAGTAGATGTAGGGCAGTCCGCTCACGTGCCTACACTCTCAAATTCCTGTTTTTTCTCTCCTCCCTCCTTTACTTATCCCTTGGTGTATCTGTCAAGGAACAGACCAACTATTTCCAGAGTGTGTCTGTCAGCAGTACATTGTGATTCTTGAAGAACAGTGTAACCTCCACCAATGGCCCTCAGGGGCTGCAGAGATAGACTGAAAGCAAACCCATTTCTTGCCAGGGCTGCCCATCCCAGTTCTCTTTCTATTTGTCCTTGCAAACAGCAAGGTTTGCTCACTCTGTTGGCAGCCCTTTCATGGTTAAATTCCCATCTTCTGTTTACTCTGGCCTGTCTCTGCTCTGAAGATTTGGCATACATGAGATAGTGGGCACTGGTTACCAGGCTTCCCTGAGGAAAAGTCTGTTTGGCTTGTTTTGCCCGTGACAATAATTGCTGAGTGATATTTCTGTCCTTACCATAACACTTGAGCCTTTTTTCATTGTATTTTCTCCCCCTTTCCCTTTGAGGAGGGGGATTGAGAGACCAGATGTGGTGGAGCTCAGCTGTCCAGCTGAGTATAACCACCACATATAGTGGAAAAAAATAAAAAATAATAGGTCAAAGGGCTGGAAGGTATGCCCTGTGAGGAGAGCCTGAGGACACTTGGGTTGTCTAGTCTGAAGAAAAGTAGGCTGAGAGGTGACCTCATTACTCTGGACAACAAGCTCCTGAGAAAGGGAATTGGTGTTGGAGGTGATGATCTTTTCTCCCTGGTAACTGTCAGGATGTGTGGGAACAGCACAGGGCTGCACAAGGGAGACACTGGACATTTGGAAACACTTCTTTACTGTGAGGTTGGTCAAACACTGGAACAGACTTCCGAGAGACCCGGCTGATCCTCCCCCAGCTAGCCACCCCTATATAGTGTTTAGCATGGTGTCAGAAGGGATGGAATACCCCTTTGGCTAGTTTGGGTCACCTGTCCTGGCTCTGTCCCCTCCCAGCTCTTACTGCACCCCCAGCCTGCCCGTTGGCAGGACAGAGCAAAAGGCTGAGATGTCCTTGGCTTAGTATAAGCACTGCTCTGCAACAATTAAAACATCGGGGTGTTATCAGCACTCTTCTCATCCTAAGCCAAAACATAGCATTCTACCAGCTACTAGAAAGAAAATTAACTCTATTCTAACTGAAACCAGTACAATGGTACATGACTCAATTTTGTCTGCTGCTCAGAAAAATACTAATGAGCAGTAAAAGATTCAATGGTCCTAAATGTAGGCATCTGCTCACATTTCCCTATGAAAATCTCCCTACACTTAAAAATGATGTCCCCAGATGTTTTCTGACTCTGAGAATTAATTCATCAGAGTGTGGAGATAGCTAGATATGTCCTTGACCAGCTCTGGCACCTCCAAGATCATCAGGGGTCTTCATCTGAAATGCTCTCTCCTGGTCTCTGTCTCCATTAAATATTCTGAGAGCTGAGATAAGCAGTTGACATGCAGATGCCTGGTTTGTACCAACCTGAAATAAAGCAATAGGAATTCCAACTCCTGTGGGCTTGTATGAGACATAGGAGTGTGCTGAGGCCCCTTGTAGCCTCTGGACTGCAAAGAATGAGATGCCTTACTTGACTCAGCTGAAACCCTTCCCTAAGCAGAAGGAAGGGTGATCCATCCCTGCCCTTGCCTGGGTGTCCTGCCTAAATCCAGAACATGGACAAGAGATTCTTGTACTTCAAATTTTTTTCTGATATGAGGAACAACAGTGCTGGAAATGGACAGAAGGAGCATCAGGGATTGTTTCAGTCTGTTTCAAAGTTGATTCCCCTGGAAGCCCAGGGACATGTCAAGAGCTCCCTGTGCTCCCTGTGCTGGGCCGGGCTCCTGGGCCCAAGGGGAGCTCCTGGCAAGCGGGCAGCACTGCAGAGAGACAGCTCTGCCCAGGAGCAGCTCCTCTGCACAGCACAGCAGCAGGGCTGGGGGCACTGTCTGCAGGGGACAAGGGTGACTGAGAGAAGGGAGGGAGATGTTAAAGGCAGTGTGTGTGTGTGTGGGGGGATGCTGAGAGCTCATTGTGGGAGAAATCTTCACAGCCCTGAACAGGGTAAGTCTCTGGCTGCAGGGCAGTGCAGCTCTTCTTCCTGGTGCCATCTCCAGATTTGCTAGCAATTCCCACAGCCTATGGGATCTTTCAGGAGGACTCTCAGAGTTTCTTTGGATAGGAGAAGAATGAGAAGTTCCAGAGTAGGGATTACTTTTCAAAGCTGTCACAGGGATAGGGGATGATGGTTTCTTCTTTTGGGGCCGGCTGCAGGCTGCGCAGCCGGGGTGCAGGCAGGGGTGGCCAGGGCTGTGGTGCAGAGCAGGGTCCCTGCTGTGCCTCAGGGGCTGTGTGCTGGGGCAGGGCCTCTGCCGCCTGCCATGCTCAGCACTCAGCCTTCCCAGGGAACTGCCCAGGACACTGCGGGGAGAATCTGTTGGTTTAAGGAGTCCCCCAAGCAAGGCAGAGCAGGGTCCTGCTGGTGCCCAGAGGCTGCTCGCTGGGGCAGGCTGCTCACAGTTCCATAGCACCATTAGAGGCATCTCTGCTCTTGCTTGTTGGTTTCCAGCACTCATAGAGATTGCTGGGCTGGGAAGAGGACAGGGAGATGTGGAGAGCTGGAGAGGGGATAGGCTGGGCTGGCCTCTGGGCAGAGACAGAGAGGACCAGCAGAACAGGGGACAGCCTGGCAGATGCTGCCCCAGGACACTGGTCCCAGAGCAGTTCCTCGCAACCACCTTTCCCAGCTCTAGGCTCTAGCCACAGAGTAGAGCGAGACAACCACTTCCCTTGACCGTCTGGCAATGTTGTTCTTGACGCACCCAAGGATGCAGTTGGCCCTCCTGGCAGCCAAGGGACACTGCTGGCACTTGGTCAGATTGCTGTTGATCAAAATCCCCAGATTCCTTTCTGTGGAGCTGCTTTCCAGCATCTTGTGGGGACTGTTAGTGTTAGGTTAGAGGTTGGACTTGATGATCTTGAGGTCTCTTCCAACCTAGAGATTCTGTGATTCTGTGATTCTGTGATCTTGTCTCCAAGTTGGTACGTATAACCAGAGTTGCCCCTTACCAGCTGCAGAATCCGACACTTGCTCTTCTTAAACTTCATGCGGTTTGTGATTGTCCCGCTCTCTAAATTGTCCAGATCTCTCTGCAAGGCCTCACCACCCTCAATAGAGTCAACAGCTCCACCCAATTTGGTGTCATCCCTGAACATGCTCAAAAACCTTCAAGTCCTTCATCCAAATCATTTATGAAAAAAAATGAAGACGACTGGTCCTAAAATGGAGTCCTGTGGAACCCCACTAGTGACAGGCCACCAGCCTGATATAACCTCATTTACAAGAACCTTCTGGGCCTGACCCATTGGCCAACTGTTCACCCATCTTATTATGCTTTTCTCTAACTGTATTCTGGTCATTTTGTCCAGAAGGTTACTATGAGAGACAGTACTGAAATTTGTACTGAAATCCAGGAAGATTAAATTGACTGGATTCCTTTAGTCAATTAACTTGGTGACCTTGTGGAAAGGGAAATTAGGTTTATTAATTATGACCTTCCACTAGTGAACCCATATTGGCTTTGACCAATGACTTCATTGTCCTTTATGTGTTTTTCAATAGCTCCCAGAACAATCTTCTCCACAATTTTACCAGGCACTGAAGTGAGAACCTGAGGGATTGTGCAGGGCATCCCCTGCACCCGGTGCTTCTGGGTGGGCTGGGAAGAGGCCTCCTGAGCACAACAGCTCCTTGTAGCCCTGTGGATGCTGGCTGTGAGGTCACTTGTGTCCCAGCCCCTTGCTGGCCAACAGCAGGGAGGCAGAGCCTCTGAGGTCATAAAGGCCATCAGAAAGCTGCCCCCAACAGGGTGACACATTTGGGGAAGTCAGGGGAAAGCTGGGGCAATAAAGGTGGGAGATTCTGTCCAGAAAAGAGGGGCTTGGCTAAGAGAAAGGAAAGATTTGGAAGAGGTAAGAAGGGTTCAGGTGAGGCTGATGCTCCTAAAGCACTCTGGGAAAACATTCATGTTAGGCCATGTACGTATTCCTAATCAGCAAATGTTGCTCTAACCAGACAAAGTTGAAAAGCCCCTATCCATTATGTTTTAAAAGTTGTGATGGTCTAGTGAATTTCCCACTGATTGGGAAACAGAGATTAAGATGTCATGTGGGACCATGTCACGGACTTTAAAGAGTCCAAGTAGGTGTTATTGGTCAGTCTTTCCTTGTCTAGTGATTCAGTCATTCCTTCATAGAAGGCAAACAGATTGGTCAGGCATGCTTTACCTGTGTTGAAACCATGCTAGCTGTCCCAGATCACCTCCTTGTCCTGCATATGCCTCAACATTGCCTCCAGGAGGAGGCAGAAAGAAACAAACAAACAAAATGAGCTTCCCAAGGGATCACTTAACAAATCTCACATCCCATACACTGTGGGACTTTCCCTTTCCTAACAGAGAATTTGTGAAAACAGACAATAGAGCTTTATTTATTTCTCCCCCTCTCTTTTTCTTCTTGATGATGTGGAATTAAACTTCTTTAATTTCCTTCCTGACATTGATACCTAAAGTACACCAAGGAATTCATTCAGTACTTGCAATTGGCAGGCAGATTTTCAGCCATTTCCAAGAAAGCAGCATCCATCACATGTAATGACTTCTCAGGAAAACAAACACCATTACTCTGAACATGCCCCCTCCTCCTTCTCTCCCCACTGCTCTAATTACTGAGCATGACATCCTACGGCACAGTATATCCCTGTGGTCAGTTCAGGTCAGCTGTCCTCACTGGGTTCTCTCTCAACTCCATGTGCACCCTCAGCCTCCTCCCTGGCAGGGCAGCATGTGACAGGTTCCCCTTGAAATCTCTCACGGGGAAAGGGTGGATCACACTGGAGACCAAGAACAGTGTGGCAAGGAATCTGAGTTTGATTAGGAGTCAAGTGTTTTCTCTTAAAGATAGAGTGATTGGAGAACAGGGTGCTGGAGTAGCTTTTCCCCAGCTGAGCTATAGTTCAGAATTACCTCCTGTCACATAAGTCCTCTATTAAGCAACAGTTAAAACAGCTAAGTGCAAATAGGCACTCCCTGATCACATCTCGGACCCTGCAGCCCACGTCTATGGGGAGTACCAGAAGTGTACATTCTGGGAGGTGCCAGAAGAGCAGTCATAGTGGAAAATTCCAAAATTGCCTTCTCAGAACCATGGCCAGGATGGAAAAATACTAATGAACAATCAGTTGTGATAGTATTATAATACTACAATACTAATGAACAGCAATGGTGATGGCCCGTGCTCCCGCAGGAGGGGGCAGCTTGTGACTTTTGCACATGTTTTCAAAGGCTATGGAGCAGCTCAGACCTAAAAGACCTTACAATAACTTGCAATAACTGCTCAGTGCCTTCATCAAAATGGAGAAATATATTCCATCTCTAACTGCCACCCACAAAGCAGGAGGAGAAATCTCAAAGCACAGAATAATTGTCTTCAAGAAACTCTTCCTCTGAACTTTCCTTTGAGGAATCTACTCTGAGGTGTTCTGGTGGTCCTGTGTAGCTGTGAGAAGCCTTCCCCAGGCAGCAGCCTCTGGGAGACAGTAGCATCAGTGTACCAGCAGGACCCTGCCCTTTCCTGCCCTGCCGGGGGGCTCCTTCCACCCACAGCTTCTCCCCGCAGCACCCTAGGCAGCTCCCCAGGCAGGCTGAGTGCTGAGCCTGGCAGGCAGCAGAGGCCCTGTCCCAGCACACAGCCCCTGGGGCACAGCAGGGACCCTGCTCTGCACCACAGCCCTGGACACCCCTGCCTGCACCCCTGGTGCACAGCCTGCAGCCAGCCCTTCAAGAAGGAACCCTCATGTCCTGTCCCTCTGACAGCTTTGGAAGGTAATCCCTGCTTTGGATCTTGTCATTTTCCTCTCATCCAAAAAAACTCTGAGAGTCCCCCTGACAGCTCCCATAGGCTGCAGGATTTGCCAGCAAATCTGGAGATTGCACCAGGAACAGCACCTCTGTTGCCACAGACTTACCCTGTTCAGAGCTGTGAAGATTTCTCCTGCAGTGAGCTCTCAGCATCCCCCCTCCACGCTGCCTTTAACATCTCCATCCCTTCTCTCAGCCACCCTTGTCCCCTGCAGGCAGTGCCCCCAGCCCTGCTGCACTGTGCAGAGGAGCTGCTCCTGGGCAGAGCTGTGTCTCTGCAGTGCTTCCCGCTTGCTAGGAGCTCCCCTTGGTCCCAGGAGCCCAGGAGCCCAGCTCAGCAACACAGGGAGCTCTTGACAAGTCCCTGGGCCTCCAGGGGAATCCAGTATGAAACAGACCAAAACAATCACTAATGTTTTTTCCCTCCATGGAGGAAGGAAACTCTTTTCCAGCACTATCATACCTCATATCTGAAAAAGTATTTGTTCCATGAGTGACCTTTCTCTGCAGAGATGCTCTCAATGATTTCTTCTCCCAGTCTGTACTCATGGCTGAGATTGCCCTGGTCCAAATGCTGAATCTTGCATTTGGACTTGTTGAACATCATTATGTTAACATTGGGCCCACTTCTCAAGCTTGTCCAGGTCCCTTTGAGTGGCTTCTCTTCCTTCTGTTCAATCAACTGCACTCTCAGCTTGATGTCGTCTGCAGACTTGCTGGCGGTGCACTCAATCCCACTGTCTATTTCATTGACAAAGATTTTCAGTAGTCACAGTCCTTGGAGAGACCCCCGAGGTAAACCTCTCTTCACTTGCCTCCAACTTGGAGATGGAGCCATTGACCACCATTCTCTTGGTGTGACCTTCAAGCCAATTCCTTACCCACTGAGTGGTTCAACCCTCAAGCAATTGAAGAGACTCCTAGAGCACGTTGAGAATAAGTTTCTGGTCCAGGCATTTGGACCAGGATGGATTCTCCAATTTGGAGACCAGGATGTCATGTGGGACCATGTCAAATGCCTTACAGAAGTCCATGTAGATGGCATCAGTCAGTCTTCCTTTGCCAACTGATGCAGTCAGTTCATTGTAGAAAACCAGCAGATTGGTCAGGCATGATTTGCCTTTACTGAAGCCATTCTGGCTGTCTAGGATCACGTCTTTCTTTCTCTTTTTCTTGCACCTGCCTTGATATTGCTTCCAGGAGGACCTTCCAGGAGGAGCTTAGCTTAGGGATATGGTTTAGTGGGGACTGTTAGTGTTAGGTCAGAGGTTGGACTCGGTGATATTGAGGTCTCTTCCAACCTAGAAATTCTGTGATTCTGTGATTTCCCAAGATCTTGTCAGGCACAGAGGTGAGGTTCATCAGTCTGTAGTTCCCCATGTCCTTTTTCTACCCTTTTTAAAAATGGGAATGATGTTTCCCTTTTTCCAGTCACCTGACTGCCAGACCTTTTTAAATATGACGGAAAGAATCTTGGCAACTGCATCAGCCAGTTCCTTCAGGACCCTGGGATGCAAGTCATCAGGCCCCATAGACTTGTATGTCTTTACTTTCATCAGGTGGTCTCAAACTTGCTCTTCACTTACAGCGGGTGAGACTTGACTCCCTCAGACTTCATTTACAGGTTCAAGGAAACGATAGACTTGGGAAGCCTGACTGGCAGTGAAGACCAAGGCAAAGATATTGTTGAGTACCTCAGCCTTCTCCATGTCTGCTATTACCAGTTCACCCTTCTCATCCGTCAGAAGGGACACACTCTCCTTTGCCTTTCTTTTCTGGCCAATGTACCTCTAGAATCCCTTCCTGTCATTCTTTGCATCCTTGCCAAGCTTAGTTCTATCTATGCCTTGGCTTTCCTGATCCCATCCTTGTATATCCAGACTGCATCCCTGTACTCTTCCCTGGCCACATGTCTCCATTTCCACTGCCTGTGCATTTCCTTCTTGTGCCTCAGTTTGACCATCAGGTCCTTGCTCAGATGCCCCAGTTGTCTGCCCTCCCCACCCACGTTCTTATGCAGGAGGATGAAGAGTTCCTTTGCTCTAAGGAGAACATTCTTAAAGAGTAGCCAGCTCTGTTCAGCTTCTTTGGCAGGGGGATTGTAATTGGGTGATCTATAAGGTGCCTTCCAAGCCAAACCATTCTAAGATTCTATGATTCTATTGGACCTGATGGGATTCACCCATGAGAGTGGAAGGAGCTGGCTGATGTCCTTGCAAGGCCACTCTTGGTCATCTTGGATCAATCCTGGTGACTAGCAGAAGTGCCCCAAGACTGGAGGAAACCAAATGTCCATCTTTTCTGCAAGAATGGCAAGGAGGAGGGCCCAGGGAAGTGCAGGCTGCTTAGGCTCCACTCCATCCCTGGGAAGGTGACGAAGCAGCTCAACCTGGAACCCTATTCCAGGCACAGGAGCAACAATAAAATCATCAGGAACAGTTGGGATGTCTTCATGTAGGGGAAGTCACTCTTGACCAACTGGGACACGAAATGCCCCTGATGAAATGACTGGCCTGGCAGAAGAGGGCAGAGCAGTGGATATCGATGCACTTTGACTTCAGTAAAGTTGTGTGGTGGATTAAACCTGGTAGGCAGCTAAGCAGCACAAGTCTACGAGCTCATTCCTCCTACCTAGTGGGATGTTTTGAAAAGAACCGAAGACTAAAAGTGAAAAAAAAAATAAAAAGTGTGCTGGAATAAAGACAGTTTAATAGCTAGATGTGCACACAAGCAACAACAACAAACCAACTGTTAGGAATGTTTTAAAAATTTGTGTCAATAAAGAACAGTCCAGTCTGTCTCTGGGTCCTGCACTGGCAATTTAATTCTTGAACCACAGATGCAGTGTGTCCAAGTCTCCCCCTCATTCTAGTTAATTTATCAAGTCTTAAGAAAATACTCCTCAAATTTATGAACCTGTTTGCCTTTGTTGTTCCAGACTTCTATTTCTAGCAGTTACAGCCTTTTTTTTGTCTTCTTCGAGATTAACTTAACACTGCTATAGGTGTGACTATCCTTGTGAATGGCCGGTGAAGAATGTTTTAATTACTGGTGAAGTGTCAATAAGAAAGCTATTTGTGTTTGTATGAAGTCTTTGATGTCTGAGGTTTTCAGAACAACTGATAACAACTAGTGACTGTTATGGGATACTATGCAAGCCTCTGATATCTGGCCAGGTGGCCAAGAGATTAAGAAGAAGAAAAAAAAGAAGCTGAAGGATGGTTAGGAGACAAGACCTGCAGGGGATGCTGTATAAACTTGACAAGGTGCCAAGGAGTACAAAGGGGAAGGACAAGAAAAAACTTGGAGAGGAAGACTACGAGCCTTCAGCATGAAAGACCCCTAGAGACCCCCAGAGGGACCACCAGAGACTGATGCACATGCTCCTGTAGGAGGGACTGGACCCCGGAAGCTAATTATAATAATCTATTCTTTTTTAGAAGTATTAATGAATATGTATTAGTCTAGGAGCATAAAAATCAGCTGCTTGATGTAACTGGTGTGCGTCCTGGTGGAGCGCAGACTCCCGGTGCACCCAGCGCTGTTTGCTTACCTCTATTCTTTTAATAAATCCTATTTTTTTATTTAATCCTATTTTGAAGACTGAGCCATTTCTAACACAACCAACCAACAAACAAACAAAAAACAGAACTTATTATTCACCATTTGCCATTGACAGGCAGATGTTTAGCCATTAGCAGTGCTTCATCATGTGTAACGTGTGTCAATATGAAGGCAGATGCCATACTTCCTAATGTTCTTCACACCAACAATAAAAGACAAAAACAGACTTTGTTAGTGTTGTTTAAATAGCTAAATGAATTCCTATCTTATTTTTTTTCATGTCTCAGCTCAGCTTAGTACACACATGGACTTAGAGCAGGTGCTGTGGAGGACCACAAAAATGATCTAGAGCACTTCTGTTAAGAGAGGAGACTGGGAGAATTATGGTGATGATGATGATGATTGTCGTGGTTTAACCCGGCCGGCAGCTAAACACCATGCAGCCGTTCGCTCCCCCTCCCCCTCCCTCTCTGGGATGGGGGAGAGAAATGGAAAGTGAAGCCTGTGAGTTGAGATAAAGATAGTTTAATAAGACAGGAAAATATTAATAACAATAATTGTTGAGGGATTTCTTGAAACAGCCAAAATCCCATGGCTTGCTGTAGCTGAGCAAACCAAGCTACCAGGGCAACTATGAGAAGTTCCCATGACAGTGTTCCCACGTCATCCAATTGAGGAATTCAGAAAAATATTGTTACCAGTAGCTGGCTTCAAGGACAAAGTCTATGTGACTGCTAATCACAAAGGGTTGTTTTCTTGCAGGTGGGGTTGTTTTCTTATAGTTGTCTGTCTGAGTGCTTTTGACCAATAACCTTGTGTGAAACACTGTCCACCCCTGTTAAGTTCTCTATAAAAGTTAGGCTATTCGGGCAATAAAATGGAGCGTGATCTGCCTCTGCTGGTGTCTGTCGTGCTTTTGGCCGTGCTTCCTGCAACAAATAATAATAATAATAATAATAATACAATGGTGATAATAGTACTACTACTAATAGTATGTACAAACAAGTGATGCACAATACAATTGCTCAACACCCGCTGACCGATGCCCAGCCTAACCCTGAGCAGTCTGCCCCCTCCCCCGGCTAGCCACCCCTATATATTTTTTAGCATGACGTCAGATGGTATGGAATACCCCTTCGGCTAGTTTGGGTCACCTGTCCTGGGTCTGTCCCCTCCCAGCTCTTGCTGCACCCCCAGCCTGCCTGTTGGCAGGACAGAGCAAAAGGCTGAGATGTCCATGGCTTAGTATAAGCACTGCTCTGCAACAATTAAAGCATCGGGGTGTTATCAGAACTCTTCTCATCCCAAGCCAAAACACAGCATTCCACCAGCTACTAGGAAGAAAATTCTGTCCTAACTGAAATCAGGACAATGATGATGATGATTATCATTATTATTTACTGGAAAAGAGAAGGCTCTGGGGAGACCTTACAGCAACCTCCCTGTACATAAAGGGAGCCTACAGGAAACCTGGGGAAGGACTCATTACCAGGGAATGTAGTGATAGGACAAGGGGCAAAGGCTTTCAGGTAAAAAAAAAAAGTAGATTTATGTTAGATGTTAGATATTAGATATTCACATATCGATGAACCATGTCTGCACAGCATCAAGGGTTTCCGTTTCTCATCCTGCCCCCAATGACATGTAGGTTGGGGGTATGCAAAACATTGTGAAGTTTGCATCCTGAGATGCATTAAAAGAGGAATGGCCTTAGTAAGGTGATTGTCCCCTTCTACTCTGCCCTCGTGAGGTCCCACCTGGAGTACTGCGTTCAAGTTTGGGGACCCCAGCACAAGAAAGATGTGGACCTGTTAGAGCAAGTTCAGAGGAGGGCCACAAAGATGATCAGAGGGCTGGAGCTCCTCTCCTATGAAAAAAGTCTGAGAGAGCTGGGGAAGTTCAGCCTGTAGAAGAGAAGGTTCTGAAGAGACCTCATTGTGTCCTTTCAGTACTTAAAGGGGTCTTGAAAAAAGGATGGAGATGGACTCTTTACTCGAGTTGATAATGACAGGACAAAAGGGAATGGTCTTCAAGTAAGTGAGGATAGTTTTAGATTAGACGTTAGGAGGAAATTCTTGACTGCATAGATAGTGAGTCACTGGAAGAGGTTGCACAGAGAAATTGTGGATCCCCCATCTTTAGAGGTGTTCAAGGCCAGACTGGAGAAGGCCCTGGGCAACCTGATCTAGTAGGTGGCATGCCTGCTTAAGGCACGTACATCAGAACAAGAAGATATTTTAGGCCCCATTCAACCTAAGCCATTTTATGATTCTTTGACACAGCAAGGACAACTAACTGAAGCACTCCCTGCAGCCCACTACACCGCTAACAAAAGTATGCCATGCACAAGAAGGACACCTCCAGGGAAGACAGCCTGGGAAAGCTGGAATTGCTTAGCCTCGAGAAGACTCCAGTAGACATTATTGTGTCCTTCCAATACACAAATGGGGCTTAGCCAAGTCTGTAGTGATTAGAACAGAATAGTTCAGTTGGAAGGGACCTTCAAAGGTCATCTAGTCCAACTTCCTGACCTCTTAAGGGTTAAACAAAAATTAGAGACTATGTATGAGGGTGTTGTCCAAATGCCTCTTGAGCACTGGGACATCAAGCAGGTCTCTAGGAAGCCTGTTCCAGTGTTTGACCACCCTCACAGTACAGAAATTTTTCCTAATGCCCCATCTGAATGTCCCCTGGTGCATCTATGTGCCATTCCCACATGTTATGTGATCAGTTACAAGAGAGAAAAGATCATCCCCTCCTTCAACACTTCCCCCCCCCCTCAGGAAGTTGTTGAGAACAATGGAGTCAGTCCTCAACCTTGTTTTCTCCAGACTAGATGGCCAAAGGACCCTCAGGCTGTCCTCACAGGACATGTCCTTTTACCAGCATTTCCCCTTTTTCCTTGGTTTCCCAACTGACAATGTTGGGAAACCCTCTCTCCATGCTCTCACCAGTCAGTGTGACTGACCATGTTTGATTCCCTCCACTGCTTCCTTTACCACTTGTTGGTCATGTTTGTGTCTCTGGATGTGTTGTGGTTTATCCCCAGAAGGTAACCAAGCTCCCCACAGACACTCTCGCCCTCACCCTCCTTAGAACAGATGAAGAAAAATAGGAGAGAGCTGTAGAGACTCTTTATCAGGGAGCATAGTGCTAGGACAACAAGTTTTAAATTAAAAGAGAGTAGATTTAGATCAGATCTAAGGAAGAAATTATTCACAAAAAGGGTGGTGAAATACTGGAAGAGATTACGCAGAGAAGTTGTAGGTGCCCCCTCCCTGGTAGTGTTCAACATAAAGGTGGATGAGAGCTTGAAAAACCCGATCTCATGGGATTAGCCCCTGCTCATGGAAAGGGGGCTGGAACTAGATGGTCTTTAATGTCCTGTCCAACCCAAAGCATTCTATGGTTCTAAGATCCTGGAGGCCTACATTTCATAGAATCATAGAACCATTAAGGTTGGAAAAGACCTCCAAATCAACCGTAACCCAACCATCGATATTATGCTCTAAACAGTGTCCCAGGCATGAAGCTTTCCTTAAACATCCCCAGGAAAGGAGACTTCACCACGTCCCTGAACAACCTGTTCCAAAGCCTAACCAAACTGACCAAAGATCAGGGTGGACGGAACCTTGAGCAACCTGGCCTAGGAGAAGTTGCCCTGCCCATGGCAGGGGGGTTGAGACTAGATGGTCTTTAAGGTCCATTCAGACCCAAAGGATTCTAGCATACAATGATCCTGCAGGACAACAATTGGTTGTGTAGCTTATGTACACAGAGGGATTTCAGTTTATGTCAAAAAGTTTCTCCCACTTAATATCAACAAACATTTGGAAGAGATGGGATGCAGACTCCCTGTCACTTTGTGGGTGTATGGTCTCATAACGGGACAAGAAAAGAGTACTCTCACATCAAACCCTTCCTTTGAATTAGGGGAAAACACACTACTGGAAAGAAGTGATCATCCCCAGCTGAAAGAAAAAAATCAGTGATTGCATCAGCCTGTTTCAAAGTTGATTCCTCTGGAGGTCCAGGGACTTGTCAAGAGCTCCCTGTGCTGTTAAGCTGGGCCGGGCTCCTGGGCCCAAGGAGAGCTCCTGGCAAGCGGGCAGCACTGCAGAGAGACAGCTCTGCCCAGGAGCAGCTCCTCTGCAAAGCACAGCAGCAGGGCTGGGGCACTGTCTGCAGGGGACAAGGGACAAGGGTGGCTGAGAGAAGGGAGGGAGATGTTAAAGGCAGTGTGGAGGGGGGATGCTGAGAGCTCACTGCGGGAGAAATCTTCACAGTCCCTGAACAGGGTAAGTCTGTGGCTGCAGGGCAGCACAGCTGTTGCTCCTGATGCCATCCCCAGATTTTCTGGCAAATCCCACAGCCTATGGGATTTTTCAAGAGGACTCTGCTATCTCTACTGTATGAATGACATACTCCAGAGCAGGGTTAACCAGACACAGCTGTACAGGACATGGGGGTTCATTCATATGGGGCCGGCTGCAGGCTGTGCAGCCGGGATGCAGAGTGCTAGCTGGGGAGCTGGAAGTGTGCAATCCTGATCAGGAGAGATTGGAAGAGAGTGTGTAATGGGTCAGTGAGAAACAGAGTGGATTCTGCTCTGAGACCCTGTCCTGACTGTCTCTGTCTTTTCCTCCACGGGCTGCCAACCATGCCTAGAGGCCGCAAATGTCCAACAGGACCTTCCCCAATGAGTTCCTCCTCCTGCCATTTGCAGACACACGCCAGCTGCAGCTCCTGCACTTCGGGCTCTTCCTGGGCATCTACCTGGCTGCCCTCCTGGGCAACGGCCTCATCCTCACTGCCATAGCCTGCGACCACCACCTCCACACCCCCATGTACTTCTTCCTCCTCAATCTCTCCCTCCTTGACCTGGGCTGCATCTCCACCACTGTTCCTAAAGCCATGGCCAATTTCCTCTGGGACACCAAGGCCATTTCCTTCTTTGGTTGTGCTATGCAGTTCTTTATGTTTGTTGTCCTTGTCACAGCAGAGTTCTATCTCCTAATCATTATGGCCTATGACCGCTACATTGCCATCTGCAAACCCCTGCACTATGGGACAATAATGGACAGCAGAACTTGTTTCAATATGGTAGCAGCTGTCTGGGGCAGTGGCTTTCTCAATGCCCTCCTTCACACTTCCAATACATTTTCACTACCATTCTGCAAGGGCAATGCCCTGGACCAGTTCTTCTGTGAAATTCCCCAGATCCTCAAGCTC
The DNA here is from genome assembly GCF_047663525.1 of Anas platyrhynchos. Lineage (NCBI taxonomy): Eukaryota > Metazoa > Chordata > Aves > Anseriformes > Anatidae > Anas > Anas platyrhynchos. The sequence continues at coordinate 732,636 of NC_092619.1, read as the reverse complement.
TCCTGCTCAGATGCCTACCTCAGAGAGGTTGGACTTCTTTTGATTAGTGCCTGTTTAGCATCTGGTTGTTTTGTTTTCCTTGTGGTGTCTTATGTGCAGATTTTTAGGGCTGTGCTGAGTATCCCCTCGATGCAGGGCCAGCACAAAGCCTTTTCCACATGCCTCCCTCACCTGGCTGTGGTCTCCCTGTTCATTAGCACTGGTACATTTGCCTACTTGAGACCCCCCTCCATGTCCTCCTCCTCCCTCAATCTTTTGCTGGCAGTTCTGTACTCGCTGGTGCCTCCAGCACTGAACCCTCTCATCTACAGCATGAGGAACCAGCAGCTGAAGAATTCAGTGTGGAAAGTGATGATTGCATGCTTTTCAGAAGCAATAAACTGCCTATCTTTTGCATAACACACATAATATAACTGGTTACAGGCCCATTTGATACTTCTATATATGTTTCATGTGTGATATGTGTGATTATTCTAGCTCTCTGTGTATTTAAATTAATAAAAGGAGCCTTCAGTGACTTGCTCTCCCTAGATCCTTCCACAGGATGTTGTGGAGCTGCAGGGTCACTTGGCTGTGCACAGAAGTGGGGGAAAAATAGTCCTCGCACAGCAGCAGTGTCAAGGCAGGGACAGGACAGGGGCACTCCTCTAACACTTTTCTAACATGTAGGAAAACATCCATGTCAAGCCCTGGCAATATTTCTAAGCAGTAACCGTAAGCCCTACCCTAACACCTAAATGCTATCCCTCTTTCTGCAAGGAATCCACTACTCTTACTCCTAACCCCAAATCTCACCTGGCGTGGGTTAGCCAAGTCGCAAAACCATAAGGCCTTACTGTACACTCTTAGCTCAATTCTCACCCTATTCCTCAGCCTTTCATCCCTATCAGTGAATTCCAGCCTTAACATGATTCCTCAACAGAGCCCTGACGAAAATCCCAACAAATAACATAGTCTCTACACTAGACACAGACTAGAAGCCAACGCAGTAAACACAGGCCTCCCTCTAATACTCTGCTCAACCACTAACCCTGGAAGGCAAGATCTAATCCCTAAAGCCTAACCTGAACACCTAAGCCCCAAATCCTGCATTCCTGTGGTCTAGTCACCTAACTGAAGCAGTTTGGCCTCATGAAGCTGGGCAGGTCATGGGAGGTCCTACAGCAATCTCTTGGTCTTGGAGGAGGCAGGTGAGGCGACATGGATGTGGTCATGTCACAGGACTCAAGGAGGAGATGGGTGGGGATGCTCTGCTGAGGTTAGCTGTGCCTCAGGCTCTCAGGAGGCAGCAGGAGGCCCATGGCTGTGCAGGTGGGTCATGATAGTGCGGTCCCTGTTGCTCTGGGATGTGTGTGTGTGTTGGGTTTGGTGCAAACACCTGGGCTTGTTTCTAATCTCCCACCTAAGCACAAGTGTGGAATAGCTCACCCCCTGCCAAAACCCTCCTTGTTTTATCTCATCCATGGAGGGAAGAGACAAAAAAAAAGCTCTAAGCAATTTTCCCAGGGTTTTCTTCTGCTAGCAGCCCAAAAGCAGCAGCAGTGTCTTGCCATTGCCGGCTCATGGGTCTGCTGGTGCTTGTCTGGGCTCTGCTTTTACCTTGCAGGTGGGAGGTTGTATTGGGCGTACATGGAATTGGTAGGGCACACTGATAAGTGTTTTCAGATTCTAAAGGAGGTTAGGCAAAATTCTGTGAAATTGTCTTTCTCACGGGGGAGATGCTGTCTGTTTCTCTAACTGGAAAGCTCTTCAAGACTTGAAGGAGGATGTACAGTCTCTGGGGTGGGTTTCAACCTCCCTCAATTTACTTATGTTTAGTTATAAACACCTAATCCCCACACACTCCCAGGGAGCCACTCAGCCTGTCTATTTTCCAGGACAATCCCGCTATATTATTAAGCTGGAACAGAGCTTCCCTTTGCAGCTCTCTGTGGAGCCTCCATGTCCCTGACATTACTGGCATGGTGGCTCAGCTTGAGCTGGAGGAATGAAGCATGCTTTCTTCCCTTCTTCAAATTGAAATGCTTGTGAGGAACGCTTTACATGTGCTTGATGCTTGAGTACAGCCTTGGGCTCCTGTCTCCTGGTAGGAAGGTCACATGGAAGTGGGCAGGATCTTTAATTCTCTTACAGATGGATTTTGTTGTAGGCCTTGCAATGGGACATGGTCGGAATAGAAGTGTCTCTCTGCTTTTACTTAGGCAGCTTAGATAGATGAAAGAAAGGAGCATTTTCACAGCCTACTTTGGGTATGAGAGCCTAGGAAACATTTAGATGAAGTAGGAAGTACTTCAAGGAATGTAAGCAGGCCTAGAAAGTGACCTATTGACTGGAGTAGCTATGTGCAGTTTATGAGTGTTGTAGATGTTTACATGCCAGCTTCAATCAGGCTCATGAGGCTTCATCTATTTTAACATTTCTTTGTGCACACCATAGCCTCATCTGAACTGGGAACCAAAATACCATCCTCCCTCCTCCTCTTTTCTAAACACTAGCCCATTTCTTAATGAGGATATATATATTTTTTCCTTTCTTTTTCCTCCTGTTCTCATGTATATTTATGAAACAAACAAACAAAACAAACCTATCCCTTACCAAATCATTTAACAAAACAAAATATATTTTTATCCTTCAGTTCTGATCTGCTCAAGCTGGTACTATTATTATATTATATGCCCCCTCTTCCTTATGGGGAGGCAGCAGGCCCTCCAGGCAGTGTTCCATCATCCCTATTCCAACTGCCTGCTTTATTCTAACCTCATTCTCTGCAAGACAATTGGGCTGAAGTTCGCAATGGCCTGATGTGCTCATGCAGCAATATGGAAGCTGCTCTGCAAGCTCTGTGCATTTACTTATGGTCAACTGAAACCAAATGCCACTTTGTCCTTGTAAGTGACCACCAAAGGTCACTGCTGTCTGTCGCTGGGGCTGGGGACCCACTGCATGGGGAACTGCACTGGCTTCAGAAGAGCACTCCTGCACAATGTCAGGCAGAATTCTGACCCAAAACTGGACTGATTTCGGTCACACCGAGACTAAAGGTCAGACTGATCTTAACGATGTCCTTCAGAGTTTTCTTTAGGAGTATCTTTTCTGTTAAGGGCAGTGTCCCTGCAAATGATGTATAAAATGGACACCACTTTAGCTGCTTTTATTTTTAGTAGAGTTTTGGGCTTTCTTAGCTTTTCCTGAACTTTACTCTTTAGCTGAAAGAAAGTTCATTTCAATGAACTCATTTTGGCTTTGCTGAGTAGCTGCTCTTGCAATTGCTGCTACAGCTACTTGATTCCCCTCCCCAGAATCAGAACCCATGGCTTTGGGCTTTTCAGTGCTTATTATTTGTTTAGTTCTTCCTTTGTGCTTCCATGGTGGGCAGGAATAGGCTTGTCACCCTGTGCGGCGATGGGGGGCAGGCAGGGGTCTCCCCTCTGCTTGCCTGTCCTCTTTCAGCCGCATGCACAGGCAGTGATGGGACTGAACTGGGGCATGCTCCTGGCCTCTTCCCCTGGGCAGGGAGCCCTCAGAGCTCTACAGGGCAGGCAGCACAGCCCCAGCCAGCCCCCAGCAGCCAGCTCCCACAGCCTGCTGCACCACAATTAATGCCCTGCCCATTTCACAGCAGGCAGGGGGTGCCCCATGTCACAAAACGTTGGGGACGGTCATGGCTCTGGAATGCTGGCCCCAACGGCAGTTGGGCGGTTGGGCAGGCCTGTAACGGCTGCCTGTGCTGACGGGGAGGCTGCTCGGCTGCCTGCTCCTCCCGCTCAAGTGTCCGCTCCAGACACAAACTCAACCAGAGGAAGTCAGCTTCTTTTTCCCCTCTCTTCAAGCAAGTTGGTGACACGATTGGGTCAGGATGGGAGTGACCACTGCATGAGGATGACGGGACACGGACAGCCTCGGTGAGTTGTTGGAGACCCTTGGGCACTCAGGCAAGCACTGCCCATGGTTACAGGGGGATGCTGCTCTGTTTGGTGCTTTTCCTCTTTCAGACAGAAACACACCTAGTGATGAGACCGGACCATGGCACATTGCTGGCCTCTCTCACTTTGGGAACTCAGCCAGAAAAGATGCCAATGCTCTACAGGACGGTTAAGACAGCCCAAAGCCATTCGCCACCACGGTGTCACCACGTGAAGTGGGAATGTGACACATTTAAGCTACAACGAACATCTCCTGGACATCAGGAAGATGGGAGATGGACAGCCTTGGTGTGAGGCTGGGAGAGCTTCGTGCAAGGAGGAAGGAATGGCTTCCAGTGCTGAGAGGGGGTGGCTGCTCGATTTGTCGCCTCCTCTATTACAGCTGAAGACACTGACAGTGCTGGAATGAAGCCATGGCACACTCCTGGACTCTCTCGCATTGAGAAGTCAGCTGGAAAAGGTGTCAACGATCTCCAGGACAGGTAATTTCGCCCCCAAACCACACCCAACAATGGTCTCATTGCAAGCAGGACAGTGACACGCTTGGGCCAGGACAGGAGTGACCGCTCCATCAGAATGATGGGAGATGGATTGACATGGTGAGATGCTCGAGTCCATCGGGCACAGAGGCAGGGTCAGCCCCTGGTCACACGGGGATGCTGCTCTATTTTTTCTTTCTCTTATTAAATCCAGACACACACAGCGATGGGAAGCAGACGACGGCACAATCCTGGTGACTATCCTTTTGAGAAGACATCTGGAAGGAACATCCAGCACTCTCCAGAACAAGTAACATCGCCCCAAACCTCATCCACCACTGTCCACAGAAATCAGGAAGGTGACACGATCAGACTAGGACGGCAGTGACCGCTCCATGGAGACGACGGAACACGGAAAGCCTCGGTGAGTCGCTGGAGACCCTCAGGCAAAGAAGTAGGGGCAGCCTTGTGTCTCAGGGAGGTGCTGCTCTGTTTGGTGATTCTCCTTTTGCAGCCAGAATCACACAGCGATGAGACCAAACCACAGCACACTCCTGGCCACTCTCCCCTTGAGAAAGCAGCTGGAAGGAAGAGCTGCCAATGCTCTCCAGGACAGGTAAGATCGCCCCAACCTACACCCCCAGTGGTCCACAGCAAGCAGGAAGCTCACAGAATGGGGGCAGGATGGGAGTGATCGCTGCATCAGGATGACGGAACAATGACATTATCGGCGAGTTGCTTGATACTCTTGAGCAGAGAAGCAGGGGCTGCCCATGGTCAGAGGGAGGTGCTGCTTTGTTTTGTGCTTCGTCTCTTTCAGTCAGATACACACAGCAATTAGACCGGACCACAGCAAACTCCTAACCTCTCTGCCCTCGACCACTGAACTGGAAGGAAGAGCTGCCAACGCTCTCCAGGACAGGTAGGATCGCCCCAACCCACACCCACAAGGCTCTAACTGCAAGCAGGACAGTGACATGATCAGGGTAGGACAGCAGTGACTGCTCCATCAGGACGATGGGACAGGGACAGCCTCGGTGAGTCCTGGTAGACCCTCGGGCACAGAGGCAGGGTCTGCCTGTGGTCACAGAGGGATGCTGCTCCGTGTGTTCTGTCTGTTATTAAAGCCAGACACACAAAACAATTGCATGAGCCCACAGCACAATCCTGGCCTCTCTCCCATTGAGAAGTCAGCTGTAAGGAAGAGCTCCCAACGCTCTCCACAACAGGTAAGAACGCCCCAACCCACACCCACCAGGTTCCATTAGCAAGCAGGACGGTGACATGATCGGGGTAGGACGGGAATGACCGCTCCATCAGGATGACGGAAAATTGACAGCTTCAGTGAGTAGCTGGAGACCCTCGGGCAGAGAGGCAGGGGATGTCTGTACTCACAGAGGGATGTTGCTCAGTTTGGTGCTTCTCTTTTACAGCCAGAATCACACAGCGATGACAACAAACCGCAGCACACTCCTGGCCACTCTCCCCTTGAGAAATCAGCTGGAATCAGAGCTGCCAACGCTCTCCAGGACAGGTAAGATTGCCCCAACCCACACCCACCAGGCTCTAACTGCAAGCAGGACGGTGACACAATTGGGTCAGGACGGGAGTGACCGCTCCATCAGGATGACGGGACACGGACAGCCACGGTGAGTCGCTGGAGACCCTTGGGCACTCAGGCAAGCGCTGCCCATGGTTACAGGGGGATGCTGCTCTGTTTAGTGCTTTTCCTTTTTCAGCCAGAAACGGCACAATCCTGGCCTCTCTGCCCTCGAGCACTCAGCTGCACGGAAGAGCTGCCAATGCTCTCCAGGACAGGTAAGATCTCCCCAACCCACACCCACCAGCATCTAACAGAAAGCAGGAAGGTGACACGCTCGGGCCAGGAGGGCAGTGACTGCTCCATGAGGATGATGGGACAAGGACAGCCTTGGTGAGTTGCTGGAGACCCTCGGGCACAGAGGCAGGGTCTGCCCGTGTTGACAGAGGGGTGCTGCTCTGTTTGGTGCTTCTTCTCTTTCAGCCAGAATCACACAGCGATTGGAGACCACAGCAGAAGCCTGGCTGCTCTCCTGTTGAGAAGTCAGTTGGAATAAGAGCTGTCAATGCTCTCTAGGACAGATAGATTTGCCACAACCCATACCCACCACTGTCCACAGTAAGCAGGAAGTTGACACGATCAGGCCAGGACGGGAGTGAGCGCTCCATGAGGACGATGGGACATGGACAGCCTCAGTGATTTGCTAGATACACGTGAGCAGAGAGGCAGGGGGTGCCCATTGTAATACACCATAAATGTTTGTTCATTGTCTTTTGTATTATAAAAACAAGGAGTTGTGTTTGAGGAGCGGGAGTTGCGAAAGCTCCCTGCTGAAGTGAGGAGCTCTGTAATGTTTGGGTAGACACTATGAAAATTCTTTTGCTTAAATTAACAAAAAAGAGAACCCCCTCCCCTTCTCTCTTTCTGCATCTCCGTTGCCTCTTTTGTTCAAAGACACTGTTGCAAAGCTCATGTAACCACCTCCTGATAAGTTGTTAAACTAGTGTCTCAACATCCTGCCTTCCTGCCTCATGCTGGGCCAACATGACCAAACAAAAATAAAAAAGAAATTGAACCACAATGCCGAGGAAGACCACAGCCTTCATCTTCACGACCACCAGAGGAACAGAGATGACCCCCTAGCAACAGTGCGCGCAGTCGCAGAACATACCAGGATGTGCTGCGTAATCCTGGAATAACCAAGATATAAAAAGGGACCCTGGCGGGGGTGAGGTGTGCGCCATTGTCAGAGCCGAGAATCCCCGGCCGCCCAACGCTGTTTTGCTTGCTGGTTGCTTACTCAATAAATTCCATTCTATGATTAATACAATGCTCTCTGAAAAATAATTAAGGGGGCAACTTAACTGGGCAACTAAGAGCCCCAGCCCTGGGGTTGCTGGGGAGGCCCAGAGCCACCTTTGTCCCAGCAGCTGTGGTGCCTTGCAAGAGGCTGCAGCTGTGGTGGCCATGCCCAGAGCCCTGCAGCAGCCTGCGGTAGGCACTGCCCTGGGGCCAGCCCAGACTGGGCTGTTGGGCTGGGATGGGCTGGACTGGGGAGAGGGCATCGAAGTGGGGAGAGGTGGGCAGGGGCTGGGCTGGGCAGTGCCTGGTACAGGGCAACAGCAGCATCAGGGTGTGGTGGCAGCATTTAGGGGTGGGCTATCAGCAGGGCTTGGTGCTGCAGAGCCAGGGCTGCGCAAAGGGAGCCCAGAGCTGCAGGGGCAGGGGTGAGGAGGCCGCTCTGGGCTCTTGCTGGCCTGGGCAGAGCAGGAAGAGGGCCCAGGGCATTCATCCCCTTCCCGCAGCCTGCCAGAACCTGTAAGGCAGTCATGGAGAGTCCAGGCTTAGGCTCTGCACTGTGGTCATAAGCCCTGCGTGCCCTCCTCTTGCCATGCTCCATGTGGTGGCTGCAGCAGAGGGGAACCCCAGACAGCCCTTTCATGGGACAGTGACAACCACGTCACCCCAGCCCTCTCAAGTGCCCTCCTTGCTGCTCTCTGACGCACAACAGAACCTCCCATTGTGTGCCGGCCAGCACATCTGCTGAGGGCCAGTACGGCTGCTGCAGGGGCAGGGAACTCAGCATGGCCCTTGCAGCCCCCTGCCCTGGGCCTGCCTCTCCACTTGGCCTCTGCCCCGGCCTTGTCTCTGCTGGCAGGAGGGCTCTTGGCATGTGCTCCCTGGCCTCCCCTCGCCTCCACAGAGCTGCTGCCCACTCAGGCTGCTGGCACAAATGTGTCCTCACAAGCAGCACCACCCCTTGGGCTGCTTCTCCTGGCCTCCCACACCCCACTGCCTTGACTCCTTGTCTCTGCTGGGCCCCTCTTTGTCACCCAAATGTGTCCCTTTGCTGACAGCTCCCTCTACCTTGACCCACAGGATGGTAAAGATGGGGTGGGACATATTACCATGATGTGAGGAAGTATTTTTGTAATCTGCATTGGTGATGGCACAAAAAGACACTTCCTTCAGCAGTGATCTACATCCTTCTTCAGGTAAATTTTCAGGATCTCTATTCATCACAGGAGAAGAAATACTGATGGTCACGAGCACATGGATTTCATTGCTTTCTCCATCATGGTGTACTCCCTCATCTTCCAGGCACTTCCACCCATCTTGAATAAACCATCCATATTCAATGTCCCCTTTCCACCTGCCTGTTTGGACCTATGCACTTCCCACGGTTCTCCTGCTTTGCCCTCCCATTACTCTTTGATCGTTCAGAGTGCTCTCACTGACCCAGTTTCTGCTTTGAGATTCATTGAGTTCAAGCTTGCCCATCGATTAGCAATCTGCCTAATTGTTTCTGTAGCAAGCTCCTCATCATTTATCATTGAATTAAAATCATATGGAATAATAGTAATCTTAATACCTATACTTTCCTATTAATCAGTATAAAACACTAAATTTACTTAATATTAAAGCCAGTGAGGTAAGCCTGACTGGAGACATACAAAATGAGGATCTTGCTTTGCTGTTTGGAAAATTGCTGCATGCTTTCTTGTTGATTGTTTTAAAATAAGGAAAAACCCTTCTGTGCCTGTGTGCAGCCAGGTCACTAAGGAAAGCAGGTGGGAGCTGGTGCAAGGGGGCTGTAACATCCAGCTGCAGACTTCAGTGCAGATGTCTGGTGTAAGGGAAAAGTGATGCAAGCACCAGGTGGCCAATGAGAGAAGTGTCAGGGTTGGGGTGGTGAGGAGCAAGGTTGTAAAACCTCATGTCTGCTTTTCCTCCTTTTTTCACAGGAGAAGCCCAGGATTAATATCAATTGAAGAAAGATGCTCAAAACTGAAATGCAACAGAATTCATCCTTTAAAATTAGAAGAGGTATTTATTAGGTGCTTTTTGAAATCTTCCTCCTTAACTACAGCATGAAAGCTCTCCAATTAGTTGTCCTAGTCTTGAAGACATGAATTAAACTATGGAAGACATATGTTTGCTTAGAAGTTTCTGCATTGTAATGAGTTCCATGGTGGATTTTGGTGCTCAGTCTGTGAATGTCAGATACTGAGAGGAGAATGATGCAATTGCTTGAGAAAGTAAAGTCAGGAGGAAAAGTTGAAGTGACTTGGAGTATTAATGGGCCCCACTGAGGGCTGTTACCAGGAGATTCTCCTCAGGGACTTGTTTGGGCAGATAATTGGAGGCCATGATTACAGATAGGCAAAGCACTGTGCTGAGAAAAGTCTGGGTTTATTGTGCTGAAGTAAAAGGGCCAGGTCCTGACTCCAACCACTGGAAGGGAATTTCCTGCTTTCCCATGTCTGTCTCTGGGCTCTTGCTGGGGGTCTGTGGGATATGGTGGGCAGTGTGATGCCTCAAGAAGAACAATGGTATGACACCACCCTGCCTCTGCACAGGGTCTCAAGAAAGCAATGATCCCCCTTGTATCTCATCTCCTCATAAGCTCTATCCAAGGGGACAAAAATGTCAGGGCTGCTGGGGCCTTCTCTTCTTGCCAGCACCCACCTCCTTGTCACCTCCAGACTTCCCTGTGCTGCCCCACACTTTGTCCTATTTGCCTGAAAGCTGAAGACACCCATCTCTGTTCACCACCTTGCTCACATCCTGGCATTTCCGTGGTTTCACCGATGTCTCGTCAACCCTCACCAGCTGTTCCTTCAAACACAAAGCCATGATCTGATCAAAGACACTCTTTGGGTGACCTCTAGCACCACAGCACAACTCTTTGAGGGACATTTTGTCTTCTTCATGGCCAGAGCCAACCTTCCAAGGTGCATTTTCTGGCAGGTTTTTCTCTCCTGCTCTTTCCTACCACCAAAGAAAGTTCCACGTGGGTGGAAACCTGTCCTAAAGTAGGCATCCCAACCCATTGGCCTTCTTGCGGCCTGTCAGCCAACCAGACCCAAGTCACCTCACCAGCATCTTCCAAACCATGGGCCTGCTACTGGCCTTGCAGCTTTTTGTGTAGACAAACCCAAGCCTTGTGCCTCCTGCTGTCCAGTTATGGACTCAAGTAGACGGGACAGGACAACCCATATGTGGGCCTTATTTCTCTCTGGGTTCTCCTGGGTATGTAGGCAGAGGGGATCCCACAGTCAGCATGCCAACCAAGTGCCTTCTGCTGGCCTACCAGGACCACTGGTAGTTATCAGCTGAAAAGTACAGATCCCAGGTAGAAGTGTGAGCTGTCAACTACTTCAGACGGAAATGACCTCACAGTCCCTTTCTGTGACACTTTCCTGATGCTGCCCTATCAACTGCAGAGACAGAAGTGACCTCACATTCCCTTTCATAGGCCAATTCCTCCTGCTGGTTCGGAGATCCTGAGGTACAGCTGAGCTCATCAGAGCATTCTCACCCATCATCTCCTTGTGGCCTAGAAGCTGATCAAATCCATGGCCCCTCACATTCATTTTGAATGCCATGTGACTGCATAGCAATCTCACAGTTCCTGCCCTTCCCAAAGGAAACAAGAACCTAAACTTAAGGGTTAGGATAAGGGTTAAAGGTGAGAAGGTTAATGCACAGGAAGACAGGCTTTGGATGATAGTTGTTCATGAATGGCATTAGGGACTGTGGAAAACCTTTCTGGGTGAGAGATTAAGCAGCTGTTTAGTGGGAGGGTTTGGTGTTCTGCTTTGTGTGTCAGGTCTGTGGTTAGGGTATGGGCAAGCTCTTTGGTTGAGGGTTTTGTTTAGGTCTGCAAGAAGACTAGGGTTGAATAGAGCATTTTAATGCTAGTGTTAAGGGCAGGGATGAGGTTGAGCAAGAGAAGAAAGGTAATGGAAAGGGGTGATGGACTAATTTTGGCTTCAAGGGATATTGTGGTCAAAAATTAGAGCAGTGGATTCCTGTCAGGGTGTGGAGTGGCATTTAGATTTAGGTATTAATGTAACAGGTTAAAATAGGGTAAGGGCCTCACATGACTGCTTTAAGTCAGCTTTATGGTGGGATCAACATTACCTGAATATTCTTACCTCTCCAAAATCGTTACCTTCTGCTATCCAAGCTCCTCTTTCCTCCCCCAAATCTCACATCTCTCCTGGCCAGGCTCCTCTTGCCTTCCTTGTAAAGAAGTTTTTCCCAATATCCAACCTGAACCACCTCTGGCACAACATTAGCCTATTCCCCCTTTTCCTATAAAAGGCCATGTGGGAGAATAGACCAATGCCCACCTCTCTACAGGAGGATGAGGAATGGGATCCCTCAGGTGGATCCCATCCAGCCCTACTGACTTGTGTACATCTAAGTGCTGTAGCAGGTCTCCAACCATGTCCTCATGGATTATGAGGGCCATATTGTGCTCCCCATCTCTTCCACCAGATCAGGTGGATGGGTACCCAGAGAACAACTGGTCTTGTTGCTAAAGACTGAGGCAAAGAAGATATTAAGCACCTCAGCCTTTTCTTCATCTCTTGTCACTAAGTTTCCTCCTGTATCCAGTAAAGGATGAATATTGTCCTTAGTCCTCCTTTCTGTGTTTCTGTAATTATAAAAACTTTTTCTGTTATCTTTAACAGCAGTAGTGAGAGTGAGCTCCTGATGAGCTTTGGCCTTTCTAATTTTGTCCCTACACAGCCTCATAACATCCTTATAGTCCTCCTGAGTGGCCTGCCCTCTTTTCCAAAGGTCCTAAACTCTCTTTTTCTTCCTAAGCTGTAGCCACAACTTTCTGTTCAGCCAGGCCAGTCTTCTTCCATGCTGGCTCATCTTTGGGTACATGGGGATGGACAGTCTGCTCCTGAGCCTTGAAGATTTCCTTCTGGAGTAGTGCTCAGCCTTTCTGGACTCCTCTGCCCTTCAGAACTGCCTCCCTAGGCACTCTGCCAAACAGTGTCCTGAACAGCTCGAAGTCTGCTTGTAGAACACCTCATCTGTCTCCTCATCCGGGTTTGGCAGTTGATAAGATATCCCCACCACGATGCCTGCCTTGTTGGCCTTCCCGCTGACCCTAACCCATAGGTACTCAACATTATCATTCCCAGATTCGAGTTCTGAAACATCAAAACACTCCCTAATATAGAGGGCCACACCACCATCCCTTCTGTTCTGTCTGTCTCTTCTGAAGAGCCCATAACCACTCATTGCAGCACTCCAGTCATGGGAGTGGTCCCACCACGTTCCAGTGATGGCAACCAGGTCAAAGCATGCCTTTTATTTTTTTATTTCTTTGCTATTGAGCAAAGGCTACAGTTATATTATATTGTACATGCAATAATAAAATCTCTGTTTATGGCCCAGAGGAATTAGGCACTTCAAATGTCACTCAGATGTCACTCTGCCATCTCCAATATCACCTGGTGTCTGCCTCTGAACAGCTCCCTTTTGGCCTCTTTCTCTATTCAAAGTGCTCAAAGCTGAGACAAGCAGCTTACATGCTGCCTGGTTTGTACCCACCTGAACCGAGGCAAGAGGAATCCCAACTCCTGTGGGATTCTGTGAGGCACAGGGAGGCAGCTAAGCCCCCTTCTAGGGGAATGACAGAAAGGATGACACAAAGCCTTTTCCACATGCCTCCCTCACCTGGCTGTGATCTCCCTGTTTCTCAGCACTGCCTTCTTTGCCTACCTGAAGCCCCCCTCTATGTCCTCCTCCTCCCTTAATCTTTTCCTGGCAGTTCTGTACTCGGTGGTGCCTCCAGCAGTGAACCCCCTCATCTACAGCATGAGGAATCAGGAGCTCAAGGATGTAGTATGGAAAGTGATGACTGGAGGTTTTCCAGAAGGAATAAACTGTCTGTGTTCTTAATGTTAACTGTATACATACCCAGAAATCTTTCTATTTGTTTCTATTTTTTTTTTCTTTTTACTTTGCTTTACAGAATCACAGAATCACAGAATTTCTAAGTTGGAAGAGACCTCAAGATCATCGAGTCCAACCTCTGACCTAACACGAACAGTCCCCACTAAACCATATCCCTAAGCTCTACATCTAAACGTCTTTTGAAGACTTCCAGGGATGGTGACTCCACCACCTCCCTGGGCAGCCTGTTCCAGTGTCTAACAACCCTTTCAGTAAAGAAGTTCTTCCTAACATCTAACCTAAAACTCCCCTGGCACAACTTTAGCCCATTCCCCCTCGTCCTGTCACCAGGCACATGGGAGAACAGGCCAACCCCCACCTCGCTACAGCCTCCTTTAAGGTATCTGTAGAGAGCAATAAGGTCGCCCCTGAGTCTCCTCTTCTCCAGGCTGAACAAGCCCAGCTCCCTCAGCCGCTCCTCGTAGGACTTGTTCTCCAGGCCCCTCACCAGCTTTGTCGCCCTTCTCTGGACCCTCTCAAGCACCTCGATGTCCTTCTTGTAGCAAGGGGCCCAAAACTGAACACAGTACTCAAGGTGCGGCCTCACCAGAGCCGAGTACAGGGGGACGATCACCTCCCTAGCCCTGCTGGTCACACTGTTTCTGATACAAGCCAGGATGCCGTTGGCCTTCTTGGCCACCTGAGCACACTGCTGGCTCATATTCAGCCGACTATCAACCATCCCTCCCAGGTCCTTCTCTGCCTGGCAGCTTTCCAACCACTCATCTCCCAGCCTGTAGCTCTGCTTGGGGTTATTGCACCCCAGGTGCAGGACCCGGCACTTGGCCTTGTTGAACTTCATGCCGTTGACCTCAGCCCATCGGTGCAGCCTATCCAGATCCTCCTGCAGAGCTTTCCTACCCTCGAGCAGATCGACACATGCACATAGCTTGGTGTCATCTGCAAACTTACTGAGGGTGCACTCAATGCCCTCGTCCAGACCATTGATGAAGATATTAAAGAGGACCGGACCCCGCACCGAGCCCTGGGGAATGCCACTAGTGACTGGCCTCCAACTGGACTTGACTCCCTTTACCACGACTCTTTGGGCCCAGCTATCCAGCCAGTTTCTAACCCAACGAAGTGTGTGCCAGTCCAAGTCAAGAGCAGCCAGTTTCTTGAGGAGAATGCTGTGGGAGACGGTGTCAAATGCCTTGCTGAAGTCAAGGTAGACCACATCCACAGCCTTTCCCTCATCCACCCAGCGCGTCACTTTGTCATAGAAGGAGATCAGGTTCGTCAAGCAGGATCTGCCTTTCATAAACCCATGCTGACTGGGACTGATCGCCTGCTTGCCCTGCAAGTGCCACATGATGACTCTCAAGAGGATCTGCTCCATGAGCTTCCCTGGTACTGAGGTCAAACTGACAGGCCTGTAGTTTCCTGGGTCTGCCCTCTGGCCCTTCTTGTAGATGGGCGTCACATTTGCTAGCCGCCAGTCAACTGGGACCTCCCCCGATAGCCAGGACTGCTGATAAATGATGGAAAGTGGCTTGGCCAGCTCCTCTGCCAGTTCTCTCAGTACCCTTGGGTGGATCCCATCCGGCCCCATCAATTTGTGCGCATCCAAGTGCCATAGCAGGTCACCAACCAGTTCTTCGTGGATGGTGAGGGCCACATCCTGCTCCCCATCCCCTTCCAACAGCTCAGGGTACTGGATATCCAGAGAACAACCGGTATTGCCGCTACAGACTGAGGCAAAGAAGGCGTTGAGCACCTCCGCCTTTTCCTCATCTCTCATAGTGTTTCCCACAAAGAAATATCATTGTTCATACCTTCCTACACTGTATGTACCTTTCTCACGTGACTCCAAGTCTTTGTAAAAATTGTGGGTCAGGCTTTCTGTGTATTTTAATAAAAGGAAGGACCATGCATTGACTTACTTGCCTGATACCCTTCCTTGTAGACCTGTGGTGGAGCTTCAGGGGCACGTGGCAGATTGCAGAGGTGGAGGGAAGAAGGGTCCTGCCACAGCAGCACTGCCAGGGTGCAGCATTGCCAGGCTGCACCTGTGATTGTTCCCTGTTCTTGGACAGCACCCACAGAGACAGTGAATTCACCTGCCTCTGTACACAATAGGTGAGAGGGATGATGGCAGGCAGGCGTCTTTCTGGAGGAAAGGGGAAGCTGTCAGGAGAGCCCAAGCGCTTGGCAGGAACAGTGTGTGCCAGGGAGTCAGTAGCACATGGAGCCCATAGAGCACGGGCACATCCCAGGTGGAGCCACCCTGAGGTGCTGAATCTGGGTTTGAACAGGCAAAGGAGAGCTCTGCAACTCCAGGGACACAGCAGGCATAGGGAAAGCTCTCTGCTGAGTTATTTGTTACACCTCTGGTGAAATTTCATGGATTTAATACAGTGAATCACCCCAAAACATATCCTGACATTGGAAGTGGGTCACTTGTGCATCATCTGACATGGGAAGTGGGTCACCCTTGTGGGTCCCTTCCAGCTCGGAGTATTCCATGAGTCTCTGACTCTGAAGAAGGCCGCCTATCTGTGCCAGCTATCCATGGCCAAGGAACCACTTGTGTGGGAGGCAGTCAGTGGCAGTGCCCCACACCAGCTGGCTCTGCCTCCCCAGCCTGACAAACACGGCCCTACAGAGTGCCCCCATGGCCCTGTGCACCACAGCCCCCTTGCTCTACAGAGCAGCACCACCAGCTGGGGGGCTGTGGGCAGCATGGGCAGAGGCTGCAGGAATGGCTGCTCAGGCCATCGTCTGCAAACATACTGAGGGTACACTCAATCCCCTCATCTAGGTCATTAATAAAGGTATTAAACAAGATAGGCCCCAGTACCAACCCCTGGGTGATGCCACTTGTAACGGGACGCCAACTGGACTTAACTCCATTAAGCACAACCCGCTGGGCTTCCATGGCCCTCCAGACAGTTCTTCACCCAAAGGAGACTATACACAGCCAGGAGAGATGACCCAAAGGGATTAAATAGATGCTCCAATAGGTGTTCCAGCCCACCATCCCACTACCAAAAGCACTTCCCAGCCTGCAGCAGAAGAGCCTGTTGGGGAAGAGCTTGAGGGCTGTGGGGACCCACTAGCAGGAGCTGGTGCCAAGTCCTGCCCAAGGGTCCAAGACATCTCCCTGTTCAAGTCTTGCAGCTGAGGTATCTCTGCCCATGGGTGCTGGGCAGGCATCCTTGGCCTCCATGGGGGCCCAAGGCAGCAGAGGGTGGGAAATGCCAGTGAGTGTCTCATGGAACTTCCCAAAGATCCACTTTGTCTGGGAACTGCCTGTGGCTGGCAGGACAGAAATGTTTCTGTCAGTAGGAATAGTGTCCAGGGACCAGGGGCTCTGTCAACACCACAGCAAGACCACGATCCTGCTGGCTCTAAGATGTGCCCCTTCCCAACTGCTGGATTTTTGAGCTCTTCTCCCCTCCATCAGCCTAAGGGAGAGACCATGACACCTGGGCAGGGAAGCACTGGACCTGGGGCAAAGACCCCAGAGGGTTTTAATATGAGGAAATACCAACACACAGCATAAAAACAGGGGAATACCAAGAGGGGAAATACCCATGTGCGTCTGCTGACTGCTGGAAAAGGGACACCATTCCCTAGCACTCACGGCTCTCCCAGTGGCACTGAGCTCTCCTCCCTCCCAGCTGCACCCAGCTGCTCAGCAGGGCTGGGCTCTGCTGGCCTGGGGCTCTGGAACTCTTGTGCATGGGACTCTGGTGTCACATCCTGGGTGTCCTCATGGGGATATGCCAGAGACACCTCTTCCACATCGTCATAGCCTGTGGTCCCCAGGAAAGGTGACGAGGTGTGTCCCTCAGCTCCAGGGACCCCAGCACTTCTCCAGGAGTGCAGGCTTCCCCCTGTAAGCATCAAGGCAGGCTGCTGTGGTTGGGCCTGTGGGGTGCCCCTTCGGGCTGTATATCACCTTTCTCATTCTCACCAGCCTGAGACACTCGGCCCATTCTCCCAGACCCCACAAAATACCCCAGGACAGGTTCTCCATGTGGAGCTGGTCAGGCTTTCAATATGGCATGGATTCTCCTAGGCCCGGGGCTGGCACCTAGGAAGTGGCAGTGCTGCATTGCCCTCTCACCTGTGGCTGCATGCCTCAGCCCATCTCCTCCCTCTGGTGTCCTGGGCAATTCCCAGTCCCTCTGCCCAGGGACAGGATCATCCCCAGGGTCAGAAACCTCCCCAGCATCATCATAGCCATCTGCTGGGTAACCTCCGGGCAGGACAGGGACATCTGAAAGGAGAGGGAAGGTGGTGGCAATGAGAAGAGATGTTCTGCAGAGCAGAGGATGGGAGGGTGTGTGGGGACACAGGGCTGACATGCTGCTGGTGTCAGGGTCACAGCAGAGCATTCATGCTTCCAGCTCTGATGATAACACTCGGTGGCACTGCTGTCTGTCTGGTCTGTCTGCAGAGAGGAGACATGGAGGCCTTCCACCGCCCTCCCACCTCTTATCCCTGGGTGTGGCCCCAGACCATCCTCCTCCTCATGTGCCTGGGGTAGGGCTGCAGCTGGGTCAGGGACCCCTCTGAAAATGAGGCTGCAGAGAGCTGCAGTGGGTGCTGTGGGATGAGCCCTGCTGCCCTGACTGGTGGTCAGCACTGCTGGGGATGGGCACCCACAGAGCTGGGGGTGCATGGGGAGGAGACCAGTTCCCTTGGGACAAGGCACTTCCCAGAGAGGTTCCCAGAGTTGCCCTGGGACAGCCCTTTGCTTAACCCTTGGCTCTCAATAAGGTGCAGGGAGAAGCAGAGAGGGGCTGTCCCCTCTGGGATGGGCAGAGCTGGTGTGGAGGAAGCTCCTCTGTGGGGCCCAACACCTGGATGCTCTTCCACAGACCCCATGGTCCAACCATTTCAGGGACCATGGGCAGGAGCTGCAGGACACAGCCCTGGTCTGAGACAGGGAGAATGGACACAGCAGATGTGCCCCCGCAGGTTATCTGCACCCACCTGAGAGACTGAACCTCGCCTGCTTCTCCCACGCCAGGCTGTAAGCGATCTCCTCGTACACGGCCTCAGGGAAGGGCTCCCCAGCTCTCCCGGAGCCTGAGGACAGAGGCAGGGCTGGTCTGGGAATGGGCAGAGAGGGACAGGACCCCACTGGGCTCCCCCAGACCCATTATCGGGGCCAGCACAGGGCTGTCCCCACAGCACAGCCCCTCTGTGTTGTGTTGGCACTGCAACCACATCCCCAGGGAGGGCAGCATTCCCATGGAGATGGTCTGGGGCAGAGTCAGTCTCGCATTTGGAGACAGCCCTTGTGCCCCTTTGGCCTCCAGGTCATGTCCCAGTGCAGACCCTGCACCAGTTCCCTCATTTCCCCTCCCCATGGAGCTGCTCCATCTATGCCCCACACAGCAATAGCACAGCCCGTGCCCTGCTGGGAGGTGGCTGACACCATGGTGATGGACTCCGCTGCCCCATGCTCCTCCTGCCAGAGCTGCCCAGATCACTGCCAGCAGTGCATCCTCCCCTTCTCACCCAGCCCAGATCTCACATTTCTCTTCTCACCCCAGAACTGATGCCTCAGGGTCTGGGCTCTCTCCACCCCTTGATGTTGGTGCCCCATGGTCTGTCAGTCAGTGGGGCAGCACATGGGGCAGGAGGCAGCACACGGCTCTGTTTCTGTGCCCCAGGACACCAACATCCCCAGCACCCCCAGCCCTGCCAGGAGGCATCTCCCCCCGAGGACCACTGGGGAAGGACCCACCTCTGCGCCGAGCCCTGGCGCTTCGCACCTGCCCAGCCAGGAGGGCCAGGAGCAGGCAGAGGAGGGCCCCCAGGATGATGCAGATGACGACAGACACTGAGAGTCCCTCTCTGGTGGTGGTCGGACGGCCCAGTGGGGGATCTGCATGGGCAGGAACATGGCAAGGGCAGCATCAGACAAGGGAGAGGTTGGGGGTGGGACAAGTTAGCGCTGACCACAAAAGGCAGCAGGGGCTGGGAGGGACAGAGCTGGGTGATGGGGCAGCTCCCACCCTGCTGGGTACATCGCAGACTTCTCCCAGCTCCCTTGATTTCCTGGGAGTCTCACAGCCCAGCAAGGAGCCCTTTCTCCTGGCTGTGTGTCACAGCGTGGACATGGACAGACCCAGCCCTGCGGAAGGACAGCTTACCTGCTTGTGGGGGGGATGTTGCTGTCCTGGGTGCATCTGCAGGGGAGCAGAAGGAGAGCTGGGCTGAGAGGCTGGGGCTGTGGCACCAGGCAGCCTCCCTGGCAAATGACCCCAAAATTTGCCACCTGAATTGTCCCTCCTTTGGGGCTGGTCAGGGTGGAAGGGACAGGGCCCAGCACCACTGCTCTGGGCTGCTCACAGGACAGTGCAGGCAGCCCAGGGGATGTGCTGGCACATCCAGCCCCACAGAGGCTGTTCCCCACCCACCACCAGCCCCCCACTCTGCAGGGACAACCTTGACTGTGCAAGTATCCAGTCGGGCAGACACCCAAGCCAGCTCCTTGCCAAGCCCACAGCCATGTCTCCCAGCCCCACTGCTCACCTGAGCAATGCACAGCCGCATCTGCCTTATGCTGGCAGGCAGCGCTGTCCCCTGGCTGGGCCCAGCAGTCCTGCAGAGACAGCTCCGTCCCCCTGCACTCCATCAGCCACATGGGGCCCGTCCCCTCTCCAGCAGCAGCCTGGCCCAGGGCATAGACTGCGGGGCCACAGCCCAGCTGCCTGCACGCCACCTCGGCGTCCCGCATGTCCCAGGCATTGTCACACAGCGTCCCCCAGGTGCCACGGTGCCAGATCTCCACTCTGCCCGAGCAGCCGTCCTTGCCTCCCACAGCGCGGATCTTCTCCCTGTCTGGGGAGGCAGCGATGTCCCATGGCACCAGGAGAGCTGGGACAGCCCTGCCAGGTGAGGGGGGCATGTGCAGGGGCAGCTCCCTACCTGTGCAGCTGGTGGAGTTGGGGCATGCAGCCACCTGCGGCCTTTCTGTCCATGTCCCAAAGGAAAGAGAAGTTGGGCTGAAAAGGGTTGTTCTGGGGGTTGTGCAGAAGAGAGCAGAGCTGAACTCTGCTCACACGTCCCCATGCTGCCTGGGTCGGGGCAGCAGCAGAACCCTGTTCACTCAGGGGACACACACGGCACTGCAGGGGGGACCCAAGTGCTCGGCCCTACAGGGTCCCTGATTCACAGAGCAGCAGGAGGCTGTCCCAGGAGGGGGGACTCCTGAAAGCCCTGCATGGTCTCCTCTCAGACCTTGCCTGGAGTTGCCTCTGCATCCCCCAGGGAGCTGCTGGCAGCCCGGCTGTTGACTGCTGCTGGTGGACATGGGTGGCTCCAAGAGCTGAAGTCACCTTTGTGTACCAGTAGCAACAGGGTCTAATGCAGGAAGTCAAAGCCCCTCTGGGTTCCTTCTCTGCATTTCACCATGTCCAATGGGGAACAGGACCTGGTGCCTTGATGGCTCAGATTTACCATTGCAGGTGATGTGTGTCTCTTCTCGGCTGTCAGTACACGACTGCGGATTCCAGGGACGAGAGGGACACTGCCAGAAGGAGCTGTTGCTCTTCCCACACTCCACGTGATCCAGCCATGTGGTGCCAGACAGCTTGGCATAGTTAGAATCTGTTTCCAGATCTCCTTCATTCCCGCAGCTCAGCTCCTTGCACACCAGTGACACCGTCTCGGTGGTCATGGAGTTGGAGCAAACGCTGCCCCACGTCCCGTTGTAGAAAACCTGCAGGCGCCCGGAGCAGCCGTCACTGTTCTCCAGCCTCAGGGCCATGAACTCTGGAAGGAGGAAAGGCCCCAGGGACATCCTTGGATGGCAGCCACTGATGGCCTTGGCCCTACCTGGCTCTACCCTTGCCCCAGCCTCACTCTCCCCAGCTCCCAGCCCCAATCCCAGCACAGACCTGAACAGATGACTCCCGCGTCCTCCTTGTGCCCGCAGTCGTGCTGCCCCCAGGCCTCGGCAGGGCAGTCCCAGAGAGCAGCTTCGGCCCTGGAGCAGTTGACGCCATCCAGCCAGATCTGCCCGGAGCCCTCCCCAAACCGAGCAGAGCCGGCTGCCTCCAGGGCCCCTCCGCAGCCCAGCTGGTGGCAAACGATGGCGGCGTCGGCCAGGTCCCAGGCATCGTCGCAGACAGTGCCCCAGCGCCCCTGGTAGTAGATCTCCACTCTCCCGGCACAGCGCCCGGCCCCGTCCACCAGCCGCACCCGCCGGCTCCCTGCAGCAGGGAGAACCCCGGCTGTCAGGGGCTGGCTGCACTCCCAGACCCACACCTGGGGGACGTGCAGCACCACTCACCCTGGCACACGACCCCCACGTCCTCCATGATCCCTGCTGCCGGTGTGCTCTTGGGCAGGGAGGTGTTGCAGAGGCTCAGGTCAGCCTCGTGCCCTGCACACCGCACCCCACGCAGCCCCACAGGTCCTCGTCCTCGCTCGGCCGTCACGGGGGTGTAGGCTGCCTCTGCCTCTCCGCACTGCAGCTGCCGGCACACCACGCTGGCCTCCTGCATGTCCCACTGCTCATCCAGGACTCTGCCCCACGTCCCGTGCTGGAAGACCTCCACGCGCCCGTCGCACCGGCTCCCTCCGCCCACCAACCGTACAGACATGTGGTCAGCGGGGCCTGGTGAGAGGAAAAATTCAGCCAGGCACTGCCATGGGGTGCAAAGCTGTGGGTGACCGTGTCACACACCAGGGGCAAATGGACTTTGCAGCACTGCCCAGCACGCACCTGAGCAAATGACAGCAGCAGCATTCTCCTGGGAGCATGGAGAGGCCCCCAGGGCAGTCACCGGGCACTGCCCCAGGTGGGCTTCAGTCCCGTCACAGTGGAACGAGTCTCTCCAGACAGGGCTGGTTCCTCTCCCAAAATGCCCTCCTCCAGGAATGGACTCAGCAAAGCCACAGCTGAGGTGCCGACACAGAACGTGGGCGTCCGAGAGGTCCCAGCGGGAGGCACAGAGGGTCCCCCAGCTCCCCAGCACCTCCACCTCCACCCTGCCCTCACACGCTGTGCTGCCGTTCACCAGCCTGAACCCTGTGTACTCAAGGACAAAGGAGGGTGAGAGAGGCCACATTTGTGCTCTTGTTCCAACAGGAGCTGCAGGAGAGGCCAAAGGGACAGCGTTCTTCTCTCCACCCCACCCAGCACTTTCTCCTCTCCATCCAGCACAGACCAGTGCCCACACTGCTCTCCCGCTCCAACCACAGCCCCTCTGGGCACCATCCCACCCCAAGTCCTTACGTGTGCAGGTGACATGAGTGCCATTGCGGTCGGTGCAGGCCTTGTCCTTGGGGGCCTCCGTGGGGCAGAAGGAGAGGACGGATTCATTCCCCACACACTGCAGCTCTCTGTCCCAGACAGGACCGGCCCCTTCTCCCAGCTGAGCTGCCCCATGGACAGACAGGACTGTGCCACACTGCAGCTCCCTGCACACCACCTCGGCAGCTTTGGCACCAAAGTGGGAGTGACAGACAGCTTTCCACTGGTCCCTGTCGTAGACCTCCAGACGTCCTGAGCAGGGGCTGTCCCCTCCGACCAGCCGGACAAATCCTGGAGCAACCAAGGAGACCTCTGAGTTCCCAGAGCCCTCTGGCACTTCCATGCCTACCTCCCACCGCATCCCTGAGGTGGCCACATAGCCAGCCCAGCAGCTCTCAGTGGGTGCTGGTGGCACAAAGAGGTCAGGGCCCCCCTGCTGCTCCTCAGAATCCAGCCCAGCACCCATGAGCTGCCCTCTCTCCCAGCCCCCAGCTGCAGACACCGCTCAAACTGCTGCTGCCCGGAGTCCCTGGGCTGCCCGGCCCCAGACCCACCACTGCAGCACCCGCAGCACATGGGCCAGGGGAAACAGGCCCAGGAACTCAGGGCTACTTCAGCTTGCTCTGCCCCACAAGGCTCAGGCCAGTTAGAAGAAATCCTTGGATCTGCCAAAAAGCCCCCCTGTTCCCAGGGAATGCTGGGGCTCTTGGGGAGCTCCTGTAAGATGGGGCACATCGGGGGATCCTCCGCAAAGGGGAGTCCTCCGGTCGGGACAGTGTGGTGCTGGGCATGCACGTCCCCAGCCACCTACCATGCATGGGTCAGGAAAGCAGGCAGAGAGCAGCCCTGGTTTGACACAAGCTCCTGGTGTGAGGGCAGGCAGAGAGGAGAGCCAGGAGGTGTTGGCACAGCCCCTGGGGCACAGGGCAGGCAGGAGAGGCTGAGCAGTGGGTCAGCACAGCCTGGAGGGGCCATGTCTCTGGGGGCTGGCTTTCATGGGGTGACCCCGGGACAGGAACAAGGTGCCACTTGCCACCATGTTCCTCTGCCCAAGCCCAGTGCTCCTGCCTTCTGAGCAGCCCCTCTGCTTTGGCTGAGGTTCTCTTGTCTGCTGGGGGTACAACCCAAAAGTCCTGGGCCATTGCACACCCTTCCCTGAGGCTGCTGGTGGCTGGGGGAGCTGCTCTAGATTCCCCTGGCATAGGGACCAGCCTGCCAGACAGGGCCTGGGTGAATGGAGGAGAAAGATGGGAGCCAGGCAGCACAGTGGGAAGGGTGGGGGCTTTCCTCTCCCAGCCCCAGGCACCTCCCCAGGCTTGGCTGCTCCAGCTTCAGGGCCAGGCTCAGTGTGCTCCCGCTGGGCTTTCCCAAGGGACAAGGGACACTCTCAGCTCAGACCAGCTCAGAGTGCAACTTGATACACACAGCCATGTTCTGGTGTCCAGTTGTTTTCTGAGGTCACAGCCAGGTCCTTTAGAAGTGTCCTCGTCCCAGAAGTAGGGAACAAGTTCAGTCCTTACCTGAGCATGTCACTCCAGCATCCTCACTGTGATAGCAGTTTGTTTGGCCCCACCCTGCGTGCATGCAGTCAGACAGGGCAGACTCCTTGCCATTACAGTGAACATCATCCATCCAAATGGGCCCAGATCCTGGTCCAAAGTGTGCCTTCCGAGGAGCTTCGAGAGCAACCCCACAGCCCAGCTGCCTACAAACCACTGCAGCATCAGACTTGTCCCAGTAGTCACTGCACACGGTCCCCCACTGGCCCTGATGTTTCACCTCCACTCTCCCAGCACAGCGACTGCCACCATCCGCCAGCCTCACCTCCGCAGCCCCTTCAAACACCAACACAGGAAGGGTCAGGAGAGTTTTGAGCCCCACATTGCGTGTCCGTGAGGACCCCCTCCCCAGGCAGACTCCCAGTTCCCAGGGTGGGATCCCTGTCCCCATAGGCTGTCTCAGGGGCAGTGGGGGGTTCCTCCTCTCCCCATGGGCTACACTGGGCTGGGGGTACCCAGCTCTAGCCCTCCTGGGCCATTTGCTGCCCCACAGCCCTCACCACCTCTTCCCACCCCAGTGGACCACTGCCCCCACTCATGCCCACCCACACACAGCCCCCAGCCCTGTACGGGGCTCCCACTCTTCCCCTTCCCATTGTCCCCCAAACAGACCCATGCCCCTTGAGCAGCTTCCATTGCCCATTGTCTGCCACAGGCACCTCCCAAACCCACTGTCTGGGTTGACCACAAGGATACCAACAGCCCACGTCCCTTCCCCATCCCTGCTGTCAGACTGGCCCCTGTGCTTGACCAGGGCCCCCAGGAAGAACACCTCTCGGTGCAGATGCCTCAGTCCCCTTCTGTTAATGGGACACAACCTGCCCTCCTGGAGTCAGTGCTTCCCCAGATCCCAGGGGCAGGGAACAGCACACAACCCCTCTGGGGCACCCCAGACATTGGCTGTGCCCTGGAGATCACTGAGGGCCACTCTCACTGTCTGGGACTCCTCTAGATCCAGAGGCACAGTGCTGGGGAACAAGGGGTCCCAGAAAGATACCCAAGGACAAGGTGTCTAGAAATGAAGTCAGGCTTGTGCTGCCAAAAACATGGGAGATATGAAAATGGATTACCCCCTCCCACCCAGACAGGCACCGATTAAAGAACAGAGCTGAGAGACTGAGCACCTTCTCCCTCTCATTTCAGTGGTGCCTGAAAACAAGCCCACTCCCAGAGAGATCCCAATGGCCCCACTGCTGCCCACAGTCCCAAGGCTGTGGAACAGAGAAGCTGGCACTTACCTCTGCAAGGCTGCACCCAGAGGAACAGCCACAGCACCCAAAGGGACAGGAGTCCCTCTGCCCCCATCCTGAGGCTCCTGCCCTGACAGCACGGCCCTGCTGCTGGAGCTCCTGGGGTCCCAAGGGGCAATGGAGATGATGGGAGGGCAATATATCTGTGCAGATGCTGTCCCAGCTGCAGGAGGAGCCAATAGAAGCAGTAGGCACCTTTTTAGACATTATCGGCACTTATCTCCCCTCCGACGCAGCCCAGCTCTCCAATGAACTTCTCCAGGGCTCTTCATGACCATATATGAGGGACGGCGCCGCTGCGGGTCTCACGTCACTGCGGTGGGACATCATCGTGGGGTAGGGCTGGGTGTGGGGGCAGATGGCTCTGACACCCCTTGCAGCCTGCTGTGGGAGCACGGAGCATCTCCTGAGCTGTAGCATCCAAGAGCCCAAGGTGCGATTGTCCAGCCGTCCCTGCGCCATGGGATCCACGGGGCTGGTCCTGCAGCAGGGCTGTGTCAGGCTGGGAAGGGAGCAGCCCCTGCCCCTGCTACAGCCCCTGCTGTGCTGGCAGCAGCAGCTGGGAAAGGCCCTTGGGCAGGGCCAGAGCCCCATGATGGGGGTGCTGGCTGTCCCGTCCCTCCCCAGGGAGCCTCCTGTGGGGTCCCGGCAGCAGCCAGAGCTGGTCCAGGGCCTGCCCTGGCAGCAGAGCTGCAGCCCAGAGCCTCAGGCGTCTCCCTGGCTCTCAGCGTGTCACCCAGGGGCCGTTATTCCCCGCGGCGGGTCGGGAGCTGGAGCCTGCCTGCCACTGCAGGTGCACAAACCGCAGCCCACGTGACATGGCGCCCGGGCAGGAAGACGGTGGTTTCCTCCTGGCCCCGTGCCCAGGCATGGCCCTGCGGTGCCTCCCAGCCTCCCCACAGCTCCAAGCCTGGCAGGGTTCAGGAAGTGTTGGGACAATGCTCTCAGATGTACAGTTTCATATATATGTATATATGTATGTGTATATATATACATATAATTTTAAGTAAATAAATATATTTAATATATATATATATCAATATATTAATATAATATATATTAATAAATATATATAATAAATATATATATATATATTTAATATATATATATAAAATATATATAAGAAATATATATAAAAATATATATTTTACTAATATATTATATCATATCGTATCATATCATATTCTATTATCATACATTATATTTATTGTTATGTTGTGCTATGTTATTATATATTATGTACTATATACTATATACTATATACTTTATATTATATACTATATATTATATAGTATATATTTTAATAATAAAATATAATATATATATATAATATAATATAATATAATATAATATAATTAATATAATATAATATAATATAATATAATATAATATTACATTATATTATATTATATTATATTATATTATATTATATTATATTATATTATATTATATTATATTATATTATATTATATTATATTATATTATTATAATATTATATTATATTATTATAATATTATATGGAGTATTATATATATAGTATGATATATAATACAATATATAATATAAAATATAAAATATTATATATTCTATATTATGTAATTATATAATGTAATATGTTATATGTTATATGTTATATGTTATATATAATATATAATATATAATATATAATATATAATATATAATATATAATATATAATATATAATTATTTTTTGTTTTTGTTTTTATTTTTATTTTATTTAAATAATATATATTATATTGTATTAAATATTATGTTATGAGTTTTTAAAAATATCATACATATAGTGTTTAATATATGTATATTTATAAATATAAACATATATTTTTTTATATTTTTGTTTTAAATCTTTTATAGTTTTTTAGATACCTATAATTTAATTTTATTCTCATGGCTGAAGTTGGTCTCACTGATCTTCAATTATTTCCAGAGCAGGACATTTCAAAATTCGGTTCAACCCAGCTCCAGGTGATGCCATAGCATCTTCACTTGCCATGGGCCTGTTCCTGGCCTGTATTCAGACAGCAATGACCTCACAGACACCTACACAATTCTTGGTCTGCCAGCTCCTCAATCACGAGTGGTCTCACAGGTACAATGCATGGGCCTTGCCCTGACCTATTAGCTACTTGATCACCAATGACCTCCCCTCAGACCTACATAAGCCACGTGCCTCAGGCACCAGCGTCCTCCCAGCATCTAGCACAGGCCATGTTTGCTCTCGGCCTGTCAGCTACTCAGGCACCACTGGCATTGCAGGAACAATCACCTGCTATGGGCCTGCTCGTGGTCTATCAGATCTTCAGCTGACAGTGACCTCGTAAGCACAGATGATCTATTGGAAGATGTCAGAGTCCCTGCCCATGACAGGGGGTGGGTGCTCATGCTCAGCTGGCTGTTGACCAACATCCTCAGGGGCTTTTCTTCTGGACAGCTTTCCAGTCACTCTTCCCCAAGCCTATGCTACTGCATGGGCTTGTTATGACCCAAGTCCAGAAGCACTGTTGAATGTCATGTGATTGCACTCAGTCCATCAACCTAGCCTTTCCAGATGCCTCTGAAAAGCCTTCCTACCCGTCAACTGTCCCAACTAACTTGTTATCATCTGCAAATGTACTAAGGGTGTACTTGATCCTCTCAGTCAGATCATCCATCAAAATAGTAAGCAAAGCTGGACCCAGTACAGAGGCCTGGGGAATGCCACCCACGACCATCCACCAACTGGATTGATCTCTCTTCACTCAGACTCTTTGAGCATGGCCATCCAGACAGTTCTTCAGCCAGCAAACTGTACACCTGTCCAAGCCATGAGCAGACGGATGGGTTGTCTTTCTGCAGGGCTGCTGCTACTGAGTCCACACTGAGAAGATGTACCTCCTTCTATTAGGCTTTTTGGGATGCCCTGTGCTCAGTCCTTTCAAACCAACTAAGCATGAATTTGGTGCTTGTGATGAGCTGGTGCTCAGCTCGTGTTCCAGTTACTTGCTAGCATGTATCATTGTTGTTGAGTTTGTACAGCACTGGCATTCTTGCATTCCCTTTTGTCTCTGTTTGCTTGAGTCTGCATTGTCGATGGTAGTTCAGGAATACTGGAGGGGTGGCTGCAGGGAAGCATGAAGTTGCATCTGTCATGGTGGGACCTCGGTCAAGGTGGGATAGAATTCTATCCTTTGAGGGAATCCCAAAGGTAATTCCTTCTTAAAGGGTGATGCCATCCTGAGTCGTGTCCTTGCCTGTGCAGCATCTGTCAAATGGCTGATATAAGTTTCTCCTCAGAAGAAAGTCCCTAATGGGGACTTCATGGTGGTGTTTTCATCCATCCCTACGGTGGCAGGGAGGGGTACAGAGTGGACACGGAAAGCCCACTTGTTAAACACGTGGCTCCGGGGCTGGTGCCAACGCAGAAATCTTGGGGTTTTCGACCATGGGGCACTTTACAAAGCACCCGGCCTGATGGCCATAGACGGGTCCCTATCCTTTAGGGGAAAAAGGATCCTGGGCCAGGAGCTGGCGGGGCTCATTGATAGGGCTTTAAACTAGGTAAGAAAGGGGATGGGGCTGAAGCAAGGATTGTTGGGGCTGTGCCAGGGGGAACAATGGCAAGGCCGGAGGATAAGGTAAAGGCCCAGCTGAAGTGCATCTACACCAATGCATGCAGCATGGGTAACAAACAGGAGGAGCTGGAAGCTATTGTGCAGCGGGCAGGCTACGACTTGGTTGCCATCACGGAGATGTGGTGGGACCAGTCTCATGACTGGAGTGCTGCGATGCCTGGCTATAGGCTCTTCAGAAGGGACAGGCAGCACAGAAGGGGTGGTGGTGTGGCTCTCTATATTAGAGAGTCTTTCGATGTTGTAGAACTCGAGGCTAGGAATGACAAGGTCGAGTCCCTTTGGGTTAGGATCGGCAGGGACAACAAGGCTAGCGTCCTGGTCGGGGTCTGCTATAGACCGCCGAACCAGGATGAGGAGACGGATGAGGAGTTCTACAGGCAGCTGACAGAAGTTGTGAAATCGTCAGCGCTTGTACTCGTGGGGGACTTCAACTTCCCTGACATATCCTGGAAGCACAACACAGCCCAGAGAAAGCAGTCTAGGAGGTTTCTGGAGACAGTGGAAGATAGCTTCCTGACGCAGCTGGTTAGTGAACCTACCAGGGGTGGTGCCCTGTTAGACCTTCTCTTCACAAACAGAGAAGGACTGGTGGAGGATGTGATTGTCGGGAGCTGTCTTGGGCAGAGTGACCACGAAATGGTGGAGTTCACTATTCTTGGCGAGGCCAGGAAGGGGACCAGTAAAACCACTGTACTGGACTTCCAGAGGGCTGACTTTGGGCTGCTCAGGACACTAGTTGGTGGAGTCCCTTGGGAGGCGGTTCTGAAGGGCAGAGGGGTCCAGGAAGGCTGGGCGCTCTTCAAGAGGCAAATCCTAATGGCGCAGGAACGGTCTGTCCCCACGTGCCCAAAGATGAGCCAGCGGGGAAGAAGACCAGCCTGGCTCAACTATGAGAGAACTGTGGCTTGAGCTTAGGAGAAAAAAGAGGGTTTATAATCTTTGGAAAAGTGGACAGGCCACTAGGGAGGACTATAAGGATGTTGCAAGGCAGTGCAGGGACAAAATTAGGAAGGCCAAAGCTCATCTGGAGCTCAATCTGGCTACTGCCACTAAAGATAACAAAAAACGCTTTTATAAATACATCAACACAAAAAGGAGGACAAAGGAGAATCTCCATCCTTTACTGGATGCAGGGGGAAACTTAGTTACAAGAGATGAGGAAAAGGCGGAGGTGCTTAATGCCTTCTTTGCCTCAGTCTTTAGCGGCAATACTGGTTGTTCTCTGGATACCCAGTACCCTGAGCTGGTGGAAGGGGATGGGGAGCAGGATGTGGCCCTCACCATCCACGAAGAACTGGTTGGTGACCTGCTATGGCACTTGGATGTGCACAAGTCAATGGGGCCGGATGGGATCCACCCAAGGGTACTGAGAGAACTGGCAGAGGAGCTGGCCAAGCCCCTATCCATCATTTGTCAGCAGTCCTGGCTATCAGGGGAGGTCCCAGATGACTGGCGGCTAGCAAATGTGACGCCCATCTACAAGAAGGGCCGGAGGGCAGACCCGGGAAACTACAGGCCTGTCAGTTTGACCTCAGTACCAGGGAAGCTCATGGAGCAGATCCTCTTGAGAGTCATCTTGCGGCACTTGAAGGGCAAGCAGGCGATCAGGCCCAGTCAGCATGGGTTTATGGAAGGCAGATCCTGCTTGACGAACCTGATCTCCTTCTATGACAAAGTGACACGCTGGGTGGACGAGGGAAAGGCTGTGGATGTGGTCTACCTTGACTTCAGCAAGGCATTTGACACAGCATTCTCCTCAAGAAACTGGCTGCTCTTGTGAGGAATGTTTTAACAATTCGTGTCCATAAAGAACAATTCTGTTTGAATCCTGTCTGCCTCTGGGTCCTGCACTGGCAATTCTTGAACCACAGATGCAGTGTGTCCCAGTCTCCCCCTCATTCTAGGCAATTTATCACGTCTTCAGAAAACACTCCTTAAATTTATGAACCTGTTTGCTTTTGTTATTCCGGACTTCTATTTCTAACAGTTACAGCCTTTTTTCCTGTCTTCTTCGAGATTAACTTAACACTGCTATAGATGTGTCTGTGAATGGCTGGGGAAGAATGTTTTAATTACTCGTGAAGCGTCAAATAAGAAAGCTGTTTGTGTTTGATGTCTGGGAGTTTCAGAACAACTGATAACAACTAGTGACTGTTATGGGATACTATGCGGATCTTTGGTATCTGGCCAGGGGGCCAAAAGATTAAGAGGAATGAAAAAGAAGCTGAAGGACGGCTGGGAGACAAGACCTGCAGAAAATGTTCTATAAAATTGGAATTGTGCCGAGTGAGTACAAAGGTGAGAGGAAGACTACGAGTCTTCAGCATGAAAGACCCCTAGAGATCCCCAGAGGAGACTGATGCGCATGCTCCAGTAGGAGGGACTGGACCCCGGAAGCTAATTATAATAACCCAGGTTTTTTTAGAAGAAGTAATGAATATGTATTAGTCTAGGAGCATAAAAATCAGCTGCTTGATGTAACTGGTGTGCATCCTGGTGGAGCGGAGACTCCCGGTGCACCCAGCGTTGTTTGCTTACCTCTATTCCTTTATATTCTTTTAATAAATCCTATTTTTTTATTTAATCCTAATTTGAATCCTGAGCCATTTATAACACTCTTCACTTGGACTGGCGCACGCTTCGTTGGGTTAGAAACTGGCTGGATAGCCGGGCCCAAAGAGTCATGGTAAATGGAGTCAAGTCCAGTTGGAGGCCAGTCACTAGTGGCGTCCCCCAGGGCTCGGTGCTGGGGCAGGTCCTCTTTAATATCTTCATCAATGATCTGGATGAGGGCATTGAGTGCACCCTCAGTAAGTTTGCAGATGACACCAAGCTAGGTGCGTGTGTCGATCTGCTCGAGGGTAGGAAAGCTCTGCAGGAGGATCTGGATAGGCTGCACCGATGGGCTGAGGCTAACTGGATGAAGTTCAACAAGGCCAAGTGCTGGGTCCTGCACCTGAGGTGCAATAACCCCAAGCAGAGCTACAGGCTGGGAGATGAGTGGTTGGAAAGCTGCCTGGCAGTGAAGGACCTGGGAGTGATCGTGGATGGTCAGCTGAATATGAGCCAGCAGTGTGCTCAGGTGGCCAAGAAGGCCAACAGCATCGTGGCTTGTATCAGAAACAGTGTGACCAGCAGGGCTAGGGAGGTGATCATCCCCCTGTACTCGGCTCTGGTGAGGCCGCACCTCGAGTACTGTGTTCAGTTTTGGGCCCCTCGCTACAAGAGGGACATCGAGGTTCTTGAGCGGGTCCAGAGAAGGGCGACGAAGCTGGTGAGGGGCCTGGAGAGCAAGTCCTACGAGGAGCGGCTGAAGGAGCTGGGCTTGTTCAGCCTGAAGAAGAGGAGGCTCAGGGGTGACCTTATTGCTCTTTACAGATACCTCAAAGGAGGCTGTAGTGAGGTGGGGGATGGCCTGTTCTCTCACGTGCCTGGTGACAGGACGAGGGGGAATGGGCTTAAGATGTGCCAGGGGAGTTTTAGGTTAGATGTTAGGAAGAACTTCTTTACTGAAAAGGTTGTTAGGCATTGGAACAGGCTGCCCAGGGAAGTGGTGGAGTCACCATCCCTGGAAGTCTGGTGAAGGAACTGTCTTTTTGTGCCATCACCAACTGTCTTTTTGTGCCATCACCAATGCAGATTACAAAAATACTTCCTCACATCATGGTAATATGTCCCACCCCATCTTTACCATCCTGTGGGTCAAGGCAGAGGGAGCTGTCAGCCAAGGGACACATTTGGGTGACAAAGAGGGGCCTAGCAGAGACAAGGAGTGAAGGCCAGGAGAAGCAGCCCAAGGGGTGGTGCAGCCTGAGTGGGCAGCAGCTGTCTAGAGGAGGGGGGAGGCCAGGGAGCACATGCCAAGAGTGCTCCTGCCAGAAGAGACAAGGCCAGGGCCGAGGCCAAGTGGAGAGGCAGGCCCAGGGCAGGGGGCTGCAAGGGCCGTGCTGAGCTCCCTGCCCCTGCAGCAGCCGCACTGGCCCTCAGCAGATGTGCTGGCCAGCCTGCACTGGGAGGTCCTGGTGTGCATCAGAGAGCAGCAAAGAGGGCACTGGAGAGGGCCTCAGTGACGTGGTTGGCAGTGTCCCATGAAAGGGCTGGCTGGGGTAACCTCTGCTACAGCCGCTGCATGGAGCATGGCAGGAGGAGGGCACGCAGAGCTTGTGGCCACAGTGCAGAGCCTGACCCTGGATACTCCATGGCCGCCTTGCAGGTCCTGGCAGGCTACGATGAGGGGATGAATGCCCTGGGCCCCCTTCCTGCTCTGCCCAGGACAGCAAGGGCCCAAAGCGGCCTCCTCTCCCCTGCCCCTGCTGCTCTGGCCTCCCTTTGTGTTGCCCTGGCTCTACAGCACCAAGCCCTGCTGGGAGCCCTCCCCTGTATGCTCCCACCACTCCCTGATGCTGTTGCCGCCCTGTACCGGGCAGTTCCCAGCCCAGTCCAGCCCCTGCCCACCTCTCCCCACTTTGGTGCCCTCTCCCCAGCCCAGTGCAGCCCAGTCCAGCCCATCCCAGCCCAACAGCCCAGTCTGGGCTGGCCCCAGGGCAGTGCCCACCGCAGGCTGCTGCAGGGCTCTGGGCATGGCCACCACAGCTGCAGCCTCTCACAAGGCACCACAGCTGCTGGGACAAAGGTGGCTCTGGGCCTCCCGAGCAACCCCAGGGCTGGGGGCAGCCATAACTCGGGAAATGGAGGTCTGTGAAGCTGTAGGACTCCTGGTCTCTTGCCTGGGAGATTCCCAGCACAGAGTGCCTGTGTCCCGCAGGTCCAGCCCCAGTCCCCAGGCCAGCACAAGAGGTCTGGCCCAGGCACAGGGCAGCTCCAGATTCCCCTCCAGGATGACATTTGCCATTTGTCCCAGCACCTTTGGGACACTCCCAGGCCAGTAAAAGGACAGCTACTATTTGCTGGCACCACAGCTGCTGGGACAAATGCAAGTCTGGGCTTCCTCAGCAGCCCCCACGCTGGGGCCAGCCATGGCTCAGGAAATGGACGTACATTAGGCTGCATTCTTCTTCACCAATGTTATAAGTTGCCCCCTTAATTAATTTTCAGAGAGCATTGTATTAAGCATAGAAAGGAATTTATTGAGTAAGCAAGCACGAAGCAAAGCAGCGCTGGGCGGCCAGGGAGTCTCTTCTCCGCCAACGGTGCGCACCTCACCCCTGCCAGGTTCCCTTTTTATATCTTGGTAATTCCGGGATTATGCAACACATCCTGGTATGTTCTGCGACTGTGTGCACTGTTGCTAGGGGGTCGTCTCTGTCCCTCTTGTGGTCGTGAAGATGAAGGCAGTAGTCTTCCTCGGCGTTGTGGTTCAACTTCTTTTTTGTTTTTTATTTGGTCATGTTGGCCCAGCATGAGACAGGAAGGCAGGATGTTGAGACACTAGTTTAACAACTTATCAGGAGGTGGTTTCATGAGCTTTGCAACAGTGTCTTTGAACAAAAGAGGCAACTGAGATGCAGAAGGAGAGAAGGGGAGGGGGTTCTCTTTTTTGTTACATTGAGCAAAAGAATTTTCGTAGTGTCTAGCCAAGCATTATACAGCTCCTTACTTCAGCAGGGAGCTTTCACAACTCCCACTCCACAAACAGAACTCCTTGTTTTTATAATATAAAAGACAATGAACAAACATTTATGGTGTATTACAATGGGCACCCCCTGCCTCTCTGCTCACGTGTATCTAGCAAATCACCAAGGCTGTCCGTGTCCCGTCGTCCTCATGGAGCGGTCACTCCCGTCCTAGCCTGATCGTGTCACCTTCCAGCTTACTGTGGACAGTGGTGGGTATGGGTTGTTGCAATCTTACCTGTCCTATAGAGCATTGGCAGCTCTTATTCCAGCTGAATTCTCAAGGGGAGAGCAGCCAGGATTGTGCTGTGTTCTGGTCCAATCACCATGTGATTCTGCGAGAAAGAGAAGAAGCACCAAATGGAGCAGCATCCCTCTGTGACCACGGACAGCCCCTGCCTCTGTGCCTAAGGGTCTCCAGTGACTCACCGAGGCCGTCCATGTCCCATCGTCCTCATGGAGCAGTCACTGCCCCCCTGGCCCGAGCGTGTCACATTCCTGCTTGCTGTTAGAGGCTGGTGGATGTGGGTTGGAGCGATCTTACATGTACATGCCCTGGAGAGCGTTGGCAGCTCTACGGTCAAGCTGATTGCAAGAGGGCAGAGAGGCCAGGATTGTGCCGTTTATGGCTGAAAGAGAAAAAGCAACAAATGGAGCAGCACCTCCCTGCGACCATGGGCAGCCCCTGCCTCCCTGCTCAAGAGTATCTAGCGACTCACCAAGACTGTCTGTGTCCCGTCTTCCTGATGCAGCATTTACTGCTGTCCTGCCCCCATTCTGTCAACTTCCTGCTTGCTGTGGACCATCAAGGGTGTGGGTTGGGGTGATCTTGCCTGTGCTGGACTGCGTTAGGAGCTCTTCCTTCCAGCTTAGTTCTCAAGTGGCCAGCAGTGTGCTGTGGTTTGGTCCCATCGCTGTATGTATCTGGCTACAAAAGGAGAAGCACCAAACGGAGCAGCATCCCCGTGAGACCACAGACTGCCCCTACTTCTGTGCCTGAGGGTCTCCAGCAACTCACCGAGGCTGTCAGTGTTCCATCATCCTGATACAGCGGCCACTCCCATCCTACCCCAATCATGTCACCATCCTTGCTGTTAGAACCTGGTGGGTGTGGGTTGGGGCGATCTTCCCTGTCCTGGAGAGCGTTGGCAGCTCTTCCTTACAGCTGACTTCTCAAGGGGAGAGCAGCCAAGGTTGTGCCTTGGTCTGGTCCAATCGCCATGTGATTCTGGCTGAAAGAGAAGAAGCACCAAACGGAGCAGCATGCCTCTGTCAACATGGCCAGCCCCAGCCTCTGTGATCAACGGTCTCTAGTGACTCACCGAGTCTGTCTGTAGCCCGTCGTCCTCATGGAGCTGTCACTGCCATTTTGGCCCGAGTGTGTCACCATCCTGTTTGCTGTTATAGCCTGCTGGGTGTACATTAGGGAGATCTTACCTGTCCTGGAGAGCACTGAAAGTTCCTTCCAGCTGACTTCTCAAGGGGAGAGAGGCCAGTATTGTGCTGTAGTCTGGAGTCAATTCTCTGTGTGTCTGGCTTTAATAATAGAAGAAAAAAGAGGAGCAGCATCCCTCCATGACCATGGGCAGCCCCTGCCTCTCTGCCCGAGGCTCTACCGCGACTCACCGAGGCTGTCCGTGTTCCATCATCCTGATCCAGTGGTCACTCCCATCCTACCCTGATCATGTCACCATCCTTCTTGCTGTTAGAACCTGGTGGGTGTGGTTGGGGCAATCTTACCTGTCCTGGAGAGCGTTGGCAGCTCTTCCTTACAGCTGACTTCTCAAGGGAGAGCGGCAAGGATGTGCCGTTGTCTGGTTCCATCGCTGCGCATTTCTGGATAAAAGAGAATCACCACAAGACATAGCAGCATCCCTCTGTGAACACAAGCATCCCCTGCCTCTGTGCCCGAGGCTCTCTAGCGACACACCAAAGCTGTCCCTGTCCCATTGTCCACATGGAGCGGTCACTGCACTCCTGGTCCAAGCATGACACCATGGTGGGGAATGGCTTGGGGCTGTCTTATCTGTCCTGTAGAGCGTTGGCATCTTTTCTGGCTGAGTTCTCAAAGCAAGAGACGCCAGCAATGTGCCATGGTCCGGTCTCATTGCTAGGGACGTTTCTGTCTGAAAGAGGAAAAGCACCAAACAGAGCAGCATCCCCCTGTAAGCATGGGCAATGCTTGCCTAAGTGCCCAAGTGTCTCCAGTGACTCACCGAGGCTGTCCTTGTCCCGTAATCCTCATGCAGTGGTCACTCTTGTCCTGACTTGAACTTGTCACCACCCTGCTTGCTCTTAGAGGCTGGTGGGTGTGGGCTGCGGCCATCTTACCTGTCCTGGAGAGCGTTGACAGCTCTTCGTCACAGATGAGTGGTCGAGGGCAGAGAGGCTAGAAGTTTGCCATGGTCTGGTCTCATCGCTGTGTGTGTCTGGCTGAAAGAGAAGAAGCACAAAAAAAAGCAGCACCTCCCTCTGACCATGGGTAGCCCCTGCCTCTCTGCTCAAGAGTATCTAGCGACTCACCGAGCCTGTCTGTGTCCCGTCTTCCTGATGCAGCATTCACTGTCAGCTTCCTGCTTGCTGTGGACCATCAAGGGTGTGGGTAAGGGTGATCTTTCCTGTGCTGGACTGCGCTGGGAGCTCTTCCTTCCAGCTGATTTTTGAAGGGGAGAGTGGCCAGCAGTGTGCTGTGTTTTTGTGTCATTTCTGTGTGAGAAACATCAAACAGAGCAGCGTCCCTCTGTAAGCACAGGCAGCCACTGCCTCTCTGCCTGAGGGTCTCCAGCTACTCAACGAGGCTCTCCGTGTCCCGTCATCCTGATGGAGTGGTCACTCCCGTCCTACCCCGATCATGTCACCTTCCTGCTTGCTAATAGAATCTGGTGGGTGTGGGTTGGGGCAATCTCCCATGTCCTGGAGAGTGTTTGTAGTTCTTATTCCAGCTGACTTATCAAGGGGAGAGCGGCCAGGATTGTGCTGTGTTTTAGTCCCATCACTATGTGATTCTGGCTGCAAAAGAGAAACACCAAACAGAGCAGCATCCCTCTGTGACCACGGACAGCCCCTGCCTGAGTTCCCGAGGGTCTCCAGCAACTCACCGAGGCTGTCCGTGTCCCATCATCCTCATGGAGCGGTCACTGCCCTCCTGGCCCGATCATGTCCCAATCCTGATTGCAGTTAGAGACTGGTGGGTGTGGGTTGGGGTGATCTTACCTGTCCTGGAGAGCGTTGGCAGCTCTTCGTCCCAGATGAGTGGTTGAGGGCAGAGACGCCAGAAGTTTGCCATGGCCTTGTCTCATCGCTGTGTGTGTCTGGCTGAAAGAGAAGAAGCACCAAAAGGAGCAGCACCTCCCTGTGACCACGGGCTGCCTCTGACTCTCTGCTCAAGAGTATCTAGCGACTCACCGAGGCTGTCCGTGTTCTGTCATCCTCATGGAGCGGTCACTGCCCTCCTGGCCTGAGCATGTCACCTTCCTCCTTTCTGTGGACAGTGGTGGATGTGGGGCTATCGTACTTGTCCTGGAGAGTGCTGGAAGTTCCTTCCACATGACTTCTTAAAGGGAGAGTCGCCATGATATTGCTGTGGTCTGGTCCCATTGCTGTTTGTGTCTAGCTTTAATAAGCGAAAGAACAAATGGAGCAGCTTCCCTGTGTGACCAGGGGCTGACCCTGCCTCTGTGCTCAAGAGTATCTAGCGACTCACCGAGGCTGTCTGTGTCCCGTCTTCCTGATCAAGCATTCACTCCTGTCCTGCCCCCATTCTGTCAGCTTCCTGCTTGCTGTGGACCATCAGGGGTGTTTGGGGAGATATTACCTGTCAGGTAGAGTGTTGGGAGCCTTACTTCCTGCTGAGTTCTCATGGGGAGAGTGGCCAGGAGTGTGCTGTGGTTTGGTCCCACGGCTGTGTGAAGCTGGCTGCAAAATGAGAAGCACCAAACAGAGCAGCATCCCCCTGAGAACACAGGCTGACCCTACTTCTGTGCCTGAGGGTCATGGAAGAGATAAAACAAGGAGGGTTTTGGTAGGGGGTGAGCTATTCCACACTTGTGCTTAGGTGGGAGATCAGAAACAAGCCCAGGTGTTTGCACCAAACCCAAAACACACACACATCCCAGAGCAACAGGGACCACACTGTCATGGCCCAGCGCTGCACACCCATGCATTTCCTGACAGGACACATTGGGTGACACACACACTGGTGATTCCAGGACCAAGGGGACTCCTCACAGATATTCCAGCTTGGCTCAGGGCATGTGCTAACCCTGCTCTGAGCTGCAAAGCTCCCCAAAGTGCTCAGTGCAGTATTTCCAGCCTTTAGAATTCAAGTAATAGTCAAACAAGCTTTGAGAATGCGCCCTGACAGCCACCTGCATAGCCATGGGCCTCCTTCTGCCTCCTGAGACCCTGAGACACAGCTGACCTCAGCAGAGCATCCTCACGCATCTCCTCTTTGAGTCCTGTGACCTGACCATATCCATGTCACCTCACCTGCCTCCTCCAAGACCAAGGGATTGCTGTAGGACCTTTCATGCCCTGCTCAGCTTCATGAGGCCAAACTGCTTCAGTTAGGTGACTAGACCACGGGAATGCAGGATTTGGGGCTTAGGTGTTCAGGTTAGGGTTTAGGGATTAGATTTTGCCTTCCAGGGTTAGTGGTTGGGCAGAGTATTAGAGGGAGGCCTGTGTTTACTGCGTTGGCTTCTAGTCTGTGTCTAGTGTGAAGACGATGTGATTTTTTGGGCTTTTCTTCAGGGCTCTGTTGAGGAATCATGTTAAGGCTGGAATTCAATGCTAGGGATGAAAGGCTGAGGAATAGGGTGAGAATTGAGCTAAGAGTGTACGGTAAGGCCTGATGGATTTGGGACTTGGCTAACCCACGCCAGGTGAGATTTGGGGTTAGGAGTAAGAGTAGTGGATTCCTTGCAGAGAGAGGGATAGCATTTAGATGTAGCGGTAAGGCTTACAGTTACTGCTTAGAAATATTGCCAGGGCTTGACATGGATGTTTTCCTAGTAAGTGTTGCAGCAGCACAGCCTTGCCTGAACCCCTCTCACCTCTTCCAGATCTTTCCTTTCTGTTAGCCAAGTCCCTCTTCTCTCTCCCAAATTTCCCACCTTTATTCACCCAGCTTTCCCCTGGCCTCCCCAAATGTGTCACCCTGTTGGGGGTAGCTTCCTGAAAGCCTTTGTGACCTCAGAGGCTCTGCCTCCCTGCTGTTGGCCAGCCAGGGGCTGGGACACAAGTGACCTCACAGCCAGCATCCACAGGGCTACAAGGAGCTGTTGTGCTCAGGAAGCCTCTTCCCAGCCCACCCAGGAGCACCAGGTGCATGCCCTTCACAGTCCCTCGGGTACTTTGTCTTCCAACCAGCTCATGCTTCAGAAGGTCTTCTGCATGTCCAGACTCACGTTTCCTCATGCAGCCTTTAGCAACTCCATGGCATCCTAAAGGAAATGCCCACCCATGTGTGGAAAAGTGATTCAAGGACTGAATATATACTTTGGGAAAACATATATTTTAGGCAAATTCAGCAGAGAAGGAGTTGATGTGACAGTTATGATGACTAGGATTGCTTTATTCAGATGGTATTCTAGGGGACCGTACCTCCAATGGGAAGTGAACTTTAGACTCTCTCTGTCCCACTGGAATTCATGGCCAGCTCCCTTAGGGAACAGCTTATGGCACTTGGGCTCATTCAGTTTCATCTCACCACACCCACACCGGATGCAGTCTCATATGGACAAGGGAAACATGGACTCCTGATGTAGTCATTTAGTGTCCATATCCAAAGGAAGAAACCATCTGTGTGAGCGGGGGCGAGACCCCAGCGCTGGGAACAGTGGTTGCAAGGGGCTGCTCTTGGACCATTGGCCTGAGGCAGCATCTGCCAGGGTGTCCAGAGAACAAGGTCCAAACCCAGCCCCTGCTCTGCTGCTCCTCCCTGACTCTCCCAGGAAGACAGCCTTTCATGCTGTGGATACGGGCCGGTGAAGTCAAAATCTCATGGGTGCTGGGCACCAACAGGTAGGAATGGAATCATCCCTCCCTGCCTAAAATATGATCCTGGGACTCCTATCTTATCTGCCTGAGTCCACAGAGAAACAAGCAAAGCCAGGAACCTCTTTCAAGTCCGTTCCTTTGAAATATCCATGAGAGCATCTTTGGGAGAAGAGCTGGGCTTTCAGGCACTGCCCTGAGCAGATCCCCTTTTATACTGGAGATGCTGGTATGAAGCCAGCTGTGTTAGAGAAGAGCCCCTGGCCAGTCCCTGCCAGTGGACACAGGACTGCCCCACAGCAGCACAGTGAGCAAGCGACAAGAGCAATCAGTCCTTGCAGCAACACAAGAGCTCCGTAGGAGAGTGTGGGAGGTGAAATGGAGAGCTGATTTGGACAGACCAAGCCCTGGGGCTCCCTGGCAGTGCTGCTGTGCCAGGACTCTTTTCTCCTCAACCTCTGCACACAGCCAAGTGCCACCACTTTTCTCTGAGGAAGCATCTCAGGCAAGCAAGACATTGCAGGAACCATCTTTTTATTTAAATAGACATTAAATATTTAGTTGCCCATTAAATACACCTCTTTTATACTAAGTCTCAGAGTCACATGAGACATTCAGTAGTGAACTGGAAGGGGAAGAAAAAGGACTTTTTTATTTTGTTAAAATATATCACTACATAAATAAAGCAAAAAAAAAGCAAAACAAAACAAAACAAAAACAAACAAAACAAAACAAACAAACAAAAAAAAAAGATCTTCCTTGGCCTTTAATGAGTTACATTATGAGTGATATGCAATGGACATGCAGTTATTTGCTTCTCAAAAACCTCCAGTCATCACTTTCCACACTGCATCCTTCAGCTCCTGGTTCCTCATGCTGTAGATGAGGGGGTTCACTGCTGGAGGCACCACCGAGTACAGAACTGCCAGCAAAAGATTAAGGGAGGAGGAGGACACAGAGGGGGGTTTCAGGTAGGCAAATGTGCCACTGCTGATGAACAGGGAGACCACGGCCAGGTGAGGGAGGCATGTGGAAAAGGCTTTGTGCTGGCCCTGCTGCGAGGGGATCCTCAGCACAACTCTGAAGATCTGCACATAGGACAGCACAAGGAAAACAAAACAACCAAATAATAAACAGACACTAACCACAATAGGCCCAAATTC
The DNA here is from genome assembly GCF_047663525.1 of Anas platyrhynchos. Lineage (NCBI taxonomy): Eukaryota > Metazoa > Chordata > Aves > Anseriformes > Anatidae > Anas > Anas platyrhynchos. Next base: position 691,032 of record NC_092619.1, on the reverse strand, counting down.
TCTGAGGTAGGCTTCTGAGCAGGAGAGCTTGAGGATCTGGGGAAGTTCACAGAAGAACTGGTCCACAGCATTGCCTTGGCAGAGGGGGAGGGAAAAGGTATTGGCAGTGTGCAGCACAGCATAGAGAAAAGTACTGCCCCAGGCAGCTGCTGCCATGTTGACACAAGTCCTGCTGGTCATTATTGTCCCATAGCGCAGGGGTTTGCAAATGGCAATGTAGCGGTCATAGGCCATGATCGTGAGTAGGTAAAATTCTGCTGTGACAAAGACAACAAAGAAAAAGACCTGGGTAGCACAGCCTGCATAGGAAATGGCTGTGGTATCCCATAGGGAGTTGGCCATGGCTTTGGGAACAGTGGTGGTAATAGTGCCCAGGTCAAGGAGGGCGAGGTTGAGGAGGTAGTTGTACATGGGGGTGTGGAGGTGGTGGTCGCAGGCTATGGCTGTGAGGATGAGGCCGTTGCCCAGGAGGGCAGCCAGGTAGATGCCCAGGAAAAGCCCGAAGTGCAGGAGCTGCATCTCGCGTGTGTCTGCGAATGGCAGGAGGAGGAACTCAGTGGGGAAGCTTCTGTTGGACATTTGCTTCCTCCGGTCATGGATTCCTTTCCATGGAGGAAAAATAGAGTCACAGTAGTGAGACTTGTCTGAGCAAAACTGCTACTGTGTTTCAGAGATTCCTCCTCAACAAGATATACTGTGTCTTCCTTATGAGCTCTGTTTTATTCTCTGTGAGGTGCCTCAATGTCCAGGAAGATCTTCTGTGGGCTCAGTAGAAGTCACTATTGCCCTACTAGATCCGGTGAAGAGCACTGGGATGAATCTGTGGTATCCAGTGGCCAGAGGCACCCCTATTTTCAGGTTCCATGCAGGACATCCAGCAATCCCATGAGGAACACTAAAGGTGGTGTTGGTGTTCTCTGTAAGGAGAGGGGTGTGAAGAGAAATTCACAGAATCACAGAATTTCTAGGTTGGAAGAGACCTCAAGATCATCGAGTCCAACCTCTAACCTAACACTAACAGTCCCCACTAAACCATATCCCTAAGCTCTACATCTAAACGTCTTTTAAAGACTTCCAGGGATGGTGACTCCACCACCTCCCTGGGCAGCCTGTTCCAGTGAATTCTGAAAGAGCCCCAGAAAATTCTGGGGCTCTTCATCGACCTACAGTTCTCTTTCAGTGTCATGCTCTGAAAGCCTCAGTGAAGGACACAGCCTGACAACTCCGTTATCATGCCCCATGACTCTCCTTCAGGGCAGGTAAAAGAAATGAGAAACACCAGAGATTTCCTTCCCTTCCGTTAGTGCATGTGCTGGTCTTTCCTATTGTTCTCGCCTAAGGTTGCCCCTGGGGTGCTGTGGATCTGTGAGCAGTCTGAACAAGGCAGCAGCCTCTGGACACCAGCAGGACCCTGCCCTGCTCCTACCAGCCACAGCTTCAGCCCACAGCTCCCTGGGCAGCTCCTCTGCAGGCTGAGTGCTGAGCCTGGCAGGCAGCAGAGGCCCTGCCCCAGCACACAGCCCCTGGGGCACAGCAGGGACCCTGCTCTGCACCACAGCCCTGGCCACCCCTGCCTGCATCGTGGCTATACAGCCTACAGCCAGCCCTGTGAGAAGGAAACCTCATGTCCTGCCCCTCTGACAGCTTAGGCAGGAAATCATTGATCCAGGAAACAGCCCCATCCTCTGCACTGGAGAAGCCAGTATATAAGCCAGGAAACCTATATTACTGTAGTTTAGAGCCACAGATCCCTCGGGACTACCAGCCATGGAACTGACAACTGTAGAAGAGACCCCTAGGATACTTGCATCTGCATTGCCCTGAAGACAGAGACTTACCCTGTTCAGGGCTGTGAAGATTTCTCCCGCAGTGAGCTCTCAGCATCCCCACTCCACACTGCCTTTAACATCTCCTTCCCTTCTCAGCTGCCCTTGTCCCCTGCAGGCAGTGCCCCCAGCCCTGCTGCTGTGCTGTGCAGAGGAGCTGCTCCTGGGCAGAGCTGTCTCTCTGCAGCGCTACCTGCTTGCCAGGAGCTGCCCTTGGCCCCAGGAGCCCAGCCCAGCTCAGCTGCAGAGCTCCATCCCAAGGCCTCACTGTCCCTGCCCTCTCTTGTGTCCCTTGAGATGTCTGTCACTGGGCCTTCAGGGAACCAACTTTGAAACAGGCTGACGCAATCCCCTATGATCCCTCCGTCAGATGAGGAGTGACACTTACTTTCAGCAGTGTCATTTCTCCTATCAGGAGGAGTTGCATCAAAGAATCACCTTGTCCTCTTCCACTTTTAGGCAGAACACCCAGACTGTGACTGGCAGGAATCCCATTTTCCCAAGCTGAGGCAAGAGATCACAAGGACTCAGTTGAGACATCTCATGCTGAGTTTGTTGTCTTAAGGCTCAAATGGGGCCCAGAACTTTCAATACAAAAAGTTGGGATTTCTCTTAACTTCTTCTCAAGTACAGCACCTCTGAGGTGCCAGACGTTGTATAAGATAGAATCCATGAGAACTTCAGAGACTGGAAATGTAAGTATTAGCATTTTGTCGGGGTATGCCTCCTAAAAATATTGCCTTCCTTTTTGCCTTTTCCCTGACATGGGATCTTTACCTTTAGCCTACCTAACTCCCCGATAACATAACTCTCTCATCCCCCTCTAAGGGACATCCCCTCTCTGACTTCTCCTCTCCAAGCTAAACAAGCCCCGCTCTCTCAGCCTATCCTTGGATAAGAGATACTGCAGTCTCCTCATCGTCTTTGTAGCCCTCCTCTGGACTCTCTTCAGTAGTTCCATGTCCCTGTACTGGGACAGTTCCATGTTCCATGTACTGGGAGGCCCAGAACTGGACACAATACTCCAGTTGAGGCCTCACCAGGGCTGAGTAGAGGGGGACGATCACCTCTCTTGACCTGCTGGCAACACTCTTGGAAATGCACCCCAGGATACCGTTGGCCTTCTTGGCCAAGGGAACATTGCTGGTGCAAGGGAACATTGCTGACTCATGGCTAACATGCTGTCTACCAGGACTGCCTTGTCCTTCTCTGCAGAGCTGCTTTCTAACAGGTCACCGCCCAACCTCTACTGGTGCATGGGGTTATTCTTCCTAGGAGAAGGACCTTGCACTTGCCTTTCTTGAACTTAATGAGGTTCCTCACTGCCTTGCTCCACAGTCTACCGAGGTCCCTCCAAATGGCGTCACAGACTTCTGGAGTATCAGCCCCTCCTCCCAGTTTTGTATCTTCAGCACATTTGCTAAGGTTGCACTCTGTTGCATTGTCTAGGATGAATAAGTTGAACAAGACTGGACCCAGTACTGACCCCCGGGGGACAGCTGGGGATGTTCAGCCTGGAGATGAGAAGGCTCCAGGGTGACCTCATTGCAAATTTTCAGTACTTAAAGAGAGCTTATTAAAAAGATGGAGGGCCTTTTTTTTTTTTTTTTTCTCAATCACTTAATGACAGGAGAAAGGGGAATGGTTCTAAACTAAAAGAGGGGAGATTTAGGTTATGGGTGAGGCTCACATGGGTTTCTTTGTGGAACTATTGGAGAGCGTCCAGAGAAGGACTACAGAGATGATGAAGGGCCTAAGGGGTAGACGTATGAGGAGCGGCTGAGGTCACTTGGCCTGTTCAGCCTGGAAAAGAGGAGGCTGAGGGGAGACCTCATCGTGGTCTACAGCTTCCTTACGAGGGAGAGTGGAGGGGCAGGCGCCGAATTATTTTCTTTGTTTACTATTTTATTATTTTCAGTGGTCGCCCACTGGAACAGGCTCCCCACGGACATAGTCACGGCACCAAGCCTGCTGAAGTTTAAGAAGGGTTTGGACAGTGCTCTCAGTCATATGGTCTGAATTTTTGGGTAGACTTGTGTGGTGCCAGTAGTTGAGCTCGATGATCCTTATGGGTCCCTTCCAACTCGGGATATTCTATGATTCTATGATACACCAGCCATCTGCCAAAAGGCGGCCTATCAGGCCCTTAGGCACAATACTCCAACACCCACCTGCACAGCCATGGGCCTCCTCTTGAGATCCTGAGGCACAGGTGACCTACCTCAGAAGAACATCCCCACCCATCTCCTTGAGCCCTATGACGTGGCCAGATCTATATCAGCCTCTTGGGGCCAACCTGATTTGATTACATGATCAGAGTGCAGGGATTTGGGAGTTAGGTCTTCAGGTTAGGGTCTAGGGATTAGATCTTGCTTTCCAGGTTTAGGGATTTGGCAGAGTCTTAGACGGAGGCTTTGGTGTTCTGCTTTGGATAGCCAGTCACTGTTTAAGGTATGGGCTAGATTTTTGGTTACGGTTTTATTATCTGCTTTGTTTGGGGATGAGGGCTGCTATTAAAACTGTGAATTTAATAATAGAAATTAAAGGCCTGAGAATAGGGTGATCAATAGGTTAAGACTAATGGTAACAGGAGATGTGTTTGGAGTTTGAGTTCAAGGTAGGATTTGATGTTGGGGATTAGAGCAGTGGATTTGTTCAGGGTGAGGGATGGCATTTCGGGGAGGACTACATGTATGTCCTAAGGTTGCAAGTTAGAAATATTGCCAAACTTGAATATTTTCCAGCATCAGCACCCTTACCTGAAACCCTTTTCTCTCTTCCAAATCTTGCCTTTCTCTTAGCCACTTCAGTCTTCTCTCCACCAATCTGCCACTTTATTTTCCTGGCCTTCCCCTGGCCTCTCATACGTGTCATCCTGCCGGGGGCAGCTTTCTAATGGCCTTTATGACCCCGGAGGCTCTGCCTCCCTGCTGTTGGCCAGCCAGGGGCTGGGACAGAAGTGACCTCACAGCCAGCATCCACAGGGCTACAAGGAGCTGTTGTGCTCAGGAGGTCTCTTCCCAGCCTACATCCTCCCCCCCCAGGAGCAGTGGGTGCAGGGGATGCCCTGCACAGTCCCTCATGTTTCGCCATGTAGCATTCAGCAACACCAGTACATCCTGAAGGAAATGCCCATCTCTGTGTGGAAAAGTGAATCAAGAAATGAATTTTAGGAAAATGGTGAGAACTCTACAGAGAAGGAGTTGGTGTGAAAGTCATGATGTCTAATTTTGCATTATTTAGCTGGTTTCCCAGGAGACCATACCTCTAAAGAGAAGGGACCTTGAGACTCTGTCTGTCCACATGATAGCAACCTTAGGGAATAGTTTCTGGCACTTGTGTTCACTCAGGTTCATCTCACTGCACCAATACTATGGGCCGTCTCATATAGACAGGGCAAGCGTGGATTCCTGATGTAGTCATTTGGTGTCCTTCCATGTAGAAACAAACCACCTGTGTGAGCTGGGTCAAGAGCCCAGTGCTGGGAAAGGTGGTTGTGAGGGGCTGCTCTGGGACCGTTGTCCTGGGGCAGCATCTGCCAGGGTGTCCAGAGAACAAGGGCCCAGCCCAGCCCCTGCTCTGCTGCTCCTCCTTGTCTTTGCCAGGAGACCAGCACAGCCCAGACCCTCCCCAGCTCTCCACACCTCCCTGTCCTCTCCCCAGCCCAGCCCAGCAGAGCAGCCCAGGCTGGAATGCCCCCAAAGCAGCAAGTGGAAAAGTGGAGGGCAGTGGCAGTGTCCCTGCTGCTGACATCTGCAAATTACCTCACCTCCTCGCCTTCCCCTTGTAGAAGAGACACACAAAGCTCATTGAGTCCAACTCATTTTCAATGGCAGGGACATTTTGGGGTGATTCATTCAATCTAGTCTTTGAAATTTCACCACAGGTTTAACAACTAATTCAGCAGACTGCTTTCTCTGTGCTTGCTGTGTTCCCTGCAGTTGCAGAGCTCTCCTTTGCCTGTTCCATCCCAGGTTTAGCACCTTACCTCTGGGTGGCTCCACCTTGGACATGTTCATGCTCTGTGGGCTCCGTGCCCTGCTGACTCCCTGGCACACACTGTCCCTCCCAATCCCCTGGGCTCTCCTGGTGACTTGCACTTCCGTCCAGAAAGACACTTGTCCACCTTCACACCTATTGCATGCTGTGGATACAGGCAAGTGAAGTCACCATCTCTATGGGTGCCAGACACCAGCTGGCAATTCCAAAATCAGCCCTTCCTGCCTAAAAGCTGATCCTTGGTGATCAGCTGATCTCGTTGCCCTGAGCCCACAGAGAAACAAGCAAAGCAAGGAGCCTCCTTTGAGTCCGTTCCTTTGCAATATCCATGAGATGAGATGTGGGAGAAGAGCTGAGCCTTCAAGCACTGCCCTCAGTGCCAGATCCCCTTTCATGCTGGAGGTGCTGGTATGGAGCCTGCTGTGTTAGAGACCCTGGCCTGTGGACAAAGGACTTCCCCACAGCTGCTCAGGTTGCAAGCAACAAGAGCAATCAGAACTCACAGCAACAGAAGGGCTCTGAAGAAGAGTGTGGGACATTAAAGAGAGCACCTCAGGACAGACCAAACCGTCAGGCTCCCTGGCAATGCTGCTGTGCCAGGACTCTTCTCTCCTCCACCTCTGCACACAGCCAAGTGCCCCTGCAGTTTCACCGCAGGTGTCTGAGGAAGGATCTCAGGCAAGAAAGTCACTGCAGCGTCCTTTCTTTTATTTAAATACACAGAGAGCCTGGCTCATTGTTTCCACCAAGTCTTGGAGTCACCCAAGGCAGGTAGATACTGAAATGATGGGGAGGAAAAATGCTATGTCTTTATACCTTTGCAGACACAATCATAAGCAAGGCAAAAAACAACAACAACAACAACAACAACAAACAGCAAAGCGCACTCACAGAAAACAAACATTTGGGAATATAATGAGTTACATTATGAGTGATATGCAGAAGAAAACAGGCCATTTATTGCTTCTGAAAAACTCCAGTCATCACTTTCCACACTGCATCCTTCAGCTCCTGGTTCCTCATGCTGTAGACGAGGGGGTTCACTGCTGGAGGCACCACCGAGTACAGAACTGCCAGCAAAAGATTCAGGGAGGAGGAGGACATAGAGGGAGGCTTCAGGTAGGCAAATGTGCCACTGCTGATGAACAGGGAGACCACGGCCAGGTGAGGGAGGCATGTGGAAAAGGCTTTGTGCTGGCCCTGCTGCGAGGGGATCCTCAGCACAGCCCTGAAGATCTGCACATAGGACAGCACAAGGAAAACAAAACAGCCAGATGCTAAAACAGCACTAACCACAATAGGCCCAAATTCTCTGAGGTAGGCTTCTGAGCAGGAAAGCCTGAGGATCTGGGGTATTTCACGGAAGAACTGGTCCAGGGCATTGCCTTGGCAGAGGGGGAAGGAAAAGGTATTGGCAGTGTGCAGTACTGCATAGAGAAAAGTATAGCCCCAGGCAGCTGCTGCAATGTTGGCACAAGTTCTGCTGGCCATTACTGTCTCATAGTGCAGAGGTTTGCAGATGGCGATGTATCGGTCATAGGCCATGATGGTGAGAAGATAAAACTCTGCTGAAAGAAAAAAGAAAAAGAAAAAAACTTGAGCAGCACAACCTGTGTAGGAAATGGCTGTGGTATCCCATAGGGAGTTGGCCATGGCTTTGGGAACAGTGGTGGTAATAGTGCCCAGGTCAAGGAGGGCGAGGTTGAGGAGGAAGAAGTACATGGGGGTGTGGAGGTGGTGGTCGCAGACTACGGCGGTGAGGATGAAGCCGTTGCCCAGGAGGGCAGCCAGGTAGATGCCCAGGAAGAGCCCGAAGTGCAGGAGCTGCAGCTGGCGTGTGTCTGCAAATGCCAACAGGAGGAACTCTGTGGGGAAGCTGCTGTTGGACATTTGCTGCCTCAGAGCATGGATGGCTGTCATTGGTGGAAAAGACACAGAACAAGTTAGAGAAATTGCTCTCTGCAATACCTATAGCTATAGATTATGTTTCATCAAAACCTCCTCAGCAAGACAGACTACTACTTCTCTTTGAGGAAGATGTTCTCTTGCCTCTAGCACTCAGTTTTACTTCCTAAGTGTGTAGAGAAACCAGACAGATCCTGTGTGGGCTCAGCCAGAGTCAGTACTGCCCTACAGCGTCTGCTGAAAACCAGTGGGGATGGATTTCAGGTGCCCACTGGCCACAGGTGTCTCATTATTTTAGGTGCTGAGTACAACATCGAAAAATCTGTCAGAAAACAATGAAGTATATAGGTTATAGAGTGTGGAGGAAAACTGTGAGATTCCTCACAGACCTACAGACCTCTTTCAGTGGAATAATCTAACAGCCTCAGTGACTGACACAACCAGACAACTCCATTAGTGTTTTCCTGACTGCTCTTTAGGGCAGGAAAATGAAAGCAGAGACTCTAGAGAGTGCCTTCCATGCAGGTAGTGCACGAGTTGGTCCATCTTGTCAAGAATCACCCCCAGAGATGCCCTGGGGGTGCTGTAGAGCTGAGAGCTGCCTACCCCTGGAAGCAGCCTCTGGGCAACAGCAGGACCCTGCCCTGCCCTGCCAGGGGAGGGGGTATTTCTTCCACCCACAGCTTCTCCCTGAAGCACCCTGGGCAGCTCCCCCGGCAGGCTGAGTGCTGAGCCTGGCAGGCAGCAGAGGCCCTGCCCCAGCACACAGCCCCTGGGGCACAGCAGGGACCCTACTCTGCACCACAGCCCCGGGCACCCCAGACTGCAACCTGGCTGCAGCCAGCCCTGTGAGAAAGAAACATCATGTCCTGTCCTTCAGTTATTTATGGCTTTCAGTTTATGGATTTCAGTTAATCACTGTTCCGGAGCCTGACGTTCTCCTCTTATCCAAACATTAAGCGTCCTCCTGAAAGCTCCCATAGGTTGAGGGATTTGCCAGCAAATCTGGGGATGGCACCAGGAACAACAGCTGTGCTGCCCTGCAGCCACAGACTTACCCTGTTCATGGCTGTGAAGATTTCTCCCACAGTGAGCTCTCAGCATCCCCCCTCCACACTGCCTTTAACATCTCCCTCCCTTCTCTCACTGCCCTTGTCCCCTGCAGGCAGTGCCCCCAGCCCTGCTGCTGTGCTGTGCAGAGGAGCTGCTCCTGGGCAGAGCTGTCTTTCTGCAGTGCTACCCGCTTGCCAGGAGCTCCCCTTGGGCCCAGGAGCCCGGCCCAGCTCATCAGCACAGGGAGCTCTTGACAAGTACCCGGGCCTCCAGGGGAATCAACTTTGAAACAGAGAAGTAATCACTCATATTCCCTCCTGCTGCTTTGGAAGGAAACTTTTCCAGCACTGTTATTCTTCATACAGAAAAACTATGAGGTCCAAGAATCACTTTTCCATGTCCTCGTTTTAGGCAGAACACCCAGGCAAGGACAGGGAGGGACCTGCCTTCCCCCTGCTGATGGAAGTGTTTCAGCTGAGTAAAACAAGGCATCTACTTCTTTATTTGCTGTCCAGAGGCTACAAGGGGGCTCAGCTTCCTCTCCCATTCCACACACAACCCACACGAGTTGGGATTCCTCTTGACCTGGTTCAGGTGGGCACAAACTAGGCAGCTGCATGTCAGCTGCCTGTCTGAGCTCCCAGCATATTGAATGGAGACAGAGAGCAGAAGGGAGCTGTTCAGATGCAGACACCGGGTGACATTGGAGGTGCCAGGGTGACATTTGAGTGATGTTTCAAGTGACAAATTCCTCTGGGCCGTAAGCAGAGATTTTATTGATGCATGTCCATTATAATACAGCTCTAGCCATTGTTCAATAACAAAGAAACGAAAGGCAAGCTATGACTTGGTTGCCATCACTGAAACATGGTGGGACCACTCCCATGACTGGAGTACTGCAATGTCTGACTGTAGGGTCTTCAGAAGGGACAGGCAGCACAGGAGTGGTGGCGTGGCTCTCTATATTAGAATGTGTTTTGATGTTGTGAAACTCGAGGCTGAGAATGATAATGTTGAGTCCCTGTGGAATAGGGTCAGCAGGAAGGCCAATGAGGCAGGCATCCTGGTGCGGATGTTTCATAGACTGTCAAACCATGACGGATGAGGAATTCTACAGGCAGCTGGCAAAAGTTGCAAAATCATCAGCACTTGTTCTTATGGGGGACTTCAACTTCACAGATATATCCTGGAAATGCAATACAGCTCAGAGGAAGAAGTCCAGGAAGCTTCTGGAGAGTGTGGAACACAGCTTCCTGACGCAGTTGGTTAGTGAGCCTACCAGGGGAGGTGCCCCGTTAGACCTTCTCTTCACAAACAGAGAAGGATTGGTGGGAGATGTGGTAGCTGAGAGCTGTCTTGGGCAGAGTGACCACGAAACATTACAGTTCTCCATTCTTGGTGAAGTCAGGAGAGGGATCAGTAAAACCACGGTCTTGGACTTCCAGAGGGCAGACCTTGAGCTCTTCAGGACACTGGTTGTCAGAGTCCCTTGGGAGACAGTTCTGAAAGGCAGAGGAGTCCAGGAAAGCTGGGCACTCTTGAAGAAGGAAATCTTAAAGGCTCAGGAGCAGTCTGTCTCCACATGCCCAAAGATGAGCTGGAGTGGAAGAAGACTGGCTTGGCTGAACAGAGAGTTGAGGCTTGAACTTAGGAAGAAAAAGAGGGTTAAGGACATTTAAAAGGAGGGCAGGCCTTTCAGGAGGGCTTTCAGGATGTCATAAGGCTGTGCAGAGACAAAATTAGAAAGGCCAAAGCTCATCTGGAGCTCACTCTCGCTACTGCTGTTAAAGATAACAAAAAATGTTTTTATAAATACAGAAACACAAAAAGGAGGACTAAGGAGAATCTCCATCTTTTACTGGATGTGGGGGGAAACTTAGTGACAAGAGATGAGGAAAAGGCTGAGTTGCTTAATGCCTTCTTTGCCTGAGACTTTAGCAGCAAGTCCAGTTTTTCTCTAGATACCCAGTACCCAGAACTGGTAGAAGGAGATGTGGAGCAGAATGCGGCAATCATAATCCATGTGGAAATGGTTGGTGACCTGCTACAGCACTTAGATGTACACAAGTCGATGGGGCTGGATGGGATCCACCTGATGGTACTGAGAGAACTGGTGGAAGAGCTGACCAAGACATTTTCCATCATTTATCAGCAGTCCTGGCTATCAGAGGAGGTTCCAGTTGACTGGTGGCTAGCAAACATGACACCCATCTAAAAGTGGGCCGGAGGGTGGACCTGGGAATCTATAGGCCCGTCAGTCTGACCTTGGAGCTGGAGAAGCTCATGGAGCAGATTATCTTGAGTGTCATCACATGGCATTTGCAGGGTAACAAGTCAATCAGGCCCAGTCAGCATGGGTTTATGGAAGGCAGATCCTGCTTGACGAACCTGATTTCCTTCTGTGACAAAGTGACGTGCTTATTGGATGAGGGAAAGGCTGTGGATGTGGTCTACCTTGACTTCAGTGAGTCTTTTGACACTATTTCCCACAGCATTCTCCTGAAGAAACTGGCTGCTCTTGGCTTGCACTGGTGTATGCTTCACTGTGTTAGAAACTGGCTCGATAGCTGGGCCCAAAAAATCATGGAGAATGGAGGACTCCACTAGTTTCCAACAGTCAGAAACTTGTCACTAGTGGAGTCCTGCAGGGCTCTGTACTAGGGCCAGTTCTCTTCAATATCGTTATCAATGATCTCAATGAGGGGATTGAGTGCACCCTCAGTAAGTTTGCAGATGACACCAAGTTAGGTGCGTTTGTTGATCTGCTCAAGGGTAGGAAGGCTCTGCAGGAGGGTCTGGATAGGCTGGACTGATAGGCTGAGGTCAACTGGATGAAGTTCAACAAGGCCAAGTGCCGGGTCCTGCACCTGGAGCACAACAACCCCAAGCAGAGCTACAGGCTGGGAGATGAGTGGTTGAAAAGCAGCCTGGCAGAGAAGGACCTGGGAGTGATGGTTGATAGTCGGCTGAATATGAGCCAGCAGTGTGCTCAGGTGGCCAAGAAGGCCAACAGCATCCTGGCTTGTATAAGAAGCGGTGTGGCCAGCAGGACTAAGGAAGTGATTGTCCCCAGTCGGCTCTGGTGAGGCTGAACACTCGAGTACTGTGTTCAGTTTTGAGCCCCTCCCTACAAGAAGGACATGGAGGTACTCGAGCATGTCCAGAGAAGGGCAACCAAGCTGGTGAGGGGTCTGGAGAACAAGTCCTACGAGGAGCGGCTGAGGGAGCTGGGATTGTTTAGCCTGGAGCAGAGGGGGCTCAGGGGCGACCTTATTGCTCTCTACAGATACCTTAAAGGAGGCTGTAGCGAGGTGGGGGTTGGTCTATTCTCCCGCATGCCTGGTTACAAGTCAAAGGGGAATGGGCTTAAGTTGTGCCAGGGGAGTTTTAGGTTGGATGTTAGGAAGAACTTCTTTACTGAAAGGGTTGTTAGACATTGGAACAGGCTGCCCAGGGAAGTGGTGGAGTCACCATCCCTGGAAGTCTTTAAAAGATGTTTAGATGTAGAGCTTAGGGATATGGTTTAGTGGGGACTGTTAGCATTAGGTCAGAGGTTGGACTCGATGATCTTGAGCTCTCTTCCAACCTAGAAATTCTAGAAAATTCTAGAAATTCTGTGTGATAGATTGGTCACTTGTACCGGATACGCTTTGAAGGTCCCTTCAGACTGAACTATTCTGTTCCATTTGGTTCAATTCATTTTGATCCTTTTAAATTCTATTCTATAAACCTATACAGCCCCTAGCCTATGTCATCGTAGGGCAGTTTTCCACCTCAGAAGCAGAAATGGGGTTTTGTCCTTGTTGGACATCATGAAGTTTCAATTAGCCTATCCCTCCAACAATGTTATTATTGGAAAAGGGAATACTGTGGGGGATTGTGTTGAATCCAGGTAAATGAGACCCACTTCTCTCCTTTCGCTCAGAGATGTGGTCATTTCAACCTAGGAAATATTGCGGGTGGTCAGGTATGGTCTACCCTCACTTTCAGTCACCTTCTTATCAATACTCCAAGCAATGAGATCCAAGAGGACATGCTCTGGAAAAGACTCCTCAAACAAAGTAATGCTAAGCAAGCTTTAGCTCCCCAGTTCATCTCATGGACCTTCTTGAAATCTGCATGAAACTTTGGCAGAGGAATGTTTTATGGCAAGGAGCTTTTCTGACTTTCAGGGCTACTGACAATGAGATCTCCACTAACAGCTTCCTGAACAGGCCCAGAAATGCTGCTTTGAGGTCTGGCACCTAAGTCCTCTATCTCCTTCTTTATATCCCTCAGCTCTGACATCAGGCCAAGATGTTTCTTTTCCTTTGGGAAGCCTGGTAACAAATTTCCAAAACTCCAACTGTGCAAAGACTTTGTTTGAAGCCAGAGACATGCTGGAGTGGACAGCAGTTGAGAACGTGCAGTTGAGAACGTACATTTGAAATGGGATGCCAACAGAGAGAGCAAACCCTGCTGTCCCTAAGGACAGAGAGAATCAGAGCTGGGATGTCCTGGGCAGGCCTGGCAGGAAACAGATTTGCTGCCAGGTGTGTCTCTGCAGCCCCTGAAGGCCTCTGGCAGAGGTGAAGCTGATCTCCAGGAACAAGCAGGTTCTGCTGACAGGCACTCTGTGAAAACTGTTGGCTTGTTCAATGACATCAAGAGGCTGAGTAAAAGTGGAGGGAGGGAGCAAACTGTCTGCAATTGCTGCCTTGGTTTTCTGCCATGCATTTGCTCTGGATGGGGATGGCTTTCCTTCCCAGGACCAGTGCTGGACCTTCCAGCCACAGGTAGTTTTATGTGAGAGTCTTGACATCTGATGTAGCGCTACAGGCCCAGTATTTGGCCATAACAAAATCAAGAACCTTCCCTGAATTGGCTTAGGCAATGTGGAGATGTCCATGAGGCCACTGCCATTATGGTCAGTAATGGAGATATTGTAAACACAGAAAGTTAGCTCTCCCTGTGCTACATGACTCCATATCGTCAAGTGAAAGCAGTGTAGGTTGCTCAGAGAATACTAACGGACACTAAAAAGATTCAGTGGTGCTAAATGCAGGCATCTGCTCTCATTTCTGTTAGCCCAAGAAAATCTCCCTAAACTTAAAAATGATGCCCCCGGATGCTCCCTGGCTCCCACAATTAATCCATCAGACCATACAGATACCTGCATCTGTCTCTGGCCACCTCTGGCAAATCAGCTCCCTCCTGGCCTCTGTCTCCATTCAATATGCTGGGAGCTGAGGCAAGCAGATTACATGCAGATGCCTGGTTTGTGCCCAGGCAAGAGGAATCCTGTGGGCTTGTGTAAGGCATGGGAGGGAGCTGAACCCCCTTCTAGCTTCTGGACTGCAAAGAATGAGACGTCTTGGTTGACTAAGCTGAAGCCCTTTCCTCACCAGGGGGAAGAAAAGGTCCTTGCATGGAATACCTGCCTGAAACCAGGACATGGAAAGGTGATTCTGTGTCATTCCCCATATTGTTCATCTGACAATGCATAATGACAGTGCTGGAAATGAGTTTCCTTGCCCAGTGCAGGGAAGGAACATCAGGGATTGCTTCACTTTCAAAGTCAATTCCCCTGGAGGTCCAGGGACACCTCCAGGGAGGCTGAAGGGGTAGAGACAGGGAGGCCTTGGAATGGAGCTGTGCTGCTGAGCTGGGCCAGGCTCGGGGGCCCAAGGGGAGCTCCTGGCAAGCGGGCAGCGCTGCAGAGAGACAGCTCTGCCCAGGAGCAGCTCCTCTGCACAGCACAGCAGGGCTGGGGGCACTGCCTGCAGGGGACAAGGGCAGTGAGAGAAGGGAGGGAGATGTTAAAGGCAGTGTGGAGGCACTGTAAAAAAAAAAAAAAAAAAAAAAAGGCAGTGTAAAGTGCTGAGAGCTCACTGTGGGAGAAATCTTCACAGCTCTAACATGGTAAGTGTCTGTGTGAGGGCAGGTAATGCAATATCCTACAGGGTTATTCTATAGCTGCCACTTCCCATTCAGGCTTCTCTACCACTGCTGGCTTCTCAAGTACAGAGGACAGGGGTATTCCCTGGAATACTGATTACCTGACAAAGTGTCCTGGTTTCAGTTATAACAGAATTAATTTTCTTCCTAGTAGCTGGTGGAATGCTGTGTTTTGGCTTAGGATGAGAAGAGTGCTGATAACACCCCAATGCTTTAATTGTTGCAGAGCAGTGCTTATACTAAGCCAAGGACATTTCAGCCTTTTGCTCTGTCCTGCCAACGAGCAGGCTGGGGGTGCAGTAAGAGCTGGGAGGGGACAGACCCAGGACAGGTGACCCAAACTAGCCAAAGGGGTATTCCATACCATCTGACGTCATGCTAAACAATATATAGGGGTGGCTAGCCGGGGGAAGGGGACCGGACTGCTCGGGGTTAGGCTGGGCATCGGTCAGCGGGTGGTGAGCAATTGCATTGTGCATCACTTGTTTGTACATACTATTATTACTTTCGTATTATCACCATTGTATTATTATTATTATTATTATTGTTATTATTATTTTTTTTATTATTACTTTCTTGTCTTATTAAACTGTCTTTATCTCAACTCACGGGCTTCACTTTCCATTTCTCTCCCCCGTCCCAAAGAGGGAGGGGGGAGGGTGAGCGAACGGCTGCGTGGTGTTTAGCTGCCGGCCGGGTTAAACCACAACAGTCTTTTTGGCGCCCAACGTGGGGCTCGAAAGGTTGAGATAACGGCAGATCTGACCAGAGTGTGTTAAACTAAAATTGGTGTAAGGATTAGACCTGCTTAATAGTCACTTGTCATAATGCTGATTGCTTTAATCTCAACTCTGCTGCGCCTGTTTTCCAAATTGAGTATTATAGTACATTATTTTCTGTATTTGCTCTCTGTCGTGTTGTTTATCCTCTCCGGGCCCCGGTTTCAGATCATTATGGTACTGAGTGTTATAGCAATGGCTTATGAGACGATAAGATATCTGGTCATGACTCTAACTTGGTATTTATACTCAGTAACATCGTGGACTCTGTACTTTGGAAACAGTATCTTCGGAACTATTAGCAATTGTACCTATTGTTTTTCTCCATTAGGGAGTCAATCTGTGGAGGGGAAAGGGGAAGATATTTTTTCTTACTTGATTACTCTCCCTTTCTCCTTCACCACCCCTGTATCCTCCTGGATCACTCTGCCTTCCTCCTTCACCACCCTCTTATCCCCTGAGCTTGTCACAATAGCTCTCCAAGATATTGAATATCCTTGGGATACTCAGACCACAATAGTCTTGTTGTTCTGCCTCCTGAATGCACTTCAGATTCTGCTTAAAGTTAAACAATTACTTAGGAAGCTCATCCGGAGATCTGCCTGGAGGCAGTATAGTTGTGGGTGGCAGGGAGTATGGGTGGATATGGGCAGGCATCTAGAGCAGTTGGCACCCCCAGTGTTTTGGAAATTCACCCCTGAACAATGGCAAAATCCTCAAAAACTGGCAGAATGCTTGAAAAAAAGGTGTCATGATTCTGGCAGTTCCAAAGTAACACAAATCATTGTAACGTGCTAGGGCCTGGCTCATGCCTATCGAGCTGCCATTGATACTGCTATCAACTTAGTGACAGACCCTGCAGCCACTCCAAACCCTGTGACAGATCCAACGGCCACTGTGACCCCTACGGTGGACTCTGCAGCTGCTCCAGCTCCGGTTCCTGCAGCCGCTCCAGCCCCAGCTCCTGCAGCCGCTCCTGTTATAGCTCCTGCAGCCATTCCAGTCCCAGCTCCTGCAGCCGCTCCAGCTCCAGTTCCTGCAGTCGCTCCAGTCCCAGCTCCTGCAGCTGCTCCAGTCCCAGCTCCTGCAGCTGCTCCAGTCCCAGCTCCTGCAGCCGCTCCAGCTCCGGTTCCTGCAGCTGCTCCAGTCCCAGCTCCTGCCGCTACTCCAGTCCCAGCTCCTGCAACTGCTCCAACTCCAGTTCCTGCAGCCGCTCCAGCCCTGGTTCCTGCAACTGCTCCAGCTCCTGCAGCCGCTCCAGCTCCTGTGGCTGTGTCAGAGAAACGAGCTATAGCAGTGCAAGTTGATCCTGCAGAGGGTATTACAACCCCTGTGGCAAACCCTGTAACAGGGTCAGAGAAACGGGCTGTAGCAGTGCAAGTTAATCCTGCAGAGGGTATTCCAACCTCTGTGGCAGACCCTGTAACAAGGTCAGAGAAACGAGCAGTAGTAGTGCAAGTTGACCCTGCAGAGGGTATTCCAACCTCTGTTGCAGACCCTGTAACAAGGTCAGAGAAACGAGCAGTAGCAGTGCAAGCTGCCCCTGTAGAGAAGGTGAAGAAATGGTATAGAGATTCAGGTCGTTTAGAACGCAGAAAGTCTTCTGCCAAATCTAGGTATAGAGACGACAGAGACAACGACGACGCTGGGCCATCAAGGATTCAGGAGGAGGAAGATGAGGATGTCGAAAAATCAACAGTAACTACCCGAAGCCTAAACGAGCACGAGCTACGAGATGTGCGAAAAGATTTTGGTCGCTGTATAGGTGAGCAGCTTGTCACCTGGCTGCTCCGGTGCTGGGACTCTGGAACCAATTGTGTGGAATTAGATGGCAGGGAAGCCAAGCGGCTGGGATCCCTTGCTCGAGACGCCGGCATTGACAAAGCAATTGCAGATGGAGCACAATCCACCAGCCTCTGGAGGCGTCTCCTCTCAGCTGTGAGGGAAAGGTATCCCTTCAAGGAAGAACTTTTATGTCTACCAGGCAAGTGGACCACTATGGAGAAGGGAATCCAGTACCTGAGGGAATTAGCCGTACGGGAAGTGATTTATGAGGATCCAGACCTCAGACAAACATCCAAAGACCCAGATGAAGTCAGGTGTACACGACCCATGTGGCGGAAGTTTGTACGGAGTGCACCATCATCATATGCCAGCTCATTGGCAATAATGGCCTGGAAAGAGGATGAGGAACCCACAGTGGATGAAGCGGCTAAACAACTCCGGCAGTACAAAGAAAGTCTCTCCTCTTCCTTACAGGCCTGCGTCTCAGCTGTGGAGAAACTTTCTGAAAAGGTTCACCAACTTGAAGAGAATCTATTGTCCTCCCCACCTGAACCAACCAGTGTCCATCGACCAAAAGAGAACACCTGGGAGAAACTTTCTGAAAAGGTTCACCAACTTGAAGAGAGATTATTCTCCTCCGCACCTGTACAAAGCAGTGTCTCAGCTGTCAGGGGTAGGCGTTCACCCACACAAGGAAGACGATATGGTGGGTACTCACCCCGTGCCACCCTGTGGTTTTACTTACGAGACCATGGAGAGGACATGAGAAAATGGGATGGAAAATCTACCGCGACCCTAGAGGCACGGGTACGTGAGTTGCAAAAGAAAACAATCAGGAAAAAGGGATTCTCCAAAAAGTTTGCTGCTCCAACTTCCAGCAGACAGTCCTTCAAACGCAGAAACGAAGAAGATTCTGACCAGGATTAGGGGGGCCCTGCCTCCAGCCAGGGGGAGGAAAGGGACAATCGAGTTTATTGGACTGTGTGGATTCGATGGCCTGGCACATCAAACGCACAGAAGTATAAGGCTTTAGTAGACACCGGCGCACAATGTACTATAATGCCATCGAGCTATAAAGGACCAGAGCCCATCTATATTTGTGGAGTGACAGGGGGATCTCAGCAGTTGACTGTATTGGAGGCTGAAGTGAGTCTGACTGGGAATGAGTGGGAAAAGCACCGCATTGTGACTGGCCCGGATGCTCCATGTATCCTTGGCATAGACTATCTTAGAAGAGGATATTGCAAGGACCCAAAAGGGTTCCGGTGGGCTTTTGGTATAGCTGCCTTAGAGACAGAGGGCATTAAACAATTATCTACCTTGCCTGGTCTCTCAGAGGACCCTTCTGTTCTGGGGTTGCTGAGGGTCGAAGACCAGCAAGTGCCAATCGCTACCACAACTGTGCACCGGCGGCAATATAGCACTAACCGAGACTCCCTGATTCCCATCCATAAGCTAATTCATCAATTGGAGAGCCAAGGAGTGATCAGCAAGACTCATTCACCTTTCAATAGTCCCATATGGCCAGTGCGAAAGTCTAATGGCGAGTGGAGACTAACAGTGGACTATCGTGGCCTGAACGAAGTCACGCCACCACTGAGTGCTGCAGTGCCGGACATGCTGGAACTTCAGTACGAACTTGAGTCGAAGGCAGCCAAGTGGTACGCCACAATTGATATCGCTAATGCATTTTTCTCCATCCCTCTAGCAGCAGAGTGCAGGCCACAATTTGCCTTCACTTGGAGGGGAGTCCAATATACTTGGAATCGACTGCCCCAGGGGTGGAAACACAGCCCTACCATTTGCCATGGGCTGATCCAGTCTGTGCTAGAGCAGGGGGAAGCTCCTGAACACCTGCAGTACATCGATGACATTATTGTGTGGGGTGACACAGCAGAGGAAGTTTTCGAGAAAGGGAAGAAAATAGTCCAAATCCTTCTGAAAGCCGGTTTTGCCATAAAACAAAATAAAGTCAAAGGACCTGCACGAGAGATCCAGTTTTTAGGAATAAAATAGCAAGATGGACGTCGTCAAATCCCAATGGATGTGATCAACAAAATAACAACTATGTCTCCACCAACTAACAAAAAAGAAACACAGACTTTCCTAGGTGTTGTGGGGTTTTGGAGAATGCACATCCCAAATTACAGTCTGATTGTAAACCCACTCTACCAAGTAACCCGTAAGAAGAATGAGTTTGAATGGGGCCCTGAACAACGACAAGCCTTTGAACAAATCAAGCAGGAAATAGTCCATGCAGTAGCCCTTGGGCCAGTTCGAACAGGACCAGATGTAAAGAATGTGCTCTACACTGCAGCCGGGGAGAACGGCCCCACCTGGAGCCTCTGGCAGAAAGAACCTGGGGAAACTCGAGGTCGGCCTCTGGGGTTTTGGAGTCGGGGATACAGAGGATCCGAGGCCCGCTATACTCCAACTGAAAAGGAGATATTGGCAGCATATGAAGGAGTTCGATCTGCTTCGGAGGTGGTCGGTACTGAAGCGCAGCTCCTCCTAGCACCCCGATTGCCGGTACTAGGCTGGATGTTCAAGGGAAGGGTCCCCTCTACGCATCATGCAACTGATGCTACATGGAGCAAGTGGGTTGCACTGATTACTCAGCGGGCTCGAATAGGAAACCCCAGTCGCCCAGGAATATTGGAAGTGATCATGGAGTAGCCAGAAGGCAAATACTTAGGGATATCATCAGAGGAGGAGGTGGGTCATGCTGAAGAAGCCCCACTGTACAACCAGTTGCCAGAGAATGAAAAGAAATATGCCCTGTTCACTGATGGGTCCTGTCGTATTGTGGGGAAGCATCGGAGATGGAAGGCTGCTGTATGGAGTCCTACGCGACGAGTTGCAGAAGCTGCTGAGGGAGAAGGTGAATCGAGTCAGTCTGCAGAAGTGAAGGGCATCCAGCTAGCTTTAGACATTGCTGAACGAGAAAAATGGCCAGTTCTCTATCTCTACACCGATTCATGGATGGTAGCAAACGCCCTGTGGGGATGGTTACAGCAATGGAAGCAAAACAACTGGCAGCGTAGGGGCAAACCCATCTGGGCTGCTGCATTGTGGCAAGATATTGCTGCTCGGGTAGAGAACCTGGCTGTGAAAGTACACTACGTAGATGCTCATGTGCCCAAGAATCGGGCTACTGAAGAACATCAAAACAACCAGCAGGTAGATCAGGCTGCTAAGATTGAAGTAGCTCAGGTGGACCTGGATTGGCAGCATAAAGGTGAATTATTTATAGCCCGATGGGCCCATGACACCTCAGGCCATCAAGGTAGAGATGCAACATACAGATGGGCTCGTGATCGAGGGGTGGACTTGACCATGGACGCTATAGCACAGGTTATTCATGACTGTGAAACATGTGCTGCAATCAAGCAAGCCAAACGGTCAAAGCCTCTTTGGTATGCAGGACGATGGCTGAAATATAAATATGGAGATGCCTGGCAGATTGATTACATCACACTCCCTCAAACTCGCAATGGCAAGCGCCACGTACTTACAATGGTGGAAGCAACCACCGGATGGCTGGAAACATATCCTGTGCCTCATGCCACCGCCCGGAACACCATCCTGGGCCTTGAAAAGCAAGTCCTGTGGCGACATGGCACCCCAGAAAGAATAGAATCAGACAATGGGACTCACTTCCGAAACAACCTTATAGACACTTGGGCCAAAGAACATGGTATTGAATGGGTGTATCACATCCCCTATCATGCACCAGACTCCGGGAAAGTTGAACGATACAATGGCCTGTTAAAGACTACCTTGAAAGCAATGGGCGCTGGGACGTTGAAAAACTGGGATACGCATTTGGCAAAGGCCACCTGGTTAGTCAATACTAGGGGATCTACCAACCGAGCTGGACCTGCCCAATCAAACCTGTTACGTACTGTAGATGGGGATAAAGTTCCTGTAGTGCATGTAAAAAATATGCTGGGTAAAACAGTCTGGGCTACTCCTGCCTCAGGAAAAGGCAAACCTATTCGTGGAATTGTTTTCGCTCAGGGACCTGGATACACTTGGTGGGTGATGCAAAAGAACGGAGAGGTGCGGTGTGTACCTCAAGGAGATTTAATACTGGGTGAGAATAGCCCATGAACTGAATTGTACCGTGTTAATTAGTATATTATACTGTATGTTATCACTACCATGATTACTATAGGTGACTAATTAGAATGTATGGAAAAGAGTGTAACCTGAGCATGACACAAATGGTATGGAATAAGGGGTGGATAGATGTCCTGGTTTCAGTTAGAATTAATTTTCTTCCTAGTAGCTGGTGGAATGCTGTGTTTTGGCTTAGGATGAGAAGAGTGCTGATAACACCCCGATGCTTTAATTGTTGCAGAGCAGTGCTTACACTAAGCCAAGGACATCTCAGCCTTTTGCTCTGTCCTGACAACGGGCAGGCTGGGGGTGCAGTAAGAGCTGGGAGGGGACAGAGCCAGGACAGGTGACCCAAACTAGCCAAAGGGATATTCCATACCATCTGACGTCATGCTAAACAATATATAGGGGTGGCTAGCCGGGGGAAGGGGGCCGGACTGCTCGGGGTTAGGCTGGGCATCGGTCAGCGAGTAGTGAGCAATTGCATTGTGCATCACTTCTTTGTACATATTATTATTACTTTCATATTATCACCATTGTATTATTATTATTATTATTGTTATTATTATTTTTGTTATTATTATTTTCCTGTCTTATTAAACTGTCTTTATCTCAACTCACGGGCTTCACTTTCCATTTCTCTCCCCCGTACCAGAGAGGGAGGGGGGAGGGTGAGCGGACGGCTGCGTGGTGTTTAGCTGCCGGCCGGGTTAAACCACGACACAGTAGGAATGTTTCAGGGGACCATGTCAAAGGCTTTATAGAATTCCAGGTAGATAACATTAGTAGCTCTTCCCTTGTGTGATGAGGAATATCAAAGAATAGAATGTTGCAGGAAGCACGGCCGAAAGCACGACAGACACACAGTAGAGTCAGATCAGGCTCCATTTTATTGCCCGAATAGCCTAACTTTTATAGAGAACTTAACAGGGGTGGACAGTGTTTCACACAAGATTATTGGTCAAGAGCACTCAGACAAACAACTGCAAGAAAACAACCCCACCTGCAAGAAAACAACCCCCTTGTGATTAGCAGTCACATAGACCTTGTCCTTGAAGCCAGCTACTGGTAACAATATTTTTCTGTGTTCCTCAATTGGGCGATGTGGGAACACTGTCATGGGAACTTCTCATAGTTGCCCTGGTAGCTTGGTTTGCTCAGCTACAGCAAGCCATGGGATTTTTGCTGTTTCAAGAAATCCCTCAACAATAGAACATAACAGTGGAATTCCTTTATGTGTATAAAAACATATATGTTTGTAGTTATATATATTTTTTGTGCTATCATGTCAAGGCCTCCAAAGAATATTACATATTTCTATATATTTCTGAAGACTATCATATACCCTTGGTGTAACATATCAAACAATGTCCTCACATTGAAGGAATAAACTGGCAGAATGAATGAGTACCTTAATCAAAGAAAATAGATGAAATGAAAATACCAGGGTTGATTAAATAAAGCTTTTTAAATAACACCCTCCACACCTCCCAGCCTAATTGCTGACAAGGCAGCAAGAGAAGCTAAAATGTCCTTAACTTAGTATAAGCACAGCTCATTAGAAGCCAAAAGACTCATGTGTTATTTTCATCAAAAATCCAAAGTAAAGAATCAGATGAGTCTCTACAAAGAAAATTAACTCTATGCCACCCCAAACCAACTGAAACCCTTCCCTCAGCAGGGTTAGGGAGATCCCTCCCTGTCCTTGTATGAGTGTTCTGCCTGAAACCAGGACATTGGAAGGTGATTTCCCAGACATCGTATTTTTTTTAATGTGAGGAAAATATCATCCTGGAAATGAGTTTCTTTCCCCAGCCATGGGAGGGAACATCAGTGATTGTTTTAGTCTGTTTCAAAGCTGGTTCCCCTGGAGACCCAGGGACATCTCAAGGGACACAAGAGAGGGCAGAGACAACGAGGCCTTGGGCTGGAGCTGTGCTGCTGAGCTGGGCTGGGCTCCTGGGCCCAAGGGGATCTGCTGGCAAGTGGGCAGCACTGCAGAGAGACAGCTCTGCCCAGGAGCAGCTCCTCTGCACAGTGCAGCAGGGCTGGGGGCACTCCCTGCAGGGGACAAGGGCAGCTGAGAGAAGAGACAGAGATGTTAAAGGCAGTGTGAAAGGGAGATGTTGAGAGCTCACTGTGGGAGAAATCTTCACAGCCCTGAACAGGGTAAGTGTCTGTGTGAGGGTAGGCAGGTGCAGTATCATAGAGGATTCTCCTACAGCTGCCACTTCTATTGCTGGTAGGACATGTCACAGGGCTGTGCTGGCTTTTTTAGTGTGGAGGACAGGGATATTCCATGGATCAATGATGACCTGCCAAAGCTGTCAGAGGGACAGGACATGAAGGTTCCTTCTCACGGGACTGCCTACATCTGGGGTGCAGGCACGGGTGGCCAGGGCTGTGGTGCAGAGCAGGGTCCCTGCTGTGCCCCAGGGGCTGTGTGCCAGGGTAGGGCCTTAGCTGCCTGCCAGGCTTAGCACTCAGCCTGCCCGAGGATTGGCCCAGGGCGCTGCAGGGAGAAGCTGTGGAAGCCCCCCAACAAGGGCAGGACAGGGCAGGGTGCTGCTGGTGCCCAGAGGCTGCTGCCTCATGCAGGCAGCTCACAGCTTCGCAGCACCCACAAGATATCTCTGGGGGTGATTCTTGACAGAGAAGACCAACTCCTGCATTACCTGTAGGGAAGGCAGTGTCTGTGGACTCTGCTTTCACTTTCCTGCCCTGAAGAGCAGTCAGAAGAATGCTAATGAAGTTGTAAGGTTGTGTCAGTCACGGAGGATATTAGACCATTACACTCAAAGGGATCTGTAGGTCTGTGAGGAACCTCACGTTTTTCCTCCACACTCTTTAGCCTATATACAGCACCAACAACACCTTCATTGTTTCCTAAGGGTTTGTTGGATGTCCTGCTCAACACGTAAAATAGGGAAATGCCTTTGGCCATTGGTATTTAGCAGATTGACTAGGGCAGTACTGATTCTGGATGAGCTTGCAGAGGATCTGTCTGGTCCTTATGTACCCTTAGGAAGTAAACCTGAAAACTAGAGGCAAAAGAATGTCTTCCTCAAAGGAAAGTAGCAGTCTGTCTTGCTGAGGAGGTTTCGATAAAACAGAATACATAGGTTTAGCTCAGAGATGTCTCTCTAACTTTTCTCTGTCTTTTCCACCACTGGAAGACAACCATGCCCTGAGGCAGCAAATGTCCAACAGCAGCTTCCCCAATGAGTTCCTCCTCCTGCCATTCGCAGACACACGCGAGCTGCAGCTCCTGCACTTTGGGCTCTTCCTGGGCATCTACCTGGCTGCCCTCCTGGGCAACGGCCTCATCCTCACAGCCGTAGCCTGCGACCGCCGCCTCCACACCCCCATGTACTTCTTCCTCCTCAACCTTGCCCTCATCGACATGGGATCCATCTCTATCACTGTGCCTAAAGCTATGGTGAGTTCCCTCTGGGACACCAGGACCATCTCCTATGCAGGTTGCACTACCCAGGTTTTTTTCTTTGTTATGTTTGTAGCAGCAGAGTTTTATACTCTCATAATCATGGCTTATGACCGCTACATTGCTATCTGCAAACCCCTGCACTATGGGACAATAATGACCAGCAGGACTTGTGTCAACATGGCAGCAGCTGTCTGGGGCTGTACTTTTCTCTATGCTGTGCTGCACACTGCCAATACCTTTTCCCTCCCCCTCTGCCAGGGAAATACTCTGGACCAGTTCTTCTGTGAAATTCCCCAGATCCTCAAGCTCTCCTGCTCAGATGCCTACCTCAGAGAAGTTGGGCTTCTTTTTGTTAGTGCTGTTTTAGCATCTGGCTCTTTTGTTTTCCTTGTGCTGTCCTATGTGCAGATCTTCAGGGCTGTGCTGAGGATCCCCTCACAACAGGGCCGGCACAAAGCCTTTTCCACATGCATCCCTCACCTGTCTGGGGTCTCCCTGTTCATCGTCACTGACATATTTACCTACCTGAAGCCTCCCTCTATGTCCTCCTCCTCCCTGAATCTTTTGCTGGCAGTTCTGTACTCGGTGGTGCCTCCAGCAGTGAACCCCCTCATCTACAGCATGAGGAACCAGGAGCTAAAAGATTCAGTGCGGAAACTGATGACTGGATGATTTTCAGAACCA
Source organism: Anas platyrhynchos (assembly GCF_047663525.1). Classification (NCBI taxonomy): domain Eukaryota; kingdom Metazoa; phylum Chordata; class Aves; order Anseriformes; family Anatidae; genus Anas; species Anas platyrhynchos. Next base: position 665,497 of record NC_092619.1, on the reverse strand, counting down.
ATAAATTGCATGTTATCTTCTGCATATTACTCATAATGTAACTCATTATAGGTCCAGATTTTGTTATTATTATTTTATTTTTTTGGTGTGTGTCTGTGTTTCTTCTTTATTTTCTGTACTTCTAATAGTGTCTTCTGCAAAGAATATTTATTCTTCATCCCCATCTATTTAAGTATTTTCCTGTTTTGTTTGACTCAAAGGCTTGGTGTAAATGAGGAACCAGTCTTTCCTTGTTATTTAAATATAAGAAAGAACCCTGCAGTAACTTGCTTGCCTGAGATCCTTCCCCAGAGACCTGTGGTAGAGCTGCAGAGGCACTTGGCTTTGTGCACAGGTTGAGGGAAAAAGAGTCCTGGCACAGCAGCACTGCCACGGAGCCAAACAGCTTGGTCTTTCCCAAGCTGCTCTCCCTTTCACCTCCTGTGCTCTCCTTCAGAGCCCTTGTGTTGCTGTGAGGAATGATTGCTCTTGTCGCTTGCTCACCTTGCTGCTGTTTGGCAGTCCTGTGTCCACAGGCAGGGACAGGCCAGGGGCACTTCTCTAGCACAGCTGGCTCTGCACCAGCATCTTCAGCATAAGAGGGGATCTGCTGAGGGCAGTGCCTGAAGGCTCAGCTCCTCTCCTGGATATTACTAAAGGATGGACTCAAAGAGGCTCCTTTCTTTGCTTGTTTATCTGTGGGCTCATGGGGATGAGATTAGAGTCCCAGGATCAGGATTTAGTCAGGGAGGGGGTTGATTCTGGAATTGCCTGCTAGTACCCAGCACCCATATAAATGGTGACTTCACCTGCCTGCATCTGCCACATGCAGCAGGGCTGATGGCAGGCAGGCATCTTTCTGGAAGGAAGCAGGAGCTGTCAGGAGAGCCCAGGGGATTTGCAGGGACAGCATGTGCCAGGGAGTCAGCAAGGCATGGAGCCCACCTACAGTGCACAAGCATGTCCAAGGTGGAACAGCCCAAAGAGAAAGTACTAAATCTGTCTGTGAACTCCAAGGAAAACACGAGGCATCGGGAAAACTCTTCTGAAGTAGAAGAGAAGTTGTGCCCTTCAGGCAGAGTACCAGAGGGATTGTGCAGGGCATCCCCTGCACCCAGTGCTCCTGGAGGAGCTGGGAAGAGGCCTCCTGAGCACAACAGCTCCTTGCAGCCCTGTGGATGCTGGCTGTGAGGTCACTTCTGTCCAAGCACCTGGCTGGCCAACAGCAGGAAGGCAGAGCCCCTGAGGTCATAAATGCCCTCAGAAAGCTGCCCCCAACAGGGTGACACATTCGGGAAGGTCAAGGGAGAGCTGAGAGAATAAAGGAGGGAGATCTGGGGGAGAGAAGAGGGGTTTGGCTATGAGAAAGGAAAGATTTGGAAGAGGTAAGAGGGGTCCAGGTAAGGCCGCTGCTGCTGCAACACTCACTTCGAAAATATATATGTTATGGCAAGTTTTCTAACCAATAACCTTAAAACATAATGCTAACCTAGTACTAAATGCTATCCCTCACCCCAAAAGGAATCCACCATTCTAAACCCCAACCTCATTTCCTACCTTGAAGTCAAACCCCATACACATTACTTGTTACCATTAGTCTTAACATATTACTCTTGCTATTCCCTAGTTCTTAATCCCTACAATTATAGTGCTAGATATCATCCCTTAGCAAGGTACATAATAAAGCCCTAACCAGAGATCTATCTCATACCCTAAATACTGTCTATCCAATGCAGAATACACAAGGCTTGCTCTGAGACTCTGTTCAATCCCTAATCTGAAAGGAAATACCTAATCCTTAGACCCTAACCTAAATGCCTAATCCTCAAATCCCTCATTCCTGCACTCTTATCACAAAATTGAAGCAATTTGGCTGCATGATTCTGGGCATCAGAGAAGCTGAAAGGCCATCAGGAGATGTATGGCCTTGGAAGATGACAACGACCTTGTTTTTATTGCATTAGGTGCTAGGCATCTATGAGGGTGTCAGGTTTGGATGTTCTTAGAGGGTGTCAATTGTGCTTTAGAAACACTGAATCCAGTCGGAAGCAGTTGGCTTTGGTGCGGACTGTGAGGTCACTTCTGCATCTGGAGCTGAGAGGCTAGCAGCAGGAGGATGGCTGGGCAAGGGACTGGGAGGTCCCATCTTTCTGAAGTAGCTGCCAGGTCAACCCTTGCCTCCTGGCTGGCAGACGGGCCTTTTAGGCTCACATCTCCCAGCGTCTGTCACAGGCCAGCAGAAGGCACCTGTCTGGTGTGGTGCTTGTATTATGCCCTCTGCCCAATTACCTGAAAGGCCCATGCAGTAGCAGCCTTGGCTCTGGGTTGTCAAGTGTCTTGTGCCCGTGTACATGACTGGGGAACAGCATGCATGTGGCTTAGTTGGATCTTTCTGAGTAGCTGAAAGGCCACCAGGAAGGCCACATGGACTGGAAGATCACGGTGAGGTTCCTTCTGTCTGATCGGCTGACAGGCCCCAGGAAGGCTGATGGGTGTGGATGCCTGTGTGACGAATGGTTTCTGAGATGTTGGAAGTTTTGTTGGTCATGGTATACTGCATGTGAGAGAAAACCTGTCTCAAAAGAAAGCTTTTGTGATGGAGTTAAGGCATGAGAGGGAAGATAAGTGATTGGAAAGGGTGTGCTATAGTGTCAGAAGTCACCTGGAGGGAATCTGTTATCAGTCCATGAGTTTGTGTTTCAGGGCACAGCTGGAGCAGGTACAGACATCAATGAAAGTGCCTAAATGTCAAGGAGAAAGCAAGGTGAGAAAGCAAGATGGATGTTTGCATCCTGAAGGGGAACAGGGACAGATGTGGGACATCATAGGAAAGCCAGCAGTGGAGATGGACAAGTGCACTGGCAAGGCTAGACTTAGCCAAGAGAACAAAGTGTTATAAATAGCTCAGTCCCAAATTAGGATTATAATCAAAGTTTACAAAGTTAAACTACAAAGTTTATTTATTAAAGGAATAGAGGTAAGCAAACAGCGCTGGGTGCCCCAGGAGTCTCCGCTCCACCAGGACGCACACCAGTTACATCAAGTAGCTGATTTTTATGCTCCTAGACTAATACATATTCATTACTACTTCTAAAAAAACCTGGGTTATTATAATTAGCTTCCGGGATCCAGTCCCTCCTACTGGAGCATGCGCATCAGTCTCCGCTGGTCCCCCTGGGGGTCTCTGGGGACCTTTCATGCTGAAGGCTCGTAATCTTCCTCTCAGTTTTTTTGTCTTGTCATTCCCCTTTGTATTCCTTGGCAGCATGTCAAAAGCTTACACAGCGTCCCCTGCAAGTTTTGTCTCCTAGCCATCCTTCATCTTCTTCTTTCTTCTCCTTAATATCCTGGCCACCTGGCCAGATATCAGGGGCTTGCATAGTGTCCCATTCAGAAGCCATAACAGTCACTAGTTGTTAGCAGTTGTTCTGAAACCCCCAGACATCAGAGACTTCAAAGAAAGAACATACAAATACAAATAGCTCTCTTACTGACACTTCACAAGTTGTTAAAACATTCCTCACAGGCCATTCACAGGGACAGTCCAGTCACATCTATAGCAGTGCTAAATCAACCACAAAGAAGGCAAGAAGGCTGTAACTGTTAGGAATAAGAGTTTGGAATCAGTAACAAAAGCAAATAGGCTCATGGATTTGAGGACTATTTCTGAAGATTTGATAAATTGACTATAATGAGGGGGAGACTGGGACATGGGGAGGAAAGGGAAGAAACCACATCTGTGGAAGAATTAAATTGCCAGTGCAGGACCCAGAGACAGACAGAACTGCTCTCTAGCGACACGAATTGTTAAAACATTCCTTTGAAAGGTACAAGAACTCTATACATTAACCATTCTGTTTTTCTTAGACTTGTGGTTATACAAGGGTATGTAAGACAGAAGGTCACATTCATCATAGCATGCGGCCCTAGCACTGTTCCATACTGACACGAAACAGATGAACATATCTCACACCTTCAAGACAGATCTGTATGTCAACCAGGAAAGTGGACCACTATGCAGAGAGGTATCCAGTACCTGAGGAAATTACCCATGCTGAAGGTGGACAACAAACAGCTGTCCACAGATCCAGATGAAGTCAAGTGCACATGATCCATGTGGCAGAAGTTTGTATGGAGTGCACCATCATCATATGCCAGCTCATTGGCAGTAATGAGGTGGAAATACCATGAGAAACCCACAGTGGATGAATTGGTTATCCAACTCTGGCAGTATGAAGAAAGTCTCGCTTCTTCCCTATGGCCCTGTACCTCATATATGGAGAAACTGCCTGAATAGGTCCAAGAGCTACAAGAGACTACGTCTTCCTCCCCACCTGTACGAACCAATACCTCAGCTGTCAGGCAGAAGTGTCTCTCTACTCAAGAAAGGTGATATAGGGGGTACATACCACGTGCAACCCTATGGTTTTAACTGTGTGACCACGGAGAAGCCATGAGAAAGTGGGATGGAAAATCTACCTCCAGCCTAGAGGCACGGATACATGAAGCGCAAGGAAAAACATTCACAAAAAGTGGTTCTTCTGAGAAAATTGCTGCTCCTGTTTCTAGTGGGCAGTCCTCCAAACAGAGTAATGAATACTATGAGCAGGACTAGAGGGGCCCTGCCTCCAGCCAGAGGGGAGGAAGGGGGCAATTGGGTGTATTGGACTTTGAGGACTATGTCCTGGCACATCAGTCCCAAGAATTACCTGTATTGGAAGCTGAAGTGAGTCTAACTGGGAAGGAGTGGCAAATGCAACCCATTGGGACTGACCTGGAGGCTCTGTGCCACCTTGACATAGACTACTTCAGGAGAGGGTACGTCAAAGATCCACAAGAGTATTGGTGGACTTTGGCATAGCTGCCTTGGAGATGGAGGACATCAACCAGTTATGTCTACTGTTACAAATGGCTCAGGATTCAAATTAGGATTAAATGAAAAATAGGATTTATTAAAAGAATATAAAGGAATAGAGGTAAGCAAACAGCGCTGGGTGCACCAGGAGTCTCCGCTCCACCAGGACGCACACCAGTTACATCAAGCAGCTGATTTTTATGCTCCTAGACTAATACATATTCATTACTACTTCTAAAAAAATAGATTATTATAATTAGCTTCCGGGGTCCAGTCCCTCCTACTGGAGCATGCGCATCAGTCTCCTCTGGGGATCTCTAGGGGTCTTTCATGCTGAAGGCTCGTAGTCTTCCTCTCCCCTTTGTACTCACTTGGCACCATACCAAGTTTATAGAACATTTTCTGCAGGTCTTGTCTCCCAGCCGTCCTTCAGCTTCTTTTTTCTTCTTCTTAATCTCTTGGCCCCCTGGCCAGATACCAGAAGTCTGGATAGTATCCCATAACAGTTACTAGTTGTTATCAGTTGTTCTGAAACTCCCAGACCTCAAACACAAATAGCTTTCTTATTGACACTTCACAAGTAATTAAAACATTCTTCCCCAGCCATTCACAGAGACTGTCACATCTATAGCAGTGTTAAGTTAATCTCGAAGAAGACAGGAAAAAAAAAAAGGCTGTAACTGTTAGAAATAGAACTCCGGAATAACAAAAGCAAACAGGTTCATAAATTTAAGGAGTATTTTCTGAAGACTTGATAAATTGCCTAGAATGAGGGGAGACTGGGACACACTGCATCTGTGGTTCAAGAATTAAATTGCCAGTGCAGGGCCCAGAGGTAGACAGGATTCAAACAGAATTGTTCTTTATGGACACGAATTGTTAAAACATTCCTCACAACAGGCAGGGCAGAATCCTCCGGGGGTCCTCAGGAACCACAGCCCCCTGGCTCTGCACAGCAGCACCACTCAGGGTCCTCCATTTCCTGAGCCGTGGCTGGCCCCAACCCGGCAGGGAGCTCAGCATGGCCCTTGCAGCCCCCTGCCCTGGGCCTGCCTCTCCTCTTGGCCTCGGCCCTGACCTTGTCTCTACTGGCAGGAGACCTCTTAACATGCGCTTCCTGGCCTCCCCTCGCCTCCAAACAGCTGCTGCCCACTCAGGCTGCTGGCACAAATGTGTCCTCACAAGCAGCACCACCCCATGGGCTGCTTCTCCTGGCCTCCCCCACCCCACTGCCTTGACTCCTTGTCTCTGCTGGGTCTCCTCCTTGTCACCAAAATGTGTCCCTTGGCTGTCATCTCCCTCTCTGCTTCCCCACATGAAGGTATATATGGGGTGGGATGTACTACCAATACATGAGGAAGTGTTTTTGTAATCCGCGTTGGTGATGGCACAAAAACACAGTTCCGTCACCAGTGACCTATATCCTTCTTCAGGTGAATTTTCAGGATCTCTATTCATCACAGGAGAGTACTTATGTTCACCTGTACTTGCATTGTCATCGCTTTCTCCATCAAGGTGTACTCCATCATCTTCCACGTACTTCCACTCATCCTGAATAAACAAACCCTGTTGAATGTCCCCTTTCTAGCTGCCTGTCTGAACCTATGCACTTCCCCTGGTTCTCCTGCTTTGCCCTCCCCTCTTTGATCTTTGTTCATTCAGACTGCTTTGATCACTCTTTGATCATTCAGACTGCTCTTGCTGACCCAGATACTGCTTTGAGCTTCATTGAGTTCAAGCTTACCCATTGATTAGCAGTCTGCCTAATTGTTTCTGTAGCAAGCTCCTCATCATTTATCGTTGAATTAAGATCATATGGAATAATACTAATCTTAATACCTATAATTTCCTATCAATCGGTATAAAATACTTAATTTACAGTCATCCTTTTGGGAAGGTAAACCTGACTGGAGAGATACAAGATGAGGAGCTTGCTTTGCTGTTTGGAAAATTGCTGCATGTTTTCTTGTTGTTTGTTTTAAAATGAGGAAAAACCCTTGTGTGCCTGTGTGCAGCCAGATCTCTGAGGAAAGCAGGTGGTAGCTGTTGCAAAGGGGTTCTAACATCCAGCTGCAGACCAGTGCAGAAGTGCGGTGTAAGGAAAAGTGATGCAAGCACCAGGTGGCCAGTGAGAGAAGTGTCAGGGTTGGGGTGGTGAGGAGCAAAATTACCCAAGCACTGTCAGACCTCAAGAGTCTGATTTTCCTTCCTATGGACGTCTCCACTGGAGAAGCCCTGGGTTAATATCAATTGAAGAAAGATGCTCAAAACTGAAATGCAACAAAATTCACCCTTTAAAATGAGAAAAGATTTTTATTAGGTGCTTTCTGAAATCATCCTCCTTAACTACACTATGAAAGCTCTCCAATTAGTCGTCCTAGTCTTGAAGACTTGAATAAAACTATGGAAGACATGGTTCCTTAGGTGTTTCTGCATTTTAATGAGTTCCATGGTGGATTTTGGTGCTCAGTCTGTGAATGTCAGGTACTGAGAGGAGAATGACGCAATTGGTTGAGCAAGTAAAGTCAGAAGGAAAGGTTGAAATGACTTGGAGTATTAATGGGCCCCACTGAGGGCCGTTACCAAGAGATTCTCCTCAGGGACTTGTTAGGGCAGATAATTGGAGGCCATGATTCCAGATAGGCAAAGCACTGTTCTGAGAAAAGTCTTGGTTTGCTGTGCTGAAGTAAAAGGGCCAGGTCCTGACTCCAGCCACTGGAAGGGAATGTCCTGCACTCCCATGTCTGGCTCTGGGCTCTTGCTTGGTGTCTGTGGGATGTGGTGGGCAGTGTGATGCCTCAAGAAGAACAATGGTATGACACCTCCCTGCCTCTGCACAGGGTCTCAGGAAAGCAATGAGCCCCCTTGCAATGACTGTATCTCATCTCCTCATAAGCTCTGTCAAAGGCGACAAAAAAGTCAGGGCTGCTGGGGCCTTCTCTTCTTGCCAGCACCCACCTCCTTGTCACCTCCAGACTTCCCTGTGCTGCACCACACTTTGTCCTATTTCCCTGAAGGCTGCAGACACCCATCTCTGTTCACCACCTTGCTCACATCCTGGCATTTCCCTGGTTTCACCAATGTCTCGTCAACCCTCACCAGCTGTTCCTTCAAACACAAAGCCATAATCTGATCAAAGACACTCTTTGGGTGACCTCTAGCACCACAGCACAACTCTTTGAAGGACATTTTGTCTTCTTCATGGCCAGTGCCAACCTTCCAAGGTGCATTTTCTGGCAGGTTTTTCTCTCCTGCTCTTTCCTACTACCAAAGAAAGCTCCATCAGGGTGGAAACCACTCCTGAAGTAGGCATCACAACCTGTCATCCTTCTTGCAGTCTGTCAACTAAACAGACAGAAGTCACCTCACCAGCATCTTCTAAGCCATGGTCCAAATGCTTATCTTACAGCTTTTTCTGTAGACACAACCAAGCCTCGTGCCTGCTGCTGTCCAGTCATGGACTCAAGTAGAAGGGACAGGACAACCCACATGCGGGCCTTCTTCCTGTCTGGGTCCTCCTGGGTATGTGGGCAGAGGGCATCCCACAGTCAGCATGCCAACCAGGTGCCTTCTGCTGGCCTACCAGGACCACTGGCAGATGTCAGCAAAAAAGTACAGATCCCAGGTAGAACTGTGACCTGTCAGCTACTTCAGACAAAAGTGACCTCACAGTCCCTTTCCGTGACATGTTCCTGCTGCTGTCTTATCAACTGCAGAGACAGAAGTGACCTCACAGTCACTTCCACAGTCACATTCCTCCAACTAGACTCCCACAACGACATCCCTTTATTTGTTCATCCCTTAATGCTTACTCAGAGGCTCTCTTTGCCATCACAAACTTGAAGTTCAACACATTGCTAGTGTGGAACATGCTTTGTGTTAAGGGAAGGAATATGGGTGAGCAAGAGAGGAAAGGTAATGGAAAGGGGTTATGGGCTAATTTTGGCTTCAAGGGATATTGTGGTCAAAATTAGAGCAGTAGATTCCTGTCAGCGAGTAGAGTGGCATTTAGATTTCGTTATTAATGTAATAGGTTAAAAAAGGGTAATGGCCTCACATGACTGCTTTAAGTCAGCTTTATGGTGGGATCAACATTACCTGAATATTCTTACCTCTCCAAAAATCATTACCTTCTGCTATCCAAGCTCTTCTTTCCTCCCCCAAATCTCACATCTCTACTGCTCATGTTCCCCCTGCCTTCCCCATATCAGTCATCTTCTTAGTGGCAGCTTTCTGATGGCATTCATGAACTCAGAGTATCTGCCTCACCTCTGTTGGCTACTCTGTTCCTGAGAAAGAAGCAGCTCCTAAACCAGCATGGAGAAGGACACAAAGGCTGTCAGAGCACCCCGTGCAATGTGCCCAGCAGCTCTGCAACACCACAAAAGTTCACTTCCTTCCTACATGTTTTGGTTCCAGAATGGCTCCTATGGACCCAGGATAACTTTTTCCCATCCCTCATGAAGGCTTTGTGATCCCCCAGACATCTCGGAGGCAGTGGCCCCGTCTGTGTCAAAAACTGAAAGCAGCCCTGAAGGATGAATTAGGCAAAAGCTGAAACTTCTGACATGACAAAACCTCTTCAAGACCTCTTCCTCTATGGGGCCTGCCAGGGACTTAGGAAGAGAGGATCTCACAAACTATGTGCAAAGCAGGTGCATCTGCTGGCTTGTCATGGAGACCAGCAGATGTCAGCCTAAAGGCACGGATCCCAGCCAGGAGTCAAGGGATGACCTGTCAGCTGCTTCAGAAAGAAGTCAACTCACAGGCTGTTTAACAGCCATTTGCTTCCTACTGGACTTTCTGGACTTACTGAAGTTTCTGAGGCACCACTGCCCTCGTAATATCATACTTATAAAACACTCCCTTCTTGGGCCAGAATATGCCCAGGTAGAAGTGAGCTGGTTGTGATCCTTCCAGCCCATGGCACTGCTGCTGGACTCCCGGCCTCTCTGACGCACAGCAGCTAGTTCCACCAGATCATCCCCCTTCCACCAGATCAGGGGGATGAGTACCCAGAGAACAACTGGTCTTGCTGCTAAAGTCTCAGGCAAATAAGGCATTAAGCACCTCAGTCTTTTCCTCATCTCTTGTCACTAAGTTTTCTCCCACATCTGGTAAAGGATTGAGATTCTCCTTAGTCCTCCTTTTTGTGTTGATGCATTTATAAAAACATTTTCTGTTATCTTTAACAGCAGTAGTCAGAGTGAGCTCCCGATGAGATTTGGCCTTTCTAATTTTGTCCCTGCACAGCCACCATGACATCCTGATAGCCCTCCTTAGAGGCATGCCCTTTTTTCAAATGTCCTAAACCCTCTTTTTCTTCCTGAACTCTAGCAGCAACTCTCTGTTCAGCCAAGCCTGTCTTCTTCCACATTGGCTCGTCTTTGGGCACATAAACACACACTGCTCCTGAGCCTTTAAGATTTCCTTCTTGAGGAGTGCTTAGCCTTCCTGGACTCCTCTGCCCTTCAGAACTGCCTCCCAAGAGACTCTGCCAACCAGTGTCCTGAAGAGCTCAAGGTCTGCACTCTGGGAGTCTAAGACTGGTTTTACAATCCCTCCCCTGACTTCACCAAGAATGGAGAACTCTAACATTTTGTGGTCACGCTGCCCAAGCCAGCTGCAAACCACTACATCTCCCACCAGTCCTTCTCTGTTTGTGAAGAGAAGGTCTAGCAGGGCACCTCCCCTGGTAGGCTCACTAACCAGTTGCCTCAGGAAGCTATCTTCCACTCTCTCCAAAAACCTCCTGGACTTCTTCCTCTGAGCTGTATTGCATTTCCAGGATATATCTGTGAAGTTGAAGTCCCCCATGAGAACAAGTGCTGATGATTTTGCAACTTTTGCCAGCTGCCTGTAGAACTCCTCATCTATCTCCTCATCATGGTTTGGCAGTCTATAAGATATCCCCACCAGGCTGCCTGCCTTGTTGGCCTTCCCGCTGACCCTATCCCACAGGGACTCAACATTATCATTCTCAGCCTCGAGTTTCACAACATCAAAACACTTTCTAATACAGAGAGACACGCCACCTGTGCTGCCTGTCCTTTCTGAAGACCCTATAGCCAGACATTGCAGTACTCCAGTCATGGGAGTGGTCCAACCAAGTTTCAGTGATGGCAGCCAAGTCATAGCTTGCCTTTTGTTTCTTTGCTATTGAACAATGGCTAGAGCTATATTATAATGGACATGCATCAATAAAATCTCTGTTAATGGCCCAGAGGAATTTGGCACTTGAAACATCACTCAAATGTCACCCTGGCACCTCCAATGTCACCTGGTGTCTGCATCTGAACAGCTCCCTTCTGCTCTCTGTCTCCATTCAATATGCTGGGAGCTGAGACAGGCAGCTGACATGCAGCTGCCTAGTTTGTGCCCCCCTGAACCAGGTCAAGAGGAATCCCAACTCGTGTGGGTTGTGTGATGCATGGGAGAGGAAGCTGAGCCCCATTGTAGCCTCTGGACAGCAAATAAAGAAGTAGATGCCTTGTTTTACTCAGCTGAAACACTTCTCTCAGCAGGGGGAAGGCAGGTCCCTCCCTGTCCTTGCATGGCTGTTCTGCCTAAAACCAGGACAGAGAAAAGTGGTTCTTGGACCTCATAGTTTTTCTGTATGAAGAATAACAGTGCTGGAAAAGTTTCTTTCCAAAGTAGCGGGAGGGAATATCAGTGATTACTTCAGTGTGTTTCAAAGTTGATTCCCCTGGAGGCCCAGGGACTTGTCAAGAGCTCCCTGTGCTGCTGAACTGGGCCAGGCTCATGGGCCCAAGGGGAGCTCCTGGCAAGCGGGCAGCACTGCAGAGAGACAGCTCTGCCCAGGAGCAGCTCCTCTGCACAGCACAGCAGGGCTGGGGGCACTGCCTGCAGGGGACAAGGGAGGCTGAGAGAAGGGAGGGAAATGTTAAAAGCAGTGTGGAGGGGGGATGCTGAGAGCTCACTGTGAGAGAAATCTTCAGAGCCCTGAACAGGGTAAGTCTGTGGCTGCAGGGCAGCACAGCTGTTGTTCCTGGTGCCATCCCCAGATTTGCTGGCAAATCCCTCAACCTATGGGAGCTTTCAGGAGGACGCTCAGTGTTTGGATAAGAGGAGAACAACAAGCTCCGGAACAGTGATTATCTGCCATAAATAACTGAAGGACAGGACATGATGTTTCTTTCTCACAGGGCTGGCTGCAGCCGGGCTGCAGTCTGGGGTGGCCAGGGCTGTGGTGCAGAGCAGGGTCCCTGCTGTGCCCCAGGGGCTGTGTGCCGGGACAGGGCCTCTGCTACCTGCCAGACTCAGCACTCAGCCTGCCGGGGGAGCTGCCCAGGGTGCTTCAGGGAGAAGCTGTGGGTGGAAGAAGCTCCCCCTCCCCTGGCAGGGCAGGGCAGGGTCTTGCTGTTGCCCAGACGCTGCTTCCTGGGGTAGGCAGCTCTCAGCTCTACAGCACCCCCAGGGCACCTCTGGCAGTGATTCTTGACAAGATGGACCTACTCCTGCACTACCTGCATGGAAGGCACTCTCTAGAGTCTCTGCTTTCATTTTCCTGCCCTAAAGAGCAGTCAGGAGAACACTAATGGAGTTGTCTGGTTGTGTCAGTCACTGAGGCTGTTAGATTATTCCACTGAAAGAGGTCTGTAGGTCTGTGAGGAATCTCACAGTTTTCCTCCACACTCTATAACCTATATACCTCATTGTTTTGTGACAGATTGTTGGATGTTGTACTCAGCACCTAAAATACTGAGACACCTGTGTCCAGTGGGCACCTGAAATCCATCCCCACTGGTTTTCAGCAGACGCTGTAGTGACTCTGGCTGAGCCCACACAGGATCTGCCTGGTCTCTCTACACACTTAGGAAGTAAAAGTGAGTGCTAGAGGCAAGAGAACATCTTCCTCAAAGGGAAGTAGTAGTCTGTCTTGCTGAGGAGGTTTCGATGAAACATAATCTATAGCTATAGGTATTGCACAGAGAAATTTCTCTAACTTGTTTGTGTCTTTTCCACCACTGACAGCCATCCATGCTCTGAGGCAGCAAATGTCCAACAGCAGCTTCCCCACAGAGTTCCTCCTCCTGCCATTCGCAGACACACGCCAGCTGCAGCTCCTGCACTTCGTGTTCTTCCTGTGCATCTACCTGGCTGCCCTCCTGGGCAATGGCCTCATCCTCACAGCCATAGCCTGCGACCACCACCTCCACACCCCCATGTACTTCTTCCTCCTCAACCTCGCCCTCATTGACCTGGGCACTATTACCACCACTGTTCCCAAAGCTATGGCCAACTCCCTATGGGATACCACAGCCATTTCCTACACAGGTTGTGCTGCTCAGGTTTTTTTCTTTTTCATTTTTCTTTCAGCAGAGTTTTCTCTCCTTACCATCATGGCCTATGACCGCTACATCGCCATCTGCAAACCTCTGCACTATGGGACAGTAATGGACAGCAGAACTTGTGCCAACATTGCAGCAGCTGCCTGGGGTAGTGGGTTTCTCTATGGTGTGCTGCACACTGCCAATACCTTTTCCCTCCCCTTCTGCCAAGGCAATGTCCTGGACCAGTTTTTCTGTGAAGTTCCCCGGATCTTCAAGCTCTCCTGCTCTGATGCCTACCTCAGAGAAGTTGGGCTTCTTGTGGTTAGTGCTGTTTTAGCATCTGGCTGTTTTGTTTTCCTAGTGGTGTCCTATGTGCAGATCTTCAGGTCAGTGCTGAGGATCCCCTCGCAGCAGGGCCAGCACAAAGCCTTTTCCACTTGCCTCCCTCACCTGGCTGTGGTCTCCCTGTTCATCAGCAGTGGCACATTTGCCTACCTGAAGCCTCCCTCTATGTCCTCCTCCTCCCTGAATCTTTTGCTGGCAGTTCTGTACTCGGTGGTGCCTCCAGCAGTGAACCCCCTCATCTACAGCATGAGGAACCAGGAGCTGAAGGATGCAGTGTGGAAAGTGATGACTGGAGTGTGTCAGAAGCAATAAATAGCCTGTTTTCTTCTGCATATCACTCATAATGTAATTCGTTATATTCCCAAATGTTTGTTTTCTGTGAGTGTGCCTTGCTTTTTTTTTTTTTTTTCCCTTGCTTATGATTGTGTCCACAAAGGCACAAAGACATAACATTTTTCCTCCCCGTCATTTCACCTGTCTTGGGTGACTCCAAGACTTGGTGGAAACAATGAGCCAGGCTCTCTGTATGTTTAAATAAAAGAAAGGACCCTGCAGTGACTTTCTTGCCTGAGATCCTTTCTTGCCTGAGATCTCAGACACCTGTGGTGGAACTGCAGAGGCACTTGGCTGTGTGCAGAGGTGGAGGGGAGAAGAGTCCTGGCACAGCAGCATTACCAGAGAGCCTGAGGGTTTGGTCTGTCCTGGGGTGCTCTCTTTCACCTCGCACACTCTCCTTCAGAGCCCTTCTGTTGCTGTGAGTTCTGATTGCTCTTGTTGCTTGCTCACTGAGCAGCTGTGGGGAAGTCCTTTGTCCACAGGCCAGGGTCTCTAACACAGCTCCCTACCAGCCCCTCCACTGTAAACTTCTTGAATCACTTTTCCACACATGGGTGGGCATTTCCTTTAGGATGCAATGGAGTTGCTAAAGGCTGCATGAGGAAACGTGAGTCTGGACATGTAGAAGACCTTCTGAAGCATGAGCTGGTTGGCAGGCAGAGTACCTGAGGGACTGTGAAGGGCATGCACCTGGTGCTCCTGGGTGGGCTGGAAAGAGGCCTCCTGAGCACAACAGCTCCTTGTAGCCCTGTGGATGCTGGCTGTGAGGTCATTTCTGTCCCAGCACCTGTCTGGACAACATCAGGGAGGCAGAGCCTCTGAGGTCATAAAGGCCTTCAGAAAGCTGCCCCCAACAGGGTGACACATTTGGGGAGACCAGGGGAAAGCTGAGAGAATAAAGGTGGGAGATTTGGGGGAGAGAAGAGGGACTAGGCTAACAGAAAGGAAAGATCTGGAAGAGGTGAGAGGGGTTCAGGCAAGGCTGTGCTGCTGCAACACTTACTAGGAAAACATCCAGGTTAAGCCCTGGCAATATTTCTAAGCAGTAACTGTAAGCCCTACCCTAACACCTAAATGCTATCCCTCTCTCTGCAAGGAATCCACTACTCTTACTCCTAACCCCAAATCTCATCTGGCATGAGTTAGCCAAGTCCCAAATCCATAAGGCCTTACCATACACTCTTAGCTCATTTCTCATGGTATTCCTCAGCCTTTCATCCCTAGCATTGAATTTCAGCCTTATCATGATTCCTCAACAGAGCCCTGAAGAAAATCCCAACACAACATAAAATAGTCTCTACACTACACACAGACTAGAAGCCAACGCAGTAAACACAGGCCTCCCTCTAATACTCTGCCCAACCACTAACCCTGGAAGGCAAAATCTAATCCCTAAAGCCTAACCTGAACACCTAATCCCCAAATCCTGCATTCCTGTGGTCTAGTAACCTAACTGAAGAAGTTTGGCCTCATGAAGCTGAGCAGGGCTTGAGAGGTCCTACAGCAATCCCTTGGTCTTGGAGGAGGCAGGTGAGGTGAGATGGATGTGGTCAGCTCACAGACTCAAGGAGGAGATGGGTGGGGATGCTCTGCTGAGGTCAGCTGTGTCTCAGGGTCTGAGGAGGCAGCAGGAGGCCCATGACTGTGCAGGTGTGTGTCGGGGCACATTCTCAAAGCTTGTTTGACTATTACTTGAACTCCACAGGCTGGAAATACTGCACTGAGCACTTTGGGGAGCTTTCCAGCTCAGAGTAGGGTAAGCACATGCCCTAAGCCAAGCTGGAATACCTATGAGGAGTCCCTTTGGTCCTGGAATCACCAGCGTGTGTGTCACCCAATGTGTCCTGTCAGGAAATGCATGGGTGTGCAGAGCTGGGCCATGATAGTGTGGTCCCTGTTGCTCTGGGATGTGTGTGTGTTTTGGGTTTGGTGCAAATACCTGGGCTGGTTTCTAACCTCCCACCTAAGCACAAGTGTGGAATAGCTCACCCCCTACCAAAACCCTCCTTGTTTTATCTCATCCATGGAAGACAGAGACAAAAAAAAAAAAAAAAATGCTCTGAGCAGTTCTGTCAGGGTTTTCATCTGCTAGCAGCCCCAAAGCAGCAGCAGTGCCTTGCCATTGCCAGCTCATGGGTCTGCTGCTGCTTGTCTGGGCTCTGTTTTTACTTTGCAGGTGGGAAGTTGTACTGGGCTTACATGGAAAGGCTTTTGTAGTGGGGGGGCTGCAAGGGTAGTCTCTGTAAGGCGTCCATAAGTTGCCCCTTTTTAGGGAAGTGCCAGTTCCAGCTGACTCCAAAATAGACACGCTGCTTGCCAATGCTCAGCCAATGAGTTATGCTGGTTGCACTTCTGTGAGAGCGTTTTCAAGGAAGGGGAAAAAATGACATGAAGGAATAGCTGGGAGAGAAGAGTGAGAAAATGTGAGAGAAACAACCCCACAGACACCAAGGTCAGTAAAGAAAGAGGGTGAGGTGGTGCTCCAGGTGCTGGAGAAGAAGCTCCCCTGTGGTGCACCATGTTGGAGCAGATCTCCAAGCTGCAGCTGATGGAAGACCCCATGTGGGAGCAGGTGGATGTGGCCTGAAGGAAGCTGCAGCCCTTGGAGAGGCCCCTCAGGAGAAGACTCCACATTGGAACTGTGGAGAGCTCTAGGCAGCCTCGGGATGGGGCCTTTCTTCTGAAGACAAACTTAGGTCAACTCTTTGACAGATGCTGCACTTGCAAGAACAGGACTCAGGATGGCGTAGCCCTTCAGGAAGGAGCTACCTTTGGGATTCCCCCAAAGTGTGGAACTCCTGGCTGTGTCACAGCTTGAGTCACTGCCCTGTGAATGCTGACCTAGGTCCCACCATTACAGATCCAACCTCATGCTTTCTCTGCAGCCATTCCTCCCAGTCTTCCTGAACTACCATTGGTGCTGAAGACTCAAGCACACAGAGACAAAAGGGAGTGCAAGAATGCCACTGTTGTGCAAACTCAAGGACAATGATACATGCTAGCAAGTATATGGAACACGAGATGAGCACCAGCTCATCACAAGTACCAGATTCATGCTTAGTTGGTTTGAAAAGACTGAGCACAGGGCATTAGAAAACAAAACAAAACAATAACAAAACAAAACAAAACAAAACAAACAAACAAACAAACAAACAAACAAAAAAGACATAACAGAAGGAGTTACATCTTCGCAGTGTGGACTCAGCAGCAGCAATCCTGCAGAATGACAACCCATCTGGCCACTGATGGCTTGGACAAGTGTACAGTTTGCTGCTTGAAGAACTGTCTCAAGGCCGTGCTCAAAGATTCTGCGTGAAGAGAGATCAATCCAGTTGGGGGATAGTATCAGTGGCATTCCCCAGGCCTCTGTACTTTATCCAGTTTGTTTACTATTTTGATGGATGATCTGAATGAGAAGAACAAGTGCACCCTCAGTACATTTGCAGATGATAACAAGTTAGCTGGCACAGTTGACCTTCTGGAGAATAGGAAAGCTTTGCAGAGGGATCTGGAAAGGCTGGATCGATGGACTGAGTCCAATCACATGACATTCAACAATGGTTAGTGTTGGGTCCTCCCCTTGAGTCATAACAACCCCATGCAGCAGCATAGGCTTGGGGAAGAACGACTGGAAAGCTGTCCAGCAGAAAAGCACCTGGGAGTGCTGGTTTACAGCCAGCTGAACATGAGCCAGTGGTGTAACCAGGTGGCCAAGGAGGCCAATGGCATCCTGGCTTGCATCAGAACCAGGGTGGCCAGCAGGACCAGGGAAGTGTCTGTTCCCTTTCTACGTGGCACAGAATTATAGAATGTTGGAAGGGACCTTAGCAATCATGTAGTTCCACCACAGCCCCACACACAACCCCATCATAGGCAGGGACATGTTCCAATAGCTCATATGTGCTTACGAGGTCACTGTCAGATGAAGATCTGATAGGCCATGAGCAGGCCCATGGCAGGTGAATGTTCTGTGATAACAGTGGTGCCTGCATAGCTGACAGGCCAAGAGCAAGGATGGCCTGTGCTAGACGCTATGAGGACCCTGGTGCCTGAGAAGCTTGCGGGCCAGGAATAAGCACATGGCTAGTGTGGGTCTTTGGGAGCTTATGATGTCATGTCAGATATGGCACACCATGCTTGATTTCTCCTGAAATCCAACAGAAACCCCAGGCCCCTGTCTACTGGCGCATCACACTACTTCATAGGGGAGTAGAAACCAAACAGGTGTCTATGTGGTGCTCAGGTCAGTGGTGCCTGTGGAGCTGACAGACCAGCAGCAGGCCCACAGCTCTCGTAAGAGCTTGTGAGGTCACTGTTGCCTGAGAAGATGACAGGCAGGAAGGAGACCCATGCCTGGGGAATGGACTTGTGACGCCACTCTTGGCTGAGTAGCCGACAGGGCAGGAGCAGGTGCACGGCCAGATAAGTTCTTGGGAGGTCACTGGAGCCTGACTACTTCCATGGTGAGTATGCATCAGCTGCACGGACATCAGAGAATCACAGAATCATAGAATGGTTTGGGTTGTAAGAACCCTAGTGACCATCTAGTCCACATCCCTCTGCTACAGGCAGGGACACCTTCCATTAGGCTACATGTGCTTATGAGGTCATGGTCAGCTGAGGAGTTAATAGGCCAGGAGCAGTCCCCTGGCCTGTGGGTGTCATTTGGATGCCAGTGGTGCCTGTGTAACTAACTGGCTGAGAGCAAACATGGCCTGTGCTAGATGCTGGGAGGACCCTGGTGCCTGAGAAGCCAGGAGGCCAGGAATAAGCACATGGCTTGTGTGGGTCTGTGGGGAGCTCATTGGTGATCAAGTAGCTGATAGGTCAGGGCAAGGCCCACGGATTGTAAAGGTACCTGTGAGGTCACTGGTGCCTGAGGAGGTGGCAGGCCTGGAACAGGCCAAGAACTTGTGTAGGTGTTTGTGAGGTCATTGCTGCCTGACAACAGGCCAGGAGCAGGCCCATGGCAGGTGAGGATGCTTTGGCATCACCTGGAGCTGGGATGGGCAGAATAATGAAATATCCTGAATTGGAAAGAATCAAGGATCAGTGAGTCAAACTCCAGCCACCAGACAACAAAATAAATTATATATGTATCTAAAAAACTATACAAACTGTAAATATATATTAAAAATAATAAAATATATAATGTATATATTTATAAAAAATAAACTTTTACATATGTATAATACATGTAAAATTAATGTAATGAAAAATAAAATAAAATATATTATACTGCATAATATAAAATACTGTATAATATACTGGAATGCTTTATGTAATATAAGTATATATCAAATAAAAATATAATATAATCTATAATATAATATCAATAATTATATATTATATACCATGAACTATATAATAATACATGCAATATATAAGAATAATATTTAATCTAATAAAATATATAAAAATATAATAAAATAAGGTATAAGTAAAAAATATATAATTTGTATATATTCATAAAAATGTGTGTTTTATTAAAAATAGAAAATGTATATATATATGTGTGTATTTATATTTATATATATATAATAAACTGTATGTCTGAGAGCACTGTCCAACACTTCCTGAACCCTGCCGGGCTTGGAGCTGTGAGGAGGCTGGGAGGCACCGCAGGGCCATGCCTGGGCACGGGGCCAGGAGGAAACCACCGTCTTCCTGCCCGGGCGCCATGTCACGTGGGCTGCGGTTTGTGCACCTGCAGTGGCAGGCAGGCTCCAGCTCCCGACCCGCCGCGGGGAATAACGGCCCCTGGGTGACACGCTGAGAGCCAGGGAGACGCCTGAGGCTCTGGGCTGCAGCTCTGCTGCCAGGGCAGGCCCTGGACCAGCTCTGGCTGCTGCCGGGACCCCACAGGAGGCTCCCTGGGGAGGGACGGGACAGCCAGCACCCCCATCATGGGGCTCTGGCCCTGCCCAAGGGCCTTTCCCAGCTGCTGCTGCCAGCACAGAGGGGACTGTAGCACGGGCAGGGGCTGGTCTCTTCCCAGCCTGACACAGCTCTGCTGCAGGACCAGTCCCCTGGATCCCATGGCACAGGGACAGCCGGACAATCGCACCTTGGGCTCTTGGATGCTACAGCTTAGGAGATGCTCCGTGCTCCCACAGCAGGCTGCAAGGGGTGTCAGAGCCATCTGCCCCCACACCCAGCCCTACCCCACGATGATGTCCCACCACAGTGACGTGAGAGCCAAAGCGGAGCCGTCCCTCATATATGGTCATGAAGAGCGCTGGAGAAGTTCATTGGAGAGCTGGGCTGCGTCGGAGGGGAGATAAGTGCCGATAACTTCTAAAAAGGTGCCTGCTGCTTCGATTGGCTCCTCCTGCAGCTGGGACAGCATCTGCACAGATATATTGCCCTCCCGTCATCACCATTGCCCCGTGGGTCCCCAGGAGCTCCAGCAGCAGGGCCGTGCTGTCAGGACAGGAGCCTCAGGATGGGGACAGAGGGACTCCTGTCCCCTTGGGTGCTGTGGCTGTTCCTCTGGATGCAGCCTTGCAGAGGTAAGTGCCAGCTTCTCTGTTCCACAACCTTGGGACAGTGGGCAGCAGTGGGGTCATTGGGATCTCTCTGGGAGTGGGGTTGCTTTGCAGGCACCACTGATATGAGAGGCAGAAGGTGCTCAGTCTCTCAGCTCTGTTCTTTAATCTGTGCCTGTCTGGGTGGGAGGGGGTAATCCATTTTCATATCTCCCATGTTTTTGGCAGCACAAGCCTGACTTCATTTCTAGACACCTTGTCCTTGGGTACCTTTCTGGGACCCCTTGTTCCCCAGCACTGTGCCTCTGGATCTAGAGGAGCCCAGACAGTGAGGGTGGCCCTCAGTGAGCTCCAGGGCACAGCCAATGTCTGGGATGCCCCAGAGGGGTTGTGTGCTGTTCCCTGCCCCTGGGATCTGGGGAAACACTGACTCCAGGAGGGCAGGTTGTGTCCCATTAACTGAAGGAGCATCTGCACCGAGAGGTGTTCTTCTTGGTGGCCCTGGTCAAGCACAGGGGCCAGTCTGATAGCAGGGATGGGGAAGGAATGTGGGCTGTTGGTATCTTTGTGGTCAACCCAGACAGTGGGTTTGGGAGGTGCCTGTGGCAGGCAATGGGCAATGGAAGCTGCTCAAGGGGCGTGGGTCTGCTTGGGGGACACTGGGATGGGGAGGAGTGGGAGCCCTGTGCAGGGCTTGGGGTTGTGTGGGGGTGGACATGGGCACGACAGGGGGCCACTGGGGTTGGAGGAAGTGGTGAGGGCTGTGGAGCAGCAAATGGCCCAGGAGGGCTAGAGCTGGGTACCCCCAGCCCAGCATAGCCCATGGGGAGAGGAGGAACCCCCCGCTGCCCCTGAGATAGCCTATGGGGACAGGGATCCCACCCTGGGAACTGGGAGTCTGCCTGGGGAGGGGGTCCTCACGGACACGCAATGTGGGGCTCAAAACTCTCCTGACCCTTCCTGTGTTGGTGTTTGAAGGGGCTGCAGAGGTGAGGCTGGCAGATGGCAGCAGTCGCTGTGCTGGGAGAGTGGAGGTGAAACATCAGGGCCAGTGGGGGACCGTGTGCAGTGACCGCTGGGACATGACCGATGCTGCAGTGGTTTGTAGGCAGCTGGGCTGTGGGGTTGCTCTCGAAGCTCATTGGAATGCACACTTTGGGCCAGGATCTGGTTCCATTTGGATGGATGATGTTCAGTGTAATGGCAAGGAGTCTGCCCTGTCTGACTGCAGGCACGCAGGGTGGGGCCAAACAGACTGCTATCACAGATGGGATGCTGGAGTGACATGCTCAGGTAAGGGCTGAACTTGTTCCCTACGTCTGGGATGAGGACACTTCTAAGGGACCTGGCTGTGACCTCAGGAAGCAACAAGTGGACACCAGAACATGTCTGTGTGTGTCAAGTTGCACTCTGAGCTGGGTCTGTTACTGCTGGTGTCCCTTGTCCGTGGGCAAAGCCCAGTGGGAGCACACTGAGTCTGGCCCTGAAGCTAGAGCAGCCAACCCTGGGGAGGTGGCTCGTGCTGGGAGAGGAAAGCCCCCACCCTTCCCCACTGTGCTGGCTGGTTCCCATCTTTCTCCTCCCATTCACCCAGGCCCTGTCTGGCAGGCTGGTCCCTATGCCAGGGGAATCCAGAGCAGCTCCCCCAGCCACCAGCAGCCTCAGGGAAGGGCGTGCAATGGCCCAGGACTTTTGGGTTGTACCCCCAGCAGACAAGAGAACCTCAGCCAAAGCAGAGGGGTTGCTCAGAAGGCGGGAGCACTGGGCTTGGGCAGAGGAACAAGGTGGCAAGTGGCACCTTGTTTCTGTCCCGGGGTCACCCCATGAGAGCCAGCCCCTGGAGACATGGCCCCTCCAGGCCTTGCTGACCCACTGCTCAGCCTCTCCTGCCTGCCCTGTGCCCCAGGGGCTGTGCAAACACCTCCTGGCTCTCCTCTCTGCCTCCCCTCACACCAGGAGCTCCTGTCAGCCCAGGGCTGCTCTCTGCCTGCTTTCCTGACCCATGCATGGTAGGTGGCTGGGGATGTGCATATCCAGCACCACACTGTCCCTACCAGATGACCCCTTTGTGGAGGATCCCCCAATGTGCCCCATGTAACAGCAGCTCGCCAAGAGCCCCAGCATTCCCTGGAAACAGGGGGGCTTTTTGGCAGATCCAAGGATTTCTTCTAACTGGCCTGAGCCTTGTAGGGCAGAGCAGGCTGAGGTAGCCCCGAGTTCCTGGGCCTGTTTCCCCGGGCCCAAGTGCTGCGGGTGCTGCAGTGCTGGGTCTGGAGCCAGCCAGCCCAGGGGCTCCGGGCAGCAGCAGTTTGTCTGAGCAGTGCCGGTGGCTGGGGGCTGGGAGAGAGGGCAGCTCATGGGTGCTGGGCTGGATTCTGAGGAGCAGTAGGGGTGCCCTGACCTCTTTGTGCCACCAGCACCTTCTGAGAGCTACTGGGCTGGCTGGGGGACTCTGCATGTGGCTGCCTTAGGGATGAGGTGGACATGGAAGTGCCAGAGGGCTCTGGGAACTCACAGGTCTCCTTGGTTGCTCCAGGATTTGTCCGGCTGGTCAGAGGGGACAGCCCCTGCTCTGGAAGTGTGGAGGTTTACGACAGGAACCAGTGGAAAGCTGTCTGTCACTCCCACTTTGGTGCCAAAGCTGCCGAGGTGGTGTGCAGGGAGCTGCAGTGTGGCACAGCCCTGTCTGTCCATGGGGCAGCTCAGCTGGGAGAAGGGGCCGGTCCTGTCTGGGACAGAGAGCTGCAGTGTGTGGGGAATGAATCCGTCCTCTCCTTCTGCCCCACGGGGGCCTCCAAGGACAAGGACTGCACCCACAGCAATGGCACTCATGTCACCTGCACACGTAAGGACTTGGGGTGGGATGGTGCCTATGGGGGCTGTGGTTGGAGCGGGAGAGTAGTGTGGGCATTGGGCTGTGACGGATGGAGAGGAGAAAGTGCTGGGTGGGGAAGAGAAAAGAAGGCTGTCCCTTTGGCCTCTCCTGCAGCTCCTGTGGGAACAAGAGCACAAATGTGGCCTCTCTCACCCTCCTTTGTCCCCAGAGTACACAGGGTTCAGGCTGGTGAACGGCTGCACAGCATGTGAGGGCAGGGTGGAGGTGGAGGTGCTGGGGACGTGGGGGACCCTCTGTGCCTCCCTCTGGGACCTCTCGGACGCCCACGTTCTCTGTCGGCACCTCGGCTGTGGCTTTGCTGAGTCCATTCCTGGAGGAGGGCATTTTGGGAGAGGAACCGGCCCCGTCTGGAGAGACTCGTTCCACTGTGATGGGACTGAAGCCCACCTGGGGCAGTGCCCGGTGACTGCCCTGGGGGCCTCACCGTGCTCCCAGGAGAACGCTGCTGCTGTCATTTGCTCAGGTGAGTGCTGGGCAGTGCTGCAAAGTCCATTTGTCCCTGGTGTGTGACACGGCCACCCACAGCTGGGGACCCCACGGCAGCACCAGGCTGAATTTCTGCTCTCACCAGGCCCGGCTCACCACATGCCACTGCGGCTGGTGGGTGGAGGGAGCCGGTGCGACGGGCGCGTGGAGGTCTTCCAGCACGGGACGTGGGGCAGAGTCCTGGATGAGCAGTGGGACATGCAGGAGGCCAGCGTGGTGTGCCGGCAGCTGCAGTGCGGAGAGGCAGAGGCAGCCTACACCCCCGTGACGGCCGAGCGAGGGCTGGGCCCCGTGGGGCTGCGTGGGGTGCGGTGTGCAGGGCACGAGGCTGACCTGAGCCTCTGCAACACCTCCCTGCCTGAGAGCACACCGGCCGAAGGGATCATGGAGGACGTGGGGGTCGTGTGCCAGGGTGAGTGGTGCTGCACATCCCCCAGTAGACGGTTCGGAAGGGCAGCCAGCCCCTGACGGCCGGGGTTCTCCCCGCTGCAGGGAGCCGGCGGGTCCGGCTGTCGGAGGGGGCCAGGCGCTGTGCCGGGAGAGTGGAGATCTACTACCAGGGGCGCTGGGGCACAGTCTGCAACGACGCCTGGGACCTGGCTGATGCTGCTGTCGTTTGCCGCCAGCTGGGCTGTGGAGGGGCCCTGGAGGCAGCCGGCTCTGCTCGGTTTGGGGAGGGCTCTGGGCAGATCTGGCTGGATGGCGTCAACTGCTCTGGGGCCGAAGCTGCTCTCTGGGACTGCCCTGCCGAGGCCTGGGGGCAGCACGACTGCAGGCACAAGGAGGACGCGGGAGTCATCTGTTCAGGTCTGTGCTGGGAGTGGGGCTGGGAGGTGGGGCGCTGGAATCTGGGGTGAGGGTAGAGTCAGTTAAAGCCAAGGCCATCAGTGACTGACATCCAAGGACGTCCCTGGGGCCTTTCCTCCTTCCAGAGTTCATGGCCCTGAGGCTGGAGAACAGCGACGGCTGCTCCGGGCGCCTGCAGGTTTTCTACAACGGGACGTGGGGCAGCGTTTGCTCCAACTCCATGACCACCGAGACGGTGTCACTGGTGTGCAAGGAGCTGGGCTGCGGGAATGAAGGGGAACTGGAAACAGATTCTAACTATGCCAAGCTGTCTGGCACTGCATGGCTGGATCATGTGGAGTGTGGGAAGAGCAACAGCTCCTTCTGGCAGTGTCCCTCTGCTCCCTGGCATCCGCAGTCATGTGATGACGTCCGAGAAGAGACCCACATCATCTGCAATGGTAAATCTGAGCCATCAAGGCAACAGGTCCTGTTCCCCATTGGACATGGTGAAATGCAGAGAAGGAACCCAGACGGGTTTTGACTTTCCTGCTTTAGACCTTGTTGCTGCTGGTGGTACAAAGGTGACTTCAGCTCTTGGAGCCACCCATGTCCACCAGCAGCAGTCAACAGCCGGGCTGCCAGCACCTCCCTGGGGGATGCAGAGGCAACTCCAGGCAAGGTCTCAGAGGGGAGACCATGCAGGGCTTTCAGGAGTCCCCCTTCCAGGGACAGCCTCCTGCTGCTCTGTGAACTGGGGACCCTGTGGGGCTGAGCACTTGGGTCCCCCCTGCAGTGACGTTTGTGTCCCCTGAATGAACAAGGTTCTGCTGCTGCCCTGACCCAGGCAGCATGGGGACGTGTGAGCTGAGGTCAGCTCTGTGCTCTTCTGCACAACCCCCAGAACAACCCTTTTCAGCCCAACTTCTCTTTATTTTGGGACATGGACAGAAAGGTCGCAGGTGGCTGCATGCCCCAACTCGACCAGGTGCACAGGTAGGGAGCTGCCCCTGTACGTGCCCCCCTCACCTGGCAGGGCTGTCCCAGCTGTCCCAGTGCCACGGGAGGTCGCTGCCTCCCCAGACAGGGAGAAGATCCGTGCTGTGGGAGGCAAGGACAGCTGCTAGGGCAGAGTGGAGATCTGGCACCGCGGCACCTGGGGGACGCTGTGTGACAATGCCTGGGACATGCGGGACGCCGAGGTGGCGTGCAGGCAGCTGGGCTGTGGCCCCGTGGTCTATGCCCTGGGCCAGGCTGCTGCTGGAGAGGGGACGGGCCCCATGTGGCTGATGGAGTGCAGGGGGACGGAGCTGTCTCTGCAGGACTGCTGGGCCCAGCCAGGGGACAGCGGTGCCTGCCAGCATAAGGCAGATGGGGCTGTGCATTGCTCAGGTGAGCAGTGGGGCTGGGAGACATGGCTGTGGGCTTGGCAAGGAGCTGGCTTGGGCATCTGCCATGCTGGATTCTGGCATGGCCCCAGTGCTGGCCTGAGCAAGGGTGTCCCTGCAGAGTGGGAGGTTGGTGGTGGGTGGGGAGCAGCCTCTGTGGGGCTGGATGTGCCAGCACATCCCCTGGGCTGCCTGCACTGTCCTGTGAGCAGCCCAGAGCAGTGATGCTGGGCCCTGTCCCTGCCACCCTGCCCAGCCCCAAAGGAGGGACAATTCAGGTGGCACATGTTGGGGCCATCTTCCAGGGAGGCTGCCTGGTGCCACAGCCCCAGCCTCTCAGCCCAACTCTCCTTCTCCTCCCCTGCAGCTGCACCCAGGACAGCAACATCCCCCCCCACACAAGCAGGTAAGCTGTCCTTCCCCAGGGCTGGGTCTGTCCAGTCCACGTTGTGACCTACAGCCAAGGGTAGGGGCTCCTTGCTGGGCTGTGAGATTCCTAGAAAGTTGAAGCAGCTGGGAGAAATCACCAGGGTGGGAGCTGCCCCATCACCCAGCCCTGTCCCCCCAGCCCCTGCTGCCTTGTGTGGTCAGCAGTGACTTGTCCCACCCCCAACCTCTCCCTTGTCTGATGCTGCCCCTGCCATGTTCCTGCCCATGCAGATCCCCCACGGCGCCGTTTGACCACCAGCAGCGATAGACTTTCGGTTCCTGTTGTCATCTGCATCATCCTGGGGGCCCTCGTGTGGCTGCTCCTGGCCCTCCTGGCTGGGAAGATGCAAAGTGCCAGGGCTCGGCGCAGAGGTGGGTTCTTCCCCAGTGGTCCTGGGGGGGAGATGCCTCCTGGCAGGGCTCAGGGTGCTGGGGGTGTTGGTGTCCTGGGGCACAGAAACAGAGCCGTGTGCTGCCCCATGTGCTGCCCCACTGACTGACAGACCATGGGGCACCAACATCAAGAGGTGGAGAGAGCCCAGAGCCTGAGGCATCAGTTCTGGGGTGAGAAGAGAAATGTGAGAGCTGGGCTGGGTGAGTCAGGGAGGATGCACTGCTGGCAGTGCTCTGGGCAACACTGGCAGGAGGAGCATGGGGCAGCAGGATCCATCACCATGGTGTCAGCCACCTCCCAACAGGGCACGGGCTGTGCTATTGCTGTGATGGGGCAGAGATGGAGCAGCTCCATGGGGAGGAGAAATGAGGGAACTGGTGCAGGGTCTGCACTGGGACATGACCCAGGGACCAAAGGAGCACAAGGGCTGTCTCCAAATGCGAGGCTGACTCTGCCCCAGACCATCTCCATGGAGATGCTGCCCTCCCTGGGGATGTGGCCTCCGTGCCAAGACAAAACAGTGGGGCTGTGCTGTGGGGACAGCCCTGTGCTGGCCCCAATAATGGGGCTGGGGGAGCCCAGTGGGGTCCTGTCCCTCTCTGCCCATTCCCAGACCAGCCCTGCCTCTGTCCCCAGGCTCCGGGAGAGGTGGGGAGCCCTTCCCTGAGGCCGTGTACGAGGAGATCACTTACAGCCTGGCGTGGGAGAAGCGGCCGAGGTTCAGTCTCTCAGGTGGGTTTATGTTCCTGAAGGGGCACATTCTTCCTGCCCCAGACCAGGGCTGTGTCCTGCAGCTCCTACCCATGGTCCCCAAAATCGCTGGTCTGTGGGGATTTTGGGAGAGCATCCAGGTGCTGAGCCCCAAAGAGGAGCTCCCTCCACACCAGCTCTGCCCATCCCAGAGGGGATAGCACCTCTCTGCTTGTCCCTGAACCAAGGACTAAGTGAAGGGCTTTCCCAGGGCAGCTGTTGGAGTCCCTCTGAGAACTGTCTGTTTCCAAGGAACTGGTCTCCTCCCCATGCACCCCCAGCTCTGTGGGTGCCCATCCCCAGCAGTGCTGACCACCAGTCAGGGCAGCAGGGCTCATTCCACAGCACCCACTGCAGCTCTCTGCAGGCTCTTTTTCAGAGGGGTCCCTGACCCAGCTGCAGCCCTACCCCAGGCACATGAGCAGGAGGAGGATCTGGGGCCAAACCCAGGGATAAGAGGTCGGGGAGGGGGGAGAAGAAAGGTCTCCATTTCTCCTCCCTGCAGACAGACCAGACGGACAGCAGTGGCCACTGAGTGTTATCATCAGAGCTGGAAGCATGAAGGCTCTGCTGTGACCCTGACACCAGCAGCATGTCAGCCCTGTGTCCCCACACACCCTCCCATCCTCTGCTCTGCAGAACATCTCTTCTCATTGCCACCACCTTCCCTCTCCTTTCAGATGTCCCTGTCCTGCCCGGAGGTAACCCAGCAGATGGCTATGATGATGCTGGGGAGGTTTCTGACCCTGGGGATGATCCTGTCCCTGGGCAGAGGGACTGGGAAGTGCCCAGGACACCACAGGAAGGAGATGGGTGCAGGGATGCAGCCACAGGTGAGAGGGCAATGCAGCACTGCCACTTCCTAGGTGCCAACCCCAGGCCTAGGAGAATCCATTCCATATTGAAAGCCTGACCTTCTCCACATGGAGAACCTGCCCTGGGATATTTTGTGGGGGCTGGGAGAATGGGCTGAATGTCTCAGGCTGGTGAGGATGAAGAAGGTGATAAACAGCCCAAAGGGGCACCCCACAGGCCCAACCACAGCAGCCTGCCTTGATGCTTACAGGGGGAAGCCTGCACTCCCGGAGAAGTGCTGGGGTCCGTGGAGCTGAAGGAGACACCTCGTCACCTTTCCTGGGGAGCACGGGCTATGACGATGTTGAAGAGGTGTCTCTGGCATGTCCCCGTGAGGACACCCAGGATGTGACACCAGAGCCCCGTGCACAAGAATTCCAGAGCCCCAGGCCAGCAGAGCCCAGCCCTGCTGAGCAGCTGGGTGCAGCCGGGAGGGAGGAGAGCTCAGTGCCACTGGGAGAGCCGTGAGTGCCAGGGAACAGTCTACCTTTTCCAGCAGTCAGCAGACACACATGGGTATTTCCCCTCTTGATATTCCCTTGTTTTTATGCTGTGTGTTGGTATTTCCTCATATTAAAACCCTCTGGGGGCTCTGTCCCAGATCCTGTTCTTCGCTGACCATGTATGCAGACGTCTTCCTGAGGCTGATCAAGGGGAGCAGAACTGAGAAACACAGCGGTTGGGGAGGGTCTCATCTTAGAGCCAGGAGGATCAGTGTCTGGCTGTGGGGTTGACAGAGCCCCTGGTCCCTGGACACTATTCCTACTGACAGAGACATTTCCGTCCTGTGAGCCACAGGCAGTTTCCAGGCAAAGTGGATCTCTGGGAAGCCCCATGAGGCACTCACTGGCAATGCCCACCTTCTGCTGCCTTGGGCCCCCATGGAGCCCAAGGATGCCTGCCCAGCACCCACGGGCAGGGATACCTCTCTTGCAGGAGCTGAATAGGTAGAAAGGTGGGACCCTTGGGCAGGGCTTGGAACCCAGACTGCCCTCCCAGCTCCTGCTGGTGGGTCCCCACAGCCTTCCAGCTCTTTACCAGTAGGCTTCTCTGCTGCAGGCTGGGAGGTGCTTTTGTTAGTGGCATGATGGGCTGGAACATCTATTGGAGCATCTATTTAATCCCTTTGGGTCAGCTGTCCTGGCTGTGTGCCATGGCATTGTCCTGCATACCCTCAACCTACATGTTTTGGGGACAGTATGAGAGATAGAGAACCCATTGGTATGGTTCAGCAGTAAGTGAAACACTGGTCTGTTAACAACGCTGCTTTGGTCTCAAATGCAAAACTCAGCTCCATATGAGCTTCTCTAAGTAGAACCATAGAGATTGAAAGAGTTTCAAGGGGGAAATGAATCCTAGCACAGGAGCTAGCAGGACTCATCGAGAGAGCATTAACTATGACAGAGGAAGGGGATAAAACAGGGATCACCAGAGAAGTGCCTGGGGGAACAATGCTGAAGCTGAGGGGGAGGCAGATATCTCATCTGAAGTGCATCTACACCAATGAATGCAGCATGGCCAACAAACAGGAGCAGCTGGAAGCGATTGTACAACAGGCTAACTCTGACCTAGTTGCTGTAAGGAAGCATGGTGGGATCACTCCCACTACTGGAGTGCTGTGATGGATGGCTACAAGCTCTTCAGAAGGGATTGATAAGGAGGGAAGGGTGGTGGTGTGGCAGCTCTTTATATTAAAGAGTGTTTTGATGTTGAAGAACTTGGGGTTGGGAATGGTAGAGTGTCTATGGATAGGAATCAGGGGAAAGGCCTGTAGGGGTGACATCTTGGTGGGGGTCTGTTATATGATCGTATGACCAGACTGGTAGATGAGGTTTAGGAGTTCTTTTTGCTTTCCATGTTTAGAGATAGGACAGAGTCTTAGAGGGAGGTTTTCGTGTTCTGCTTTGGGAAGCCAGTCAGAGTTTAGTGTAAGGGCTAGATTTTTGGTTAGGTTTTTGTTTGTTTATTTGCTTTTATGGTGTTTTACTGGGTGAGGGCTGGTGTTAAGGCTGGCAATCTAATGCTAATGATTAAAAGCTAGGCTTTATTGAGAGTTAAGACTAATGCTAAAAGGTAACATGTCTGGGGTTTGACTTCAAGGCAGGATTTGAGGATGGGGATTAGAGCAATGAATTCCTACCAGGGTGCGGGATTTAGAGTAGCTGTAGGTGTTAAGGTTACTGGTTAGAAATATTACCAGGACATAACGTGAATATTTGTCAAGTGAGTGTTGCAGAAGCATCAGCCTTACCTGAACCCCTATCACTGCCTCCTAATCCTTCCTTTCTCTTAGCCAAACCCCTCTTCTTTCCCCTAAATCTCCCACCTTTATTCTCCCAGCTTTCCCCTGGCCTCATCAAATGTGTCACCTTGTTGGGGGCAGCTTTCTGATTACCTTTATGACCTCAGAGGCTCTGCCTCCCTGCTGTTGGCCAGCCAGGTGCTGGGACACAAGTGACCTCACAGTCAGGATCCACAGGGCTGCAAGGAGCTGTTGTCTTCAGGAGGCCTCTTCTTAGCTCTCCCAGGAGCACGGGTTGCAGGGAGTGCCCTGCACAATCCTTTGGGTACTCTGCCTGCCAACCAGCTCATGCTTCAGAAGAACTCCCACATGTCCAGAGTAATTTTTCCTCATGTAGCCTTTATCAACTCCAGGGCATCCTGAAGAAAATGGATGCCTCTCTGTAGAAAAGTGATCCAAGAACTGCTTTGTCAATTTCTTCTGCACAGCTAAAATGACACGTTTACACCAGCCATCAGCCTGAAGGTGGCACATCAGGTCTTCAGGCAGAAGTGCCCCGACACCCACCTGCACACCCATGGGCCTCCTGCTGCCTCCTGATGTCCTGAGGTACAGCTGACCTCAGCAGAGCATCCCCACCCATCTCTTCATTGATTCCTGTGACCTGACCAGACCTATGTCACCTCCCCTGCCTCCTCCAAGACCAAGTGATTGCTGCAGAACCTCTCAAGCCCTGACCAGCCTCATGGGGCCAAATCCCTTCATTCACATCATAAGAGTGCAGGAATGAGGGATTTGAGGTTTGGTTGTTCAGTTTAGAGTTTAGGGGTTGTATTTTACCTTCCAAGTTTAGGAACTGGGCAAGGTCTTAAAGGGAGGCTTGTGAGTTCTGCTTTGGGTAGACAGTCAGTGTTTAGGGTATAAGCTAGATTTTTGGTTAGGGTTTTATTATGTACCTTGTTACGGGATGATATCTGGCAATATAATTCAAGGAATTAAGAACTAGGGATTAGCAAGAGCAATATGTTAAGACTAAAGGTAAAAAGTAATTTGTTTGGGGTTTGACTTCAAGGTAGGAAATGAGGTTGGGGTTTAGAGCAATGGATTCCTTTCAGGGTGAGGGAGAGCATTCAGTACTAGGTTAGCACTAGGTTTTCAGGTTGCTGGTTAGAAATTTTGCCAAGGCCTAACACGAATGCTTTCCCAGTGAGTGTTGCAGAAGTATCAGCCTTACCTGAACCCCTATCACCTCTTTGAAATCTTTCTCTTAGCCAAGTCCCTCTTCTCTCACCAAGGTCTTGCACCTTTACTCTCCCGGATTTCCCTTGGCCTTCCATATGTGTCACCCTGTTGGGGACAGCTTTCTGAATGTCTTTGTGACCTCAGAGGCTCTGCCTCCTTGTTGTTGGCCAGCCAGGGGCTGGGACACAAGTGACCTCACAGCCAGCATCCACAGGGCTACAAGGAGCTGTTGTGCTCAGGAGGCCTCTCCCCAGGTCCCCCAGGAGCAGTGGGTGCAGGGGATGCCCTGCACAATCCCTCAGGTACTCTGCCTGCCAACCAGTTCCTGCTTCAGAAGACCTCGCACAAATCCAGACTCACATTTCCCCATGTAGCCTTTGCAAGTCCAGAGCATCCTGAAGGAAATGGCCACCTCTCTGTAGGAAAGTGATTCAAGAACTGACTATATATTTTAGAAAAATGTTGAGAACTCTTCCGAGGAGTTGGTGTGAAAGTCATGATGACTAGCATTGGTCATATCCATATGCAGTGAACAAAGGCCCAGCCCAGACTGCTCCTCTCCCAGGAGGCCAGCCCAGCCCACTCCCTCCCCAACTCTCCACACCTGCCTCTCCTCTCCCCAACCCAGCCCAGCAGCGAAGTCCAGGCAGGGCTGGCCCCAAAGCTGCAAATGAAGCAGGGGAGGTCACAGGCAGTGTCTCTGCTGCTGCAATCTGCAGGAGAAAAACCCTACCGATCCACCTTCCCAGACAGCCTGCAGCCCCCCAGGCCAGTGCCACTTCCCAGCACAGTACAGCACCACACTGCTGGCCCTGGGGTTCCTCAGGCAGCACCGCTGCAAACACAAAGCACCCTGCTCTTCTCCCAGGACACCCCATGTCCCACGACACCCCATGTCCCACACAGACTTGCCCCAGCCCAGCACCTCTGGGCTGGCCTGAGCAGCCATTCCTGCAGCCCCTGCCCATACTGCCCATGGCCCCTGAGCTGGCAGTGCTGTTCAGCAGAGTGAGGGGGATGTGGTGAGTTGGGCCGTTGGGGCACTCTGCAGGGCTGTGTTGTTCAGGCTGGGAAGGCAGAGCCAGGTGGTGGGGGGCACTGCCACTGACTGCCTCCCACGCAAGTGGTTTTTGGCCATGGAGGGTGCACACAGATAGCCCTCCTTCTTCAGAGTCAGAGATTCATTGAATAGCCTGAGCTGGAAGGAACCCACAAGCATTATCAAGTCCAACTCATTTCCAATGTCAGGAGAAGTTTTGGGGTGATTCACTCGATCCAGACTATGAAATTTCACTGGTTGAATAACTAATAATTTTCCCAACCCCTTTCCCATTGCCTCATGTTGCAGAGCTCTCCTTTGTCTGTGGAACACAAATAATGATCATATTTCTCTCTGGACTACCTTATCATCAGTAAAGCAAAGTAAAAGTAAAAATAAAAGGAAAACAAGATGAAAACTGTATCTCAGTCTGTAATGAGTTGCATTATCAGTGATATGCAGAGGACAGTAACTATATTGCTTCTGAAAAACACCCAGACATCACTTTCCACACGGCATCCTTCAGCACCTGATTCCTCATGCTGTAGATGAGGGGGTTCACTGATGGAGTCAACACTGAGTACAGAACTGACAGTAAAATATTCAGGGATGATGAGGACATGGATGGGGGTCTCAAGTAGGCAAATGCGCCAGTGCTGATGTACAGGGAGACTATGGCAAGGTGAGGCAGGCAAGTGGAAAAGGCTTTATGCTGTCCAGGCTCAGAAGATATCCTCAGCACAGCCCTGAAGATCTGCACATAGGAGTAAAGAATGAAAGGAAAACACACTAAAAGTGAACATGCAGTGAAAACAATAAGCCCAGCTTCTCTGAGGTACACATCTGAGCAGGAGAGCTTGAGGATCTGGGGAATTTCACAGAAGAACTGGTCCACAGCATTGCCTTGGCAGAATGGTAGCAAAAAAGTATTGGCAGTGTGCAGCACAGCATGGAGAAAGCCACTGCCCCAGGCAGCTGCTGCCATGTTGACACAAGTTTTGCCATTTATGATGGTCCTGCAGTGCAGGGGTTTGCAGATGGCAATGTAGCGGACATGAGCCATGATGGTGAGAAGATAAAACTCTGCTGGAATAAAGACAGCAAACATAAAGACCTGGGCAGCACATCCCGGTAAGGAGATGGTATTGGTGTCCCAGAGGGAGTTGGCCATGGCTTTGGGGACAGTGATGGAGATGGATCCCATGTCAATGAGGGCAAGGTTGAGGAGGAAGAAGTACATGGGGGTGTGGAGGTGGTGGTCACAGGCTACGGCTGTGAGGATGAGGCCGTTGCCCAGGAGGGCAGCCAGGTAGATTCCCAGGAAGAGCCCAAAGTGCAGGAGCTGCAGCTGGCGTGTGTCTGCGAATGGCAGGAGGAGGAACTCTGTGGGGAAGCTGCTGTTGGACATTTGTTGCATCTGGGCATGGTTGCCTGTCCATGGAGGAATAGAGAGTGACATGTTAGAGAGACTTTTCTAAGCAAAAACTGAACCTTATTTCACAGAAATCCTCCTCACCAAGACTGCACCCTCACTACATCTTCATCTGAAGAAGACTTGCTCCTGCCTAGAGCTCTACATCTCTCGACCTAAGGGTGCCGCAGAGACCATGCAGATCCTCTTTAGACTCAGCAAGAATTAATACTGCCGAACAGTATATGGTAAAGAGCACCAGGAATGGATCTCAGGCATCTGCTGGCCAGAGGCATCTCCCTCTTTACAAGTGCTGAGAAGGAGTTCCAACAACCCCACAAAAAACAAGGAAGGTTGTGTTGGTGCTCTCTGTATGCTAAAGAGTGTGGAGTGAAATTGTGAGGTTCCTCAGACCTAGAGGTCCCTTTCAGTATAATGCTCTATTAGTTTCAATCCCTTGTATAATCCTGACAACAGCATTATCATCCCCCTGACTGCCCTCCAAAGCAGGAAGTTGAAAGCAGAGACCTCAGAGAGTGCCTTTCCTTCAGGTATGGCAGGTGTTGTTCTTCCCTTTCAAGAATCTCCCCTGAAGATGTCCTGTGGGTGCTGTGGAGCTCTGAGCAGGCTGCCCCAGGAAGCAGCCTCTTAGCACCTGCACGAACCACCTGCCCTGTTCTGCCTTGCTAGGGGGGTTTCCTTCCACCAAAATCTGCTCCCCACAGTGCCTCAGGCAGCTCCCCGGGCAGGCTGAGTGCTGAGCCTGGCAGGCGGCAGAAGCCCTGCCCTGACACACAGCCCCTGGGGCACAGCAGGGACCCTGCTCTGCACAACAGTCCTGGACACCCCTGCCTGCACCCCAGCTGCACAGCCTGCAGCCAGCCTTGAGGGAAGGAACCCTCATGTCCTGTCCCTCTGACAGCTTTGGAAGGTAATCCCTGCTCTAGAGCTTTTCACTCTTCTCTTATACAAAGAAACTGCAAGTGTTCTTGTGAAAAATCCCATAGGCTGTGGGATGTGCCAGCAAATCTGGAGATGGCACCAGGAACAACAGCTGTGCTGCCCTGCAGCCACAGACTTACCCTGTTCAGGGCTGTGAAGACTTCAACAGTGAGCTCTCAGCATCCCTCCTCCACACTGCCTTTAACATCTCCCTCCCTTCTCTCAGCTGCCCTTGTCCCCTGCATGCAATGCCCCCAGCCCTGCTGTGCTGTGCAGAGGAGCTGCTCCTGGGCAGAGCTGTCTCTCTGCAGTGCTGTCCGCTTGCCAGGAGCTCCCCTTGTGCCCAGGAGCCCAGCCCAGCTCAGCAGCAAAGGGAGCTCTTGACAAGTCCCTGGGCCTCCAGGGGAAATCAACTTTGAATCAGACTGATGCAATCCCTGATGTTTCCTCCCTTAGCTGAGGAGTGACACTTAGTGTCAGGAGTGTCATTTTTCCTATCATGAGAATTTTCATCAAAGAATCAGCTTGTCCTCTTTCACTTTTAGGCAGGACACCCAGCCTATGGCTGGCATGAATCACATTTTCCCAAGCTGAGGGAAGTGATCACAGGGAGCCAATTGATACATCTCATACTGAGTTTGATGTCCTAGGCCTGTAATGGAGCCCAGAACCTTCCATATCAGTCACAAATCCACACAATTTCCGATTTCTCTAAACTCTGTTCAGATATGTAAAAAATACTCTAGATTAAGCTTCCATGGTAATTACAGGAGATAGAGAAGAGTGGTGAGTAGTTCAAATCATAGAATCATAGAATATCTCAAGTTGGAAGAGACCCACAAGGATCACATCCAACTCCTGGCACCACACGGGTCTACCTAAAATTTTAGACCATGTGACTGGGTGCACAGACCAAACGCTTTTTAAACTCTGACAGGCTTGGTGCACTGACTACTTCCCTGGGGAACTAGTGAGGTGTCCAACCACTGTTCTGTACTTGTATGCTGCTCACCTGAGATCCTCACTAAAAGTCTTTTATTCTTCTTCTTCACACCCCTTGGGATGTGGGACCCCACAATTTCAGGATAGTGACTGCCAGGGCTGACACGGATCATCACATCCCTGACCAGCTCTTTCTGGCATGCAGGTATCAGATCCAGGTTTGTGTTTACTCTGTTGGTCCACCTGGCAGCTGGACCTAGAAGCTATTTCAATACGCTCTAGAAAGTACAGCCAGGCCCAAAGAGTTGTGGTAAATGGAGTCAAGTCCAGTTGGAGGCCAGTCACTAGTGGCATCCCCCAGGGCTCGGTGCTGGGGCCAGTCATCAATAATATCTTCATCAATGATCTGGATGAGGGCATTGAGTACACCCTCAGTACGTTTGCAGATGACACCAAGCTATGCACATATGTCGATCTGCTCGAGGGTAGGAAAGCTCTGCAGGAGGATCTGGGTAGGCTGCACCGATGGGCTGAGGTCAACTGCATGAAGTTCAACAAGGCCAAGTGCCGGGTCCTGCACCTGGGGCACAATAACCCCAAGCAGAGCTACAGGCTGGGAGATGAGTGGTTGGAGAGCTGCCAGGCAGAGAAGGACCTGGGAGTGATGGTGGACAGTCGGCTGAATATGAGCCAGCAGTGTGCTCAGGTGGCCAAAAAGGTCAACGGCATCCTGGCTTGTATCAGAAACACTGTGACCAGCAGGGCTAGGGAGGTGATCGTCCCCCTGTACTCGGCTCTGGTGAGGCCGCACTTCAAGTACTGTGTTCAGTTTTGGGCCCCTCGCTACAAGAAGGACATCGAGGTGCTTGAGCGGGTCCAAAGAAGGGCGACGAAGCTGGTGAGGGGCCTGGAGAGCAAGTCCTATGAGAAGCGGCTGAAGGAGCTGGGCTTGTTCAGCCTGGAAAAAAGGAGGCTCAGGGGTGACCTTATTGCTCTGTATAAGTACATTAAAGGAGGCTGTAGCGAGGTGGGGGTTGGCCTGTTCTCCCATGTGCCTGGTGACAGGACGAGGGGGAATGGGCTAAAGTTGCGCCAGGGGAGTTTTAGGTTAGATGTTAGGAAGAATTTCTTTACTGAAAGGGTTGTGAGGCACTGGAACGGGCTGCCCAGGGAGGTGGTGGAGTCACCATCCCTGGAAGTCTTCAAAAGCCGTTTAGATGTCGAGCTTAGGGAAATGGTTTAGTGGGGACTGTTAGTGTTAGGTTAGAGGTTGGACTCGATGATCTTGAGGTCTCTTCCAACCTAGAAATTCTGTGATTCTGTGATTCTGTGATTCTGTACCTGTACTGTTTCCACAGAGCTCTGTTCCCCTTCTGGAAAATGGCAGGAATGATAAAAAGCCCTCAGCGAGACCCACACTCATACATCCAGAGACTTCTTTGGGGTGCTTAACAATGACTATGTCCACTTGGTTGCCCTGGCTGCAGGTTCTTTTTCTCCCACCATGCTATCCCTTCTCTGCCCCCTTCTCTGATTGGCACCCACAAGGGCTCACGGAACTTTTCACAATGTCACATAAAGGAGCTCCATATATCCAAGCAGGAAATCTAACTCTGGATCATTCCAGCCTGTTTGTCCTGAAGTCTGTATCCACCCACTGAAGGATCCCATAGCTGCATGTCCTGTCCCACCATGCCTTGGCAGTGACTCCATGGATGTCAGAAATCACAGGCTGCAGCTTGTTCTGATCTGTGCTCCTGGCTGAGGGTGTCGGTACATCTTTGGGATGTCATATCTCAGCTGTTGGACGATGCCAAACTCTGCCTGCTGTCTGCAATGACAACGAGAAACAGAGCTGGGATGAGCAGCTCTAGCAAGAAATGGGTTTGCTTTTGGCCTATCTCTGCATCCCCTGTGGGCCATTGGTGGAGGTTATGCAGCTCTCCAAGAATCTCAAGGTACTGATGAGAGGCACACTCTGAAAATGGCTGGTCTGTTCCTTGACAGATACATAAAGGGATAAGTAAAGGATGGAGGAGAGAGAAAGGAGTTTGAGAGCACAGGCACATGAGTGGAGTGTCCTACGTCTACTAAATTAACAGGTTCCAACAATTCCCTTGTAGGTAGAGGGGCCTTACTGAGACATCCTGATAGATTGGAATGGTGGTCAGCCACCTACCATTTAAAATTTAACAAGAACTAATGCCAGATGCTGCACATCAGACAGTGTATTCCTGGACATACATATAGATTGGGGGATGAGTGGATGGAACATAACCCTGCAGAAAGAGATCTGGGGGCTGTGGTTCATGGTAAGCTCAGGATGAGTTAACAATGTTCCCTGCAGTGACCATGGTCGAGTTGATCCTGCAGGAGGGCAGCATAGCTGACAAATAGCAAGCTCACAACTCTGGTCTTTGGGAGAGCAGTCTTTGGCCTCTTCAATATCTGCTCGGAAGAACACTGTGGGATAAGATCCTGGAGAAAAGAGCAGTCCAACAAAGATTGTTAATATTCCAGGATAACCTCCTACAACATCAATAACAGTACATCCCAGGAAAGATGAAATCAGGCAAAAATGGCAAGAGGCCTGCATGGATGAACCAGGAGATCCAGGCCAAACTCCAACCCAGAAGAGAAGCATAGCAACACTGGAACAGATAACATGAGAGGAATACAGAGGCCTTGTGTGGGCATGTAGGGATCAATATCGGAAAGCTAAAACCTGACTCTAATGGAATTGTCCACGGATGTCTACGGCAGTAAGAAGGGCTTCTGGAAGTACATAGGTGACAAAAGAAAGGTTCTGGAATATGTGTATCCACTGCTGAATGAGGCCCAGGATCTGTTGACACAGGACAGGGAAAAGACAAGAGGTGCTGAGTTCCTTCTTCACCTCAATCAGTACAGGCAAGGCTGCCCTTTGAGAATCCCAGGTCACAAAGAAAGGGGAAAGTCTGGGGCAAGGAAGATGTACACTTGGTGGGAGTGGGTCAGGTAAGGGTATAATAGACCAAATGGGATACACAAGTCTATGGGAACTGATGGGATTCACCCATGAGAGCAGAGGGAGCTGGCTGATGTCCTTGCAAGGTCACTCTCTTGGTCATCTGGGATCAGTCCTGCTGACCAGGAGAAGCACCCCAAGACTGGAGGAAGGCATATGTACTTCCTAGCTGCAAGAAGGGCAAGGATGAGAGCCCAGGGAAGTACAGGGTGTTCAGGCTCCACTCCATCCCTGTGAAGACGATGGAGCAGTTCATCCTGGAACCCATTTCTAGGCTCAGGAAAGACAAGAAAATCATCTGGAGCAGCTGGGACATCTTCATATAGGGGAGGCCACGCTTGACCAATTTGGACATGAAATGTCCATGCTGAAATGACTGACCTGGCAGAAGAAGGCCGAGCAGTGGTTATAGATCTCCTCTGACTTCAGTAAGGTTTTGTCGTGGACTAACCTGGAAGTAGCTAAGCACCACACAGCAGCTAGTTTGGTCCCCCCACCCAGTGGGTCTAAAAGTGAGAAAGCTTATGGGCTGAGATTAAGAGAGTTTAATAAGTAAAGCAAGAGCTCTGAACACATGCAAAGTAAAATGAAAAGAAAATAATGAAATGAAATGAAATAATAAAATAAAATAAAACAAAATAAAATAAAATAAAATAAAATAAAACAAAATAAAACAAAATAAAATAAAATAAAACAAAATAAAATAAAATAAAATAAAATAAAATAAAATAAAATAAAATAAAATAAAATAAAATAAAATAAAATAAAATAAAATAAAATAAAATAAAATAAAAAAATAAAAAAATAAAATGTAATAAAAAGAACTTGTTATTCTCTACTCGTCATTGACAAGCAATGACAATTCTGGCTGCCCTTGGCTTGGACTGGCGCACGCTTCGTTGGGTTAGAAACTGGCTGGATAGCCGGGCCCAAAGAGTTGTGGTGAATGGAGCCAAGTCCAGTTGGAGGCCAGTCACTAGTGGCGTCCCCCAGGGCTCGGTGCTGGGGCCGGTCCTCTTTAACATCTTCATCAATGATCTGGATGATGGCATTGAGTGCACCCTCAGTAAGTTTGCAGATGACACCAAGCTAGGTGCGTGTGTCGATCTGCTCGAGGGTAGGAAGGCTCTGCAGGAGGATCTGGATAGGCTGCACCGATGGGCTGAGGTCAACTGTATGAAGTTCAACAAGGCCAAGTGCCGGGTCCTGCACCTGGGGCGCAATAACCCCAAGCAGAACTACAGGCTGGGAGAGGAATGGTTGGAGAGCTGCCAGGCAGAGAAGGACCTGGGAGTGATGGTGGACAGTCGGCTGAATATGAGCCAGCAGTGTGCTCAGGTGGCCAAGAAGGCCAACGGCATCCTGGCTTGTATCAGAAACAGTGTGACCAGCAGGGCTAGGGAGGTGATCGTCCCCCTGTACTCGGCTCTGGTGAGGCCGCACCTCGAGTACTGTGTTCAGTTTTGGGCCCCTCGCTACAAGAAGGACATCGAGGTGCTTGAGCGGGTCCAAAGAAGGGCGACGAAGCTGGTGAGGGGCCTGGAGAACAAGTCCTATGAGGAGCGGCTGAAGGAGCTGGGCTTGTTCAGCCTAGAGAAGAGGAGGCTCAGGGGTGACCTTATTGCTATGTATAAGTACATTAAAGGAGGCTGTAGAGAGGTGGGGGTTGGCCTGTTCTCCCATGTGCCTGGTGACAGGACGAGGGGGAATGGGCTAAAGTTACGCCAGGGGAGTTTTAGGTTAGATGTTAGGAAGAATTTCTTTACTGAAAGGGTTGTGAGGCACTGGAACAGGCTGCCCAGGGAGGTGGTGGAGTCACCATCCCTGGAAGTCTTCAAAAGACGTTTAGATGTAGAGCTTAGGGATATGGTTTAGTGGGGACTGTTAGTGTTAGGTCAGAGGTTGGACTCGATGATCTTGAGGTCTCTTCCAACCTAGAAATTCTGTGATTCTGTGATTCAACATTTCCAATGATGGGACATTCACAACTTCTCTGGGAAACCTTTTTAAGTTTCTCACCACTCTCATCCTATGATCTTTCTTCCTTATATCACATCTAAATCTACACTCTTTCAGTTCAAACACATAACCCTTTGTCCTGTGTACACAGACAATTATAAAAAGAATAATAATATTAAAATTAAAAAAAAAAGTCTTCCTTCCAAGTTCCCTTGATTTACTGGAAGGGAGCAATAACGTGTCTGGAGCCTTCTCTTCTGGTTGAACAACCGCAATACTCTCAGTCTTTCTTTGTAGAAGAGCTATTTCACCTCTTTGATCATTTTCATGGCCTTCCTCTTTAGCCACTCTAACAGGTCTAGCTGTTTGTTGCACTGGGGCCCCAGAACTACATGGTGCAATCAGGTCTCAGCAGAGCCGAGTCAAAGAAGGGAATCACCAATCACCAGCCTCAGCCTGCTGGGCTTTCTTCATGCAGTCTAGGATATGATTGGCTTTCTGGGCTGCAAGTGCACCCTGACACATCGTATCCAGTTCTTCAAA
The DNA here is from genome assembly GCF_047663525.1 of Anas platyrhynchos. Taxonomy (NCBI): domain Eukaryota; kingdom Metazoa; phylum Chordata; class Aves; order Anseriformes; family Anatidae; genus Anas; species Anas platyrhynchos. Next base: position 623,889 of record NC_092619.1, on the reverse strand, counting down.
CACCAATACTCTGATGTCTTCCTTGGCAGGGTTGCTCTCAATCCATTCATCACCCAACCTGTATTGACATATGGAATTTCCCTGAACCAGTTGCAGCACCTCGCACTGCTCCTTCTTCAACTTCAGGAGGTTGACAAGGGCACACATCTCAAGTCTGACCAGGTTATTCTGGATGACATCTCCTCACACTTAAAAAGGATGCCCCAGATGTTCTCAGACTTCCAGAATTAATCCACCAGAGCATGCAGATACCTGTAGATGTCTTTGACCCCGTTTGGTACCTCCAATGTCACCAGGGCTCTGCATCTGAACAGCTCCCTCCTGCCCCCCACCTCCATTCAGTGTTCTGGGAGCTATGAAAAGTAACTGACATGCAGTTACCTGGTTTGTGCCCACCTGAGCCAGGGCAAGTGGAATCCCAACTCCTGTGGGCTTGTGTGAGGCATGGGAGACAGCTGAGCCCCCTTCTAACCTCTAGACTGCAAACAAAAGAGGAGATGCCTTGGTTGACTCAGCTGAAGCCCTTCCCTCAGCAGGAGGGAGACCTCTCCCTGCCCTTGCATGATTGTCCTGCCTAAAACCAGGGCAGGGAAAGGTTTCTCTTGGACCTCATCCATTTTCTGAAAAGAGGAAGAATAGTTCTGGAAATGAGTTTCCTTCCCCAGTGGTGGGAAGGAACGTAAATGATTACTTTAGTGTGTTTCAAAGTAGATTCCCCTGGAGGTCCAGAGACACCTCAAGGGACACAAGAGTAGGGAGAGACAGCAAGGCCTTGGGCTGGAGCTGTGCTGCAGCTGAGCTGGACTGGGCTCCTCTGCACAGTGCAGCATGGCTGGGGACACTGCCTGCAGGGGACAAGGCGGCTGAGAAAAGGGAGGGAGATGCTAAAGGCATTGTGGAGGGGGATGCTGAGAGCTCACTGCAGGAGAAATCTTCAGAGCTCTAACATGGTAAGTGTCTGTTTGAAGGCAAGGCAGATGCAAGTATCCTAGAGGTCTCGTCTACAGCTGCCACTTCCATGGCTGATAACCATTGGGGATGTGTGGCTCTAAACTGGAGGAATATAATTTTCCCGGAGTATATATTAGCTTCTCCAGTGCAGAGGACAGGGATGTTTCCTGGGTCAAAGATTACCTGACAAATCTGTCTGAGAGACAGGAGACGAGTGTTCCTTCTTCTGGGGCCGTCTGAAGCTGTGAAGCTTCAGTGTACGCAGAGGTGCAAGCAGGGGTGCCCAGGCCTGTGGTGCAGAGCAGGGTCCCTGCTGTGCCCCAGGGGTTGTGTGCTGGGACAGGGCCTCTGCCGCCTGCCAGGCTCAGCACTCAGCCTTCCCAGGGAGCTGCCCAGGGCACTGTAGGGAGAAGCTGCGGGTGAAAGAAGCCTCCTGGAAGGACAGGGCAGGGAAGGATCCTGCGGGTGCCCAGAGCCTACTGCCTTGGTCAGGCAGCTCATAGCTCCCCAGCAACCCCAGGGCATCTCTGGGGTAGGATCTTACCCTACAGTACCTGAAGGGAAGACACTCTCTGGTGTATCTGCTTTCACTTTCCCAATATGAAGAACAGTCAGGGGAATGATAACGGTGTAGAACATTTTCTACACCATTATCTAAAGCTCCTAATGCTTCTAAATTATCTAAAGCTCCTAAAGCACTACTGTGGAAGAGATTATTTAGGTCCATGCACTTCATAAAACAGGAGGGTCCTTCTGCCGCCCAGAGGCTCCTGCACGGGTCAGGATGCTCACAGCTGCACATCACACCCTGGAGGTTTTAGAGGGGACTCTTCATTAGGAAGGTCAGAGCAAGGGATATTTCAAGGGAAGCATTCAGGCACGTCCCTGCCAGGCCTCCAGTGCGGGCACCTTCTCTGCAGCAACCCCCTGTTCTCCTCTGACACCCAGCACAGTCTCTGTCCTCAGGGGCTTTAGGGCATGAGCCACCTCCTCCTCAGCTGGACCTCCAGAAAAGGAGAGGAGCCTGTGTCCTGCAAGGTGATACACGATGAGGAGGCTAAGAGTACCTGTCCTGCAATGTCACTTTCATAGGAGACATGCAAGCTTGGTAAGGTGAAGGCTTCCCTGCATGCCCATCTGCCTTTCTCTGTGTCAACTGGTTGGAACATTGTGACATTCTTTCTTATTTATCCACCTGTGTGTGGGTCTCCTACTCTCTTGTCTGGGGTGCAGGTAGGTGCAAGCTTCTCTTCTGACATGGACTGCTGGGCCCTGCCCTGAGGGTGTCTTCTTGGGAACAAGGTGCCCAAGCTTCATTTTAAAATGTCAGGCACACTGTTATCCAGTTGGGAGGGTTGGAGAATTAGTTGACTCATTCCTCATTCAGCTCAGGGAGCAATGATTTCTGTGAGATAAGAAGTGGGTTTTACTTGGATAAGTCTTTCTAACTTGTTACACTCTTTTCATCCATTGACAGCCAACCATGCCCAGAGGCAGCAAATGTCCAACAGCAGCTTCCCCACAGAGTTCCTCCTCCTGCCATTCGCAGACACACGCCAGCTGCAGCTCCTGCACTTCGCGCTCTTCCTGGGCATCTACCTGGCTGCCCTCCTGGGCAACGGCCTCATCCTAACAGCCATAGCCTGCGACCACCACCTCCACACCCCCATGTACTTCTTCCTCCTCAACCTCGCCCTCATTGACATGGGCTCCATCTCTACCACTGTTCCCAAAGCCATGGCCAATTCCCTCTGGAACACCAGGGCCATTTCCTGTGCAGATTGTGGTACCCAGGTCTTTTTCTTTGTTGTCTTTGTCACAGCAGAGTTTTGCCTTCTCACTGTCATGGCCTATGACCGCTATGTTGCCATCTGCAAATCCCTGCACTATGGGACAATAATGACCAGCAGAGCTTGGGTCAACATGGCAGCAGCTGCCTGGGGCAGTGGTGCTCTCAATGCTTTGGTGCACACTGCCAATACCTTTTCCCTCCCACTCTGCCAAGGCAATGTCCTGGACCAGTTCTTCTGTGAACTTCCCCAGATTCTCAAGCTTTCCTGCTCAGAAACCTACCTCAGACAGGTTGGGCTTCTTCTGGTTAGTGCTGTTTTATCATTTGGGTGTTTTGTTTTCCTTGTGATGTCCTATGTACAAATATTCAGGGCCGTGCTGAGGATTCCTTCTGAGCAGGGCAGGCACAAAGCCTTTTCCACGTGTCTCCCTCACCTGGCTGTGGTCTCCCTGTTTCTTAGTACTGTCATGTTTTCCTACTTGAAGCCCTCCTCCTTCTCTTCCTCATCCTTGAATCTTTTGCTGGCAGTTCTGTACTCGGTGGTGCCTCCAGCAGTGAACCCCCTCATCTACAGCATGAGGAACAAGGAGCTCAAAAATGCAATTAGGAAACTGATTTGGGGGATGTTTTTCAGTACTCATAAAGATCTTGCTGTTCTCATTCTATCTTTGTGAGATATGTTCATCTAATTTGTGTCCGTATGGAACAGTGCTAGGGCCGCATGGTATGATGAATGTGACCTTCTGTCTTACATACCCTTGTATAACCACAAGTCTAAGAAAAATAGAGTGGTTAATGTATATAATTCTTGTATCTTGCAAAGGAATGTTTTAGCATTTCATGTCAATAGAGAGCTTGAAAGGAAATGTATTTGTAGGCTTTTCCTTGAAGTCTCTGATATCTGGGGGGTTTCAGAATAACTGCTAACTATTATGACTATTGCATGGGACACTAAGCAAGTCTCTGATATCTGGCCCAGAGATTAAGGAGATGGGGAGAGCTGAAGAACAACTAGAAGACAAAGCTTGCAGGGGACATTTCACAAGTCTCTGACATACAGCCAAGTTGGACAAAGGAGAAGGACAAGAGGGAGGAAGACTATGAGCCTTCAGCATGAGAGACCCCCAGAGACCCCCAGAGGGACCACCGGAGACTGATACACATGCTCCAGTAGGAGGGTTTGGATTCCGGAAACTACTTATAATAACACTGTTTTTTTTTTTAGAAGTAGTAATGAATATGTATTATCCTAGGAGCATACAAATCATCTGCTTGATGTAACTGGTGTGCGTCTTGCTGGAGCAGAGACTCCCGGCGCACCCAGTGCTGTTTTCTTACCTCTATTCCTTTAATAAATTGTAAACTTTGATTATAGTCCTATTTTGAAGACTGAGCCATTTATTACAAATGGGGGTTTGTCCGGGATGGCTTTGGTTCCTGGATTTTGATTTGGTCTAGGAAAGGCGCCCCACTATTTGGTGGCTCCTGTTTGAGTTGGGTCAGGACTAATGCCATCTTGAACCTGAATAAAGGTAAGCAAAGATTTTGTTTTTTTTATGAGCTCCCTTGCCGGCTGCAGCACTGTATTTTGCCCGTAATTCTGTGGCCAGCAGGACTAGGGAAATGATTGTCCCCCTGTACTCAGCTCTGGTGAGGCTGCACCTCAAGTACTGTTACAGTTTTATGGCCCCTCACTACTGGAGGGACATCAAGGTGCTGGAGAGTTTCCAGAGAAGAGCAACAAAGCTGGTGAGGGGGCTGGAGAACAAGTCTTACGAGGAGCGGCTGAGGGAGCTGAGGTTGTTCAGCCTGGAGAAAAGGAGGCTCAGGGGTGACCTTATCGCTCTCTACAGGTACCTTAACAGAGGCTGTAGCAAGGTGGGGGTTGCTCTATTGTCCCGCGTGCCTGGTGACAGGACGAGGGGGGATGGACTAATGTTGCGCCAGATGAGGTTTAGGTTGGATATTAGGAAGAACTTCTTTACAACTTCTTTACAGCAACTGTTGAGAGTGGAGAGGCATCAGTGAAATCATGGGAATAGCAGAGTGAGAGCAAAGTGGGGAGGAGAAGTGGCTGTCTGCAACTGTCAGAGAAGTGTGGGATAGCACAGGAAAGCCTGCAGAGGAGAAGGCAGAGGGCTCTGACAAGAATGAAAGGCTTCAGCAACACTGACATCTTTGTCCCCGCAGCCATGGCTTATGAGGAAACAAGTTATACTCATGGCATTGGGACCATGTATTCTCCATTCAACTGTGTGCAAATGCTGCGAGGTGTCATATCATTGTCCTTCACATGATATTATGGGAATCACCCTCTACCCCACAGACTCCAGCAAGAGCCCCGAGTGAGACATGGGGGTGCAGAATCTCTCCTTCAGGCTGGGGTCAGGCCTTGGCCTTTCTGCTTTTGTCTGACCAAAACAAACCAAGACTTTTCTCAGCACACGATTTTGGAGAGGTAAGAACATTCAGGTAATGCTGATCCCACCATAAAGCTGACTTAAAGCAGTCATGTGAGGCCATTACCCTTTTTTAATCTGTTATATTAATATCCAAATCTAAATGCCACTCTACACACTGACAGGAATCCACTGCTCTAATTTTTGACCACAATATCCCTGGAAGCCAAAATTAGTCCATCACCCCTTTCCATTACCTTTCTTCTCCTCACATTGATCCCTGCACTTCACTATAGCATTAAAATGCTCTATTTAACACTAGTCTTCTTGCAGACCTAAACAAAACCCTAAAGCAAAGAGCTTGCCCATACCCTAACCACAGACCTGACACCACAAGCAGAACACCAAACCCTCCCACTAAATATCTGCTTAATCTCTCACCCAGAAAGGTTTGCCATAGTCCCTAATGCCATACATGAACAACTATCATCCAAAGCCTGTCTTCCTGTGCATTAACCTTCTCACCTTTAACCCTTTTCCTAACCCTTAACATAGGTTCTTGTTATCTCGGGGCAGGGCAGGAACCGTGAGATTGCTATGCAGTCACATGGCATTCAAAATGAACGTGAATGGCCATGGATTTGATCAGCTTGTAGGCCAGAAGGAGGAGATGGGTGGGAATGCTCTGATGAGCTCAGCTCTGCCTCAGGATCTCCCAAACCAGCAGGAGGAATTGGCCTGTAAAAGGGACTATGAGGTCACTTCTGTCTCTGCAGTTGATAGGGCAGCAGCAGGAATGTGTCACAGAAAGGGACTGTGAGGTCACTTCTGTCTGAAGCAGCTAACAGGTCACATTTCTACCCGGGAACTGTAGTTTTCAGCTGACATCTGCCAGTGGTCGTGGTAGGCCAGCAGAAGGCACCTGGTTGGCATGCTGACTGTGGGATCCCCTCTGCCTACATACCCAGGAGGACCCAGGCAGAAAGAAGGCCCACATAAGTGTTGTCCTGTCCCTTCTGTTTGAGTCCATGACTGGACAGCAGCAGGCACAAGGCTTAGGTGTGTCTGCAGAAAAGTCTGTAAGGTCAGCAGCCGGACCATGGCTTGGAAGATCCTGGTGAGGTGACTTCTGTCTGGTTAGTTGACAGACTGCAAGAAGGATGACAGGTTGCGATGCCTACTTCAGGAGTGGTTTCCACCCTGATGGAGCTTTCTTTGGTAGTAGAAAAGAGCAGGAGAGAAAAACCTGCCAGAAAGTACACCTTGTAAGGTTGGCACTGGCCATGAAGAAGAAGAAATGTCCCTCAAAGAGTTTTGCCGTGGTGCTAGAGGTCACCCAAAGGGTGTCCTTGATCAGACCATGGCTTTGCGTTTGAAGGAAAAGCCGGTGAGGATTGATGAGAAATTTGTGAAATGATGGATGAGAGAAGGATGAGAGCAAGGTGAAGAACAGAGATGGGTGTCTTCAGCTTTCAAGGAAATAGGGCAAAGTGTGGGGCAGCATAGGAAAGTCTAGAGAGGACAAAGAGGTGGGTGCTCTCAAGAACAGAAGGCCCCAGCAGCCCTGACTTTTTTGTCCCCTTGGATAGAGCTTATGAGGAGATGAAAGTCATTGCAAGGGGGCTTATTGCTTTCTTGAGACCCTGTGTAGAGGCAGGAAGGAGTCATACCACTGTTCTTCTTATGGCATCACACTGCCCACCACACCCCACAGACTGCCAACAAGAGCCCTGAGCCAGATATGGGAGTGCAGGAAATTCCCTTCTAGTGGCTGGAGTCAGGACCTGGCCCTTTTACTTCAGCACAGCAAACCCAGACTTTTCTCAGCACAGTGCTTTGCCTATCTGTAATCATGGCCTCCAATTATCTGCCCTAACAAGTCCCTGAGGAGAATCTCTTGGTAACAGCCCTCAGTGGGGCCCATTAATACTCCAAGTCACTTCAGCTTTTCCTTCTGACTTTACTTTCTCAAGCAATTGCATCATTCTCCTCTCAGTACCTGATGTTCACAGACTAGGCACCAAAATCCACCATGGAATTCATTAAAATGCAGAAGCACCTAAAAAAAACATATGTCTTCCATAGTGTTATTCATGTCCTCAAGACTTGAACAGCTACTTGGAGAGCTTTCATGGTGTAGTTAAGGAGGAAGATTTCAAAAAGCACCTAATAAATGCCTCATCTAATTTTAAAGGATGAATTTTGTTGCATTTCAGTTTTGAGCATCTTTCTTCAATTGATATTAATCCAGGGCTTCTCCAATGGAGACGTCCATAGGGAGGAAATGCAGACTCTTGAGGTCTGACAATGTACGGACAACCTTGCTCCTCACCACCCCAACCCTGACATTTCTCTCACTGGCCACCTGGAGCTTGCATCACTTTTCCTTACACCACACTTCTGCACTGAAGTCTGCAGCTGGATGTTATAGCCCCTTTGCACCAGCTCCCACCTGCTTTCCTTAGAGACCTGGCTGCGCACAGAAAGGTTCTTCCTTATTATAAAACAGGCAGGAATAAACAAGGAACAATTTTCCAAACAGCAAAACAAGCTTTCATCTTGTATGTCTCCAGTCAGGTTTACCTTCCCAAAAGCATGACTGTAAATTAAGTATTTTATACTCATTGATAGGAATTTATAGGTATTAAGATTACTATTACTCCATATGATCTTAATTCAATGATAAATGATGAGGAGCTTGCTACAGAAACAATTAGGCAGACCGCTAATCGATGGGCAAGCTTGAACTCAATGCATCTCAAAGCAGCAACTGGGTCGGTGAGAGCAGTCTGAATGATCAAAGAATAAGGGGAGGAAGATTCAGGAGAACCATGGGAAGTGCATAGGTCCAGACAGGCATCTGGAAAGGAGACATTCAACAGGGATTGTTTATTCTAGATGGGTGGAAGTGCCTGGAAGATGAGGGAGTACACCATGATGGACAAAGCGATGACAATGCAAGTACAGGTGACCATCAGTATTTCTTCTCCTGTGATGAATATAGATCCTGAAAATTCACCTGAAGAAGGATATAGGTCACTGATAAAGGAACTTTCTTTTTGTGCTATCACCAATGCGGATTACAGTAACACTTCCACACCTAACAGTAATACGTCCCACCCCATATATACCATCCTGTGGGGAAGAAGAGAGGGAGCTGACAGCCAAGGGACACATTTGGGTGTGGAAAGTGGAGCCCAGCAGAGACAAGGAGTCAAGGCAGTGGGGTGGGGGAAGCCAGGAGAAGCAGCTCAAGGGGTGATGTTGCTTGTGAGGACACGTTTGTGCCAGCAGCCTGAGTGGGCAGCAGCTCTGTGGAGGCGAGGGTAGGCCAAGGGAGCACATGCCAAGAGCCCTCCTGCCAGCAGAGACAAGGCCGGGGCAGAGGCCAAGGGGAGAGGCAGGCCCAGGGCAGGGGGCTGCAAGGGCCATGCTGAGCTCCCTGCCGGGTTGGGGCCAGCCACGGCTCAGGAAATGGAGGACCCTGAGTGGTGCTGCTGTGCAGAGCCAGGGGGCTGTGGTGCCTGAGGACCCCCGGAGGATTCTGCCCTGCCTGTTTTTCTCCAGGTGGTCATCAGACCCAACTCCGTGGGGATCTCTGCTGCTGAGCCCCTTTCCATCTGCCCTAGTGTCTCAGCAGCACAGGGCAGTACTTGCAGCATTATGGGTTGTCTCTAAGGTCACAAAGGGCAGGCAAGTGCTGCACCAGACCTGGCCCATGAGTCTGCAAAGAGGGTGTCCTCAATTACTCTGCATCTTATGGGCCTTTGCCTGATGGCAGTTCACCTCTTCTCATGGCATCGCAGAGTCCCCCTTAGTCCATGGAGTCCTCAGATTCAACTTTACCAGACCCTTCTTTTGATGGTCACTCAGATGCGGCTCTAGTCACTGCACTTGGAATACGCTATCCCTGAGTTCCCCTGACATCTCCTGGCAGCTCCAGATTCCTCTCCAGGCAGACATCGGCCATCAGCCCTACTGCAGGGGGCACAGTGCTATGTAGATAAGTCCAAAAACGGTTGTTGTCTAATTGGGCAAATGCCACCATAAATGGTCCAGGACAAGTTACTGTCAGAGCACCCTGGGACTTTAAGCCTGTATCCTTCATTCCATGAACTTGCCCAGAAAACAAAGAGCAGGGAGCAACCCCTAGGCTCTGTTCCTGACAGCAGCACTGGAAGAGGTGTCCAGGCTTCTGGGTTTGCCTTCTGAAGCCCCTTTTTTTACTGTCATGTTAGCAGGGAGCCCAGCTCTGTCACTGGCACATTCCCTTCTGCTGCCTACAGCCACAGGACTGCCACAGGCAAAGGACTGTCACCTGGGTACACAAGGTCCTTCTGTGGACAGAAAGTGGCAAGGAAAGAGTGGAGACTGTGGAAGTGAAATGAGAGCAGCAGTGAAAAGGCCTCGTTCTGCTGCAGTCATGGCTCCAGGGAAGCAGCAGGCCTGACCCAAAGGCAGCAGAGAGGCAGAGCCCAGCAGACAGTGAGGGGCAGCCCAAGGGCCACCAGGGCTCTCTCCTTGTCCTGGTTTCAGTTAGGACAGAGTTAATTTTCCTCCTAGTAGCTAGTAGGGTGCTACATTTTGGCTTAGGATGAAAAGAGTACTGATAACATGCTGATGTTTTAATTGTTGCAGAGCAGTGCTTACACCAAGCCAAGGACATTTTAGATTCTCACTCTGTCCTGCCAGTGGACAGGCTGGGGGTGCAGCAGGAGCTGGGAGGGGACAGACCCAGGACAGCTGACCCAAACTGGCAAAGGGGTATTCCATCCCATCTGACGTCATGTTAAACAATATATAGGGGTGGCTAGCCGGGGTGGGGGGCAGGCTGCTCGGAGTTAGACTGGGCATCAATCAGCAGGTGGTGAGCAATTGCATTGTGCATCACTTGTTTTGTACACATTACTAGTAGTAACACTATTATTATTACTATTTTTTTTTCCTGTCTTAATAACCTGTCTTTATCTCAGTCCACAGGCTTCACTTTCCTGTTCCTCCCCCCCATGCCAGAGAAGGAGGAGGGAGAGTGAGCCAACGGCTATGTGATGTCTAGCTGCTGACCAGGTTAAACCACAACACTCCTCCATGTGGCAGCTGGGCTCTGGGCCCTGAGCCCCTCCTGCATGCTGGGGCTACTCCCCAGCTCCAGAGCAGGTGGAAACAAACAGGAGCTGAGACCAGTGAAGTTCTCATGGCTTCTTTTTTATCTGTATCTATAGAAGAGACCTGATCATAGCTCCAGATGATGATTGTCTCAAAGTAAAGAACAAACTAACAGGTAGGAGGCTAAGAATAAGCTTCTGTAGATCAAAGCAAGAAATGGAAGAAAACTGCAATAAGAGAAAACAAAGGAGTATTAAAGAAAACAAAAGGTTTTCCTCAGTTTCTGAAATAAAGTAGGAACTTTAAGGCACATTATTGATTTGAAGAAGCATGTATTCCAAGAATTTCCAGACTGCATCCTTGAGCACCTTATTCCTCATGCTGTAGATGAGGGGGTTCACTGCTGGAGGCACCACTGAGTACAGAAATGACACCACGAGATTTAGAGTTGGGGAGGAGAGTGAGAGGGGTTTCAGGTAGGCAAACATGACAGTACTGAGAAACAGGGAGACCACGGCCAGGTGAGGGAGGCACGTGGAAAAGGCTTTGTGCCGGCCCTGCTCTGAGGGCATCCTCAGCACGGCCTTGAAGATCTGCACATAGGACAACACAATGAAGACAAAGCAAACTAATGCTAAGGAAATACTAAACAGAAGTGTCCAGATTTCCCTGAGGTAGGCATGTGAGCAGGAGAGCTTAAGGATCTGGGGGATTTCACAGAAGAACTGGTCCAGGGCATTGCCATGGCAGAGGGGCAGTGAAAATGTATTGGCAGTGTGCAGGACAGCATTGAGAAAGCCACTGCCCCAGGCAGCTGCTGCCATCTGGGCACAAGCTCTGCTGCTCAGGAGGCTCCCGTAGTGCAGGGCTTTGCAGATGGCAATGTAGCGGTCGTAGGCCATGACAGTAAGAATGGAATACTCTGCTGTGAGAAAGAAGGCAAACAGTAAGACCTGTGCAGCACATCCTTCATAGGAAATGACCCTGGTGTCCCAGAGGGAGTCAGCCATGGCTTTGGGGACACTAGTAGAGATGGAGCCCAGGTCGAGGAAGGTGAGGTTGAGGAGGAAAAAGTACATGGGGGTGTGGAGGTGGTGGTTGCAGGCTACGGCTGTGAGGATGAGGCCGTTGCCCAGGAGGGCAGCCAGGTAGATGCCCAGGAAGAGCCCAAAGTGCAGGAGCTGCAGCTGGCGTGTGTCTGCGAATGGCAGCAGGAGGAACTCACTCACAGAGCTGCTGTTGGACATTCTCTGACTTTGACAAGGCTGTCTGCTGAAGAGGAGAAGGCAAAACAAAGTTAGAACAGAATTCTCTGAGGAAAACCTAATGCAAGTCTTATAGCACCCCCAAACTGAGCCTCTCTCTTAGCATGAGAACTGTTGTGCAGCTCTCTTGCTTGAGCTGCAGCTGGTGTTGGCTGAGGGAGGCACTGGGAGCAGGGGCTGCTTCAGGCTCTAGAGGAATCCTTCCTACTGTGCAGCACGAGGGAAAAAGGAACATAGGGGAAACTCAGGTTCAGTCCACCTCTCAGATCATTGAGCTTTGCAGTACTGTTGTAAACATCTCCAACCACAGTGCAGAGCAAAGTAGGATTTTCTTTGCTTTATTTTCTAGTAGTTACCCCTGTAATGATTAGGATTACCATCATGCTCAGGTGTTTCCCTAAGAAGAAACTGGAGGCAGCTGAGAGCAGAGAAGTCCCAGTCCAAATGGAGCTTGGCAGAATCCTCACCTTGTCTCTGGGTGCCGGACCACAAACTCAGCCCTTCCCTCCTAGCTAGGGGTGCAGAGGCCTCACTCCAGGTGCCCACAGACAGCCATCCAGCAGCACAGACATGACATTAGCACGGAGGTGTCTTCTCCTTGGGGCACTTTGGTACAGAGCCTGAAGGAGCTTGGGAGTCTCTCCTCAACTGGGCTCTGCCTGCTGTGCTGGCCCTCTTTGTCCCACAGCCCATGGGTTGCAGGGGAGAGAGGAGGCCAGGGAGGGGCTGCTCCAGGGGAAGGCATCTGCACTGCAGGGCATGGCCGCGTGGTGCCCAAATCCCCCCTGCCATGGCATTTCTCGCAACAGCTCCTTCTGGCTGAATCCCCCACTCTCTGCTGCCTGCAGCTGTCCCTGCTGGGTGCTGCTGCTCTGCGCCCACCTCTTCTTCCTCCCTGCCCATGCTCACAGACCCCATCCCACGCGGCTGTGCTCAGTGCTGCCCTGCAGCACTCTGCCACCAACAGGGCCCTGCCAAGGGGCACCTCCATGACTGCAGGAGCTACGGGGCAGCTGACAGAGAGCTCGGCATGGCCAGCCAGGGCTGGGTGTTCTGGGCTGACCAGGGGCACCTGGTTTAGGGCACTCCAAGGGGCTTCTGCCAGACTTCCTCATCTCGCAGTGCAACCCAGGAGGAATCTCAAAGCCTGATGCATTGCCCACTGCCCTCCCAGAAACAAGACCCAGCAGGACACCCTTCCAGGACCTGCAGCTGTATGGCCCTGCAGCCAGAGACTTACCTTGTCAAGGGCTGTGCAGATTTCTCCTGCAGTCAGCTCTCAGCATCCTCCCACTCTTAACTGCCTCCAAGCCCTCTCTCCTTCTGTCGTCTCCCCGTGCCACCTGCAGTCAGAGTCCCCAGCCCTGCTGCGCTGTGCAGAGGAGCTGCTTCTGGGCACAGCTGTTTCTCTGCATCAGGGCCCTCTTGCCAGGAGCTCTCTCTGTCCCAGGTGCCTGGCCCAGCTCAGCAGCAGAGGCCCAGCCCAAGGCATTGGAATCACCCCTCTGGGGGCTTTGGTGATGAGCCCACGAACCTCAGGCACTGACAGCAAATTAAAAACTCTTTCAAGAAGTCCAAGTCAGATGTAAGTTTCCCGGAGTTTCCCTCCAAGGGCCAGAACTGACATAGCCTCCCTTGGAGCTCAGTAGAGCCAAACAGTGGAGGCAGTGAGGCCAAGGAGGCAAAGGCAATGTGAAATTGACAGTGATCTTTGGAAAAACTGGATATGTTTCACCAAGCACAAAGGCTGAGCCTTGATCCCTGGCCTCTGGGAAGGGAGATCCTTTCCCTTTACATTATATATTGCTCAGGGATCTTCCTGGAGATGGGGATGTGCATTGTCAATAGCAGGACAGTGGTGCGACACCTCCAATGTATTGATGGCATCATTGAGTGGGCTGACACAGCAGAAGTATTTGAGAAGGGGAAGAAAATAATTCAAAGTCTTCTGAAAGACGATTTTTTTGTAAAAAATAAGGTCATAGAATCATAGAATATCCCGAGTTGGTAGGGATCCATAAGGATTATCAAATCCAACTCCTGGCACTGCATGGGACTGCCCAAAAGTTTAGACCATGTGACTAAGTGCACAGTTCAATTGCTTTTTAAATTCATACAGGCTTGGTGCAGTGACTATGTCCCTGGAGAGCCTGTTCCAGTGTGCAACCACCTTCTCGGTGAAGAACCTCTTTCTGATGTCCAGCCTAAACTTCCCCTGCCTCAGCTTAACACCATTCTTGCGGGTCCTATCACTGGTGTTTACAGAGAATAAGTCACCTGCCTCTCCACTCCCCCTCATGAGGAAGTTGTAGACCCCAATGAGGTCCCCTCTCAGCCTCCTCTTCTCCAGGCTGAACAGGCCCAATGACCTCTGCCGCTCCTCATACATCTTCCCCTCTAGGCCCTTGACCATCTTCTTCTCCCTCCTCTGGACACTCTCCAACAGTTTAATGTCCTTCCTGTACTGTGGTGCCCAGAACTGCACACAGTACTTGAGGTGAGGCCTCACCAGCGCAGAGTAGAGAGGGACAATCACCTCCCTTGACCTACTAGCGATGCCGTGCTTGATGCACCCCAGGACACGGTTGGCCCTTCTGGCTGCCAGGGCACACTGCTGGCTCATATTCAACTTGCTGTCTACCACGACCCCCAGATCCCTCTCTTCTAGGCTGCTCTCCGGCGTCTCATCGCCCAGCCCCATTTACCACAACCCGTTGAGCCCTGCCTGTCAGCCAATTGCTCACCCATCGTATGATTTTTGTTAAGTTGTATGCTGGACATTTTGTCCAGTAGGATCCTATGGGAAACTGTGTCAAAAGCCTTGCTGAAGTCCAAAAAAATCACATCATCTGGTTTCCCTTGGTCAACTAGATGGGTGACCTTATCATAAAAGGAAATCAGATTTGTTAGGCAGGACCTACCCCTCATGAACCCATGTTGGCTGGGACCAATGACTGCACTGTCCCCCTGGTGCACCTCAGTAACTTCAAGAATCATCTTCTCCATAGTTTTACCAGGCACTGATGTGAGATTGACTGGCCAGTAATTGCTAGGGTCTTCTTACTTACCCTTCTTGAAAATTGGCATATTTGCCAGCTTCCACTCTACTGGGACCTCTCCAGATTTCCAAAATCATTGAAAAATAATTGAGAGAGGTCCCATGATGACATCAGCCAGCTCTTTAAGCACCCTGGGATGGATGCCATCCAGACCCATGGACTTGTATGGATCGAGGTGGAGCAGCAAATCCTGCACTCATTCAGGGTCGGTTGGGAGTTTGTCATTCCCGCCTCCATGGTCCTCCAGTTCAGGGCACCTGGGGTTTGGAAGCCCATCATCTGCATTGAAGACAGAGGTGAAGAAGGCATTAAACATTTCTGCTTTGCCTATATCCTTGTCTGTGAGGAGACCTTCCACGTCAAGTAGTGGACCTATGTTCTCTTTGGTTCTCCTTTTTCTGTTAACATATCTAAAAATAAAACAAAACATTTTTATTGTGTCTCACAGACATGGCCAGTTTCAGCTCTGGTTGGGCTTTGGCCCCATGAATTTTCTCCCTACAAACACGAACAGCATCTCTGTATTCCTTCCTTGTCACCTGACCCTCCTTCCAGCAGTCATACACTTTCTTTTTCCATCTAAGCTCCAGTAACAGATCCCTGTTCAACCAGGTCGGCCTTCTGCCCCACCTGCCTGACTTCTGATGTTTTGGAATTGCCTGATCTTGTGCTTTTAGGAGGCAGTGCTTAAAGATTGACCAGCACTGATGAACGCCAATGCATTCAAAAGCAGCTTCCCAGGGGACCTTGCTGACTAGTCCTCTGAGCAGCCTGAAGTCCTCTTTCCCCATATCCAGGGCTGAAGTTTTTGTGGCACTTTTCCTCCTGTCACCATATATTCTAAACTCAACCACTTCATGGTCACTATGACCGAGATGGCCGCTAATTGCCACATCTCCCACAAGACCCTCTCTGTTTTCCAGCAATAGATCAAGGAGGGCACCTTTTCTAGTTGGCTCCCTTAGCACCTGCACCAAGAAGTTATCATCTACGTGCTTTATGAACCTCCTGGACTTGCTCATGTCAGCCATGTGGTGATCCCAGTTGACATCTGGCAAGTTGAAATCTCCCATAAGGACAAGGGGAATTGATCTCTTAGTTCTGCAAAGAATAATTCTTCAGTGTTGTCGTCCTGGCCGGGTGGTCTGTAATAGATTTCCACAATGACATCCCCTTTATTTGTTCATCCCTTAATCCTTACCCAGAGGCTCTCAACTTTGCCATCCCCAACTTGAAGTTCCATGCAGTCCAGCCCATGCTTCACATACATCGCCACCCCGCCACCTCGCCTACCCTGCCTGTCCCTCCTGAAGAGCCTGTAAACATCTATTGCAGCACACCAGCCACAGGACTCATCCCACCAGGTTTTGCTTATGCTGATGATGTCGTAGCCGTGGGACTGGGCTTCTAGCCCAGTCTTCAACTCGTCCATTTCTAGCCCAGACTTCTAGCTCGTCCATTTTATTCCTTATACTGTGTGCATTCATGTAGAAGCACTTCAAATGCACCTCCCTACACACAGCACTTTGGGGAGCCAACCGAAGGACCTCACCAGCACACAGTCCCTCTGATTCTAGTGCACCATCCCGTAGTTCATCACCGACATGCCTGCTTTTATCCCCTTCCCCCGTTTAAAGCCCTATCAATCAGCCCTGCCAAAGGTCTAGAGACCTAGTCAAGAGACAAGGTCAAGAGACCTGCAGAGGAGATCCTGATGCAGACTGGTCAGGATCAAGAGACAGCTGCCTGGGGATGGGATGGGCATCAGTCAGGGTGTGCTGAGTAATTGCCTAGAGCAATTACTCTTGCTTTGTACATTCAATAATAGTAATAAAAATATTTATTATTATTAATCATAAATGATAATATTATCATTATTTTTCCTCTTCCTTTGCTCTCCTATTTAACTGTCTTTATCTCAACACACAAGCTTTTCACAGAATCAGAGAATCACAGAATCATTTAGGTTGGAAGAGAACTCCAACTTCACCTAGTCCAACCTCTGACCTAACACTAACAAGTCCTGCACTAAACCATATCCTCTACATCCAAACGTCTTTTAAAGACCTCCAGGAATTGTGACTCAACCACTTCCCTGGGCAGCCCATTCCAATGTCTAACAACCCTTTTGGTAAAGAGGTTCTTCCTAATATCCAACCTAAATCTCCCCTGGTGCAACTTTTGCTCATTCCCCCTTGTGTTATCACCAGGCATGTTGGAGAACAGACCAATTCCCACCTCGCTACAGCCTCCTTTAAGGTGTCTATATAGAGAGATAAGGTCACCCCTGAGCCACCTCTTCTCCAGGCTAAACATTACACCTGTTGTACTACAAGCTCCCATGGGTCGGATCCTCATTTTGAGAATTACCCCGCTCACTGTGTAACCTTGAGGAGGAAGGATTTACAAACTCCAGCCTCAAAGACCTCACAGAATTGTCATGCACTCTGACTGTACAGTCCAGCCCTTTCTTCCCTGAGTCAGAAGGGACCTCTGGAGGTGTTCACTACCATCATCTTCTCTGAGCAGTGATAGCTCTACTGGTAGATCAGGTTAGTTAGTGTTTTCTGCAGATCGGTATTGAAAATCTCTGGGCCTATGACCCAGTGCTGATCCACTGTCTTGGTGTCTGTTCCCCTAGTACAGACAGTGAGGCCAGCAGAAGGGTGGAGCTGGTCGAATTTCAAAGATCAGCTCCCCTTGGGCAGTGGGGAATGGCTGTCATTGTGCTCCCCACATGTGATCCTCAAGCTGGTAGTGCTGCTGTGCAGAGTAAATGGGCTGTGGTGCTGTGGGGTGAATCTGCATGGCCGCGCTGGTCAGGTTGGGAAGCAGACCCAGACAGGTCCAGATCACTGGGCTGGACCAGACAGAGGTACTCTGCGAAGGGGGAAATGAATCATTGACCAGCTTCCCTTCCCTCTGCCTGCTTCAGGTCCACTCTCTTCTCTGAGACTGCAGAGTTGCAGGTTCCCTATGAATACCTGGCTTTAGTTCTTTCCCTGTGGCTGAGCCCATGGTGGGAGATCTCTCACTTTCAGAGGGGCTGCAGTCAGTGCTCATGCCATGCTCCGCTGTTCTTGGAGGTACCCTGGGCTCTGCAGGCAGCTCCAGATTCCCCTCGTGAAGGACATCATCTACAGGTCAGATGTGGGAACAGCCCAGGCTATGTAATGCAGTGACCATTTGCTGCCTCTGCTGTGAGCAGACACCTATGGGCGAGTCTTAAATCTAGCCCTTGGGCTCTGACAGGTCACAGTGTAACAATAAGCCATTCCCTCCTGAACCTAACGAGGAACAGACCCTAGTGGAGAGCTATTTTTTGGCACAGGCTTGAGTAGGAAATTCCAGCCTTCAGGCAGTCCACATGGGTTATCCTGTTTATTACAAAGTTTTTATGAGATAATTCACTGACTCACAATTACAAGTACATGCAGAAAGCATCCATATGACACAGAGCGGTTTCACTCATTCATTGCAGTGGGAGGAATCCAAATATTTATGTGGGAATACAAGAAGCAAAAGCAGTCAATATGACAATAAGGAAAAAGAAATTTTATAAATAATGATAAAAACAAAGAACAAAAAAGAACATGATGGAATGGGATGAACAATTTTCATTTCTGTAGAGTGAAGGAAACTTTATGAGTACTAAAAAACATCCCCCAAATCAGTTTCCTAACAGCATCCATGAGCTCTTTGTTCCTCATGCTGTAGATGAGGGGGTTCACCGCTGGAGGCACCACTGAGTACAGAACCGCCAGCAAAAGATTCAGGGATGAGGAGGACTTGAAAGGGGGCTTCAGATAGGCAAACACAATATTGCTGATGAAGAGGGAGACCACGGCCAGGTGAGGGAGGCAAGTGGAAAAGGCTTTGTGACGGCCCTGCTCTGAAGGGATCCTCAGCACAGCTCTGAAGATCTGCACGTAAGAAAGCACAAGGAAGACAAAACACCCAAAGGCTAAGCAGACACTAACCACAACAAGCCCAGCTTCCCTGAGGTAGACATCAGAGCAGGAGAGCTTGAGGATCTGGGGAATTTCACAGAAGAACTGGTCTAAGGCATTGCTTTGGCAGAGGGGGAGGGAAAAGGTATTGGCAGTGTGCAGCACTGCATAGAGAAAAGTGCTGCCCCAGGTAGCCACTGCCATGTTGACACAAGTTCTGCTGTCCATTATTGTTCCGTAGTGCAGGGGTTTGCAGATGGCAATGTAGCGGTCATAGGCCATGATGGTGAGAAGATAAAACTCTGCTGTGACAAAGACAACAAACATAAATACCTGGGTAGCACAACCTGCATAGGAAATGGTCGTTCTGTCCCAGAGGGAGTTGGCCATGGCTTTAGGAACAGTGGTGGAGATGGAGCCCATGTCAATAAGGGCGAGGTTGAGGAGGAAGAAGTACATGGGGGTGTGGAGGCGGTGGTTGCAGGCTACGGCGCCGAGGATGAGGCCGTTGCCCAGGAGGGCAGCCAGGTAGATGCCCAGGAAGAGGCCGAAGTGCAGGAGCTGCAGCTGGCGTGTGTCTGCAAATGCCACGAGGAGGAACTCTGTGGGGAAGCTGCTGTTGGACATTTGCTGCCTCAGGGCATCTTTGCCTGTCCATGGAGGAAAATGCAGAGTCAAGTTAGGCAGGCATCTCAGAGCAAACCCCAACTCCTTCACTAACATAAGTCACCATTCCCTGAGCTGTAAGAGTATCACAGTGCAGGACACAGGCTCCTCTCCTCTTCTGGAGGTCCAGCTGAGGAGATGGTGGTTCATGCCCTAAAACCCCAGGCACTGAGACTGGCTGGCAGAGGAGAGCAGGAGCTTGCTGCACAGAAGGTTCCAGCACTTCAGGCCTGGCAGGGAGTGCTTGAATCCTGCTTCCCTTGGTGTTTCAGGCAGTAGCTCCCTCTCCCTCCCTGCCCAAGTCTCTCATGCCTTGAGCTATCTCTGCTGGCAGGTGCTTCCTGTCTCCACATCTCCTCCCTGCCATTGCTCACAAACCCCATCCCACCCGTTGTGTGTTCGGCTCTGCCCGGCAGACACATCCTGCCCCAGGACACCTTTCGCGGACAACTCCCCAAGTTCAGAGGTAGGAGCAGCTCTAAGCTAATAGAAGTTAAAAGAACTGGGGACTCAGTGTTGTCATCAAGATGGAGAAATAAATTGCCATCATCATCTGCCACCCAGCAAAGCAAGAGGAGAAATCTCAAAGCACAGAATGCTTCCCTTCAAGAATCCCTTGCTCTGACCTTTGTCTTGCAGAGTCCACTCTGAGATGCCCTGGGAGTGCTCTGGAGCTGGAAGCAGCCTGTCCCAGGCAGCAGCCTTTGGGCACCAGCAGGACCATGCCCTGCCCTGACAGAGGGACTCCTTCCACCCGCAGTTTATTCCCGCAGCACCCTGTACAGCTCCCCAGGCAGGCTGAGCCTGGCCGGAGCAGAGGCCCTGCCCCGGCACACAGCCCCTGGGGCACAGCAGGGACCCTGCTCTGCACCAGAACCCTGGTGCACTCCTGCCTGCACGCTGGCTGCACAGCCTGCAGCTGGCCCCATAAGAAGGAACCCTCATGTCCTATCCTTCTGACAGCTTTGGCAGGTAATCTCTGTTTTGGAATTTGTTGTTCTCATATAAAAAGTAACTCTAAGGGTTCTCCTGAAAGATCCTATAGGCTGCAGGATTTTTCTGCAAATCTGGAGATGGCACCAGGAACAACAGCTGTGCTGCCCTGCAGCCACAGACTTACCCTGTTCAGGGCTAAGATTTCTCCCACAGTGAGCTCTCAGCATCCCCCCTCCACACTGCCTATAACATCTCCCTCCCTTCTCTCAGCTGCCCTTGTCCCCTGCAGGCAGTGCCCCGAGCCCTGCTGCGCTGTGCAGAGGACCTGCTCCTTGGCAGAGTTGTCTATCTACAGCACTGCCCGCTTGCCAGGAGCTCACCTTGGGCTCAGGAGGCTGGCCCAGCTTAACACCACAGGGAGCTCTTGACAAGTCCCTGGGCCTCCAGGGGAATCCAGTATTACACAGACTGAAACAATCACTAATATTATTTCCCTCCACTGAGGAAAGAAACTCTTTTCCAGCACTATCGTAGAATCATAGAATCATAGAATATCCTGAGTAGGAAGGGACCCTTAAGGATCATCAAGTCCAACTCTTGACACCGCACAGGTCTACCCAAAAGTTCAGACCATGTGACTAAGTGCACAGTCCAATCTCTTCTTAAATTCAGACAG
Source organism: Anas platyrhynchos (assembly GCF_047663525.1). Classification (NCBI taxonomy): domain Eukaryota; kingdom Metazoa; phylum Chordata; class Aves; order Anseriformes; family Anatidae; genus Anas; species Anas platyrhynchos. The sequence continues at coordinate 603,089 of NC_092619.1, read as the reverse complement.
GCTCGGTGCAGTGACCACTTCCCTGGGGAGCCAGTTCCAGTGTGCAACCACCCTCTCTGTGAAGAACCCCCTCCTGATGTCAAGCCTAAATTTACCCTGCCTCAGCTTAACCCCGTTCCCGCGGGTCCTGTCGCTGGTGTTAATGGAGAAAAGGTCTCCTGCCTCTCGACACCCCCTTACGAGGAAGTTGTAGACTGTGATGAGGTCTCCCCTCAGCCTCTTCTTCTCCAGGCTGAACAGGCCCAGTGCCCTCAGCCGTTCCTCGTACGTCTTCCCCTCCAGGCCTTTCACCATCTTCGTAGCCCTCCTCTGGACACTCTCCAACACTTTCATGTCCTTTTTATACTGTGGTGCCCAGAACTGCACACAGTACTCGAGGTGAGGCCGCACCAGCGCAGAGTAGAGCGGGACAATCACCTCCCTCGACCTACTAGCGATGCCGTGCTTGATGCACCCCAGGACACGGTTGGCCCTCCTGGCTGCCAGGGCACACTGCTGGCTCATATTCAACTTGCTGTCTACCACGACCCCCAGATCCCTCTCTTCTAGGCTGCTCTCCAGCGTCTCATCGCCCAGTCTGTATGTGCAGCCAGGGTTTCCCCGTCCCAGGTGCAGGACCCGGCACTTGCTCTTATTGAACTTCATGCGGTTGGTGATCGCCCAGCTCTCCAACCTATCCAGATCCCTCTGCAAGGCCTTTCCACCCTCAACAGAGTCCACAACTCCTCCAAGTTTGGTGTCATCAGCAAACTTGTTCAAAATACCTTCTATTCCTATATCCAGATAATTTATAAAAATATTGAAAAGTACCGGCCCTAAAATGGAGCCTTGAGGGACCCCACTAGTGACCGCCCGCCAGCCTGACGCAGCGCCATTCACCATAACCCTTTGGGCCCTGCCCGTTAGCCAATTGCTCACCCATCGTATGATGTTTTTATTTAGCTGTATGGTGGACATTTTGTCCAGTAGGATCCTATGGGAAACCATGTCAAAAGCCTTGCTGAAGTCCAAAAAAATCACATCAGCTGGTTTCCCTTGGTCCACCATACGGGTGATCTTATCATCACAGGAAATCAGGTTAGTTAGGCAGGACCTACCCTTCACAAAGCCATGCTGGCTGGGACCAATGACTGCTTTGTCCCCCAGGTGCGCCTCAATAAGTTCGAGAACCATCTTCTCCATGATTTTACCAGGCACTGACGTGAGACTGACAGGCCTGTAATTGCTAGGGTCTTCTTTCTGACCCTTCTTGAAAATTGGCACAGCATTTGCCAGCTTCCAGTCTACCGGGACCTCTCCAGATTCCCAGGATCGTTGAAAAATAATTGAGAGAGGTTCCGCGATGACGTCCGCCAGCTCTTTCAGCACCCGTACTTAAGTAGTTGATTAAGCTTAAATAAAACCTAAATCACATTCAGGAAACATCACAGTGGGAACATGCTGGTTTGATCAACCCAAGGATATTCAAAGCTTTGAAGAGCTAATGTTATTAGCCTGGAGGAGAAGCAGGAGGTGAAGGAAAAAGGGAGAGTGAAGAAGTGGGGAAAAGCATCCCCCACTGCCCTGCATAGATTTACTCCCTGAGGAGAAAAGGCAAAGAGTGTAAAAGGGTGTCATTATTAACAGTTTCTAAGAGATTAAGAGATGGTTCCTGAGGTATAGAGGTGGCAATAATTTTATCCTATCAGAAGTCAGTGTTATCCAATACAGCAAAAGAGTAACCTTAAACCAGCCCCCAGAACAGTGGGATAAACAGCATGACATGGAAGACAGACAGTTAGTAATGTGCTATACAACACTATTCTGAAAACAAGCACAAGAGACCCCTGATAAAAAATTAATTAATTAATTACTTAATTAAAAAAAAAAAAAAAAAAAAAAAAAAAAAACACAGCATTGTGATCAGCAACTCTTAAACTGATCTAATGCTTATAACAATTTACTTTTAAAACGCTGTGGTCAGTTCTGTCATCTTAACCTTTGTCCTCCACACTAGGCACCAAAAAGACTTGGTGTGATTTAACCCAGCAGGCAGCTCAACACTACTGCAAAGCTATTCATCCAATGGGATTGAGGAAAGAACTGGGAGAAAAAAAAAATAAATGAAAAAGTTCATGCTCTGAGATAAAGGCAGTTTAAGAGGACACAAAAAGAATTATTATTATCATTATCACTAACATTGTCATTATCATTATAATTATTGACACCAATAGACTAATGTCATGACATTTTTGTGTGCATATCAAAAGACGGAAAAGGTAGTGATGATTAATTGGGAAGTGTTGGACCTCAACATTATGTATATGATATAGAATAAGCAGTGGATACTGTCTTAGGTTTGGCTGCGATAGAGTAATTTTTTCTTCCTAGTAGCTGGTATGATGCTGTCTTTCATATTTACACAATTACAGAAGAGTTTGGGTATGAAAGGACCTTACGGATCACATAATTCCAACCCACTTGCCATGGGCAGGGACTCCTTCCACTAGACTGGGTTGCTCAAAGCCCCATCCAACCTGGCCTTGAACACCTCCAGGGATGGAGCTTCTCTGGGCAGCCTGTTCCTCACCACCCTCTGAGTAAAGAACTTATTTCTAATATCCAGCCTGAATTTACCCTCTTTCCATTTAAAACCATTATCCCTAGTCCTATCACTACACTCTTTAATGAAGAGTCCCCCCCAGCTTTCCTGTAGGCCCCTTTAGGTACTGGAAGGCCACTGTGAGGTCTCCCCAGAGCCTTCTCTTCTCCAGGCTGAACAACCCCAACTCCCTCAGCCTGTCTTCATACGAGAGGTGCTCCAGTCCATTAATCATCCTCATGGACCTCCCTTGGACTCGTTCTAATAGCTCCATGTCGTTCTTACACAGGGGGTCCCAGAGCTGAACTTGACTTTTGGCCTCACCAACAATGAGTTACAGAGGGACAATCATATCCCTTATCCTGCTGACCACAGTATTCCTGGTACAAGCCAGGATGCTGTTGGCCTTCTTGGCAACCTGAGCACACTGCTGGCTCGTATTTGACTATCTACCACTATCCCCAGGGCCCTTATCTTCAGGCACCTGTCCAGCTTCTCTTCTCCATGCATGAGTGGGATTGTCGTGCCCCAAGTGCAGGACCCAGCACATAGCCCTGTTGAACTTCATAGAATTGGCCTCAGCCCATGGGTTTAGCCTATCCAGATCCCTCTGCAGAGCCCTCCAACCCTCGAGTAGATCAGCTCTCACTCCTAACTTGGTCTTGTTTATAAACTTACTGAGGGAGCACTCAATCCCCTCATCCAGATCATTGTTGAAGAAATTGAAAAGAACTGGTCCCAGTACTGAGCCCTGGAGGACACCACGAGTGACTGTCCTCCAGCTGCATTTAGTTCCATTCACCATGACTCTTTGGACCCGGCCACGCAGTCAGTTTTTAACCCAATGAAGCATACATACATCCAGGCCTTGAGCAGCCAGTTTCTCCAGGAGAATGCTGCAGGAAATGGCTTCAAAAACCTTAGTGAACTCTAGGTAGACTACATCCACAGCCTTTCCCTTGTCCACTGAGCACATCACCTTGTCAATCTGATTTGTCACCTTGAGATCTGATTTGTCAAGCAGGGCCTGCTTTGATAAACCCATGTTGACTGGGCCTAATCACCTGGTTGTCCTGTTGCATGATGGTACTCAAGATAATCTGCTCCATGAGTCTCCCCAGCTCTGAGGTCAGACTGACAGGCCTGTAGATCCCTGAATCCTTCTTCTGCCCTTTCTTGTAGATGGCTGTCATATTTGCTAGTCACCAGTTGACTGCGACCTCCCCTGATAGCCAGGACTGCTGATAAATGATGGAAAGCAGTTTGGTGAGCACTTCAGCCAGCTCCCTCAGTATCTATGGGTGGATCCCATCTAGCCCCCTAGGCGGCCATATATCTAGGTGGAGTAGCAGTTCTCTAAGCATTTCCTCATGGGTTATGAGAGCTTCATTCTGCTCAAGGTTCTTATGGACCAGCTCAGGGGCTGAGTACTAGGGGAACAACTGGTCTTGCTGTAAAACACTGAGGTAAAGAATGCACTAAGTACCTCAGCCTTTTCATCATCTCTTTTAATTCTGTTTTCCCACATCCAGTAAAAGAAGAAGATTCTCCTTAATTCTCTCTTTTTTTCTTTGTATTTAGGAAGAAGAAGAAAGAAAGAAAGAAAGAAAGAAAGAAAGAAAGAAAGAAAGAAAGAAAGAAAGAAAGAAAGAAAGAAAGAAAGAAAGAAAGAAAGAAAGAAAGAAAGAAAGAAAGAAAGAAAGAAAGAAAGAAAGAAAGAAAGAAAGAAAGAAAGAAAGAAAGGAAGAAAAAAAGAAAGACATTTTTTATTAACAGTAAAAGACACGTTGAGCTTCAGCTGGGCTTTGTCCCTTCTAATTTTTCCTTTGCACAGCCTAACAACATTTAGGACTCAGCTTCAGAGAAAATGACAGTATACATGAGAAGCACAGAAAAAGTGGAATTGAACAGCCTTCCATCCTCTACCCTTCTGTAAGCCTGTTCTGCAGCTCCATTCAAATAGTTACTGTTCAAACATGGTGTGACACCACCTGCAGATGGGTGTCGCAGTGTGTAGCTCCTCGTTTTTGAGGGCACGGGATATTGCCCAGAGAGCTTGTGCCAAGGAGGGGTTCAAGGCCTAAAGTACCTGCCCTGTGTAAAGGGGCTTGAAACCCAAGTCTGTGTTTCTCTGGCTCAGTGGCATGGAGCATCCAAGCAGAGCTAAAGTTTCCCACGTGCTGCACAGCAGGAAGGACTCCTCTAGAGCCTGAAGCAGCTCCCAGTGCCTCCCTCAGTCAACACCAGCTGCAGCTCAAGGAAGAGAGCTGCAGAACAGTTCTCGTGCTAAGAGAGAGGCTCAGTTTGGGGGTGATATAAGACTTGCATTAGGTTTTCCTCAGAGAATTCTGTTCTAACTTTGTTTTGCCTTCTTCTCTTCAGCAGACAGCCTTGTCCAAAGTCAGAGAATTACCAACAGCAGCTCTGTGAGTGAGTTCCTCCTGCTGCCATTCGCAGATACACACAAGATGCAGCTCCTGCACTTCAGGCTCTTCCTGGGCATCTACCTGGCTGCCCTCCTGGGCAACGGCCTCATCCTCACAGCCGTAGCCTGCAACCACCACCTCCACACCCCCATGTACTTTTTCCTCCTCAACCTCACCTTCCTCGACCTGGGCTCCATCTCTACTAGTGTCCCCAAAGCCATGGCTGACTCCCTCTGGGACACCAGGACCATTTCCTATGAAGGATGTGCTGCACAAATCCTCTTTTACTTATTCTTTTTTGGTGCAGAATTTTATCTTCTCACCATCATGGCCTATGACCGCAACGTTGCCATCTGCAAACCCCTGCACTATGGGAGCCTCCTGGGCAGCAGAGCTTGTGCCCAGATGGCAACAGCTGCCTGGGGCAGTGGCTTTCTCAATGCTGTGCTGCACACGGCCAATACATTTTCACTGCCCCTCTGCCAAGGTAATGCCCTGGACCAGTTCTTCTGTGAAATCCCCCAGATCCTCAAGCTCTCCTGCTCAGATGCCTACCTCAGAGAAGTTTGGACACTTCTGTTTAGTATTTCCTTAGCATTAGTTTGTTTTGTCTTCATTGTGCTGTCCTATGTGCAGATCTTCAAGGCTGTGCTGAGGATGCCCTCTGAGCAAGGCCGGCACAAAGTCTTTTCCACGTGCCTCCCTCACCTTGCTGTGGTCTCCCTGTTTCTCAGTACTGTCATGTTTGCCTACCAGAAACCCCTCTCACTCTCCTCCCCAACTCTAAATCTCGTGGTGTCATTTCTGTACTCAGTGGTGCCTCCAGCAGTGAACCCCCTCATCTACAGCATGAGGAACCAGGTGCTCAAGGATGCAGTCTGGAAATTCTTGCAATACATGCTTCTTCAAATCAATAATGTGCTTTAAAGATCCTACTTTATTTCTGAAACGGAGGAAAATCTTTTGTTTTCTTTAATACTCCTTTGTTTTCTCTTATTGCGGTTTTCTTCCATTTGTTCCTTTGCTTTGTATAAGCTTATTCTTAGCCTCCTACCTGTTATATTTTTCTTTACTTTGAGACAATCATCATATGGAGCTATGATTGGGCCTCTTCTATAGATACAGATAAAAAAGAAGCCACAAGAACTTCATTGGTCTCAGCTCCTGTTTGTTTCCACCTGCTCTGGAGCTGGGGGAGCAGCCCCAGCATGCAGGAGGGGTCAGGGCCCAGAGCCCAGCTGCCACATGGAGGAGTGTTGTGGTTTAACCCGGTCAGCAGCTAAGCACCACATAGCCATTGGCTTAGTCTCCCTCCTCCTTCTCTGGCATGGGGGGGAGCAACAGGAAAGCGAAGCCTCTGGACTGAGATAAAGACAGGTTATTAAGACAGGAAAAAAAATAGTAAGAATAATAGTGTTACTACTAGTAATGTGTACAAAACAAGTGATGCACAATGCAATTGCTTACCACACACTGAACAATGCCCAACCAAGCCCCAAGCAGCTGGTCCCCCCACCCCGGCTAGCCACCCCTATATATTGTTTAACATGATGTCAGATGGGATGGAATACCCCTTTGCCAGTTTGGGTCAGCTGTCCTGGGTCTGTCCCTTCATAGCTCCTGCTGCACCCTCAGCCTGTCCACTGGCAGGACAGAGTGAGAAGCTAAAACGTCCTTGGCTTGGTGTAAGCACTGCTCTGCAACAATTAAAACATCAGCATGGTATCAGCACTCTTCTCATCCTAAGCCAAAATCACAGAATCACAGAATCACAGAATTTCTAGGTTGGAAGAGACCTCAAGATCATTGAGTCCAACCTCTGACCTAACGCTAACAGTCCCCACTAAACCATATCCCTAAGCTTTTCATCTAAATGTCTTTTAAAGACTTCCAGGGATGGTGACTCCACCACTTCCCTGGGCAGCCTGTTCCAATGTCTAACAACCCTTTCGGTAAAGAAGTTCTTCCTAACATCCAACCTAAAACTCCCCTGGCGCAACTTAAGCCCATTCCCCCTCATCCTGTCACCAGGCACATGGGAGAATAGACTAACCCCCACCGCGCTACAGCCTCCTTTAAGGTATCTGTAGAGAGCGATAAGGTCACCCCTGAGTCTCCTCTTCTCCAGGCTGAACAAGCCCAGCTCCTTCAGCCTCTCCTCGTAGGACTTGCTCTCCAGGCCCCTCACCAGCTTCGTCGCCCTTCTTTGGACCCGCTCAAGCACCTCCATGTCCTTCTTGTAGCGAGGGGCCCAAAACTGAACACAGTACTCGAGGTGCGGCCTCACCAGAGCCGAGTACAGGGGGACGATCACCTCCCTAGCCCTGCTGGTCACACTGTTTCTGATACAAGCCAGGATGCCGTTGGCCTTCTTGGCCACCTGAGCACACTGCTGGCTCATATTCAGCCGACTATCAACCATCCCTCCCAGGTCCTTCTCTGCCTGGCAGCTCTCCAACCACTCATCTCCCAGCCTGTAGCTCTGCTTGGGGTTATTGTGCCCCAGGTGCAGGACCCGGCACTTGGCCTTGTTGAACTTCATGCAGTTGACCTCAGCCCATTGGTGCAGCCTATCCAGATCCTCCTGCAGAGCCTTCCTGCCCTTGAGCAGATCGACACATGAGCATAGCTTGGTGTCATCTGCGAACTTACTGAGGGTGCACTCAATGCCCTCGTCCAGATCATTGATGAAGATGTTGAAGAGGACCGGCCCCAGCACCGAGCCCTGGGGGACGCCACTAGTGACTGGCCTCCAACTGGACTTGACTCCATTTACTACAACACTTTGGGCCCGGCTACCCACCCAGGTTCTAACCCAATGAAGCGTGCGCCAGTCCAAGTCAAGAGCAGCCAGTTTCTTTAGGAGAATGCTGTGGGAGACGGTGTCAAAAGCCTTGCTGAAGTCAAGGTAGACCACATCCACAGCCTTTCCCTCATCCACCCAGCACGTCACTTTGTCGTAGAAGGAGATCAGGTTCGTCAAGCAGGATCTGCCTTCCATAAACCCATGCTGACTGGGCCTGATCGCCTGCTTGCCCTGCAAGTGCTGTGTGATGACTCCCAAGAGGATCTGCGCCAAGAGCTTCCCTGGTACTGAGGTCAAACTGACAGGCCTGTAGTTCCCCGGGTCTGCCCTCCAGCCCTTCTTGTAGATGGGCGTCACGTTTGCTAGCCGCCGGTCAACTGGGACCTCCCCCGATAGCCAGGACTGCTGATAAATGATGGGTAGGGGCTTGGCCAGCTCCTCTGCCAGTTCTCTCAGTACCCTTGGGTGGATCCCATCCGTCCCCATCGACTTGTGCACATCCAAGTGCCGTAGCAGGTCACCAACCAGTTCTTCGTGGATGGTGAGGGCCACATCCTGCTCCCCATCCCCTTCCACCAGCTCAGGGTACTGGGTATCCAGAGAACAAACGGTGTTGCCGCTAAAGACTGAAGCAAAGAAGACATTGAGCACCTCCACCTTTTCCTCATCTCTTGTAACTAAGTTTCCCCCCGCATCCACCCTACCAGCTACTAGGAGGAAAATTAACTCTGTCCTAACTGAAACCAGGACAAGGAGAGAGCCCTGGTGGCCCTTGGGCTGTCCCTCACTGCCTGCTGGGCTCTGCCTCTCTGCTGCCTTTGGGTCAGGCCTGCTGCTTCCCTGGAGCCATGACTGCAGCATAATGAGGCCTTTTCACTGCTGTTCTCATTTCACTTCCACAGTCTCTACTCTTTCCTTGCCAATTTTGTTAGCCCACAGAAGGACCTTGTGTACCCAGGTGACAGTCCTTTGCCTGTGGCAGTCCTGTGGCTGTAGGCAGCAGAAGGGAATGTGCCAGTGACAGAGCTGGGCTCCCTGCTAACATGACAGTAAAAAAAGGGGCTTCAGAAGGCAAACCCAGAAGCCTGGACACCTCTTCCAGTGCTGCTGTCAGGAACAGAGCCTAGGGGTTGCTCCCTGCTCTTTGTTTTCTGGGCAAGTTCATGGAATGAAGGATACAGGCTTAAAGTCCCAGGATGCTCTGACAGTTATTTGTCCTGGACCATTTATGGTGGCATTTACCCAATTAGACAACAGCCGTTTTTGGACTTATCTACATAGCACTGTGCCCCCTGCAGTAGGGCTGATGGCCGATGTCTGCCTGGAGAGGAATCTGGAGCTGCCAGGAGATGTCAGGGGAACTCAGGGACAGCGTATTCCAAGTGCAGTGACTAGAGCCGCATCTGAGTGACCATCAAAAGAAGGGTCTGGTAAAGTTGAATCTGAGGACTCCATGGACTAAGGGGGACTCTGCGATGCCATGAGAAGAGGTGAACTGCCATCAGGCAAAGGCCCATAAGATGCAGAGTAATTGAGGACACCCTCTTTGCAGACTCATGGGCCAGGTCTGGTGCAGCACTTGCCTGCCCTTTGTGACCTTAGAGACAACCCATAATGCTGCAAGTACTGCCCTGTGCTGCTGAGACACTAGGGCAGATGGAAAGGGGCTCAGCAGCAGAGATCCCCACGGAGTTGGGTCTGATGACCACCCAGAGAAAACAGGCAGGGCAGAATTCTCCAGGGGTCCTCAGGCACCACAGCCCCCTGGCTGTGCACAGCAGCACCACTCAGGGTCCTCCATTTCCTGAGCCGTGGCTGGCCCCAGCCCGGCAGGGAGCTCAGCATGGCCCTTGCAGCCCCCTGCCCTGGGCCTGCCTCTCCCCTTGGCCTCTGCCCCGGCCTTGTCTCTGCTGGCAGGAGGGCTCTTGGCATGTGCTCCCTGGCCTCCCCTCGCCTCCACAGAGCTGCTGCCCACTCAGGCTGCTGGCACAAACGTGTCCTCACAAGCAACATCACCCCTTGAGCTGCTTCTCCTGGCCTCCCCCACCCCACTGCCTTGACTCCTTGTCTCTACTGGGCTCCACTTTCCACACCCAAATGTGTCCCTTGGCTGTCAGCTCCCTCTCTTCTTCCCCACAGGATGGTATATATGGGGTGGGACGTATTACTGTTAGGTGTGGAAGTGTTACCGTAATCTGCACTGTTGATGGCACAAAAAGAGAGTTCCTTTATCAGTGACCTATATCCTTCTTCAGGTGAATTTTCAGGATCTATATTCATCACAAGAGAAGAAATACTGATGGTCGCCTGTATTTGCATTGTCATCACTTTGTCCATCGTGGTGTACTCCCTCATCTTCCAGGCACTTCCACCCATCTTGAATAAACTATCCATATTGAATGTCCCCTTTCCAGCTGCCTGTCTGGACCTATGCACTTCCCACAGTTCTCCTGCTTTGCCCTCCCCTTACTTTTTGATCATTCAGACTGCTCTCACTGACCCAGTTGCTGCTTTGAGATTCATTGAGTTCAAGCTTGCCCATCGATTAGCAGTCTGCCTAATTGTTTCTGTAGCAAGCTCCTCATCATTTATCATTGAATTAAAATCATATGGAATAATAGTAATCTTAATACCTATACTTTCCTATTAATCAGTATAAAACACTAAATTTACTTAATTTTAAAACCAGTGGGGTAAGCCTGACTGGAGACATATAAGATGAGGAGCTTGCTTTGCTGTTTGGAAAACTGCTCCTTGTTTTCCTGTTGATTGTTTTAAAATAAGGAAAAACCCTTCTGTGCCTGTGTGCAGCCAGGTCACTAAGGAAAGCAGGTGGGAGCTGGTGCAAGGGGGCTGTAACATCCAGCTGCAGACTTCAGTACAGAAGTGTGGTGTAAGGGAAAGTGATGCAAGCACCAGGTGGCCAATGAGAGAAGTGTCAGGGTTGGGGTGGTGAGGAGCAAGGTTGTCTATGCACTGTTAGACCTCAAGAGTTTGATTTTCCTCCTTTTTTCACAGGAGAAGCCCTGGATTAATATCAATTGAAGAAAGATGCTCAAAAGTGAAATGCAACAAAATTCATCCTTTAAAATTAGAAGAGATGTTTATTAGGTGCTTTTTGAAATCTTCCTCCTTAACTACACCATGAAAGCTCTCCAATTAGTTCTCCAAGTCTTGAAGACTTGAATAACACTATGGAAGACATATGTTTCCTTAGGAGTTTCTGCATTGTAATGAGTTCCATGGTGGATTTTGGTGCTCAGTTTGTGAATGTCACATACTAAGAGGAGAATGATGCAATTGCTTGAGCAAGTAAAGTCAGAAGGAAAAGTTGAAGTGAGTTGGAGTATTAATGGGCCCCACTGACGGCCGTTACCAAGAGATTCTCCTCAGGGGCTTGTTAGGGCAGATAATTGGAGGTCATGATTACAGATAGGTAAAGCACTGTTCTGAGAAAAGTCTGGGTTTGTTGTGCTGAAGTAAAAGGGCCAGGTCCTGACTCCAGCCACTGGAAGGGAATTTCCTGCACTCCCATGTCTGGCTCTGGGCTCCTGCTGGGTGTTTGTGGGGTGTGGTGGGCAGTGTGATGCCATAAGAAGAACAGTGGTATGACTCCTTCCTGCCTCTACACAGGGTCTCAGGAAAGCAATGTGCCCCCTTGCAATGACTATATTTCATCTCCTTAGAAGCTCTATCCAAGGGGACAAAAATGTCAGGGCTGCTGGGGCCTTCTCTTCTTGCCAGCACCCACCTCTTTGTCCTCTCCAGACTTTCCTATGCTGCCCCACACTTTGCCCTATTCCCTGGAAACCTGCAGACACCCATCTCTGTTCACCACCTTGCTCTCATCCTGGTATTTCCGTGGTTTCACTGATGTCTCGTCAACTCTCACCAGCTGTTCCTTCAAACACAAAGCCATGGTCTGATCAAAGACACTCTTTGGGTGACTTCTAGCACCATAGCACAACTCTTTGAGGGACATTTCTTCCTCTTCATGGCCAGTGCCAACCTTCCAAGGTGCAATTTCTGACAAGTTTTTCTCTCCTGCTCTTTACTACCACCAGAGAAAGTTCCACATGGGTGGAAACCACTCCTAAAGTAGGCTTCCCAACCCATTGGCCTTCTTGTGGCCTGTCAGCCAACAAGACCCAAGTCACCTCACCAGCATCTTCCAAACCATGGGCCTGCTACTGGCCTTGCAGCTTCTTGTGTAGACACACCCAAGCCTTGTGCCTGCTGCTGTCCAGTCATGGACTCAAGTAGAAGGGACAGGACAACCCATATCTGGGCCTTCTTTCTGTCTGGGTCCTTCTGGGTATGTAGGCAGAGGGGATCCCACAGTCAGCATGCCAACCAGGTGCCTTCTGCTGGCCTACCAGGACCACTGGTAGTTATCAGCTGAAAAGTACAGATCCCAGGTAGAAGTGTGACCTGTGAGCTACTTCAGACAAAAGTGACCTCACAGTCCCTTTCTGTGACACTTTCCTGTTGCTGCCCTATCAACTGCAGAGACAGAAGTGACTCACAGTCCCTTTCACAGGCCAATTCCTCCTGCTGGTTTGGGAGATCCTGAGGTACAGCTGAGCTCATCAGAGCATTCTCACACATCTTCTCCTTGTGGCCTAGAAGCTGATCAAATCCATGGCCCTCACATTCATTTTGAATGCCATGTGACTGCACAGCAACCTCACGGTTCCTGCCCTGTCCCAAGGGAACAAGAACCTAAACTTAAGGGTTAGGATAAGGGTTAAAGGTTAATGCACAGGAAGACAGGCTTTGGATGATTGTTGTTCATGTATGGCCTTGGGGACTACGGTGAACCCTTCTGGGTGAGAGATCAAGCAGATGTTTAGTGGGAGGATTTGGTGTTCTGCTTTGGGTGTCAGGTCTGTGGTTAGGGTATTGGCAAGCTCTTTGGTTGAGGATTTTGTTTAGGTCTGTAATAATACCAGGGTTAAATATAGCATTTTAATGCTATTCTTAAGTGCAGGGATGAGGGTGAGCAAGAGATGAAAGGTAATGGAAAGGGGTGATGGACTAATTTTGGCTTCAAGGGATATTGTGGTAAAAATTAGAGCAGTGGATTCCTGTCAGGGTGTGGAGTGGCATTTAGATTTAGGTATTAATGTAACAGGTTAAAATAGGGTAAGGGCCTCACATGGCTGCTTTAAGTCAGCTTTATGGTGGGATCAACATTACCTGAATATTCTTACCTCTCCAAAATTGTTAGCTTCTGCTATCCAAGCTCCTCTTTCCTCCCCCAAATCTCATAGCTCTCCTGCCCAGGCTCCTCTTCTCTTCATTGTAAAGAAGTTTTTCCCAATATCCAATTTAAACCTCCTCTGGTGCAACTTTAGCCTATTCCCCCTTGTCCTATAAAAGGGCACATGGGAGAATAGACCAATGCCCACCTCTCTACAGGAGGATGAGGGATGGGATCCCTCAGGTGGATCCCATCCAGCCCTACTGACTTGTGTACATCTAAGTGCTGTAGCAGGTCTCCAACCATGTCCTCATGGATTATGAGGGCCATATTGTGCTCCCCATCCCTTCCACCAGATCAGGTGGATGGGTACCCAGAGAACAACTGGTCTTGTTGCTAAAGACTGAGGCAAAGAAGGTATTAAGCACCTCAGCCTTTTCTTCATCTCTTGTCACTAAGTTTCCTCCTGTATCCAGTAAAGGACAGAGATTATCTTTAGTCCTCTTTTTTGTGTTTATGTATTTATAAAAACATTTTCTGTTATCTTTAACAGCAGTAGTGAGAGTGAGCTCCTGATGAGCTTTGGCCTTTCTAATTTTGTCCCTACACAGCCTCATAACATCCTTATAGTCCTCCTGAGTGGCCTGCCCTCTTTTCCAAAGGTCCTAAACTCTCTTTTTCTTCCTAAGCTGTAGCCACAACTTTCTGTTCAGCCAGGCCAGTCTTCTTCCATGCTGGCTCATCTTTGGGTACATGGGGATGGACAGTCTGCTCCTGAGCCTTGAAGATTTCCTTCTGGAGGAGTGCTCAGCCTTTCTGGACTCCTCTGCCCTTCAGAACTGCCTCCCTAGGCACTCTGCCAAACAGTGTCCTGAACAGCTCGAAGTCTGCTTGTAGAACACCTCATCTGTCTCCTCATCCGGGTTTGGCAGTTGATAAGATATCCCCACCACGATGCCTGCCTTGTTGGCCTTCCCGCTGACCCTAACCCATAGGTACTCAACATTATCATTCCCAGATTCGAGTTCTGAAACATCAAAACACTCCCTAATATAGAGGGCCACACCACCATCCCTTCTGTTCTGTCTGTCTCTTCTGAAGAGCCCATAACCACTCATTGCAGCACTCCAGTCATGGGAGTGGTCCCACCACGTTCCAGTGATGGCAACCAGGTCAAAGCATGCCTTTTATTTTTTTATTTCTTTGCTATTGAGCAATGGCTACAGTTATATTATATTGTACATGCAATAATAAAATCTCTGTTTATGGCCCAGAGGAATTAGGCACTTCAAATGTCACTCAGATGTCACTCTGCCATCTCCAATATCACCTGGTGTCTGCCTCTGAACAGCTCCCTTTTGGCCTCTTTCTCTATTCAAAGTGCTCAAAGCTGAGACAAGCAGTTTACATGCTGCCTGGTTTGTACCCACCTGAACCGAGGCAAGAGGAATCCCAACTCCTGTGGGATTCTGTGAGGCACAGGGAGGCAGCTAAGCCCCCTTATAGGGGAATGACAGAAAGGATGACACAAAGCCTTTTCCACATGCCTCCCTCACCTGGCTGTGATCTCCCTGTTTCTCAGCACTGCCTTCTTTGCCTACCTGAAGCCCCCCTCTATGTCCTCCTCCTCCCTTAATCTTTTCCTGGCAGTTCTGTACTCGGTGGTGCCTCCAGCAGTGAACCCCCTCATCTACAGCATGAGGAATCAGGAGCTCAAGGATGTAGTATGGAAAGTGATGACTGGAGGTTTTCCAGAAGGAATAAACTGTCTGTGTTCTTAATGTTAACTGTATACATACCCAGAAATCTTTCTATTTGTTTCTATTTTTTTTTTCTTTTTACTTTGCTTTACAGAATCACAGAATCACAGAATTTCTAAGTTGGAAGAGACCTCAAGATCATCGAGTCCAACCTCTGATCTAACACGAACAGTTCCCACTAAACCATATCCCTAAGCTCTACATCTAAACGTCTTTTAAGACTTCCAGGGATGGTGACTCCACCACCTCCCTGGGCAGCCCGCTCCAGTGCCTAACAACCCTTTCAGTAAAGAAATTCTTCCTAACATCTAACCTAAAACTCCCCTGGCACAACTTAAGCCCATTCCCCCTCGTCCTGTCACCAGGCACATGGGAGAACAGGCCAACCCCCACCTCGCTACAGCCTCCTTTAAGGTATCTGTAGAGAGCAATAAGGTCGCCCCTGAGTCTCCTCTTCTCCAGGCTGAACAAGCCCAGCTCCCTCAGCCGCTCCTCATAGGACTTGTTCTCCAGGCCCCTCACCAGCTTTGTCGCCCTTCTCTGGACCCTCTCAAGCACCTCGATGTCCTTCTTGTAGCAAGGGGCCCAAAACTGAACACAGTACTCAAGGTGCGGCCTCACCAGAGCCGAGTACAGGGGGACGATCACCTCCCTAGCCCTGCTGGTCACACTGTTTCTGATACAAGCCAGGATGCCGTTGGCCTTCTTGGCCACCTGAGCACACTGCTGGCTCATATTCAGCCGACTATCAACCATCCCTCCCAGGTCCTTCTCTGCCTGGCAGCTCTCCAACCACTCCTCTCCCAGCCTGTAGCTCTGCTTGGGGTTATTGCACCTCAGGTGCAGGATCCAGCACTTGGCCTTGTTGAACTTCATGCCGTTGACCTCAGCCCATCGGTGCAGCCTATCCAGATCCTCCTGCAGAGCTTTCCTACCCTCGAGCAGATCGACACATGCACATAGCTTGGTGTCATCTGCAAACTTACTGAGGGTGCACTCAATGCCCTCGTCCAGACCATTGATGAAGATATTAAAGAGGACCGGACCCAGCACCGAGCCCTGGGGAATGCCACTAGCGACTGGCCTCCAACTGGACTTGACTCCCTTTACCACAACTCTTTGGGCCCAGCTATCCAGCCAGTTTCTAACCCAACGAAGCGTGTGCCAGTCCAAGTCAAGAGCAGCCAGTTTCTTGAGGAGAATGCTGTGGGAGACGGTGTCAAATGCCTTGCTGAAGTCAAGGTAGACCACATCCACAGCCTTTCCCTCATCCACCCAGCGCGTCACTTTGTCATAGAAGGAGATCAGGTTCGTCAAGCAGGATCTGCCTTTCATAAACCCATGCTGACTGGGACTGATCGCCTGCTTGCCCTGCAAGTGCCACATGATGACTCTCAAGAGGATCTGCTCCATGAGCTTCCCTGGTACTGAGGTCAAACTGACAGGCCTGTAGTTTCCTGGGTCTGCCCTCTGGCCCTTCTTGTAGATGGGCGTCACATTTGCTAGCCGCCAGTCAACTGGGACCTCCCCTGATAGCCAGGACTGCTGATAAATGATGGAAAGTGGCTTGGCCAGCTCCTCTGCCAGTTCTCTCAGTACCCTTGGGTGGATCCCATCCGGCCCCATCAATTTGTGCGCATCCAAGTGCCATAGCAGGTCACCAACCAGTTCTTCGTGGATGGTGAGGGCCACATCCTGCTCCCCATCCCCTTCCAACAGCTCAGGGTACTGGATATCCAGAGAACAACCGGTATTGCCGCTACAGACTGAGGCAAAGAAGGCGTTGAGCACCTCCGCCTTTTCCTCATCTCTCATAGTGTTTCCCACAAAGAAATATCATTGTTCATACCTTCCTACACTGTATGTACCTTTCTCACGTGACTCCAAGTCTTTGTAAAAATTGTGGGTCAGGCTTTCTGTGTATTTTAATAAAAGAAAGGACCATGCATTGACTTACTTGCCTGATACCCTTCCTTGTAGACCTGTGGTGGAGCTTCAGGGGCACGTGGCAGATTGCAGAGGTGGAGGGAAGAAGGGTCCTGCCACAGCAGCACTGCCAGGGTGCAGCATTGCCAGGCTGCACCTGTGATTGTTCCCTGTTCTTGGACAGCACCCACAGAGACAGTGAATTCACCTGCCTCTGTACACAATAGGTGAGAGGGATGATGGCAGGCAGGCGTCTTTCTGGAGGAAAGGGGAAGCTGTCAGGAGAGCCCAAGCGCTCGGCAGTGACAGTGTGTGCCAGGGAGTCAGTAGCACATGGAGCCCATAGAGCACGGGCACATCCCAGGTGGAGCCACCCTGAGGTGCTGAATCTGGGTTTGAACAGGCAAAGGAGAGCTCTGCAACTCCAGGGACACAGCAGGCATAGGGAAAGCTCTCTGCTGAGTTATTTGTTACACCTCTGGTGAAATTTCATGGATTTAATACAGTGAATCACCCCAAAACATATCCTGACGTTGGAAGTGGGTCACTTGTGCATCATCTGACATGGGAAGTGGGTCACCCTTGTGGGTCCCTTCCAGCTCAGAGTATTCCATGAGTCTCTGACTCTGAAGAAGGCCGGCTATCTGTGCCAGCTATCCATGGCCAAGGAACCATTTGTGCGGGAGGCAGTCAGTGGCAGTGCCCCACACCAGATGGCTCTGCCTCCCCAGCCTGACCAACACGGCCTTACAGAGTGCCCCCACGGCTCCACTCACCACAGCCCCCTTGCTCTACAGAGCAGCACCACCCGCTGGGGGGCTGTGGGCAGCATGGGCAGAGGCTGCAGGAATGGCTGCTCAGGCCATCGTCTGCAAACATACTGAGGGTACACTCAATCCCCTCATCTAGGTCATTAATAAAGGTATTAAACAAGATAGGCCCCAGTACCAACCCCTGGGCGATGCCACTTGTAACGGGACGCCAACTGGACTTAACTCTGTTAACCACAACCCGCTGGGCTTCCAGGGCCCTCCAGCCAGTTCTTCACCCAAAGGAGACTATACACAGCCAGGAGAGATGACCCAGAGGGATTAAATAGATGCTCCAATAGGTGTTCCAGCCCACCATCCCACTACCAAAAGCACTTCCCAGCCTGCAGCAGAAGAGCCTGTTGGGGAAGAGCTTGAGGGCTGTGGGGACCCACTAGCAGGAGCTGGTGCCAAGTCCTGCCCAAGGGTCCAAGACATCTCCCTGTTCAAGTCTTGCAGCTGAGGTATCTCTGCCCATTGGTGCTGGGCAGGCATCCTTGGCCTCCATGGGGGCCCAAGGCAGCAGACGGTGGGAAATGCCAGTGAGTGTCTCATGGAACTTCCCAAAGATCCACTTTGTCTGGAAACTGCCTGTGGCTGGCAGGACAGAAATGTTTCTGTCAGTAGGAATAGTGTCCAGGGACCAGGGGCTCTGTCAACACCACAGCAAGACCACGATCCTGCTGGCTCTAAGATGTGCCCCTTCCCAACTGCTGGATCTTTGAGCTCTTCTCCCCTCCATCAGCCTCAGGGAGACACCCTGACACCTGGGCAGGGAAGCACTGGACCTGGGGAAAAGCCCCCAGAGGATTTTAATATGAGGAAATACCAACACACAGCATAAAAACAGGGGAATACCAAGAGGGGAAATACCCATGTGTGTCTGCTGACTGCTGGAAAAGGGAGACTATTTCCTGGCACTCACGGCTCTCCCAGGGGCACTGAGCTCTCCTCCCTCCCAGCTGCACCCAGCTGCTCAGCAGGGCTGGGCTCTGCTGGCCTGGGGCTCTGGAACTCTTGTGCATGGGGCTCTGGTGTCACATCCTCGGTGTCCTCATGGGGATATGCCAGAGACACCTCTTCAACATCGTCATAGCCCGTGGTCCCCAGGAAAGGTGACGAGGTGTCTCCATCAGCTCCAGGGACCCCAGCACTTCTCCAGGAGTGCAGGCTTCCCCCTGTAAGCATCAAGGCAGGCTGCTGTGGTTGGGCCTGTGGGGTGCCCCTCGGGGCTGTTTATCACCTTCCTCATTCTCACCAGCCTGAGACACTCGGCCCATTCTCCCAGACCCCACAAAATATCCCAGGACAGGTTCTCCATGTGGAGCTGGTCAGGCTTTCAATATGGCATGGATTCTCCTAGGCCTGGGGTTGGCATCTAGGAAGTGGCAGTGTTGCATTGTCCTCTCACCTGTGGCTGCATGCCTCAGCCCATCTCCTTCCTCTGGTGTCCTGGGCACTTCCCAGTCCCTCTGCCCAGGGACAGGATCATCCCCAGGGTCAGAAACCTCCCCAGCATCATCATAGCCATCCACTGGGTAACCTCCGGGCAGGACAGGGACATCTGAAAGGAGAGGGAAGGTGGTGGCAATGAGAAGAGATGTCCTGCAGAGCAGAGGATGGGAGGGTGTGTGGGGACACAGGGCTGACATGCTGCTGGTGTCAGGGTCACAGCAGAGCCTTCGTGTTTCCAGCTCTGTTGATAACACTCGGTGGCCACTGCTGTCTGTCTGGTCTGTCTGCAGGGAGGAGATACGGAGCCCTTTCTTCTCCCCCCTCCCCGACCTCTTATCCCTGGGTCTGGCCCCAGACCATCCTCCTCCTCATGTGCCTGGGGTAGGGCTGCAGCTGGGTCAGGGACCCCTCTGAAAAGGAGGCTGCAGAGAGCTGCAGTGGGTGCTGTGGGATGAGCCCTGCTGCCCTGACTGGTGGTCAGCACTGCTGGGGATGGGCAGCCACAGAGCTGGGGGTGCATGGGGAGGAGACCAGTTCCTTGGAAAGAGACAATTCTCAGAAGGACACCAATAGCTGCCGTGGGAAAGCCCTTCACTTAGTCCTTGGTTCAGGGACAAGCAGAGAGGGGCTATCCCCTCTGGGATGGGCAGAGCTGGTGTGGAGGAAGCTCCTCTGTGGGGGCCAGCACCTGGATGCTCTCCCACAGACCCCATGGTCCAACCATTTCAGGGACCATGGGCAGGAGCTGCAGGGCACAGCCCTGGTCTGAGACACGGAGAATGGACACAGCAGATGTGCCCCCGCAGGTTACCTGCACCCACCTGAGAGACTGAACCTCGCCTGCTTCTCCCACGCCAGGCTGTAAGCGATCTCCTCGTACACAGCCTCAGGGAAGGGCTCCCCAGCTCTCCCGGAGCCTGAGGACAGAGGCAGGGCTGGTCTGGGAATGGGCAGAGAGGGACAGGACCCCACTGGGCTCCCCCAGCCCCATTATCGGGGCCAGCACAGGGCTGTCCCCACAGCACAGCCCCTCTGTGTTGTGTTGGCACTGCAACCACATCCCCAGGGACGGCAGCATCCCCATGGAGATGGTCTGGGGCAGAGTCAGTCTCGCATTTGGAGACAGCCCTTGTGCCCCTTTGTTCCCTGGGTCATGTCCCAGTGCAGACCCTGCACCAATTCCATCATTTCCCCTCCCCATGGAGCTGCTCCATCTCTGCCCCACACATCAATAGCACAGCCCATGTCCTGTTGGGGGCTGGCTGACACAACGGTGATGGACTCCGTTGCCCCATGCTCCTCCTGCCAGTGCTGCCCAGAGCACTGCCAGCAGTACATCCTCCCCTTCTCACCCAGCCCAGCTCTCACATTTCTCTTCTCACCCCAGAACTGATGCCTCAGGGTCTGGACTCTCTCTACCCCTTGATGTTGGTGCCCCATGGTCTGTCAATCAGTGGGGCAGCACATGGGGCAGGAGGCAGCACACAGCTCTGCCTGTACCCATCTCCAACACCCTCAGCACCCCTAGCCCTGCCAGGAGGCATCTCCCCCCCAGAACCACGGGGGAAGGACCCACCTCTGCGCTGAGCCCTGGCACTTTGCACCTGCCCAGCCAGGAGGGCCAGGAGCAGGCAGAGGAGGACCCCCAGGATTATGCAGAGGATGACAGGCACCGAGAGTCTCTCACTGCTGGTGGTTGGACGGCCCCGTGGGGGATCTGCAAAGGCAGGAACATGGCAGGGGCAGCATCAGACAGAGGTCGGGGGCAGGACATGCCACTCCCAACCACACAAGGCAGTGGAGGCTGGGGACGGCAGGGCTGGGTGATGGGGCAGATTCCACCCTGACGGGTACATTACAGACTTCCACCAGCTCCCACGTACTCCTGGGAATCTCACAGCCCAGCATGTAGCCCCCTCCTCCTGAGTGGTCTTCTCTGAGACCCCGCCTGGACATTCCTCTGCCTCCCCCAGTGACTGATGGCAGCCTGACCAGGTACTCATGGTGGGCAGCTTTGAAAGCTGAAGTCACCTTTGTTCCTCCAGCAGCTACAAGGTCTAATGCAGAAAGCCAAAGCTTCTCTGGGTTCCTTCTCTGCATTTCACCATGTCCAGTCGGGAAGTAGACCTGGTGCCTTGATGGCTCAGATTTACCATTGCAGGTGATGTGGGTCTCTTCTCGGAGGTCATCACACGACTGCGGATTCCAGGGAGCAGAGGGACACTGCCAGAAGGAGCTGTTGCTCTTCCCACACTCCACGTGATCCAGCCATGCAGTACCAGACAGCCTGGCATAGTTAGAACGCATTTCCAGTTCCCCTTCCTTCCCGCAGCCCAGCTCCTTGCACACCAGTGACACCGTCTCGGTGGTCATGGAGTTGGAGCAAACGCTGCCCCACTTCCCATTGTAGAAAACCTGCAGGCGCCCGGAGCAGCCGTCGCTGTTCTCCAGCCTCAGGGCCGTGAACTCTGGAAGGAGGAAAGGCCCCAGACAGAACAGGCTGCTCAGGGGCTGATGGAACAGAGGCTCCTCTGCACCCCAGGTGCTCAGGAATTCGGAGGCACAGCCAGCAAATCTCTTTTGCATCTGGGGGCAGAGAGGTCTCTGACATACTCCTTTGCCCTCCCCACTCACTGTCAGGGTGGATGGGCTCCCAAGGGTCTGTGTGAAGGATTCCCCAGGATGGGCTTGGGCGGGGGACCCAAGTCAGCCTGGGATGGCACTGGCCTTGCCCAGCTCTGCACTTACTCTAGTCTCTGAGGCCCCAGCTCCCAGCCCCACGCCCAGCACAGACCTGAACAGATGACTCCAGCGTCCTCCTTGTGCCCGCAGTCGTGCTGCCCCCAGGCCTCGGCAGGGCAGTCCCAGAGAGCAGCTTCGGCCCCGGAGCAGTTGACGCCATCCAGCCAGATCTGCCCAGAGCCCTCCCCAAACCGAGCAGAGCCGGCTGCCTCCAGGGCCCCTCCGCAGCCCAGCTGGCGGCAAACAATGGCGGCGTCGGCCAGGTCCCAGGTGTCGTCGCAGACGGTGCCCCAGCGTCCCTGGTAGTAGATCTCCACTCTCCCGGCACAGCGCCCGGCCCCGTCCACCAGCCGGACCCGCCGGCTCCCTGCAGCGTGGAGAACCCCGGCCGTCAGGGGCTGGCTGCCCTCCGGGACCCACACCTGGGGGACGTGCAGCACCACTCACCCTGGCACACGACCCCCACGTCCTCCATAATCCCTGCTGCCGGTGTGCTCTCGGGCAGGGAGGTGTTACAGAGGCTCAGGTCAGCCTCGTGCCCTGCACACCACACCCCACGCAGCCCCACAGGTCCTCGTCCTCGCTCGGCCCTCACGGGGGTGTAGGCTGCCTCTGCCTCTCCGCACTGCAGCTGCCGGCACACCACGCTGGCCTCCTGCATGTCCCACTGCTCATCCAGGACTCTGCCCCACGTCCCGTGCTGGAAGACCTCCACGCGCCCGTCGCACCGGCTCCCTCCGCCCACCAACCGTACAGACATGTGGTGAACCAGGCCTGGTGAGAGCAGAAATTCAGCCTGTTGATGCCATGGGGTGCAAAGCTTTGGGTGGCCGTGTCACACACCAGGGGCAAATGGACTTTGCAGCACTGCCCAGCACTCACCTGAGCAAATGACAGCAGCAGCGTTCTCCTGGGAGCACGGCGAGGCCCCCAGGGCAGTCACCGGGCACTGCCCCAGGTGGGCTTCAGTCCCGTCACAGTGGAACGAGTCTCTCCAGACGGGGCCGGTTCCTCTCCCAAAATGCCCTCCTCCAGGAATGGACTCAGCAAAGCCACAGCCGAGGTGCCGACACAGAACGTGGGCGTCCGAGAGGTCCCAGCGGGAGGCACAGAGGGTCCCCCACGTCCCCAGCACCTCCACCTCCACCCTGCCCTCACACGCTGCGCTGCCGTTCACCAGCCTGAACCCTGTGTACTCTGGGGATAAAGGAGGGTGAGAGAGGCCACATTTGTGCTCTTGCTCCCACAGGAGCTGCAGGAGAGGCCAAAGGGACAGCGTGCCTTTCTCCTCCTGCAGCACTCTAATTTTAGGGCTGCAGACCACCACCTCACCCCACCTGTCCCCCACCCAGCACAGCCAAGTTCCTGCCGTGCTCTCCTTCCACCACCACAACCCCACTGTCCATCATCCCACCCGAAGTCCTTACGTGTGCAGGTGACATGAGTGCCATTGCTGTGGGTGCAGGCCTTGTCCTTGGAGGTCCCCCAGGGGCAGAAGAGGATGGTGGATTCATTCCCCACACACTGCAGCTCTCTGTCCCAGACAGGACCGGCCCCTTCTCCCAGCTGAGCTGCCCCATGGACAGACAGGGCTGTGCCACACTGCAGCTCCCTGCACACCACCTCAACAGCTTTGTCATCCAAGTGGGAGTGACAGACAGCTTTCCACTGGTCCCTGTCGTAGACCTCCAGAATTCCTGAGCAGGGGCTGTCCCCTCCGACCAGCCGCACAAATCCTGGAGCAACCAAGGAGACCTGTGAGTTCCCAGAGTCCTCTGGCACTTCTGTGCCCACCTCCCACCTCATCCCTGAGGTGACCACATGCAGAGCCCCATGGCCAGCCCAGTAACTCTCAGTGGGTGCTGGTGGCACAAACACATCAGAGCCCCCCTGCTGATCCTCAGAATCCAGCCCAGCACCCATGGGCTGCCCTCTCTCCCAACCCCCAGCAGCGGTCACTGCTCAAATAAACTGTTTCTTGGATCCCCTGGGTTGCCCGGCTCCAGACCCAGCACTGCAACACCTGCAGCACGTGGACCCACGGAAATGGGCCCAGGCACTGGGGGCTGCTGTAGCCTGCTCTGCCCCAGGCCAGGTTCTGGTCTCAGGCCAGTTAGAAGAAATCCTTGGATCTGCCAAAAAGCCCCTTTTTCCCAGGGGCTGCTGGGGCTCTTGGGGAGCTGCTGTTACATGGGGCACATCTGGGGAGCAGGTAAACGGGGAGGTGTCCTCAGGGAGGGATAGTGTGGTGCCAGGCATGCATATCCCCAGCCACCAGCCAGACAGAGGGCAGGAGAGCAGGCAGAGAGCTCCCGGTATGAGGGCAGGCAGAGAGGAGAGCCAGGAGGTGCTGGCACAGCCCCTGGGGCACAGGGCAGGCAGGAGAGGCTGAGCAGTGGGTCAGCACGGCCTGGAGGGGCCGTGTCCCTGGGGGCTGGCTCTCATAGGGTGACCCCGGGACAGAAACAAGGTGCCACTTGCCACCCTGCTCCTCTGTGCAAGCCCAGTGCTCCTGCCCTCTGAGCAGCCCCTCTGCTATGGCTGAGGTTCTCTTGTCTGCTGGGGGTACAACCCAAAAGTCCTGGGCCATTGCACGCCCTTCCCTGAGGCTGCTGGTGGCTGGGGGAGCTGCTCTGGATTCCCCTGGCATAGGGACCAGCCTGCCAGACAGGGCCTGGGCGAATGGAAGAGAAAGATGGGAACCAGGCAGCACAGTGGGGAAGGGTGAGGGCTTTCCTCTCCCAGCCCCAGGCACCTTTCCAGGGTTGACTTCTCCAGCTCAAGGACAGGTCTGGGTTTGGGTATCTGGGCTGGGCTCCACTGGGCTTTGCCTTGGGATGTGGGACAACAACAGTGACAGACCAAGCTTATCAGTGCCCTGACCTAAGAGGTGTTACCCTTTTCCCCTTTCCCATCCCCAAAACATGGGGAATGGGCTGAGCGGTTACCTGAACATATCACTCCAGCATCCAAATCGTGAGAACAGTAGGATTCACCGCGTCCTATGTGACTGCAGTCAGACAGGGCAGACTCGGTGCCACGACAATCAACACCAACCATCCAAATGGGCCCAGATCCTGGCCCAAAGTGTCCGTACTGAGGAGCTGCAAGAGCATCCCCACAGCCCAGGTGCTTGCAAACCACTGCAGCATCTTTCTTGTCCCACAAAGCTCCACACACGGTCCCCCACTGGCCCTGTTGTTTCACCTCCACTCTTCCAGCACAGCGACTGCCGCCATCCGCCAGCCTCACCTCCGCAGCCCCTTCAAACATCAACAGGGGAACGGTCAGGAGAGCTTTGAGCCCCACAGTGAGGGTCTCAGATTGTCCCTGGATCAGGCACAGTCACAGACCCCAAGGTGGGAACCCTGCTCCCATGGGCTGTCCCTGGGGCAGTGGGATGTCCCCATGTGCTGTGCTGGGCTGGGAGTGCCCAGCTCCAGTCCTCCTCAGCCATCTGCTGCCCCACAGCCCTCAGCACCTTCTCCCACCCCAGTGGCTCCCTGCCCCTGCCCATGCCCACTTGCATACCTCCCCCAGCCCTGCACAAGGCTCCTGTTCCTCCCCAGTCCAGCACCCCTTGAACAGCCCCATGTTCCTTGACCAATACTTTCCCCTGGCCCACCTGACCCAGGCTCCTCCAAAATGCACCAAAACACCTAGGGCTCCCTGTCTGTACAGGGGGCACCGAGTCAGTCTCAAGGTTCTCCCCCAGCCTGAGTCCTCTCCTCATTCCTGCTGTCAGCCCAGCCTCTAACCTTGGCCAGGCCTCCCAGGAAGGATACCTCTCTGCCACCTTTGGTGCAGAAGCCCCAGTCACCTTTTGTCTGGGGGTACAACCTTCCCTCCTAGGATCAGGGTTTATCCATAACGCAGGGGCAGGGAGCAGCACGCAACATCTCCAGGACACCCCAGGCATTGGCTGTCAGCACCTGGGCCTCCTCCAGCTCCAGAGGTTTGGTGCTGGGGAACAAGGGGTCCCAAAAGGGTACCTGAGGACAAGGTGTCTAGAAATGCAACTGGACATGGGCTGCCAAAAACATGGGAGCTGTGGAAATGGATTACACTCTCCCATCCAGACAGGAACAGGCTGAGAGACAGAGAACTTTCTGCCTCTCATATCAGTGGTGCCTGCAAAGCAACCCCACTCCCAGAGGCATCCCAATGACCCCACTGCTGCCTGCTGGCCACAAGCTGTTGAACAAAGCAGCTGGTACTTACCTCTGCAAGGCTGCACCCAGAGGAACAGACACAGCACCCAAGGGGAAAAGAGTCCCGCTGTCCCCATCCTGAGGCTCCTGTCCTGACAGCACGGCCCTGCTGCTGCAGCTCCTGGGGGCCAACGGGGCAATGGCGATGATGGGAGGGCAATATATCTGTGCAGATGCTGTCCCAGCTGCAGGAGGAGCCAATCGAAGCAGCAGGCACCTTTTTAGACGTTATCGGCACTTATCTCCCCTCCGACGCAGCCCAGCTCTCCAATGAACTTCTCCAGCGCTCTTCATGACCATATATGAGGGACAGCTCCGCTGCGGCTCTCACGTCACTGCGGTGGGACATCATCGTGGGGTAGGGCTGGGTGTGGGGGCAGATGGCTCTGACACCCGTTGCAGCCTGCTGCGGGAGCACGGAGCATCTCCTGAGCTGTAGCATCCAAGAGCCCAAGGTGCGATTGTCCGGCCATCTCTGCACCATGGGATCCACGGGGCTGGTCCTGCAGCAGGGCTGTGTCAGGCTGGGAAGGGACCAGCCCCTGCCCCTGCTACAGCCCCTGCTGTGCTGGCAGCAGCAGCTGGGAAAGGCCCTTGGGCAGGGCCAGAGCCCCATGATGGGGGTGCTGGCTGTCCCGTCCCTCCCCAGGGAGCCTCCTGTGGGGTCCCGGCAGCAGCCAGAGCTGGTCCAGGGCCTGCCCTGGCAGCAGAGCTGCAGCCCAGAGCCTCAGGCGTCTCCGTGGCTCTCAGCGTGTCACCCAGGGGCCGTTATTCCCCGCGGCGGGTCGGGAGCTGGAGCCTGCCTGCCACTGCAGGTGCACAAACCGCAGCCCACGTGACATGGCGCCCGGGCAGGAAGACGGTGGTTTCCTCCTGGCCCCGTGCCCAGGCATGGCCCTGCGGTGCCTCCCAACCTCCTCACAGCTCCAAGCCTGGCAGAGTCCAAGAAGTGTTGGGACAATGCTCTCAGACGTATCGTTTATTATATATATATATATATATATACATAAATACACACATATATATATACATTTTATATTTTTAATAGAACACACATTTTTCTGAATATATACAATATATATATTACTTATACATTAATATATTATATTTTTATATATTTTATTAAATTAAATATTATTCTTACATATTGTATGTATTATTATATAGTTCATTTTATATAATATATAATTACCGATATTATATTATAGATTATATTATATTTTTATTTGATATATATTTATATTACATAAAGTATTGCGGTATATTATACAGTATTATGTTATCTTATACAGTGTAATATATTATATTAATTATATTATATATTTTATTTTATTTTATTTTAATTTAATTTTTATTTTATTTTTATTTTATTTTATTTTATTTTTCATTACATTAATTTTATATGTATTATACATATGTAAAAGGTTTGGGTTTTATGAATATATACATTATATATTTTAATATTTTTAATATACATTTACAGTTTGTATAGTTTTTTAGATACATATATAATTTATTTTGTTGTCTGGTGGCTGGAGTTTGACTCACTGATCCTTGATTCTTTCCAGCTCGGGCTATTTCATGATTCTGTCCAACACAGCTCCAGGTGATGCCATAGCATCTTCACCTGCCAAGGGCCTGCTCTTGGCCCATATTCAGACAGCAATGACCTCACAAACACTTACACAAGTTCTTGGTCTGTTCCAGGCCTGCCACCTCCTCAGGCACCAGTGACCTCACAGGTACCTTTACAATCCGTGGGCCTTGCCCTGACCTATCAGCTAATTGATCACCAGTGACCTCCCCACAGACCCACACAAGCCATGTGCTTATTCCTGGCCTCCTGGCTTCTCAGGCACCAGGGTCCTCCCAGCATCTAGCACAGGCCATGTTTGCTCTCAGCCAGTTAGTTACACAGGCACCACTGGCATCCAAATGACATCCATAGGCCAGGGGCCTGCTCCTGGCCTATCAACTCCTCAGCTGACCATGACCTCATAAGCACGTGTAGCCTAATGGAAGGTGTCCCTACCTGTAGCAGGGGGTGTGGACTAGATGGTCATTAGGGTTCTTACAACCCAAACCATTCTATGACTCTGTGATTCTCTGATATCCGTGCAGCTGATGCATACTCTCCATGGAAGTAGTCAGGCTCCAGTGACCTCCCAAGAACTTATCTGGCCATGCACCTGCTCCTGCCCTGTCGGCTACTCAGCCAAGAGTGGTATCACAAGTCCATTCCCCAGGCATGGGTTTCCTTCCTGCCTGTCATCTTCTCAGGCAACAGTGACCTCACAAGCTCTTACGAGAGCTGTGGGCCTGCTGCTGGTCTGTCAGCTCCACAGGCACCACTGACCTGAGCACCACATAGACACCTATTTAGTTTCTACTCCCCTATGAAGTAGTGTGATGCACCAGTAGAGAGGTGCCTGGGGTTTCTGTTGGATTTCAGGAGAAATCAAGCATGGGGTGCCATATCTGACGTTACATCATAAGTTCCCAAAGACCCACACTAGCCATGTGCTTATTCCTGGCCCGCAAGCTTCTCAGGAACCAGGGTCCTCATAGCGTCTAGCACAGGCCATCCTTGCTCTCGGCCTGTCAACTACTCAGGCACCACTGTTATCACAGAACATTCACCTGCCATGGGCCTGCTCATGGCCTATCAGATCTTCAGCTGACAGTGACCTCGTAAGCACATATGAGCTATTGGAACATGTCCCTGCCTATCATATGTCGTGGTTTAACCCGGCCGGCAGCTAAACACCACGCAGCCGTTCGCTCATCCTCCCCCCTCCCTCTCTGGGACGGGGGAGAGAAATGGAAAGTGAAGCCCGTGAGTTGAGATAAAGACAGTTTAATAAGACAGGAAAATAATAATAATAAAAATAATAATAACAATAATAATAATAATGATACAATGGTGATAATAGGAAAGTAATAATAATATGTACAAACAAGTGATGCACAATGCAATTGCTCACCACTCGCTGACCGATGCCCCGCCTAACCCCGAGCAGTCCGGCCCCCTCCCCCCGGCTAGCCACCCCTATATATTGTTTAGCATGCCGTCAGATGGTATGGAATACCCCTTTGGCTAGTTTGGGTCACCTGTCCCGGGTCTGTCCCCTCCCAGCTCTTACTGCACCCCCAGCCTGCCCGTTGGCAGGACAGAGCAAAAGGCTGAGATGTCCTTGGCTTAGTATAAGCACTGCTCTGCAACAATTAAAGCATCGGGGTGTTATCAGCACTCTTCTCATCCTAAGCCAAAACACAGCATTCCACCAGCTACTAGGAAGAAAATTAATTCTGTTCTAACTGAAACCAGGACATCTATCCACCCCTTATTCCATACCATTTATGTCATGCTCAGGTTACACTCTTTTCCATACATTCTAATTAGTCACCTATAGTAATCATGGTAGTGATAACATACAGTATAATATACTAATTAACATGGTACTATTCAGTTCATGGGCTATTCTCACCCAGTATTAAATCTCCTTGAGGTACACACTGGACCTCTCCGTTCTTTTGCATCACCCACCAAGTGGATCCAGGTCCCTGAACGAAAACAATTCCACGAATAGGTTTGCCTTTTCCTGAGGCAGGAGTAGCCCAGACTGTTTTACCCAGCATATTTTTTACATGCACTACAGGAACTTTATCCCCATCTACAGTACGTAACAGGTTTGATTGGGCAGGTCCAGCTCGGTTGGTAGATCCCCTAGTATTGACTAACCAGGTGGCCTTTGCCAAATGCGTATCCCAGTTTTTGAACGTCCCAGCGCCCATTGCTTTCAAGGTAGTCTTTAACAGGCCATTGTATCGTTCAACTTTCCCGGAGGCTGGTGCATGATAGGGGATGTGATACACCCATTCAATACCATGTTCTTTGGCCCAAGTGTCTATAAGGTTGTTTCGGAAGTGAGTCCCATTGTCTGACTCTATTCTTTCTG
Organism: Anas platyrhynchos; assembly: GCF_047663525.1. Classification (NCBI taxonomy): domain Eukaryota; kingdom Metazoa; phylum Chordata; class Aves; order Anseriformes; family Anatidae; genus Anas; species Anas platyrhynchos. Next base: position 573,211 of record NC_092619.1, on the reverse strand, counting down.
GGGTGCCATGTCGCCATAGGACTTGCTTTTCAAGGCCCAGGATGGTGTTCCGGGCGGTGGCATGAGGCACAGGATATGTTTCCAGCCATCCGGTGGTTGCTTCCACCATTGTAAGTACGTGGCGCTTGCCATTGCGAGTTTGAGGGAGTGTGATGTGATCAATCTGCCAGGCCTCTCCATATTTATATTTCAGCCATCGTCCTCCATACCAAAGAGGCTTTGACCGTTTGGCTTGCTTGATTGCAGCACATGTTTCACAGTCATGAATAACCTGTGCTATAGCATCCATGGTCAGGTCCACCCCTCGATCACGAGCCCATCTGTATGTTGCATCTCTACCTTGATGGCCTGAGGTGTCATGGGCCCATCGGGCTATAAATAATTCACCTTTATGCTGCCAATCCAGGTCCACCTGAGCTACTTCAATCTTAGCAGCCTGATCCACCTGCTGGTTGTTTTGATGTTCTTCAGTAGCCCAATTCTTGGGCACATGAGCATCTACATGGCGTACTTTCACAGCCAGGTTCTCTACCCGAGCAGCAATATCTTGCCACAATGCAGCAGCCCAGATGGGTTTGCCCCTACGCTGCCAGTTGTTTTGCTTCCATTGCTGTAACCATCCCCACAGGGCATTTGCTACCATCCATGAATCGGTGTAGAGATAGAGAACTGGCCATTTTTCTCGTTCAACAATGTCTAAAGCCAGCTGAATGGCTTTCACTTCTGCAAACTGACTCGATTTGCCTTCTCCCTCAGCAGCTTCTGCAACTCGTCGCGTAGGACTCCATACAGCAGCCTTCCATCTCCGATGCTTCCCCACAATACGACAGGACCCATCAGTGAACAGGGCATATTTCTTTTCATTCTCTGGCAACTGGTTGTACAGTGGGGCTTCTTCAGCACGACCCACCTCCTCCTCTGATGATACCCCAAAGTATTTGCCTTCTGGTCAGTCCATGATCACTTCCAATATTCCTGGGTGACTGGGGTTTCCTATTCGAGCCCGCTGAGTAATCAGTGCAACCCACTTGCTCCATGTAGCATCAGTTGCATGATGTGTAGAGGGGACCCTTCCCTTGAACATCCAGCCTAGTACCGGCAATCAGGGTGCTAGGAGGAGCTGCGCTTCAGTACCGACCACCTCCGAAGCAGATCGAACTCCTTCATATGCTGCCAATATCTCCTTTTCAGTTGGAGTATAGCGGGCCTCAGATCCTCTGTATCCCCGACTCCAAAACCCCAGGGGCCGACCTCAAGTTTCCCCAGGTTCTTTCTGCCAGAGGCTCCAGGTGGGGCCGTTCTCCCCGGCTGCAGTGTAGAGCACATTCTTTACATCTGGTCCTGTTCGAACTGGCCCAAGGGCTACTGCATGGACTATTTCCTGCTTGATTTGTTCAAAGGCTTGTCGTTGTTCAGGGCCCCATTCAAACTCATTCTTCTTACGGGTTACTTGGTAGAGCGGGTTTACAATCAGACTGTAATTTGGGATGTGCATTCTCCAAAACCCCACAACACCTAGGAAAGTCTGTGTTTCTTTTTTGTTAGTTGGTGGAGACATAGCTGTTATTTTGTTGATCACATCCATTGGGATTTGACGACGTCCATCTTGCCATTTTATTCCTAAAAACTGGATCTCTTGTGCAGGTCCTTTGACTTTATTTTGTTTTATGGCAAAACCGGCTTTCAGAAGGATTTGGACTATTTTCTTCCTTTTCTCAAAAACTTCCTCTGCTGTTCCACCCCAGACAATGATGTCACTGATGTACTGCGGATGTTTAGGAGCTTCCCCCTGTTACAGCGCAGACTGGATCAGTCCATGGCAAATGGTAGGGCTGTGTTTCCACCCCTGGGGTAGCCGACTCCAGGTGTATTGGACACCCCTCCAAGTGAAAGGAAACTGGCCTGCACTCTGCTGCTAAAGGGATAGAATAAAATGCATTAGCGATATCAATTGTGGCGTACCCCTTGGCTGCTTTTGATTCCAGTTTGTACTGGAGTTCCAGCATGTCTGGCACTGCAGCACTCAGTGGTGGCGTGACTTTGTTCTGGCCTCAATAGTCCACTGTTAGTCTCCACTCACCATTAGACTTTCGCACTGGCCATATGGGACTATTAAAAGGTGAATGAGTCTTGCTGATCACTCCTTGGCTCTCCAATTGACAAATTAGCTTATGGATGGGAATCAGGGAGTCTTGGTTGGTGCGATATTGCTGCCAGTGCACAGCTGTGGTAGCAATTAGCACTTGCTGTTCTTCGACCCTCAGCATCCCCACAACAGAAGGGTCCTCTGAGAGACCAGGCAAGGTTGACAACTGTTTAATGTCCTCTGTCTCTAAGACAGCTATGCCAAAAGCCCTTTTGGGTCCTTGAAATATCCTCTCCTGAGATAGTCTATGCCAAGGATGCACAGAGCATCTGAGCCAGTCACAGTATGATGTTTTTGCCACTCATTCCCAGTCAGACTCACTTCAGCCTCCAATATAGTTAACTGCTGGGATCCCCCCATCACCCCATAAATGCAGATGGGTTCTGGCCCTTTATAGCTTGATGGTATTATAGTACACTGTGCACTGATATCTACTAAAGCCTTATACTTCTGTGCATCTGACATGCCAGGCCACCAAATCCACACCGTCCAATAAACTCGATTGTCCCTCTCCTCCCCCTGGCTGGAGGCAGTGCCCCTCTGATCCTAGTCAGAATCTCTGTTTCTGTGTCTAAAGTACTGCATGCTGGAAATTGGAGCAGCAAATTTTTCAGAGAACCCCTTTTCCCCAATTGTTTTCTTTTGCAACTCCCATACCCGTGCTTCCAGGGTCAAGGAAGATTTTCCATCTCATTTTCTCATGTCCTCTCCATGGTCACGTAGGTAAAACCACAGTGTGGCACGGGGTGTGTACCCACCATATTGTCTTCCTTGTGCGGATGAATGCTTACAGTGAGACACTGGTTTGTACAGGTGGGGAAGAAAATAAACTCTCTTCAAGTTGGTGGACCTTTTCAGGAAGTTTCTCCAACGTATTCTCTTTTAGTTGGTGGACACTGGTTTGTGTAGGTGGGGAGGAAGATACGGAGGTAGATAAACTCTTTAACTTGGTGGAATTCTTCTGAAAGTTTCTCCACAGCTGAGACACAGGCCTGTAAGGAAGAGGAGAGACTTTCTTCGTACTGCCAGAGTTGTTTAGCCACTTCATCCACTGTGGGTTCCTCATCCTCTTTCCAGGCCATTATTGCCAATGAGCTGGCATATGATGATGGTGCACTCCGTACAAACTTCCGCCACATGGGTCGTGTACGCCTGACTTCATCCGGATCTGTGGATGTTTTTCTGAGGTCTGGGTCCTAATAAATCACCTCCTGTATGGCTAATTCCCTCAGGTACTGGATTCCCTTCTCCATAGTGGTCCACTTGCCTGGTAGACATAAAAGTTCTTCCTTGAAGGGATACCTTTCTCTCACAGCTGAGAGGAGACGCCTCCAGAGGTTGTGAGATTGTGCTCCATCTGCAATTGCTTTGTCAATGCCGGCATCTCTAGCAAGGGATCCCAGCCGCCTGGCTTCCCTGCCTTCTAATTCCACACAATTGGCTCCAGTGTCCCAGCACCGGAGCAGCCAGGTGACAAGCTGCTCACCTATGCAACAACCAAAATCTTTTCGTACATTTCATAGCTCACGCTGGTATAGCTTTTGGGTAGTTACTATTGATTTTTTGGCATCCTCATCTTCCTCCTCCTGAATCCCTGATGGCCCAGCATCGTCATCTCTATACCTAGATTTGGCAGAAGACTCTCTGTGTTCTAAACGACCTGAATCCCTATACCATTTTTTTACCTCCTCTAGAGGGGCAACTTGCACTGCTACAGCTCGTTTCTCTGACCCAGCCACAGGAGCTGGAGCAGCTGCAGGAACTGGAACTGGAGTGGCTGCAGGAACTGGAGCTAGAGCGGCTGCAGAGTCCATCATAGGGGTTGCAGTGGCCATTGGATCTTTCACAGGACTCGGAGTGTCCACAGGGTCTGTCACTGAGTTGATAGTAATATCATTTGCAGCTCGATAGGCATGAGCCAGGCCCTAGCACGTTACAATGATTTGTGTCACTTTGGAACTGCCATAGTCATGACACCTTTCTTTCAAGCATTCTACCAGTTTTTTAGGATTTTGCAGTTGTTCAGGGGTGAATTTCCAAAAAACTGGAGGTGCCCACTGCTCTAAATGCCTGCCCATATCCTCCCATACTCCCTGCCACTCACAACTATACTGCCTCCGGGCAGATCTCCGGATGAGATTCCTAAGCAGTTGTTTAAATTTAAGCAAAACCTGAAGCACATTCGGGAGGCATAACAACAAGACCATGCTGGTCTAAGTATCCCAAGGATATTCAGTATCTTGGAGAGCTACTGTAACAAGCTCGGAGGATAAGAGGGTGGTGAAGGAGAAAGGGAGAGTGATCAAGGAGGATACAGGGGTGGTGAAGGAGAAAGGGAGAGTGAACGAGTAAGAAAAAATATCTTCCCCTTTCCCCTCCACAGATTGACTCCCTGCTGAAAAAAGGCAATAGGTATGATTGCTAATAGTTTCCGAGGTATCATTTCCAAAGTATAGAGTCGACAACGTTGCTGAGTACAAATACCAAGTTAGAGTCATGACCAGATATTTCATCGTCTCATAAGCCACTGTTACAATGCACAGTACCATAATGATCTGAAACCAGGGCCCGGAGAGGATAAACAACATGACAGAGAGCACATACAGAAAATAATGTGCTGTAATACTCAATTTGGAAAGCAGCTACAGCAGAGTTGAGATGAAAGCAATCAGCATTATGACAAGTGACTATTAAGCAGGTCTAATACTTATACCAATTTTAGTTTAACACACTCTGGTCAGATCTGTCATTATCTCAACCCTTCATGCCTCACGTTGGGCGCCAAAAGGACTGTTGTGGTTTAACCCGGCCGGCAGCTAAACACCACACAGCCGTTCGCTCACCCTCCCCTCTCCCTCTCTGGGATGGGTGAGAGACACAGGAAAGGGAAGCTCATGAGTTGAGATAAAGACAGTTTATTAAGACAGGAAAATAATAATAACAATAATAATAATAACTTTAATATCAATAATAATAACAATAATGATGATAATAGTACTACTAATAATAATGTGTACAAACAAGTGATGCACAATGCAATTGCTCACCACCCGCTGACCGATGCCCAGCCTAACCCCGAGCAGTCCGGCCCCCTCCGCCCGGCTAGCCACCCCTATATATTGTTTAGCATGATGTCAGATGGTATGGAATACCCCTTTGGCTAGTTTGGGTCACCTGTCCTGGGTCTGTCCCCTCCCAACTCTTGCTGCACCCCCAGCCTGCCCGTTGGCAGGACAAAGCAAGAAGCTGAGACGTCCTTGGCTTGGTGTAAGCACTGCTCTGCAACAATTAAAACATCAGGGTGTTATCAGCACTCTTCTCATCCTAAGCCAAAACATAGCATTCTACCAGCTACTAGGAGGAAAATTGACTCTGTCCTAACTGAAACCAGGACAAGGTCCTCGGGTTCTTCTTCCTCACCCCCCCCCCCCCCTTCTTTTTCCTCACTCTTACTCCATTTTTCCCTATCTCTAACTTATGCTCCTATCACTAACACTCTTTCATATCCTACTGTTATCTGTTACCATCACCACCCCACCCTGCCATCCCCTCACCACCTGAGAAGTGACATTTAACATGATTTGGGTGCTTGGGTGCAGAGTTGACTACTATAGTCACATATGTTTATCATGTACTTCATTGAGCTCATTATCATATTCAGACATCTTAACATCCATATTCATTTTACAAATAATCATGCAAAAGCTTTCACTCTAGACACTATAGCTGCCAATATTTTGTTCTGTCACCAAACAGGGTTGTCCTGCCACTAGAACACTCCCTCCTTCAGCTGTCTCTCACACCAAGATTGTGGATCACCATCTTTAAGTTTATACAAGAGAAAGCAGGAACAAGCTGTTCAACTCCCCTTTTGTCCTGTGTTGGTGCCTATCAGTGACACAAACTAGTCTAACTACTCTCCACACATGAAATATCCTGAGTTGGAAGGGATTCACAAGAATCACAGAATCCACGGATCACATGGATCATAGAGTCCACACCATTTCCAGAGTCTTTTGGGGTGATTCACTAGATCCACTGATTTCACTAGAGGAATACCAAATAATTCACCAGGCTCCTTTCTCTATGGCTGCTGTGTTACCTAGTGTAACAAAGCTCTTCTTTACCTGTAGAAGGGAATGAATATTGTCATATCTTTGTGGAAAACACTATGACAACTAAAGCAAAGAAATAACAAATAAACATGAAATAACAAATAAACACAAAATAAAAATAATAAAAACAAAGTAAGTAAAAATAAAATTAAAAGTAGAAAATCAGGGCTTGTAACAAGTTACGTTATGAGTGATATATAGACGAAAACAGGAAGATTAATGCCTCTCAGAAACATTCTGTCATCATTTTCCTAACTGCATCCTTGAGTTCCTGGTTCCTCATGCTGTAGATGAGGGGGTTCACTGCAGGAGGCACCACTGCATACAGAACTGCCAGCATAAGATTCAAGGAGGAGGAGGACATGGAGGAGGGCTTCAGGTAGGCAAATGTGCCAGTGCTGATGAAGAGGGAGACCACGGCCAGGTGAGGGAGGCACGTGGAAAAGGCTTTGTGCCGGCCTTGCTGTGAGGGGATCCTCAGCACAGTCTTGAAGATCTGCACATACGACAGCACAATGAAAACAAAACACAAAAAGAGTAAACATAAAGTAACCACAACAAGACCAAGTTCTCTGAGGTAGGCATCTGAGCACGAGAGCTTGAGGATCTGGGGAATTTCACAGAAGAACTGGTCCAGGGCATTACCTTGGCAGAGGGGGAGGGAAAAGGTATTGGCAGTGTGCAGCACAGCATAGAGAAAAGTACTACCCCAGGCAGCTTCTGCCATGTTGACACAAGTTCTGCTGTCCATTATGGTCCCATAGTGTAGGGGTTTGCAGATGGCAACATAGCGGTCATAGGACATGATGGTGAGGAAAGAAAACTCTGCTGCGACAAAGAGAGCAAACATAAAAATCTGGGTAGCACAACCCAAGTACGAAATGGCCCTGGTGTCCCACAGGGAATTAGCCATGGCTTTGGGAACAGTGGTAGTAATAGTGCCCAGGTCAAGGAGGGCAAGGTTGAAGAGGAAGAAGTACATGGGGGTGTGGAGGCGGTGGTTGCAGGCTATGGCTGTGAGGATGAGGCCATTGCCCAGGAGGGCAGCCAGGTAGATGCCCAGGAAGAGCCCGAAGTGCAGGAGCTGCAGCTCATGTGTATCTGCAAATGGCAGGAGGAGGAACTCAGTGGGAAGCTGCTGTTGGACATTTGCAGTCTCAGGGCATGACTGGCTGTCCATGGTGGAAAAAACAGACACAAGTTAGGTAAACTTCTGTGACCAAAACCTCTAACATATTTCACAGAACCCTCCACAGCAAGACACACTGCTTCTTCCCTGTGAGCCATGTTTTTTTTCTGTCTAATGGTGTCAGGGATCAGGCAGATCCTCTGTGAGATCAGAAGTTAGTACTACTTTACAGCATCTGGTAAAGAGCACCAGGTATGGATCTCAGGTGCACACTGGCCAGAGGTATTTCCCTATTTGCAGATCCTGAGCAGGATATCCAACAATCTTTCAAGAAACAGAGACAGTGGTTTTGGTGCTCTCTAGGTGAAAGGGTGTGGAACAAAACTGTGAGTTTCCTCAAAGACCGACAGACCTTTCAGTGTAATGTTCTCTGATCTTCGGTCATTCATTCAAACCAGACAACTCTATTACCATCCCCCTAGCTGCCCTTCAAAACAGAAAAGTGAAAGCAGAAACTTCACAGAGTACCTTCCCTTCAGATACAGCAGATATTGGTCTTCCCTGTGAAGAATCTTCCCCAGAAATGCAGTGGGGGTGCTGTGGAAATGTGAGCAGCCTGATCTAGGTAGCAGCCTCTGGCAGCAGCAGGACCCTGCCCTGCCCTGTCACAGCTCCTTCCTTCCCTTCTACCCTCAGCTTCTCCCCGCAGCACCCTGGGCAGCTACAATGCAGGCTGAGTGCTGAGCCTGGCAGGCAGCAGAGGCCCTGCCCTGACACACAGCCCCTGGGGCACTGCAGGGACCCTATTCTGCACCACAGCCCTGGCCACCCCTGCCTGCACAACGGCTGCACAGCCGACAGCCAGCCCCTCTAGAAGGAACCCTCATGTCCTGTCCCTTTGTTATTTACGGCAGAGAATCCCTGCTCTGGTCCTTGTCATTCTTCTCTACCATAGAGAAAACAGAGTGCTCCTGAAAGCTCCTGTAGGCTGTGGGATTTACCATCAAATCTGGAGATGGCACCAGGAACAACAGCTGTGCTGCCCTGCAGCCAGAGACTTACCCTATTCAGGGCTGTGAAGATTTCTCCCACTGTGAGCTCTCAGCATCCCCACTCCACACTGCCTTTAACATCTCCCTCCCTTCTCTAAGTTGTCCTTGTCCCCTGCAGGCAGTGCCCCGAGCCCTGCTGCGCTGTGCAGAGGAGCTGTTCCTGGGCAGAGCTGTCTCTCTGCAGTGCTGCCCGCTTGCCAGGAGCTCCCCTTAGGCCCAAGAGCCCAACCCAGCTCAGCAGCACAGCTTCAGCCCAGGGCCTCACTGTCTCTGCCCTGTCTTGTGTCCCTTGAGATATCCCTGGGTCTCTAGGGTTATCAACATTGAAACAGGCTGAAGCAATCCCTGATGTTCCCTCCCACAGCTGAGGAGAGATACTTACTTCCAGCAGTGTCATTTCTTGTAGCAGGAGAAGTTTCATCAGAGAATTCCCTTGTCATCTTCCACTTTTAGGCAGGACACCCAGAATGTGACTGGAAGGGATCGCATTTTCCCAAGCTGAGGGAAGTGATCACAGGGAGTCAACTGATGCATCTCATTCTGAGTTTGATGTCCTAGGCCTGTAATGGGACCCAGAACCTTCCATATCAGCCACAAACCCACACAATTTGGGATTTCTCTCACCTCTGTTCAGATATGTACAAAATACTCTAGGCTAAGCTCCCACGGTAATTAAAGGAGATAGAGAAGAACAGTGAGTTGTTCAAATGCAAACGCCATTTGACATTTGAGGTGCCCGAGGATGTCCGACTTAGCAGTAATCCTTTAAGTTAGGACTTCAGAGACTGCGAATGTAGGTATTAGAGTTTTTTCAGTGTAGACTGCCTAAAAATGTGGCCTCCCTTTGTGCCTTGTCACTAACCTGGAAGCTGTCCCTTGTCATTTAGCTAAACAATATAAACCTCCCCTTTAACATATCTCTCTCCTCCCCAAAAGTGGGAGTAGATTAATGGAGAAGCGGTAATTTAGAGACAGTACTTTCTGAAAGGTGCTTGAAAGCTTAGGCACATGAGTAGACTGCCCTACATCTACTATATTAGTAGGCTTAGACAATGGAGTTGAGTGTAGAGGGGCCTTACGGAGACATCTTGATAGATTGGAACATTGGTCTGTCACCTACAATATAAAATTCAACAAGAACTAGTGCCAGGTTCTGTACATCAGGCTGTGTATTCCTGAATATACATATAGACTGAGGGACAAGTGGATGGAGCATAACTCTGCAGAAAGGGATCTCGGGGCTGATGTTCCACAATGTTCCCTGCAGGGACAATGGTGGAGTTGATCCTGCAGGAGGGCAGCACAGCTGGCAAATAGCAAGCTCACAACTCTGGTCTTGGGGAGAGCAGTCTTTGGTCTCTTGGAAGGTGAGAAGCTGAAACGTCCTTGGCTTGGTGTAAGCACTGCTCCGCAACAATTATAACATCAACATGTTATCAGCACTCCTCTCATCCCAAGCCAAAAGACAGCATTCCACCAGCTACTAGGAAGAAAACCAACTCTGTCCTAACTGAAACCAGGACAGCCCCCTTTAGGTATTGGAAGGCTGCTAGAAGGTCTCCTCAGGGCCTTCTCTTCTGCAAGCTGAAAACCAACAACTCTCAGCCTGCCTTCATAGGAGAGGACCTTGAGCCCTGTGATCATCTTTGTGGCTCTCCTCTGGACTCGTTCTAATATTCCCACTTCCTTCTTGTGCTGGGAGCCCCAGAGCTAACAAAGTATTCTGTGTGGGGTCTCGTGAGAGCAGAGTAGAGGGGGAGAATCCCCTCCCCTGCCCTGCTGGCTATGCTTCTGTTGATGTAGCCCAGGATACGGTTGGATTTCGGGGCTGCAAGCACACACTGCCGGCTCATGGTGAGCTCCACCAACACCCCCACATTCTTCTCCTCAGGGCTGCTTTCAATCTATTCTCTGCCCAGCCTGTATTTGTCCTTGGGATTACCCCAAGGACATGTGGGACCTTGAACTTTGCCTTGTTGAACTTCATGAGTTTTGCACAGGCCGACCTCTCAAGCCCACCTACGCCTCGTCAGCCTCCATGAAGTGCTGCTAAGAATGGCCATAAGTTCTTCAGAAGGGACAGGCAATGAAGGAGGCTCAGTGGTGTAGTGCCTGATATTAGAGAGTGTTTCGATGTTGTAGAGCTCAGGGCTGGGCTCAGAGACTTTCTTCTCTGAGACTGCAGAGTAGCAGTTTCCCTGTGAATACCTGGGTTTACTTCTTTCCTTGTGACTGAGCACACAGTGGGAGATCTCTCACTTTCAGAGGGGCTGCAGTCAGTGCTCATGCTGTGCTCCGCTGTCCCTGGAGGTACCCTGGGTTCTGGAGGCAGCTCCAGATTCCCCTCTTGAAGGACACCACCTATGGGCCACATGTGGGAATAGCCCTGGCTACATAATGCAGTGACCATGCGCTGCCTCTGCTGTGAGCAGATACCCACAGGTGAGTCTTAAATCTAGCCCTTGGTCTCTGACAGGTGACAATGCAACAATGAGCCATTCCATCCTGAACCGAAGCAGGAACAGACTCTTGTAGGGAGCAATTCTTTGGGCCTATTCTTGACACTGGCTTGGCTAGGAAATTCCAGCCTTCAGGCAGTGTACATGAGTTATCCTGTTTATTACCAAAAGTGTTATGAGAGCCTTCACTGACTCACAGTTACTTGTACATGTATAAAGCATTTATATGATACAGAGCAGTTTCAGTCATTCATTGTAGTGGGAAGAATCCAAACATTTATATCAGAATGCAAGGAGCAAAAACAGTCAAAATGACAACAAGGAAAAAGCAATTTTATTAATAATGATAAAAACAAACAGAGAAGCAAAAAAAAAAAAAAAAAAAAAAAAAAAGTGTTGGAATGAGATGCACAATTTTCACTTCTGGAGAGTGAAAAAAACTTTATGAGTACTGAAAAACATTCCCCAAATCAGTTTCCTAACAGCATCCTTGAGCTCCTTGTTCCTCATGCTGTAGATGAGGGGGTTCACTGCTGGAGGCACCACCGAGTACAGAACTGCCAGCAAAAGATCGAGGGATGAGGAGGAAATAGAGGGGGGTTTCAGATAAGCAAACATGATATTGCTGATGAACAGGGAGACAATGGCTAGGTGAGGGAGGCACATGGAAAAGGCTTTGTTCTGTCCCTGCTGTGAGGGGATCCTCAGCACAGCTTTGAAGATCTGCACATAGGACAGCAACAGAAAAGCAAAAAATGCACTACCTGAACAAAAGCTAAAGATGAGGAATGCAACTTCTCTGAGGTAGGCATCAGAGCAGGAGAGCCTGAGGATGTGGGGGATTTCACAGAAGAACTGGTCCAAGGCATTACCTTGGCAGAGGGGAAGGGAAAAGGTATTGGCAGTGTGCAGGACAGCATAGAGAAAAGTACTACCCCAGGCAGCTGCTGCCATGTAGACACAAGTTCTGCTGGTCATTATTGTCCTGTAGTGTAGGGGTTTGCAGATGGCAACGTAGCGGTCATAGGCCATGATGATGAGAAGATAAAACTCTGCTGAGACAAATGCAACAAACATAAAGACCTGGGTAACACAGCCAAAGAAGGAAATGGCCTTGGTGTCCCACAGGGAATTGGCCATGGCTTTGGGGACAGTGGTGGAGATGGAGCCTAGGTCAAGGAGGGCAAGGTTGAAGAGAAAGAAGTACATGGGGGTGTGGAGGCGGTGGTCGCAGGCTACGGCAGTGAGGATGAGGCCGTTGCCCAGGAGGGCAGCCAAGTAGATGCCCAGGAAGAGCGTGAAGTGCAGGAGCTGCAGCTTGCGTGTGTCTGCGAATGGCAGAAGGAGGAACTCAGTGGGGAAGCTGCTGTTGGACATTTGCTGACATTGGACATGGCTGTCTGTTGAAGAGAAGAAGGCAGGACAAAGTTAGAACAGAATTCTCCAAGAAACACCTATTGCAAGTCTTAGAATAGCCCCCCAGACCAGCCTTTCTCTTTGCAGGAGAACCTGTCTGCAGCTCTCTTGCTTGAGCTGTGGCTGGTGCTGGATGAGAGTGGCACTGGGAGCAGGGGTTTTGTGGGCTCCAGAGGAGGTGTTCCTGTTATGAAGCAGGAGGGAAGCAGGAACGTGGAACAACCTCAATTTCAGTCCACTTGTCAGATGAATGAGCCTTGTGAACAACTCATCTGACCACCGAGTTGTCCCAGATTCCCAGCTGCAACTCTGTAGTGGCTGGAGGAGGCTTGGACACTCAGCTCCTGCTGTTCTTGGACAAACTCTTCTTTCCCCCTGCCCGTGCTCACAGACCCCATCCCACACAGCTGTGCTCAGCGCTGTCTTATAGCACCCCCAAACTGAGCCTCTCTCTTAGCACAAGAACTGTTCTGCAGCTCTCTTCCTTGAGCTGCAGCTGGTGTTGCCTGAGGGAGGCACTGGGAGCTGCTTCAGGCTCTAGAGGAGTCCTTCCTGCTGTGCAACACGTGGGAAAAAGGAACATAGGAGAAACTCAAGTTCAGTCCACCTCTCAGATCATTGAGATTTGCAGTGCTGTTGCAAACTTCTCCGACCACTGCGTAGAGCAGTGGCAAGATTTTATTTGCTTTATTTTTTACTAGTTACCTCTGTAGTGCTGGGGGAGAGGAGGCCAGGGAGGGGCTGCTCCAGGGGAAGGTGTCTGCACTGCAGGGCATGGCCACAAGGTGCCCAAATGCCCCCTGCCATGACATTTCTGGCAACAGCTCCTTCTGGCCACCTGCCCCTCTCTCTGCTGCCTGCAGCTGTCCCTGCTGGGAGCTGCTGCTCTGCGCCCACCTCTTCTTTCCCCCTGCCCATGCCCATGGACCCCATTCCATGCAGCTGTGCTCAGCGCTGCCCTGCAGCACTCTGCCTCCAACAGGGCCCTGCCAAGGGGCACCTCCATGACTGCAGGAGCTACGGGGCAGCTGACAGAGAGCCCAGCATGGCCAGCCAGGGCTGGGTGTTCTGGGCTGACTGGGGGCACCTGGTTTAGAGCACTCCGAGGGGCTTCTGCCAGACTTCCTCACCTCGCAGTGCAACCCAGCAGGACTCTCAAAGCCTACTGCATCGCCCACTGCCCTCCCAGGAACAAGACCCAGCAGGAGACCCTTCCAGGACCTGCAGCTGTATGGCCCTGCAGCCAGAGACTTACTTTGTCAAGGGCTGTGCAGATTTCTCCTGCAGTCAGCTCTCAGCATCCTCCCAATCCACTCCCAACTGCCTCCAAGCCCTCTCTCCCTCTCTCCTCTCCCCGTGCCACCTGCGGTCAGAGCCTCCAGCCCTGCTGTGTTGTGCAGAGGAGCTGCTTCTGGGCAGAGCTCTCTCTGCACCAGGGCCCTCTTGCCAGGAGCTCTCTCTGTCCCAGGAGCCTGGCCCAGATCAGCAGAACAGGCCCAGCCCAAGTCATTGTAATCACCCCTCCAGGGGCTTTGGTGATGAGCCCATGAACCTCAGGCACTCAGAGACAATCGAAGAAATCTCTCAAGAAGTCCAAGTCAGATGCAAGTTTCCTGCAGTGTCCCCCAAGGGCCAGCACTGACACAGGCTTCCTTGGAGCTCATTAGAGCAGAATATTGAAGGCAGTGAGGACAAGCAGACAGAGGGAAAGTGAAGGTGACACTCGTGTAGGAAAACTGGTTGTGGTTCACCAAGCAGAAGGGCCCATGTATTAATGAATGAATTTTGATGGAATCAAGTAAGGGGCAGTGTCGACAACACTGGACAAGCAGTGATGAAACAAGAGCTGGCTTCAGCATAAAGCAATCCAACATCATACACCACGTGTGCTGCCCTGAAGTAATGTGATGACAGTTGGAGACCAAAGTCATGGACTGACTGAACCCAATAGATGTTTTATAGGGATGGCTTTCCCACAATATAACCAGACCCATCAGTGACCAGTGCATGCTGCTCCCCATTTTCTGGGAGTTTATTAGACAATGACATCTTTTCAATATGTGTCACCTCCTCCTGTAGCAATATTTCCAAGTTGCTGTTCTTTGGTCAGTCCTTGATCACTTCCAAAATTCCAAGACTGGGGTTTCCTATTGGAGCCTGCTGTGAAATTAGTGCGACCCACTTGCTCCATGGAGCATCAGGCACATGATGTGTAGAGGGGACCTTCCCTTGAAACATCCAGCCCAAAAGAGGCAAGTCGGTGCCCAGAGGAGCTGTGTGTCAACACAAACCACTTCCAAAGCAGCTCAACCCCCTTTGTATGCTACCAATATCACTTTCCCAGTTGAAGTAGGTCTTAGATACTTACTATCCCTGACTCCTCAATCCTAGGGGTCAACCTCCCCTCTCCCTTGGTACTTTCTTCCAGAGGTTCCAGATGGGGTGATTCTGGACCCCAGCCAGCCCTGCATTGGGCTCTGCCACCTGCCTCACCCCAGCCTTCTCTAGCGCCTTCCTTGCTGCTCTCTGATGCACACCAGGACCTCCCAGTGTGTGCCAGCCAGCATGTCTGCTGAGGGCCAGGGAGGCTGCTGCAGGGGCAGGGAGCTCAGCATGGCCCTTGCAGCCCCCTGCCCTGGGCCTGCCTCGCCTCTTGGCCTCGGCCACGGCCTATTCTCCACTGTCAGGAGCGCTCTTGGCATGCACTTCCTGGCCTCTCCTTGCCTGCACACAGCTGCTGCCCACTCAGGATGCTGGCACAAATGTGTCCTCACAAGCAGCACCACCCCATGGGCTGCTTCTCCTGGCCTCCCCCACTGCACTGCCTTGACTCCTTGTCTCTGCTGGGCCGCATCTCCTGCACCGAATTGGGCACCATCTCCTGCATCTCTTGGCTGTCAGCTCCCTCTCTCCTGCCCTGTAGTATGACAGTGCCATGGTGGGGTGTGTTTCCAGTGGGCTGTCCACCAGACACAGTAATGAAGACTATGAGCAGGACTAGAGGGGTCCTGCTTCCAGCCAGAGGGAGGCAGGGAGGAAAGGGACAATCGGGTTTACTGGACTGTGTATATTTAATGGCCTGGCACATCAGACCCACAAATGTATCAGGCTCTACTGGACACCGGTGCACAGTGTACCTTAATGCCATCAAGCTATAAAGAGGTAGAACCCACCTGTATTTCTGAAGTGACAGGTGGGTCCCAAGAGTTAACTGTCTTGGAGGCTGAAGTGAGTCAAACTGGGAAGGAATGGCAAAAGCTCCCCATTGGGACTGGCCCAGAGGCTATGTGCATCCAAGACATAGTCTTCTTCAGGATTTGTTACTTCAAAGTTCCAAAAGAGCACGGGTGGGGCTTTGGCATAGCAGCCTTGGAGACAAAGGACATTAAAGAGTTGTCTACCTTGCTTGACCTTCCACAGAATCCTTCTGTTGTGGGTTTGCTGAGGGTTGAAGAACAGCAGGTGCCAATGGCTACCATGGTGGTGCACCTGAGGCAGCGTCACGCTAACTGAGACTCCCCGATTGCCATCCATGAGCTGGTTCATCGGCTGGAGAGCCAATGTGTAGATGTAGAACTTAGTAGCGTGGTTTAGTGATGGACTTGTCAGTACTAAGGTAAAGTTGCATGACCTGGGTTACACATCCATTGAGGCACAATGCAGTTCTTTTGCCTTCTGCATCTATAGCACAGGAAGCATGACTTTGCTCTACTCTATTGACTGGGCAGGTCTTTTCACATTACTCAGTTTAGTTTTTTGTGGCTGGAAGGGGACAATTTCCCAAAAGCAGCCAAGCTCATGGATACAGCTACAGCCACTTGAAGATATATTTTCTTTAGTTTTCATCCTGAGTTTTCCACAGAAGACCCAAGAGAGACCATGGATGTCCAGGTATCTACGAAGATTCAGGCTGAATTTCTCAGATTCCAATGGTCATTTCATTTCATTTCATTTCATTTCATTTCATTTCATTTCATTTATTTATTTATTTTCCCAAGGAATCCCTGACTTGTCTTAGAAAGGGCTTCATATGCTAGGTTGGGCTGCAGCTACAGGGACAAAGACCACTGCTGGCAGTGGAGGTATCGGACCTCCAGACTCTGCTTTTCCTCCCAATGCAGGTCTCTAAAGAAATCACCCTGGATGAATACCAATAGGAGAATGATGCTCAAAACTGAAATGCAGCAAAATTCAGCCTTTAAAGCAATACAAGATTTGTATTAGGTGCTTTTTGAAATCTTCTTCCTTAATTACATCATGCAAGCTCTGCAATTAGCTGCACAAGGTGTGAAGGCTTGAAGAAAACTATGGAAGAGATGTTAGAAGTTTCTTCATTTTAATGAGTTCCATGGTGTATTATGGTGCTGAGTCTATGAAGCTCAGGTACTGAGAGAAGAGTGATGTAACCGCTTGAGCAAGTAAAGTCAGAAGGAAAAGTTGAAGTGACTTGGAGTATTAATGGGCCCCACTGAGGGCTGTTACCAAGAGATTCTCCTCAGGGACTTGTTAGGGCACATAATTGGAGACCATGACTTCAGACACGCTAAGCACTGTGATGAGAAATGTCTTGGTTGGTTTTGGTGAAACAGAAGAGCCAAGGCCTGACTCCAGCCACTGGGAGGGGAGACCTGCACCCCCACATCCATCTCAAGGCTCTTCCTGGGGTCTGTGGGATGTTCTAAGCAGTGTGATACCATAAGAAGTACAGTGGTATGACAGCTCCCTGCCTCTGCAAGGGTTGCAAAGAAGCAAGGAGGCCTCACTGCAATGACTACATCTCATCACCTCATAAGCTCTAGATAAGGGACAAAAATGTCAGGGCTTTTGGGGCCTTCCATTCTTGCCAGCAACCTCCACCTTCTCCTCTGCAGGCTTTCCTATGCTGTCCCACACTTTGTCCTATTTCCTGGAAGCCTATAGACACCCATCTCTGTTCTTCACCTTGCTCTCACCCTGGCATTTCCATCATTTCACGAATGTCTCACCAACCTTCACCAGCTGTTCCTTGAAACACAAAACCAGGGTTTGATTACAGACACTCTTTGGGTGACCTCTGGCACCACAGCAGTATACTTTGAGAGACCTTTTTTCCTCTTTGTGGCCAGTGCCAACCTTCCAAGGTGCAATTTCACAGAATCACAGAATTTCTAGGTTGGAAGAGACCTCAAGATCATCGAGTCCAACCTCTGACCTAACACTAACAGTCCCCACTAAACCATATCCCTAAGCTCTACATCTAAACGTCTTTTGAAGACTTCCAGGGATGGTGACTCCACCACCTCCCTGGGCAGCCCGTTCCAGTACCTAACAACCCTTTCAGTAAAGAAATTCTTCCTAACATCTAACCTAAAACTCCCCTGGCGTAACTTTAGCCCATTCCCCCTCGTCCTGTCACCAGGCACATGGGAGAACAGGCCAACCCCCACCTCGCTACAGCCTCCTTTAATGTACTTATACAGAGCAATAAGGTCACCCCTGAGCCTCCTCTTCTCTAGGCTGAACAAGCCCAGCTCCTTCAGCCGCTCCTCGTAGGACTTGCTCTCCAGGCCCCTCACCAGCTTCGTCGCCCTTCTTTGGACCCGCTCAAGCACCTCGATGTCCTTCTTGTAGCGAGGGGCCCAAAACTGAACACAGTACTCGAGGTGCGGCCTCACCAGAGCCGAGTACAGGGGGACGATCACCTCCCTAGCCCTGCTGGTCACACTGTTTCTGATACAAGCCAGGATGCCGTTGGCCTTCTTGGCCACCTGAGCACACTGCTGGCTCATATTCAGCCGACTGTCCACCATCACTCCCAGGTCCTTCTCTGCCTGGCAGCTCTCCAACCATTCCTCACCCAGCCTGTAGTTCTGCTTGGGGTTATTGCGCCCCAGGTGCAGGACCCGGCACTTGGCCTTGTTGAACTTCATACAGTTGACCTCAGCCCATCGGTGCAGCCTATCCAGATCCTCCTGCAGAGCCTTCCTACCCTCGAGCAGATCGACACACGCACCTAGCTTGGTGTCATCTGCAAACTTACTGAGGGTGCACTCAATGCCGTCATCCAGATCATTGATGAATATGTTAAAGAGGACCGGCCCCAGCACCGAGCCCTGGGGGATGCCACTAGTGACTGGCCTCCAACTGGACTTGGCTCCATTTACCACAACTCTTTGGGCCCGGCTATCCAGCCAGTTTCTAACCCAACGAAGCATGCGCCAGTCCAAGCCAAGAGCAGCCAGTTTCTTGAGGAGAATGCTGTGGGAGACGGTGTCAAAAGCCTTGCTGAAGTCAAGGTAGACCACATCCACAGCCTTTCCCTCATCCACCTAGCGCGTCACTTTGTCGTAGAAGGAGATCAGGTTCGTCAAGCAGGACCTGCCTTCCATAAACCCATGCTGGCTGGGCCTGATCGCCTGCTTGCCCTTCAAGTGCCGCATGATGACTCCCAAGAGGATCTGCTCCATGAGCTTCCCTGGTACTGAGGTCAAACTGACCGGCCTGTAGTTCCCCGGGTCTGCCCTCTGGCCCTTCTTGTAGATGGGCGTCACATTTGCTAGTCGCCAGTCAGCTGGGACCTCCCCCGATAGCCAGGACTTTTCTGGCAGTTTTCCTCTCCTGCTCTTTCCTACAACCAAAGAAAGTTTCACATGGGTGGAAACCAGTCCTAAAGTAGGCATCCCAACCCATTGGCCTTCTTGTGGCCTGTCAGCCAACCAGATAGAAGTCACCTCACCAGCATCTTCCAAACCACAGTCCTTCTGCTGGGTTTAGACATACCCAAGCCTTGTGCCTCCTGCTGTCCATTCGTGGACTCAAACAGAAGGGTCAGGACAACCCATATCTGGGCCTTCTTTCTGTCTGGTTCCTTCTCATTATGTAGGCAGAGTGGATCCCACAGTCAGCATGTCAACCAGGTGCCTTCTGCTGGCCTACCAGGACCACTGGCAAATGTCAGCTGAAAAGTACAGAACCTAGGTAGAAGTGTGGCCTGTCAACTACTTCAGACAGAAGTGACCTCACGGTCCATTTCTGTGACACTTTCCTGCTGCTGCCCTATCAACTGCAGAGACAGAAGTGACCTCACAGTCACTGCCACAGACACATTCCTCCTGCTGGGGCAGGAGATCCTGAGGCAGAGCTGAGCTCATCAGATCATTCCCATCCATCTCTTCCTTGTGGCCCACAAGATGATAAGGTCCACGGTTCCTCACATTCATCTTTGAATGCCATGTGACTGCATGTGGTGGATTTATGTGGCAAGGTTTTGGTAGTGGGGGGCCATTGGGGTGGCTTCTGTGAGAAGAATCCAGAAGCTGTCCCATGTTAGATAAGGGCCTTGCTGCTGGCCAGGGCTGGGCCAATAAGCGACATTTTTTGTGCCTCTATGAGAGCATATTTAAAGACAGGGAAAAAAAAAAAAAAAAAAAAAAAAAAAAAAAGTTATTGCAGAACAGCAGCTGGGAGAGAGAAAGGAGTGAGAAACTGCCTTGTAGGTGCCATGGACAGTGAAGAAGGAGGGGTAGAGGTGCTCCATGTCCTGGAGCAAAAGTCCCCTGTGGCCTGTGGTGAGGACCATGGTGAAGCAGGCTGTCCCCCTGCAATCCATGGAGTACCACGGTGGAGCAGGTGGACCTGCACTGATGGAGGCTGTGGCCTGTGGAGGACCCTCTCCAGAGCAGATTCCGGGCCAGACCTGTAGCCTTTGGAGAGGAGCCCACGCAGGAGCAGGTGACCTGGCAGGAGCTGCTCCCCATGGGGGACCCAAGCAGCCCCTGCACAGCCCCTGAGAGGCCCAGCCCCAGTTCCTGCCCCCCAGTTTTTGCTCCAGAAGGACTCCCCTAGGTCCTGTGTCACTTGTCCCACCTGGGTGTCTTGGCTACCCCAGGACATCCTGGAGGTAGTGGCCACCTCTGACTGGAAAACTGAAACCAGCCATGAAAGTAGATTGAGGAAACAGTTGAAACCTGTACAGAAAAGGACTCGATGTAATAGCTGAAAGAGCTTGCCAGCACCACCAGCTTTTTTTCTATGAATGTTCATTATTTATTTTCCCAATTTTCTATTGACAGCATCATGGACAAGTGCAATAAAAAAAATCATGCTTTCTTGATGAATAGTTTTATGCACACACTTACCAAAATACATTTCCCAACATTGCTAATGCTTTTTTTTTTTTGTTTTTTTTCCCTCCCCTTATTCTGTCTTTGAAGAGCACTCCAAGGGAAAGAGTCATTGAATTAAAGAATTTAATTCAATTAAGTTGAATTCATTTTCAAGTCCCCAGAAATATTGCTAATCCAAATGCTTGACAGCCCAGTCCAGAAAGGCAGGGTAGTGTGACATAGCAGAGAGTGGCATCTGCAATGAACCTGTAAAGGGGTGAGAAAAAATCTCACAGGGACACTGGGGGTTGTTTCTGGAGGCACAAAGAGCAACGTCAGGGCTGTGTGAGGTGTTTATGTCTGAACCGGTTCCTCATACACATGGGGCTGTTGAGAGACATGAGTCACAGAATCATCTAGGTTGGGAGAGACCTCCAAGATCACCTAGTCCAACCTCTGACCTAGCACTGACAAGTCCTCCACTAAACCATATCACTAAGCTCTACATCTAACTATCTTTCAAAGACCTCAAGGGATAGTGACTCAACCACTTCCTTGGCAGCCCATTCCAATACCTAATGAACCTTTCAGTAAAGACGTTCTTCCTACAATCCAAACTAAACCTCTTTAGCCCATTCCCCCTTGTCCTGTCACCAGGCATATGGGAGAATACACCAACCCCCACCTCGCTACAGCCTCCTTTAATGTATCTGTAGAGAGCGATAAGGTCGCCCCTGAGCCTCCTTTTCTCCAGGCTAAACAACCCAAGCTCCCTCAGCCGCACCTCATAAGACTTGTTCTCCAGACCCCTCACCAGCTTCATCGCCCTTCTCTGGACTCGCTCAAACACCTCAATGTCCTTCTTGTAGCGAGGGGCCCAAAACTGAACACAGTACTCGAGGTGCGGCCTCACCAGAGCCGAGTAGAGGGGGATGATCACCTCCCTAGCCCTGCTGGCCACACTGCTTCTGATACAAGCCAGGATGCTGTTGGCCTTCCTGTCCACCTGAGCACACTGCTGGCTCATATTCAGCCAACTATCCATCAATACTCCCAAGTCCATCTCTGCCAGGCAGCTTTCCAACCACTCATCTCCCAGCCTGTAGCGTTGCTTGGGGTTGTTGTGCCCCAGGTGCAGGACCCGGCACATGGCCTTGTTGAACTTCATGCAGTTGACCTCAGACCATTGGTGCAGCCTATCCAGATCCTCCTGCAGAGCCCTCCTACCCTCGAGCAGATAGACATATGCACCTAACTTGGTGTCATCTGCAAACTTACTGAGGTTTCACTCAATCCCCTCATCCAGATCATCGATAAAGATATTAAAGAGAATTGGCCCCAGTCCCTGGGGGACGCCACTAGTGACTGGCCTCCAACTGGATTTAACTCAATTCACCACGACTCTTTGGGCCTGGCTATCCAGCCAGTTTCTAACCCAACAAAGTGTTCATGAGACCAAGCCATGAGCAGTGAGTTTCTCGAGGAGAATTATGTGGGAAACAGTGTCGAAAGCCTTACTGAAGTCAAGATAGACCACAGCCACAGCCTTTCCCTCATCCACTAAGTGTGTCACTGTCATAGAATGAGAACAGGTGTGTTAAGTAGGACCTGCCTTTCATAAACCCATGCTGGCTGGGCATGACTGCCTGGATGCCCTGCAAGTGCTGTGTGATGGCACGAGCTTCCTTGAGCTTCCCCAGCACCGAGTTCAGACTGACAGGCTTGTCGTTCCAAGATCCTCTTTCCAGCCATTTTGTAGGTGTTCATCTCATTTGCTAGTCGCCAGTTTACTGGGACCTCCCCTGATAACCAGGACTGCTGATAAATGATGGAAAGTGGCTTGGCCAGCTCCTCTGTCAGTTCTCTCAGTACCCTTGGGTAGATCCCATTCGGCCCCATCAATTTGCGTACATGTAAGTGCTGTAGCAGTTCGCCAACCATTTCCTTGTGGATTATGAGTGCCACACAGCAAAGGATGGAGATTCTCCTTAGTCCTTCTTTTCATGTTTATGTATTTATAAAAACATTTTCTGTTATTCTTAACAGCAGTAGCCAGATAAAGCTCCAGGTGAGCTTTGGCCTTTCTAATTTTGTCCCTGCACAGCCTTACAACATCCTTATAGTCTTCCTGAGTGGCCCACCCTCTTTTCCAAATGTCATAGAGTCCCTGACTTGCACACCACGTGCAGTGCACTGCATAGCTTGCAATGTCCCTCTTGGTCCTGTAGCCACTGCCAGAGGCTGGAAGGCACCTCAGCCCTGCGGTGCTTTCTCCTGCTCTGCCCTCCTCTGAGATGCCCCAAGGCATGAGGAATGGGCACAGGGACCTCGGTTCAAGGAGTCACATCCCAGGACTGCACTCAGGTGGCTTCCCAGGAGACGTTACTTGGCCTCATGACACTATCTTGCCCCACTGGCCTTCATGAAATATGCGGGAATAACTGATGGCCTTTGTGCTCCTTTGTGTTCATCTCTCCTGTATGCATACAATGTGGCTGATGGCACCAGTAGCAAAGGGTTTCTCTCCCCATATCTCCACTGCACACAAACAGGGAGTTGCTCTTCTCCTGAGACATAAAATCTCCCAGGGAACAATTTGCAGGTGAGTATATCTGTGCTGGCCTGGACAGACAGAGCTGCACCCCTTCACCATGCAACTCCCATTCCATACAGCCCTGAGATGGTGCTGCTCTGCAGACTATTAAAAATGTCCAAAAAAACACCAGAACTCATCTTGTGCCTGAAATGCATTACATTATCAGTCATATGCAGAAGATGAAGGGAAAGTTCTTGATTCTGAAACACAACAACACATCAGTTTCGTCAAGGCATCCTTCAGCTCCTGGTTCCTCATGCTGTAGATGAGGGGGTTCACTACTGGAGGCACCACCGAGTACAGAAATGACACCAACAAGTCCAGGTATGCAGAAGAGATCGAGGAGGGCTTCAGGTGGGCAAACATGACAGTGCTGAGAAACAGGGAGACCACGGCAAGGTGAGGGAGGCACGTGGAAAAGGCTTTGTGCTGGCCCTGCTCAGAGGGCATCCTCAGCACGGCCCTGAAGATCTGCACATAGGACAGCACAATGAAGACAAAACATACAATGGTTAAACAGGCACTAAAGATGAGAAGCTGACCTTCCCTGAGGTAGGCATCAGAGCAGGAGAGCTTGAGGATCTGGGGGATTTCACAGAAGAACTGGTCCAGGGCATTACCTTGGCAGAGGGGCAGGGAAAATGTAGTGGCCGTGTGCAGGACAGCATAGACAAAGCCACTGCCCCAGGCAGCTGCTGCCATCTGGGCACAAGCTCTGCTGCCCAGGAGGCTCCCGTAGTGCAGGGGTTTGCAGATGGCAACATAGCGGTCATAGGCCATGACAGTAAGAAGGAAATACTCTGAACCAAAGAAGAAGACTAAAAAGAAGACCTGTGCAGCACACCCTTGATAGGAGATTGCCCTGGTGTCCCAGAGAGAATTGGCCATGGCTTTAGGTGCAGAGGTGGAGATGGAGCCCAGGTCGAGGAGGGCAAGGTTGAGGAGGAAGAAGTACATGGGGGTGTGGAGGTGGTGGTCGCAGGCTATGGCTGTGAGGATGAGGCCGTTGCCCAGGAGGGCAGCCAGGTAGATGCCCAGGAAGAGCGCGAAGTGCAGGAGCTGCAGCTCGCGTGTGTCTGCAAAAGCCTACAGGAGGAACTCACTCACAGAGCTGCTGTTGGGCATTTGCTCTTTCTGGGCATGGGGTCTTGCCCAAGGAACAGAAAGATGGTGATTATTAACAATAGAAGTAGATGAGAAAAAGGATTTCCATTTTTCATTTGAGACTCCCAACATTCTAGCTCACTTCCAGGAAGATATTTGGCAGATCCCTTTCTTGCACTTGGATTGATGCTGCCTGAGGCTGTCCTTTGGAGCACAGGACTCTGCTGTGAGCAATGCAGGAGTCAATCCTGTCCTACACCAATAGGTAAAGAACATAGGTGGACTTGGAGCTTTATTTCTAGCTTACCCACCACTCCTGTGGAGAGTCTCTAAGGCAGAAATTCTGCACATTTCTCCTTCACTGGAAGTGAAATATTGTGGATTCTGTGGATCCTGTGGATCCTCTCTGTGGTTTCAGTTGATCTGTGCTGCAGGAAAACTGCACTCAGAGGTTCACCTGAGAAGAACCTGAACACTGCTGAGAGCAAAGGAATCCAGGCTCAAAGGGCACATCTCCAGACCCCTCACCCTGTCTCCATACTCCCCTTCTCCCAAGCACCCTGAGGGCTCACTCCATGTGCGTCTGAAGCCCCCACCCCAGCCAGCCTGGAAACAAGAACAGCAGCATCACGGCCAGGTAGAGAAGAAAGGAGGAATGCCAGTGTGTTACTGCCAGGGGAGGCAAGGCCAGGGAGGGACAGACAGACACTCAGCAGACCCTCTTGTGCTGCAGCTCTGCCTGATGAGGAGGCAGCTCCTGCTGGGGACACTGGGGGCTTGAGAGCAGAGGTAGTGCTGGTGGGAGAGGAGAACAGGGAATGTCCCAGGGAAGGCGCCTGCCCTGCAGGGGATGGCAGGGCGGTGCCTGAGCCCTTCCTCGCACAGCATTTCTGGCAGCAGCTCCCTCTCACCACTTGTCCATGTCCCTGCTGCCTGCCCATGTCCCTGCTTGGAGCTGGTTCTGTATCCCTACGTCTCTTCCCTGTCCATGGCCAGCAGACCCCATCCCACAAGCTGTGTGCTCAGACTCACTCAGATTTCCCTCCACTGCAAGAATCTGAAAGCACAGAAACAAAAAAATCCTTCCTCTTCAGATTAACCAAGCTTCAATCTTCCTCTGGAAATGCCCTTTTATAAATGTCATTGTCTACAGCATCTTCTACTCCACATTAAATGTAGAGTAAGAGTCATCCTGAGAGATTCTATCAGCCATCAGATGTGCCAGCTGTAGAAGACCGCTTTGGCAACTGCACCTACACTGCCTGCTGCCAGAGACTCACAGTGCAAAGAGCCTGCAGATCTGTCCTGCCACACGCTGTCCAGTTGTTGCACTCCTCACTGCCTCCAAGCCCTCTCTCCTTCTCTCCTCTCCCCATGCCAGCTGCGGTCACAGCCCCCAGCCCTGCTGCGCTGTGCAGAGGAGCTGCTCCTGGGCAGAGCTGTCTCTCTGCAGCACTGCCCGCTTGCCAGGAGCTCCCCTTGGGCCCAGGAGCTTGGCCCAGCTCAGCAGCACAGCACCCGACCATGGCACCACTTGCACTGTGCCATTGGGCTCCCTCGAGGTGTCCCCAAGGCCTCAGGACTGACAGCTCCTGAGGGCTACAGCGTCTCTGCTGGGGTGTGGTGTTTGAAGCAGACTGATGTCATCACCAACTGCCCTTCTCTGTACACAGGAGAGACAGATTTTACAAGTGTGATTTGTGCTATTAGAGTGTGGTTGTCAAACATGTTGTGCTTTAACCTGTCGGGAACCTAAGCAACACAGAGCTGTTAGCTCTCACCTACCACTCAATAGCTTATTTGTTGAAATATAGACAGTTTCAAAAAGACAGAAAATAAAGATATAAGAATAACAGTAACAATAATAAGAAATAATAACACATTTTATTAATATTATTATTATTAAATGTATAAAGCAAGTGATGCAGAATGCAATTGCTCATCAGCCACTGTCTGATGCCCAACCTTTCCCCAAGCAGGAGTCCCCCTGAACCTGGCCAGTCTGGACTAGGATCTTCTGTGCAGGTCCCTTGAGCTTACTTTGGTTTAGGGTAGTACAAGCTTTCAGAAGGATTAGGACTATTTTCTTCCTTTTCTCAAATACTTCTTCCACTGTGTTGCCCCACGTGATGAGGAAAACAATGTATTGGAGGTGTTCAGGAGATTCCCCATTCCAGTGCAACCTGGATCAATCCAGGGTAATTGGTAGGGCTCTGTTTCCAGCGCTGGTGCAGTTCATTCCAGGTGGACAGGACACCCCTCCAACGGCAAGCAAAGTGTGGCCTTCACATTGCTGTCAAAGGGTTGAAGAAAAATGCATTAGCAGTATTAATTGTGGCATAGCGCTTGGCTGACTTTGACTTCAGTTCATACTGAATAAAGTTCTAGCATGCCTGTCACAGAAACACTCAGTGGTGCTGGGACTTCATTTAGGCCACAGAAATCCACAGTTAGCTTCCTCTCACCATTAGAATTGGTCATATGCAATGGCCATATGGCCATATTAAAGTCTGAGTGAGTCTTGATGATCACTTCTTGGCTCTCCAGTCAATGAACCAGCTCATGCATGGGGATCAGGGAGTCTCTCTTAGTACAGTATTGCCGCAGGTGCACTGTTGTGGTAGTGATTGGCACCTGCTGCTCATTGGCGACCTGCACCTCCACAGCAGAAGGGCCCTGTGAGAGAGTGGGCAAGGTAGACATAACTGGTTGATGTCCTCCATCTCCAAGGCAGCTATGCCAAAGTCCACCAATACTCTTGTGGATCTTTGACGTACCCTCTCCTGAAGCAGTCTATGTCAAGGTTGCACAGAGCCCCCAGGTCAGTCCCAATGGGTTGCATTTGCCACTCCTTCCCAGTTAGACTCACTTCAGCCTCCAATACAGTTAATTCTTGGGATTGATGTGACAGGACATAGTCCTCAAAGTCCAATACACCCAATTGCCCCCTTCCTCCCCTCCGGCTGGAGGCAGGGCCCCTCTAGTCCTGCTCATAGTATTCATTACTCTATTTGGAGGACTGCCCACTAGAAACAGGAGCAGCAATTTTCTCAGAAGAACCACTTTTTGTGAATGTTTTTCCTTGCGCTTCATGTATCCGTGCCTCTAGGCTGGAGGTAGATTTTCCATCCCATTTTCTCATGGCTTCTCCGTGGTCACACAATTAAAACCATAGGGTTGCACGTGGTATGTACCCCCTATATCACCTTTCTTGAGTAGAGAGACACTTCCGCCTGACAGCTGAGGTATTGGTTCGTACAGGTGGGGAGGAAGATGTAGTCTCTTGTAGCTCTTGGACCTATTCAGGCAGTTTCTCCATATATGAGGTACAGGGCCATAGGGAAGAAGCGAGACTTTCTTCATACTGACAGAGTTGGATAACAAATTCATCCACTGTGTGTTTCTCATGGTATTTCCACCTCATTACTGCCAATGAGCTGGCATATGATGATGGTGCACTCCATACAAACTTCTGCCACATGGATCATGTGCACTTGACTTCATCTGGATCTGTGGACAGCTGTTTGTTGTCCACCTTCAGCATGGGTAATTTCCTCAGGTACTGGATACCTCTCTGCATAGTGGTCCACTTTCCTGATTGACGTACAGATCTGTCTTGAAGGTGTGAGATATGTTCTTCTGATTCGTGTCAGTATGGAACAGTGCTAGGGCCGCATGGTATGATGAATGTGACCTTCTGTCTTACATACCCTTGTATAACCACAAGTCTAAGACAAACAGAATGGTTAATGGATATAGTTCTTGTACCTTGCAAAGGAATGTTTTAACAATTTGTGTCGCTAGAGAGCAGTTCTGTCTGTCTCTGGGTCCTGCACTGGCAATTTAATTCTTCCACAGATGTGGTTTCTTCCCTTTCCTCCCCGTGTCCCAGTCTCCTCCTCATTACAGTCAATTTATCAAATCTTCAGAAATATTCCTCAAATCCATGAGCCTATTTGCTTTTGTTACTGATTCCGAACTCTTATTCCTAACAGTTACAGCCTTCTTGCCTTCTTTGTGGTTGATTTAGCACTGCTATAGATGTGACTGGACTGTCCCTGTGAATGGCCTGTGAGGAATGTTTTAACAACTCGTAAAGTGTCAATAGAGAGCTATTTGTATTTGTATGTTCTTTCTTTGAAGTCTCTGATGTCTGGGGGTTTCAGAACAACTGCTAATAACTAGTAACTGTTATGACTTCTGAATGGGACACTATGCAAGCCCCTGATATCTGGCCAGGCGGCCAGGAGATTAAGGAGAAGAAAGAAGCTGAAGGATGGCTAGAAGACAAAACTTGCAGGGAACACTGTGTTAGCTTTTGACATGCTGCCAAGAAGTACAAAGGGGAAGGACAAGAAAAAAAAAACTGAGAGGAAGATTACGAGCCTTCAGCATGAAAGACCCCCAGAGACCCCCAGAGGGACCAGCGGAGACTGATGCGCATGCTCCAGTAGGAGGGTTTGGATCCCGGAAGCTAATTATAATAACCTGTATTTTTTAGAAGTAGTAATGAATATATATCAGCCTAGGAGCATAAAAATCAGCTGCTTGATGTAACTGGTGTGTGTTTAGGTGGAGCAGAGACTCCCAACGCACCCAGCGCTGTTTGCTTACCTCTATTCTTTTAAAAAATTGTAAACTTTGATTATAATCCTATTTTGGGACTGAGTGATTTATAACAATTTAGGGGCTTGTCCGGGATGGCTATGGTTCCTGAATTCTGATTTGATCTAGGAGAGGCGCCCCACCATTTGGTGGCTCCTGTTTGAGTCAGGTCAGGACTAATGCCATCTTGAACCTGAATAAAGGAAAGCAATTTGATTGCCTTGGGGCAGATCTCAACTACTTAAGTAGTTGTTTAAGCTTAAACAAAACCTAAATCACATTCAGGAAACATCACAGTGGGAACATGCTGGTTTGATCAACCCAAGGATATTCAAAGCTTTGAAGAGCTAGTGTAATTAGCCTGGAGGAGAAGCAGGAGGTGAAGGAAAAAGGGAGAGTGAAGAAGTGGGGAAAAGCATCCCCCACTGCCCTGCATAGATTTACTCCCTGAGGAGAAAAGGCAAAGAGTGTAAAAGGGTGTCATTATTAACAGTTTCTAAGAGATTAAGAGATGGTTCCTGAGGTATAGAAGTGGCAATAATTTTATCCTATCAGAAGTCAGTGTTATCCAATACAGCAAAAGAGTAACCTAAACCCAGCCCCCAGAACAGTGGGATAACCAGCATGACATGGAAGACAGACAGTTAGTAATGTGCTATACAACACAATTCTGAAAACAAGCACAAGAGACCCTTGATAAAAAATAAATAAAAAAAATAAATAAATTAAAAAAAAAAAACAAACACAGCATTGTGATCAGCAACTCTTAAACTGATCTAATGCTTATAACAATTTACTTTTAAAACGCTGTGGTCAGTTCTGTCATCTTAACCTTTGTGCTCCACACTAGGCAACAAAAAGACTTGGTGTGGTTTGACCCAGCAGGCAGCTCAACACTACTACAAAGCCATTCATCCAATGGGATTGAGGAAAGAACTAGGAGAAAAAAAAAAAAAAAGAAAAAGTTCATGGTCGGAGACAAAGGCAGTTTAAGAGGACACAAAAAAAATATTATTATCACTATCATTGTCACTATCATTATAATTATTATCATTATGATTGACACCAATAGACTAATGTCATGATATTTTTGTGTGCATATCAAAAGACGGAAAAGGTGGTGATGATTAATTGGGAAATGTTGGACCTCAGCATTATGTATATGATATAGAATAAGTAGTGGATATTGTCTTAGGTTTGGCTGTGATAGAGTAATTTTATCTTCCTAGTAGCTGGTATGATTCTGTCTTTCATATTTACACAATTACAGAAGAGTTTGGGTATGAAAGGACCTTACAGAGCACATAATTCCAACCCACCTGCCATGGGCAGGGACACCTTCCACTAGACTGGGTTGCTCAAAGCCCCATCCAACCTGGCCTTGAACACCTCCAGGGATGGAGCTTCTCTGGGCAGCCTGTTCCTCACCACCCTCTGAGTAAAGAACTTATTTCTAATATCTAACCTGAATTTACCCTCTTTCCATTTAAAACCATTACCCCTAGTCCTATCACTACACTCTTTAATGAAGAGTCCCCCCCCAGCTTTCCTGTAGGCCCCTTTAGGTACTGGAAGGCCACTGTGAGGTCTCCCCAGAGCCTTCTCTTTTCCAGGCTGAACAACCCCAACTCCCTCAGCCTGTCTTCATACAAGAGGTGCTCCAGTCCATTAATCATCCTCATGGACCTCCTTTGGACTTGTTCTAATAGCTCCATGTCGATCTTATACAGGGGGCCCCAGAGCTGAACTTGTTTTTTGGCCTCACCAACAATGAGTTACAGAGGGACAATCATATCCCTTATCCTGCTGACCACAGTATTCCTGGTACAAGCCAGGATGCTGTTGGCCTTCTTGGCAACCTGAGCACACTGCTGGCTCATATTTGACTATCTACCACCATGGCCCTTATCCTCAGGCAGCTGTCCAGCTTCTCTTTTCCCTGCATGAGTGGGATTGTTGTGCCCCAAGTGCAGGACCCAACACATAGCCCTGTTGAACTTCATAGAGTTGGCCTCAGCCCATGGGTTCAGCCTATCCAGAGCCCTCTGCAGAGCCCTCCTACCCTCGAGTAGATCAGCTCTCACTCCTGACTTGGTCTTGTTTACAAACTTACTGAGGGAGCACTCGATCCCCTCATCCAGATCATTGTTGAAGAAATTGAAAAGAACTGGACCCAGTACTGAGCCCTGGAGGACACCACTAGTGACTGGCCTCCAGCTACATTTAGTTCCATTCACCATGACTCTTTGGACCCGGCCACGCAGTCAGTTTTTAAGCCAATGAAGCGTACATACATCCAGGCCTTGACCAGCCAGTTCCTCCAGGAGAATGCTGCGGGAAATGGCTTCTAAAACCTTAGTGAACTCTAGGTAGACCACATCCACAGCCTTTCCCTTGTCCACTGAGCACATCACCTTGTCACCTTGAGATCTGATTTGTCAAGCAGGGCCTGCTTTGATAAACCCATGTTCACTGGGCCTAATCACCTGGTTGTCCTGTTGTGTGATGGTACTCAAGATAATCTGTTCCATGAGTCTCCCCAGCTCTGAGGTCAGACTGACAGGCCTGTAGTTCCCTAGGCGGCCATCTATCTAGTTGGAGTAGCAGTTCTCTAAGCATTTCCTCATGGGTTATTAGAGCTTCATTCTGCTCAAGGTTCTTATCGACCAGCTCAGGGGCTGAGTACTAGGTGAACAACTGGTCTTGCTGTAAAACACTGAGGTAAAGAATGCACTAAGTACCTCAGCCTTTTCATCATCTCTTTTAATTCTATTTTCCCACATCCAGTAAAAGAAGAAGATTCTCCTTAATTCTCTCTTTTTTTCCTTTGTATTTAGAAAGAAAGAAAGAAAGAAAGAAAGGAAGGAAGGAAGGAAGGAAGAGAGAGAGAAGGAAGGAAGGAAGGAAGGAAGGAAGGAAGGAAGGAAGGAAGGAAGGAAGGAAGGAAGGAAGGAAGGAAGGAAGGAAGGAAGGAAGGAAGGAAGGAAGGAAGGAAGGAAGGAAGGAAGGAAGGAAGGAAGGAAGGAAGGAAAGAAGGAAGGAAGGAAGGAAGGAAGGAAGGAAGGAAGGAAGGAAGGAAGGAAGGAAGGAAGGAAGGAAGGAAGGAAGGAAGGAAGGAAGGAAGGAAGGAAGGAAGGAAGGAAGGAAGGAAGGAAGGAAGGAAGGAGAGATAGAGAGAAAGAGAGAGAGAAAGAGAAAGAGAGAAAGAGAGAGAGAGAGAGAGAGAGAGAGAGAGAGAGAGAGAAAGAAAGAAAGAAAGAAAGAAAGAAAGAAAGAAAGAAAGAAAGAAAGAAAGAAAGAAAGAAAGAAAGAAAGAAAGAAAGAAAGGAAGGAAGGAAGGAAGGAAGGAAGGAAGAAAGAAGGAAAGAAAGAAAAACATTTTTTATTGTCTTTAACAGTAAAAGATACATTGAGCTCCAGTTGGGCTTTGGCCCTTCTAATTTTTCCTTTGCACAGCCTAACAACATTTAGGACTCAGCTTCAGAGAAAATGACAGTATACATGAGAAGCACAGAAAAAGTGGAATTGAACAGCCTTCCATCCTCTACCCTTCTGTAAGCCTGTTCTGCAGCTCCATTCAAATAGTTACTGTTCAAACATGGTGTGACACCACCTGCAGATGGGTGTCACAGTGTGTAGCTCCTCGTTTTTGAGGGCACGGGATATTGCCCAGAGAGCTTGTGCCAAGGAGGGGTTCAAGGTCTAAAGTACCTGCCCTGTGTAAAGGGGCTTGAAGGCTTGAAGGAGTTTGGGTTTCTCTGGCTCAGTGGCATGGAGCATCCAAGCAGAGCTAAAGTAGCCTGAGACTGCCTGAAGGGTGGTTTTGGAGATGCTTTAGCTTTCCTCTGTAGGGAAAAATGGCATGAAACAGAAATAATGCCACAAAGTTGACTTCAGGATGTTGAGACTGGACATGAAGAGAAAGAAATCCCCTTCTCCTATTGCTCCAGGAAGAGCCCTGAGCAGTATGTGAAGGGAAAGGATCTCCCTTCTCAGAGGCCGGGATCAAAGCCTGGCCCTTGTGCTTGGTGAAACACATCCAGTTTTCCTACACATCAACGTCACCTTTACATTGTCTTTGTCTACTTGTCCTGACTGTCTCCGGTGTTCTGCTCTAACGAGCTCCAAGGGAGCCTGTGTCAGCGCTGGCCCTCGGGGGACACTCCAGGAAACTTGGACTGACTTGGACTGACTTGGACTTCTTGAGAGACTTCTTCAATTTGCTCTTTGTGCCTGAGGTTCGTGGTGTCATCACCAAAGCCCCTGGAGGGGTGATTACAATGACTTGGGCTGGGCCTGTGCTGCTGAGCTTGGCCAGGCTACTTGGCGTAACGGGAGCTCTTGGCAAGAGGGCCCTGGTGCAGAGAGACAGCTCTACCCAGGAGCAGCTCCTCTGCACAGCGCAGCAGGGCTGGAGACTCTGACCGCAGGTGGCGCAGGGAGAGGAGAGAGGGAGAGAGGGCTTGGAGGCAGTTGGGAGTGGATTGGGAGGATGCTGAGAGCTGACTGCAGGAGGAATCTGCACAGCCCTTGACAAGGTAAGTCTCTGGCTGCAGGGCCATGAGGCTGCAGGTCCTGGAAGGGTGTCCTGCTGGGTCTTGTTTCTGGGAGGGCGGTGAGTGATGCGGTAGGCTTTGAGACTCCTGGTGCAAGGTGAGGAGGTCTGGCAGAAGCCCCTTGGAGTGCCCTAAGGCACTTGGAGTGCCCCCAGTCATCCCAGAACACTCGGCCCTGGCTGGCCATGCTGGGCTCTCTGTCAGCTGCCCCGTAGCTCCTGCAGTCATGGAGGTGCCCCTTGGCAGGGCCCTGTTGGTGGCAGGGTGCTGCAGGGCAGCGCTGAGCACAGCTGCATGGAATGGGGTCCATGGGCATGGGCAGGGGGAAAGAAGAGGTGGGCGCAGAGCAGCAGCTCCCGGAAGGGACAGCTGCAGGCAGCAGAGAGAGGGGCAGGTGACCAGAAGGAGCTGTTGCCAGAAATGCCATGGCAGGGGGCATTTGGGCACCTTGTGGCCATGCCCTGCAGTGCAGACACCTTCCCCTGGAGCAGCCCCTCCCTGGCCTCCTCTCCCCCAGCACTACAGGGGTAACTAGTAAAAAATAAAGCAAATAAAATCCTGCCTTGCTTTACGCAGTGGTCGGAGATGTTTGCAACAGCACTGCAAATCTCAATGACCTGAGAGGTGGACTGAACTTGAGTTTCTCCTATGTTCCTTTTTCCCACGTGTTGCACAGCAGGAAGGACTCCTCTAAAGCCTGAAGCAGCTCCCAGTGCCTCCCTCAGCCAACACCAGCTGCACCTCAAGGAAGAGAGCTGCAGAAGAGTTCTTGTGCTAAGAGAGAGGCTCAGTTTGGGGGTGCTATAAGACTTGCATTAGGTTTTCCTCAGAGAAGTCTGTTCTAACTTTGCTTTGCCTTCTTCTCTTCAGCAGACAGCCTTGTCAAAGTCAGAGAATGCCCAACAGCAGCTCTGTGAGTGAGTTCCTCCTGCTGCCATTCGCAGACACACGCAAGCTGCAGCTCCTGCACTTCGGGCTCTTCCTGGGCATCTACCTGGCTGCCCTGCTGGGCAACGGCCTCATCCTCACCGCTGTAGCGTGTGACAACCGCCTCCAAACCCCCATGTACTTCTTCCTCCTCAACCTTGCTCTCCTCGACCCGGGCTCCATCTCTACCACTGTCCTTAAAGCCACGGCCAATTCCCTGTGGGACATCAGGACCATTTCCTATAAAGGATGTGCTGCACAAGTCCTCTTTTTCTTATTCCTTTTTGGTGCAGAATTTTATCTTCTCACCATCATGGCCTATGACCGCAACGTTGCCATCTGCAAACCCCTGCACTATGGGAGCCTCCTGGGCAGCAGAGATTGTGCCCAGATGGCAGCAGCTGCCTGGGGCAGTGGGGTTCTCAATGCTGTGCTGCACACGGCCAATACATTTTCCCTGCCCCTCTGCCAAGGTAATGCCCTGGACCAGTTCTTCTGTGAAATCCCCCAGATCCTCAAGCTCTCCTGCTCAGATGCCTACCTCAGGGAAGTTTGGACACTTCTGTTTAGTATTTCCTTAGCATTAGTTTGTTTTGTCTTCATTGTGCTGTCCTATGTGCAGATCTTCAAGGCTGTGCTGAGGATGCCCTCTGAGCAAGGCCAGCACAAAGCCTTTTCCACGTGCCTCCCTCACCTGGCTGTGGTCTCCCTGTTTCTCAGCACTGTCATGTTTGCCTACCAGAAACCCCTCTCACTCTCCTCCCCAACTCTAAATCTCGTGGTGTCATTTCTGTACTCAGTGGTGCCTCCACCACTGTAGATGAGTGAACCCCCTCATCTACAGCATGAGGAACCAGGTGCTCAAGGATGCAGTCTGGAAATTCTTGCAATACATGCTTCTTCAAATCAATAATGTGTTTTAAAGATCCTACTTTATTTCTGAAACGGAGGAAAATCTTTTGTTTTCTTTAATACTCCTTTGTTTTCTCTTATTGCAGTTTTCTTCCATTTGTTCCATTGCTTTGTATAAGCTTATTCTTAGCCTCCTACCTGTTATATTTTTCTTTACTTTGAGACAATCATCATCTGGAGCTATGATTGGGCCTCTTCTATAGATACAGATAAAAAAGAAGCCATGAGAACTTCATTGGTCTCAGCTCCTGTTTGTTTCCACCTGCTCTAGAGCTGGGGGAGCAGCCCCAGCATGCAGGAGGGGTCAGGGCCCAGAGCCCAGCTGCCACATGGTGGAGTGTTGTGGTTTAACCCGGTCAGCAGCTAAACACCACATAGCCGTTGGCTTACTCTCCCTCCTCCTTCTCTGGCATGGGGGGAGGAACAGGAAAGCGAAGCCTCTGGACTGAGATAAAGACAGGTTATTAAGACAGGAAAAAAAATAGTAAGAATAACAGTGTTACTACTAGTAATGTGTACAAAAAAAGTGATGCACAATCCAATTGCTTACCACCCACTGAACAATACCCAGCCTAGCCCCAAGCAGCTGGTCCCCCCACCCTGGCTAGCCACCCCTATATATTGTTTAACATGATGTCAGATGGGATGGAATACCCCTTTGCCAGTTTGGGTCAGCTGTCCTGGGTCTGTCCCTTCACAGGTCCTGCTGCACCCTCAGCCTGTCCACTGGCAGGACAGAATGAGAAGCTAAAACGTCCTTGGCTTGGTGTAAGCACTGCTCTGCAACAATTAAAACATCAGCATGTTATCAGCACTCTTCTCATCCTAAGCCAAAATCACAGAATCACAGAATCACAGAATTTCTAGGTTGGAAGAGACCTCAAGATCATCGAGTCCAACCTCTGACCTAACGCTAACAGTCCCCACTAAACCATATCCCTAAGCTCTACATCTAAACGTCTTTTAAAGACTTCCAGGGATGGTGACTCCACCACCTCCCTGGGCAGCCTGTTCCAGTGTCTAACAACCCTTTCAGTAAAGAAGTTCTTCCTAACATCTAACCTAAAACTCCCCTGGTGCAACTTAAGTCCATTCCCCCTCGTCCTGTCACCAGGCACGTGGGAGAACAGGCCAACCCCCACCTCTCTACAGCCTCCTTTAAGGTATCTGTAGAGAGCAATAAAGTCACCCTTGAGCCTCCTCTTCTCCAGGCTGAACAAGCCCAGCTCCTTCAGCTGCTCCTCGCAGGACTTGTTCTCCAGGTCCCTCACCAGCTTCGTCGCCCTTCTCTGGACCCACTCAAGCACCTTACAGAATCACAGAATCACAGAATTTCTAGGTTGGAAGAGACCTCAAGATCATCGAGTCCAACCTCTAACCTAACACGAACAGTCCCCACTAAACCATATCCCTAAGCTCGACATCTAAACGTCTTTTGAAGACTTCCAGGGATGGTGACTCCACCACTTCCCTGGGCAGCCTGTTCCAGTGTCTAACAACCCTTTCAGTAAAGAAGCTCTTCCTAACATCTAACCTAAAACTCCCCTGGCGCAACTTTAGCCCATTCCCCCTCGTCCTGTCACCAGGCACGTGGGAGAACAGGCCAACCCCCACCTCACTACAGCCTCCTTTAAGGTATCTGTAAAGAGCGATAAGGTCGCTCCTGAGCCTTCTCTTCTCCAGGCTGAACAAGCCCAGCTCCCTCAGCCACTCCTCATAGGACTTGTTCTCCAGGCCCCTCACCAGCTTTGTCACCCTTCTCTGGACCCGCTCAAGCACCTCGATGTCCTTCTTGTAGCGAGGGGCCCAAAACTGAACACAGTACTCGAGGTGCGGCCTCACCAGAGCCGAATACAGGGGGACAATCACCTCCCTAGCCCTGCTGGTCACACTGTTTCTGATAAAAGCCAGAATGCCGTTGGCCTTCTTGGCCACCTGAGCACACTGCTGGCTCATATTCAGCCGACTGTCCACCATCACTCCCAGGTCCTTCTCCGCCTGGCAGCTCTCCAACCACTCATCTCCCAGCCTGTAGCTCTGCTTGGGGTTGTTGCGCCCTAGGTGCAGGACCCGGCACTTGGCCTTGTTGAACTTCATGCAGTTGACCTCAGCCCATCGGTGCAGCCTATCCAGATCCTCCTGCAGAGCTTTCCTACCCTCGAGCAGATCGACACACGCACCTAGCTTGGTGTCATCTGCAAACTTACTGAGGGTGCACTCAATGCCCTCGTCCAGATCATTGATGAAGATGTTGAAGAGGACCGGCCCCAGCACCGAGCCCTGGGGAATGCCACTAGTGACTGGCCTCCAACTGGACTTGACTCCATTTACCACGACTCTTTGGGCCCGGCTATCCAGCCAGTTTCTAACCCAACGAAGCATGCGCCAGTCCAAGTCAAGAGCAGCCAGTTTCTTGAGGAGAATGTTGTGGGAGACGGTGTCAAAAGCCTTGCTGAAGTCAAGGTAGACCACATCCACAGCCTTTCCCTCGTCCACCCAGCGCGTCACTTTGTCATAGAAGGAGATCAGGTTCGTCAAGCAGGACCTGCCTTTCATAAACCCATGCTGACTGGGCCTGATCACCTGCTGGCCCTGCAAGTGCTGCATGATGACTCTCAAGAGGATCTGCTCCATGAGCTTCCCTGGTACTGAGGTCAAACTGACAGGCCTGTAGTTTCCTGGGTCTGCCCTCCGGCCCTTCTTGTAGATGGGCATCATGTTTGCTAGCCGCCAGTCAGCTGGGACCTCCCCCGATAGCCAGGACTGCTGATAAATGATGGGTAGGGGCTTGGCCAGCTCCTCTGCCAGTTCTCTCAGTACCCTTGGGTGGATCCCATCCTGCCCCATTGATTTGTGCAAATCTAAGTGCCGTAGCAGTTCGTCAACCAGTTCTTCGTGGATAGTGAGGGCCACATCCTGCTCCCCATCCCTTTCCACCAGCTCAGGGTAATGGGTATCCAGAGAACAACAGGTGTTGCTGCTAAAGACTGAGGCAAAGAAGACATTGAGCACCTCCGCCTTTTCCTCATCTCTTGTAACTAAGTTTCCCCCTGCATCCACCCTACCAGTTACTAGGGGGAAAATTAACTCTGTCCTAACTGAAACCAGGACAAAGAGAGAGCCCTGGTGGCCCTTGGGCTGTCCCTCACTGCCTGCTGGGCTCTGCCTCTCTGCTGCCTTTGGGTCAGCCTAGTTTTCTCTAGTACTCCTTTGTTTTCTCTTATTGCGATTTTCTTCCATTTCTTGCTTTGATCTACATAAGCTTATTCTTAGCCTCCACCTGTTATTTTGTTCTTTACTTTGAGACAATCATCATCTGGAGCTATGATCAGGTCTCTTCTATAGATACAGATAAAAGGAAGCCACGAGAACTTCATTGGTCTCAGCTCCCATTTGTTTCCACCTGCTCTGGAGCTGGGGGAGCAGCCCCAGCATGCAGGAGGGGTCAGGGCCCAGAGCCCAGCTGCCACATGGTGGAGTGTTGTGGTTTAACGCAGTCGGCAGCTAAACACCTCAAAGCCTTTCGCTCACCCTTCCCCCTCCCTCTCTGTGAAGGAGGGGCGAAATGGGAAAGTGGAGCCTGTGGGTTGAGATAAAGACAGGTTATTAAGACAGGAAAATAATAATTATAATAGCAATAATAATAGTGCTATTACTAGTAATGTGTACAAAACAAGTGATGCATAATGCAATTGCTCACCACCTGCTGATTGATGCCCAGCCTAACCCCGAGCAGCCCACCCCCCACCCCCTCTAGCCACCCCTATATATTGTTTAGCATGACGTCAGATGGGATGGAATACCCCTTTTGCTAGTTTGGGTCAGCTGTCCAGGGTCTGTCCCTTCACAGCTCCTGCTGCACCCCCAGCATGCCCACTGGCAGGACAGAGTGAGAAGCTGGGACGTCCTTGGCTTGGTGTAAGCACTGCTCTGCAACAATTAAAACATCAACATGATATCAGCACTCTTCTCATCCTAAGCCAAAACATAGCACCCTACCAGCTACTAGGAGGAAAATTAACTCTGTCCTAACTGAAACCAGGACAAGGAGCGAGTCCTGGTGGCCCTTGGGCTGTCCTTCACTGCCCGCTGGGCTCTGCCTCTCTGCTCCCTTTGGGTAAGGGCTGCTACTTCCCTGGAGCCATGACTGCAGCAGAAGAAGGCCTTTTCACTGCTGCTCTCATTTCACTTCCACAGTCCCCACTCTTTCCTTGCCAATTTTGTTAGCCCACAGATCTCGTGTACCCAGGTGACAGTCTTTTGCCTGTGGCAGTCCTGTGATTGTAGGCAGCAGAAGGGAATGTGCCAGTGACAGAGCTGGCCTTCCTGCTAGCACCACAGTAAAAAAAGGGCTGCTTAGGGCAAACCCAGAAGCCTGGACACCTCTTCCAGTGCTGCTGTCAGGAGCAGAGCCTAGGGGTTGTTCCCTGCTCTTTGTTTTCTGGGCAAGTTCATGGAATGAAGGACACCGGCTTAAAGTCCCAGGGTG
Source organism: Anas platyrhynchos (assembly GCF_047663525.1). Classification (NCBI taxonomy): domain Eukaryota; kingdom Metazoa; phylum Chordata; class Aves; order Anseriformes; family Anatidae; genus Anas; species Anas platyrhynchos. The sequence goes on along the minus strand of NC_092619.1, from coordinate 533,621 downwards.
GTCTGACAGCAACCAAGTCCTGCACCATTTATGGTGGCATTTGCCCAATTAGACAACAACCGGTTTTGGACTCATCTACATAGCACTGTACCCCCTGCAGTAGGGCCGATGGCCGATGTCTGCCTGGAGAGGAATCTGGAGCTGCCAGGAGATGTCAGGGGAACTCAGGGACAGTGTGTTCCATGTGCAGTGACTAGAACCGCATCTGAATGGCCATCAAAAGAAGGGTCTGGTAAAGTTGAATCTGAGGACTCCATGGGCTATGGGGGCTCTGCAATGCCATGAGAAGAAGTGAACTGCCAGCAGGCAAAGGCCCATAAGATGCAGAGTAATTGAGGACACCCTCTTTGGAGATTCATGGGCAAGGTCTGGTGCAGCACTTGCCTGCCCTTTGTGACCTTAGAGACAACCCATAATGCTGCAAGTACTGCCCTGTGCTGCTGAGACACTAGGGCAGATGGAAAGGGGCTCAGCAGCAGAGATCCCCATGGAGTTGGGTCTACTGACCACCCGGAGAAAAACAGGCAGGGCAGAATCCACTGGGGGTCCTCAGGAACCACAGACCCCTGGCTGTGCACAGCAGCACCACTCAGGGTCCTCCATTTCCTGAGCCGTGGCTGGCCCCAGCCCGGCAGGGAGCTCAGCATGGCCCTTGCAGCCCCCTGCCCTGGGCCTGCCTCTCCCCTTGGCCTCAGCCCCGGCCTTGTCTCTGCTGGCAGGAGGGCTCTTGGCATGTGCTCCCTGGCCTCCCCTCACCTCCAGACAGCTGCTGCCCACTCAGGCTGCTTTCACAAATGTGTCCTCACAAGCAGCACCACCCCTTGAGCTGCTTCTCCTGGCCTCCCCCACCCCACTGCCTTGACTCCTTGTCTCTGCTGGGCTCCACTTTCCACACCCAAATGTGTCCCTTGGCTGTCAGCTCCCTCTCTTCTTCCCCACAGGATGGTATATATGGGGTGGGACGTATTACTGTTACGTGTGGAAGTGTTACTGTAATCCGCATTGGTGATAGCACAAAAAGAAAGTTCCTTTATCAGTGACCTATATCCTTCTTCAGGTGAATTTTCAGGATCTATATTCATCGCAGGAGAAGAAATACTGATGGTCACCTGTACTTGCATCGTCATCGCTTTGTCCATCATGGTGTACTCCCTCATCTTCCAGGCACTTCCACCCATCCTGAATAAACAATCCCTGTTGAATGTCCCCTTTCCAGCTGCCTGTCTGGACCTATGCACTTCCCATGGTTCTCCTACTTCTTCCTCCCCTTATTCTTTGATCATTCAGACTGCTCTCACTGACCCAGTTGCTACTTTGAGATGCATTGAGTTCAAGCTTGCCCATCGATTAGCGGTCTGCCTAATTGTTTCTGTTGTAAGCTCCTCATCATTTATCATTGAATTAACATCATATGGAATAACAGTAATCTTAATACCTATAAATTCCTGTCAATGAGTATAAAATACTTAATTTACAGTCACGGTTTTGGGAAGGTAAACCTGACTGGAGACATACAAGATGAGAAGCTTGTTTTGCTGTTTGGAAAATTGCTCCTTGTTTATTCCTGCCTGTTTTATAATAAGGAAGAACCTTTCTGTGTGCAGCCAGGTCTCTAAGGAAAGTAGGTGGGAGCTGGTGCAAAGGGGCTCTAACATCCAGCTGCAGACTTCAGTGCAGAAGTGTGGTGTAAGGAAAAGTGATGCAAGCGCCAGGTGGCCAGTGAGAGAAGTGTCAGGGTTGGGGTGGTGAGGAGCAAGGTTGCCCATGCAGACCTCAAGAGTCTGCTTTTCCTCCCTATGGACGTCTCCATTGGAGACGCCCTGGATTAATATCAACTGAAGAAAGATGCTCAAAACTGAAATGCAACAAAATTCATCCTTTAAAATTAGAAGAGATATTTATTAGGTGATTTTGAAATCTTCCTCCTTAACTACAGCATGAAAGCTCTCCAAGTAGCTGTTCAAGTCTTGAGGACATGAATAACACTATGGAAGACATATGTTTTTTTTAGGTGCTTCTGCATTTTAATTAATTCCATGGTGGATTTTGGTGCCTAGTCTGTGAACATCAGGTACTGAGAGGAGAATGATGCAATTGCTTGAGCAAGTAAAGTCAGAAGGAAAAGTTGAAGTGACTTGGAGTATTAATGGGCCCCACTGAGGGCTGTTACCAGGAGATTCTCCTCAGGGACTTGTTTCGGCAGATAATTGGAGGCCATGATTACAGATACGCAAAGCACTGTGCTGAGAAAAGTCTGGGTTTGTTTTGGTCAGACAAAAGCAGAAAGGCCAAGGCATGACCCCAGCCTGGAGGAGAGATTCTGCACCCCCATGTCTCACTCTGGGCTCTTGTTGGAGTCTGTGGGGTAGGGGGTGATTCCCATAATATTATGTGAAGGACAATGGTATGACACCTCCCAGCATTTGCACACAGTTGAATGGAGAATACATGGTCCCAATGCCATGAGTATAACTTGTCCCCTCATAAGCCATGGCTGCGGGGACAAAGATGTCAGTGCTGCTGAAGCCTTTCATTCTTGTCAGAGCCCTCTGCCTTCTCCTCTGCAGGCTTTCCTATGCTGTCCTACTCCTCTCTGAAAGCTGCAGACAGCCACTTCTCTTCCCCACCTTGCTCTCACTCTGCTATTCCCATGATTTCACTGATGCCTCTCCACTCTCACCAGGTGTTCCTTCAAACACAAGGGCATGGGCTGATCCAAAATCGCTCTGGGTGACCTCTGGACCCACAACACCAGTTCCAGTGCCTCGCCTCCAAGCCAAGAACTTCATCTGAATATCTAATCTAAATCTACCCTCTTTCAGTTTAAAAGCATTCCCCTTGTCCTATAACTGCACACTCTGAGAACAAATCTCTCCCCTGCTTTTCTGTTGGCCCCCTTTAAGTAGTGGATGGATTCTATGAGGTCTCCTCAGAGCCTTCTCTTCTCCAGGCTGAACAACCCCAATTCCTCAGCCTGTTTTAATAAGTGAGGTGCTCTAGCCCCGTGATCATCTTTGCGGTCCTCATATGGTCTTACTCTAATAGCTTCATGTCAGTCTTATACTGGGAGCCCCAGAGCTGAACACAGTACTCCAGGTGGGGTCTTGGGAGAGCAGAGTAGAGGGGGAGAATCACTTCACCCATTCTCCTCCCAGCCTGTATTTGCCTTGACCCAGATGATGGTTGGACCAGATGATCACAGAATCACAGAATCATTTAGGTTGGAAGAGACCTCCAAGATCAACGAGTCCTACCTCCGACCTAACACTGACAAGTCCTCCACTAAACCATATCACTAAGCTCTACCTCTGAACGACCTTTCAAGACCTACAGGAATGGTGACTCAACCACTTCCCTGGGCAGCCCATCCCAATGCCTAACAACCCTTTTGGTAAAGTTCTTCCTAATATCCAACCTAAACTGGCACTTCAAATGTCACTCAGATGTCACTCTGCCATCTCCAATATCACCTACTGTCTGCATCCGAACAGCTCCCTCCTGCCTCTGCCTGCATTCAAAGTAATCCAATTGCAATGAGACAAGCAGCTTACATGCTGCCTGGTTTGTGCCCACCTGAACCGAGGCAAAAAGAATCCCAGCTCCTGTGGGCTTCTGTAAGGCATGGGACAGGCAGCTAAGCCCCTTTCTAGCCTCTGAACTGCAAACAAAGTATGAGATGCCTGGTTTCACTCAGCTGAAACCCTTCCATAAGCAGGGGGAGGGAGATCCTTGGGTGGGTGTTCTGCCAAAACCAGGACATGGAAAAGTGATCCAGTTGGCCTTAGTTATCTGAGAGAAGAGGCCCAAACCCTCCTCATCACAACCTCACTTCTGAAAGTTGTAGATTGCAATGAGGTTTCCCCTGAGCCTCCTCTTCTGCAGACTAAACAACCCCAGCTCCCTCAGCTTCTCGTCATAGGACTTATGCTCCAGACCCCTCACCAGTTTTGTTGACCTTCTCTGGACATGCTCCAGCACATCGATGTCTGACGTGTAGTGAGGGGCCCAAAACTGAACACAGTACTCCAGGTGTGGCTTCACCAGAGCTGAGTACAGGGGGATGATCACCTCGCTGCTCCCGCTGGCTACACTATTTCTAACACAGGCCAGGATACCATTGGCCTTCTTCCCACCTGGGCACACTGCCGGCTCATGTTCAGCCAAACATCGATCATCACTCCCACGTCCCTTTCCTCTTCACAGCCACTCTGTCCCAGGCCTATAGCATTGCATGGGGTTGTTGTGGCCAAAGTGCAGGATCTGGTGCTTAGCCTTGTTAAGCCCCATCCCATTACCCTCAGCCCAGCCTATCCCAATCCCTCTGAAGGACCACCTTAGCCTCAGGCAGATCAACATTACCTCCCAACTTGGTGTCGTCTGCAAACTTACTGAGGGTACATTCAACCCCTCATCTAGGTCATCAATAAAGGTATTAAACAAGATAGGCCTCAGTACCAACCCCTGGGTAACGCCACTTGTAACGGGACGCCAACTGGGGTTAACTCCATTAACCACAACCCGCTGGACATGGCCCTCCAGACAGTTCTTCACCCAGAGAAGACTATACACAGCCAGGAGCGATGACCCAAAGGGATTAAATAGATGCTCCAATAGGTGTTCCAGCCCACCTCCCACTACCAAAAGCACCTCCCAGCCTGCAGCAGAGGAGCCTGCTGGGGAAGAGCTAGAGGGCTGTGGGGACACACCAGCAGGAGCTGGTGCCAAGTCCTGCCCAAGGGTCCAAGACGTCTCCACGTTCACCTCTTGCAACTGAAGTATCTCTGCCCATGGGTGCTGGGCAGGCATCCTTAGGCTCCATGGGGGCCCAAGGCAGCAGAAGGTGGGCACTGCAAGGGACTGTCTCCTGGGGCTTCCCAGAGATCCACTTTGTCTGGAAACTGCCTGTGGCTGGCAGGATGGAAATGTCTCTGTCAGTACGAATAGTGTCCAGGGACCAGGGGCTCTGTCAGCCCCAAAGCCAGACCCCGATCCTGCTGGCTCTAAGATGTGTCCCCTCCCAACCGCTGGATCTTTGAGCTCTTCTCCCCTCCATCAACCTCAGGGAGATGCCCAGATACATGGTCAGGGAAGACTGGATCTGGGGCAAAGCCCCCAGAGGGTTTTAATATGAGGAAATACCAACACACAGCATAAAAACAGGGGAATACCAAGAGGGGAAATACCCATGTGTGTCTGCTGACTGCTGGAAAAGGGAGACTATTTCCTGGCACTCACGGCTCTCCCAGTGGCACTGAGCTCTCCTCCCTCCCGGCTGCACCCAGCTGCTCAGCAGGGCTGGTGTCTGCTGGCCTGGGGCTCTGGAACTCTTGTGCATGGAGCTCTGGTGTCACATCCTGGGTGTCCTCATGGGGACATGCCAGAGACACCTCTTCAACATCGTCATAGCCCGTGGTCTCCAGGAAAGGTGACGAGGTGTGTCCATCAGCCCCAGGGACCCCAGCACTTCTCCGGGAGTGCAGGCTTCCCCCTGTAAGCATCAAGGCAGGCTGCTGGGGTTGGGCCTGTGGGGTGCCCCTTCGGGCTGTTTATCACCTTCCTCATCCTCACCAGCCTGAGACACTCAGCCCATTCTCCCAGCCCCCACAAAATATCCCAGGACAGGTTCTCCATGTGGAGCTGGTCAGGCTTTCAATATGGCATGGATTCTCCTAGGCCTGGGGTTGGCACCTAGGAAGTGGCAGTGTTGCATTGCCCTCTCACCTGTGGCTGCATGCCTCAGCCCATCTCCTTCCTCTGGTGTCCTGGGCACTTCCCAGTCCCCCTGCCCAGGGACAGGATCCTCCCCAGGGTCAGAAACCTCCCCAGCATCATCATAGCCATCTGCTGGGTAACCTCCAGGCAGGACAGGGACATCTGAAAGGAGAGGGAAGGTGGTGGCAATGAGAAGAGATGTTCTGCAGAGCAGAGGATGGGAGGGTGTGTGGGGACACAGGGCTGACATGCTGCTGGTGTCAGGGTCACAGCAGAGCCTTCATGCTTCCAGCTCTGATGATAACACTCGGTGGCACTGCTGTCCATGTGGTCTGTCTGCAGGGAGGAGAAATGGAGACCTTTCTTCACCCCCCCCCCCCCACCACTTATCCCTGGGTGTGGCCCCAGACAATCCTCCTACTCATGTGCCTGGGGTAGGGCTGCAGCTGGATCAGGGACCCCTCTGAAAAAGAGCGTGAGGATAGCTGCAGTGGGTGCGGTGGGATGAGCCCTGCTGCCCTGACTGGTGGTCAGAACTGCTGGGGTGGGCACCCACAGAACTGGGGGTGCATGGGGAGGAGACCAGTTCCTTGGAAAGAGACAATTCTCAGAGGGACTCCAATAGCTGCCGTGGGAAAGCCCTTCACTTAGTCCTTGGTTCAGGGACAAGCAGAGAGGGGCTGTCCCCTCTGGGATGGGCAGAGCTGGTGTGGAGGAAGCTCCTCTGTGGGGGCCAACACCTCGATGCACTCACACAGACCCCATGGTCCAACCATTTCAAGGACCATGGGCAGGAGCTGCAGGGCACAGCCCTGGTCTGAGACAGGGAGAATGGACACAGCAGATGTGCCCCCGCAGGTTACCTGCACCCACCTGAGAGACTGAACCTCGCCTGCTTCTCCCACGCCAGGCTGTAAGCGATCTCCTCATACACGGCCTCAGGGAAGGGCTCCCCAGCTCTCCTGGAGCCTGGGGACAGAGGCAGGGCTGGTCTGGGAATGGGCAGAGAGGGACAGGACCCCACTGGGCTCCCCCAGCCCCATTCCCTAGGCCAGCACAGGGCTGTCCCCACAGCACAGCCCCACTGTGTTGTGTTGGCACTGCAGCCACATCCCCAGGGAGGGCAGCATCCCCATGGAGATGGTCTGGGGCAGCATCAGCCTCACATTTGGAGACAGCCCTTGTGCCCCTTTGGCCCCCAGGTCATGTCCCAGTGCAGACCCTGCACCAATTCCCACATTTCTGCTTTTTATGGAGCTGCTCCATCTATGCCCCACACAGCAACAGCACAGCCCGTGCCCTGCTGGGGGGTGGCTAACACCACGGTGATGGACTCCGCTGCTCCACGTTCCTCCTGCCAGTGCTGCCCAGATCACTGCCAGCAGTGCATCCTCCCCTTCTCACCTAGCCCAGCTCTCACATTTCTCTTCTCACCCCAGAACTGATGCCTCAGGCTCTGGGCTCTCTCCACCCCTTGATGTTGGTGCCCCACGGTCTGTCAGTCAGTGGGGCAGCACATGGGGCAGGAGGCAGCACACGGCTCTGTTTCTGTGCCCCAGGACACCAACACCCCCAGCCCTGCCTGGAGTCATCTCCCCCCAAGGACCACTGGGGAAGGACCCACCTCTGCGCCGAGCCCTGGCACTTCGCACCTGCCCAGCCAGGAGGGCCAGGAGCAGGCAGAGGAGGGCCCCCAGGATGATGCAGATGACGACAGGCACCGAGAGTCTCTCACTGCTGGTGGTCGGACGGCCCCGTGGGGGATCTGCATGGGCAGGAACATGGCAGGGGCAGCATCAGACAAGGGAGAGTCTGGGGGCAGGACATGCCACTGCTGACCACACAAGGTAGCAGGGGCTGGGAGGGACAGGGCTGGGTGATGGGGCAGGTCCCACCCTGCTGGGTACATCGCAGACTTCTCCCAGCTCCCTTGATATCCTGGGAGTCTCACAGCCCAGCAAGGAGCCCCTTCCCCTGGATGTGGGTCACAGCGTGGACATGGACAGACCCAGCCCCAGGGGAAGGACAGCTTACCTGCTTGTGGGGGGGGTGTTGCTGTCCTGGGTGCAGCTGCAGGGGAGCAGAAGGAGAGCTGGGCTGAGAGGCTGGGGCTGTGGCACCAGGCAGCCTCCCTGGCAAATGGCGCCAACATGGGCCACCTGAATTGTCCCTCCTTTGGGGCTGGGCAGGGTGACAAGGACAGGGCCCAACACCACTGCTCTGTGCTGCTCACAGGACAGTTCAGGCAGCCCAGGGGATGTGCTGGCACATCCAGCCCCACAGAGGCTGCTCCCCACCCACCACCAGCCTCCCACTCTGCAGAGACACCCTTGCTCGGGCCAGCACTGGGGCCATGCCAGGATCCAGCAGGGCAGATACCCAAGCCAGCTCCTTGCCAAGCCCCCAGCCATGTCTCCCAGCCCCACTGCTCACCTGAGCAATGCACAGCCGCATCTGCCTTATGCTGGCAGGCACCGCTGTCCCCTGGATGGGCCCAGCAGTCCTGCAGAGACAGCTCCGTCCCCCTGCACTCCATCAGCCACATGGGGCCCGTCCCCTCTCGAGCAGCAGCCCGGCCCAGGGCATAGAGCGCGGGGCCACAGCCCAGCTGCCTGCACGCCACCTCGGCATCCCGCATGTCCCAGGCATTGTCACACAGCGTCCCCCAGGTGCCGCGGTGCCAGACCTCCACTCTGCCCGAGCAGCCGTCCTTGCCTCCCACAGCACGGATCTTCTCCCTGTCTGGGGAGGCAGCGATGTCCCATGTCACCAGGACAGCTGGGACAGCCCTGCCAGGTGAGGGGGGCACGCGCAGGGGCAGCTCCCTACCTGTGCAGCTGGTGGAGTTGGGGCATGCAGCCACCTGCGGCCTTTCTGTCCATGTCCCAAAGGAAAGAGAAGTTGGGCTGAAAAGGGATGCTCTGGGGACATGCAGAAGAGAGCAGAGCTGACCTCTGCTCACACGTCCCCATGCTGCCTGGGTCAGGGCAGCAGCAGAACCCTGTTCACTCAGGGGACATACACGGCACTGCAGGGGGGACCCAAGTGCTCAGCCCCACAAGGACCCTGGTTCACAGAGCAGCAGGAGGCTGTCCCAGGAGGGAGGACTCCTGAAAGCCCTGCATGGTCTCCTCTGAGACCTTGCCTGGAGTTGCCTCTGCATCCCCCAGGGAGCTGCTGGCAGCCCGGCTGTTGACTGCTGCTGGTGGACATGGGTGGCTACAAGAGCTGAAGTCACCTTTGTGTACCAGTAGCAACAGGGTCTAATGCAGGAAGTCAAAGCCCCTCTGGGTTCCTTCTCTGCATTTCACCATGCCCAGTGGGGAACAGGACCTGGTGCCTTGATGGCTCAGATTTACCATTGCAGGTGATGTGGGTCTCTTCTCGGCTGTCATCACACGACTGCGGATTCCAGGGATCAGAGGGACACTGCCAGAAGGAGCTGCTGCTCTTCCCACACTCCACGTAATCCAGCCATGCAGTGCCAGAGAGCTTGGCATAATTTAATAATATTTCCCGGTCCCCTTCATTCCCGCAGCCCAGCTCCTTGCACACCAGTGACACCGTCTCGGTGGTCATGGAGTTGGAGCAAACGCTGCCCCACGTCCCGTTGTAGAAAACCTGCAGGCGCCCGGAGCAGCCGTCGCTGTTCTCCAGCCTCAGGGCCGTGAACTCTGGAAGGAGGAAAGGCCCCAGGGACGTCCTTGGATGTCAGTCGCTGATGGCCTTGGCCCTACCTGGCTCTACCCTCACCCTGGCCTTACTGGCCCCAGTTCCCAGAAACGCACTCCAAACACAGACCTGAACAGACGACTCCCGCGTCCTCCTTGTGCCTGCAGTCATGCTGCCCCCAGGCCTCGGCAGGGCAGTCCCAGAGAGCAGCTTCGGCCCCGGAGCAGTTGACGCCATCCAGCCAGATCTGCCCGGAGCCCTCCCCAAACCGAGCAGAGCCGGCTGCCTCCAGGGCCCCTCCGCAGCCCAGCTGGTGGCAAACGACGGCGGCGTCGGCCAGGTCCCAGGCGTCGTCGCAGACAGTGCCCCAGCGCCCCTGGTAGTAGATCTCCACTCTCCCGGCACAGCGCCCGGCCCCGTCCACCAGCCGGACCTTCCGGCTCCCTGCAGCGGGGAGATCCCCGGCCGTCAGGGGCTGGCTGCACTCCCAGACCCACACCTGGGGGACATGCAGCACCACTCACCCCGGCACACGACCCCCACATCCTCCATGATCCCTGCTGCCAGTGTGCTCTCAGGCAGGGAGGTGTTGCAGAGGCTCAGGTCAGCCTCGTGCCCTGCACACTGCACCCCACGCAGCCCCACAGGTCCTGGTCCTTGCTCGGCCCTCACGGGGGTGTAGGCTGCCTCTGCCTCTCCACACTGCAGCTGCCGGCACACCACGCTGGCCTCCTGCATGTCCCACTGCTCATCCAGGACTCTGCCCCACGTCCCGTGCTGGAAGACCTCCACGCGCCCGTCGCACCGGCTCCCTCCACCCACCAACCGCAGGGGCATGGGGTGAGTTAGGCCTGGTGAGAGCAGACATTCAGCCAGGCTCTGCCATGAACTCCCCAAATTTGTGTGGCCGTGTCACACACCAGGGGCAAATGGACTTTGCAGCACTGCCCAGCACTCACCTGAGCAAATGACAGCAGCAGCGTTCTCCTGGGAGCACGGCGAGGCCCCCAGGGCAGTCACCGGGCACTGCCCCAGGTGGGCTTCAGTCCCGTCACAGTGGAACGAGTCTCTCCAGACGGGGCCGGTTCCTCTCCCAAAATGCCCTCCTCCAGGAATGGACTCAGCAAAGCCACAGCCGAGGTGCCGACAGAGAACGTGGGCGTCCGAGAGGTCCCAGCGGGAGGCACAGAGGGTCCCCCACGTCCCCAGCACCGCGACCTCCACCCTGCCCTCACATGCTCTGCTGCCATTCACCAGCCTGAACCCTGTGTACTCTGGGGACAAAGGAGTGTGAGAGAGGCCACATTTGTGCTCTTGTTCCCACAGGAGCTGCAGGAGAGGCCAAAGGGACAGCGTGCCTTTCTCCTCCTGCAGCACTCTAATTTTAGGGCTGCAGACCACCACCTCACCCCACCTGTCCCCTGCCCAGCACAGCCCAGTGCCCACCCTGCTCTCCAGCCCCCACCACAACCCCAGTGTCCATCATCCCACCCCAAGTCCTTACGTGTGCAGGTGACATGAGTGCCATTGCTGTGGGTGCAGGCTTTGTCCTTGGGGGACCCCGTGGGGCAGAAGGAGAGGACGAATTCATTCCCCACACACTGCAGCTCTCTGTCCCAGACAGGACCGGCCCCTTCTCCCAGCTGAGCTGCCCCATGGACAGACAGGGCTGTGCCACACTGCAGCTCCCTGCACAGCACCTCGGCAGCTTTGGCACTAAAGTGGGAGTGACAGACAGCTTTCCACTGGTCCCTGTCGTAGACCTCCAGACTTCCTGAGCAAGGGCTGTCCCCTCCGACCAGCCGCACAAATCCTGGAGCAACCAAGGAGACCTGTGAGTTCCCAGAGCCCTCTGGCACTTCTGTGCCCACCTCCCACCTCATTCCTGAGGTGGCCACATGCAGAGCCCCACGGCCAGCCCAGCAGCTCTCAGGGTGTGCTGGTGGCACAAAGATGTCAGGGCCCCCCTGCTGCTCCTCAGAAAACAGCCCAGCACCCATGTCCTCTTTTCCAAGCCCCCAGCAGCAGGCACCGCTCAGACAAACTGCTGTTGCCCGGAGCCCCTGGGCTGCCCGGCCCCAGACCCAGAACTGCAGCACCCGCAGCACATGGGTCCGGGGAAACAGGCCCAGGAACTCGGGGCTACTTCAGCCTGCTCTGCCCCACAAGGCTCAGGCCAGTTAGAAGAAATCCTTGGATCTGCCAAAAAGCCCCCCTGTTCCCAGGGAATGCTGGGGCTCTTGGGGAGCTGCTGTTACATGGGGCACATTGGGGGATCCTCCGCAAAGGGGGGTCCTCCGGCAGGGACAGTGTGGTGCTGGGCATGCATGTCCCCAGCCACCTACCATGCATGGGTCAGGAGAGCAGGCAGAGAGCAGCCCTGGTTTGACACGAGCTCCCGGTGTGAGGGCAGGCAGAGAGGAGAGCCAGGACGTGCTGGCACAGCCCCTGGGGCACAGGGCAGGCAGGAGAGGCTGAGCAGTGGGTCAGCACAACCTGGAGGGGCCGTGTCCCTGGGGGCTGCCTCTCATGGGATGACCCCGGGACAGGAACAAGGTGCCACTTGCCACCCTGCTCCTCTGCCCAAGCCCAGTGCTCCTGCCTTCTAAGAAGCCCCTCTGCTTTGGCCGAGGTTCTCTTGTCTGCTGGGGGTACAACCCAAAAGTCCTGGGCCATTGCACGCCCTTCCCTGAGGCTGCTGGTGGCTGGGGGAGCTGCTCTAGATTCCCCTGGCATAGGGACCAGCCTGCCAGACAGGGCCTGGGCGAATGGAGGAGAAAGATGGGAACAAGACATCACAATGGGGAAGGGTGAGGGCTTTCCTCTCCCAGCACGAGCCACCTCCCCAGGCTTGGCTGCTCCAGCTTCAGGGCCAGGCTCAGTGTGCTCCCACTGGGCTTTCCACAGGGACAAGGGACACCAGCAGTGACAGACCCAGCTCAGAGTGCAACTTGACACACAGAGCCATGTTCTGGTGTCCACTTGTTGCTTCCTGAGCTCACAGCCAGGTCCCTTAGAAGCATCCTCATCCCAGAAGTAGGGAACAAGTTCAGTCCTTACCTGAGCATGTCACTCCAGCATCCTCCCTGTGAGAGCAGTAAGATACCTCCCGTCTTATGTATGTGCAGTCAGACAGGGCAGACTCCTTGCCATTACACTGAACATCATCCATCCAAATGGAACCAGATCCTGGTCCAAAGTGTGCATTCCGATGAGCTTCGAGAGCAACCCCACAGCCCAGCTGTCTACAAACCACTGCAGCATCGGACTTGTCCCAGTCGTCATCACACACGGTCCCCCACTGGTCCTGATGTTTCACCTCCACTCTCCCAGCACAGCGACTGCCGCCATCCGCCAGCCTCACCTCTGCAGCCCCTTCAAACAGCAACACAGGAAGGGTCAGGAGAGCTTTGAGCCCCACATTGTGTATCCATGAGGACCCCCTCCCCAGGCAGACTCCCAGTTCCCAGGGTGGGATCCCAGTCCCCATAGGCTGTCTCAGGGGCAGTGGGGGGTTCCTCCTCTCCCCATGGGCTACACTGGGCTGGGGGTACCCAGCTCTAGCCCTCCTGGGCCATTTGCTGCCCCACAGCCCTCACCACCTCCTCCCACCCCAGCGGACCCCTGCCCCCACTCATGCCCACCCCCACACAGCCCCCAGCCCTGCACAGGGCTCCCACTCTTCCCCTTCCCATTGTCCCCCAAACAGACCCATGCCCCTTGAGCAGCTTCCATTGCCCATTGTCTGCCACAGGCACCTCCCAAACCCACTGTCTGGGTTGACCACAAGGATACCAACAGCCAACGTCCCTTCCCCATGCCTGCTGTCAGACTGGCCCCTGTGCTTGACCAGGGCCCCCAAGAAAAACACCTCACGGTGCAGATGCCCCAGTCCCCTTCTGTTAATGGGACAAAACCTGCCCTCCTGGAGTCAGTGCTTCCCCAGATCCCAGGGGCAGGGAACAGCACACAACCCCTCTGGGGCACCCCAGATATTGGCTGTGCCCTGGAGATCACTGAGAACCACCCTCACTGTCTGGAACTCCTCTAGATCCAGAGGCACAGTGCTGGGGAACAAGGGGTCCCAGAAAGGTACCCAAGGACAAGGTGTCTAGAAATGAAGTCAGGCTTGGGCTGCCAAAAACATGGGAGATATGAAAATGGATTACCCCCTCCCACCCAGACAGGCACAGATTAAAGAAGAGAGCTGAGAGACTGAGCACCTTCTGCCTCTCATATGAGTGGTGCCTGAAAACAACCCCACTCCCAGAGAGATCCCAATGACCCCACTGCTGCCCACTGTCCCAAGGCTGTGGAACAGAGAAGCTGGCACTTACCTCTGCAAGGCTGCACCCAGAGGAGCAGACACAGCACCCAAGGGGACAGGAGTCCCTCTGTCCCCATCCTGAGGCTCCTGTCCTGACAGCACGGCCCTGCTGCTGGAGCTTCTGGGGACCCACAGTGAAATGGAGATGATGGGAGGGCAATATATCTGTGCAGATGCTGTCCCAGCTGCAGGAGGAGCCAATCGAAGCAGCAGGCACCTTTTTAGACGTTATCGGCACTTATCTCCCCTCCGACGCAGCCCAGCTCTCCAATAAACTTCTCCAGCGCTCTTCATGACCATATATGAGGGACGGCTCCGCTGCGGCTCTCACGTCACTGCGGTGGGACATCATCGTGGAGTAGGGCTGGGTGTGGGGGCAGATGGCTCTGACACCCCTTGCAGCCTGCTGTGGGAGCACGGAGCATCTCCTGAGCTGTAGCATCCAAGAGCCCAAGGTGCGATTGTCCGGCTGTCCTTGCGCCATGGGATCCAGGGGACTGGTCCTGCAGCGGGGCTGTGTGAGGCTGGGAAGGGACCAGCCCCTGCCCCTGCTACAGCCCCTGCTGTGCTGGCAGCAGCAGCTGGGAAAGGCCCTTGGGCAGGGCCAGAGCCCCATGATGGGGGTACTGGCTGTCCCGTCCCTCCCCAGGGAGCCTCCTGTGAGGTCCCGGCAGCAGCCAGAGCTGGTCCAGGGCCTGCCCTGGCAGCAGAGCTGCAGCCCAGAGCCTCAGGCGTCTCCCTGGCTCTCAGCGTGTCACCCAGGGGCCGTTATTCCCCGCGGCGGGTCGGGAGCTGGAGCCTGCCTGCCACTGCAGGTGCACAAACCGCAGCCCACGTGACATGGCGCCCGGGCAGGAAGACGGTGGTTTCCTCCTGGCCCCGTGCCCAGGCATGGCCCTGCGGTGCCTCCCAGCCTCCTCACATTTCCAAGCCTGGCAGAGTCCAAGAAGTGTTGGACAATGCTCTTAGACATATAGTTTATTATATATATATATATATGTAAATATAAATACACACATATATATATACAGTTTATATTTTTAATAGAACACACTTTTTTATGAATATATACTATATATATATTACTTATACATTATTATATTATATTTTTATATATTTTATTAGATTAAATATTATTATTATTTATTGAATGTCTTATTATATAGTTCATATTATGTAATATAAAATTACCGATATTATATTATAGATTATATTATATTTTTATTTGATATGTATTTATATTACATAAAGTATTCCAGTATATTATACAGTATTATGTTATATTATACAGTATAATATATTATATTAATTATATTATATATTTTATTTTATTTTATTTTATTTTATTTTATTTTTCATTACATTAATTTTACATGTATTATACATATGTAAAAGGTTTATTTTTTATAAATATAAACATTATATATTTTAATATTTTTAATATATATTTACAGTTTGTATAGTTTTTTAGATACATATATAATTTATTTTATTTTCTGGTGGCTGGAGTTGGACTCACTGATCCTTGATTCTGTCCAACTCGGGCTATTTCACGATTCTGCCCAACACAGCTCCAGGTGATGCCACAGCATCTTCACCTGCCATGGGCCTGCTCCTGGCCTGTAGTCAGGCAGCAATGACCTCACCAACACCTACACAAGTTCTTGGCCTGTTCCAGCCCTGCCACCTCCTCAGGCACCAGTGACCTCACAGGTACTGTACAATCCGTGGGCCTTGCCCTGACCTATCAGCTACTTGATCACCAGTGACCTCCCCACAGACCCACACAAGCCATGTGCTTATTCCTGGCCTCCTGGCTTCTCAGGCACCAGGGTCCTCCCAGCATCTAGCACAGGCCATTAATGCTCTCAGCCAGTTAGTTACACAGGCACCACTGGCATCCAAATGACATCCACAGGCCAGAGGACTGCTCCTGGCCTATCAACTCCTCAGCTGACCATGACCTCATAAGCACATGTTGCCTAATGAAGGTGTCCCTGCCTGTAGCAGAGGGATGTGGACTACATGGTCACTAGAATTCCTACAACCCAAACCATTCTATGACTCTGTGATTCTCTGATATCCGTGCAGCTGATTCATACTCTCCATGGAAGTAGTCAGGCTCCAGTGACCTCCCAAGAACTTATCTGGCCATGCACTTGCTCCTGCCCTGTCGGCTTCTCAGCCAAGAGTGGTATCACAAGTACATTCCCCAGGCATGGGTCTCCTTCCTGCCTGTCATCTTCTCAGGCACCAGTGAAGTCACAAGCTCTTACGAGAGCTGTGGGCCTGCTGCTGGTCTGTCAGCTCCACAGGCACCACTGACCTGAGCACCACATAGACACCTATTTGGTTTCTACTCCCCTATGAAGTAGTGTGATGCACCAGTAGACAGGTGCCTGGGGTTTCTGTTGGATTTCAGGAGAAATCAAGCATGGGGTGCCATATCTGACATGACGTCATAAGCTCCCAAAGACCCACACTAGCCATGTGCTTATTCCTGGCCCGCAAGCTTCTCAGGCACCAGGGTCCTCATAGCGTCTAGCACAGGCCACCCTTGCTCTCGGCCTGTCAGCTATGCAGGCACCACTGTTATCACAGGAATATTCACCTGCCATGGGTCTGCTCATGGCCTATCAGATCTTCAGCTGACAGTGACCTCGGAAGCACATATGATCTATTGGAACATGTCCCTGCCTATGATGGGGTTGTGTGTGGGGCTGTGGTGGAACTACATGATTGATAAAGTCCCTTCCAACATTCTGTAATTCTGTGCCACGTACAAAGGGAACAGACACTTCCCTGGTCCTGTTGGCCACCCTGGTTCTGATGCAAGCCAGGATGCCATTGGCCTCCTTGGCCGCCTGGTTACACCACTGGCTCATGTTCAGCTGGCTGTAAACCAGCACTCCCAGGTGCTTTTCTGCTGGACAGCTTTCCAGTCATTCTTCCCCAAGCCTATGCTGCTGCATGGGGTTGTTATGACTCAAGGGAAGGACCCAACACTAACCATTGTTGAATGTCATGTGTTTGGACTCAGTCCATCAATCTAGCCTTTCCAGATCCCTCTGCAAAGCTTTCCTATTCTCCAGAAGATCAACTGTCCCAGCTAACTTGTTATCATCTGCAAATGTACTGAGGGTGCACTTGTTCTTCTCTTTCAGATCATCCATCAAAATAGTAAACAAACTGGATCCAGTACAGAGGCCTGGGGAATGCCACTGATACTATCCCCCAACTGGATTGATCTCTCTTCACACAGAATCTTTGAGCATGGCCTTGAGACAGTTCTTCAAGCAGCAAACTGTACACTTGTCCAAGCCATCAGTGGCCAGATGGGTTGTCATTCTGCAGGATTGTTGCTGGTGAGTCCACACTGCGAAGATGTAACTACTTCTGTTATGTTTTTTGTTGTTGTTGTTGTTGTTTGTTTGTTTGATTTGTCTTGTTTTGTTTTGTTTTTTTCTAATGCCCTGTGCTCGGTCTTTTCAAACCAACTAAGCATGAATCTGGTACTTGTGATGAGCTGGTGCTCATCTCGTGTTCCGTATACTTGCTAGCATGTATCATTCTCCTTGAGTTTGCACAACAGTGGCATTCTTGCACTCCCTTTTATGTCTGTGTGCTTGAGTCTTCAGCACCAATGGTAGTTCAGGAAGACTGGGAGGAATGGCTGTAGGGAAAGCATGAGGTTGGATCTGTCATGGTGGGACCTAGGTCAGCATTCAGTGCAGTGACTCAAGCTGTGACACAGCCAGGAGTTCCACACTTTGGGGGAATCCCAAAGGTAGCTCCTTCCTGAAGGGCTATGCCATCCTGAGTCCTGTTCTTGCAAGTGCAGCATCTGTCAAAGAGTTGACATAAGTTTGTCTTCAGAAGAAAGGCCCCATCCCCAGAGGCTGCCTAGAGCTCTCCACAGTTCCGATGTGGAGTCTTCTCCTGAGGGGCCTCTCCAAGGGCTGCAGCTTCCTTCAGGCCACATCTACCTGCTCCTACATGGGGTCTTCCATCAGCTGCAGCTTGGAGATCTGCTCCAACATGGTGCACCACAGGGGAGCTTCTTCTCCAGCACCTGGAGCACCACCTCACCCTCTTTCTTTACTGACCTTGGTGTCTGTGGGGTTGTTTCTCTCACATTTTCTCACTCTTCTCTCCCAGCTATTCCTTCATGTCACTTTTTCCCCTTCCTTGAAAATGCTCTCACAGAAGTGCAACCAACATCAATCACTGGCTGAGCATTGGCCAGCAGCGTGTCTGTTTTGGAGCCAGCTGGAACTGGCACTTCCCTAACAAGGGGCAACTTATGGATGCCTTACAGAGACTACCCTTGCAGGCCCCCCGCTACAAAAGCCTTTCCATGTAAGCCCAGTACAACTTCCCACCTGCAAAGTAAAAACAGAGCCCAGACAAGCACCAGCAGACCCATGAGCTGGCAATGCCGGCAATGGCAAGGCACTGCTGCTGCTTTGGGGCTGCTAGCAGATGAAAACCCTGACAGAACTGCTCAGAGCTTCTTTTTTTTTTTTTTTTTTTTTGTCTCTGTCTTCCATGGATGAGATAAAACAAGGAGGGTTTTGGCAGGGGGTGAGCTATTCCTCAATTGTGCTTAGGTGGGAGGTTAGAAACAAGCCCAGGTGTTTGCACCAAACCCAAAACACACACACATCCCAGAGCAACAGGGACCACACTATCATGGCCCAGCTCTGCACACCCATGCGTTTCCTGACAGGACACATTGGGTGACACACACGCTGGTGATTCCAGGACCAAAGGGAATCCTCATAGGTATTCCAGCTTGGCTCAGGGCATGTGCTTACCCTACTCTGAGCTGGAAAGATCCCCAAAGTGCTCAATGCAGTATTTCCAGCCTGTGGAGTTCAAGTAATAGTCAAACAAGCTTTGAGAATGTGCCCCAACACACACCTGCACAGTCATGGGCCTCCTGCTGCCTCCTGAGACCCTGAGACACAGCTGACCTCAGCAGAACATCCCCACCCATCTCCTCTTTGAGTCCTGTGAGCTGACCACATCCATGTCACCTCACCTGCCTCCTCCAAGACCAAGCGATTGCTGCAGGACCTCTCATGCCCTGCTCAGCTTCATGAGGTCAAACTGCTTCAGTTAGGTTACTAGACCACAGGAATACAGGATTTGGGGCTTAGGTGTTCAGGTTAGGGTTTAGGGATTAGATTTTGCCTTCCAGGGTTAGTGGTTGGGCAGAGTATTAGAGGGAGACCTGTGTTTACTACGTTGGCTTCTAGTCTGTGTGTAGTGTAGAGACTATGTTATCTGTTGGGATTTTTGTCAGGGCTCTGTTGAGGAATCATGTCATGGAATTCAGTGCTAAGGATGAAAGGCTGAGGAATAGGGTGAGAATTGAGCTAAGAGTGTACGGTAAGGCCTTATGGGTTTGGGACTTGGCTAACCAATGCCAGGTGAGGTTTGAGGTTAGTAGTGGACTCCTTGCAGAGAGAGGGATAGCATTTAGGTGTAGGGGTAGGGCCTACGGTTACTGCTTAGAAATATTGCCAGGGCTTGACACGGATGTTTTCCTAGTAAGTGTTGCAGCAGCACAGCCTTGTCTGAACCCCTCTCACCTTTCTGTTAGCCAAGTCCCTCTTCTCTCCCCCAAATTTCCCGCCTTTATTCACCCAGATTTCCCCTGGCCTCCCCAAATGTGTCACCCTGTTGGGGGCAGCTTCCTGAAGGCCTTTGTGACCTCAGAGGTTCTGCCTCCCTGCTGTTGTCCAGACAGGGGCTGGGACACAAGTGACCTCACAGCCAGCATCCACAGGGCTGCAAGGAGCTGTTGTGATCATGAGGCCTCTTTCCAGCCTACCCAGGAGCACCAGGTGCATTCCCTTCACAGTCCCTTGGGTACTCTGCCTGCCAACCAGCTCATGCTTCAGAAGGTCTTCTACATGTCCAGACTCACGTTTCCTCATGCAGCCTTTAGCAACACCATTGCATCCTAAAGGAAATGCCCACCCATATGTGGAAAAGTGATTCAAGAACTTTATATATACTTTGGGAAAACATATATTTTAGGCAAACTCTGCAGAGGAGTTGGTGTTACAGTTATGACAGCTAGGATTGCTTTATTCAGATGGTATTCTAGGGGACCATACCTCCAATGGGAAGTGAACTTTAGACTCTCTCTGTCCCACTGGCATTTATGGCACCCTTAGGGAACAGCTTATGGCACTTGAAGTTACTCAGGTTCATTTCACCACACCCATACAGAGTGCAGTCTCGTATGGACAAGGGAAACATGAACTCCTAATGTAGTCATTTAGTGTCCATATCCAGAGGAAGAAACCATCTGTGTGAGCTGCAGAAGGGGCCCAGTGCTGGGAACAGTGGTTGCAAGTTGAATAGTTTCTGGCACTTGTGTTCACTCAGGTTCATCTCACTGCACCAGTACTATGGGCAGTCTCATATGGACAAGGGAAATGTGGATTCCTGATGTAGTCATTTGGTGTCCTTCCATGTAGAAACAAACCACCTCTGTGCGCTGGGCCAAGAGCCCAGTGCTGGGAAAGGTGGTTGTGAGGGGCTGCTCTGGGACCATTGCCCTGGGGCAGCATCTGCCAGGGTGTCCAGAGGACGAGGGCCCAGCCCAGCCCCTGCTCTGCTGCTCTTCCCTGTCTTTGCCAGGAGACCAGCACAGCCTAGACCCTCCCCAGCTCTCCACACCTCCCCGTCCTCTCCCCAGCCCAGTCCAGCCCAGCAGAGCAGCCCAGGCTGGAATGGCCCCAAAGCAGCAAGTGGAAAAGTGGAGGGCAGTGGCAGTGTCCCTGCTGCTGACATCTGCAAATTACCTCACCTCCTCGCCTTCCCCTTGTAGAAGAGACACACAAGCCTCATTGAGTCCAACTCATTTCCAATGTCAGAGACATTTTGGGGTGATTCATTCAATCTAGTCTTTGAAATTTCACCACAGGTTTAACAACTAATTCAGCAGACTGCTTTCTCTGTGCTTGCTGTGTTCCCTGCAGTTGCAGAGCTCTCCTTTGCCTGTTCCAGCCCAGATTTAGCACCTTACCTCTGGGTGGCTCCACCTTGGACATGTTCATGCTCTGTGGGCTCCATGCCCTGTTGACTCCCTGGCACACACTGTCCCTGCCAATCCCCTGGGCTCTCCTGGTGACTTCCACTTCTCTCCAGACAGACACCTGCCCGCCTTCACACCTATTGCATGCTGTGGATACAGGCAAGTGAAGTCACCATCTCTATGGGTGCCAGACACCAGCTGGCAATTCCAAAATCAGCCCTTCCTGCCTAAAAGCTGATCCTTGGTGATCAGCTGATCTCGTTGCCCTGAGCCCACAGAGAAACAAGCTAAGCAAGGAGCCTCCTTTGAGTCCATTCCTTTGCAATAACCATGAGATGAGATGTGGGAGAAGAGCTGAGCGTTCAAGCACTGCCCTCAGTGCCAGATGTCCTTTCATGCTGGAGGTGCTGGTACGGAGCCAGTTGTGTTAGAGACCCTGGCCTGTGGACAAAGGACTTCCCCACAGCTGCTCAGGTTGCAAGCAACAAGAGCAATCAGAACTCACAGCAACAGAAGGGCTCTGAAGGAGAGTGTGGGAGGTGAAAGAGAGCACCTCAGAACAGACCAAGCCCTCAGGCTCCCTGGCAATGCTGCTGTACCAGGACTCTTCTCCCCTCCACCTCTGCACACAGCCAAGTGCCTCTGCAGTTCCACCACAGGTGTCTGAGGAAGGATCTCAGGCAAGAAAGTCACTGCAGGGTCCTTTCTTTTATTTAAATATACAGAGAGCCTGGCTCATTGTTTCCACCAAGTTTTGGAGTCACTCAAGCAGGCATATACTGAAATGAAGGGGAGGAAAAATGTTATGTCTTTGTGCCTTTGTAGACACAATCATAAGTAAGGCAAAACCAACCAACCAAACAAAACAGCAAGTCACACTCACAGAAAACAAACATTTGGGAATATAATGAGTAACATTGTAAGTGATATGCTGATGAAAACAGGCCATTTATTGCTTCTGACACACTCCAGTGATCACTTTCCACACTGCATCCTTGAGCTCCTGGTTCCTCATGCTGTAGATGACGGGGTTCACTGCTGGAGGCACCACCGAGTACAGAACTGCCAGCAAAAGATTCAGGGAGGAGGAGGACATGGAGGGGGGTTTCAGGTAGGCAAATGTGCCACTGCTGATGAACAGGGAGACTACAGCCAGGTGAGGGAGGCATGTGGAAAAGGCTTTGTGCCGTCCCTGTTGTGAGGGGATCTTCAGCACAGCCCTGAAGATCTGCACATAGGACACCACAAGGAAAACAAAACACCCCGATGCTACAGTGACACTAAGCATAAGAAGCCCAACTTCTCTGAGGTAGGCATCTGAACAGGAGAGCTTGAGGATCTGGGGAATATCACAGAAGAACTGGTCCAGGGCATTGCCTTGGCAGAGGGGGAGGGAAAATGTATTGGCAGTGTGCAACACAGCATAGAGAAAAGTACTGCCCCAGGCAGCTGCTGCCATGTTGACACAAGTTCTACTGTCTATTATTGTCCTGTAGTGCAGGGGTTTGCAGATGGCAACATAGCGGTCATAGGCCATAATGGTGAGAATTGAAAACTCTGCTGAAAGGAAAAAGAAAAAGAAAAATACCTGAGCAGCACAACCTGTGTAGGAAATGGTCATTGTGTCCCACAGGGAATTGGCCATGGCTTTGGGAACAGTGGTGGTAATAGTGCCCAGGTCGAGGAGGGCGAGGTTGAGGAGGAAGAAGTACATGGGGGTGTGAAGGCGGTGGTCGCAGGCTACAGAGGTGAAGATGAGGCCGTTGCCCAGGAGGGCAGCCAGGTAGATGCCCAGGAAGAGCCCGAAGTGCAGGAGCTGCAGCTCGTGTGTGTCTGCGAATGGCAGGAGGATGAACTCTGTTGGGAAGCTGCTGTTGGACATTTGCAGCCTCAAGGCATGGATGGCTGTCAGTTGTGGAAAAGACACGGAACAAGTTAGAGAGAATTCTCTGTGCAATACCTATAGCTATATATTATGTTACATCGAGACCTCCTCAGGAGGACAAACTGCTACTTCCTTTTGAGGAACAAGTTCTCCTGCCTCTAGATCTCGGTTTTACTTCCTAAGGGTGTAGAGGGACCAGACAGATCCTCTGTGGGCTCAGCCAGAGTCAGTACTGCCCTACAGCGTCTGCTGAAAACCACGGGGGATGGATTTCAGGTGCCCACTGGCCAGAGGTATCTCAGTATTTTAGGTGCTGAGCAGGACATCTAACAATATGTTGGGAAACAATGAAGTATGTAGGTTAAACTGTGTGGAGGAAAATTGTGAGGCTCCACACAGACCTACAGGTCTCTTTCAGTAGAATAATCTAACAGCCTCACTGACTGACACAACCTGACAACTCCATTAGCATTTCTCTCACTGCTCTTCAGGGCAGAAAAGTGAAAGCACAGACTCTCAAGAGTACTTTCCCTGCAGGTAGTTCTGGAGTCGATCTTCCTTGTCAAGAATCATACCCAGAGATACCCTGTGGGTACTGTGAGCTGCCTGCCCCACGCACCAGCCTCTGGAGGCGGAGGGGGCTCCTTCCATCCACAGTTTCTCCCTGCAGAACCCTGGGCAGCTCCTCGGGCAGGCTGAGCACTGAGCTCGGCAGGCAGCAGAGGCCCTGCCCCAGCACACAGCTCCTGGGGCACAGCAGGGACCCTGCTCTGCACCACACCCCTGGACACCCCTGTGTGGTGGTTTGACCATGCTAGGCAGCTAAACACCACAACCGCTGTCTCACTCCCCCTCCTTAGATGAGGAGGAAAAGAAGTAAAGTAAAGAAAAACTCATGGATTGAGATAAGGATAATTTAATTAAATGAACAAATGAATAATTATTAAGGAAGTACTATTATTATACTATTATAATACTATTATTATCTAAACAATTTAAAGAAAAAAGAAAAAAAAAGGAAAGGGGGAAAGGGAGAGGGAAAGGGAAAAAAAAATAAAATAAAGGCCATGTAGAAGTGCAGAGGAAAGAAATTACTCTCTACTTCCCACAAATGAGTGATGCTTGACCATATCCTTGAAGCAGAGACTCAACACACGTAGCTGGTGTTTGGGAGGAGGACTGACATTTTCACGAGAGCCCACCCCTCCCTTCTTCTTCCTTTTTCCACCTTTTATTGCTGAGTGTGACATCATATGGTATGGAATATTCCTTTGGTTGGTTTAAGTCAGCTGCCCTGGTGATGTTCCTTTTCTTGCTTTTTTTTGCCCACACCCTAAGAGTGTTAGAGAGAGTACTGATGCTGTGCCAGCACTGCTCAGCAGCAGACACAGCACTGGTGTGATAGCACCGCTGTTCTAGCTACAAGTGCAGAGCACAGCAGTGTATGGGCTGCTGCAGGGAAAGTTAACATCCCAGCCAGACCCAGTACACCCTGCTTGCACCTTGCCTGCGCAGCATGCAGCTGTAACCACAAGAAGAAACCATCATCCCCTGTCCCTGTGACAGCTTTGGCAAGGTAATCCCTGCTCTGGAGCTTCTCATTCTTCTCGTATCCAAAGACACTCTGAGAGTCCTCCTGAAAGTTCCCATAGGTTGAGGGATTTTCCAGCAAATCTGGAGATGGCACCAGGAGCAACAGCTGCGTTGCCCTGCAGCCACAGACTTACCCTGTTCAGGGCTGTGAAGATTTCTCCCGCTGTGAGCTCTCAGCATCCCCCCTCCACACTGCCTTTAACATCTCCCTCCCTTCTCTCAGCCACCCTTGTCCCCTGCAGGCAGTGTCCCCAGCCCTGCTGTGCTGTGCAGAGGAGCTGCTCCTGGGCAGAGCTGTCTCTCTGCAGTGCTGCCCACTTGCCAGGAGCTCCCCTTGGGCCCAGGAGCCCAGGAGCCCAGCTCAGCAGCACAGGGAGCTCTTGACAAATCCCTGGGCCTCCAGGGGAATCAACTTTGAAACAAAATGAAGTGAGAGAGGGAGTTAGGAGAATACAATAACTTACTAACTTTTTAGAAAAGAATTTACTGGACTGGGCTGGGGAGAGGACAGGGAGGTGTGGAGAGCTGGGGAGGCCGAGCTGGGTTGGCCTCCTGCAAGTGTCAGGGAGGACCAGCAGAGCAGGGGCTGGGCTGGGCCCTTGTCATCTAAAGGCTGCATGTGGAAACATGAGTCTGGATGTGTGGCCGGCCTTCTGAAGCATGAGCTGGTTGGCAGGCAGAGTATCTGAGGGATTGTGCAGGGCATCCCCTGCACACACTGCTCCTGGGTGTGCTAGAAAGAGGCCTCCTGAGCAAAACAGCTCCTTGTAGTCCTGTGGATGCTGGCTGTGAGGTCACTTGTGTCCCAGTCCCTGGCTGGACAACAGCAGGGAGGCAGAGCCTCTGAGGTCATAAAGACCTTCAGAAAACTGCCCCCAGTAGGGTGACTCCTCTGGGGAGGCCAGGGAAAAGCTGGGAGAATAAAGGTGGGAGATCTGGGGGAGGTAAGAGGGAATTGACTAAGAGAAAGGAAAGATTCTGAAGAAGAGAGAGGGGTTCAGGTAAGGCTACTGCTGCTGCAACACTTAGTGGGAATAAATTCATGTTAGATCCTGACAATATTTCTAACGAGTAACCATTAATCCTAGGCCTACTCTTAAGCGCTATCTGTCATCCTGAAATGAATCCTCTGTAGTAATCACCAACCTCGAACCTTACCCTGAAGACAAAGCTCATAACCACTCAGACATAACCACTTACCGTTTTTTACCCCATTGCTCACCATAATCCACAGCCCTTAATTCCTAGCATTAAATTGCTTTAACCCTAGCCCTCACCCAGGCAGAAATGAAACCATAACCAAAAATCCATCCCATAGCCTAAACACTGAATGGGTTGACAAAGCAGAACACCAAAGCCTTCCCCATAGCCTCTTTCCAAACACTAACCTGGAAGGCAAGGTCTAATCCCTAGACCTTAACCTGAACACCTAATCCTCAAATCCCTCGTTCTTGGACTTTAATAATGAAAATGAAGTGTCTGGCTGTGGAGGTGACTCTGAGGTCACTTTTGCCTCTGGAGCTGATAGGCCATCAGCAGGAGCATGGCTGGGCAAGGGACTGGGAGCAGGTATGTGTCTTGGTTGTGTCTATCCGAGGAGCTAAAAAGCCTGCAGGAAGGCTATATTGCTTGGAAGATCATGGAGAGGTTCCTTTTGTCTGGTCAGTTAAATGGCCACAGGAAAGCTGATAGGTTGGGATGCCTGTGTGAAGGATGGTTTCTGGGATGTTGGAACTTCCCTTCGTCACAGAAAACTTACCCTGATAACGGTGAGAGAAAAGTTGCTAGAAATTGAGGCTTGGATGATGGAGACAGGGCATGAGAGGGAAGATACATCGCTAAAAGGCTTTAGTGTCAGAGGTCACCTGGAGGGAATCTGTTCTCTGTCCATAGCTTTGTGTTTCAAGGCACAGCTGGAGAGGGTACATGAATCATCAGTGAAGGCACAGCAATGCTAAGCAAGGTAGGAAAACAAGATGCATGTTTTCAGCCTGCAGGGAAACTGGGACGGGTGTGGGATGTCATAGGACAGCCAGTGGTGGAGATGGACAAGGACACTGGCAAGAGTAGACTTAGCCATTAAAAACAAGGTCTTGTCCCCTTGGCTATTGCAGGTCTCTCTGCCACCAAGGCTTAGGAGGAAACATGTTGTCCTATTAGCAATGGGGGCTCGTCACCTCTTGACACCTCCTGACAGAGGCTAGGAGGTATCACACCATTGTCTTTCACTTGTCACTGCATACCTCACATCCCACTGTCTGAGGAAGAGCCCAGAGCCTCACATGAGGGACAGAACATCTCTGCCCAGAGCTGGCATCAGGGTTTGGTCTTTGTGCTTGATGAACCAAAGCCAGCATTCTCTCAGCCTCAGAGCCACCTCCAAAGTGCCTTGGCCAACCTGTAATCATGACCTCCAATTGACTCATCAGTCTCCTTTCAGGAGCTGAAGTTGTTGGACTTTGAAGAAGCTATACTTCGGGGTTATTAAGACACAGCAAGCCCTGAGTGTCTCTTAAGGAGGTCTGGACAGGTAGGAGAAGTCTGACCCTTTATGGACAACTTTGCTCCTCACCTTCCAACCCCACTATTTCTGTCATTGCCCCACCAGGATTTGCATCACTTCTCCTGACATCAGACTTCTCCACAGAAGTCTGCAGTTGCACCTTGTAGATCCCTTGCACCAGTTCTCTCCTTAGAGAAATGGCCATGAAGGAGACCATGGTGGAGCAGGTGGACCTGCACTGAAGAAGGCTGCAGCCTGTGGAGGAACCCCACCAGAGTAGATTCTGGCCCAGAGCTGTAGCCCATGGAGAGGAGCCCACACAGGAGCAGGTGACCTGGCAGGAGCTGCTGCCCGTGGGGGACCCAGGTTGGAGCAGTGTGCTCCTGAGGGATGGACCCCGTGGTACGGACCCATATCTGAAGCAGTTCTGGAAGAGTTGCTGCCTGTGGGAAGCCCACACAGGATCAGTTTGGGAAAGATGTGATCCCATGGGAGGGACCCCACGTTGGAGGAAGAGAGTGACCAATAAGGTCAGAAACAAAATTCTATAGACTGACCACAGACCCCCTTCCCCTGTTCCTCTGTGCTGCTCGGGAGGAGGAGGTGGAAGATGGTAGATGGGGGAAAGTGTTCTGGGCTTTCTTTACTTTGTTTCTAACCTCTTTAGCTTGCTAGTAATAGGCAATACATTTTACAGTCTATCTCCCTACTCTGAGTCTGTTTTGCCCATCACAATCGTTTTTGAGGAGTCTCCCTTGCCTTCTCTCAACCTTTGAGCCCTTTGCATCGTATTTTCTCCCCCTTTCCTTTTGAGGAAGGGGCAGTGATAGAGTGGTTGTGTTGGAGTTCAGCTGCCCACCCAAGTAAAACCACCACAGCTTGGAAGAGGTGATCCATGAAGACCAAGCAGCTTCCTTGGGCCCCTCTCCCCTGAAGGGCTTTGTCCCATGGGACTCTACAAAGGAGATGCCCAAAGAGGCCAAAGTCTGCTCTCTTGAAGTCCAGGGAATTGAGATTGCTGTGCTCCCTCCTTGCTGCACTTAGCATCCTAAACTGCACCATTTCATGGTCACTGCAGCCCAGGCTGCCCTTGAGCTTCACATTCCCCACCAGCCCCTCCTTGTTGCTGAGAATGAGGTCCAGCATAGCACTTCTCTATCAATGGAAGAAAGAAGGTATCATTAATGCATAACAGGACCTTCCAGGATTGACTATGCCCTGCTGTGCTGTCCCTCCAGCAGATATCAGGTCCCCCTGAGGACCACATCTTTTGAATGTGAGGCTGCTTCTATCTGTTTATAGAGGGCCTCAGCTGCTGGTCTTGCTGATCAGGTGGCCTGCAGCAGACTCCCACTATAATGTCCCCTGTCCCTACCCTCTCTTTACTCCTGACCCATCAGCTTGCTGTCAGATCCTCACTCATCCCCAGGCAGAGCTCCATGCACTCCAGCTGCTCACTCACATAGAGGCCACACTGAACTGAACCAACTGAACAAGCTCCCGCGGGTTTGTGGATAGTGTGATGGGTGCATCTCACAAAAGGATTATCACATGAATCAAAGGGTTTCCAGCTCAGACTGAGATGCCTCAGATGGATGAATGAAATGCGCAAGGGTACCTAACCCCTCCCCATCCCTGCCTGTGTGTCCTATTTGTTATTGGCCATGAACAGAGTTTTCCAGAGGGAACGTTTGCACCTCTCAGTGACAGTAAAACTCTGTTAGGACTAACCATAATTCTGAACTCAGCCTTTCTCTGCTGTTTCGAAGGGATATTTGGTAATTATTTCAGACTACTTCATTATTTCAGTTGACTTCAAAGTATGTTCTGCAGAGGTGACTGTTGCTTTGCAGGAGGTGTCAGCCCTGGAGCTCCAGGGACATCTCAAGGGAGACAAGAAGTAAAGAGGTAGCAAAGCCTAGGGCTGGAGCTATGCTGCTTTGCTGGGCTGGGCTCCTGGGCCCAGGGGGAGCTCCTGGCAAGCAGGCAGCACTGCAGAGAGACAGCTCTGCCGAGGAGCAGCTCCTCTGCACATCACAGCAGCAGGGCTGGGGGCACTGCCTGCAGGGGACAAGGGCACCTGAGAGAAGGGAGGGAGATGTTAAAGGCAGAGTGGAGGGGGGATGCTGAGAGCTCACAGTGGGAGAAATCTTCAGAGCCCTGAACAGGGTAAGTCTCTGGCTGCAGGGCAACGCAACTGTTGTTCCTGGTGCCATCTCCAGATTTGCTGGCAAATCCCACAGCCTATGTAATCTTTCAGGAGGACTCTCTACTTTCTCTACTGTAGAGAAGAATGACAAGCAGAGATTACCTTCCAAAGCTGTCAGAGATGAGGTTTCCTTCTCACAGGACCAGCTGCAGGCTGTGTAACCAGGGTGCAGGCAGGGGTGTCCAGGGGTGTGGTGCAGAGCAGGGTCCCTGCTGTGCCCCAGGGGCTGTGTGCTGGGGCAGGTCCTCTTCTGCCTGCCAGGCTCAGCACTCAGCCTGCCTGGGGAGCTGTCCAGGGCACTGCAGGGAGAAGCTGTGGCTGTTAGGAGCCCCCTGGCAGCACAGGGAAGGTCAGGGTCCTTCTGGTGCCCAGAGCCTGCTGCCTGGGATGGGCAGCTCACAGGTGCACAGAACCCCCACTGCATCTTTAGGGATATTCGTGACAGTGAAAACCAACGCATGGACTACCTGAGGGGAAGACACTCTTTGGAGTCTGTGCTTTAACTTTCCTTCCCTGAAGGGCAGTGAGGGGGATCATTAGGAAGCTGTCCGGTTTGTATCAGTGACAGATGCCCCTGAATCATTACACTGAAAAGAGATCTGTAGGTCTATGAGGAACCCCATAACTCAGCAGGACTCTCCTCCTGTCCAGATGCTTCTCAATGGTTCAGGCTCCAGAGCACCCTGAGGGTATTTTGGACTCTTCAGGAGGAAGATCAGAGCAAGGAATTCTTGAAGGGAAGGTGTTTGCATTTCGACTTCTCTCCTCTTGCTTTCCTGGGTGGCAGTGGGAGATGGGAATTTATTTCTACATTTTGATGAAGACCCTGAGAGCCCAGTTCTTCTTAGCCCTTGATCAGTATGAGCCACTCCATAACCACTGAACACATGGAGATATTCCTGAAAATTATACAGGGACAGGTGGTGTCTGCAAGACAGTTGAGCACACAGCGGATGGAATGTTGTCTGTGAGCCATGGGAGGGAGGAGAAGTTGGGAGAGAGAAGCAGCTGCCATCAGGGACAGCTTAAGGAAGTAGAGACCTGGGCAGGGATGGAAGAAGGAGCTGCTGCCTGAAACACCAAGGGAGGAAGGATTCAGACACTCTCTGTCAGGCCTGCAGTACAGGCACCTTCTCTGCAGCAACCTCCTGCTCTCCTCTGCCACACAGCACAGCCTCTGCCCTCAGGGACTTTAGGGCATGAGCCAGCTCTTCCTCAGCTGGACCTCCAGAATAAGAGAGAAGCCTGTGTCTTGAGAGGTGATACACAATGATGAGGCTAAGAGTACCTGCCCTGCGATGTCACTTCCAAAGGTGGCATGCAAGCTTAGTAATGTGAAGGCTTCCCTGCATGCCCATCTCCGTTTCTCTGTGTAAGCAGGTTGGAGCATTGTGGTATTCTTTCTCATTTGTCCACCTGTGTGGGGGTCTCTTAATCTCTTTGTCAGGGGTGCAGGTGGGTGTAAGCTTCTGTTCTGACATGGAATGCTGGGCCCTGCCCTGAGGGAATCTTTTTTGGAACAAGGTGCCCAAGTTTCATTTTAAACTGTCAGACATGCTGTCATCCAGTTGGGAGGGCTGGAGATGAGCTGACTCATTCCTCATTCAACTCATGGAAAAGTAATTTCTGTGGGAGAAGGTGTGAATTTTACTGAGACGTCTCTCTAACTTGTCCCTCTTTTTTTCCTCCATGGATAGCCAACCCTGTCCTGAGAGGACAGTAAATGTCCAACAGCAGCTTCCCCACAGAGTTCCTCCTCCTGCCTTTCGCAGACACACGCGAGCTGCAGCTCCTGCACTTCGGACTCTTCCTGGGCATCTACCTGGCTGCCCTCCTGGGTAACGGCCTCATCCTCACAGCCATAGCCTGCGACCATCGCCTCCACACCCCCATGTACTTCTTCCTCTTCAACCTCACCCTCCTTGACCTGGGCTCCATCTCCACCACTGTTCCCAAAGCCATGGCCAATTCTGTGTGGGACACAACAACCATTACCTATGCAGGCTCTGCTACCCAGGTCTTTTTCTATATTCTCTTTGTCGCAGCAGAGTTTTATCTTCTCACCATCATGGCCTATGACCGCTACATTGCCATCTGCAAACCCCTGCACTACAGGACAATAATGGACAGCAGAACTTGTGTCAACATGATAGCAGCTGTCTGGGGCAGTACTTTTCTCTATGCTGTGCTGCACACAGCCAATACATTTTCACTGCCCCTCTGCCAGGGAAATCTCCTGGACCAGTTCTTCTGTGAACTTCCCCAGATCCTCAAGCTCTCCTGCTCAGATGCGTACCTGAGAGAAGCTGGGCTTCTTGTGGTTAGTGTTGTTTTAGCATTTGGGTGTTTTGTTTTCCCTGTGCTGTCCTATGTGCCAATCTTCAGGGCTGTGCTGAGGATCCCCTTACAGCAGGGCCGGCACAAAGCCTTTTCCACATGCCTCCCTCACCTGTCTGTGGTCTCCCTGTTCATCAGCACTGGCATATTTGCCTACCTGAAGCCCACTTCCATCTCTTCTCCATTCCTCAACCTTTTGCTGGCAGTTTTGTACTCCATGGTGCCCCCAGCTCTGAACCCCCTCGTCTACAGCATGCAAAACAAGGAGCTCAAGTGTGCAGTTAGGAGACAGATTTGGGGAATGTTTTCCAGTACTTATAAAGATCCCTTCACTCTCCAATAATGAATACAAGTGCATCCCCTTCCAAGCTTGTATTGTCTTTGTACTCATTACTATTATTATTAATTATTATTTCTTTTAGGGTATTGGGTCATTATTACTGCTTCTGTTCCTTGCATTTGTACATAAATATTACATAGCCAAGGCTGTTCCCACATGTGACCTGTAGATGAAGTCCTTCAGAAGGGGAATCTGGAGCTGCATGCAGCGCCCAGGGTACCTCCAAGGACACGGGAGACTAGTGTGGGCAGTGACTGCAGCCCCTCTGAAAGTGAGAGATCTCCCACTGTGAGCTCAGCCACAGGGAAAGAACTAAAGCCAGGTATTTCAGGGAACCTGTGACTCCGCAATCTCAGGGAAGAGAGTGGGCACCCAGCAGGCAGAGGGAAGGGAAGGTGGGGAGTGATTCAATTCCCCCTTCGTGAAGTAGCTTTGTCTGAAGTACCTCTGTACAGCCTGTTTGTTCTGCATAGCAGTACCAACAGCTTGGGGACCACATGTGGGGAGTGTGGGGATGGCCATTCCCCACTACCCAAGGGGAGCTAATCTTTGAAATTTGACCAGCTCCATCCTCCTGCAGGCGTCAGTGTCTGTAATGGTGGAACAGCTACTGTGGATCAGCACTGGGTCATGGGCTCAGACATTTCAATACCCAGCTGCAGAAAGCACTGACTAACCTGATCTACCTGTGAACCTATCACTGCTCAGTAAGATGATGGTACTGAACACCTCCAGAGGTCCCTTCCGACTCAGGGAAGAAAGGGCTAGACTGTGGAGTGTCGCGTTAAAGGGGTGTAGCTGACTAACGGTTATGGGCCCGGTTGGATTCAGAGTACTGAACCAGTCGGACATTCACCAAAAACGTATTAACGGTCTGGGGGTCCGTTCCGACATTCACCAAAAACTTCTGGGGGTCCGTTCAGACATTCACCAAAAATGTATTAACCACCTGGGGGTCCGTTCAGACATTCACCAAAAATGCATTAACCGTCTGGGGGTCTGGTTAGATTCAGAACACTGAACTATCACGGATAACCACCCTCACCCTAGTTGCATTAATGAGAGCTATCACAATGCAATCAAGTATGGTTTATTACAGCAACAGATAATCAGGTTCTTTTGGATTGCTGGCGATAGTGACTGTCTGCAAAAGCAAGCTAGTATGCATTAAATACACAGGTGTTATAGGTGTTACAGATGTTATACAGGTGTTATAGGTGTTGTAGGTGTTACAGATGTTATAGATGTTATAGATGTTACAGATGTTATAGGTGTTGTAGGTGTTACAGGTGTTATAGGTGTTACAGATGTTATACAGGTGTTATAAGTGTTACAGATGTTATAGGTGTTGTAGGTGTTACAGGTGCGCAGCCTAGAAATAAACGCGTTAAAAGATTATAAGCAAGTATTCAGATCTCACCCAAAGGCGTCCCAATGAGGGGGGAAGAGAGGCTCAGTCCGTCGACTGATCCCAGGAGTCAGGAGGTCCTAAGGATGTTGTATGTCCTCGGGATGGTATCTCCCCTGACGGTGGTATCTTCCCTAACATCCCCTCTCTCTTGGGCCAATTTATATTATTTTCTATCTTTTAGGTGGATCTTGAGTGGCTCTAGTCAAGCATAGCTTAATTATGATTGGTGTAAAGTTTTCCTGTCTCTGTTTAAAGTAATAGGCTCCGAGAAATTCAGGGCGCATGCTCAGTGAGGGGTGGTCGCACCTTGGAGGCGGGTAGCTTTTGGGATGGAGGTGTGTTTTGGTATTATAATGATATTATAATGAGCAAAAAGTACACTAGGGTACAGCATTTGTCAAAACATGACAGGTCTTTGGCTTAGGGTGGCAAAAAGTGCAGCTTTGTGCACAAGAACAATTGAGGCCCCACCTGATTACAGAGCCTAGTCATGGTGTCTCCACTCCACTCCACACTCCGTGGTGTTCCTTAGAGCTAGCACACCAAGTTTCCCCAGCGCGATAGCATCTAAGGTTGGGAGCCTAGGGAATAATGCACTTATGGATACACCTAGGGATGCACCTAGGGATATGCACTTATGCCCTACCCTGAAAGCCTCTTCAATGCTGTACCTTTTCCTTAAAAATGTGAAGGTTAGTTTTATTTTCCTAGTTACTTCAGGCATTTACACCACATGGAGTTAGAGTGCATGATAATGCTGTGTTTTGAGGCCTCACTGCTGTTTGTAATTCCTGCTCCTCAAGGTTACACAGTGAGTGGTGTCATTCTCAAAATGAGTCTCTGCCCTTGGGAACCTGGAGTACAGCTGGTGCAATGATACTACAGAAAAGTTCTCAGAGACATTGCAAGACATTCCAGAATGACTGAATCACAAATTGGTTGGAGTTGGAAAAAGTCTGTGGGACACCAGGACCATCTCCTACTCAGGATGTGTTGCCCAGGTCTTTTTCTTTCTGTTCATGATT
Source organism: Anas platyrhynchos (assembly GCF_047663525.1). Taxonomy (NCBI): domain Eukaryota; kingdom Metazoa; phylum Chordata; class Aves; order Anseriformes; family Anatidae; genus Anas; species Anas platyrhynchos. The sequence continues at coordinate 499,553 of NC_092619.1, read as the reverse complement.
GGAGGAGAGTATTGTCTTCTCACCCTCATGGACTATGACCGCTATGTTGCCATCTGCAAGCCCCTGCACTACGGGAGCCTCCTGGGCAGCAGAGCTTGTGCCCAGATCACAGCAGCTGCCTGGGGCAGTGGTTTTCTCTATGCCATGGTGCACACTGCAAGTACCTTTTCCCTCCCCCTCTGCCAAGGCAATGCCCTGGACCAGTTCTTCTGTGAAATCCCCCAGATCCTCAAGCTCTCCTGCTCAGATGTCTACCTCAGGGCTTGTTCTGATTAGTCTCTCTTTAGCTTCAGGGTGTTTTATTTTTATTCTTTTCTCCTGCGTGCAGATTGTCAGATCAGTGCTGCGGATACCATCCAAGCAGGGACAGCACAAAGCTTTTTCCACGTGCTTCCCTCATCTGGCTGTGGTCTCCATCTTTTCCAGCACTGCCTTATTTGCCTACCTGAAGCCCCCTTCCATCTCCTCCCCATCCCTGAACCTGGTGGTGACAGTGCTGTACTCAGTGGTGCCTCCAGCAGTGAACCCCATCATCTACAGCATGAGAAACCAGGAGCTCAAGGATGCACTGAAGAAGCTGAGTCAATCAGTAGCCTTCAGCAGCAGTAAGCTGCCCATGTCTCTTCACAAGGGATTTCCAGTTCATCTCAGGAAACTGCTGGTCTTTGTGCTTTTTTTCTGTGATAATCTTGTTTGTCTGCCTTCACTCCACTTCTTCAGAGTGGCCTAAACCCACTCTTTTTTACCCAGAGGCCCTTGTATCTGTATCTATTGTTAAGGTATAGCTGGCTACCCCTGTCACGTCTCTTTAATAAAAGGATATTTCCTCAGTGCTGGTGCCTTGACGTTGGGTTCTTCTTCCAATGTTGTGGTCAGGAACAGGATGAAGAAATTGTTTTATTATCAGGTGGAGGTCATTGCTCTATGAAATTGCTATCCATGGCTCTATGTCCAGGTGGAGGCTGGTGAGGAGTAGTGTCCCTCAGGGCCTGTCTTGGGACCAGCACTGTTTCATATTATTATCAGTGATGTAGACAGTGGGATCAAGTGCACCCTCAGAAACTTTGCCAATGACACCAAGCTGAGTGGTGTTGTTGATACAACAAAAGGAAAGGACGATATCTGTTTGGACGTGAGCAAGCTTGAGAAGTGGGCCCATGTGAATCTAAAGAGGTTCAACAAGTCCAAGTGCAAGGCATTGCACCTGGGCCAGGGCAATCCCAGACATGAGGACAGACTGGGAGAAGAAGTCCCTGAGAGCAGCCCTGCTGAGAAGGACTTGGGGGTTCTGGTGAACAAAATGTTTGACATGAGCCAGCAGTGCATACTTGCAGCCCAGAAGCCAACTGTACCCCAGGCTCCATCAACAGAGGCGTGTCCATCAGGATGAGGGAGGTGATTGTGCCCCTCTGCTCTGCCCTTGTGAGGCCTCATTTGGAGTGTAGGGTCCCCAACACGAAAAGGAAGTTGATCTGTTAGAGTGGGCCCAGAGAAAGTCCACATAGCTGATCAGAGGACTGGAGCACATCTCCTGTGAAGAAAGGCTGAGAGAGCTAGGGCTTTTCAGCCTGAAGAAAAGAAGGGTCCTGGGAGCCCTCAATGCAGCTTTTCAGTGCTTAAAGGAGTCTTATAAATAAGATAAAGAGTAACTTTTTGCTTGGGCCAGTAATGACAGGACAAGAGAGAATGGCTTTAAACCATGCCCCTCCCTCTGCAGAGCATCACCACCAGCTCTGGGCACCTCAGGGACCACAGGAAGGGGACAGGAGTGGCAGGTCCTGTTCTGCCAGAGGAAAACTCAGATATTGTCTGAGTTGTGTGGCCATGCTGGGTGAGGACTCACAGCTGGGCATATGTGGTGCAGAGCCAGAGCTCGTGGACAGGAGTAACATGCAAGTGCAGGAGGCAGGTGGTGACTCTGGACCATTGTTGGAATGATTAGCATGGGAAGGTAGCCCAGGACATTTGTCATCCCCAGCCTTAGCGATGGCTGTTCCTAGTACTGGCTGCTCACTCTGATTTATGGCTGGGGTTTGCTGCCAGGCCACCCCCATCCTCACCTTCAGCTCCCTGCCTGTGTGGGGGAATGGCCAACCCTGTCCAACCTGTTCCCTGGACCAGACACCTTCAGACCCCAGAGCAGGGATGTCTGTGAAACCCCCATGGGACATGGTCAGGGCAAGGCAGGCATCAGGTGCGGGGGGAAGGGGAGAGCTATAGAGAAAGGGAAGCAAGGGCTGCAGCGAGGATCATGCTTGGGGACCATTGCCCACCCTGACCTCACCCTTCCCTGTGCTGTGCCTGAACAGTGGGGCCATGGGACCATGTGTGGGACAGAAGGGACAGGCTGGTGCAGGGATAGAGCCCAGACAGGGGCCATGAAACCTCTGCCAGGAGGTGACAAGGAATTAACAAGGAATTAATGGATGATTCCTTTGTTATGCAGGTATGATCAGGGGAAAGGCAGTGCTCACCTGGAACTTGTATCTGCAAGGAAAGTCAAGAGTAAAAATCTAAGCTTCAGTGACTGCATTAGAGCGCAAGGCTGGACAAGACAAAAGCAGGGCTGCTGTTGAAAGGGGACAGTGACTGCATAAGAGCAGACATTGATGGGGCTGGAGGCACTCAGTGTCTTCTTTGCCTTAGTCTTCTTCAGGGTGGTGATCAGCAGAGCAGAGTCTGGCTGGAGGCCTGTGACTAGCGGTGTTCCCCAGGGGTCGGTGCTGGGTCCGGTCTTGTTCAACATCTTCATCGACGACCTTGATGAGGGAATAGTGTCTGCCCTCAGCAAGTATGCTGATGACACAAAGCTGGGAGGAGTGGCTGACACGCCAGAAGGCTGTGCTGCCATTCAGCAAGACCTGGACTGGCTGGAGAGATGGGCAGGAAGAAACCAAATGAGATTTAATAAGAGCAAGTGTAGAGCCCTGCACCTGGGAAGGAACAACCCGAAGTATCAGTACAGGCTGGGGGATGACCTGCTGGAGAGGAGCTCTGAGGAGAAGGACCTGGGGGTCCTGGTGGATGACAGGTTGAGCATGAGCCAGCACTGTGCCCTTGTGGCCAAGAGGGCTAATGGGATCCTGGCATGCATTAAAACGAGTGTGGCCAGCATGTCAAGGGAGGTGATCCTCCCCCTCTACTCTGCCCTGGTCAGGCCTCACCTGGAGTACTGTGTCCAGTTCTGGGCTCCCCGCTACAAGAAAGACAGGGATCTCCTGTAAAAGAGTCCAGCGGAGGGCCACAAAGTTGATACAGGGCCTGGAGCATCTTCCTTATGAGGAAAGGCTGAGATACCTGAGTCTCTTCACCTTGGAGAAGAGAAGACTGAGAGGGGATCTCCTCAGTGTATATAAATATTTGAGGGGTAGTGGACAGAAGGATGTAGCCAACCTCTTCTCAGTGGTTTGTGGGGACAGGACAAGGGGCAATGGCTGCAAGTTAGAGCACAGGAAGTTCTGCACTGACATGCGAAAGAACTTCTTCACGGTGAGGGTGACGGAGCATTGGAACAGGCTGCCTAGGGAGGTTGTGGAGTCTCCTTCTCTGGAGATATTCTGTCTGGATGCCTACCTGGGCAGCCTGCTCTGACGAACATTCTTTGGCAGGGGGGTTGGACCCGATGATCTTTAGAGGTCCTTTCCAACCCCTACAGTTCTGTGATTGTGTGTGATTTCTTTCCAACCCCAAACATTCTGTGATTCTATGAGCCTGCTGGGTTGTGTAGTCTGTGTACACAGAGGGATTTCATTTGTTGTGAAAAATATTGCTTTTCCTGAATATTTACGTATTCTTGAAATAAATGGAATGCAATTTGTGGGCGACCTAACTATTAACAGAACAGGAAAAGATGATACCCATAAGGAACTCCTATTTCATTTAGGAGAAAAGATAGCACTGGAAATAGGTGTCTGTCTCTAGCTGACACAATGAAGAACAGTGATTGCATCAGTTTGATCCACAATCGATTCCCCGGGAGGCACAGGGACTTGTCAAGAGCTCCCTGTGCTGCTGAACTGGGCCGGGCTCTTGGGTCCAAGGGAATCTCCTGGCAAGAGGGTAGCTCTGCAGAGAGACAGCTCTGCCCAGGAGCAGCTCCTCTGCACAGCACAGCGGCAGGGCTGGGGTACTGCCTGCAGGGGACAAAGGCAGCTGAAAGAAGGGAGGGAGATGTTAAAGGCAGTGTGGAGGGGGGATGCTGAGAACTGACTGCGGAAGAAATCTTCACAACACTTAACAGAGTAAGTATCTGGTTGCAGGGCCATGCAGCTGTTGTTCCTGGTGCCATCCTGGCCCTCACCATCCACGAAGAACTGGTCGGTGACCTGCTACGGCACTTGGATGTGCACAAGTCGATGGGGCCGGATGGGATCCACCAAAGGGTACTGAGAGAACTGGCAGAGGAGCTGGCCAAGCCACTATCCATCATTTATCAGCAGTCCTGGCTATCGGGGGAGGTCCCAGCTGACTGGCGGCTAGCAAACGTGACGCCCATCTACAAGAAGGGCTGGAGGGCAGACCCGGGAAACTACAGGACTCTCAGTTTGACCTCAGTACCAGGGAAGCTCATGGAGCAGATCCTCTTGAGAGTCATCATGTCGCACTTGCAGGGCAAGCAGGCGATCAGGCCCAGTCAGCATGGGTTTATGGAACGCAGATCCTGCTTGACGAACCTGATCTCCTTCTACGACAAAGTGACGCGCTGGGTGGACGAGGGAAAGGCTGTGGATGTGGTCTACCTTGACTTCAGCAAGGCTTTTGACACTGTCTCCCACAGCATTCTCCTCAAGAAACTGGCTGCTCTTGGCTTGGACTGGCGCACGCTTCGTTGGGTTAGAAACTGGCTGGATAGCCGGGCCCAAAGAGTCGTGGTAAATGGAGTCAAGTCCAGTTGGAGGCCAGTCACTAGTGGCGTCCCCCAGGGCTCGGTGCTGGGGCCGGTCCTCTTTAATATCTTCATCAATGATCTGGACGAGGGCATTGAGTGCACCCTCAGTAAGTTTGCAGATGACACCAAGCTATGCTCATGTGTCGATCTGCTCGAGGGTAGGAAGGCTCTGCAGGAGGATCTGGATAGGCTGCACCGATGGGCTGAGGTCAACTGCATGAAGTTCAACAAGGCCAAGTGCCAGGTCCTGCACCTGGGGCACAATAACCCCAAGCAGAGCTACAGGCTGGGAGATGAGTGGTTGGAGAACTGCCAGGCAGAGAAGGACCTGGGAGTGATGGTGGACAGTCGGCTGAATATGAGTTAGCAGTGTGCTCAGGTGGCCAAGAAGGCCAACAGCATCCTGGCTTGTATCAAAAACAGTGTGACCAGCAGGGCTCGGGAGGTGATTGTCCTCCTGTACTCGGCTCTGGTGAGGCCGCACCTCGAGTACTGTGTTCAGTTTTGGGCCCCTCGCTACAAGAAGGACATCGGGGTGCTTGAGCGGGTCCAGAGAAGGGTGACGAATCTGGTGAGGGGCCTGGAGAATAAGTCCTACGAGGAGCGGCTGAAGGAGCTGGGCCTTTTCAGCCTGGAGAAGAGGAGGCTCAGGGGCGACCTTATCGCTCTCTACAGATACCTTAAAGGAGGCTGTAGTGAGGTGGGGATTGGCCTGTTCTCCCACGTGCCTGGTGACAGGATGAGGGGGAATGGGCTAAAGTTGCGCCAGGGGAGTTTTAGGTTAGATGTTAGGAAAAACTTCTTTACTGAAAGGATTGTGAGGCACTGGAACAGGCTGCCCAGGGAGGTGGTGGAGTCACCATCCCTGGAAGTCTTTAAAAGACGTTTAGATGTAGAGCTTAGGGATATGGTTTATTGGGGACTGTTAGTGTTAGGTTAGAGGTTGGACTCGATGATCTTGAGGTCTCTTCCAACCTAGAAATTCTGTGATTCTGTGATCTTCAGATTTGCTGGAAAGTCCCACAACCTATGGGATCTTTATGGAGGACTCAAGACTCAGGAGGATTTTTTTGGATAAGAAGAGAACAACAACGTCCATAGCAAGGATTACCTTTCAAAGCTGTCAGAGGGTCAGGACATGAGGGCTCCTTCTCACAGGGCCTGCTGCTGGCTGTGCAGCTGGGGTGCAGGCAGGGGTGCCCAGGGCTGTGGTACAGAGCAGGGTCCCTGCTGTGCCCCAGGGGCTGTGTGCCAGGGCACGGCCTCTGCCACCTGCCAGGCTCAGCACTCAGCCTACCCGGGGAGTGCCCAGTTCTTGTTTAGTCTTGTTAGAACAGAGCTGCTCTATATCCACTGAACATGGGGAGATGTCCCTGGGCAGTTGTCTGGGACAAGAGGTGTGTGCAGAGCAGAGCACACAGGTGATGAGGATCTGTGAGCAATGGCAGGGAGAAGATGTGCGAATAGGGAAGGAGCTGCCAGCAGGGACAACTCCAGGTAGCAGAGACCTGGGCAGGGAGCAAGAGGGAGCTGCTGCCTGAAACACCAAGGGAGGTGGTTTTCAGGCACTCCCTGCCAGGCCTGCAGTGCAGGCACCTTCTCTGCAGCAACCCCCTGCTCTCCTCTGCCACACAGCACAGCTTCTGCCTTGAGGGGCTTTAGGGCATGAGCCACCTCCTCCTCAGCTGGACCTCCCGGAGAGGAGAGAAGCCTGTGTCTTGCAAGGTGATACACCACGATGAGGCTAAGAGTACCTGCCCTGCTGTGTCACTCTCTTAGTTGGCATGAAAACTTGGTAAGCTGAAGGCTTTCTTGCATGCCCATCTGCCTTTCGCTATGTCATTGGGTTGGAGCATTGTGGTATTCTCTCTTATTTCTCCATATATTTGTGGCTCTCCTACTTCTTTGTCTAGGGATCAGGTGGGTGTAAACTTCTGTTCTGAACTGGACTGCTGGTGACCAAGGTGCCCAAACTCCATTTTACACTGTCAGGCACACTGTCATTCAGGTGAGAGGGCTGTTAAATGAGGTGCCTCATTCTTCATTCAGCACATGGAGTAGTAATTTCGGTGCAGGAGGAGTGGGTTTTCCACAGAGAAGTCTACCTTACTTGTCACTTTTATCTTCTCCTAGTGCAGACATGCATGCCCTGAGGCAGAAAATGTCCAACAGCACTTTCCCCATTGAGTTCCTCCTTATGCCATTTGCAGACACGCGTGAGCTGCAGCTCCTGCACTTCGGGCTCTTCTTGGGCATCTACCTGGCTGCCCTCCTGGGCAACGGCCTCATCCTCACAGCCGTAGCCTGCAACCACCGCCTCCACACCCCCATGTACTTCTTCCTCCTCAACCTCGCCCTCCTCGACCTGGGCTGCATCTCCACCACTGTCCCCAAAGCCATGGCCAACTCCCTCTGGGACACCAGGGCCATTTCCTGCACAGCTTGTGCTACCCAAACCTTTCTGTTAGCCTTTTTCATCTCAGCAGAGTTTTATCTTCTCACCATCATGTCCTATGACCGCTACATTGCCATCTGCAAACCCCTGCACTACAGGACAATAATGGACAGCAGAACTTGTGTCAACATGGCAGCAGCTGCCTGGGGCAGTGGCTTTCTCAACACTGTCCTGCATATTGCCAATACATTTTCCCTCCCACTCTGCCAAGGCAATGCTGTGGACCAGTTCTTCTGTGAAATTCCCCAGATCCTCAAGCTCTCCTGCTCAGATGCCTACCTCAGAGAAGTTGGGCTTGTTGTGGTTAGTGCTGTTTTTGCATTTGGATGTTTTGTTTTCCTTGTGGTGTCCTATGTGCTGATCTTCAGGGCTGTCCTGAGGGTTGCCCCAGAGCATGACCAGCACAAAGCCTTTTCCACTTCCCTCCCTCACCTTGTATTTTTATGTATGAGATGTATTTTCATTTTTTTTTCTCATTTTGCTTTTCATTTCTTGTGGTAATATTGTCCAAAAAGAAATTATTTTTTCATTTTCTTCCATGTAAACACTCACCTGTCTTGAATGACTCTGAGACGTGGTGGAAACAAGGTGTATTTAAAGTGTGTTTGAGATATATTTAAATAAAAGGAAGGACCTGCAGTGACTTGCTTGTCTGAGATCCTTCCTCAGACACCTGTGGTGGAGCTGCAGGGGCAGTTGGCTGTGTGCAGAGAGTCCTGGCACAGGAGCACTGCCAGATATCCCCAGGTCTTGGTCTTTCCTGTCCACAGGCAGGGTCAGGCCAGGGGCATGTCTCTAACACAGCTGGCTCCGTACCAGCATCTCCTGCATAAAAGGGCATCTGTTTGGGGAAGTGCCTGAAGGCTCAGCTCTTCTCCCAAAGCTGCTGTCATGGATATTGCAAAGGAATGGAATTGAAGGAGGCTCCTTGCTTTGTTTGATTCCTTGTGGGCTTATGAGGATGAGATCAGCTGATCACCCAGGGTCAGCTTTTAGGCAGGGAAGACTGATTCTGGTGTTGCCTGCATGGATATGGTGACTCTACCAGCCTGTGTCCACAGCATGCAGTAGGTGTGAAGGCAGGCAGGCATCTTTCTAGAGGGAAATGGAAGCTGCCAGAAGAGCCCAGTTGGACTTGATGATCCTTAAGGGTCCCTTCCAACTCAGGATATTCTATGATTCTATGAATCATCAGGGACAGTGTGTGTCAAGGAATCAGCAGGGCATGGAGCCCACAGAGCATGAGCGTTTCCAAGGTAAAGCCACCCAGAGATATTATGCAAGATCTGGGATGGAACAGGCAAAGGAGAGCTCTTCAACTCCAGGGAACACAGCAGACATAGGGAAAGAAGTCTGCTGAGTTATTTGTTACACCTCTGGTGAAATTTCATAGACTGGATCTAGTAAACCACACAAAACCATCCCTTGACATTGGAAATGATTTGGACTTGGTGATCCTTGTGGGTCCCTTCCACAAGGGGAAGGTGAAGAGGTGAGGTAATTTGCAGATGGCAGCAGCAGAGGCACTGCCACAGACCTCCACTTCTCCATTTGATGCTTTGGGGTCTGATGAGTCTGATGCCGATGAGTCTGGTAGTGCGGGAGGTCTTCTGGTGCCTAAGCTGTTTGGCAGGCAGAGTACCTGAGGTGCACTGGAGTACCCCCTGGTGCTTCTGGGTGGGCTGGGAAGAGGCTTCCTGAGCACAACACCTCCTTGTTACCCTGTGGATGCCGGCTGTGGGGTCACTTGTGTCCCAGCACCTGGCTGGCCAACAGCAGGGAGGCAGAGCCTCTGAGGTCATAAAGGCCCTCAGAAAGCTGCCCCCAACAGGGTGACACATTTGGGGAAGTCAGGGGAAAGCTGGGTGAATAAAGGTGGGAGATCTGGATGGAGAGAAGAGGGGCTTGGCTAAGAGAAAGGAAAGATTTTGAAGAGGTAACAGGGGTTCAGGTACGGCTGATGCTTCTGCAACACTCACTGGGAAAATATTCATGTTGTGTCCCGGTAATATAATAAGTCGCAATATAAAGTTGTAATATAAAACGACTAGTAACCCAAAAATCTAGTGTTACCCTAAATGCTCTCTCTCACCCTGAAAGGCATTCACTGCTCTAATACCCAAACTCAATTCCTGCCTTGAAGTCAAACTCCAGACACATTACCTGTGCAAGAGCACAGATTTTCCCCTAATTGTGAAGCATTTCTGAAGAACAATTTGAGTTCTCTGCTGTCATATCTTAAGTAATACCACCACCGTATGTACGTGAGCTCCACAAGTAGATGTCTCCAGAGGTTTATGCTCTTGCTGGATTGTGTTAGGCTGTGTGATAACAAGCACATCTGTACACAAAATGAAGGCCCAGGCAAGCGATGGCCCATCACAGGAGAGTCCTCAGCTCAACAAAAGTCCATTTCCATGAGCCCAGAAGAGTTCAAAGCACAATGGCAGGTAGGAACCAGGTCACTGTCTCCTGAGCAACCAAGATCTTGTCCCAGCTCCTTCCAGGGCTACCGTGGAAGGGCTGTCAGCCCAGTGTCCAGGCAGGAAACCCTTCAAGATGAATCAATGGCAGCAGCTCTCCACATCACCATTTGGACTAAGGGGATTACTGCCAAGGGCTGTAGGTCACCTGTTATAAATTCACTCAGTCCCAAATTAGGATTATAGTCCTAAGTGATTATAGTACTATGTGCAGTTCTAAACACCACAGTACAAAAAGGACGTGAAACTATTGGTGGATGGATCCTTGTGTGTCCCTTCCAACTTGGGATATTCTATGATTTTCTGATTCCAGGCCATCAAATCCACACAGGCCAATAAACATGGGTGTTCCTTCCCTCCATCTGGCTGGAAGCAGGGCCCTCTAGCCCTATTCATAGTAGTTGTCAGTGTGTCTCAGGGACTGTAATGGAAACAGGAGCAGCTGCTTTCTTAGAAGGCCCCCCTTTGGCTATTGTTTTTCCTTACAACTCACATACTCATGCCTCTAGGGTCAAGGCAGATTTCCCATCCCATTTTCTCATGTCCTCTCCATGGCCATGCAGGTAAAAACATGGGGTGGCACGTGGTGTGTACCCACCATATCCCCTTTCCTGAGAAGAGCAGAGGCTGATGACAAGCTTGACACAAGCCGACAGTGTGTGCTTCCATGCCAGAAGGCCATCCGCATCCTGGGCTGCATCAAAAGAGGACTGGCTATCTCGTCGAGGGAGGTGATTGTCCCCCTCTACTCTGTTCTTTTGAGGCTCCACTTGGAACAATGTGTCCAGGTCTGGGGCCCCCAGCAGAAGAAGAATGTTGAGGTGTTAGCATGTCCAGAGGAGTGTCATGAAGTTGAACAGAGGGCTGCAGCATCTCTTTTATGAAGAAAGGCTGAGAGAGCTTGGGCTGTTCTGCCTACAGAAGAGAAGGCTCTGGGGGGACCTCATTGTTGCCTTTCAGTACTTAAAGAGGGCTCATACAAAAATGGAGAGAGTCTTTGCTCAATCAGATAGTGACAGGATGAGGGGGGAATGGTTTCAAACTAAAAGAGGGGAGGTTTAGATTAGAGGTTAGGATGAAATTCTTCACTCAGAGGGTGGTGAGGCACTAGAATAGGTTGCCCAGAGAGGCTGTGGATGCCCCATTCCTGGAGGTGTTCAAGACCAGGCTGGCTGAGGCACTGGATAACCTGTTGCCTTCAGGGGGCAGTGGCGACCTGGTTCAGGAACGGCACGGCGACCAACCCCAGGCCACTCGGTCCATCGGCTCACAGACACCAATGTGGTGGATGGCAAATTGTGTTTATTGTCGAGTCACATGGGGTTATATAGCCGAGGCCCATAGCGTCACTTCCGCTTGCTTACATCACAGGCCACACGCTACTGTCCATCAAGGGAGGGGCTCCACCTTTCCGTACAGCGCGACATCTTCCGGCCGCCAGACCCTAACTACCCACATTTCCCCCCTCCCTATGCACAACCAAATTAGCTAAAATATAACAATCTTAAGACGTAGACATCATAACTTAAATAAAAAACATAAGGCACAATAACCAGGAGAAAACTAGGAGGTAACTGGTAACCCTGAGTAAATACACTCTTAAAGTAGTTGTTGGTGTTCTACCAACATAATGTTAACTTTCTCTAACCAACTTTTAACAAACAACACAAGCTTATTTAGTATACAATGTCCAAAGATAAGATCACACAAAGGCATCGCAGCCCCCCACCCACGGAGGCTGCTTCTCTGTTGTCTAGATTCTGTCAGTGTCGAACTCTCAAGCTTACACAGGACGCTTGCTGACTTACTGTCTTCTCTTGTCAGCGGGGTATACAGATTACGGGGGTGTCCGATGATCCGTTCCTGTGAACAGAAACTCGGTTTTCATTAGTTTTATTCTGAGTCGCGGTTGGGTCACTGCGCTGAACTGGCGCCAGCGCCCAATCCACTGTGATCTGGCAGATAGTAGGCGAGTTGATCATTCCTTGAGGCAGCATTTTCCACTGGAAGTTGGGGCGTTGGCTGTTTGGAGCTTCTCTGGCCACACGAGTTGCCATAACTTCATGGGCTCGCGGGCCCTGGGCTTGCGCCTGGGGGGTGATCACTGTTGGGTCCATACCCATTAGCCGCTGCAGGCTGGAGCCATATAGTGGGTGATCCGACCCAGTTACTTAGGCCAGTAGTTTCATACAGTTGTCCTCCCATTCTTGTTTAAAAATGATCATCCCCCTCCCCCTGTCAAAGATCAGTCTACAAGTTCGTTTTATATCAAACGGGAGCATGTCGTCTCCCCTGAAAACACCATCTATGAGGGTGGAGACCATTGCAGAATGAAGCCCTTTATCTGCAATGGCTTTAACAATCGCTTGTACATCCTTAGGGTTTATTGGTGAGTGAACCCTCTGCCCCCTGTCTGTCACCCAGACCGGGAACGCTAGCATGGCCAATAGCGCCCAGACGGCACAAGCAATCTTAATTTTCCTCCAATCCGTGAGAGGAATTTCTCCCCCTCGCGGTTGTGTTGAGTCTGTCTGAGCTGGAGTCACCTTTTCCCTGCAGCAGCCCACACAGTGCTGTGCTCTGCACTCGTAGCCGGAACAGCACTGATATCACTCCAGTGTTGTGTCTATTGCTGCGTAGTGCTGGCACAGCATCAGGACTCCTAAGCCCCCAAGAGCCAGCAGGCTGGGGGTGGGCAAGTGATGGGGAGGGGACATTGCTGGGGCAGCTGACCTAAACCAACCAAAGGGATATTCCATCACACCTGATGTCACACTCAGCAATAAAAGGGGGGGCTCTCATGGGGGAGGGGGCTGTTCCTCCTGAACAACCACTACGCGTTTGAGGCCCTGCTTCCCAGGACGTGGACGAACACCGCTCGCTGATGGGAAGTAGAGAATAATTTTTTCTCTCTCTGTGCTTCCGCACGGACTGATTGTTTCTTTTGTATCTGTTTTTCCTCCCCATTCCCTTTCCCTTTAATTAAACCTTTCTCATCTCAAACCTCGAGTTCTCTGTGTTGTATTTTCTCCCCCTTCCTCTTTGAGGAGAGGGGGAGTGACAGAGCGGTTGTGGTGGAGCTCGGCTGCCCACCTGAGTAAAACCACCACAGCGGTGCAGCTTTATTTCAGATGGGGATATTTTTGCTATCTGTCCCCATTTCCTCCTCCGAATTTGAATCAGTATCTGATCCGCAGTCGGAGCTCGACTGACTGGTCACCTCCGAGTTCCGGTACCCTCCCGTCAAGTTTGGGCCCCGCCCACCACGCCTGTGGGCAGGCCGCTCCCCGCTCCGGCCCTGCCCACTACCCTTGCGGGCGGGCCACTTTCTCCCTCGTGGCTCGCCCCGCCACCTTCTCGGCGAGGTGTTTGCCCCACAAGAGCGTTTTTTCGGATGGCCATTCCGATTGGCTCTCTGCCCCTCTCTCGCGCTTCTACCTCCTCACCGGTCGCCCCCACAGCCGTACTCTTTCTCCCATTTTCACGTGTTAGTAAAACCTAGCACTTCATCCCCGTTCCCACCGGAGGCTTCTTCACCCGACTCTTCATCTTCTAGTTTGGCGCTGTACTGGAGCGCACATGGCGGTGGTCTCTCCCAGATTTCCTCAGACTCTGGTTCCCCACCAGCACCCCTGGCTTCCTTAGCTGACCCACCCCATAGCTTCCGTATCTCTGATACGACCTTCACAAGGGTTTCCATCTTCCTTGTTGGTCCGGGAGCGTCCTCCCCGCCGGGCTGGTCCCGCCGCTCCGGCCGCCGTTCACCCAAATCCAGGAGTTTTCAGCACTACTTGTTGCCTTCAGGGGGCAGTGGCGACCTGGTTCAGGAACGGCATGGCGACCAACCTTTCTGTACAGCGCGACATCTTCCGGCCGCCAGACCCTTACTACCCACAGGGTGTCCAGAGAAGAGCCCAGCCCAGACCCTGCTCTGCTGGTCCTCCCTGTCTCTCCCAGGAGGCCAGCCCAGCTCAGCCCATCCCCAGCTCTCCACACCTCCTTCTCCTTTCCCCAGCCCAGCCCAGCCCAGCCCAGAAGAGCAGCCCAGGCTGGGAAGGCCCCAAAACAGCAAATGGAGGAGTGGAGGGCAGTGGCAGTGTCCCTGCTGCTGAATTTTGAAGGAAATTCCCTTCCCACAGGCATTCTGCAACCCTGTATGCTAGCCCCGCTCCCCAGCACAGCACAGCACAGCATCACACTGCTGGCCCTGGGGCTCCTCAGGCAGCACCACTGCACACACACAGAGCCCTGCTCTGCTCCCAGGACACCCCATGTCCCACACAGACTTGCCCCAGCCCAGCACATCTGGGCTGGCCTGAGCAGCCATTCCTGCATCCCCTGCCCATGCTGCCCACATTACCTGAGTTGGCGGTGCTGCTCTGCTGAGAGAGGGGACTGTGGTGCATGGGGCCATGGGGGCACTCTGCAGGGCCATGCTGGTCAGGCTGGGAAGGCAGAGCCAGCTGGTGGGGGGCACTGCCACTGACTGCCTCCCACACAAGTGGTTCCTTGGCCATGGAGGGTGCACACAGATAGCTGGCCTTCTTCAGAGTCAGAGACTCATGGAATAGCCTGACAAGGAGGAACCCACAAGGATCATCAAGTCCAACTAATTTCCGATGTTGTTAGATGTTTTGGTGTGGTTCACTGTATTCAGTTTATGAAATTTCACCAGAGGTATAACAACAAATCCATCAGATTGTTTTCCCTATGCCTGCTGTGTTTCCTGGAGTTGCAGAGCTCTCCTTGCCCTGATTTAGCACCTTGAATGCTTTAGCACCTGGGTGCCTCCACATTGGACAGACTCATGTTCTGTATGTTCCATGCTCTCCTGCCTCTCCTCAGCAACAAGAAGAATCAGTCCTCACAGTAACACAAGGGCTCTGAACAGGAATGTGGGAGGTGAAAGAGAACAGCCTGGAAATAAATAGATAAATAAATAAATAAATAAATAAATAAATAAATAAATCCTGGAGCCCCCTGACAGTGCTGCCGTGCCAGGACTCTTTCTCCCACCACCTTTGCACACATCCATGTGCCCCTGCAGCTCCACCACAGGTCTCTGAGGAAGGATCTCAGGCAAGCAAATCACAGCAGGGTTCTTTCTTTTATTGAAATACACAGAGAGCCTGGCTTCTAATTTACTCCATGTCTCAGAGTCACATGGACAGGTAGATACTGAAATGGAAGGGGATGAATAATGACATTTTTGTGTACAACAGTATCACATGTAAATCAAAGATAAGAAAATGCAACACAACCACACACAAATTTCCAACTTCTAGGCCTGTAATGAACTAAATTATAAATGATATGCAGAGGAAGAATGGCAGTTTATTGTTTCTGAAAATATCCAGTTACCAATTCGCACACTGCATCCTTGAGCTCCTTGTTCCTCATGCTGTAGATGAGGGGGTTCACTGCTGGAGGCACCACTAAATACACAACTGCCAGCAAAAGATTCAGGGAGGAGGAGGATACAGAGGGGGGCTTCAGATAGGCAAATAATTCAGTGCTGATGAACAGGGAGACCACAGCCATGTGAGGGAGGCATGTGGAAAAGGCTTTGTGCCGGCCCTGCTGTGAGGGGATCCTCAGCACTGACCTGAAGATCTGCACATAGGAGAGCACAACATAAAGAAAACATCCAAATGCTAAGCAGGCACTAACCACAAGAAGCCCAACTTCTCTGAGGTAGGCATCTGAGCAGGAGAGCTTGAGGATCTGGGGGACTTCACAGAAGAACTGGTCCAGGGCATTGCCTTGGCAGAGGGGGAGGGAAAAGGTATTGGCAGTGTGCAGCACAGCATAGACAAAAGTAATGCCCCAGGCAGCTGCTGGAATGATGACACAAGTTCTACTGTCCATTATTGTCCGGTAGTGCAGGGGCTGGCAGATGGCAACGTAGCGGTCATAAGCCATGATGGTGAGAAGAGAAAACTCTGCTGAAATGAAAAAGAAAAAGAATAAAATCTGAGCAGCACATGCATAGGAGGAAATGGCCCTGGTGTCCCACAGGGAATTGGCCATGGCTTTGGGAACAGTGGTGGAGATGGAGCCCAGGTCAAGGAGGGCGAGGTTGAGGAGGAAGAAGTACATGGGGGTGTGGAGGCGGTGGTTGCAGGCTATGGCTGTGAGGATGAGGCCGTTGCCCAGGAGGGCAGCCAGGTAGATGCCCAGGAAGAGCCCGAAGTGCAGGAGCTGCAGCTGGCGTGTGTCTGCGAATGGCAGGAGGAGGAACTCTGTGGGGAAGCTGCTGTTGGACATTTGCTGTATCTGGAACCTGTCCATTGAGAAAAAAAACAGAGACAACTTACCAAATTTTCTCTGAGCAAACCCCCCTTGCTTCTCTCATCAGAAATCACCATGCTCTGAGCTTGCATTTCAGCTATGGAAGTGACACTGCAGGGTCGGTAGTCTTAGCCTTACTGTGCTGCAGGGCTTGGGCTCCTCTCCTCTTCTGGAGGTCCAGCTGAGGAGGAGGTAGCTCATGCCCTAAAACCCCTGAGGGCAGATGCTGTGCTGGGTGGCAGAGGAGAGCAGAGCGTTGATGCAGAGAAGGTGCCTGTACTGCAGGCCTGGCAGGGAGTGCCTGAATCCCCCTTCCCTTGGCATTTCGGGCAGCAGCTCCCTCTCCCTCCTTGCCCAGGTCTCTGCTGCCTGGAGCTGTCCCTGCTGGCAGCTACTTCCCTGTTCCCACATCTCCTCCCTGCCATTGCTCACAGACCCTATCCCACCTGCTACACACACGTGCACTCAGCTCTTCCCTGTAGACACCACCTGTCTCAGGGCACTTTACAGGGACATCTCCCCTTGTTTGGTGGCTAAGGAGCAGCTCTGACCTGTCCTTGAGAGAGCCCTTCAGGGCAGGAAAGTGAAAGAAGAGACTCTCAACCCTTCATGTAGCGCAGGACTTGGTCTTCCCTTTCATCAAACCCAGAGATGTACTGTTGCTCTTGTGGAGCTTTCAGCAGCCTGTCCCAGGCAGAAGACTCCTGCCAACAGCAGGACCCTGCCCTGCTGCGGAGTGCTACTTCCACCTACAGCTTCTCCCCGCAGTGTCCTGGGCAGCTACCTGGGCAGGCTGAGTGCTGAGCCTGGCAGGCGGCAGAGGCCCTGCCCTGGCACACAGCCCCTGGGGCACAGCAGGGACCCTGCTCTGCACCACAGCCCTGGACACCCCTGCCTGCACCCCTGCATCTGGTCCCACAAGAAGGAACACTCATGTCCTGTCGCTCTGACTGTATGGACAAGTAATCCCTGCTCTGGAAATTGTCATTCTCCTCTAATCCAAAGAAACTCTGAGAGTCCTCCTGAGAGTTCCCATAGGCTGCAGGATTTGCCAGCAAATCTGCAGATGGCACCAGGAACAACAGCTGCATTGCCCTGCAGCCACAGACTTACCCTGTTCAGGGCTGTGAAGATTTCTCCCGCAGTGAGATCTCAGCATCCCCCCTCCACACTGCCTTTAACATCTCCCTCCCTTCTCTCAGCCACCCTTGTCCCCTGCAGGCAGTGTCCCCAGCCCTGCTGTGCTGTGCAGAGGAGCTGCTCCTGGGCAGAGCTGTCTCTCTGCAGTGCTGCCCGCTTGCCAGGAGCTCCCCTTGGGCCCAGGAGCCCAGGAGCCCAGCTCAGCAGCACAGGGAGCTCTTGACAAGTCCCTGAGCCTCCAGTGGAATAGACAGGATACTTACTGCCAGCAGTGTCTTTTCCCCTATTTCAAAATAAATCTGTGACATGAGATTCATCTTTTCTTGTTCCGTTATGGGACCAGAGAGCCACAAGGTGACAGGCAGGCTGCATTCCATCTCTTCTAAGCACTTACTATTATTCAGAGGGAGGAAACTTTTTCACAGAAACTGAAATCCCTCTGTCTACAGAATCTACATAACTAATTGCTGGCCTGCAGGATCACCATATCATAGAACTCTTTGGGTATGAAGGGACCTTCAAGACCAGCAACCTGTTCCAGTGACTCACCACCATTTGTGTGAATAAAGGAGGCAGTGAAGGGAAGCAGACCTGGTCAGTCACACTGACTGGTGAGAGCATGGGACAGAGAGACAATGTTTATGCCAGCAAGGTTATCTGAGTAGGGACCTTTTTAGATGGGGAACCAAGAGAAAAGGGGGAATGCTGGTAAAAGGTCTGTCCTGTGAAGACAGCCTGTGGACTGTTGGGTAGTCTGGAGAAAAGAAGGCTGAAGGGCGACCTCATTGCTGTCAATTACTTGCTTAGGAGGGGAAGTGGAGATGGTGTTGCCAGTCTCTTCTCCCTGGCAACCAATGGCAGGAGATGTGGGAAAGGCACAAAGCTGCACCGGGGGTTCTTCAGACTGGACATTAGGAAAATATTCTGTACTGTGAGGGTGGTCAAACACCGGAACAGGCTTTCTAGAGACCTGGTTGATGTCCCATGACTGTCAGCGTTCAACAGGCACTTGGATCATAGAAACATAGAATCAAAGAACGTCTTGGTGAGGAAAAGACGTTAAAGATCATCCAGTTCCAAGCCCCCTGCCATGGGCAGGGATGCCACCCACTAGATCAGATTACCCAGTGCCTCAGCCAGCCTGGTCTCGAACACCTCCAGGAACAGGGCATCCACAGCCTGTCTGGGCAACCTCTTCCACTGTCTCACCACCCTCTGATTGAAGAATTTCCTCCTAACCTGTAATATAAATCACCTCTTTCAGTTTGAAATCTTTCCCCCCTCATCCTGTCATTATCTGATTGAGCAGAGTCTCTCTCTGTCTTTTTTATAAGGTCATTAAATACTGAAAGGCAACAATGATGTTCCCCCACAGCCTTCTGTTCTGTAGGCAGAACAGCCCCAGATCTCTCAGTCTTTTTTCATAAAAGAGATGCTGCAGCCCTCTGATCAACTTCATGGCCCTCCTCTGGACCTGCTAACAGATCAACATCCTTCTTGTCTGGGGTCCCCAGACCTGGACACAGTATTCCAAGAGGGGCCTCACAAGAGCAGAGTAGAGGGGGACAATCACCTCCCTTGACCTGATAGCCAGTCCTCTTTTGATACAGCCCAGGATGCTGATGTCCTGGCCTGCAAGCACACACTGTCAGCGCATGTCAAGCTTGTCATCGGCCTCTGCTCTGCTCAAGGAAGGGGATATGGCAGGTACACACCACATGCCACCCCATGGTTTTACCTGCATGACCATGGAGAGGACATGAAAAAATGGGATTGGTAATCTGCCTTGACCTTAGAGGCATGGGTATGTGAGTTGCAAAGAAAAACAATGGCCAAAGGGGGACCTTCTGAGAAGATTGCTGCTGCCATTGTCATCACAGTCCCTGAGACACACTGACAACTACTATGAATAGGGCTAGAGGGGCCCTGCTTGCAGCCAGATGGAGGGAAGGTACAATCATGTTTATTGGCCTGTATGAATTTGATGGCCTGGAATCATAGAATCATAGAATATCTGAAGTTGGAAGGGACACACAAAGATCATCCACCAACAGTTTCATGTCCTTTTTGTACTGTGGTGCTCAGAACTGCACATAGTACTCAAGGTGAGGCCACACCAGCATAGAGAAGAGTGGGACAATCACTTCTGTTGACTGACTAGCTGTCTTGGTTTCAGTTAGAACAGAATTAATTTTCTTCCTAGTAGCTGGTGGAATGCTGTGTTTTGGCTTAGGATGAGAAGAGTGCTGATAACACCCCGATGTGCAGTGCTTATACCAAGCCAAGGACATCTCAGCCTTTTGCTCTGTCCTGCCAACGGGCAGGCTGGGGGTGCAGTAAGAGCTGGGAGGGGACAGACCTAGGACAGGTGACCCAAACTAGCCAAAGGGGTATTCCATACCATCTGGCGTCATGCTAAACAATATATAGGGGTGGCTAGCCGGGGGGAGGGGGCCGGACTGCTCGGGGTTAGGCTGGGCATCAATCAGCGGGTGGTGAGCAATTGCATTGTGCATCACTTGTTTGTACATACTATTATTACTTACCTATTATCACCATTGTATTATTATTATTATTATTATTATTGTTATTGTTATTATTTTACTGTCTTTATCTCAACTCACGGGCTTCACTTTCCATTTCTCTCCCCCGTCCCAGAGAGGGAGGGGGGAGGGTGAGCGAACGGCTGCGTGGTGTTTAGCTGCCGGCCGGGTTAAACCACGACACTAGCAAAGCCATCCTTGATGCACCCCAGGATATGGTTGGCCCTCCTGGCTGTCAGGGCACACTGAAGGCTCATATTATGCTTGCTCTCAACCACAACACGCTTTGCCTTTCCATTCCTGTCAGCCTTGCCATATCTATGTCGTATACAGGGATGGTTTTGTGCCCAGCAGGCACACACCTCTATTCAACAGAGAGCCCCCTCCAGCAGCCTGAGGGAGCTGAGGTGGCTGCAGCTCTCTGCCCCTTGGTCCAACCTGAGACAGGAAGAGTGTGCACTCTCAGGAGGCTCACACACAAGTCCACATACACAACACATAGGCATCAATACATGGCAGGACACAGGTGAATGCAGGCAGGCACACTCAGCATTCACACAAACACAAACAGCAGGAGAAGTCTTATCCTGATCCCCTCTCTGGCTGAGTAGGAAGGAGGCCTGACAGTGGGAAATACAAAGTGGTAGTGTGCGCACATGCATGTTTGTGTGTCCAAGGTAGATCTGCCAGCAGCTGGGATCAGACACTCAGCCTGCCCAGGACAAGTTCCTGGCTCCCAGTCTCCCCAGATGAAGGCACTTGGACATATGAGCCCCCATGGCTTTAGCCCCACAGTAGCTGCTGGCACACACCACCCCAGTCTCACACACACTCACACATTTAAGTCCACTGAGTCCACACACTGCCATCTCTCCTGTTGCTGACTGCATGGTCACTCTGATGCCCTGGTTCTAGTCCAGCTGCTGCACTTACCCCTGTGTACAACCATTAGGTGACCTACAGCCCTTGGCAGTAATCCCCTTAGTCCAAATGGTGATGTGGAGAGCTGCTGCCATTGATTCATCTTGAAGGGTTTCCTGCCTGGACACTGGGCTGACAGCCCTTCCACGGTAGCCCTGGAAGGAGCTGGGACAAGATCTTGTTTCCTCAGGAGCCTGCAACTTGGGTTCCCACTTGCCAGTGTGCTCTGTGCTCTTCTGGGCTCATGCAGATGGGCTTTTGTTGAGCTGAGGGCACTCCTGTGATGGGCCTGGAAGCAGGCAGGGCAGGGCATGAACTGAATTACTCATCCTGACATCATTTCCTTGGGCCTTCATTTTGTGTACAGATGTGCTTCTTATCACACAGCCTAACACAATCCAGCAAGAGCATAAACCTCTGGAGACATTTACTTGGGGAACTCACGTACCTATGGAGGTGGTATTATGTAAGATATGACAGCAGAGAACTCACAGAATCACAGAATCACAGAATTTCTAGGTTCGAAGAGACCTCAAGATCATCGAGTCCAACCTCTGACTTAACGCTAACAGGCCCCACTAAACCATATCCCTAAGCTCTACATCTAAACGTCTTTTAAAGACTTCCAGGGATGGTGACTCCACCACTTCCCCGGGCAGCCTGTTCCAACGTCTAACAACCCTTTCGGTAAAGAAGTTTTTTCTAACATCCAACCTAAAACTCCCCTGGCACAACTTAAGCCCATTCCCCCTCATCCTGTCACCAGGCACATGGGAGAACAGACCAATCCCCACCTCACTACAGCCTCCTTTAAGGTACCTGTAGAGAGAGTTAAGGTCACCCCTGAGTCTCCTTTTCTCCAGGCTGAACAAGCCCAGCTCCCTCAGCCGCTCCTCATAGGACTTGTTCTCCAGACCCCTCACCAGCTTTGTCGCCCTTCTTTGGACCCGCTCAAGCACCTTGATGTCCTTCTTGTAGCGAGGGGCCCAAAACTGAACACAGTACTCGAGGTGCGGCCTCACCAGAGCCGAGTACAGGGGGACGATCACCTCCCTAGCCCTGCTGATCACACTGTTTCTGATACAAGCCAGGATGCTGTTGGCCTTCTTGGCCACCTGAGCACACTGCTGCCTCATATTCAGCCAACTATCAACCATCACTCCCAGGTCCTTCTCTGCCTGGCAGTTCTCCAATCATTCCTCTCCCAGCCTGTAGCTCTGCTTGGGGTTATTGCGCCCCAGGTGCAGGACCCGGCACTTGGCCTTGTTAAACTTCATGCAGTTGACCTCAGCCCATCAGTGCAGCCTATCCAGATCCTCCTGCAGAGCCTTCTTACCCTCAAGCAGATCGACACACGCACCTAGCTTGGTGTCATCTGCAAACTTACTGAGGGTGCACTCAATGCCCTCGTCCAGATCATCGATGAAGATAGTAAAGAGGACCGGCCCCAGCACTGAGCCATGAAGAACGCCACTAGTGACTGGCCTCCAACTGGACTTGACTCCATTTACCACGACTCTTTGGGCCCAGCTATCCAGCCAATTACCCAAATTACTCAAATAACTCAAATTACTCTTCAGAAATGCTTCACAATTAGGGGAAACTCTGTGCTGTTGCATGGGTAATGTGTCTGGGTTTTGACTTCAAGGTAGGATTTGAGTTTGGGGATTAGAGCAGTGGATGCCTTTCAGGGTGAGAGAGAGCATTTAGGGTAGCACTAGATTTTCGGGTTACTAGTCAGAAGCATTACCAGGACATAACATGAGTATTTTCCCAGTGAATGTTGTAGAAGCATCAGCCTTACCTGAACCCCTTTTACCTCTTCAAAATCTTTCCTTTTTCTTAGCCAAGCCCCTTTTCTCTCCCCCCAGATCTCCCACCTTTATTCACCCAGCTTTCCCCTGCCCCCTCCCCCCCCCAAATTTGTCACCGTGTTGGGGGCAGGGAAAAGGTATTGGCAGTGTGCAGCACAGCATAGAGAAAAGTACTTCCCCAGGCAGCTGCTGTCATGTTGACACAAGTTCTGCTGTCCATTATTGTCGCGTAGTGCACGGGCTGGCAGATGACAATGTAGTGGTCATAGGCCATGATGATTAGAAGAAAAAACTCTGCTGAGATTAAAATGAAAAAAAAAAAAAAAAAAAAGAGCAACACATTCTGAGTAGGAGATGGCTGTGGTGTCCCACAGGGAGTTGGCCATGGCTTTGGGAACAGTGGTGGTAATAGTGCCCAGGTCGGTAAGGGCGAGGTTGAGGAGGAAGAAGTACATGGGGGTGTGGAGGTGGTGGTCGCAGGCTACGGCTGTGAGGATGAGGCCGTTGCCCAGGAGGGCAGCCAGGTAGATGCCCAGGAAGAGCGCGAAGTGCAGGAGCTGCAGCTGGCGTGTGTCTGCGAATGGCAGGAGGAGGAACTCTGTGGGGAAGCTACTGTTGGACATTTTATCCCTGTGGGCATGGTTGCCTGTCCATGGAGGAAAAGACAGAGACAGTCAGGACAGGTTCTCTGAGCAGAATCCTCTCTGTTTCTCACTGACCCTTTACACACTCACTTCCATTCTCTCCTTATCAGGATCGCAAACTTCCATCTCCCTGGCTGGTTCTCTGCCCTCTTCTGTTTGAGTGCACAGTGAGGTACACGATTCTCTTCCTGGGGGCTACTTCACAGGACAATGAGTGTCTGAGTCTTCTCCTCAGCTGACCCCCACCCTGTTGCAACGAAGAGTTAACTTTCCCAATGGCTCAATCCCCCTGCAGGGGATGGCAGGAAGTGTCTGTCTGTCCTCTGCAGCAGGGTTTCCTTTTGCAGTTCCATTTGTCCCTGCCCATCTCTGCTGCCTGAAGCCATTATTACAATGAACTGCTTCTCTGTCACCAAGTCTGTGCCCTGCCAGTGCTCATGTACCCCATCCCATCTGCTGTCTGTTCAGCTGTGTCCTGCACCCATTCAGTGTGTGGAGGTGTTCAAGGGCAGGTCACACATGCACTAGGGGATGTTCAGAGTAGACAGTAGGGAAAATCTGCTGTAATGTGAGGGTGGTCAAACACTGGAACAGGCTTCATTGAGACCCGATTTTTGTTCCAGGCCTGTCAGTGTTCAAGAAGCATTTGGACATTGCCCTCATTAATATGCTGTAACTTAATAATAATGTAACTGTAATATGCTTCGCTTCGCTTCTTTTCATTTCCCTTTGCTTCCTTTTGCTTCAATTTGCTTCCCTTAGCTTCACTTCTTTTCATTTCTCTTTGCTTCCTTTTGCTTCATTTTGCTTCCCTTAGCTTCACTTCGCTTCATCACTACCCACATGGGCACGTCCCATTTATGTGCTGGAAAGCGACAATAATTTCTCATGGAGTCTTGTCTTCTCGACACTAAGCAATCCCAGCTATCTCAGCCTCTCTTTACAGAAGGTGTATTTGCTGTCCATGGCATGTTTTTGGTAGTGGGGTGGTGGGCTGCAGGGGGGGCTGAATGGTGAGGAACATCAATTTGATCACCTTGGGTGTCCTGGTTTCAGTTAGCACAGAATTAATTTTCTTCCTAGTAGCTGGTGGAATGCTGTGTTTTGGCTTAGGATGAGAAGAGTGCTGATAACACCCCGATGCTTTAATTGTTGCAGAGCAGTGCTTATACTAAGCCAAGGACATCTCAGCCTTTTGCTCTGTCCTGCCAACGGGCAGGCTGGGGGTGCAGTAAGAGCTGGGAGGGGACAGACCCAGGACAGGTGACCCAAACTAGCCAAAGGGGTATTCCATACCATCTGACGTCATGCTAAACAATATATAGGGGTGGCTAGCTGGGGGGAGGGGGCCGGACTGCTCGGGGTTAGGCTGGGCATCGGTCAGCGGGTGGTGAGCAATTGCATTGTGCATCACTTGTTTGTACATACTATTATTGCTTTCCTATTATCACCATTGTATTATTATTATTATTATTGTTATTATTATTTTTGTTATTATTATTTTCCTGTCTTATTAAACTGTCTTTATCTCAACTCACGGGCTTCACTCTCCATTTCTCTCCCCCGTCCCAGAGAGGGAGGGGGGAGGGTGAGCGAACGGCTGCGTGGTGTTTAGCTGCCGGCCGGGTTAAACCACGACAGCCTTTTTGGCGCCCAACGTGGGGCCCGAAAGGTTGAGATAACGGCAGATCTGATCAGAGTGTGTTAAACTAAAATTGGTGTAAGGATTAGACCTGCTTAATAGTCACTTGTCATGATGCTGATTGCTTTAATCTCAACTCTGCTGCGCCTGTTTTCCAAATTGAGTATTATAGTACATTATTTTCCGTATTTGCTCTCTGTGGTGTTGTTTATCCTCTCTGGGCCCTGGTTTCAGATCATTATGGTACTGAGTATTATAGCAATGGCTTATGAGACGATAAGATATCTGGTCATGACTCTAACTTGGTATTTATACTCAGTAACATCATGGACTCTGTACTTTGGAAACAGTATCTTGGGAACTATTAGCAATTATACCTATTGTTTTTCTCCATTAGAGAGTCAGTCTGTGGAGGGAAAAGGGGAAGATAATTTTTCTTACTTGATTACTCTCCCTTTCTCCTTCACCACCCCTGTATCCTCCTGGATCACTCTGCCTTCTCCCTCAAAATATCTGCCTTCCTCCTTCACCACCCTCTTATCCCCTGAGCTTGTCAAAATAGCTCTCCAAGATATTGAATATTATTGGGATATTCGGAATACCATAGTCTTGTTGTTCTGCCTCATGAATGCACTTCAGATTCTGCTTAAAGTTAAACAACTACTTGGGGAGCTCATCTGGAGATCTGCCCGGAGGCAGGATAGTTGTGGGTGGCAGGGAGTATGGGTGGATATGGGCAGGCATCTAGAGCAGTTGGCACCCCCAGTGTGTTGGAAATTCACCCCTGAACAATGGCAAAATCCTCAAAAACTGGCAGAATGCTTGAAAAAAAGGTGTCATGATGCTGGCAGTTCCAAAGTAACACAAATCATTGTAACGTGCTGGGGCCTGGCTCATGCCTATCGAGCTGCCATTGATACTACTATCAACTTAGTGACAGACCCTGCGGCCACTCCAAGCCCTGTGACAGATCCAACGGCCACTGTGACCCCTACGGTGGACTCGGCAGCCGCTCCAGATCCGGTTCCTGCAGCCGCTCCAGATCCGGTTCCTGCAGCCGCTCTAGTCCCAGCTCCTGCAGCCACTCCAGATCCGGTTCCTGCAGCCGCTCCAGCTCCGGTTCCTGCAGCCGCTCCAGTCCCAGCTCCTGAAGCCGCTCCAGCTCCGGTTCCTGCAGCCGCTCCAATTACAGCTCCTGAAGCCGCTCCAGCTCCAGCTCCTGCCGCTACTCCAATCCCAGCTCCTGCAGCCGCTCCAGCTCCAGCTCCTGCAACCGCTCCAGCTCCAGCTCCTGCCGCTACTCCAATCCCAGCTCCTGCAGCCGCTCCAGCTCCAGCTCCTGCAACCGCTCCAGCTCCAGCTCCTGCCGCTACTCCAATCCCAGCTCCTGCAGCCACTCCAGCTCCAGCTCCTGCAACCGCTCCAGCTCCAGCTCCTGCCGCTACTCCAGTCCCAGCTCCTGCAACTGCTCCAGCTCCAGCTCCTGCAGCCGCTCCAGCTCCTGTGGCCGTGTCAGAGAAACAATCTGTAGCAGTGCAAGTTGACCCTGCAGAGGGTATTCCAATCCCTGTAAGGGGGTCAGAGAAACGAGCTGTAGCAGTGCAAGTTGACCCTGCAGAGGGTATTCCAACCCCTGTAACGGGGTCAGAGAAACGAGCTGTAGCAGTGCAAGTTGACCCTGCAGAGGGTATTCCAACCCCTGTAACGGGGTCAGAGAAACGAGCTGTAGCAGTGCAAGTTGACCCTGCAGAGGGTATTCCAACCCCTGTAACGGGGTCAGAGAAACGAGCTGTAGCAGTGCAAGTTGACCCTGCAGAGGGTATTCCAACCCCTGTAACGGGGTCAGAGAAACGAGCTGTAGCAGTGCAAGTTGACCCTGCAGAGGGTATTCCAACCCCTGTAACGGGGTCAGAGAAACGAGCTGTAGCAGTGCAAGTTGACCCTGCAGAGGGTATTCCAACCCCTGTAACGGGGTCAGAGAAACGAGCAGTAGCAGTGCAAGCTGCCCCTGCAGAGGGCATTCCAACCCCTGTGGCAGACCCTGTAACAAAGTCAGAGAAACGAGCAGTAGCAGTGCAAGCTGCCCCTGTAGAGAAGGTGAAAATATGGTATAGAAATTCAGGTCGTTTAGAACGCAGAGAGTCTTCTGCCAATCCAGGTAAGGCTTCTGCCAAAACTAGGTATAAAGATGATGAAGATGACGACGACGCTGGGCCATCAAGGATTCAGGAGGAGGAAGATGAGGATGCCGAAAAAGCAACAGTAACTACCCGAAGCCTAAACGAGCGCGAGCTACGAGATGTGCGAAAAGATTTTGGTCGCTGTATAGGTGAGCAGCTTGTCACCTGGCTGCTCCGGTGCTGGGACTCTGGAGCCAATTGTGTGGAATTAGACGGCAGGGAAGCCAGACGGTTGGGATCCCTTGCTCGAGACGCCGGCATTGACAAAGCAATTGCAGATGGAGCACAATCCACCAGCCTCTGGAGGCGTCTCCTCTCAGCTGTGAGGGAAAGGTATCCCTTCAAGGAAGAACTTTTATGTCTACCAGGCAAGTGGACCACTATGGAGAAGGGAATCCAGTACCTGAGGGAATTAGCCATACGGGAAGTGATTTATGAGGATCCAGACCTCAGACAAACATCCAAAGACCCAGATGAAGTCAAGTGTACACGGCCCATGTGGCGGAAATTTGTACGGAGTGCACCATCATCATATGCCAGCTCATTGGCAATAATGGCCTGGAAAGAGGATGAGGAACCCACAGTGGATGAAGCGGCTAAACAACTCCGGCAGTATGAAGAAAGTCTCTCCTCTTCCTTACAGGCCTGCGTCTCAGCTGTGGAGAAACTTTCTGAAAAGGTTCACCAACTTGAAGAGAATCTATCGTCCTCCCCACCTGAACCAACCAGTGTCCAACGACCGAAAGAGAACACCTGGGAGAAAACACTTTCTGAAAAGTTTCACCAACTTGAAGAGAGATTATTCTCCTCTGTACCTGTACAGAGCAGTGTCTCAGCTGTCAGGGGTAGGCGTTCACCCACACAAGGAAGACGATATGGTGGGTACTCACCCCGTGCCACCCTGTGGTTTTACTTACGAGACCATGGAGAGGACATGAGAAAATGGGATGGAAAATCTACCGCGACCCTAGAGGCACGGGTACGTGAGTTGCAAAAGAAAACAATCAGGAAAAAGGGATTCTCTGAAAAGTTTGCTGCTCCAACTTCCAGCAGACAGTCCTTCAAACACAGAAACGAAGAAGATTCTGACCAGGATTAGGGGGGCCCTGCCTCCAGCCAGGGGGAGGAAAGGGACAATCGAGTTTATTGGACTGTGTGGATTCGATGGCCTGGCACATCACGCGCACAGAGGTATAAGGCTTTAGTAGACACCGGTGCACAATGTACTATAATGCCATCGAGCTATAAAGGACCAGAGCCCATCTATATTTGTGGAGTGACAGGGGGATCTCAGCAGTTGACTGTATTGGAGGCTGAAGTGAGTCTGACTGGGAATGAGTGGGAAAAGCACCGCATTGTGACTGGCCCGGATGCTCCATGTATCCTTGGCATAGACTATCTTAGAAGAGGATATTGCAAGGACCCAAAAGGGTTCCGGTGGGCTTTTGGTATAGCTGCCTTAGAGACAGAGGGCATTAAACAATTATCTACCTTGCCTGGTCTCTCAGAGGACCCCTCTGTTGTGGGGTTGCTGAGGGTCGAAAAACAGCAAGTGCCAATCGCTACCACAACTGTGCACCGGCGGCAATATCGCACTAACCGAGACTCCCTGATCCCCATCCATAAGCTAATTCGTCAATTGGAGAGCCAAGGAGTGATCAGCAAGACCCATTCACCTTTCAATAGTCCCATATGGCCAGTGCGAAAGTCTAATGGCGAGTGGAGACTAACAGTGGACTATCGCGGCCTGAACGAAGTCACGCCACCACTGAGTGCTGCAGTGCCGGACATGCTGGAACTTCAGTATGAACTTGAATCGAAGGCAGCCAAGTGGTACGCCACAATTGATATCGCTAATGCATTTTTCTCCATCCCTCTAGCAGCAGAGTGCAGGCCACAATTTGCCTTCACTTGGAGGGGAGTCCAATATACTTGGAATAGGCTGCCCCAGGGGTGGAAACACAGCCCTACCATTTGTCATGGGCTGATCCAGTCTGCGCTAGAGCAGGGGGAAGCTCCTGAACACCTGCAGTACATCGATGACATTATTGTGTGGGGTGACACAGCAGAGGAAGTTTTCGAGAAAGGGAAGAAAATAGTTCAAATCCTTCTGAAAGCCGGTTTTGCCATAAAACAGAATAAAGTCAAAGGACCTGCACGAGAGATCCAGTTTTTAGGAATAAAATGGCAAGATGGACGTCGCCAAATCCCAATGGATGTGATCAACAAAATAACAGCTATGTCTCCACCAACTAACAAAAAAGAAACACAGACTTTCCTAGGTGTTGTGGGGTTTTGGAGAATGCACATCCCAAATTACAGTCTGATTGTAAACCCACTCTACCAAGTAACCCGTAAGAAGAATGAGTTTGAATGGGGCCCTGAACAACGACAAGCCTTTGAACAAATCAAGCAGGAAATAGTCCATGCAGTAGCCCTTGGGCCAGTTCGAACAGGACCAGATGTAAAGAATGTGCTCTACACTGCAGCCGGGGAGAACGGCCCCACCTGGAGCCTCTGGCAGAAAGAACCTGGGGAAACTCGAGGTCGGCCTCTGGGGTTTTGGAGTCGGGGATACAGAGGATCTGAGGCCCACTATACTCCAACTGAAAAGGAGATATTGGCAGCATATGAAGGAGTTCGATCTGCTTCGGAGGTGGTCAGTACTGAAGCACAGCTCCTTCTGGCACCCTAATTGCCGGTACTAGGCTGGATGTTCAAGGGAAGGGTCCCCTCTACGCATCATGCAACTGATGCTACATGGAGCAAGTGGGTTGCACTGATTACTCAGCGGGCTCGAATAGGAAACCCCAGTCGCCCAGGAATATTGGAAGTGATCATGGACTGGCCAGAAGGCAAATACTTTGGGATATCATCAGAGGAGGAGGTGGGTCGTGCTGAAGAAGCCCCACTGTACAACCAATTGCCAGAGAATGAAAAGAAATATGCCCTGTTCACTGATGGGTCCTGTCGTATTGTGGGGAAGCATCGGAGATGGAAGGCTGCTGTATGGAGTCCTACGCGACGAGTTGCAGAAGCTGCTGAGGGAGAAGGTGAATCGAGTCAGTTTGCAGAAGTGAAAGCCATTCAGCTGGCTTTAGACATTGCTGAACGAGAAAAATGGCCAGTTCTCTATGTCTACACCGATTCATGGATGGTAGCAAATGCCCTGTGGGGATGGTTACAGCAATGGAAGCAAAACAACTGGCAGCGTAGGGGCAAACCCATCTGGGCTGCTGCATTGTGGCAAGATATTGCTGCTCGGGTAGAGAACCTGGCTGTGAAAGTACGCCACGTAGATGCTCATGTGCCCAAGAATCGGGCTACTGAAGAACATCAAAACAACCAGCAGGTGGATCAGGCTGCTAAGATTGAAGTAGCTCAGGTGGACTTGGATTGGCAGCATAAAGGTGAATTATTTATAGCCCGATGGGCCCATGACACCTCAGGCCATCAAGGTAGAGACGCAACATACAGATGGGCTCGTGATCGAGGGGTGGACTTGACCATGGACGCTATAGCACAGGTTATTCATGACTGTGAAACATGTGCTGCAATCAAGCAAGCCAAACGGTCAAAGCCTCTTTGGTATGGAGGACGATGGCTGAAATATAAATATGGAGAGGCCTGGCAGATTGATTACATCACACTCCCTCAAACTCGCAATGGCAAGCGCCACGTACTTACAATGGTGGAAGCAACCACCGGATGGCTGGAAACATATCCTGTGCCTCATGCCACCGCCCGGAACACCATCCTGGGCCTTGAAAAGCAAGTCCTATGGCGACATGGCACCCCAGAAAGAATAGAATCAGACAATGGGACTCACTTCCGAAACAACCTTATAGACACTTGGGCCAAAGAACATGGTATTGAATGGGTGTATCATATCCCCTATCATGCACCAGCCTCCGGGAAAGTTGAACGATACAATGGCCTGTTAAAGACTACCTTGAAAGCAATGGGCGCTGGGACGTTCAAAAACTGGGATACGCATTTGGCAAAGGCCACCTGGTTAGTCAATACTAGGGGATCTACCAACCGAGCTGGACCTGCCCAATCAAACCTGTTACGTACTGTAGATGGGGATAAAGTTCCTGTAGTGCATGTAAAAAATATGCTGGGTAAAACAGTCTGGGCTACTCCTGCCTCAGGAAAAGGCAAACCTATTCGTGGAATTGTTTTTGCTCAGGGACCTGGATACACTTGGTGGGTGATGCAAAAGAACGGAGAGCTCCGGTGTGTACCTCAAGGAAAAGGGGGAAATGCTGGTAAAAAGACATGTCCTATGAGGACAGCCTGAGGACCCTTTGGCCATCTAGTCTGGAGAAAAGAAGGCTGAGGACTGACCTCATTGCTCTCAACAACTTCCTGAGCGGGGGGAAGTGTTGAAGGAGGAGATGATCTTTTCTCTCTTGTAACTGATCACATAACATGTGGGAATGGCACATAGATGCACCAGGGGACATTCAGATGGGGCATTAGGAAAAATTTCTGTACTGTGAGGGTGGTCAAACACTGGAACAGGCTTCCTAGAGACCCCATGTCTGTCAGTGCTCAAGAGGCATTTGGACAATACCCTCATACATAGTCTCTAATTTTTGTTTAACCCTTAAGAGGTCAGGAAGTTGGACTAGATGACCTTTGAAGGTCCCTTCCAACTGAACTATTCTGTTCTAATCACTACAGACTTGGCTAAGCCCCATTTGTGTATTGGAAGACCACAATAACGTCTACTGGAGTCTTCTCAAGGCTAAGCAATCCCAACTTTCTCAGGCTGTCTTCACTGGAGGTGTCCTTCTTGTGCATGGCATACTTTTGTTAGCGGTGTAGTGGGCTGCAGGGAGTGCTTCAGTTAGTTGTCCTTGCTGTGTCAAAGAATCACAAAATGGCTTAGGTTGAATGGGACCTAAAAGATCTTACTGTTCCAAGGTGTGTGCCTTAAGCAGGCATGCCACCTACTAGATCAGGTTGCCCAGGGCCTTCTCCAGTCTGGCCTTGAACACCTCTAAGGATGGGGGATCCACAATTTCTCTGTGCATCCTCTTCCAGTGACTATCTATGCAGTCAAGAATTTCCTCCTAACGTCTAGTCTAAATCTATCCTCAGTTACTTGAAGACCTTTCCCTCTTGCCCTGTCATTATCAACTCGAGTAAAGAGTCCATCTCCATCCTTTTTTCAAGACCCCTTTAAGTACTGAAAGGACACAATGAGGCCTCTTCAGAACCTTCTCTTCCCCAGGCTGAACATCCCCAGCTCTCTCAGCCTTTTTTCATAGGAGAGGAGCTCCAGCCCTCTGATCATCTTTGTGGCCCTCCTCTGAACTTGCTCTAACAGGTCCACATCTTTCTTGTGCTGGAGTCCCCAAACCTGAACACAGTACTCCAGGCGGGACCTCACGAAGGCAGAGTAGAAGGGGACAATCACCTTACTTGTTCTGCTGGCCATTCCTCTTTTGATGCAGCCCAGGACACAAACTTCACAATGTTTTGCACACCCACAACCTACATGTCATTGGGGGCAGGATGAGAAACCAAAACCCTTGATGCTGTGTAGACATGGTTCATATATATGTGAATATCTAGTATTTAATCTAAATATCCCTTTTTTACTTGAAAGCCATTGCCCCTTGTCCTATCCCTACATTCCCTGGTAATCATCATCATCATCATTCTTCCAGTCTCTTATCTTAGCAAATGTGCTCTAGCTCATTTTTGTGGTCCTCCTCTGGACCTGCTCTACTAAGTCCATGTGTCTGCTGATCTGAGACGTGAATAAAATGATAGACATTTATTTAGCTATTTAAGCAACAATAGCAAAATCTGTTTTTGTCTTTTATTGGTGGTGTGAGGAACATTAGGAAGTATGGTATCTGCCTTCATATTGACTGGTTACACATGATGAAGCACTGCAAATAGCTAAACATCTGCCTGTCAATGGCAAATGGTGAATAATAAGTTCAGTTTTTTGTTTGTTTGTTGGTTGGTTCTTTTGTTGCTGTTGTCGTTGCTTGTGTGCACATCTAGCTATTAAACTGTCTTTATTACAGCCCACTTTTTTTTTCCTTTTTTTTTTTCACTTTTAGTCTTCGGTTCTTTTCAAAACATCCCACTAGAAGGAATGAGCTCATAGACCTGTGCTGCTTAGCTGCCTACCAGGTTTAATCCACCACGCAACTTTACTGAAGTCAAAGTGTATCAATATCCACTTCTGTGCCCTCTTCTTCTAGGCCAGTAATTTCATCGGGGCATTTCATGTCCCAGTTGGTCAAGAGTGATTTCCCCTACATGAAGACATCCCAACTGCTCTTGATGATTTTATTGTAGTTCCTGTGCCTGAAACAGGGTTCCAGGCTGAGCTGCTCCATCACCTTTCCAGGGATGGAGTGGAGACTAAGCAGCCTGCACTTCCCTGGGCCCTCCTCCTTGCCATTCTTGCAGCAAAGATGGACATTTGCTTTCCTCCAGTCTTGGGGCACTTCTGCTAGTCACCAGAATTGATCCAAGATGACCAAGCGTGGCCTTGCAAGGACATCAGCCAGCTCCTTCCACTCTCATGGGTGAATCCCATCAGGTCCAATAGAATCATAGAATCTTAGAATGGTTTGACTTGGAAGGCACCTTATAGATCACCCAATTACAATCCCCCTGCCAAAGAAGATGAACAGAGCTGGCCACTCTTTAAGAATGTTCTCCTTAGAGCAAAGGAACTCTCCATCCTCCTTCATAAGAAAGTGGGTGGGGAGGGCAGACAACTGGGGCATCTGAGCAAGGACCTGATGGTCAAACTGAGGCACAAGAAGGAAATGCACAGGCAGTGGAAATGGAGACACGTGGCCAGGGAAGAGTACAGGGATGCAGTCCGGATATACAGGGATGGGATCAGGAAAGTCAAGGCACAGACAGAACTGAGCTTGGCAAGGGATGCAAAGAATGAAAGGAAGGGATTCTAGAGGTACATTGGCCAGAAAAGAAAGGCAAAGGAGAGTGTCTGTCTTTCGTTTCCTTGAACCTGTAAATGGAGGCTGAGGGAGTCAAGTCTCACCCACTGTAAGTGAAGAGCAGGTTTGAGACCACCTGATGAAAGTAAAGACATGCAAGTCTATGGGGCCTTGCATCCCAGGGTCCTGAAGGAACTGGCTGATGCAGTTACCAAGATTCTTTCCATCATATTAAAAAAGGTCTGGCAGTCAGGTGACTGGGAAAAGGGAAACATCATTCCCATTTTTAAAAAGGGTAGAAAAAGGACATGGGGAACTACAGACTGATGAGCCTCACCTCTGTGCCTGACAAGATCTTGGGAAATCACAGAATCACAGAATTTCTACGTTGGAAGAGACCTCAATATCACCGAGTCCAACCTCTGACCTAACACTAACAGTCCCCACTAAGCCATATCCCTAAGCTAAGCTCCTCCTGGAAGGTCCTCCTGGAAGCAATATCAAGGCAGGTGCAAGAAAAAGAGAAAGAAAGATGTGATCCGAGACAGCCAGAATGGCTTCAGTAAAGGCAAATCATGCCTGACCAATCTGCTGGTTTTCTACAATGAAACGACTGCATCAGTTGACAAAGGAAGACTGACCGATGCCATCTACATGGACTTCTGTAAGGCATTTGACATGGTCCCACATGACATCCTGGACTCCAAATTGGAGAATCCATCCTGGTCCAAATGTCTGCACCAGAAACTTATCCTCATCGTGCTCTAGGAGTCTCTTGAATTGCTTGAGGGTTGAACCACTCAGTGGGTAAGGAATTGTCTTGAAGGTCACACCAAGAGAGTGGTGGTCAATGGCTCCATCTCCAAGTTGGAGGCAGGTGAAGAGAGGTTTACCTCGGGGGTCTCTCCAAGGACTGGGACTATTGAAAATCTTCAACAATGAAATAGACCATGGGGTTGAGTGCACCATCAGCAAGTTTGCTGATGACATCAAGCTGAGAGTGCAGTTGATTGAACAGAAGGAAGAGAAGCCACTCAAAGGGACCTGGACAAGCTTGAGAAGTGGGCCCAATTTTAACATAATGATGTTCAACAAGTCCAAATGCAAGATTCTGCACTTGGACCAGGGCAATCTCAGCCATGAGTACAGACTGGGAGAAGAAATCATTGAGAGCAGCTCTGCAGAGAAAGGTCACTCATGGAACAAATACTTTTTCAGATATGAGGTATGATAGTGCTGGAAAAGAGTTTCTGTCCTCAGTGGAGGGAAAAAACATTAGTGATTGTTTCAGTCTGTTTCATACTGGATTCCCCTGGAGGCCCAGGGACTTGTCAAGAGCTCCCTGTGCTGATGAGCTGGGCCGAGCTCCTAGGCCCAAGGGGAGCTCCTGGCGAGCGGGCAGCACTGCAGAGAGACAGCTCTGCCCAGGAGCAGCTCCTCTGCACAGCACAGCAGCAGGGCTGGGGGCACTGCCTGCAGGGGACAAGGGCCGCTGAGAGAAAGGAGGGAGATGTTAAAGGCAGTGTGGAGGGGGGGATGCTGAGAGCTCACTGCAGGAGAAATCTTCACAGTCTTGAGCAGGGTAAGTCTCTGGCTGCAGGGCAATGCAGCTCTTGTTTCTGGTGCCATCTCCAGATTTGCTGTCAAATCCCATAGCCTATGGGAGATTTCAGGAGGACTCTCAGAGTTTTTTTGGATAAGAGGAAAATGACAAGGTCCAAAGCAGGGATTACCTGCCTAAGCTGCCAGAGGGACAGGACATGAGGGCTCCTTCTCACAGGGCCAGCTGCAGGCTGTACATCCGGCGTGCAGGCAGGGGTGTCCAGGGCTGAGGTGCAGAGCAGGGTCCCTGCTGTGCCCCAGGGGCTGTGTGCTGGGACAGGGCCTCTGCTGCCTGCCATGCTCAGCACTCAGCCTGCCTGGGGAGCTGCCTAGGGTGCTGCGGGGAGAAGCTGTGGGTGGAAGGAGCCCCCCCCCGGCAGGGCAGGAAAGGGCAGGGTCCTGTTGGTACACTGAAGCTACTGTCTCCCAGAGGCTGCTGCCTGGGGAAAGCTTCTCACAGCTACACAGCACTCCCAGAACACCTCAGAGCAGATTCCTCAAAGGAAAGTTCAGAGGAAGAGTTTCTTGAAGACAAATATTCTGTGCTTTGAGATTTCTCCTCCTGCTTTGTGGGTGGCAGTTAGAGATGGAATTTATTCCTCCCTTTGAATGAAGGCACTGAGACCCCAGTTATTGTAAGTTATTGTAAAGTCTTTTAGGTCTGAGCTGCTCCATAGCCTTTGAAAACATGGAGATATCCCTGAGAATTACCCTGGGACAGGAGGTGTCTACAAGGCAGATGTGAGTACACTGTGGATGGGATGGGTCTGTGAGCAATGGCACAGAAGAGATATGGGGACAGGGAAGAAGATCCCAGCAGTGACAGCTCGAGGCAGGGGCAGGGAGGAGAGAGGGAAATGCCCAAAACTCCAAGGGAGAGGGGATTCAGGCTGTCGTGGTTTAACCCGGCCGGCAGTTAAACACCACGCAGCCGTTCGCTCACCCTCCCCCCTCCGTCTCTGGGACGGGGGAGAGAAATGGAAAGTGAAGCCCGTGAGTTGAGATAAAGACAGTTTAATAAGACAGGAAAATAATAATAACAAAAATAATAATAACAATAATAATAATAATGATACAATAGTGATAATATGAAAGTAATAATAGTATGTACAAACAAGTGATGCACAATGCAATTGCTCACCACCCGCTGACCGATGCCCAGCCTAACCCCGAGCAGTCCAGCCCCCTCCCCCCGGCTAGCCACCCCTATATATTGTTTAGCATGACGTCAGATGGTATGGAATACCCCTTTGGCTAGTTTGGGTCACCTGTCCTGGGTCTGTCCCCTCCCAGCTCTTACTGCACCCCCAGCCTGCCCGTTGGCAGGACAGAGCAAAAGGCTGAAATGTCCTTGGCTTAGTATAAGCACTGCTCTGCAACAATTAAAGCATCGGGGTGTTATCAGCACTCTTCTCATCCTAAGCCAAAACACAGCATTCCACCAGCTACTAGGAAGAAAATTAATTCTGTTCTAACTGAAACCAGGACACAGGCACTCCCTGCCAGGCCTGCAGTGTGGGCACTTTCTCTGCAGCAACCCCCTGCTCTCCTCTGCCACCCAGCACAGCATCTGCCCTCTGGGGCTTTAGGGCATGAGCCACCTCCTCCTCAGATGGACTTCCAGAAGAGGAGAGGAGCCTGTGTCCTGCAAGGTGATATGCAGTTATCAGTGTTAAAAGAGTACTTGCCCTGCAGTGTCACTTCTCTAGGTGCATGCAAGCTTGGTAAGTTAAAGGCTTCCCTACATGCCCATCTGCCTTTCTGTCTGTCAGCAGGTTGGACCACTGCAATGTTCTTTCTTATTTCTAAACCTGTGTGTGGTTCTCCCACTCTCTTTGTCTGGGGTGCAGGTGGGTGTAAGTTTCTGTTCTGACACCGACTGTAAAGGCCTTGCCCTGAGGGTGTCTTCTTGGGAACAAACTGCTCAAGCTTCATCTTAAAATGATAGGCAT
Organism: Anas platyrhynchos; assembly: GCF_047663525.1. Lineage (NCBI taxonomy): Eukaryota > Metazoa > Chordata > Aves > Anseriformes > Anatidae > Anas > Anas platyrhynchos. Next base: position 462,057 of record NC_092619.1, on the reverse strand, counting down.
GGTGTCATTGAGTTGGGAGGGTGGGAGAATGAGCTCACATATTCCTCATTCTGCTCTGGGGACACTGATTTCTTTTAGAGAAGCAGGCGGGTTGCTCAGGGAAGTTAGCCTAACTTTTCTCTGTTTTTCCCTCCATGGACAGGCAACCATGCCCAGAGACAGAAAATGTCCAACAACAGCTTCCCCACAGAGTTCCTCCTCCTGCCATTCGCAGACACACGCCAGCTGCAGCTCCTGCACTTCGGGCTCTTCCTGGGCATCTACCTGGCTGCCCTCCTGGGCAACGGCCTCATCCTCACAGCCATAGCTTGCGACCACCGCCTCCACACCCCCATGTACTTCTTCCTCCTCAACCTTGCCCTCCTTGACCTGGGCACTATTACCACCATTGTTCCCAAAGCCATGGCCAATTCCTTGTGGGACACCAGGGCCATTTCCTACGCAGGTTGTGCCACCCAGGTCTTTATGTTTGCTCTCTTTCTCACAGCAGAGTTTTCTCTCCTCACCATCATGGCCTATGACCGCTACATTGCCATCTGCAAACCCCTGCACTACCGGACAATAATGGCCAACAGAACTTTTGTCAACATGGCAGCAGCTGCCTGGGGCAGTACTTTTCTCTATTCTGTGCTGCACACTGCCAATACCTTTTCCCTCCCCCTCTGCCAAGGCAATGTCCTGGACCAGTTCTTCTGTGAAATTCCCCAGATCCTCAAGCTCTCCTGCTCACATGCCTACCTCCAGGAAATTGGGTTTCTTGTGGTTAGTGCCTGTATATTATTTGGTTGTTTTGTTTTCTTTGTGTTGTCCTATATGCAGATCTTCAGGGCAGTGCTGAGGATGCCCTGAGAGCAGGGCCGGCACAAAGCCTTTTCCACTTGCCTCCCTCACCTGGCCGTGGTCTCACTGTTCATAAGCACTGCCGCATTTGCCTACCTGAAGCCTTCCTCCATCTCTTCCCCTTTCCTTGATCTTTTGCTGGCAGTTCTGTACTCGGTGATGCCTCCAGCAGTGAACCCCCTCATCTACAGCATGAGGAACAAGGATCTCAAGGATGCAGTTAGTAAACTGATTTTGGGGAGGTTGTACAGTACTCATAAAGATCCCTTCACTCTCCATTGTTGAATCACAGTACATCCCCTTCCAGGCTTTTGTTTTGGTCATTCTTCTTCTCATTATATACTTTTTTTCTTTTTCTCATTATGTCTGTGTAGTGGGTTTACGTGGCAAGGTTTTGGTAGCAGTAGGCCACTGTGAGAAGGAGTTGCCTAATGTATGGTATGGGCCCCACTGCTGACCAGAGCCGAGCCAATAAGTGATGATGTTTTGCACCTCTGTGAGAGCAGATTTAAGACAAGGGAAAAAAAAACGTTGCGATACACAGCAGCTGGGAGAGTGAGAGGAGTTAGTAACAGCCTTAGGCACCAAGGTCAATGAAGAAGGAGGGGGAGAGGTACTTCAGGCACTGGAGCAGAAGTCCCCTGCGGTCTGTGGTGACGCCCATGGTGAAGCAGGCTGTCCCCCTGCAGCCCATGGAGTACCACGGTAGAGCAGGGTTCCACACTGCAGCCCATGGAGGAGACCACAGTGGAGCAGGTGGACCTGCACCAACGGAGGCTGTGGCCTGTAGAAGACCCCTGCTGGAGCAGATTCCAGGCCAGACCTGTAGCCCATGGAGAAAAGCCCATGCAGGAGCAGGTCATCTGGGAGGAGCTGCTGCCGGTGGGGGAGCCAGGTTGGAGCAGTTTTCTCCTGAGTGATGGACCCTGTGGTACGGACCCATATCTGGAGCAGTTCTGGAAGAGCTTCTGCCTGTGGGAAGCCCATGCCAGATCAGTTCATCAAGGACTGCATGCCATGGGAGAGACTCCACAGCACAGGGGACGAGAGTGACCGAGAAGGAGCAGCAGAGAAGAAGCACTGTAGACTGACCATAATCCCCTTTCCCCTTCCCCTGCCCCACTCGGGGGGAGGAGGTGGAAGAGGGTGGATGAGGGAGGGGAAGGTGCTTTTGGTTTCTTTCCTTTGTTTCTCACTTCTCTAGCTTGTTAGTAATATATAATAAATCTTACTGTCTCCCTATGTCAAGACTGTTTTGCCCATCACAATCATTAGTGCATGATCTCCTTGTCCCTATCTCAACCTTTGAGCCCTTTTCATCATATTTTCTCCACATTCCTCTTTGAGGAGGGGGAGTGAGGGAACAGTTGTGGTGGAGCTCAGCTGCCCACTCGAGTGGAACCACCACAGTCTGTTTTTGCCCTTTGCATCCCTACATAAATGTTTTTATTCCCCCCACTTCTATAAATGAATGAACCAGTTCTGTGACATATGGAGGCTGCATAAATGTGCATTTAACACTGTGAGTGAGTCAATGAAAACTCTCTCATAGCATCTCTAAGAAAATGGAATTACCCGAGTTCACATTCTGAAGGCTGGGCTTTCCTTCCCAAACAAGTGCCAAGAAAAGGCCCAAAGCATTGCTCCCCAGAAGGGTCTGTTCCTGCTTCTGTTCAGGAGGGAATTATCATTGTCACATTGTGACCTGTCAGAGACCCAGGGCTAGATTTAAAACTCACCCATGGGTGTCTGCTCACAGCAGAGACAGCAAAATACGTAGCCAGGGCTGTTCCCACATCTGACCTGTAGGTGATGACCTTCAGGAGGGGAATCTGGAGCTGCCTTAAGAGACCAGGTTATGTCCAGGGACAGTAGAGCATGGTGTGGGCAGTGACTGCAGCCTCCAAGAATGTGAGAGATTTCCCACGGTGTGCTCAGCCACAGGGAAAGACCTAAAGCCAGGTATTCACAGGGAACCTGCGACTCTGATTCATTTTCCCCTTCGTGAAGTACCTCTGCCTGGTACAGTCCAGTGATCCTGGCTGTCTGCTTCCCACCCTGACTAGGACAGCCATGCAGATTCACCCACAGCACCACAGCCCATTTGCTCTGCACAGTAGCACCGTCAGCTTGGGTATGTACTTATGGGGAGCACGGGGACTTTGGCATAATGACCACATGGACACCAGGGTTCTTTAAGGACCAGTAACTGCTACTCCTTTATTGAAGATATAAGTTCAGCTCTCCTATTGAGAACATGACTTCAATTCTCTTATTGAAGACGGACTCCCTTCTTATACCATTTGCTCTACAGCAGTACTTTTCCACTATTCAGAGAGCCTCTGGGTAAGGATCAAGGGACGAACGAATAAAGGGGATGTCATTGTGGGAGTCTATTACAGACCGCCTGGCCGGGACGATAGCGCCGATAAATTATTCTTTACAGAACTAAGAAAGGCCTTGAGATTAACTCCCCTTGTCCTTATGGGGGACTTCAACTTGCCAGACGTTAAGTGGGAGTGCCACACGGATGACACAAGCAAGTCCAGGAGGTCCATGAAGCACCTAGATGATAACTTCTTGGTGCAGGTGCTAACGGAGCCAACTAGGAAAGGTGCCCTCCTAGACGTGTTGCTAGAAAACAGGGAGGGTCTGGTGGGAGATGTGGTGATTGGTGGCCGCCTCGGTCATAGCGACCATGAAGTGGTTGAGTTCAAAATTTACGGTGACAGAAGGAAAAGTGCCACCAAAACCTCATCCCTAGATATGGGGAAAGCGGACTTCAGGCTGCTCAGGGAACTAGTCAGCAAGGTCCCCTGGGAAACTGCTCTTGAAGGCCTCGATGTCCACCAGTGCTGGTCATTCTTTAAGCGATGCCTCCTAGAAGCACAAGATCAGGCAATTCCTAAATATCGCAAGTCAGGCAGGCGGGAAAGGAGGCCGGCGTGGCTGACCAGGAACATTCTAATGGAGATTAGGCGGAAACAGAGAGTGTTTCGCTACTGGAAGGAGGGCCAGGTGTCATGGAAAGAATACAGAGATGCTGTTCATGTTTGTAGGGAGAAAATTTGTGTGGCCAAAGCACACCTAGAAATGAAGCTGGCTGTGTCTGTGAGAGAAAATAAAAAGGGCTTTTTTAGATATGTGAATGGAAAAAGGAGAACTAAAGAATACATAGGGCCGCTCCTTGATAGGGAAGGTCTCCTCACAGACAATGACATAGGCAAAGCAGAGACGCTTAACGCCTTCTTCGCCTCTGTCTTCAATGCCGATGACGGGCTTCGGGACCCAGGGTGCCCTGAGCTGGAGGACCGGGACGGTGGGGATGACAAACTCCTAACCGACCCTGAACGTGTGCGGGATTTGCTACTCCACCTGGATCCCTACAAGTCCATGGGTCCGGATGGGATTCATCCCCGGGTGCTGAAAGAGCTGGCGGACGTCATCGCGGAACCTCTCTCAATTATTTTTCAACGATCCTGGGAATCTGGAGAGGTCCCGGTAGACTGGAAGCTGGCAAATGTTGTGCCGATTTTCAAGAAGGGTCAGAAAGAAGACCCTAGCAATTACAGGCCTGTCAGTCTCATGTCAGTGCCTGGTAAAATCATGGAGAAGATGGTTCTCGAACGTATTGAGGCGCACGGGGGGGACAATGCAGTCATTGGTCCCAGCCAGCATGGGTTTGTGAAGGGTAGGTCCTGCCTAACTAACCTGATTTCCTTTTATGGTAAGATCACCCGTATGGTGGACCAAGGGAAACCAGCTGATGTGATTTTTTTGGACTTCAGTAAGGCTTTTGACACGGTTTCCCATAGGATCCTACTGGACAAAATGTCCACCATACAGCTAAATAAAAACATCATACACATGGGTGAACAATTGACTAACGGGCAGGGCCCAAAGGGTTATAGTGAATGGCGCTGCGTCAGGCTGGCGGGCAGTCACTAGTGGGGTCCCTCAAGGCTCCATTTTAGGGCCGTTACTTTTCAATATTTTTATAAACGATCTGGATGTAGGAATAGAAGGTATTTTGAGCAAGTTTGCTGATGACACCAAACTTGGAGGAGCTGTGGACTCTGTTGAGGGTGGAAAGGCCTTGCAGAGGGATCTGGATAGGTTGGAGAGCTGGGCGATCACCAACCGCATGAAGTTCAATAAGAGCAAGTGCTGGGTCCTGCACCTGGGGCAGGGAAACCCTGGCTGCACGTACAGACTGGGCAATGAGACGCTGGAGAGCAGCCTAGAGGAGAGGGATCTGGGGGTCATGGTAGACAGCAAGTTGAATATGAGCCGGCAGTGTGCCCTGGCAGCCAGGAGGGCCAACTGTGTCCTGGGGTGCCTCAAGCACGGCATCGCTAGTAGGTCGAGGGAGGTGATTGTCCCGCTCTACTCTGCGCTGGTGAGGCCTCCCCTCGAGTACTGTGTGCAGTTCTGGGCACCACAGTATAAAAAGGACATGAAACTGTTGGAGAGTGTCCAGAGGAGGGCTATGAAGATGATGAAAGGCCTGGAGGGGAAGACGTACGAGGAACGGCTGAGGGCACTGGGCCTGTTCAGCCTGGAGAAGAGGAGGCTGAGGGGAGACCTCATCGCAGTCTACAACTTCCTCGTAAGGGGGTGTCGAGAGGCAGGAGACCTTTTCTCCATTAACACCAGTGACAGGACCCGCGGGAACGGGGTTAAGCTGAGGCAGGGGAAATTTAGGCTTGACATCAGGAGGGGGTTCTTCACAGAGAGAGTGGTTGCACACTGGAACAGGCTTCCCAGGGAAGTGGTCACTGCACCGAGCCTGACTTAATTTAAGAAGAGATTGGACTGTGCACTTAGTCACATGGTCTGAACTTGTGTAGACCTGTGCGGTGTCAAGAGTTGGACTTGATGATCCTTAAGGGTCCCTTCCAACTCAGGATATTCTATGATTCTATTCTATGATTCTATGATCTATAGAGAGATATAAGGTCGCCCCCGAGCCTCCTCTTCTCCAGGCTAAACAACACCAGCTCCCTCAACCATTCCTTGTAAGACTTGTTCTCCAGACCCCTCGCCAACTTCATCGCCTTTCTCTGGACTCGCTCAAGCACCTCCACGTCCTTCCTGTAGTGAGGGGCACAAAACTGAACACAGTACTCAAGGTGCAGCCTCACCAGAGCCAAGTACAATCATTTCCCTAGTCCTGCTGGTCACACTGTTTCTGATGCAAGCCAGGATGCTGTTGGCCTTCTTGGCCACCTGAGCAGACTTCTGGCTCATATTCAGCCGACTATCAACCAATACTCCCGGGTCCTTCTCTGCCAGGCAGCTTTCCAGCCACTCTTCCCCCAGCCTGTAATGCTGCTTGGGGTTGTTGTGCTCCAGGTGCAGGACCCAGCACGTGGCCTTGTTGAACTTCATACAGTTGGCCTCAGCCCACTGGTCCAGCCTATCCAGATCCTCCTGCAGAGCCTTCCTACCCTTGAACAGATCAACACATGCACCTAACCTGGCATCATCTGCAAACTTACTGAGGGTACACTCGATCCCCTCATCCAGATCATTGATAAAAATGGCCCTAGTACTGGGCGGTGGGGGCGCCATTAGAGACCAGCCTCTGACTGGATTTAACTCCATTTACCATGACTCTTTTGACTCTTTTTCTGGGTGTGGCTACCCAGAAAATTTTTAACCCAACAAAGCGTGTGACAGCCAACGCCATAAGCAGCCAGTTTCCTCAGGAGAATGCTGTGGGAAACAGTGTCAAAAGCCTTACTGAAGTCAAGGTACACCACAGCCACAGCCTTTCCCTCATCCACTAAGCACAACACTTCGTCATAGAAGATCAGGTTCATCAAGCAAGATCTGCCTTTCATAAATCCATACTGACTGGGCCTAATTGCTTGGTTGCTCTCTACATGCCACGTGATGACACTCAAGAAAATGTGTTCCATGAGCTTCCCTGTCACTGAAGTCAAACTAACAGGCCTATAGTTTCCTGGGTCTACCCTCCAGCCCTTCTTGTAGATAGGTGTCACATTTGCTAGCTGCCAGCCATCTGGGACCTCCCCTGATAGCCAGGACTGCTGATAAATGATGCAGAGTAGCTTAGTCAGCTCTTCTGCCAGTTGAATATTAGGTTGGATATTAGGAAAAAGTTCTTTACTGAAAGGGCTGTTAGGCATTGGAATGGGCTGAATGGGGAAGTAGTGGAGTCGCCATCCCTGGAGGCATTTAAAAAACGTTTCAATTTAGAGCTTAGTGATATGGTTTAGTGGAGGACTTGTTAATGTTAGGTCACAGGTGGGACTTGATGATCTTGGAGGTGTCTTCCAACCTAGATGCTTCTGTGATTCTGTGAATCCCAACTCCTGTGTGCTTGTGTGAGGCATGGGAGACAGCTGAGCCCCCTCCTAGCTTCTGGACTGCAAAGAATGTGATGCCTTGCTTGGTTCAGCTGAAACTCTTCCCTCAGGAGGGGAAATGGAGATCCCTCTCTGTCCTTGTCTGTCCTGCCTAAAACCAGGGCACAAAAAGGTGATTCCTGGACCGCATACTTTTCCTGTATGAGGAATGACAGTACTGGAAAAGAGTTTCTTTATCCTGTAGAGAGAAGGAACATCAGGGATTGCTTCAGTCTGTTTCAAAGTCGATTCCCCTTGAAGCCCAGGGACTTGTCAAGAGCTCCCTGTTCTCCCTGTGCTGGGCCGGGCTCTTGGGCCCAATGGGATCTGCCTCTGCTGTCAGCAGACACCCATGGGTAAGTCTTATATCTGGCCCTTGGTCTCTCACGGGTCATAATGTGACAACGAGCCATGCCTTCCTGAACCAAAGGAATACAATAACAATTTGGGAGGCCTTTTCTTGGCACTGGTTTGGGAAAGAAATCCCAACCTTCAGGCACTGCACTGGGGTGATGACATTTTATTACAGAGATGTTGTAAGAGAGTCTTCACTGACTCACTCGCAGTGTTAGATGCACATTTATACAGCCTCCATATAGGACAGAGCAGGTTTTATTCAATCTTAGCAGTAGGGAGAATACAAATATTTATGTAGGAATGCAAGTACCACAAGCTGTTCTAATGTTAATAAGAAAATAATAATTATTATAATAAGAGCAACCAAAACAAAAGCTTGGAAGGTGATGTACTGGGATTCATTACTGGAGAGTAAAGGGAGCCTTAAGAGTACTGAAAAACATCCCCCAAATCAGTTTCCTTACTGCATCCTTGAGCTCCTGGTTCCTCATGCTGTAGATGAGGGGGTTCACTGCTGGAGGCACCACCGAGTACAGAACTGCCAGCAAAAGATTGAGGGAGGAGGAGGACATGGAGGGGGGCTTCAGGTAAGCTAAAAAGGCAGTGCTGATAAACAGGGAGACCACGGCCAGGTGAGGGAGGCACGTGGAAAAGGCTTTGTGCTGTCCAGGCTCAGATGAGATACTCAGCACAGCCCTGAAGATCAGCACATAGGTCAGCACAAGGAAAACAAAACAAGCAAAGAGGAAACATGCAGTAACCACAAGAAACCCAACTTCCCTGAGGTAGGCATCTGAGCAAGACAGCTTGACAATCTGGGGAACTTCACAGAAGAACTGGTCCAAGACATTGCCTTGGCAGAGAGGGAGGGAAAAGGTATTGGTAGAGTGTACCATGGCATTAAGAGCACTACTGCCCCAGGCAGCTGCTACCATTTTGACACAAGTTTTGCCATTTATAAGGGTCCCGTAGTGCAGGGGTTTGCAGATGGCAACGTAGCGGTCGTAGGCCATGACAATGAGAAGTAAATACTCTCCTCCAATCAAAAAAACAAGTAGAAAGACCTGTGCAGCACATCCAGAGTAGGAGATGGTCCTGGTGTCCCAGAGGGAGTTGGCCATGGTTTTGGGGAGTGTGGTGGTAATAGTGCCCAGGTCGAGGAGGGCGAGGTTGAGGAGGAAGAAGTACATGGGGGTGTGGAGGCGGTGGTTGCAGGCTATGGCGGTGAGGATGAGGCTGTTGCCCAGGAGGGCAGCCAGGTAGATGCCCAGGAAGAGCCCAAAGTGCAGGAGCTGCAGCTGGCGTGTGTCTGCAAATGGCAGGAGGAGGAACTCTGTGGGGAAGCTGCTGTTGGACATTTTCTCCCTGTGGGCCCTGATGACTGTCCCAGGAGGAAAACACAGGGAAAAGTTAAAACAGACTTCTCTGCAGAAAAAGTGAAAGCAATTCTTCATAGACTTCCCCTCAAAACACTCTGATCCTTATTCCCTTTTGGCAGGACCTTGATGCAGTTCCCTTCCTTGGAATTCTGTTTTCTGATGAATGAGCATGCCACGAGGAGCAGGGCCTCTTCCCATAGTCTCTGCAGGTGTTGGTCATGCTCTGATTCTGTGGTACCTGGGAACAGAGGGGATGCAGAGGCCAGATCTGATATTCAAGATCTCCCAGGTGAAATCCCTCTGAAAACAGCAAAGTCTGTCAGCATCTGCACCCCCAATTCCAAGACAGTTGGATACAGAAGGAGGGGGATTAATGTCCTGTGTCCCCCTGAGTAGAAACCAAACACCTCTGAGTGCCTCACACTGCCTCCAGGTACCTGAACCTAAGCAAGGTCTGACCACCCCACTGCTAGCCCAGGAGTTCCTTTCACCTCCCCAAAAGCCTTTCCCTGCCCATAGGATTTCTGCACTTCTCCATCCGGTAAAGCAGATCTGCTATGGGAGGGATTGCAGTCTGGAAGGAGCTCACAGTGAAGATTTCTCCCGCAGTGAGCTCTCAGCATCCCCCCCCCACACTGCCTTTAACATCTCCCCCCCTTCTCTCAGTCACCCTTGTCCTCTGCAGGCAGTGCCCCCAGCCCTGCTGCACTGTGCAGAGGAGCTGCTCCTGGGCAGAGCTGTCTCTCTTCAGCGTCTTGCCGCTTGCCAGCATCTCCCCTTGGGCCCAGGAGCCTGGCCCAGCTAAGCAGCATAGGGAGCTCTTGATAAGTCCCTGGGCCTCCATGGGAATTAACTTTGAATCAAACTGATGCAATCACTGTTCTTCCTTCTCTCCACTAGGAAGAGACACCTAATTCCAGTGCTATCTTTTCCCCTAAATCAAAATATGTGTTCATTGTGGGAATCATCTTTTGTTGTCCTGTTATTAGTTAGGACAACAAATTTTATTCCATCTCTTTTGAGAACCTGTAAATATTCAGGAGAAGCAATCTTCTTCACAGCAAATGGTATCCTTCTGTCTACACAGACTACACAACCCAGAAAGCTCATAGAATCATAGAATATTTGGGGTTGGAAAGAACCTTAAGGTCTAGTTCCAGTCCCCATGAAATGGGCAGAGTCTCATCCCACTAGACCAGTTTGCTCAAGGTCACATCCAACCTGACCTTGGACACTACCACAGATGAGGCACCCACCACTTCTCTGGGCAACTTGTTCCAGCGTCTCTCAACCTGCCTTTGAAGAATTTCTTCTTTAGATCTGATCTAAATCTGCTCTCTTTTAGTTTATATGCACTGCTCCTTGTCCTATCACTACACTCCATGGTAGAGACTCTCCACATCTTGCTCCTATTTTTCTCTCCCTGTTCTGTTAAGAATGGGGAGGGAGAGAGCCTCCTGGGACATCTGAGGACAAAACCTGACCTAGAAGTGTTAAAGTAGGCAGTGAGGGAGCCAGACCTGGTCAGTCACACTGACTGGTGAGAGCATGGGAGAGAATATATTTCTTCCAGCAAGGTTATCTGACCAGAAACCTTGTCAGTTGGGAAACTAAGGGAAAAGAGGGAATACTGGTAAAAGGGGATGTCCTATGAGGAGAGGCTGAGGAAACTTGGGTTGTCTAGTCTGGAGAAAAGAAAGCTGAAGGGCAACCTCATTGCTCTCAGCAACTTCCTGAGAAGGGCAAGTGGAGAGGCAGGTGATGATCTTTTCTCCCTGCAAACTGGTCAGAGAATGTGTAGGAATGGCACATAGATGCACTGGGGGATGTTCAGACTGGACAGCAGGGAAATTTTTTTTGTGCTCTGAGGGTGATCAAACACTGGAACAGGTTTCCTTGAGACCTGGTTGTTGCCCCAGGTCTGTCAGTGTTCAAGAAGCATTTGGACATTGCCCTCATTAATATTCTGTAACTTTTCACAGAATCACAGAATTACAGAATTATCTAGGTTGGAAGAGACCTCACGATCATCGAGTCCAACCTCTGACCTAACACTAACAAGTCCTCCACTAAACCATATCACTAAGCTCTACATCTAAACGTCTTTTAAAGACCTCCAGGGATGGTGACTCCACCACTCCCTTGGGCAGCCTGTTCCAATGTCTAACAACCCTTTCGGTAAAGAAGTTCTTCCTAATATCCAACCTAAAACACCCCTGGTGCAACTTTAGCCCATTCCCCCTCGTCCTGTCACCAGGACCATGGGAGAATAGACCAACCCCCACCTCGCTACAGCCTCTAATGTACTTATAGAGAGCGATAAAGTCACCCCTTAGCCTCCTTTTCTCCAGGCTGAATTAGCCCAGCTCTCTCAACTGCTCCTCGTAAGACTTATTCTGCAGACCCCTCACCAGCTTTGTCGACCTCTCCTCTCCTCTCCTCTCCTCTCCTCTCCTCTCCTCTCCTCTCCTCTCCTCTCCTCTCCTCTCCTCTCCTCTCCTCTCCTCTCCTCTCCTCTCCTCTCCTCTCCTCTCCTCTCCTCTCCTCTCCTCTCCTCTCCTCTCCTCTCCTCTCCTCTCCTCTCCTCTCCTCTCCTCTCCTCTCCTCTCCTCTCCTCTCCTCTCCTCTCCTCTCCTCTCCTCTCCTCTCCTCTCCTCTCCTCTCCTCACCTCACCTCACCTCTCCTCTCCTCACCTCACCTCACCTCACCTCACCTCTCAACACTACACACACTGGCAAGTCCCCTTTTTTTGGAAGGCTACAATAATTTCTCATGGAGTTTTGTCTAATCGAGACTAAGCAATCCCAGCTCTCTCAGCTGCCCTTCACAGGACATGTATTTGGTGTGAATTGAATGTTTTGGTAGTCAGGTAGTAGGCTGCAGTGGGGTGCTGGATGGTGAGGAACTTCAGTTTGATCACTTTGGGTTAGCTCTCTTGGATGTGTCCCATCACAATATTCTACACACCTCCAACATAAATGGCGTTGGGGGTATTATGAGAAACAGAAACCCTTGATGCTGTGTGGACATACACCATGACTGTTTCTAAACCTTCTCAAAGCCAGTTACCCCCTGCACTAAAATACCTCTGCCCTGGAGAACCCCTGTCCAACAGCAGTTTTGAAGAGTGTTTATTTTGTTTTCATCTTTCCTTTAACATGTGATCAAGTCTTAGAAGATGGAAGATGCTACAAAAGGCTTTGTTTGGAAGGCAAAGTTGAGGCTGAGCTGAGAAATAAGTAAAAAAATATATGTTTATTGATCTATTTAAACAACACAGAAAAAAAGTGTGTTTTTCTTTTATTGATGGTGTGAGGAACATTAGGAAATACGGCATTTGCCTTTGCAAGTAATGTTTCTTGCTTTTTCTGAGCTACGCTGTTCTCCCACAGGATCAACTCCACCGTCTCCTGGTCACTGCAGGGAACATTGTTAACTCTTCCTGAACTTACCATGAACCACAACCCCCAGATCCCTTTCTGCAGGGTTACGCTCCATGCACGTGTCCTCCAGTCTATACATATATCCAAAAATATACTGCCCCAGGTGCAGAATCTGACATTAGTTCTGTTAATTTTCATACGGTAGGTGACTGACCAGTCTTCCGGTCTATCAAGATCTCTCTGTAAGGCCTCTCTACCCTCAAGGGAATTGACAGAGCCTCCTAATTTAGTAGATGTAGGGCAGTCCGCTCACGTGCCTACACTCTCAAATTCCTGTTTTTTCTCTCCTCCCTCCTTTACTTATCCCTTGGTGTATCTGTCAAGGAACAGACCAACTATTTCCAGAGTGTGTCTGTCAGCAGTACATTGTGATTCTTGAAGAACAGTGTAACCTCCACCAATGGCCCTCAGGGGCTGCAGAGATAGACTGAAAGCAAACCCATTTCTTGCCAGGGCTGCCCATCCCAGTTCTCTTTCTATTTGTCCTTGCAAACAGCAAGGTTTGCTCACTCTGTTGGCAGCCCTTTCATGGTTAAATTCCCATCTTCTGTTTACTCTGGCCTGTCTCTGCTCTGAAGATTTGGCATACATGAGATAGTGGGCACTGGTTACCAGGCTTCCCTGAGGAAAAGTCTGTTTGGCTTGTTTTGCCCGTGACAATAATTGCTGAGTGATATTTCTGTCCTTACCATAACACTTGAGCCTTTTTTCATTGTATTTTCTCCCCCTTTCCCTTTGAGGAGGGGGATTGAGAGACCAGATGTGGTGGAGCTCAGCTGTCCAGCTGAGTATAACCACCACATATAGGGGAAAAAAATAAAAAATAATAGGTCAAAGGGCTGGAAGGTATGCCCTGTGAGGAGAGCCTGAGGACACTTGGGTTGTCTAGTCTGAAGAAAAGTAGGCTGAGAGGTGACCTCATTACTCTGGACAACAAGCTCCTGGGAAAGGGAATTGGTGTTGGAGGTGATGATCTTTTCTCCCTGGTAACTGTCAGGATGTGTGGGAACAGCACAGGGCTGCACAAGGGAGACACTGGACATTTGGAAACACTTCTTTACTGTGAGGTTGGTCAAACACTGGAACAGACTTCCGAGAGACCTGGTTGATCCTCCCCCAGCTAGCCACCCCTATATAGTGTTTAGCATGGTGTCAGAAGGGATGGAATACCCCTTTGGCTAGTTTGGATCACCTGTCCTGGGTCTGTCCCCTCCCAGCTCTTAATGCACCCCCAGCTTGCCCGTTGGCAGGACAGAGCAAGCAGCTAAGACATCCTTGTCTTGATGTAAGCACTGCTCTGCAACAATTAAAACATCGGGGTGTTATCAGCACTCTTCTCATCCTAAGCCAAAACATAGCATTCTACCAGCTACTAGAAAGAAAATTAACTCTATTCTAACTGAAACCAGTACAATGGTACATGACTCAATTTTGTCTGCTGCTCAGAAAAATACTAATGAGCAGTAAAAGATTCAATGGTCCTAAATGTAGGCATCTGCTCACATTTCCCTATGAAAATCTCCCTACACTTAAAAATGATGTCCCCAGATGTTTTCTGACTCTGAGAATTAATTCATCAGAGTGTGGAGATAGCTAGATATGTCCTTGACCAGCTCTGGCACCTCCAAGATCATCAGGGGTCTTCATCTGAAATGCTCTCTCCTGGTCTCTGTCTCCATTAAATATTCTGAGAGCTGAGATAAGCAGTTGACATGCAGATGCCTGGTTTGTACCAACCTGAAATAAAGCAATAGGAATTCCAACTCCTGTGGGCTTGTATGAGACATAAGAGTGTGCTGAGGCCCCTTGTAGCCTCTGGACTGCAAAGAATGAGATGCCTTACTTGACTCAGCTGAAACCCTTCCCTAAGCAGAAGGAAGGGTGATCCATCCCTGCCCTTGCCTGGGTGTCCTGCCTAAATCCAGAACATGGACAAGAGATTCTTGTACTTCAAATTTTTTTCTGATATGAGGAACAACAGTGCTGGAAATGGACAGAAGGAGCATCAGGGATTGCTTCAGTCTGTTTCAAAGTTGATTCCCCTGGAGGCCCAGGGACATGTCAAGAGCTCCCTGTGCTCCCTGTGCTGGGCCGGGCTCCTGGGCCCAAGGGGAGCTCCTGGCAAGCGGGCAGCACTGCAGAGAGACAGCTCTGTCCAGGAGCAGCTCCTCTGCACAGCACAGCAGGTCTGGGGGCACTGCCTGCAGGGGACAAGGGTGACTGAGAGAAGGGAGGGAGATGTTAAAGGCAGTGTGTGTGTGTGGGGGGGGGATGCTGAGAGCTCATTGTGGGAGAAATCTTCACAGCCCTGAACAGGGTAAGTCTCTGGCTGCAGGGCAGTGCAGCTCTTCTTCCTGGTGCCATCTCCAGATTTGCTAGCAATTCCCACAGCCTAGGGGATCTTTCAGGAGGACTCTCAGAGTTTCTTTGGATAGGAGAAGAATGAGAAGCTCCAGAGTAGGAATTACTTTTCAAAGCTGTCACAGGGATAGGGGATGATGGTTTCTTCTTTTGGGGCCGGCTGCAGGCTGCGCAGCCAGGGTGCAGGCAGGAGTGTCCAGGCCTGTGGTGCAGAGCAGGGTCCCTGCTGTGCCTCAGGGGCTGTGTGCTGGGGCAGGGCCTCTGCCGCCTGCCAGGCTCAGCACTCAGCCTTCCCAGGGAACTGCCCAGGACACTGCGGGGAGAATCTGTCCGTTTAAGGAGTCCCCCAAGCAAGGCAGAGCAGGGTCCTGCTGGTGCCCAGAGGCTGCTCGCTGGGGCAGGCTGCTCACAGTTCCATAGCACCATTAGAGGCATCTCTGCTCTTTCTTGTTGGTTTCCAGCACTCATAGAGATTGCTGGGCTGGGAAGAGGACAGGGAGATGTGGAGAGCTGGAGAGGGGATAGGCTGGGCTGGCCTCTGGGCAGAGACAGAGAGGACCAGCAGAACAGGGGACAGCCTGGCAGATGCTGCCCCAGGACACTGGTCCCAGAGCAGTTCCTCGCAACCACCTTTCCCAGCTCTAGGCTCTAGCCACAGAGTAGAGCGAGACAACCACTTCCCTTGACCATCTGGCAATGTTGTTCTTGACGCACCCAAGGATGCAGTTGGCCCTCCTGGCAGCCAAAGGACACTGCTGGCACTTGGTCAGATTGCTGTTGATCAAAATCCCCAGATTCCTTTCTGTGGAGCTGCTTTCCAGCATCTTGTGGGGACTGTTAGTGTTAGGTTAGAGGTTGGACTTGATGATCTTGAGGTCTCTTCCAACCTAGGGATTCTGTGATTCTGTGATTCTGTGATCTTGTCTCCAAGTTGGTACGTATAACCAGAGTTGCCCCTTCCCAGGTGCAGAATCTGACACTTGCTCTTCTTAATCTTCATGCGGTTTGTGATTGTCCCGCTCTCTAAATTGTCCAGATCTCTCTGCAAGGCCTCACCACCCTCAATAGAGTCAACAGCTCCACCCAATTTGGTGTCATCCCTGAACATGCTCAAAAACCTTCAAGTCCTTCATCCAAATCATTTATGAAAAAAAATGAAGACGACTGGTCCTAAAATGGAGTCCTGTGGAACCCCACTAGTGACAGGCCACCAGCCTGATATAACCTCATTTACAAGAACCTTCTGGGCCTGACCCATTGGCCAATTGTTCACCCATCTTATTATGCTTTTCTCTAACTGTATTCTGGTCATTTTGTCCAGAAGGTTACTATGAGAGACAGTACTGAAATTTGTACTGAAATCCAGGAAGATTACATTGACTGGATTCCTTTAGTCAATTAACTTGGTGACCTTGTGGAAAGGGAAATTAGGTTTATTAATTATGACCTTCCACTAGTGAACCCATATTGGCTTTGACCAATGACTTCATTGTCCTTTATGTGTTTTTCAATAGCTCCCAGAACAATCTTCTCCACAATTTTACCAGGCACTGAAGTGAGAACCTGAGGGATTGTGCAGGGCATCACCTGCACCCACTGCTCCTGGGTGGGGTGGGAAGAGGCCTCATGAGTGCAACAGCTCCTTGTAACACTGTGGATGCTGGCTGTGAGGTCATTTGTGTCCCAGCACCTGGCTGGCCAACAGTGGGGAGGCAGAACCTATGAGGTCATAAAGGCCATCAGAAAGCTGCCCCCAACAGGGTGACCCATTTGGGGAAGTCAGAGGAAAGCTGGGGGAATAAAGGTGGGAGATTCTGGTCAGAGAAGAGGGGCTTGGCTAAGAGAAAGGAAAGATTTGGAAGAGGTAAAAGGGGTTCAGGTAAGGCTGATGCTCTTAAAGCACTCTGGGAAAACATTCATGTTAGGCCATGTACATATTCCTAATCAGCAAATATTGCTCTAACCAGATGAAGTTGAAAAGCCCCTATCCATTATGTTTTAAAAGTTGTGATGGTTTAGTGAATTTCCCACTGATTGGGAAACAGAAATTAGGATGTCATGTGGGACAATGTCTAAGACCTTACAAAAGTCCAAGTAGGTGTAATTGGTCAGTCTTCCCTTGTCTAGTTATTCAGTCGTTCCTTCATAGAAGGCAAACAGATTGGTCAGACATGCTTTACCCGTGTTGAAACCATGCTAGCTGTCCCAGATCACCTCCTTCTCCTGCATGTGCCTTAACATTGCCTCCAGAGGGAGGCAAAAAGAAACAAACAAACAAACAAAATGAGCTTTCCCACTTAACAAATCTCACATCCCATAGGCTGTGGGACTTTCCCTTTCCTAACAGAGAACTTGTGAAACCAGACAATAGAGCTTTATTGATTTCTCCCCCTCTCTTTTTCTTCTTGATGATGTGGAAGTAAACCTCTTGAATTTCCTTTCTGACATTGATACCTAAAGTACACTAAGGAATTCATTCACTATTTGCAATTGGCAGGCAGATTTTCAGCCATTTCCAAGAAAGCAGCATCCATCACATGTAATGACTTCTCAGGCAAACAAACACCATTACTCTGAACATGCCCCCTCCTCCTTCTCTCCCCACTGCTCTAATTACTGAACATGACATCCTATGGCACAGAGTATCCCTGTGGTCAGTTCAGGTCAGCTGTCCTCACTGGGTCCTCTCCCAACTCCATGTGCACCCTCAGCCTCCTCCCTGGCAGGGCAGCATGTGACGGGTTCCCCTTGAAATCTCTCATGGGGAAAGGGTGGATCACACTGGAAACCAAGAACAGTGTGGCAAGGAATCTGAGTTTGATTAGGAGTCAAGTGTTTTCTCTTAAATATAGAGTGACTGGAGAAAAAGGTGCTGGAGTAGCTTTTCCTCAGCTGAGCTATGGTTCAGAATTACCTCCTGTCACATCAGTCCTCCATTAAGCAACAGTTAAAACAGTTGAGTGAGAATAGGCACTCCCTGATCGCATCTCGGACCCTGCAGCCCAAGTCTATGGGGAGTACCAGAAGTGTACATTCTGGGAGGTGCCAGAAGACTAGTCATAGTGGAAAATTCCAAAATTGCCTTCTCAGAACAATGGCCAGGATGGAAAAATACTAGTGAACAATCAGTTGTGACACTATTGTAATGCTACAATACTAATGAACAGTGTTATAAATGGCTCAGGATTCAAATTAGGATTAAATAAAAAAATAGGATTTATTAAAAGAATATAAAGGAATAGAGGTAAGCAAACAGCGGTGGGTGCACCGGGAGTCTCCGCTCCACCAGGACGCACACCAGTTACATCAAGCAGCTGATTTTTATGCTCCTAGACTAATACATATTCATTACTACTTCTAAAAAAAAATAGATTATTATAATTAGCTTCCGGGGTCCAGTTCCTCCTACTGGAGCATGAGCATCAGTCTCCTCTGGGGGTCTCTAGGGGTCTTTCATGCTGAAGGCTCGTAGTCTTCCTCGCACCCTTTGTACTCACTCGGCACTATTCCAAGTTTATGGAACACTCTCTGTACACTCTCCACAGGTCTTGTCTCCCAACCGTCCTTCAGCTTCTTTTTCCTTCCTCTTAATCTCTTGGCCCCCCTGGCCAGATACCAAGGATCCTCATAGTATCCCATAACAGTCACCAGCAGTCACCAGTTATTACCAGTTGTTCTGAAACTCCCAAACAGCTTGACGACTCACGAGCAATTAAAACATTCTTTCCCAGCTATTCACAGTCATCTATATAACATCTATAGCAGTGTTAAATCAATCTCGAAGAAGACAGAAAAAAACTGTAACTGTTAGAACTAGAAGTCAGGAATAACAAAAGCAAACAGGTTCATAAATTTAAGGAGTGTTTTCTGAAGACTTGATAAGTTGACTGGAATGAGGGGGAGACTGGGACACACTGCATCTGTGGTTCAAGAATTAAACTGCCAGTGCAGGGCCCAGAGGCAGACAGGATTCAAACAGAATTGTTCTTTATGGACACGAATTTATGGACACGAATTGGAATTGTTAAAACATTCCTCACAAACAGCAATGGTAATGGCCCGTGCTCCTGCAGGATGAGGCAGCTTGTGACTTTTGCACATGGAAGTCTATTCCTTTTTAGTGCAGCTCTCCACTCCACGGACCCCAGAGTATCAGACTGCTTTGAGGCTTAATTCTGTGGGCCCAGCTGAGCCATAGGTCCTTGGAAAAGACAGCATAAGACACCCCTTTGCTGACTGCCCCTTGCCATGCAGCAGCCAAGATGGTACCAGGCTCATCTTCTTGGCCACTCCCCACTGTCCCCATTGCACCAACGCCCTCTGAATTGCTCCAGAACCTGTGGGGAAGTGGTGGCAAGGCCTCCTTCTTCCTGGTCGTTTCTGGCTCTTCTTTGGCAAGAGACACTGGAGAGCAGCCCCATGCAAAGGCACCTGGGGCTTTTGCTCCACCACAAGTTGAACCAGAGTCAACTGTTCTGAACCCTGCCATCAGAGTGGTTCCAAATAATATATCAATATGTAATAGAATATATCAAAGAATACCAAATATTAATATGGTGATAGGCACATATGTGTGTATATATATATACATCTATAAATATCTGTTGTTTTTTATGATGTTCTCTGCCCTTGTTCTCTGGACACCCTGGCAGATGCTGCCCCAAGGGCGGTGGTCCCAGAGCAGCCCCTCACAACCACCATTCCCAGCACTGGGCAGTGCAGTTGACATGCAGGAGGAAAAGGATATTATCTGGAGGGATCGTGACAGGCTTGAGAGATAGGCCCGTGCAAGCCTCATGACGTTCAACAAGGGCAAGTGCAAGGTCCTGCACCTGGCTCAGGGCAATCCAAACATTAGTGCTGAGTAAGTGATGAGTGGATTGAGAGCAGCGCTATGGAGAAGGGCTTGGGAGTACTAGTAGATAAAAAGCTTGACATGAGCCAGCAACATGCACTTACAGCCTGGAAAACCAACCATATCCTGGGCTGCATCAAAAGCAGCGTAACCAGCAGGTTGAGGGACGTGAATCTCTCAAGAGACCCCACCTGGAGTACTGCATCCATCTGTGTGGCCCAGGCACAACACACTCATTAGTCTTAGGACCTAGGACTTCAACTGGGTCCAGAGGACATCCACAGAAATGATCAGAGGGCTGGAACAATGCTCCCATAAAAAGAGGCTGAGAGAGTTGGGCTTGTCTGACCTAGAATAGAGTCATAGGATCACAGAATCAGCAAGGTTGGAAAAGACCTCCAAGATCATCTGGTCCAACTGTCTCCCTACCACCAATATTACCCACTAAGCTATGTCCCTAAGTAGCTCATCCAACATTTTCTAACACCTCCCCTCCCTCTGGGATAGTGACCACTGCCCCCCTCCCTCTGGGACAGTGACTCCACCACCTCCCTGGGCAATCAGTTCCAATGCCTAACCACTCTGTCTGAGAAGAAATTTCTCCTAATTTCTGTCTTGAACCTCTCCTGGAGCAACTTGAGGCCATTCCCTCTCATCCTATTGCAAGCTATCTGCAAGAAGAGACTGACCCTCAACTCCCCACACCTTACTTTCAGGTAGTGGTTGAGAGCAGTAAGGTCTCCCCTGAGCCTCCTCTTCTCCAGACTAAACAACCCCACTTCCCTCACCTGCTCCTCAAGGCACTTATGTTCCAGGCCCTTCATCAGCTTTGTAGTCCAAAATTCTACAGGAAACCGTACTCTGGTTTTCGAACAAGGGGGCTTACAATAAACATGGAGAGAGACTGTTTCCAGCTCCAACTAATTTGTGATTCAGTCATTCTGGAATGTCTTACAGTGTTTCTGAGAACTTTTCTGTAGTATCCTTGCACCAACTGTACTTCAGGTTCCCATTGGGAAGAATCTCGTTTTGAGAATTACCCCACTCACCAGGCACCCTTGATGAGCAGGAATTACAAACACCATCCTCAGAGGCCTCAAAACACAGGACTGTCACACACTCTAACTCCATAGTCCAGCCCCTTTTTCCTTGAGTCAGAATGAAGCTCTGGAGGTGTCCACTACCATCATCTTCTCTGACCAATGATAGCTCTATAGGTAGATCAGGTTAGTCTGTGCTTTCTGCAGCTGGGTACCGAGAAAATCTCTGGGCCCATGACCCAGTGCTGATCCACCGTCTTGGTGTCTGTTCCCCCAGTATAGCTACTGATGGCAGAAGAAGAATGGAGCTGATCAGATTTCAAAGATCAGCTCCCCCTGGGCACAGGGGAATGGCTGTCCCCTGTGGTAGTGTGGCCATGGGGGTCGACAAGACCCATGGTTGGTGATAACATTGGACTGAGACCATGAGGAATGTAAAGTGTTTAGAAAGAACAAAGAAGTGTCATTCAGGAGACACCTTGCTGTCTCAGACTGCTTGTTCTCCAGCTGTTAAGACATGGAAGTTGCTGGGTGTTTGCTGTTGCCAGGCAAAGTTGTTGACTGACAAATAGTGGAAAAGTACTGCTGTAGAGCAAATGGTATAAGAAGGGAGTCTGTCCTCAATAAAAGAGTTCAAGTCATGTTATCAATAGGAGAGCTGTCATCAATAAAGGAGTAACAGTTACTGGTCCTTAAAGAACCCTGGTGTCCGTGTGGTCATTTTGCCAAAGTCCCCGTGTTCCCCATAAGTACATGCCCAAGCTGGCGGTGCTGCTGTGCAGGGCAAATGGGCTGTGGTGCTGTGGGTGAATCTGCATGGCTGTCCTAGTCAGGGTGGGAAGCAGACTCAGCCAGGATCACTGGGCTGGACCAGGCAGAGGTACTTCACGAAGGGGGAAATGAATCACTCCCCAGCTCCCCTTCCCTCTGCCTGCTGGGTGCCACTCTTTTCTCTGAGACTGCAGAGTCGCAGGTTCCCTGTGAATACCTGGCTTTAGTTCTTTCCCAGTGGCTGAGCACACAGTGGGAGATCTCTCACATTCATGGGAGCTGTAGACACTGCCCACGCCAGGCTCTGCTGTCCCTGGAGGTGTCCTGGGCTCTGCAGGCAGTTCCAGATTCCCCTCTTGAAGGACATCACCTACGGGTCACATGTGGGAATGGCCCTGGCTATGTAATGCAGTGACCATTCCCTGCCTCTGCTGTCAGCAGACACCCATGTGTGACTCTTAAATCTAGCCCTAGGTCTCTCTCAGGTCACAATGTGATAATGATAATTCCCTCCTGAACAGAAGCAGGAACAGACCCTTCTGGGGAGCAATGCTTTGGGCCTTTTCTTGGCACTTGTTTGGGAAGGAAAGCCCAGCCTTCAGAAAGTGCACTGGGGTAATTCCATTTTCTTAGAGATGCTATGAGAGAGTCTTCACTGACTCACTCACAGTGTTAAATGCACACTTATGCAGCCTCCATATGGGACAGAACTGGTTCATTTATTTATAGAAGTGGGGGGAATAAAAACATTTATGTAGAATGCAAAGGGCAAAAACAGACATAATGACAAAAAAGAAAAAAAGTATGTAACAGTAATTAGAATGACCAAAACAGAAGCCTGGACAGGGATGTATTGAGATTCATCAATGGAGAGTGAAGGGATCTTTATGAGTACCATAAAACCTCCCCAAAACGAGTTTACTAACTGCATTCTTGAGATCCTTGTTCCTCATGCTGTAGATGAGGGGGTTCACTACTGGAGGCACCACTGAGTACAGAACTGCCAGCAAATGATCAAGGAAAGGGGAAGAGATGGAGGAGGGCTTCAGGTAGGCAAATGTGGCAGTACTAAGAAACAGGCAGACAACAGCCAGGTGAGGGAGGCACGTGGAAAAGGCTTTGTGCCGGCCATGCTGTGAGGGGATCCTCAGCACAGCCCTGAAGATCTGTACATAGGACAGCACAAGGAAAAGAAAACAAACAAATAATAAACAGGCACTAACTACAAGAAGCCCAACTTCCTGGAGGTAGGCATCTGAGCAACAGAGCTTGAGGATCTGGGGAATTTCACAGAAGAACTGGTCCAGGGCATTGCCTTGGCAGAGGGGAAGGGAAAAGGTATTGACAGTGTGCAGCACAGCATAGAGAATAGTACTGCCCCAGGCAGCTTCTGCCATGTTGACACAACTTCTGCTGTCCATTATTGTCCCATAGTGCAGGGGGTTGCAGATGGCAATGTACCGATCATAAGCCATGATGGTAAGGAGAGAAAACTCTGCTGTGAGAAAGACAACAAACATAAAGACCTGGGTGGCACAACCTGCATAGGAAATGATCCTGGTGTCCCAGAGGGAGTTGGCCATGGCTTTGGGAACAGTGGTGGAGATGGAGCCCAGGTCGATAAGGGCGAGGTTGAGGAGGAAGAAGTACATGGGGGTGTGGAGGCGGTGGTTGCAGGCTATGGCTGTGAGGATGAGTCCGTTGCCCAGGAGGGCAGCCAGGTAGATGCCCAAGAAGAGCCCGAAGTGCAGGAGCTGCAGCTGGCGTGTGTCTGCAAATGGCAGGAGGAGGAACTCTGTGGGGAAGCTGCTGTTGGACATTTGCTGCCTCTGGGCCTGGTTGCCTGTCCATGGAGGAAAAAACAGAGAAAAGTTAGGCTAACTTCCCTGAGCAACCCGCCTGGTTCTCTAAAAGAAATCAGTGTCCCCAGAGACGAATGAGAAATATGTGAGCTCATTCTCCTACCCTCCCTACTCAATGACACCATGCCTATCATTTTAAAATAAAGCTTGAGCTGTCCCTGCTGGGATCTTCTTCCCTGTCCCCATATCTCCTCCGTGCCATGGCTCACAGACCCATCCCATCCACAGTGTACTCACATCTGCCTTGTAGACACCTCCAGTCCCAGGGTAATTTTCAGGGATATCTCCATGTTTTCAAAGGCTATGGAGCAGCTCAGACCTAAAAGACCTTACAATAACTTGCAATAACTGCTCAGTGCCTTCATCAAAATGGAGAAATAAATTCCATCTCTAACTGCCACCCACAAAGCAGGAGGAGAAATCTCAAAGCAAAGAATATTTGTCTTCAAGAAACTGTTCCTCTGAACTTTCCTTTGAGAAGTCTGCTCTGAAATGTTCTGGTGGTGCTGTGTAGCTGTGAGAAGCCTTCCCCAGGCAGCAGCCTCTGGGAGACAGTAGCCTCAGTGTACCAGCAGGACCCTGCCCTTTCCTGCCCTGCCGGGGGGGGGCTCCTTCCACCCACAGCTTCTCCCCGCAGCACCCTAGGCAGCTCCCCAGGCAGGCTGAGTGCTGAGCCTGGCAGGCAGCAGAGGCCCTGTCCCAGCACACAGCCCCTGGGGCACAGCAGGGACCCTGCTCTGCACCACAGCCCTGGACACACCTGCCTGCACCCCTGGTGCACAGCCTGCAGCCAGCCCTTCAAGAAGGAACCCTCATGTCCTGTCCCTCTGACAGCTTTGGAAGGTAATCCCTGCTTTGGACCTTGTCATTTTCCTCTTATCCAAAAAAACTCTGAGAGTCCCCCTGACAGCTCCCATAGGCTGCAGGATTTGCCAGCAAATCTGGAGATGGCACCAGGAACAACAGCTCTGTTGCCCTGCAGCCACAGACTTACCCTGTTCAGAGCTGTGAAGATTTCTCCTGCAGTGAGCTCTCAGCATCCCCCCTCCACGCTGCCTTTAACATCTCCCTCCCTTCTCTCAGCTGCCCTTGTCCCCTGCAGGCAATGCCCCCAGCCTTGCTGCTGTGCTGTGCAGAGGAGCTGCTCCTGGGCACAGCTGTCTCTCTGCAGTGCTTCCCGCTTGCTAGGAGCTCCCCTTGGTCCCAGGAGCCCAGGAGCCCAGCTCAGCAGCACAGGGAGCTCTTGACAAGTCCCTGGGCCTCCAGGGGAATCCAGTATGAAATAGACCAAAACAATCACTAATGTATTTTCCCTCCACGGAGGAAGGAAACTCTTTTCCAGCACTATCATACCTCATATCTGAAAAAGTATTTGTTCCATGAGTGACCTTTCTCTGCAGAGCTGCTCTCAATGATTTCTTCTCCCAGTCTGTACTCATGGCTGAGATTGCCCTGGTCCAAATGCTGAATCTTGCATTTGGACTTGTTGAACATCATTATGTTAACATTGGGCCCACTTCTCAAGCTTGTCCAGGTCCCTTTGAATGGCTTCTCTTCCTTCTGTTCAATCAACTGCACTCTCAGCTTGATGTCGTCTGCAGACTTGCTGGCGGTGCACTCAGTCCCACTGTCTATTTCATTGATTAAGATTTTCAGTAGTCCCAGTCCTTGGAGAGACCCCCGAGGTAAACCTCTCTTCACTTGCCTCCAACTTGCAGATGGAGCCATTGACCACCACTCTCTTGGTGTGACCTTCAAGACAATTCCTTACCCACTGAGTGGTTCAACCCTCAAGCAATTGAAGAGACTCCTAGAGCACGTTGAGAATAAGTTTCTGGTCCAGGCATTTGGACCAGGATGGATTCTCCAATTTGGAGACCAGGATGTCATGTGGGACCATGTCAAATGCCTTACAGAAGTCCATGTAGATGGCATCAGTCAGTCTTCCTTTGCCAACTGATGCAGTCAGTTCATTGTAGAAAACCAGCAGATTGGTCAGGCATGATTTGCCTTTAGTGAAGCCATTCTGGCTGTCTAGGATCACGTCTTTCTTTCTCTTTTTCTTGCACCTGCCTTGATATTGCTTCCAGGAGGATCTTCCAGGAGGAGCTTAGCTTAGGGATATGGTTTAGTGGGGACTGTTAGTGTTAGGTCAGAGGTTGGACTCGGTGATATTGAGGTCTCTTCCAACGTAGAAATTCTGTGATTCTGTGATTTCCCAAGATCTTGTCAGGCACAGAGGTGAGGTTCATCAGTCTGTAGTTCCCCATGTCCTTTTTCTACCCTTTTTAAAAATGGGAATGATGTTTCCCTTTTCCCAGTCACCTGACTGCCAGACCTTTTTTAATATGATGGAAAGAATCTTGGCAACTGCATCAGCCAGTTCCTTCAGGACCCTGGGATGCAAGGCCCCATAGACTTGCATGTCTTTACTTTCATCAGGTGGTCTCAAACTTGCTCTTCACTTACAGTGGGTGAGACTTGACTCCCTCAGACTTCATTTACAGGTTCAAGGAAACGAAAGACTTGGGAAGCCTGACTGGCAGTGAAGACCAAGGCAAAGATATTGTTGAGTACCTTAACCTTCTCCATGTCTCCTATTACCAGTTCACCCTTCTCATCCGTCAGAAGAGACACACTCTCCTTTGCCTTTCTTTTCTGGCCAATGTACCTCTAGAATCCCTTCCTTTCATTCTTTGCATCCTTGCCAAGCTCAGTTCTATCTATGCCTTGGCTTTCCTGATCCCATCCTTGTATATCCAGACTGCATCCCTGTACTCTTCCCTTGCCACATGTCTCCGTTTCCACTGCCTGTACATTTCCTTCTTGTGCCTCAGTTTGACCATCAGGTCCTTGCTGAGCTGCCCCAGTTGTCTGCCCTCCCTGCCCACTTTCTTATGCAGGAGGATGGAGAGTTCAATGTTCTAAGGAGAACATTTTTAAAGAGTTTCCAGCTCTGTTCAGCTTCTTTGTCACTAAGGACAGTATTCCAGGGGATCTCGTCCACAAGGTCTTTAAGTAGCTTGAGGTTGACTCTTCAGAAATTCAGGGTCCTGACTTTGTTCTTCGCCAGGCCCACATTACTTGAGATCACAAACTCAACGAGGACATTGTCACTGCAGCCCAGGCTATCTCCAATCTTAACCTCTTTAATGACTTTGTCAGCACTAGTGAGCACCAGTGCCAGTAACACTTCTCTAGTTGCTCTGTATACCTGGACTGGGAACTTATCCTCAATGCTCTCTGTGTCTCCTGAATCGCTTACAGCATGTTTTATAGCTTTTCCATCAGACACCCGAGTAGTTGAATTCCCCCATCAGGATGAGAGCATGCAAGCATGACACTTCTTGTAGTTGAAGCATGAAAGCCTCATCAACAAGCTCTTCTTGATCAGGCAACCTGGAGAAGACCCCAACCACAAGGTGTCCTTTATTGGTGCGGTCTTTAACTTTTGCCTACAAGCTCTCAACCTGTCCATGGCTGTTTCTCAGAGGCATCTTTTTGCAATCAATCCTTTCCCTAACATACAGGGCAACACTCCCTCCCCTTCTTCGCTATCTCTTCTGAAGAGCTTGTAACCCTCAGTGCTTCCAATTGTACGAACCGTCCCACCACATTTCCATGAGAGCAGTTAGGTCATATTTGTCTAATTGCACCATGGTTTCCTTCAGCAACCATGAGATGGTGGAGCTGATTCAGTGGGGAGGGTAGTATAGCTCACAAATAGCAAGCTCAAAATCTTGGCAATTGGGAGAGCCGTCTTTGGCCTCCTCACCTATCTGCATGGAAGAATCCTGTGAGTTTAGGAAAGCTATAACCTACCTGTAATTGAACTTGGGCAAGGATTTCAAAGGCAGTAAGAAGGGCTTCTAAAAGTATATAGGTGGCAAAAGGAAGACTCCAGGAAATGTGGACCCACTGCTGAATGAGGCCCAATACTAGTTGAAATGAGACAGGGAAAAAGTTGAGGTACTGAATTCCTTCTTCACCTCAGTCATTACTGGCAAGACTGACCTTCAGGAATCCCAGGTCACAGAGAACGGAGGAAGGTCTGGGGCATGGGAACTTGGAGGGAGTGGATCAGGTCAGGGCATACTTGACAAAATGGGATATATACAAGTCTATGGACTGCCTGACAAATCTGGTGATATCTGACAAATCTGCTGGACTTCTACAACAGGGTTACAGAATTGGTGAATAGAGGAAGGACTGACATCATCTACCTGGAACTGTGGAAATCATTTGATGCTGTCCCCCATGATATCCTTGTCTCTAAACTGGACACTGATTTGACCAGTGGACCACTCAGTGGGTAAGGCATTGGCTGGATAGTTGCATTCAAAGAGTTGCAGTCAATAGCTCAATGTCCAAGTGGAGATCAGTAACGAGTGGTGTTCCTCACAGGTCAGTATTGGACCGGCACTGTTAAACATCTTTGTTGGTGACATGGACAGTGGGATCAAATGCACCTTCAGCAAGTTTGTTCATGACAGCAAGCTATGTGGAGAAGTCAACATGCTGGAGGGTAGGGAAGCCATCCAGAAGGACTTTGACAGACTTGAGAGGTGGACCTGTGTGAACCTCATGAAGTTCAGCCAGGCCAAGTGCAAGGTTCTGAATCTGGACTGGGGCAATCCCAAACATATTTACAGGCTGGGTAGAGAATGGATCGAAAGTAGCCCTGAGGAGGAGGACATGGGGGTGCTGGTGGATGAGAAGCTCAACATGAGCCAGCAATGTGTGCCTGCAGCACAGAAAAACAACATTATCCTGGGCTACATCAAAGGAAGCATGGCCAGCAGGTGAAGGAAGGTGATTCTCCCCCTCTGCTCTGCTTTTGTGAGAACTCACTTGGGGTCCTGCATTCATCTCTGGGGTCCCCAGCACAAGAAGGACATGGAAGTATTAGAATGAGTGCACAGGAGGGACACAAAGATGATTAAGGGTCTGAAGAACCTCTCCTATTGGAGAGGAGAGCTGGGAGGGAGTTGGGGTTGTTCAGCCTGGAGGAGAGAGGGCTCCAGGGCGACTGTATAGCAGCCCTCCAATACCTAAAGGAAGCCTACAAAAAAGCTGGGAAGGGACTCCTTTTAGGAGGTATAGTGATAGGACAAGGAGTAATGGTTTTAACCTAAAAAAGTGTAGGATTCGATTAGATTTAAGGAGGAAATGTTTTGCTCTGAGGAGAGAGGAACACTGGAACAGATTGCCCAGAGAAGTTGTGGATGCCTCATCCCTGGAATTGGTCAAGA
The DNA here is from genome assembly GCF_047663525.1 of Anas platyrhynchos. NCBI lineage: Eukaryota > Metazoa > Chordata > Aves > Anseriformes > Anatidae > Anas > Anas platyrhynchos. The sequence goes on along the minus strand of NC_092619.1, from coordinate 433,522 downwards.
CCAGGCTGGATGGGGCTTTGAGCAACCAGATCTAGTGGAAGGTGTCCCTACCCATGGCAGGAGGGTTGTAATTGGATGATTTATAAGGTCCCTTCCAAGCCAAACCATTCTAAGGTTCTATGATTCTATTGGACCTGATGGGATTCACCCATGAGAGTGGAAGGAGCTGGCTGATGTCCTTGCAAGGCCACTCTTGGTCATCTTGGATCTATCCTGGTGACTAGCAGAAGTGCCCCAAGACTGGAGGAAAGCAAATGTCCATCCTTGCTGCAAGAATGGCAAGGAGGAGGGCTCAGGGAAGTGCAGGCTGCTTAGGCTCCACTCCATCCCTGGGAAGGTGATGGAGCAGCTCATCCTGGAACCCTATTCCAGGCACAGGAGCAACAATAATATCATCATGAGCAGTTGGGATGTCTTCATGTAGGGGAAGTCACTCTTGACCAACTGGGACACGAAATGCCCCGATGAAATGACTGGCCTGGCAGAAGAGGGCAGAGCAGTGGATATCGATACACTTTGACTTCAGTAAAGTTGTGTGGTGGATTAAACCTGGTAGGCAGCTAAGCAGCACAGGTCTACGGGCTCATTCCTCCTACCTAGTGGGATGTTTTGAAAAGAACCGAAGACTAAAAGTGAAAAAAAAAAAAAAAAGAAAAAAAAAGTGGGCTGGAATAAAGACAGTTTAATAGCTAGATGTGCACACAAGCAACAACAACAAACCAACCAACCAACAAACAAACAAAAAACAGAACTTATTTTTCACCATTTGCCATTGACAGGCAGATGTTTAGCTATTTGCAGTGCTTCATCATGTGTAACCGGTCAATATGAAGGCAGATGCCATGCTTCCTAATGTTCTTCACACCACCAATAAAAGACAAAAACAGATTTTGCTAGTGTTGCTTAAAGCTAAATAAATTTCTATCTTTTTTTTTTTTTTCATGCCTCAGCTCAGCTTAGTACACACATGGACTTAGAGCAGGTGCAGAGGAGGACCACAAAAATTATCTAGAGCACTTCTGTTAAGAGAGGAGACTGGGAGAACTATGGTGATGATGATGATGATGATGATGATTATCATTATTATTTACTGGAAAAGAGAAGGCTCTGGGGAGACCTTACAACAACCTCCCTGTACATAAAGGGAGCCTAGAGGAAACCTGGGGAAGGACTCATTGCCAGGGAATGTAGTGATAGGACAAGGGGCAAAGGCTTTCAAGTAAAAAAGGGAGATTTCTGTTAGATATTAGGTATTCACATATCGATGAACCATGTCTGCACAGCATCAAGGGTTTCTGTTTCTCATCCTGCCCCCAATGACATGTAGGTTGGGGGTGTGCAAAACATTGTGAAGTTTGCATCTTGGGCTGCATCAAAAGAGGAATGGCCAGCAGACCAAGTAAGGTGATTGTCCCCTTCTACTCTGCCCTCGTGAGGTCCCACCTGGAGTACTGCGTTCAGGTTTGGGGAGCCCAGTACAAGAAAGATGTTGACCTGTTAGAGCAAGTTTAGAGGAGGGCCACAAAGATGATCAGAGGGCTGGAGCTCCTCTCCTATGAAAAAAGGCTGAGAGAGCTGGGGAAGTTCATCCTGGAGAAGAGAAGACTCTGAGGAGACCTCATTGTGTCCTTTCAGTACTTGAAAGGGGTCTTGAAAAAAGGACAGAGATGGACTCTTTACTTGAGTTGATAATGACAGGGCAAGAGGGAATGGTCTTCAAGTAACTGAGGATAGATTTAGACTAGATGTTAGGAGGAAATTCTTGGCTGCATAGATAGTGAGTCACTGGAAGAGGTTGCACAGAGAAATTGTGGATCCCCCATCCTTAGAGGTGTTCAAGGCCAGACTGGAGAAGGCCCTGGGCAACCTGATCTAGTAGGTGGCATGCCTGCTTAAGGCACATACCTTGGAACAGTAAAATCTTTTAGGTTCCATTCAACCTAAGCCATTTTGTGATTCTTTGACACTGCAAGGACAACTAACCGAAGCACTCCCTGCAGCCCACTACACCGCTAACAAAAGTATACCATGCACAAGAAGGACACCTCCAGTGAAGACAGCCTGAGAAAGCTGGGATTGCTTAGCCTCGAGAAGACTCCAGTAGACATTATTGTGGCCTTCCAATACACAAATGGGGCTTAGCCAAGTCTGTAGTGATTAGAACAGAATAGTTCAGTTGGAAGGGACTTTCAAAGGTCATCTAGTCCAACTTCCTGACCTTTTAAGGGTTAAACAAAAATTAGAGACTATGTATGAGGGTATTGTCCAAATGCCTCTTGAGCACTGACAGACATGGGACATCAAGCAGGTCTCTAGGAAGCCTGTTCCAGTGTTTGACCACCCTCACAGTACAGAAATTTTTCCTAATGCCCCATCTGAATGTCCCCTGGTGCATCTATGTACCATTCCCACATGTTGTGTGATCAGTTACAAGAGAGAAAAGATCATCCCCTCCTTCAACACTTCCCCCCCCCCCCCGCTCAGGAAGTTGTTGAGAACAATGGGGTTACTCCTCTGCCTTCTTTTCTATGGACCAGATGGCCAAAGGATCCTCAGGCTGTCTTCCTAGGACATGTCCTTTTACCAGCATTTCCCCTTTTCCCTTGGTTTCCCAACTGACAATGCTGGGAAACCCTCTCTCCATGCTCTCACCAGTCAGTGTGACTGACCATGTTTGGTTCCCTCCACTGCTTCCTTTACCATTTGTTGGTCATGTTTGTGTCCCTGGATGTGTTGTGGTTTATCCCCAGGAGGTAACCAAGCTCCCCACAGCCACTCTCAGCCTCACTCACCTTAGCAGAACAGATGGAGAAAAATAGGAGAGAGATGGAGAGACTCTTTATCAGGAAGCATAGTGCTAGGACAACAAGTTTTAAATTAAAAGAGAGTAGATTTAGATCAGATCTAAGGAAGAAATTATTCACAAAAAGGGTGGTGAAACACTGGAAGAGATTACGCAGAGAAGTTGTAGGTGCCCCCTCCCTGGTAGTGTTCAACATAAAGGTGGATGAGAGCTTGAAAAACCCGATCTCATGGGATTAGCCCCTGCTCATGGAAAGGGGGCTGGAACTAGATGGTCTTTAATGTCCTGTCCAACACAAAGCATTCTATGGTTCTAAGATCCTGGAGGCCTACATTTCATAGAATCATAGAACCATTAAGGTTGGAAAAGACCTCCAAATCAACCGTAACCCAACCATCAATATTACGCTCTAAACAGTGTCCCAGGCATGAAGCTTTCCTTAAACATCCCCATAGAAGGTGACTTCACCACGTCCCTGAAGAACCTGTTCCAAAGCCTAACCAAACTGACCAAAGATCAGGGTGGAAGGAACCTTGAGCAACCTGGCCTAGGAGAAGTTGCCCTGCCCATGGCAGGGGGGTTGAGACTAGATGGTCTTTAAGGTCCATTCAGACCCAAAGGATTCTAGCATACAATGATCCTGCAGGACAACATTTGGTTGTGTAGCTTATGTACACAGAGGGATTTCAGTTTATGTCAAAAAGTTTCTCCCACTTAATATCAACAAACATTTGGAAGAGATGGGATGCAGACTCCCTGTCACTTTGTGGGTGTATGGTCTCATAACGGGACAAGAAAAGAGTACTCTCACGTCAAACCCTTCCTTTGAATTAGGGGAAAACACACTACTGGAAAGAAGTGATCATCCCCAGCTGAGAGAAAAAAATTAGTGATTGCATCAGCCTGTTTCAAAGTTGATTCCTCTGGAGGTCCAGGGACTTGTCAAGAGCTCCCTGTGCTGTTGAGCTGGGCTGGGCTCCTGGACCCAAGGGGAGCTCCTGGCAAGGAGGCAGCACTCCAGAGAGACAGCTCTGCCCAGGAGCAGCTCCTCTGCACAGCACAGCAGGGCTGTGGGGTGGGCACTGTCTGCAGGGGACAAGGGCAGCTGAGAAAAGGGAAGGAGATGTTAAAGGCAGTGTGGAGGGGGGATGCTGAGAGCTTACTGCGGGAGAAATCTTCACAGTCCCTGAACAGGGTAAGTCTGTGGCTGCAGGGCAGCACAGCTGTTGTTCTTGGTGCCATCTCCAGATTTTCTGGCAAATTCCACAGCCTATGGGATCTTTCAGAAGGCCTCTGCTATCTCTACTGTATGAATGACATACTCCAGAGCAGCGTTAACCAGACACAGCTGTACAGGACATGGGGGTTCATTCATATGGGGCCGGCTGCAGGCTGTGCAGCCGGGTTGCAGAGTGCTAGCTGGGGAGCTGGAAGTGTGCAATCCTGATCAGGAGAGATTGGAAGAGAGTGTGCAATGGATCAGTGAGAAACAGAGTGGATTCTGCTCAGAGACCCTGTCCTGGCTGTCTCTGTCTTTTCCTCCACGGGCTGCCAACCATGCCTAGAGGCCGCAAATGTCCAACAGGAGCTTCCCCACAGAGTTCCTCCTCCTGACATTCGCAGACACACGCGAGCTGCAGCTCCTGCACTTCGGGCTCTTCCTGGGCATCTACCTGGCTGCCCTCCTGGGCAACAGACTCATCCTCACAGCCATAGCCTGCGACCACCACCTCCACACCCCCATGTACTTCTTCCTCCTCAATCTCTCCCTCCTTGACCTGGGCTGCATCTCCACCACTGTTCCTAAAGCCATGGCCAATTTCCTCTGGGACACCAGGGCCATTTCCTTCTTTGGTTGTGCTATGCAGTTCTTTATGTTTGTTGTCCTTGTCACAGCAGAGTTCTATCTCCTAATCATTATGGCCTATGACCGCTACATTGCCATCTGCAAACCCCTGCACTATGGGACAATAATGGCCAGCAGAGCTTGTTTCAATATGGTAGCAGCTGTCTGGGGCAGTGGTTTTCTCAATGCCCTCCTTCACACTTCCAATACATTTTCACTACCATTCTGCAAGGGCAATGCCCTGGACCAGTTCTTCTGTGAAATTCCCCAGATCCTCAAGCTCTCCTGTTCAGATGCCTACCTCAGAGAAGCTGGGCTTCTTATGCTTAGTGTCACTGTAGCATCGGGGTGTTTTGTTTTCCTTGTGCTGTCCTATGTGCAGATCTTCAGGGCTGAGCTGAAGATCCCCTCACAACAGGGACGGCACAAAGCCTTTTCCACATGCCTCCCTCACCTGGCTGTGGTCTCCCTGTTCATTAGCACTGGTACATTTGCCTACTTGAGACCCCCCTCCATGTCCTCCTCCTCCCTCAATCTTTTGCTGGCAGTTCTGTACTCGCTGGTGCCTCCAGCACTGAACCCTCTCATCTACAGCATGAGGAACCAGCAGCTGAAGAATTCAGTGTGGAAAGTGATGATTGCATGCTTTTCAGAAGCAATAAACTGCCTATCTTTTGCATAATACACATAATATAACTGGTTACAGGCCCATTTGATACTTCTATATATGTTTCATGTGTGATATGTGTGATTATTCTAGCTCTCTGTGTATTTATATTAATGAAAGGAGCCTTCAGTGACTTGCTCTCCCTAGATCCTTCCACAGGATGTTGTGGAGCTGCAGGGTCACTTGGCTGTGCACAGAAGTGGGGGAAAAATAGTCCTCGCACAGCAGCAGTGTCAGGGCAGGGACAGGACAGGGGCACTTCTCTAACACTTTTCTAACATGTAGGAAAACATCCATGTCAAGCCCTGGCAATATTTCTAAGCAGTAACCGTAAGCCCTACCCTAACACCTAAATGCTATCCCTCTTTCTGCAAGGAATCCACTACTCTTACTCCTAACCCCAAATCTCACCTGGCGTGGGTTAGCCAAGTCCCAAAACCATAAGGCCTTACTGTACACTCTTAGCTCAATTCTCACCCTATTCCTCAGCCTTTCATCCCTATCAGTGAATTCCAGCCTTAACATGATTCCTCAACAGAGCCCTGACGAAAATCCCAACAGATAACATAGTCTCTACACTAGACACAGACTAGAAGCCAACGCAGTAAACACAGGCCTCCCTCTAATACTCTGCTCAACCACTAACCCTGGAAGGCAAGATCTAATCCCTAAACCTTAACCTGAACACCTAAGCCCCAAATCCTGCATTCCTGTGGTCTAGTCACCTAACTGAAGCAGTTTGGCCTCATGAAGCTGGGCAGGTCATGGGAGGTCCTACAGCAATCTCTTGGTCTTGGAGGAGGCAGGTGAGGCGACATGGATGTGGTCATGTCACAGGACTCAAGGAAGAGATGGGTGGGGATGCTCTGCTGAGGTTAGCTGTGCCTCAGGCTCTCAGGAGGCAGCAGGAGGCCCATGACTGTGCAGGTGTGTGTTGGGGCACATTCTCAAAGCTTGTTTGACTATTACTTGAACTCCACAGGCTGGAAATACTGCACTTTGGGGAGCTTTCCAGCTCAGAGTAGGGTTAGCACATGCCCTGAGCCAAGCTGGAATATCTGTGAGGAGTCCCCCTGGTCCTGGAATCACCAGCGTGTGTGTCACCCAATGTGTCCTGTCAGGAAGTGCATGGGTGTGCAGAGCTGGGCCATGATAGTGTGGTCCCTGTTGCTCTGGGATGTGTGTGTGTGTTGGGTTTGGTGCAAACACCTGGGCTTATTTCTAATCTCCCACCTAAGCACAAGTGTGGAATAGCTCAACCCCTGCCAAAACCCTCCTTGTTTTATCTCATCCATGGAGGGAAGAGCCAAAAAAAAAGCTCTAAGCAATTTTCCCAGGGTTTTCTTCTGCTAGCAGCCCCAAAGCAGCAGCAGTGTCTTGCCATTGCCGGCTCATGGGTCTGCTGGTGCTTGTCTGGGCTCTGCTTTTACCTTGCAGGTGGGAGGTTGTATTGGGCGTACATGGAATTGGTAGGGCACACTGATAAGTGTTTTCAGATTCTAAAGGGGGTTAGGCAAAATTCTGTGAAATTGTCTTTCTCACGGGGGAGATGCTGTCTGTTTCTCTAACTGGAAAGCTCTTCAAGACTTGAAGGAGGATGTACAGCCTCTGGGGTGGGTTTCAACCTCCCTCAATTTACTTATGTTTAGTTATAAACACCTAATCCCCACACACTCCCAGGGAGCCACTCAGCCTGTCTATTTTCCAGGACAATTCCGCTATATTATTAAGCTGGAACAGAGCTTCCCTTTGCAGCTCTCTGTGGAGCCTCCATGTCCCTGACATTACTGGCATGGTGGCTCAGCTTGAGCTGGAGGACTGAAGCATGCTTTTTTCCCTTGTTCAAACTGAAGTGCTTGTGAGGAATGCTTTACATGTGCTTGATGCTTGCGTACAGCCTTGGGCTCCTGTCTCCTGGTAGGACAGTCTCATGGAAGTGGGCAGGATCTTTAATTCTCTTACAGATGGATTTTGTTGTAGGCCTTGCAATGGGACATGGTTGGAATAGAGGTGTCTCTTTGCTTTTACTTAGGCAGCTTAGATAGATGAAAGAAAGGAACATTTTCACAGCCTACTTTGGGTATGAGAGCCTAGGAAACATTTAGATGAAGTAGGAAGTACTTCAAGGAATGTAAGCAGGCCTAGAAAGTGACCTATTGACTGGAGTAGCTATGTGCAGCTTATGAGTGTTGTAGCTGTTTACATGCCAGCTTCAGGCTCATGAGGCTTCATCTATTTTAACATTTCTTTGTGCACACCAGAGCCTCATCTGAACTGGGAACCAAAATACCATCCTCCCTCCTCCTCTTTTCTAAACACTAGCCCATTTCTTAATGAGGATATATATATTTTTTTCCTTTCTTTTTCCTCCTGTTCATGTATATTTATGAAACAAACAAATGAAACAAACCTATCCCTTATCAAATCATTTAACAAAACAAAATATATTTTTATCCTTCAGTTCTGATCTGCTCAAGCTGGTACTATTATTATATTATATGCCCTCTCTTCCTTATTGGGAGGCAGCAGGCCCTCCAGGCAGTGTTCCAACTTCCCTATTCCAACTGCCTGCTTTATTGTAACCTCATTCTCTGCAAGACGATTGGGCTGAAGTTTGCAATGGCCTGATGTGCTCATGCAGCAATATGGAAGCTGCTCTGCAAGCTCTGTGCATTTACTTATGGTCAACTGAAGCCAAATGCCACTTTGTCCTTGTAAGTGACGACCAAAGGTCACTGCTGTCTGTCGCTGGGGCTGGGGACCCACTGCATGGGGAACTGCACTGGCTTCAGAAGAGCACTCCTGCACGATGTCAGGCAGAATTCTGACCCAAAACTGGACTGATTTTGGTCACACCGAGACTAAAGGTCAGACTGATCTTAACGATGTCCTTCAGAGTTTTCTTTAAGAGTATCTTTTCTGTTAAGGGCAGTGTCCCTGCAAATGATGTATAAAATGGACACCACTTTAGCTGCTTTTATTTTTAGTAGAGTTTTGGGCTTTCTTAGCTTTTCCTGAACTTTACTCTTTAGCTGAAAAAAAGTTCATTTCAATGAACTCATTTTGGTTTGCTGAGTAGCTGCTCTTGCAATTGCTGCTACAGCTACTTGATTCCCCTCCCCAGAATCAGAACCCATGGCTTTGGGCTTTTCAGTGCTTATTATTTGTTTAGTTCTTCCTTTGTGCTTCCATGGTGGGCAGGAATAGGCTTGTCACCCTGTGCGGCGATGGGGGGCAGGCAGGGGTCTCCCCTCTGCTTGCCTGTCCTCTTTCAGCCGCATGCACAGGCAGTGACGGGACTGAACTGGGGCATGCTCCTGGCCTCTTCCCCTGGGCAGGGAGCCCTCAGAGCTCTGCAGGGCAGGCAGCACAGCCCCAGCCAGCCCCCAGCAGCCAGCTCCCACAGCCTGCTGCACCACAATTAATGCCCTGCCCATTTCACAGCAGGCAGGGGCTGCCCCATGTCACAAAACGTTGGGGACGGCCATGGCTCCGGAATGCTGGCCCCAACGGCGGTTGGGCAGTTGGGCAGGCCTGTAACGGCTGCCCGTGCTGACGGGGAGGCTGCTTGGCTGCCTGCTCCTCCCGCTCAAGTGTCCGCTCCAGACACAATCTCAACCAGAGGAAGTCAGCTTCTTTTTCCCCTCTCTTCAAGCAGGACGGTGACACGATCAGGTCAGGATGGGAGTGACCGCTCCATCAGGATGATGGGACACGGACAGCCTCGGTGAGTCGCTGGAGACCCTTGGGCACTCAGGCAAGCACTGCTCATGGTTACAGGGGGATGCTGCTCTGTTTGGTGCTTTTCCTCTTTCAGACAGAAACACACCTAGTGATGAGACCGGACCATGGCACATTGCTGGCCTCTCTCGCTTTGGGAACTCAGCCAGAAAAGATGCCAACATTCTACAGGACAGTTAAGACAACCCAAAGCCATTCCCCACCACAGTGTCACCACGCTAAGTGGGAATGTGACACATTTAAGCTACAACGAACATCTCCGGGACATCAGGAAGATGGGAGATGGACAGCCTTGGTGTGAGGCTGGAAGAGCCTCGTGCAAGGAAGAAGGAATGGCTTCCAGTGTTGAGAGGGGGTGGCTGCTCGGTTTGTCGCCTCCTCTATTAGAGCTGGAGACACTGACAGTGCTGGAATGAAGCCATGGCACACTCCTGGACTCTCTCGCATTGAGAAGTCAGCTGGAAAAGGTGTCAACAATCTCCAGGACAGGTAACCACACCCAACAATGGTCTCATTTCAAGCAGGACAGTGACACGCTTGGGCCAGGACGGGAGTGACCGCTCCTTCAGAATGATGGGAGATGGATTGACATGGTGAGATGCTCGAGTCCATCGGGCACAGAGGCAGGGTCAGCCCCTGGTCACACGGGGATGCTGCTCTATTATTTCTTTCTCTTATTAAATCCAGACACACACAGCGATGGGAAGCAGACGACGGCACAATCCTGGTGACTATCCTTTTGAGAAGACATCTGGAAGGAACATCCAGCACTCTCCAGGACAAGTAACATCGCTCCAAACCTCATCCACCACTGTCCACAGAAATCAGGAAGGTGACACGATCAGACTAGGACGGCAGTGACCGCTCCATGGAGACGACGGAACATGGAAAGCCTTGGTGAGTCGCTGGAGACCCTCAGGCAAAGAAGTAGGGGCAGCCTTGTGTTGCTCTGTTTGGTGATTCTCCTTTTGCAGCCAGAATCACACAGCAATGAGACCAAACCACAGCACACTCCTGGCCACTCTCCCCTTGAGAAAGCAGCTGGAAGGAAGAGCTGCCAATGCTCTCCAGGACAGGTAAGATCGCCCCAACCTACACTCCCAGTGGTCCACAGCAAGCAGGAAGCTGACAGAATGGGGGCAGGACAGGAGTGATCGCTGCATCAGGATGACGGAACAATGACAGCATCGGCGAGTTGCTTGATACTCTTGAGCAGAGAAGCAGGGGCTGCCCATGGTCAGAGGGAGGTGCTGCTTTGTTTTGTGCTTCTTCTCTTTCAGTCAGATACACACAGCGATTAGACCAGACCACAGCAAACTCCTAGCCTCTCTGCCCTCGACCACTGAACTGGAAGGAAGAGCTGCCAATGTTCTCCAGGACAGGTAGGATCGCCCCAACCCACACCCACAAGGCTCTAACTGCAAGCAGGGTGGTGACATGATCGGGGTAGGACAGCAGTGACTCCTCCATCAGGACGATGGGACAGGGACAGCCTCGGTGAGTCCTGGTAGAACCTTGGGCACAGAGGCAGGGTCTGCCTGTGGTCACAGAGGGATGCTGCTCCGTGTGTTCTGTCTGTTATTAAAGCCAGACACACACAACAATTGCATGAGCCCACGGCACAATCCTGGCCTCTCTCCCATTGAGAAGTCAGGTGGAAGGAAGCTCCAGCGCTCTCCAGGACAGGTAAGTTCTCCCTAACCCACACCCACCAGGCACTAACAGCAAGCAGGAAAGTGACATGCTCGGGCCAGGAGGGCAGTGACCGCTCCATGAGGACAATGGGCAGGGACAGCTTTGGTGAGTTGCTAGAGACCCTCGGGCACAGAGGCAGGGGCTGCCCATATTAACAGAGGGATGCTGCTCTGTCTCTTGGTGCTTCTCTTTCAGCCAGAAACGCACAGCGATGGAACCAGACAACGGTATAATCCTGGCCACTCTCCCCTTGAGAAGTCAGCTGTAAGGAAGAGCTCCCAGTGCTCTCCACGACAGGTAAGATTGCCCCAATCCACACCTACCAGGTTCTAACAGCAAGGAGGATGGTGACATGATTGGGGTAGGATGGGAGTGGCCACTGCATGAGGATGACCAAACAATGACAGCCTTGGTGAGTCACTGGAGACCCTCGGGCACAGAAATAGGGGCTGCCCGTGCTCACAGAGGGATGCTGTTCCGTTTGGTGCTTCTCCTTTTGCAGCCAGATTCACACAGCGATGGGACCAAACCACAGCACACTGCTGGCCACTCTCCCCTTGAGAACTCGTCTGGAAGGAAGAACTTCCAATGCTCTTCGGAGTGGTAAGATCACCCCAAACCATACTCACCAAGGCCACAGCAAACAGGAAGGTGATTCGATTGGTCCAGGATGGCAGTGAGCACTCCAACAGGATGATGGGAGGTGGTCAGACTTGGTGGGATGCTCAAGAACCTCGAGCACAGAGGCAGGGTCATCCTGTGGTCACACAGGTGTGCTGCTCCGTTTGCTCTGTCTGTTATTAAAGCCAGACACACACAGCGATGGGATGAGACCACAGCACAATCCTGGCCTCTCTCCCCTTGAGAAGACTTCTGGGAGGAAGAGCTGCCAATGCTCTCCAGGACAGGTAAGATTGCCCCAACCCACACCCAGCAGGCTCTAACTGCAAGCAGGACGGTGACACGATTGGGTCAGGACGGGAGTGACCGTTCCATCAGGATGACGGGACACGGACAGCCTCGGTGAGTCGCTGGAGACCCTTGGGCACTCAGGCAAGCACTGCCCATGGTTACAGGGGGATGCTGCTCTGTTTGGTGCTTTTCCTTTTTCAGCCAGAAACGCACAATCCTGGCCTCTCTGCCCTCGAGCACTCAGCTGCACGAAAGACCTGCCAATGCTCTCCAGGACAGGTAACATCTCCCCAACCCACACTCACCAGCATCTAACAGCAAGCAGGAAGGTGACACGCTCGGGCCAGGAGGGCAGTGAGTGCTCCATGAGGATAATGGGACAAGGACAGCCTTGTGAGTTGCTGGAGACCCTCGGGCACAGAGGCAGGGTCTGCCCGTGTTGACAGAGGGGTGCTGCTCCGTTTGGTGCTTCTTCTCTTTCAGCCAGAATCACACGGCGATTGGACCAGACCACAGAAGAAGCCTGGCTGCTCTCCTGTTGAGAAGTCAGTTGGAATAAGAGCTGTCAATGCTCTCTAGGACAGATAGATTTGCCACAACCCATACCCACCACTGTCCACAGTAAGCAGGAAGTTGACACGATCAGGCCAGGATGGGAGTGACCGCTCCATGAGGACGACGGGACATGGACAGCCTTGGTGATTTGCTAGATACATGTGAGCAGAGAGGCAGGGGGTGCCCATTGTAATACACCATAAATGTTTGTTCATTGTCTTTTATATTATAAAAACAAGGAGTTCTGTTTGTGGAGCGGGAGTTGCGAAAGCTCCCTGCTGAAGTGAGGAGCTCTGTAATGTTTGGGTAGACACTATGAAAATTCTTTTGCTTAAATTAACAAAAAAGAGAACCCCCTCCCCTTCTCTCTTTCTGCATCTCCGTTGCCTCTTTTGTTCAAAGACACTGTTGCAAAGCTCATGTAACCACCTCCTGATAAGTTGTTAAACTAGTGTCTCAACATCCTGCCTTCCTGTCTCATGCTGGGCCAACATGACCAAACAAAAATAAAAAAGAAGTTGAACCACAATGCCGAGGAAGACCACAACCTTCATCTTCACGACCACCAGAGGAACAGAGATGACTCCCTAGCAACAGTGCGCGCAGTCGCAGAATATACCAGGATGTGCTGCGTAATCCTGGAATTACCAAGATATAAAAAGGGACCCTGGCAGGGGTGAGGTGTGCGCCATTGTCAGAGCCGAGAATCCCCGGCCGCCCAACGCTGTTTTGCTTGCTGGTTGCTTACTCAATAAATTCCTTTCTATGCTTAATACAATGCTCTCTGAAAATTAATTAAGGGGGCAACTTAACTGGGCAACTAAGAGCCCCAGACCTGGGGCTGCTGGGGAGGCCCAGAGCCACCTTTGTCCCAGCAGCTGTGGTGCCTTGCAAGAGGCTGCAGCTGTGGTGGCCATGCCCAGAGCCCTGCAGCAGCCTGCAGTGGTCACTGACCTGGGGCCAGCCCAGACTGGGCTGTTGGGCTGGGATGGGCTGCACTGGGGAGAGGGCATCGAAGTGGGGAGAGGTGGGCAGGGGCTGGGCTGGGCAGTGCCTGGTACAGGGCAACAGCAGCATCAGGGTGTGGTGGCAGCATTTAGGGGTGGGCTGTCAGCAGGGCTTGGTGCTGCAGAGCCAGGGCTGCGCAAGGGGAGCCCAGAGCTGCAGGGGCAGGGGTGAGGAGGCTGCTCTGGGCTCTTGCTGGCCTGGGCAGAGCAGGAAGAGGGCCCAGGGCATTCGTCCCCTTCCCGCAGCCTGCCAGAACCTGTAAGGCAGTCATGGAGAGTCCAGGCTCAGGCTCAGCACTGTGGTCATAAGCCCTGCGTGCCCTCCTCCTGCCATGCTCCATGTGGTGGCTGCAGCAGAGGGGAACCCCAGACAGCCCTTTCATGGGACAGTGACAACCACGTCACCCCAGCACTCTCAAGCGCCCTCCTTGCTGCTCTCTGATGCACAACAGGACCTCCCAGTTCAGGCCGGCACATCTGCTGAGGGCCAGTGCGGCTGCTGCAGGGGCAGGGAACTCAGCATGGCCCTTGCAGCCCCCTGCCCTGGGCCTGCCTCTCCACTTGGCCTCAGCCCCGGCCTTGTCTCTGCTGGCAGGAGGGCTCTTGGCATGTGCTCCCTTGGCCTACCCTTGCCTCCAGACAGCTGCTGCCCACTCAGGCTGCTGGCACAAACATGTCCTCACAAGCAGCACCACCCCTTGGGCTGCTTCTCCTGGCCTCCCACACCCCACTGCCTTGACTCCTTGTCTCTGCTGGGTCCCCTCTTTGTAACCCAAATGTGTCCCTTGGCTGACAGCTCCCTCTACCTTGACCCACAGGATGGTAAAGATGGGGTGGGACATATTACCATGATGTGAGGAAGTATTTTTGTAACCTGCATTGGTGATGGCACAAAAAGACACTTCCTTCAGCAGTGATCTACATCCTTCTTCAGGTAAATTTTCAGGATCTCTGTTCATCACAGGAGAAGAAATACTGATGGTCACCTGTACTTGCATTGTCATCCCTTTGTCCATCATAGTGTACTCCCTCATCTTCCAGGCACTTCCACCCATCTTGAATAAACCATCCATATTGAATGTCCCCTTTCCAGATGCCTGTCTGGACCTATGCACTTCCCATGGTTCTCCTGCTTTGCCCTCCCCTTACTCTTTGGTCATTCAGACTGCTCTCACTGACCCAGTTTCTGCTTTGAGATTCATTGAGTTCAAGCTTGCCCATCGATTAACAGTCTGCCTAATTGTTTCTGTAGCAAGCTCCTCATCATTTATCATTGAATTAAAATCATATGGAATAATAGTAATCTTAATACCTATACTTTCCTATTAATCAGTATAAAACACTAAATTTACTTAATATTAAAACCAGTGAGGTAAGCCTGACTGGAGACATACAAGATGAGGAGCTTGCTTTGCTGTTTGGAAAATTGCTGCATGCTTTCTTGTTGATTGTTTTAAAATAAGGAAAAACCCTTCTGTGCCTGTGTGCAGCCAGGTCACTAAGGAAAGCAGGTGGGGGCTGGTGCAAGGGGGCTGTAACATCCAGCTGCAGACTTCAGTGCAGATGTCTGGTGTAAGGGAAAAGTGATGCAAGCACCAGGTGGCCAATGAGAGAAGTGTAAGGGTTGGGGTGGTGAGGAGCAAGGTTGTAAAACCTCGTGTCTGCTTTTCCTCCTTTTGTCACAGGAGAAGCCCAGGATTAATATCAATTGAAGAAAGATGCTCAAAACTGAAATGCAACAGAATTCATCCTTTAAAATTAGAAGAGCTATTTATTAGGTGCTTTTTGAAATCTTCCTCCTTAACTACACCATGAAAGCTCTCCAATTAGTTGTCCTAGTCTTGAAGACATGAATTAAACTATGGAAGACATATGTTTGCTTAGAAGTTTCTGCATTGTAATGAGTTCCATGGTGGATTTTGGTGCTCAGTTTGTGAATGTCACATACTAAGAGGAGAATGATGCAATTGCTTGAGCAAGTAAAGTCAGAAGGAAAAGTTGAAGTGAGTTGGAGTATTAATGGGCCCCACTGACGGCCGTTACCAAGAGATTCTCCTCAGGGACTTGTTTGGGCAGATAATTGGAGGCCATGATTACAGATACACAAAGCACTGTGCTGAGAAAAGTCTGGGTTTATTGTGCTGAAGTAAAAGGGCCAGGTCCTGACTCCAGCCACTGGAAGGGAATTTCCTGCTTTCCCATGTCTGTCTCTGGGCTCTTGCTGGCAGTCTGTGGGATATGGTGGGCAGTGTGATGCCTCAAGAAGAACTATGGTATTACACCACCCTGCCTCTGCACAGGGTCTCAAGAAAGCAATGATCCCCCTTGTATCTCATCTCCTCATAAGCTCTATCCAAGGGGACAAAAATGTCAGGGCTGCTGGGGCCTTCTCTTCTTGCCAGCACGAACCTCCTTGTCACCTCCAGACTTCCCTGTGCTGCCCCACACTTTGTCCTATTTCCCTGAAGGCTGCAGACACCCATCTCTGTTCACCACCTTGCTCACATCCTGGCATTTCCGTGGTTTCACCGATGTCTCGTCAACCCTCACCAGCTGTTCCTTCAAACACAAAGCCATGGTCTGATCAAAGACACTCTTTGGGTGACCTCTAGCACCACAGCACAACTCTTTGAAGGACATTTTGTCTTCTTCATGGCCAGAGCCAACCTTCCAAGGTGCATTTTCTGGCAGGTTTTTCTCTCCTGCTCTTTCCTACCACCAAAGAATGTTCCACATGGGTGGAAACCTGTCCTAAAGTAGGCATCCCAACCCATTGGCCTTCTTGCAGCCTGTCAGCCAACCAGACCCAAGTCACCTCACCAGCATCTTCCAAACCATGGGCCTGCTACCGGCCTTGCAGCTTCTTGTGTAGACAAACCCAAGCCTTGTGCCTCCCACTGTCCAGTTATGGACTCAAGTAGACGGGACAGGACAACCCATATGTGGGCCTTCTTTCTGTCTGGGTCCTCCTGGGTATGTAGGCAGAGGGGATCACACAGTCAGCATGCCAACCAAGTGCCTTCTGCTGGCCTACCAGGACCACTGGTAGTTATCAGCTGAAAAGTACAGATCCCAGGTAGAAGTGTGACCTGTCAACTACTTCAGATGGAAATGACCTCACAGTCCCTTTCTGTGACACTTTCCTGTTGCTGCCCTATCAGCTGCAGAGACAGAAGTGACCTCACATTCCCTTTCATAGGCCAATTCCTCCTTCTGGTTCGGGAGATCCTGAGGTACAGCTGAGCTCATCAGAGCATTCTTACCCATCATCTCCTTGTGGCCTAGAAGCTGATCAATTCCATGGCCCCTCACATTCATTTTGAATGCCATGTGACTGCATAGCAATCTCACAGTTCCTGCCCTTCCCAAAGGGAACAAGAACCTAAACTTAAGGGTTAGGATAAGGGTTAAAGGTGAGAAGGTTAATGCACAGGAAGACAGGCTTTGGATGATAGTTGTTCATGAATGGCATTAGGGACTGTGGAAAACCTTTCTGGGTGAGAGATTAAGCAGATGTTTAGTGGGAGGGTTTGGTGTTCTGCTTGTGGTGTCAGGTCTGTGGTTACGGTATAGGCAAGCTCTTTGGTTGAGGGTTTTGTTTAGGTCTGCAAGAAGACTAGGGTTGAATAGAGCATTTTAATGCTAGTGTTAAGGGCAGGGATGAGGTTGAGCAAGAGAAGAAAGGTAATGGAAAGGGGTGATGGACTAATTTTGGCTTCAAGGGATATTGTGGTCAAAAATTAGAGCAGTGGATTCCTGTCAGGGTGTGGAGTGGCATTTAGATTTAGGTATTAATGTAACAGGTTAAAATAGGGTAAGGTCCTCACATGGCTGCTTTAAGTCAGCTTTATGGTGGGATCAACATTACCTGAATATTCTTACCTCTCCAAAATCGTTACCTTCTGCTATCCAAGCTCCTCTTTCCTCCCCCAAATCTCATAGCTCTCCTGCCCAGGCTCCTCTTGCCTTCATTGTAAAGAAGTTTTTCCCAATATCCAATTTAAACCTCCTCTGGTGCAACTTTAGCCTATTCCCCCTTGTCCTATAAAAGGGCACGTGGGAGAACAGACCAATGCCCACCTCTCTACAGGAGGATGAGGAATGGGATCCCTCAGGTGGATCCCATCCAGCCCTACTGACTTGTGTACATCTAAGTGCTGTAGCAGGTCTCCAAACACGTCCTCATGGATTATGAGGGCCATATTGTGCTCCCCATCCCTTCCACCAGATCAGGTGGATGGGTACTCAGAGAACAACTGGTCTTGTTGCTAAAGACTGAGGCAAAGAAGGTATTAAGCACCTCAGCCTTTTCTTCATCTCTTGTCACTAAGTTTCCTCCCGTAACCAGTAAAGGATGGATATTGTCCTTAGTCCTCCTTTCTGTGTTTCTGTATTTATAAAAACATTTTCTGCTTTCTTTAACAGCAGTAGTGAGAGTGAGCTCCAATGAGCTTTGGCCTTTCTAATTTTGTCCCTACACAGCCTCATGACATCCTTATAGTCCTCCTGAGTGGCCTGCCCTCTTTTCCAAAGGTTCTAAACTCTCTTTTTCTTCTTAAGCTCTAGCCATATCTTTCTGTTCAGCCAGGCCAGTCTTCTTCCATGCTGGCTCATCTTTGGGTACATGGGGATGGACAGTCTGCTCCTGAGCCTTGAAGATTTCCTTCTTGAAGAGTGCTCAGCCTTTCTGGACTCCTCTGCCCTTCAGAACTGCCTCCCAAGAGACTCTGCCAACCAGTGTCCTGACCAGCTCAAATTCTGCTTGTAGAACACCTCATCCATCTCCTCATCCTGGTTTGGCAGTCGATAAGATATCCCCACCATGTTGCCTGCCTTGTTGGCCTTCCCGCTGACCCTAACCCATAGGGACTCAACATTATCATTCCCAGATTTGAATTCTGCAACATCAAAACACTCCCTAATATAGAGAGCCACACCACCACCCCTTCTGTTCTGTCTCTTCTGAAGAGCCCATAACCAGTCATTGCAGCACTCCAATCATGGGAGTGGTCCCACCACCCTTCAGTGATGGCAACCAAGTCATCGTTTGACTTTTATTTCTTTGCTATTGATCAATGACTGCAGCTATATTATATTGTATATGCAATAATAAAATATCTGTTTATGGCCCAGAGGAATTTGGCACTTCAGATGTCACTCAGATGTCACTCTGCCATCTCCAATATTACCTGGTGTCTGCCTCTGAACAGCTCCCTCTTGGTCTCTTTCTCCATTCAAAGTGCTGAGAGCTGAGACAAGCAGCTTGCATGCTGCCTGGTTTGTGCCCACCTGAACCAAGGAAGAGGAATCCCAACTCCAGTGGGATTCTGTGAGGCACGGGGAGGAAGCTAAGCCCCCTTCTAGGGGAATCACAGAATCACAGAATTTCTAGGTTGGAAGAGACCTCAAGATCATCGAGTCCAACCTCTGACCTAACACTAACAGTCCCCACTAAACCATATCCCTAAGCTCTACATCTAAACGTCTTTTGAAGACTTCCAGGGATGGTGACTCCACCACCTCCCTGGGCAGCCCGTTCCAGTGCCTAACAACACTTTCAGTAAAGAAATTCTTCCTAACATCTAAACTAAAACTCCCCTGGCACAACTTTAGCCCATTCCCCCTCGTCCTGTCACCAGGCACGTGGGAGAACAGGCCAACCCCCACCTCGCTACAGCCTCCTTTAATGTACTTATACAGAGCAATAAGGTCACCTCTGAGCCTCCTCTTCTCTAGGCTGAACAAGCCCAGCTCCTTCAGCCGCTCCTCATAGGACTTGCTCTCCAGGCCCCTCACCAGCTTCGTCGCCCTTCTTTGGACCCGCTCAAGCACCTCGATGTCCTTCTTGTAGCGAGGGGCCCAAAAATGAACATAGTACTCGAGGTGCGGCCTCACCAGAGCCGAGTACAGGGGGACGATCACCTCCCTAGCCCTGCTGGTCACACTGTTTCTGATACAAGCCAGGATGCCGTTGGCCTTCTTGGCCACCTGAGCACACTGCTGGCTCATATTCAGCCGACTGTCCACCATCACTCCCAGGTCCTTCTCTGCCTGGCAGCTCTCCAACCATTCCTCTCCCAGCCTGTAGTTCTGCTTGGGGTTATTGCGCCCCAGGTGCAGGACCCGGCACTTGGCCTTGTTGAACTTCATACAGTTGACCTCAGCCCATCGGTGCAGCCTATCCAGATCCTCCTGCAGAGCCTTCCTACCCTCGAGCAGATCGACACACGCACCTAGCTTGGTGTCATCTGCAAACTTACTGAGGGTGCACTCAATGCCGTCATCCAGATCATTGATGAAGATATTAAAGAGGACCGGCCCCAGCACCGAGCCCTGGGGAACGCCACTAGTGACTGGCCTCCAACTGGACTTGACTCCATTTACCACGACTCTTTGGGCCCGGCTATCCAGCCAGTTTCTAACCCAACGAAGCGTGCGCCAGTCCAAGCCAAGAGCAGCCAGTTTCTTGAGGAGAATGCTGTGGGAGACGGTGTCAAAAGCCTTGCTGAAGTCAAGGTAGACCACATCCACAGCCTTTCCCTCACCCACCCAGCGCGTCACTTTGTCGTAGAAGGAGATCAGGTTCGTCAAGCAGGACCTGCCTTCCATAAACCCATGCTGGCTGGGCCTGATCGCCTGCTTGCCCTTCAAGTGCCGCATGATGACTCCCAAGAGGATCTGCTCCATGAGCTTCCCTGGTACTGAGGTCAAACTGACCGGCCTGTAGTTCCCCGGGTCTGCCCTCCGGCCCTTCTTGTAGATGGGCGTCACATTTGCTAGCCGCCAGTCAGCTGGGACCTCCCCCGATAGCCAGGCCTGCTGATAAATGATGGATAGGGGCTTGGCCAGCTCCTCTGCCAGTTCTCTCAGTACCCTTGGGTGGATCCCATCCGGCCCCATCGATTTGTGCACATCCAAGTGCCGTAGCAGGTCACCAACCAGTTCTTCGTGGATGGTGAGGGCCACATCCTGCTCCCCGTCCCCTTCCTCCAGTTCTGGGTACTGGGTATCCAGAGAGCAACCAGTATTGCCGCTAAAGACTGAGGCAAAGAAGGCATTAAGCACCTCCGCCTTTTCCTCATCTCTTGTAACTAAGTTTCCCCCACATCCAGTAAAGGATGGAGATTCTCCCTAGTCCTCCTTTTGGTGTTGATGTATTTATAAAAGCGTTTTTTGTTATCTTTAACAGCAGTAGCCAGATTGAGCTCCAGATGAGCTTTGGCCTTCCTAATCTTGTCCCTGCACAGCCTCGCTACATCCTTATAGTCCTCCTTAGTGGCCTGCCCAATTTTCCAAAGATTATAAACCCTCTTTTTTCTCCTAAGCTCAAGCCACAATTCTCTGTTGAGCCAGGCTGGTCTTCTTCCCCACTGGCTCATCTTTGGGCGCATGGGAATAGACCGCTCCTGCGCCATTAGGATTTGCCTCTTAAAGAGCGCCCAGCCTTTCTGGAACCCTCTGCCCTTCAGAACCGCCTCCCAAGGGACTCCACCAACTAGTGTCCTGAGCAGCCCAAAGTCAGCCCTCCGAAAGTCCAATACAGTGGTTTTACTGGTTCCCTTCCTGGCCCCGCCAAGAATAGTGAACTCCACCATTTCGTGGTCACTCTGCCCAAGACTGTTCCTGACAATCACATCCTCCACCAGTCCTTCTCTGTTTGTGAAGAGAAGGTCTAGCAGGGCACCACCCCTGGTAGGTTCACTAATCAGCTGTGTCAGGAAGCTATCTTCCACTTCCTCCAGAAACCTCCTAGACTGCTTCCTCTGGGCTGTGTTGTGCTTCCAGGATATGTCAGGGAAGTTGAAGTCCCCCACGAGTACAAGCGCTGACGATTTCGCAACTTCTGTCAGCTGCCTGTAGAACTCCTCATCCGTCTCCTCATCCTGGTTCGGCGGTCTATAGCAGACCCCGACCAAATGACACAAAGGATGACACAAAGCCTTTTCCACATACCTCCCTCACCTGGCTGTGGTCTCCCTGTTTCTCAGCACTGCCTTCTGTGCCTACCTGAAGCCCCCCTCTATGTCCTCTTCCTCCCTTAATCTTTTGCTGGCAGTTCTGTACTCGGTGGTGCCTCCAGCAGTGAACCCCCTCATCAACAGCATGAGGAATCAGGAGCTCAAGGATGTAGTATGGAAAGTGATGACTGGAGGTTTTTCAGAAGGCATAAACTATCTGTGTTCTTAACGTTAACTGTATACAGACCCAGTAATCTTTCTATTTTTTTCTATTTTTTTTTTTTACTTTGCTTTACTTTTATAGTGTTTCCCGCAAAGAAATATCATTGTTCATACCTTCCTACACTGTATGTAACTTTCTCACGTGACTCCAAGTCTTTGTATAAATAGTGGTTCAGGCTTTCTGTGTATTTTAATAAAAGAAAGGACCATGCATTGACTTACTTGCCTGATACCCTTCCTTGTAGACCTGTGGTGGAGCTTCAGGGGCACGTGGCAGATTGCAGAGGTGGAGGGAAGAAGGGTCCTGCCACATCAGCACTGCCAGGGTGCAGCATTGCCAGGCTGCACCTGTGATTGTTCCCTGTTCTTGGACAGCACCCACAGAGACAGTGAATTCACCTGCCTCTGTACACAATAGGTGAGAGGGATGATGGCAGGCAGGCTTCTTTCTGGAGGAAAGCGGGAGCTTCCTGGAGAGCCCAAGCGCTCAGCAGTGACAGTGTGTACCAGGGAGTAAGTAGCACATGGAGCCCATAGAGCACGGGCACATCCCAGGTGGAGCCACCCTGAGGTGCTGAATCTGGGTTTGAACAGGCAAAGGAGAGCTCTGCAACTCCAGGGACACAGCAGGCATAGGGAAAGCTCTCTGCTGAGTTATTTGTTACACCTCTGGTGAAATTTCATGGATTTAATACAGTGAATCACCCCAAAACATATCCTTACATTGGAAGTGGGTCACTTGTGCATCATCTGACATGGGAAGTGGGTCACCCTTGTGGGTCCCTTCCAGCTCGGAGTATTCCATGAGTCTCTGACTCTGAAGAAGGCCGCCTATCTGTGCCAGCTATCCATGGCCAAGGAACCATTTGTGCGGGAGGCAGTCAGTGCCAGTGCCCCCCACCAGCTGGCTCTGCCTCCCCAGCCTGACCAACATGGCCCTGCAGAGTGCCCCCACGGCTCCACTCACCACAGCCCCCTTGCTCTACAGAGCAGCACCACCAGCTGGGGGGCTGTGGGCAGCATGGGCAGAGGCTGCAGGAATGGCTGCTCAGGCCATCGTCTGCAAACTTACTGAGGGTACACTCAATCCCCTCATCTAGGTCATTAATAAAGGTATTAAACAAGATAGGCCCCAGTACCAACCCCTGGGTGATACCACTTGTAACGGGACGCCAACTGGACTTAACTCCATTAACCACAACCCGCTGGGCTTCCATGGCCCTCCAGACAGTTCTTCACCCAAAGGAGACTATACACAGCCAGGAGAGATGACCCAGATGGATTAAATAGATGCTCCAATAGGTGTTCCAGCCCACCATCCCACTACCAAAAGCACTTCCCAGCCTGCAGCAGAAGAGCCTGTTGGGGAAGAGCTTGAGGGCTGTGGGGACCCACTAGCAGGAGCTGGTGCCAAGTCCTGCCCAAGGGTCCAAGACATCTCCCTGTTCAAGTCTTGCAGCTGAGGTATCTCTGCCCATGGGTGCTGGGCAGGCATCCTTGACCTCCATGGGGGCCCAAGGCAGCAGAGGGTGGGAAATGCCAGTGAGTGTCTCATGGAACTTCCCAAAGATCCACTTTGTCTGGAAACTGCCTGTGGCTGGCAGGACAGAAATGTTTCTGTCAGTAGGAATAGTGTCCAGGGACCAGGGACTCTGTCAACACCACAGCAAGACCACGATCCTGCTGGCTCTAAGATGTGCCCCTTCCCAACTGCTGCATCTTTGAGCTCTTCTCCCCTCCATCAGCCTCAGGGAGACACCATGACACCTGGGCAGGGAAGCACTGGACCTGGGGCAAAGACCCCAGAGGGTTTTAATATGAGGAAATACCAACACACAGCATAAAAACAGGGGAATACCAAGAGGGGAAATACCCATGTGCGTCTGCTGACTGCTGGAAAAGGGAGACCATTCCCTGGCACTCACGGCTCTCCCAGGGGCACTGAGCTCTCTTCCCTCCCGGCTGCACCCAGCTGCTCAGCAGGGCTGGGCTCTGCTGGCATGGGGCTCTGGAACTCTTGTGCACGGGGCTCTGGTGTAACATCCTGGGTGTCCTCATGGGGATATGCCAGAGACACCTCTTCAACATCGTCATAGCCTGTGGTCCCCAGGAAAGGTGACGAGGTGTCTCCCTCAGCTCCACGGACCACAGCACTTCTCCAGGAGTGCAGGCTTCCCCCTGTAAGCATCAAGGCAGGCTGCTGTGGTTGGGCCTGTGGGGTGCCCCTTCGGGCTGTTTATCACCTTCCTCATTCTCACCAGCCTGAGACACTCGGCCCATTCTCCCAGCCCCCACAAAATATCCCAGGACAGGTTCTCCATATGGAGGTGGTCAGGCTTTCAATATGGCATGGATCCTCCTAGGCCTGGGGTTGGCACCTAGGAAGTGGCAGTGCTGCATTGCCCTCTCACCTGTGGCTGCATCCCTGCGCCCATCTCCTTCCTCTGGTGTCCTGGGCACTTCCCAGTCCCCCTGCCCAGGGACAGGATCCTCCCCAGGGTCAGAAACCTCCCCAGCATCATCATAGCCATCCGCTGGGTAACCTCCAGGCAGGACAGGGACATCTGAAAGGAGAGGGAAGGTGGTGGCAATGAGAAGAGATGTCCTGCAGAGCAGAGGATGGGAGGGTGTGTGGGACACAGGGCTGACATGCTGCTGGTGTCAGGGTCACAGCAGAGCCTTCATGCAACCAGCTCTGTTGATAACACTCGGTGGCCACTGCTGTCTGTCTGGTCTGTCTGCAGGGAGGAGAAATTGAGTCCTTCCCCCCCCCACCCCCGCTCTTATCCCTGGGTGTGGCCCCAGACCATCCTCCTCCTCATGTGCCTGGGGTAGGGCTGCAGCTGGGTCAGGGACCCCTCTGAAAAGGAGGCTGCAGAGAGCTGCAGTGGGTGCTGTGGGATGAGCCCTGCTGCCCTGACTGGTGGTCAGCACTGCTGGGGATGGGCAGCCACAGAGCTGGGGGTGCATGGGGAGGAGACCAGTTCCCTTGGGACAAGGCACTTCCCAGAGAGGTTCCCAGAGCTGCCCTGGGACAGCCCTTTGCTTAACCCTTGGCTCTCAGTAAGGAACAGGGAGAAGCAGAGAGGGGCTGTCCCCTCTGGGATGGGCAGAGCTGGTGTGGAGGAAGCTCCTCCGTGGGGGCCAACACCTGGATGCTCTCCCACAGACCCCATGGTCCAACCATTTCAGGGACCATGGGCAGGAGCTGCAGGGCACAGCCCTGGTCAGAGACACGGAGAATGGACACAGCAGATGTGCCCCCACAGGTTACCTGCACCCACCTGAGACCTCGCCTGCTTCTCCCACGCCAGGCTGTAAGCGATCTCCTCGTACACGGCCTCAGGGAAGGGCTCCCCAGCTCTCCCGGAGCCTGAGGACAGAGGCACGGCTGGTCTGGGAATGGGCAGAGAGGGACAGGACCCCACTGGGCTCCCCCAGCCCCATTCCCTAGGCCAGCACAGGGCTGTCCCCACAGCACAGCCCCACTGTGTTGTGTTGACACTGAGGCCACATCCCCAGGGAGGGCAGCATCCCCATGGAGATGGTCTGGGACAGAGTCAGCCTCACACCATCCCTTTGGAGACAGCCCTTGTGCCCCTTTGGTCCCTGGTCACGTCCCATTGCAGACCCTGCACCAGTTCCCTCATTTCCCTTCCCCATGGAGCTGCTCCATCTCTTCCCCATACATCAATAGCACAGCCCGTGCCCTGTTGGGGGGTGGCTGACACAAAGGTGATGGACTCTGCTGCCCCATGCTCCTCCTGCCACAGCTGCCCAGAGCACTGCCAGCAGTGCATCCTCCCTGACTCACCCAGCCCAGATCTCACATTTCTCTCCTCACCCCAGAACTGATGCCTCAGGCTCTGGGCTCTCTCCACCCCTTGATGTTGGTGCCCCATGGTCTGTCAGTCAGTGGGGCAGCACATGGGGCCGGAGGCAGCACACGGCTCTGTTTCTGTGCCCCAGAACACCAAAACCCCCAGCCCTGCCAGGAGGCATCTCCCCCCCAGGACCACTGGGGAAGGGCCCACCTCTGCGCTGAGCCCTGGCGTTTCGCACCTGCCCAGCCAGGAGGGCCAGGAGCAGGCAGAGGAGGGCCCCCAGGATGATGCAGATGACGACAGGCACCGAGAGTCTCTCACCGCTGGTGGTCAGACGGCCCCGTGGGGGATCTGCATGGGCAGGAACATGGCAGGGGCAGCATCAGACAGAATTCGGGGGCAGGACATGCCACTCCCGACCACACAAGGCAGTGGAGGCTGGGGACGTCAGGGCTGGGTGATGGGGCGGATTCCACCCTGATGGGTACATCACAGACTTCCCCCAGCTTCCACATATTCCTGGGACTCTCACAGCCCAGCATGTAGCCCCCTCCTCCTGACTGGTCTTCTCTGAGACCCTGCCTGGAGATGCCTCTGCCTCCCCCAGTGACTGATGGCAGCCTGACCAGGTACTGATGGTGGGCATGGGTAGTTTTAAAAGCTGAAGTCACCTTTGTTCCTCCAGCAGCTACAAGGTCTAATGCAGAAAGCCAAAGCTTCTCTGGGTTCCTTCTCTGCATTTCACCATATCCTGCGGGGAACAGGACCTGGTGCCTTGATGGCTCAGATTTACCATTGCAGGTGATGTGGGTCTCTTCTCGGAGGTCATCACAAGACTGCGGATGCCAGGGAGCAGAGGGACACTGCCAGAAGGAGCTGTTGCTCTTCCCACACTCCACGTGATCCAGCCATGCAGTACCAGACAGCTTGGCATAGTTAGAACGCATTTCCAGTTCCCCTTCATTCCCGCAGCCCAGCTCCTTGCACACCAGTGACACTGTCTCGGTGGTCATGGAGTTGGAGCAAACGCTGCCCCACGTCCCGTTGTAGAAAACCTGCAGGCGCCCGGAGCAGCCGTCGCTGTTCTCCAGCCTCAGGGCCATGAACTCTGGAAGGAGGAAAGGCCCCAGGGACGTCCTTGGATGTCAGCCACAGATGGCCTTGGCCCTACCTGGCTCTGCCCTCACCCCGACCTCACTGGCCCCAGCTCCCAGTTCCATTCCCAGCACAGACCTGAACAGATGACTCCCGCATCCTCTTTGTGCCTGCAGTTGTGCTGCCCCCAGGCCTTGGCAGGGCAGTCCCAGAGAGCAGCTTCGGCCCCGGAGCAGTTGACGCCATCCAGCCAGATCTGCCTGGAACCCTCCCCAAACCGAGCAGAGCCGGCTGCCTCCAGGGCCCCTCCGCAGCCCAGCTGGTGGCAAACGACGGCGGCGTCGGCCAGGTCCCAGGCGTCGTCACAGACGGTGCCCCAGCGCCCCTGGTAGTAGATCTCTACTCTCCCGGCACAGCGCCCGGCCCCGTCCACGAGCCGGACCCGCCGGCTCCCTGCAGCGGGGAGAACCCCGCCCGTCAGGGGCTGGCTGCCCTCCTGGACCTTCAACTGGGGGACGTGCAGCACCACTCACCCTGGCACACGACCACCACATCCTCCATGATCCCTTCTGTTGGCATGCTCTGAGGCAGGGAGGTGTTGCAGAGGCTCAGGTCAGCCTCGTGCCCTGCACACTGCACCCCACGCAGCCCCACAGGTCCTCGTCCTCGCTCGGCCCTCACGGGGGTGTAGGCTGCCTCTGCCTCTCCGCACTGCAGCTGCCGGCACACCACGCTGGCCTCCTGCATGTCCCACTGCTCCTCCAGGACTCTGCCCCACGTCCCGTGCTGGAAGACCTCCACGCGCCCGTTGCACCGGCTCCCTCCGCCCACCAACCGTACAGACATGTGGCGAGCCGGGCCTGGTGAGAGGAGAAATTCAGCCTGGTGCTGCCGTGGGGTGCAAAGCTGTGGATGGCCTTGTCACACTCCAGGGCCAAATGGACTTTGCAGCAATGCCCAGCACTCACCTGAGCAAATGACAGCAGCAGCGTTCTCCTGGGAGCACGGCGAGGCCCCCAGGGCAGTCACCGGGCACTGCCCCAGGTGGGCTTCAGTCCCGTCACAGTGGAACGAGTCTCTCCAGACGGGGCCGGTTCCTCTCCCAAAATGCCCTCCTCCTGGAATGGACTCAGCAAAGCCACAGCCGAGGTGCCGACAGAGAACGTGGGCGTCCGAGAGGTCCCAGCGGGAGGCACAGAGGGTCCCCCACGTCCCCAGCACGTTGACCTCCACCCTGCCCTCACACGCTGTGCTGCCATTCACCAGCCTGAGCGCTGTGTACTCAAGGACAAAGGATGGTGAGAGAGGCCACATTTGTGCTCTTGTTACCACAGGAGCTGCAGGAGAGGCCAAAGGGACAGCGTGCCTGTCTCCTCCTGCAACACTCTAATTTTAGGGCTGCAGACCACCACCTCACCCCACCTGTCCCCCACCCACCACAGCCCAGTGCCACCCTGCTCTCATGCCCCCATCACAGGCCCTGTGGGCACCATCCCACCCCAAGTCCTTACGTGTGCAGGTGACATGAGTGCCATTGCTGTGGGTGCAGGCCTTGTCCTTGGGGGTCCCCGTGGGGCAGAAGGAGAGGACGGATTCATTCCCCACACACTGCAGCTCTCTGTCCCAGACAGGACCGGCCCCTTCTCCCAGCTGAGCCGCCCCATGGACAGACAGGGCTGTGCCACACTGCAGCTCCCTGCACAGCACCTCAGCAGCTTTGGCACTAAAGTGGGAGTGACAGACAGCTTTCCACTGGTCCCTGTCGTAGATCTCCACACTTCCTGAGCAGGGGCTGTCCCCTCCGACCAGCTGGACAAATCCTGGAGCAACCAAGGAGACCTGTGAGTTCCCAGAGCCCTCTGGCACTTCTGTGCCCACCTCCCACCTCATCCCTAAGGCAGCCACATGCAGAGCCCCACGGCCAGCCCAGCAGCTCTCAGGGTGTGCTGGTGGCACAAAGATGTCAGGGTCCACCTGCTGCTCCTCAGAAACCAGCCCAGCACCCATGTCCTCTTTTCCAAGCCCCCAGCTGCAGGCACCTCTCAAACTGCTGCTGCCCGGAGCCCCTGGGCTGCCTGGCCCCAGACCCAGCACTGCAGCACCCGCAGCACGTGGGGCTGGGGAAACAGCCCCAGGAACTAAGGGCTACTTCAGCCTGCTCTGCCCCACAAGGCTCAGGCCAGTTAGAAGAAATCCTTGGATCTGCCATAAAGCCCCCCTGTTCCCAGGGAATGCTGGGGCTCTTGGGGAGCTGCTGTTACATGGGGCACATTGGGGGATCCTCTGCAAAGGGGGGTCCTCCAGTAGGGACTGTGTGGTGCTGGGCATGCAAATCCCCAGCCACCTACCATGCATGGGTCAGGAAAGCAGGCAGAGAGCAGCCCTGGGCTGACACGAGCTCCCGGTGTGAGGGCAGGCACCGAGGAGAGCCAGGAGGTGCTGGCACAGCCTCTGGGGCACAGAGCAGGCAGGAGAGGCTGAGCAGTGGGTCAGCAAGGCCTGGAGGGGCCATGTCTCCAGGGGCTGGCTCTCATGGGGTGACCCCGGGACAGGAACAAGGTGCCACTTGCCACCCTGCTCCTCTGCACAAGCCCAGTGCTCCTGCCCTCTGAGCAGCCCCTCTGCTTTGGCTGAGGTTCTCTTGTCTGCTGGGGGTACAACCCAAAAGTCCTGGGCCATTGCACACCCTTCCCTGAGGCTGCTGGTGGCTGGGGGAGCTGCTCTAGATTCCCCTGGCATAGGGACCAGCCTGCCAGACAGGGCCTGGGTGAATGGAGGAGAAAGATGGGAACCAGGCAGCACAGTGGGGAAGGGTGGGGGCTTTCCTCTCCCAGCACCAGGCACCTCCCCAGGCTTGGCTGCTCCAGCTTCAGGGCCAGGCTCAGTGTGCTCCCACTGGGCTTTCCCAAGGGACAAGGGACACCAGCAGTGATAGACGCAGCTCAGAGTGCAACTTGACACACAGAGCCATGTTCTGGTGTCCACTTGTTGCTTCCTGAGGTCACAGCCAGGTTCCTTAGGAGTGTCCTCATCCCAGAGGTAGGCAACAAGTTCAAACCTTACCAGAGCATGTCACTCCAGCGTCCCGTCTGTGAGTACAGTCTCTTGGACCCCATACAACGTGGTTGCAGTCAGACAGGGCAGACTCGGTACCACGACAGTCAACATAATCCATCCAAATGGGCCCAGATCCTGGCCCAAAGTGTGCATTCCAATGAACTTTGAGAGCACCTCCACAGCCCAGCTGTCTACAAACCACTGCAGCATCGGTCATGTCCCAGCGGTCATGGCACACGGTCCCCCACTGGCCCTGATGTTTCACCTCCACTCTCCCAGCACAGCGACTGCCGCCATCCACCAGCCTCACCTCCGCAGCCCCTTCAAACACCAACACAGGAAGGGTCAGGAGAGTTTTGAGCCCCACATTGTGTGTCCGTGAGGACCCCCTCCCCAGGCAGACTCCCAGTTCCCAGGGTGGGATCCCTGACCCATAGGCTGTCTCAGGGGCAGCGGGGGGTTCCTCCTCTCCCCATGGGCTATGCTGGGCTGCGGGTACCCAGCTCTAGCCCTCCTGGGCCATTTGCTGCCCCACAGCCCTCACCACCTCCTCCCACCCCAGCGGACCCCTGCCCCCACCCATGCCCACCCCCACACAGCCCCTAGCCCTGCATGGGGCTCCCACTCCTCCCCATCCCAGTGTCCCCCAAAGAGACCCATGCCCCTGAGCAGCTTCCATTGCCCATTGTCTGCCACAGGCAACTCCCAAACCCACTGTCTGGGTTGACCACAAGTTTACCAACAGCCCACATTCCTACCCAATCCCTGCTGTCAGACAGGCCCCTGTGCTTGACCAGGGCCCCCAAGAAAAACACCTCTCGGTGCAAATGCCTCAATCCCCTTCTGTTAATGGGACAAAACCTGCGCTTCTGGAGTCCGTGTTTCCCCAGATCCCAGGGGCAGGGAACAGCAAACAACCCCCCTGGGGCACCCGAGACATTGGCTGTGCCCTGGAGCTCACTGAGGGCCACTCTCACTGTCTGGGACTCCTCTAGATCCAGAGGCACAGTGCTGGGGAACAAGGGGTCCCAGAAAGGTACCCAAGGACAAGGTATCAAGAAATGAAGTCAGGCTTGGGCTGCCAAAAACATGGGAGATATGAAAATGGATTACCCCCTTCCACTCAGACAGGCACAGATTAAAGAAGAGAGCTGAGAGACTGAGCACCTTCTGCCTCTCATATGAGTGGTGCCTGAAAACAACCCCACTCCCAGAGAGATCCCAATGACCCCACTGCTGCCCACAGTCCCAAGGCTGTGGAACAGAGAAGCTGGCACTTACCTCTGCAAGGCTGCACCCAGAGGAACAGCCACAGCACCCAAGGGGACAGGAGTCCCTCTGTCCCCATCCTGAGGCTCCTGTCCTGACAGCACAGCCCTGCTGCTGGAGCTTCTGGGGACCCACGGTGAAATGGCAATGATATGATGGGAGGGCAATATATCTGTGCAGATGCTGTCCCAGATGCAGGAGGAGCCAATCGAAGCAGCAGGCACCTTTTTAGACGTTATCGGCACTTATCTCCCCTCCGACGCAGCCCAGCTCTCCAATGAACTTCTCCAGCGCTCTTCATGACCATATATGAGGGACGGCTCTGCTGCGGCTCTCACGTCACTGCGGTGGGACATCATCGTGGGGTAGGGCTGGGTGTGGGGGCAGATGGCTCTGACACCCCTTGCAGCCTGCTGTGGGAGCACGGAGCATTTCCTAAGCTGTAGCATCCAAGAGCCCAAGGTGCGATTGTCCGGCCGTCCCCGCGCCATGGGATCCAGGAGACTGGTCCTGCAGCAGGGCTGTGTGAGGCTGGGAAGGGACCAGCCCCTGCCCCTGCTACAGCCCCTGCTGTGCTGGCAGCAGCAGCTGGGAAAGGCCCTTGGGCAGGGCCAGAGCCCCATGATGGGGGTGCTGGCTGTCCCGTCCCTCCCCAGGGAGCCTCCTGTGGGCTCCCGGCAGCAGCCAGAGCTGGTCCAGGGCCTGCCCTGGCAGCAGAGCTGCAGCCCAGAGCCTCAGGCGTCTCCGTGGCTCTCAGCGTGTCACCCAGGGGCCGTTATTCCCCGCAGCGGGTCGGGAGCTGGAGCCTGCCTGCCACTGCAGGTGCACAAACCGCAGCCCACGTGACATGGCGCCCGGGCAGGAAGACGGTGGTTTCCTCCTGGCCCCGTGCCCAGGCATGGCCCTGCGGTGCCTCCCGGCCTCCCCACAGCTCCAAGCCTGGCAGGGTTCAGGAAGTGTTGGACAATGCTCTCAGATATACAGTTTTATATATATGTATATATAATTTTAAATAAATATATATATATTATAAATACATATGAAAATATATATATTACTTATATATTTTATTGTATCATATCATATCATTAAATCATATCATATTGTATTATAACACATTATATTTATTGTTATGTTGTGCTATGTTATGATATATTATAGATTATATTATATAAGATATATATGATGTATATTTATTATATATAATATATTATATATTGTATATGGTATATATTATATTATATTATATTATATTATATTATATTATATTATATTATATTATATATATTATATGTTATATGTTATTAGTTTTGTTATGCATTTTTTATTTTTATTTTATTTAAATAATATATATTATATTGCATTGAATATTACGAGTTTTTATAAATATACATATAATGTTTTATGTATGTATATTTATACATATACACATACATTATATTTTAATGTTTTTGATATTAATATTTTATAGTTTTTTAGATACATATAATTTATTTTTATTCTGAAGGCTGAAGTTGGACTCACTGATCTTCAATTATTTCCAGAGCAGGATATTTCAAAATTCAGTTCAACCAATCTCCAGGTGATGCCATAGCATCTTCACTTGCCATGGGCCTGTTCCTGGCCTGTATTCAGAGAGCAATGACCTCACAAACACCTACACAATTCTTGGTCTGCCAGCTCCTCAGGCACCAGTGGCCTCACAGGTACAATGCATGGGCATTGCCCTGACCTAGCAGCTACTTGATCACCAATGAGCTCCCCACAGACCTACAGAAGCCATGTGCTTATTCCTGGCCTCCTGGCTTCTCAGGCACCAGGGTCCTCCCAGCATCTAGCACAGGCCATGTTTGCCCTCAGCCAGTTAGTTACACAGGCACCACTGGCATCGCAGGAATATTCACCTGCCATGGGCCTGCTCGTGGCCTATCAGATCTTCAGCTGACAGTGACCTCATAAGCACAGATGATCTATTGGAAGATGTCAGAGTCCCTGCCCATGATGGGCGGTGGCTGCTCATGCTCAGCTGGCTGTTGACCAACATCCCCAGGTGCTTTTCTGTTGGCATCTGTCCAGCCACTCTTCCCCAAGCCTATGCTGCATGGGATTGATATGATCCAAGTGCAGGAGCTGGCACTTAATCATTGTTGAATGTCATGTGATTGCACTCAGTCCATCAATCTAGCCTTTCCAGATGCCTCTGAAAAGCTTTCCTTCCTCAAGAAGACCAGCTGTCCCAACAAACTTGTTATCATCTGCAAATGTACTAAGGGTGTACTTGATCCTCTCTGTCAGATCATCCATCAAAATAGTAAACAAAGCTGGACCCAGTACAGAGGCCTGGGGAATGCCACCCACGACCATCTACCAACTGGATTGATCTCTCTTCACGCAGACTCTTTGAGCATGGCCATTCAGACAGTTCTTCAGCCAGCAAACTGTACTCTTGTCCAAGCCATGAGCAGACGGATGGGTTGTCATTCTGCAGGGCTGATGCTACTGAGTCCACACTGAGAAGATGTAGCTCCTTCTATTAGGCTTTTTGTGATGCCCTGTGCTCAGTCCTTTCAAACCAAGTAAGCATGAAGCTGGTGCTTGTGATGAGCTGGTTCTCAGCTCATGTTCCAGTTACTTGCTAGCATGTATCATTGTTGTTGAGTTTGTACAGCACTGGCATTCTTGCATTCCCTTTTGTCTCTGCTTGAATCTGCATTGTCAATGGTAGTTCAGGAATACTGGAGGGGTGGCTGCGGGGAAGCATGAGGTTGCATCTGTCATGGTGGGACCTCGGTCAGCATTCACAGAGCAGTGACTCAACTGTGACACAGACAGGAATTCTATCCTTTGAGGGAATCCCAAAGGAAATTCCTTCTTGAAGGGTGATGCCATCCTGAGTCGTGTCCTTGCCTGTGCAGCATCTGTCAAATGGTTGATATAAGTTTCTCCTCAAAAGAAAGTACCTAGCGTGAGGGGCTGTCTAGAGCTGGGCTCCTCTCCACAGTTCTGACACAGAGTCTTCTCTTGCAGGGGCTCTCCAAGGGCTGCAGCCTCCTTCAGGCCACATCCACCTGCTCCCACATGGGGTCTTCCATCAGCTGCAGTGTGGCGATCTGCTCCAACATGGCGCACCACAGGGGAACATTTTCTCCAGCACCTGGAGCACCACCTCACCCTCTTTCTTCACTGACCTTGGTGTCTGCAGGGTTGTTTTCTCTCTCAGTTTCTCAATCTTCTCCCGGCTATTCCCTCATAGAATCATAGAATCATAGAATCATAGAATATCCTATGATTCTATGATTCTATGATTCTCATGTAATTTTCAACCCCATTCTTTAAAAAGCTCTCACAGATGTACAAACAGCATTACTCATTGGCTGAGTTTGGCCAACAGCATGTCCCTTTTGGAGCTAGCTGGAAGTGGCTGTTGTCTACGAAGGGGCAGCTTCTGGACTCTCCTCACAGACACCAGCCCTTCAGCTGCCCCCTGCTACAAAACATTTTCCATGTAAGTCCAATACAACCTCCCACCCGCAAAGTAAAAACAGAGCCCAGACAAGCAGCAGCAGACCCATGAGCTGGCAATGGCAAGGCACATCAAGGCCTGCTAGCAGAGGCAAACCCTGGGAGAACTGCTCTGAGGTTTTTTTGCTCTGCCCTCCATGGATGAGATAAAACAAGGAGGGTTTTGGCAGGGGTTGAGCTACTTCTCACTTGTGCTTAGGTGGGAGGTTAGAAACCAGCCCAGATGTTTGTACCAAACCCAAACACACCCACACACATCCCAGAGCAACAGGGACTGCACTTCCACAGGCCACCTCTGCACACCTGTGCATTTCCCTACAGGACACATTGGGTGACACACACCTTGGACATTCCAGGACCAAGGGGTCTCTGCAGAGATACTGGAGCTTGGCTCAGGGCATGTGCTAACCCTGCTTTGGGCTGGACAGATCCCCAAAGTGCTCAGTGCAGTTTTTCCAGCCTGTAGAATTCAAGTAATAGTCAAACAAGCTTTGAGAATGTGCTTCAACAAACACCTGTACAGCCATGGGCCTCCTGCTGCCTCCTCAGACCCTGAATCACAGCTGACCTCAGCAGAACATCCCCACCCATCGCCTCCTTCAGTCCTGTGACCTGACCACATCCATGTCACCTCACCTGCCTCCTCCAAGACCAAGCGATTGCTGTAGGACCTCTCAAGCTCTGCCCAGCCTCATGAGGTCAAACTGCTTCAGTTAGGTGATTAGACCACAGGAATGCAGGATTTGGGGATTAGGTGTTCAGGTTAGGGTTTAGGGATTAGATCTTGCCTTCCAGGGTTAGTGGTTGAGCAGAGTATTAGAGGGAGGCCTGTGTTTACTGTTTTGGGTTCTGTCTTTCTGTAGTGTAGAGACGATGTTATTTGTTGGGATTTTCTTCAGGGCTCTGTTGAGGAATCATGTTAAGGCTGGAATTCAATGCTAGGGATGAAAGGCTGAGGAATAGGGTGAGAAATGAGTTGAGTGTATGGTAAGGCCTTATGGATTTAGGATTTGCTAACCCACGCCAGGTGAGGTTTGAGGTTCGGGGTAAGAGTAGTGGATTCCTTGCAGAGAGAGGGATAGCATTTAGGTGTAGGGGTAGGGCTTACAGTTACTGCTTAGAAATATTGCCAGGGCTTGACATGGATGTTTTCCTAGTAAGTGTTGCAGCAACACAGCCTTGCCTGAACCCCTCCCACCTCTTCCAGATCTTTCCTTTCTGTTAGCCAAGTCCCTCTTTTCTCCACCAGATTTCCCACCTTTATTCACCCGCCTTTCCCCTGTCCTCACAAGATACATCACCCTGTTGGGGGCAGCTTTCTGAGGGCCTTTATTGACCTCAGAGGCTCTGTCTCCGTGCTGTTGGCCAGACAGGTGCTGGGACAGAAGTGACCTCACCGCCAGCACCCACAGTGCTACAAGGAGCTGTTGTTCTCAGGAGGCCTCTTCCCAGCCCAGCCCATGAAACACATGAGGTCAGTGGCAGTGTCCTTGCTGCAGGAGATGCCCTGACACTCCCCTCCACCGCCACCCCCAGCTTGGCCCTGGAGATCCTCAGGCAGCACCACTGCACACACTCAGCACACTGCTCTGCTCCCAGTACACCCCATGTCCCACACAGCCTTGCCCCAGCCCAGCACATCTGGGCTGGCCTGAGCAGCCATTCCTGAAGCCCCTGCCCATGCTGCCCATAGCCACTGAGCTGGCAGTGCTGCTCTGCAAAGCGAGGGGCTGTGGTGCACGAGGCCTTGCATTGAACTTGTGTGATTACATTTTATTTCACAGATGCTATGAGAAAGTCTTCACTGACTCACTTAAAGGGTTGTTGCACTTTTATACAGCCTCCATATGAGACAGAACAGTTTCATTCATTCATAGCAATGGGGGGAATTAAAATATTTATGTAGGAATGTAATGAACACAAACAGTCATAATGACAATAAAAAAGGAAAGGAAAGGAAAGGAAATGGGAAGGGAAGGGAAGGGAAGGGAAGGGAAGGGAAGGGAAGGGAAGGGAAGGGAAGGGAAGGGAAGGGAAGGGAAGGGAAGGGAAGGGAAGGGAAGGGAAGGGAAGGGAAGTTATAAATATAAGCCTGGAAGGGGATGTACTAGGATTCATTATTGGTGGGTGAAGGGATCTTTATGAGTATTGAAAAATATCCCACATATTTGTTTCCTAACTGCAACCTTGAGCTCCTTGTTCTTCATGCTGTAGATGAGGGGGTTCACTGCTGGAGGCACCACCGAGTACAGCACTGCCAGCAAAAGGTCGAGAGATGGCAAAGAGATGGAGGGGGGCTTCAGGTAGGTAAATATAGCAGAGCTGAGAAACAGGCAGATAACAGCCAGGTGAGGGAGGCACGTGGAAAAGGCTTTGTGCCTGCCCTGCTCCGAGGGGATCCTCAGCACTGCCCTGAAGATCTGCACATAGGACAGCACAAGGAAAACAAAACACCCAAATGATAAAACAGCACTAACCAGAAGAAGCCCAATTTCCTGGAGGTAGGCATCAGTGCAGGAGAGCTTGAGGATCTGGGGAATTTCACAGAAGAACTGGTCCAGGGCATTGCCTTGGCAGAGGGGCAGAGAAAAGGTATTGGCAGTGTGCAGCACAGCATTGAGAACACCACTGCCCCAGGCAGCTGCTGCCATGTTGACACAAGTTCTGCTGTCCATTGTTGTCCCATAGTGCAGGGGTTTGCAGATAGCAACGTAGCGGTCGTAGGCCATGATAGTAAGGAGAGAAAACTCTGCTGTGAGAAAGATGGCAAACATAAAAAGCTGGGTAGCACAACCTGCATAGGAGATCGTCCTGATGTCCCACAGGGAGTTGGCCATGGCTTTGGGAACAGTGGTGGTAATAGTGCCCAGGTCAATGAGAGAGAGGTTGAGGAGGAAGAAGTACATGGGGGTATGCAGGTGGCGGTCGCTGGCTATGGCTGTGATGATGAGTCCGTTGCCCAGGAGGGCAGCCAGGTAGATGCCCAGGAAGAGCCCAAAGTGCAGGAACTGCAGCTCACGCGTGTCTGAGAATGGCAGGAGGAGGAATTCTGTGGGGAAGCTGCTGTTGGACATTTTCTGCCTCTGGGCATGGTTGGCTGTCCATGTAGGAAAAGACATAGACTATTAAGACAGGGTTTTTGAGAAAAACCTACTTCATTTCTCACAGGCCCTTTGCACACCCACTTTCATTCTCCCCATCTCAGGATGGTATATTTACGGCTACCCAGCTGGCAATCTGCTCTCTGTTGGTTGAGTGCACTGTGAGGAACCTGGAGGCTTCCTCACAGAGAGGCCCCCACTTCTGGGGAGGTTCCTGTTGGTGGATGGCCTGAGATTTGAGAAGGGAATTCGTAGCTTTGTCCATGTGGGACTAAATTCCAAGGCCAGCATTCAGCATTTATGTTGGCACCCATGGCCATCTGCCCCTGAGACAAGATCACTGGGAGGGATTCTTCCACTTATAATCATAGAATCGTTAAGGTTGGAAAAAACCTCCAACATCATCCGGCCCAACCATTCTCCTATCACCAATATCACTCACTAAACTATGGCCTTATGTATTACGTCCAAGCTTTTGTGAAACACCTCCAGGGACGGTGACTCCAACACCTCCCTGGCAAGCCATTCCAATGCCTGACCACTCTTTCTGGGAAAAACATTGCTCCTCATTTCCAACCTGAACCTCCCCTGGTGCAACTTGAGGCAATTCCCCCTTGTCCTACTGCTGGTTATCTGCGCGAAGCGGCTGACCCTCAGCACCCCACAACTTCCTTTCAGGTAGCCGTAGAGTCCTTCCTCTTCACCTTCTTCAGTGACCAAGTGACGGAGCCAGTAACCACTGAGACAAAGCCTGTTCTCACCTCAGCCTGTCCCCTGCTCTTTCTCTCCAGGCATGAGAACTGGAGAGAGCAGGATGGAGGAAACAACACTGTCGCTGTGCTGTGTGCCCTTGGTGAATTGTACCCATCGTACAGAGAGGCTGTGCAGTAGCTTCATGCTCATTCTTCAGCAGATGGGCTGTGACACGGGGTCATACTGATGCCATTTCATAGGGCTTAGCTTCTCCCACTACACCTGTGCAGTGTTCTCAAAGGGGTAACCATCCTTGTCTTCGGGCCAATGTGAAGTGCCCTAAGGATCAGTACTTGCGAAGGCAGAGCCAGATCATTTCTCAGTCCTCTTGACTGCCCTGCCAGGATCTCCACAGGTTAGAAGGGCCCTTTGGCACCTTGTTCCCCTGCAGACACCTCCTGAGCACCAGTGTCTGATCCTCAGCTGAACCCCTCCCCACCACTCCAAGGAGCTGACACACCCCAGAGCCCCAGCTGAAGAGAAAGACTGAAACAGGTGGAGGGAAAAGGACAAGCAGCATGACCGAAAGAGGGGAGGGGAGAGACAGATGAGCAAGCAGAAAGGGGTCACCCTGCCAAGCCATGCCTGCTGCCTGCCAGGCAACACCATGGCAGAGCAGTGGCTCTCAGCCCATTGCTGAGCACTGGGACAGGGTACATAACAGGAAAGGAAGATCTGACTTCTTCTGGGGGTCTGGCTACACAGGAGGCAGCTGCTACCCAGGACCCTCCAGCCCAGAGAGCAGAGACTCTGCTGGGTGGGAGAGGAGAGCTGAGGGGGGTAGCTCAGGGACGGAACCTGCACTGCAGGGGATGGCAGGAGGTTCCTATATGTCCTCTGCAGCAGGCTTTCCCTTTGCAGTTCCCTCTTTCTATGCTGATCTCTGCTGCCTGCAGCCGTTCCTGCCAGGAGCTGCTTCTCTGTCGCCACATCTGTGCCCTGACAGTGCTCCCAGAACCTATCCCATCTGCTGTGCTCAGCTCTGCCCTGCACCCTCTCAGTGTGTACAAGTGCTGAACAGCAGGTCACAAAAGCCTTGATGAAACTGGGAAGGTGGTGCTGCTGCATTCTGAAGGGCTCTTGGTACTGAATGCCTTTTCTGAGGTTCCTCATAAAATCTGGGGTGACATGAAATCTCTGTACAACTCTGTTTCCATTCCCATCCTGATGAACCAAAGAGAGGTGAAAGCACAGCTTCAGGAAAGCCTCAGACTTGACCTTCCTTTTGAAGAATCCTCTCTGACATGGTCTGGGGGTGCCATGGAGCTGTGAGCTGCCTAACCCAGGCAGAAATCTGCAGGCACCAGCAGGACCCTGCCATGCCCTGCCCTGCCTGGGAGCTTCTTTCCACATGCAGCTTCTCCCCGCAGTGTCCTGGGCAGCTGCCCAGGCAGGCTGAATGCTGAGCCTGGCAGGCAGCAGAGGCCCTGCCTCAGCACACAGCCCCTGGGGCATGGCAGGGACCCTGCTCTTCACCACAGCCCTGGCTACCCCTGACTGCACCCCAGCTGCACAGCCTGTAGCCGGCCCCATATGAATGAACCCCCATGTCCTGTACTTCTGACAGCTGCGTCTGGTTAACCCTGCTCTGGAGTATGTCATTCATACAGTAGAGACAGTAGAGTCCTCCTGACAGCTCCCATAGGCTATGGGATTTGCCAGCAAATCTGGAGATGGCACCAGGAACAACAGCTGCGTTGCCCTGCAGCCAGAGACTTACCCTGCTCAAGACTGTGAAGATTTCTCCTGCAGTGAGCTCTCAGCATCCCCCCTCCACACTGCCTTTAACATCTCCCTCCCTTCTCTCAGCGGCCCTTGTCCCCTGCAGGCAGTGCCCCCAGCCCTGCTGCTGTGCTGTGCAGAGGAGCTGCTCCTGGGCAGAGCTGTCTCTCTGCAGTGCTGCCCGCTCGCCAGGAGCTCCCCTTGGGCCCATGAGCCCAGCCCAGCTCAGCAACACAGGGAGCTCTTGACAAGTCCTTGGACCTCCAGAGGAATCAACTTTGAAACAGGCTGATGCAATCACTGATTTTTTTCTCTCAGCTGGGGATGAGCACTTATTTCCAGTTGTGTGTTTTCCCCTAATTCAAAGGAAGGGTTTCGCATGAGAGTATTCTTTTCTTGTCCCATTAGGAGACCGGACACCCACAAAGTGACAGGGAGGCTGCATCGCATTTATTCCAAATATTTGTTGATATTAAGCGGGAGAAACTTTTTGACAGAGACTGAAATCCCTCTGTGTACATAAGCTACACAAGCAGTTGTTGTCCTGCAGGATCATTGTATCCTAGAATCCTTTGGGTCTGAATGAACCTTAGACACCATCTAGTCCCAACCCCCCTGTCATGGGGAGGGGCACCCTTCACTAGACCAGGTTGCTCAAGGTTCCGTCCACCCTGATCTTTGACCATTTTGGTTAGGCTTTTGAATGGGTTGCTCAGGGAGGTGGTGGAGTCACCATCCATGGGGATGTTTAAGGAACACTTGGTGCTTAGGGACATTGTTTAGAGGGTAATATTGGTGGTTGGGTGATGGTTGATTTGGAGGTCTTTTCCAACCTTAATGTTTCTATGATTCTATGAAATGTAGGCCTCCAGGATCTTAGAACCATAGAATGCTTTGCATTAGACAGGACATTAAAGACTATCTAGTTCCAGCCCCCTATCCATGGGTAGGGGCTAATCCCACGAGATTGGGTTTTTCAAGCTCTCATACACCCTTACATTGAACACTACCAGGGAGGGGGCATCTACAACTTCTCTGTGTAATCTCTTCCAGTGTCTCACCACCCTTTGTGTGAATAATTTCTTCCTTAGATCTGATCTAAATCTACTCTCTTTTAATTTAAAACTTGTTGTCCTAGCACTATGCTCCCTGATAAAGAGTCTCTACAGCTCTCTCCTATTTTTCTCCATCTGTTCTGCTAAGGAGAGTGAGGCTGAGAGTGGCTGTGGGGAGCTTGGTTACCTCCTGGGGATAAACCACAACACATCCAGGGACACAAACATGACCAACAAGTGATAAAGGAAGCAGTGGAGGGAATCAAACATGGTCAGTCACACTGACTGGTGAGAGCATGGAGAGAGGGTTTCCCAACATTGTCAGCTGGGAAACCAAGGAAAAAGGGGAAATGCTGGTAAAAGGACATGTCCTAGGAGGACAGCTTGAGGACCCTTTGGCCATCTGGTCCATAGAAAAGAAGGCTGAGGACTGACCTCATTGTTCTCAACAACTTCCTGGGAGGGGGAAGTGTTGAAGGAGGGGATGAGCTTTTCTCTCTTG
Source organism: Anas platyrhynchos (assembly GCF_047663525.1). NCBI lineage: Eukaryota > Metazoa > Chordata > Aves > Anseriformes > Anatidae > Anas > Anas platyrhynchos. The sequence continues at coordinate 392,216 of NC_092619.1, read as the reverse complement.
TAACTGAACTCGCAACGTGGGAATGGCACATAGATGCACCAGGGGACGTTCAGATGGGGCATTAGGAAAAATTTCTGTACTGTGAGGGTGGTCAAACACTGGAACAGGCTTCCTAGAGACCTGGTTGATGCCCCGTGTCTGTCAGTGCTCAAGAGGCATTTGGACAATACCCTCATACATAGTCTCTAATTTTTGTTTAACCCTTAAGAGGTCAGGAAGTTGACCTTTGAAGGTCCCTTCCAACTGAACTATTCTGTTCTAATCACTACAGACTTGGCTAAACCCCATTTGTGTATTGGAAGGCCACAATAACGTCTACTGGAGTCTTCTCAAGGCTAAGCAATCCCAACTTTCTCAGGCTGTCTTCACTGGAGGTGTCCTTCTTGTGCATGGCATACTTTTTGTCCTGGTTTCAGTTAGCACAGAATTAATTTTCTTCCTAGTAGCTGGTGGAATGCTGTGTTTTGGCTTAGGATGAGAAGAGTGCTGATAACACCCCGATGCTTTAATTGTTGCAGAGCAGTGCTTATACTAAGCCAAGGACATCTCAGCCTTTTGCTCTGTCCTGCCAACGGGCAGGCTGGGGGTGCAGTAAGAGCTGGGAGGGGACAGACCCAGGACAGGTGACCCAAACTAGCCAAAGGGGTATTCCATACCATCTGACGTCATGCTAAACAATATATAGGGGTGGCTAGCCGGGGGGAGGGGGCCGGACTGCTCGGGGTTAGGCTGGGCATCGGTCAGCGAGTGGTGAGCAATTGCATTGTGCATCACTTGTTTGTACATATTATTATTACTTTCCTATTATCACCATTGTATTATTATTGTTATTATTTTATTATTATTTTGTTATTATTATTTTCCTGTCTTATTAAACTGTCTTTATCTCAACTCACGGGCTTCACTTTCCATTTCTCTCCCCCGTCCCAGAGAGGGAGGGGGGAGGGTGAGCGAACGGCTGCGTGGTGTTTAGCTGCCGGCCGGGTTAAACCACGACACTTTTGTTAGTGGTGTAGTGGGCTGCAGGGCGTGCTTCAGTTAGTTGTCCTTGCTGTGTCAAAGAATCACAAAATGGCTTAGGTTGAATAGGACCTAAAAGATCTTCTTGTTCCAAGGTATGTGCCTTAAGCAGGCATGCCACCTACTAGATCAGGTTGCCCAGGGACTTCTCCAGTCTGGCCTTGAACACCTCTAAGGATGGGGGATCCACAATTTCTCTGTGCAACCTCTTCCAGTGACTATCTATGCAGTCAAGAATTTCCTCCTAACGTCTAGTCTAAATCTATCCTCAGTTACTTGAAGACCTTTCCCTCTTGCCCTGTCATTATCAACTCGAGTAAAGAGTCCATCTCCATCCTTTTTTCAAGACCCCTTTAAGTACTGAAAGGACACAATGAGGCCTCTTCAGAACCTTCTCTTCTCCAGTCTGAACATCCCCAGCTCTCTCAGCCTTTTTTCATAGGAGAGGAGCTCCAGCCCTCTGATCATCTTTGTGGCCCTCCTCTGAACTTGCTCTAACAGGTCCACATCTTTCTTGTGCTGGGGTCCCCAAACCTGAACGCAGTACTCCAGGCGGGACCTCACGAGGGCAGAGTAGAAGGGGACAATCACCTTACTTGGTCTCCTGGCCATTCCTCTTTTGATGCAGCCCAGGACACAAACTTCACAATGTTTTGCACACCCCCAACCTACATGTCATTGGGGGCAGGATGAGAAACCAAAACCCTTGATGCTGTGTAGACATGGTTCATATATATGTGAATATCTAGTATTTAATCTAAATCTCCCTTTTTTACTTGAAAGCCATTGCCCCTTGTGCTATCCCTACATTCCCTGGTAATCATCATCATCATCATTCTTCCAGTCTCTTATTTTAGCAAATGTGCTCTAGCTCATTTTTGTGGTCCTCCTCTGGACCTGCTCTACTAAGTCCATGTGTCTGCTGAGCTGAGACGTGAATAAAATGATAGACATTTATTTAGCTATTTAAGCAACACTAGCAAAATCTGTTTTTGTCTTTTATTGGTGGTGTGAGGAACATTAGGAAGTATGGTATCTGCCTTCATATTGACTGGTTACACATGATGAAGCACTGCAAATAGCTAAACATCTGCCTGTCAATGGCAAATGGTGAATAATAAGTTCTGTTTTCTATTTGTTTGTTGGTTGGTTCTTTTGTTCTTGTTGTCGTTGCTTGTGTGCACATCTAGCTATTAAACTGTCTTTATTCCAGCCCACTTTTTTTTTCCTTTTTTTTTTTTTTTTTTTTTTTTTCACTTTTAGTCTTCGGTTCTTTTCAAAACATCCCACTAGGTAGGAGGAATGAGCTCATAGAGCTGTGCTGCTTAGCTGCCTACCAGGTTTAATCCACCATGCAACTTTACTGAAGTCAAAGTGCATCGATATCCACTGCTGTGCCCTCTTCTTCTAGGCCAGTCATTTCATCGGGGCATTTCATGTCCCAGTTGGTCAAGAGTGACTTCCCCTACATGAAGACATCCCAACTGCTCTTGATGATTTTATTGTAGTGCCTGTGCCTGGAACAGGGTTCCACGATGAGCTGCTCCATCACCTTCAAAGGGATGGAGTGGAACCTAAACAGCCTGCACTTCCCTGGGCCCTCCTCCTTGCCATTCTTGCAGAAAAGATGGACATTTGGTTTCCTCCAGTCTTGGGGCACTTCTGCTAGTCACCAGAATTGATCCAAGATGACCAAGAGTGGCCTTGCAAGGACATCAGCCAGCTCCTTCCACTCTCATGAGTGAATCCCATCAGGTCCAATAGAATCATAGAATCTTAGAATGGTTTGACTTGGAAGGCACCTTATAGATCACCCAATTACAATCCCCCTGCCAAAGAAGCTGAACAGAGCTGGCCACTCTTTAAGAATGTTCTCCTTAGAGCAAAGGAACTCTCCATCCTCCTTCATAAGAAAGTGGGTGGGGAGGGCAGACAACTGGGGCAGCCCAGCAAGGACCTGATGGTCAAACTGAGGCACAAGAAGGAAATGCACAGGCAGTGGAAATGGAGACATGTGGCCAGGGAAGAGTACAGGGATGCAGTCCGGATATACAGGGATGGGATCAGGAAAGTCAAGGCACAGACAGAACTGAGCTTGGCAAGGGATGCAAAGAATAACAGGAAGGGATTCTAGAGGTACATTGGCCAGAAAAGAAAGGCAAAGGAGAGTGTGTCTGTCTTTCGTTTCCTTGAACCTGTAAATGGAGGCTGAGGGAGTCAAGTCTCACCCACTGTAAGTGAAGAGCAGGTTTGAGACCACCTGATGAAAGTAAAGACATGCAAGTCTATGGGGCCTGATGACTTGCATCCCAGGGTCCTGAAGAAACTGGCTGATGTAGTTGCCAAGATTCTTTCCATCATATTTAAAAAGGTCTGGCAGTCAGGTGACTGGAAAAAGGGAAACATCATTCCCATTTTTAAAAAGGGTAGAAAAAGGACATGGGGAACTACAGACTGATGAGCCTCACCTCTGTGCCTGACAAGATCTTGGGAAATCACAGAATCACAGAATTTCTAGGTTGGAAGAGACCTCAATATCACCGAGTCCAACCTCTGACCTAACACTAACAGTCCCCACTAAACCATATCCTTAAGCTAAGCTCCTCCTGGAAGGTCCTCCTGGAAGCAATATCAAGGCAGGTGCAAGAGAAAGAGGAAGAAAGATGTGATCCGAGACAGCCAGAATGCCTTCAGTAAAGGCAAATCATGCCTGACCAATCTGCTGGTTTTCTACAATGAAACGACTGCATCAGTTGACAAAGGAAGACTGACCGATGCCATCTACATGGACTTCTGTAAGGCATTTGACATGGTCCCACATGACATCCTGGTCTCCAAATTGGAGAATCCATCCTGGTCCAAATGTCTGCACCAGAAACTTATCCTCATCGTGCTCTAGTAGTCTCTTGAATTGCTTGAGGGTTGAACCACTCAGTGCGTAAGGAATTGGCTTGAAGGTCACACCAAGAGAGTGGTGGTCAATGGCTCCATCTGCAAGTTGGAGGCAGGTGAAGAGAGGTTTACCTCGGGGGTCTCTCCAAGGACTGGGACTATTGAAATTCTTCATCAATGAAATAGACTGTGGGATTGATGTCATCAGCAAGTTTGCAGATGACACCAAGCTGAGAGTGCAGTTGATTGAACAGAAGGAAGAGAAGCCACTCAAAGGGACCTGGACAAGCTTGAGAAGTGGGCCCAATGTTAACATAATGATGTTCAACAAGTCCAAATGCAAGATTCTGCACTTGGACCAGGGCAATCTCAGCCATGAGTACAGACTGGGAGAAGAAATCATTGAGAGCAGCTCTGAAGAGAAAGGTCACTCATGGAACAAATACTTTTTCAGATATGAGGTATGATAGTGCTGGAAAAGAGTTTCTGTCCTCAGTGGAGGGAAAAATCATTAGTGATTTTTTCAGTCTGTTTCATACTGGATTCCCCTGGAGGCCCAGGAACTTGTCAAGAGCTCCCTGTGCTGATGAGCTGCGCTGGGCTCATGGGCCCAAGGGGAGCTCCTGGCGAGCGGGCAGCACTGCAGAGAGACAGCTCTGCCCAGGAGCAGCTCCTCTGCACAGCACAGCAGCAGGGCTGGGGGCACTGCCTGCAGGGGACAAGGGCAATGAGAGAAAGGAGGGAGATGTTAAAGGCAGTGTGGAGGGGGGATGCTGAGAGCTCACTGCAGGAGAAATCTTCACAGTCTTGAGCAGGGTAAGTCTCTGGCTGCAGGGCAATGCAGCTCTTGTTTCTGGTGCCATCTCCAGATTTGCTGTCAAATCCCACAGCCTATGGGAGCTTTCAGGAGGACTCTCAGAGTTTTTTTTTGGATAAGAGGAGAATGACAAGGTCCAAAGCAGGGATTACCTGCCTAAGCTGTCAGAGGGACAGGAGATGAGGTTTCTTTCGCATAGGGCCAGCTGCAGGAGTACATCCGGCGTGCAGGCAGGGGTGCCCAGGGCTGTGGTGCAGAGCAGGGTCCCTGCTGTGCCCCAGGGGCTGTGTGCTGGGACAGGGCCTCTGCTGCCTGCCATGCTCAGCACTCAGCCTGCCTGGGAAGCTGCCTAGGGTGCTGCGGGGAGAAGCTGTGGGTGGAAGGAGCCCCCCCCGGCAGGGCAGGAAAGGGCAGGGTCCTGTTGGTACACTGAAGCTACTGTCGCCCAGAGGCTGCTGCCTGGGGAAGGCTTCTCAGAGCTACTTAGCACCCCCAGAACACCTCAGAGTAGATTCCTCAAAGGAAAGTTCAGAGGAAGAGTTTCTTGAAGACAAATATTCTGTGCTTTGAGATTTCTCCTCCTGCTTTGTGGGTGGCAGTTAGAGATGGAATTTATTCCTCCCTTTGGATGAAGGCACTGAGACCCCAGTTATTGTAAGTTATTGTAAGGTCTTTTAGGTCTGAGCTGCTCCATAGCCTTTGAAAACATGGACATATCCCTGAAAATTACCCTGGGACAGGAGGCGTCTACAAGGCAGATGTGAGTACACTGTGGATGGGATGGGTCTGTGAGCAATGGCACAGAGGAGATATGGGGACAGGGAAGAAGATCCCAGCAGGGACAGATTGAGGCAGGGGCAGGGAGGAGAGAGGGAACTGCCTGAAACTCCAAGGGAGAGGGGATTCAGGCACTCCCTGTCAGGCCTGCAGTGTGGGCACTTTCTCTGCAGCAGCCCCCTGCTCTCCTCTGACACCCAGCACAGCGTCTGCCCTCTGGGGCTTTAGGGCATGAGCCACCTCCTCCTCAGATGGACTTCCAGAAGAGGAGAGGAGCCTGTGTCCTGCAAGGTGATATGCAGTTATCAGTATTATAAGAGTACTTGCCCTGCAGTGTCACTTCTCTAGGTGCATGCAAGCTTGGTAAGCTAAAGGCTTCCCTACATGCCCATCTCCCTTTCTGTCTGTCAGCAGGTTGGACCACTGCAATGTTCTTTCTTATTTCTAAACCTGTGTGTGGTTCTCCCACTGTCTTTGTCTGGGGTGCAGGTGGGTGTAAGTTTCTGTTCTGACACCGACTATAAAGGCCTTGCCCTGAGGGTGTCTTCTTGGGAACAAACTGCTCAAGCTTCATCTTCAAATGATAGGTATGGTGTCATTGAGTTGGGAGGGTGGGAGAATGAGCTCACATATTCCTCATTCTGCTCTGGGGACAGTGATTTCTTTTAGAGAAGCAGGCGGGTTGCTCAGGGAAGTTAGCCTAACTTTTCTCTGTTTTTTCCTCCATGGACAGGCAACCAGGCCCAGAGGCAGCAAATGTCCAACAGCAGCTTCCCCACCGAGTTCCTCCTCCTGCCATTTGCAGACACACGCCAGCTGCAGCTCCTGCACTTCGGGCTCTTCTTGGGCATCTACCTGGCTGCCCTCCTGGGCAACGGACTCATCCTCACAGCCGTGGCCTGCAACCACCGCCTCCACACCCCCATGTACTTCTTCCTCCTCAACCTTGCCCTCCTTGATCTAGGCTCCATCTCCACCACTGTTCCCAAAGCCATGGCCAACTCCCTGTGGGACACCACAACCATTTCCTATGCAGGCTGTGCTACCCAGGTCTTTATTTTTGCTCTCTTTCTCACAGCAGAGTTTTCTCTCCTCACCATCATGGCCTATGACCACTACATCGCCATCTGCAAACCTCTGCACTATGGGACAATAATGGACAGCAGAACTTGTATCATCATTGCAGCAGCTGCCTGGGGCATTACTTTTGTCTATGTTGTGCTGCACACTGCCAATACATTTTCCCTTCCCCTCTGCCAAGGCAATGTCCTGGACCAGTTCTTCTGTGAAATTCCCTCAAGCTCTGTTGCTCCGATGCCTACCTCAGAGAGGTTGGACTTCTTGTGATTAGTGCCTGTTTAGCATCTGGTTGTTTTGTTTTCATTGTGCTGTCCTATGCGCAGATCTTCAGGGCAGTGCTGAGTATGCCCTCAGAGCAGGGACGGCACAAAACCTTTTCCACGTGCCTCCCTCACCTGGCCGTGGTCTCACTGTTCATAAGCACCGTCACATTTGCCTACCTGAAGCCTTCCTCTATCTCTTCCCCTTTCCTTGATCTTTTGCTGGCAGTTCTGTACTCGGTGGTGCCTCCAGCAGTGAACCCCCTCATCTACAGCATGAGGAACAAGGATCTCAAGGATGCAGTTAGTAAACTGATTTTGGGGAGGTTGTACAGTACTCATAAAGATCCCTTCACTCTTCAGTGATGAATCTCAGTACATCCCCATCCAGGCTTGTGTTTTGGTCATTCTTCTTATTATTATATACTTTTTTCTTTATTCTTTATGTCTGTGTAGTGGGTTTATGTGGCAAGGTTTTGGTAGCAGTAGGCCACAGGGGTGGCTTTTGTGAGAAGGATCTACAAGTTGCCCAATGTTTGGTATGGGCCCCACTGCTGACCAGAGCTAAGCCAATAAGTGATGTTGTTTTGCACCTCTGTTAGAGCAGATCTAAGACATGGATAAAAAACACTGCGATACACAGCAGCTGGGAGAGTGAGAGGAGTTAGGAACAGCCTTGCAGGCACCAAGGTCAGTGAAAAAGGAGGAGGAGAGGTGCTCCAGGTGCTGGAGCAGAAGTCCCCTGCGGCCTGTGGTGAGGCCCATGGTGAAGCAGGCTGTCCCTCTGCAGCCCGTGGAGTACCACGGTGGAGCAGGGTTCCATGCTGCAGCCCATGGAGGAGACCACGGTGGAGCAGGTGGCCCTGCACCGATGGAGGCTGCTGCCTGTAGAAGACCCCTGCTGGAGCAGATTCTGGGCCAGACCTGTAGCCCATGGAGAGGAGCCCATGCAGGAGCAGGTCATCTGGCAGGAGCTGCTGTCGGTGGGGGACCCAGGTTGGAGCAGTTTTCTCCCGAGGGATAGACCCTGTGGTACGGACCCATATCTGGAGCAGTTCTGGAAGAGCTGCTGCCTGTGGGAAGCCCACGCCAGGTTAGTTCACCAAGGCCTGCATCTCATGGGAGAGACCCCACAGCACAGGGGACGAGAGTGACCAAGAAGAAGCAGCAGAGAAGAAGCGCTGTAGACTGACCATAACCCCCATTCCCCCATTCCCCTGCCCCATTCGGGGGGAGGAGGTGGAAGAGGGTGGATGAGGGAGGGGAAGGTGCTTTGGATTTCTTTCCTTTGTTTCTCACTTCTCTAGCTTGTTAGTAATAAACAATAAATCTTACTGTCTCTCTATGTCAAGACTGTTTTGCCCATCACAATCATTAGTGCATGATCTCCTTGTCCTTATCTGAACCTTTGAACCCATTTCGTCGTATTTTCTCCACAATCCTCTTTGAGGAGGGGGAGTGAGGGAACAGTTGTGGTGGAGCTCAGCTGTTTTTGCCCTTTGCATTCCTACATAAATATTTTTATTCCCCCTACTTCTATAAATGAATGAACGAGTTCTGTGCCATATGGAGGCTGCATAAATGTGCATTTAACACTGTGAGTGAGTCAGTGAAAACTCTCATAGCATCTCTAAGAAAATGGAATTACCCGAGTTCACATTCTGAAGGCTGGGCTTTCCTTCCCAAACAAGTGCCAAGAAAAGGCCCAAAGCATTGCTCCCCAGAAGGGTCTGTTCCTGCTTCTGTTCAGGAGGGAATTATCATTGTCACATTGTGACCTGTCAGAGACCCAGGGCTAGATTTAAAACTCACCCATGGGTGTCTGCTCACAGCAGAGACAGCAAATGGTCACTGCATTACGTAGCCAGGGCTGTTCCCACATCTGACCTGTCCTTCAGGAGGGGAATCTGGAGCTGCCTTAAGAGACCAGGTTACCTCCAGGGACAGCAGAGCATGGTGTGGGCAGTGACTGCAGCCTCCATGAATGTGAGAGATTTCCCACTGTGTGCTCAGCCACAGGGAAAGAACTAAAGCCAGGTATTCACAGAGAACCTGTGACTCTGCAGTCTCAAAGAAAAGAGTGGCACCCTGCAGGCAGAGGGAAGGGAGCTGGGGACTGATTCATTTTCTCCTTCGTGAAGTACCTCTGCCTGGTCCAGCCCAGTGATCCTGGCTGTCTGCTTCCCACCCTGACTAGGACAGCCATGCAGATTCACCCCACAGCACCACAGCCCATTTGCTCTGCACAGCAGCACCGTCAGCTTGGGTATGTACATATGGGGAGCATGGGGACTTTGGCTTAATGACCACACGGACACCAGGGTTCTTTAAGGACCAGTAACTGCTACTCCTTTATTGAAGACATAACTTCAGCTCTCCTATTGATAACATGACTTCAACTCTCTTATTGAGGACAGACTCCCTTCTTATACCATTTGCTCTACAGCAGTACTTTTCCACTATTCATCGGTCAACAACTTTGCCTGGCAACAGCAAACACCCAGCAACTTCCATGTCTTAACAGCTGGAGAACAAGCAGTCTGAGACAGCAAGGTGTCTCCTGAATGACACTTCTTTGTTCCTTCTAAACACTTTACATTCCTCATTGTCTCAGCCCAATGTTATCATCAACCATGGGGCTTGTCGACCCCCATGGCCACACTACCACAGGGGACAGCCATTCCCCTGTGCCCAGGGGGAGCTGATCTTTGAAATCTGACCAGCTCCATTCTTCTGCTGCCATCAGTAGCTATACTAGGGGAACAGACACCAAGACAGTGGATCAGCACTGGGTCATGGGCCCAGAGATTTTCTCGGTACCCATCTGCAGAAAGCACTGACCAACCTGATCTACCTATAGAGCTATCACTGCTCAGAGAAGATGATGGTAGTGGACACATCCAGAGCTTCATTCTGACTCAAGGAAAAAGGGGCTGGACTATGGAGTTAGAGTGTGTGACAGTCCTGTGTTTTGAGGCCTCTGAGGATGGTGTTTGTAATTCCTGCTCATCAAGGGTGCCTGGTGAGTGGGATAATTCTCAAAATGAGATTCTTCCCAATGGGAACCTGAAGTACAGTTGGTACAAGGATACTACAGAAAAGTTCTCAGAAACACTGTCAGACATTCCAGAATGACTGAATCACAAATTAGTTGGAGCTGGAAACAGTCTCTCTCCATGTTTATTGTAAGCCCCCTTGTTCGAAAACCAGAGTACGGTTTCCTGTAGAATTTTCGACTACAATGCTGGTGAAGGGCCTGGACCATAAGTGCCTTGAGGAGCAGCTGAGGGAAGTGGGGTTGTTTAGTCTGGAGAAGAGGAGGCTCAGGGGAGACCTTACTGCTCTCAACCACTACCTGAAAGTAAGGTGTGGGGAATTGGGGGTCAGTCTCTTCTTGCAGATAGCCTGCAATAGGATGAGAGGGAATGGCCTCAAGTTGCTCCAGGAGAGGTTCAAGACCGAAATTAGGAGAAATTTCTTCTCAGACAGAGTGGTTAGGCATTGGAACTGATTGCCCAGGGAGGTGGTAGAGTCACTGTCCCGGAGGGAGGGGGACAGGGGTCACTATCCCAGAGGGAGGGGAGGTGTTAGAAAATGTTGGATGAGCTACTTAGGGACATGGCTTAGTGGGTAATATTGGTGGTAGGGAGGCAGTTGGACCAGATGATCTTGGAGGTCTTTTCCAACCTTGCCGATTCTGTGATCCTATGACTCTCTACTCTAGGTCAGACAAGCCCAACTCTCTCAGCCTCTTTTCATGGGAGCATTGTTCCAGCCCTCTGATCATTTCTGTGGATGTCCTCTGGACCCAGTTGAAGTCCTAGGTCCTAAGACTAATGAGTGTGTTGTGCCCAGGCCACACAGATGGATGCAGTACTCCAGGTGGGGTCTCTTGAGAGTAGAGTAGAGGGAGAGATTCACGTCCCTCAACCTGCTGGTTACGCTGCTTTTGATGCAGCCCAGGATATGGTTGGTTTTCCAGGCTGTAAGTGCATGTTGCTGGCTCATGTCAAGCTTTTTATCTACTAGTACTCCCAAGCCCTTCTCCATAGCGCTGCTCTCAATCCACTCATCACTTACTCAGCACTAATGTTTGGATTGCCCTGAGCCAGGTGCAGGACCTTGCACTTGCCCTTGTTGAACGTCATGAGGCTTGCACGGGCCTATCTCTCAAGCCTGTCACGATCCCTCCAGATAATATCCTTTTCCTCCTGCATGTCAACTGCACTGCCCAGTGCTGGGAATGGTGGTTGTGAGGGGCTGCTCTGGGACCACCGCCCTTGGGGCAGCATCTGCCAGGATGTCCAGAGAACAAGGGCAGAGAACATCATAAAAAACAACAGATATTTATAGATGTATGTATATATACACATATATGTGCCTATCACCATATTAATGTATGGTATTCTTTGATATATTCTATTATATTACATATTGATATATTCTTTGGAACCACTCTGATGGCAGGGTTCAGAACAGTTGACTCTGGTTCAACTTGTGGTGGAGCAAAAGCCCCAGGTGCCTTTGCATGGGGCTGCTCTCCAGTATCTCTTGCCAAAGAAGAGCCAAAGACACCACCAGGAAGAAGGAGGCCTTGCCACCACTTCCCCACAGGTTCTGGAGCAATTCAGAGGGTGTTGGTGCAATGGGGACAGTGGGGAGTGGCCAAGAAGATGAGCCTGATGCCATCTTGGCCGCTGCATGCCAGGGGGCAGTTGGCAAAAGGGTGTCTTATGCTGTCTTTTCCAAAGACCTATGGCTCAGCTGGGCCCACAGAATGAAGCCTCAAAGCAGTCTGATGCTCTGGGGTCCGTGGAGTGGAGAGCTGCACTAAAAAGGAGTAGCCTTCCATGTGCAAAAGTCACAAGCTGCCCCCTCCTGTGGGAGCACGGGCCATCACCGTTGCTGTTCATTAGTATTGTAGTATTATAATACTATCACAACTGATTGTTCATTAGTATTTTTCCATCCTGGCCATGGTTCTGAGAAGGCAATTTTGGAATTTTCCACTATGACTGCTCTTCTGGTACCTCCCTGAATGTACACTTCTGGTACTCCTCAGAGCCTGGGCTACAGGGTCTGAGATGTGATCAGGGAGTGCCTGTTCTCATTCAGCTGTCTTAACTGTTGCTTAATGGAGGACTGATGTGACAGGAGGTAATTCTGAACCATAGCTCAGCTGGGGAAAAGCTACTCCAGCACCCTGTTCTCCAGTCACTCTATCTTTAAGAGGAAGCACTTGACTCGTGGTCAAACTCAGATTCCTTGCCACACTGTTCTTGGTCTCCAGTGTGATCCACCCTTTCCCCATGAGAGATTTCAAGGGGAACCTGTCACGTGCTGCCCTGCCAGGGAGGAGGCTGAGGGTGCACATGGAGTTGGGAGAGGACCCAGTGAGGACAGCTGACCTGAACTGACCACAGGGATATACTGTGCCGTAGGATGTCATGCTCAGTAATTAGAGCAGTGGGGAGAGAAGGAGGAGGGGGCATGTTCAGAGTAATGGTGTTTGTTTTCCTGAGAAGTCATTACATGTGATGGATGCTGCTTTCTTGGAAATGGCTGAAAATCTGCCTGCCAATTGCAAGTAGTGAATGAATTCCTTGGTGTACTTTAGGTATCAATATCAGGAAGGAAATTCAAGAGGTTTCATAGAATCATAGAATATCCTGAGTTGGAAGGGACCCTTAAGGATCATCAAGTCCAACTCTTTACACCGCACAGGTCTACCCAAAAGTTCAGACCATGTGACTAAGTGCACAGTCCAATCTCTTCTTAAATTCAGTCAGGCTCGGTGCAGTGACCACGTCCCTGGGGAGCCTGTTCCAGTGTGCAACCACCCTCTCTGTGAAGAACCCCCTCCTGATGTCAAGCCTAAATTTCCCCTGCCTCAGCTTAACCCTGTTCCCGCGGGTCCTGTCAATGGTGTTAAGGGAGAAAAGGTCTCCTGCCTCTCGACACCCCCTTACGAGGAAGTTGTAGACTGCGATGAGGTCTCCCCTCAGCCTCCTCTTCTCCAGGTTGAACAGGCCCAGTGCCCTCAGCCGTTCCTCGTACGACTTCCCCTCCAGGCCTTTCACCATCTTCGTAGCCCTCCTCTGGACACTTTCCAACAGTTTCATGTCCTTTTTATACTGTGGTGCCCAGAACTGCACACAGTACTCGAGGTGAGGCCTCACCAGCGCAGAGTAGAGCAGGACAATCACCTCCCTTGACCTACTAGCCATGCCGTGCTTGATGCACCCCAGGACACGGTTGGCCCTCCTGGCTGCCAGGACACACTGCTGGCTCATATTCAACTTGTTGTCTACCACGACCCCCAGATCCCTCTCTTCTAGGCTGCTCTCCAGCGTCTCATCGCCCAGTCTGTACGTGCAGCCAGGGTTTCCCCATCCCAGGTGCAGGACCCGGCACTTGCTCTTATTGAACTTCATGTGGTTGGTGATCGCCCAGCTCTCCAACCTATCCAGATCCCTCTGCAAGGCCTTTCCACCCTCAACAGAGTCCACAACTCCTCCAAGTTTGGTGTCATCAGCAAACTTGCTCAAAATACCTTCTATTCCTACATCCAGATCGTTTATAAAAATATTGAAAAGTACCAGCCCTAAAATGGAGCCTTGAGGGACCCCACTGGTGACCGCCCGCCAGCCTGACGCAGCCCCATTCACCATAACCCTTTGGGCCCTGCCCGTTAGCCAATTGCTCACCCATGTGTATGATGTTTTTATTTAGCTGTATGGTGGACATTTTGTCCAGTAGGATCCTATGGGAAACCGTGTCAAAAGCCTTGCTGAAGTCCAAAAAAATCACATCAGCTGGTTTCCCTTGGTCCACCATACGGGTGATCTTATCATAAAAGGAAATCAGGTTAGTTAGGCAGGTTTAATTCCACATCATCGAGAAGAAAAAGAGAGGGGGAGAAATCAATAAAGCTCTATTGTCTGGTTTCACAAGTTCTCTGTTAGGAAAGGGAAACTCCTACAGCATATGGGATGTGAGATTTGTTAAGTGATCCCTTTGGGAAGCTCATTTTGTTTGTTTGTTTCTTTCTTTTTGCCTCCTCCTGGAGGCAATGTTAAGGCACATGCAGGACAAGGAGGTGAGCTGGAACAGCTAGCATGGTTTCAACATGGGTAAAGCATTCCTGACCAATCTGTTTGCCTTCTATGAAGGAATGACTGAATCACTAGACAAGGGAAGACTGACCAATATCATCTACTTGGACTTTTGTAAGGTCTTAGACATTGTCCCACATGACATCCTAATCTCTATTTCCCAATCAGTGGGAAATTCACTAGACCATCACAACTTTTAAAACATAATGGATAGGGGCTTTTCAACTTCGTCTGGTTAGAGCAACATTTGCTGATTAGGAATATGTACATGGCCTAACATGAATGTTTTCCCAGAGTGCTTTAGGAGCATCAGCCTTACCTGAAGCCCTCTCACCTCTTCCAAATCTTTCCTTTCTCTTAGCCAAGCCTCTCTTCTCTGACCAAAAACTCCCGCCTTTATTCCCCCATCTTTCCTCTGACTTCCCCAAATGGGTCACCCTGTTGGGGGCAGCTTTCTGATGGCCTTTATGACCTCAGAGGCTCTGCCTCCCCGCTGTTGGCCAGACAGGTGCTGGGACAGAAGTGACCTCACAGCCAGCATCCACAGGGCTACAAGGAGCTGTTGCGCTCATGAGGCCAGCCCACCCAGGAGCAGTGGGTGCAGGTGATGCCCTGCACAATCCCTCAGGTTCTCACTTCAGTGCCTGGTAAAATTGTGGAGAAGATTGTTCTGGGAGCTATTGAAAAACACATAAAGGACAATGAAGTTTTGGTCAGAGCCAATATGGGTTCACTAGGGGAAGGTCATAACTAATAAACTTAATTTCCTTTTCCACAAGGTCACCAAGCTAATTGACTAAAGGAACCCAGTCAATGTAATCTTCCTGGATTTCAGTACAAATTTCAGTACTGTCTCTCACAGTAACCTTCAGGCCAAAATGACCAGAATACAGTTAGTGAAAAGCGTAATAAGATGGGCGAACAGTTGGCCAATGGGTCAGGCCCAGAAGACTCTTGTAAATGAGGTTATATCAGGCTGGTGGCCAGTCACTAGTGGGGTTCCAAAGGACTTCATTTTAGGACCAGTCGTCTTCATTTTTTTAATAAATGATTTGGATGAAGGACTTGAAGTTTTTTGAGCATGTTCAGGGATGACACCAAATTGGGTGGAGCTGTTGACTCTGTTGAGGGTGGTGAGGCCTTGCAGAAAGATCTGGACGATTTAGAGAGCTGTGCAATCACCAACCACATGAAGTTTAACAAGAGCAAGTGTTGGATTCTGCACCTGGAAAGGGGCAACTCTGGTTATACATACCAACTTGGGGACAAGATGCTGGAAAGCAGCTCCACAGAAAGGGATCTGGGGATATTGATCAACAGCAATCTGACCAAGAGCCAGCAGTGTCCCTTGGCTGCCAGGAGGGCCAACTGTATCCTTGGGTGCACCAAGAACAACATTGCCAGACAGTCAAGGGAAGTGGTTGTCTCACTCTACTCTGGCTAGAACCTAGAGCTGGGAAAGGTGGTTGTGAGGAACTGCTCTGGGACCAGTGCCTTGGGGCAGCATCTTCCAGGATGTCCCCTGTTCTGCTGGTCCTCTCTGTCTCTGCCCAGAGGCCAGCCCAGCCTATCCCCTCCCCAGCTCTCCAAATCTCCCTGTCCTCCTCCCAGCCCAGCAATCTCTATGGGTGCTGGAAACCAACAAGCAAGAGCAGAATCATCCATCACTACCTTAATGCTCATCCTGGGACTCTGATCTCACCCTCATGTGCCCACAGAGAAACAAAGTAAGGAGAATCGCTCAAGTCTATTCCTTAGTAATATCCGTGACTGCACCTTTGGGAGAAGAGCTGAGCCTTAAGGCACTGCCCTCAGCAGATCCCCTTTTATGCTGGAGAGGCTGGTGCAGAGCCAGTTGTGCTAGAGAAGTGCCCCTGGCCTGTCCCTGCCTGTAGACATTGGACTACCCCACAGCAGCACGGTGAGAGCAATCAGTCCTCACAGCAACACAAGGGTTTAGAAGGGAAGTGAAGAAGAACAGCTCAGGAAAGGCCAAGCTGTTTGGCTCCCAGGCATTGCTGCTGTGCCAGGACTCTTTTTCCCACCACTTCTGCACACAGCCAAGTGCCCCTGCAGCTCCACAGTGGTCTCAAAAGAAGGATCTCAGGAGAACAAGTCACTGTAGGGACGTTCCTTTTATTAAAAGATTCAGAAAGACTGGATCCTTCTTTACACCAAGTCTCTGAGTCACATGAAACAGGTAGACACTGAAATGGAAGGTGACGAACAATCATATTTCTTTGTTAATAACTTTATCACAAGGAATGTAAAGAAAAAAAAAAAAAAAAGAAAAAATAATATATAAATAAATAAATAGAGAAAAAATAACATCCGGGACAGAAATGTGTTATGTTATGAGTGATCTGCGGAAGATAGGTAGTATATAGCTTCTGAAAAACATCCAGTCATCACTTTCCATACTGCTTCCTTCAGCTCCTTGTTCCTCATGCTGTAGATGAGGGGGTTCACTGCTGGAGGCACCACCGAGTACAGAACTGCCAGCAGAAGATTAAGAGAGGAGGAGGACGTGAAAGGGGGCTTCAAGTAGGCAAAAAAGGCAGTGCTGATGAATAGGGAGACCACGGCCAGGTGAGGGAGGCATGTGGAAAAGGCTTTGTGCTGGCCCTGCTCTGAGGGGATCCTCAGCACAGCCCTGAAGATCTGCACATAGGACAGCACAAGGAAAACAAAACAACCAAATGCTATTAATACACTCAGCATAAGAAGCCCAACTTCTCTGAGGTAGGCATGTGAGCAGGAGAGCTTGAGGATCTGGGGAATCTCACAGAAGAACTGGTCCAGGGCATTGCCTTGGCAGAGGGGAAGTGTAAAGGTATTGGCAGTGTGCAGCACAGCATAGAGAAAAGTACTGACCCAGACAGCTGCTGCCATGTTGACACAAGTTCTGCTGGTCATTATTGTCCTGTAGTGTAGGGGTTTGCAGATGGCAACATAGCGGTCATAGGCCATGATAGTGAGTAGGTAAATTTCCGCTGTGAGAAAGAGAGCAAACGTAAAGACCTGGGTGGCACAACCTGTATAGGAAATGGTCCTGGTGTCCCAGAGGGAGTTGGCCATGGCTTTGGGAACAGTGGTGGTAATAGTGCCCAGGTCGATGAGGGCGAGGTTGAGGAGGAAGAAGTACATGGGGGTGTGGAGGCGGTGGTCGCAGGCTATGGCTGTGAGGATGAGGCCGTTGCCAAGGAGGGCAGCCAGGTAGATGCCCAGGAAGAGCCCGAAGAGCAGGAGCTGCAGCTGGCGTGTGTCTGCAAATGACAGGAGGAGGAACTCATTGGGGAAGCTGCTGTTGGACATTTGCTTCCTCAGAGCCTGGTTGCCTGTCCATGGAGGAATAGAGAGTGACATGTTAGAGAGACTTCTCTGAAGAAAAATTCCACCATGTACCACTGAAACCTCCTCAAAAAGACTCACTGCCTCTTTCCTGTGAGCTCTGTATTTTTTCTGTCCAAGCATGCCTTGATGATGAGGCATAATTATGTGTTTTCAGGAGGAATCCATACTGCTTTACAGTATCTAGTAAAGTGTACCAGAGACGGATCTCCAGTGCCCACTGGCCAGAGACATTTCCCTGTTTGCAGGTGCTGAACAGGACATCCAATAGTCTTTCTAGAAACAGTGAAGGTGGTGTTGGTGCTGCCCATAGGCTAAAGGGTATGGAGTGAAATTGTGGGTTTCCTCAAAGACCTACAGATCAGTGTAATGGTCTCTGCGCTTCAGTCTCTGATACAAACCTGACAACTCCATTATCATCCCTCTGGTTGCCCTTCAAAGTAGGAAAGCAAGACCAGAGAACCCAGAGAGTGCCTTCCCTTCAGATACTGCAGATGTTCATTTTCCCTGTCAAGAATGTCCCCCAGAGATGCCCCTAGGGGTGCTGTGGAACTGTGAGCAGCCTGCTCCAGCGAGCAGCCTCTGGGCACCAGCAGGACCCTGCTCTGCCATGCTTGGGGGGCTACTTAAAGTGACAGGTTCTCCTCGCAGTGTCCTGGACAGTTCCCTGGGAAGGCTGAGTGCTGAGCATGGCAGGTGGCAGAGGCCCTGCACCAGCACACAGCCCCTGGGGCACAGCAGGGATCCTGCTCTGCACCACAGCCCTGGCCACCCCTGCCTGCACCCCGGCTGCGCAGCCTGTAGCCGGCCCCAAAAGAATAAACCATCATCTGCTGACCTTCTGACAGCTTTGAAAAGTAATCCCTGCTCTGGAGCTTCTCATTCTTTTCCTATTCAAAGAAACTCTGAGAGTCCTCCTGACAGCTCCCATAGGCTGTGGGAATTGACAGCAAATCTGGAGGTGGCACCAGGAACAACAGCTGCATTGCCCTGCAGCCACAGACTTACCCTGTTCAGGGCTCTGAAGATTTCTTTCGCAGTGAGCTCTCAGCATCCCCCCTCCACACTGCCTTTAACATCTCCCTCCCTTCTCTCAGCTGCCTTTGTCCCCTGCAGGCAGTGCCCCGAGCCCTGCTGCTGTGCTGTGCAGAGGAGCTGCTCCTGGGCAGAGCTGTCTCTCTGCAGTGCTGCCCGCTTGCCAGGAGCTCCCCTTGGGCCCAGGAGCTCGGCCCAGCTCATCAGCACAGGGAGCTCTTGACAAGTCCCTGGCCCTCCAGGGGAATCAACTTTGAAACAGACTGAAGCAATCCCTGTTGCTCCTTCCCTCTACAAGTTAAAGAAACTCTTTTCCAGCACTGTCATTCCTCATACAGGAAAAGTATGTGGCCCAGGAATCACCTTTCTGTGCCCTGGTTTTAGGCAGGACAGCCATCCAAGGACAGAGAGGGATCTCCATCTCCCCTCCTGAGGGAAGAGTTTCAGCTGAGTCAAGCAAGGCATCTCATTCTTTGCAGTCCAGAAGCTAGGAGGGGGCTCAGCTGTTTCCCATGCCTCACACAAGCCCACAGGAGTTGGGATTCACAGAATCACAGAAGCATCTAGGTTGGAAGACACCTCCAAGATCACCAAGTCCAACCTCTGACCTAACACTAACAAGTCTTCCACTAAACCATTTTACTAAGCTCTAAATTGAAACGTTTTTTAAATACCTCCAGGGATGGTGACTCCACTACTTTCCCAGCCAGCCCATTCCAATGCCTAACAACCCTCTCAGTAAAGAACTTTTTCCTAATATCCAACCTAATATCCAACTGGCAGAAGAGCAGACTAAGCCACTCTCCATCATTTATCAGCAGTCCTGGCTATCAGGGGAGGTTCCAGATGCTAGCAAATGTGACGCCCATCTACAAGAAGGGCCAGAGAGTAAAATCGGGAAACTATAGGCCTGTTAGTTTGACTTCAGTACCAGAGAAGCTCATGGAACACATTTTCTTGAGTGTCATCATGTGGAACTTACATAGCAACAAGGTGATTAGGCCCAGTCAGCATGGATTTATGAAAGGCAGGTCTTGCTTAATGAACCTGATCTCCTTCTATGACAAAGTCTTGTGCTTAGTGGATGAGGGAAAGGCTGTGGCTGTTGTCTACCTTGACTTCAGTAAGGCTTTTGACACCGTTTCCCACAGCATTCTCCTCAAGAAACTGGCTGCTTATGGCGTTGGCTGTCATATGCTTCGTTGGGTTAAAAGTTCTCAGCCAGGCCCAAAGAGTTATGGTAAATGGAGTTAAATCCAGTCGGTGGCTGGTCTCTAATGGCGCCCCCAGGGCCCAGTATTAGGGCCATTTTTATCAATGATCTGGATGAGGGGATCGAGTGTACCCTCAGTAAGTTTTCAGATGACACCACGTTAGGGGTGTGTGTCGATCTGCTCGAGGGTAGGAAGGCTCTGCAGGAGGATCTGGATAGGCTGCACCGATGGGCTGAGGTCAACTGCATGAAGTTCAACAAGACCAAGTGCCGGGTCCTGCACCTGGGGAGCAATAACCCCAAGCTGAGCTACAGGCTGGGAGATGAGTGGTTGGAAAGCTGCCTGGCGGAGAAGGACCTGGGAGTATTGGTTGATAGTTGGCTGAATATGAGCCGGCAGTGTGCTCAGGTGGCCAAGAAGGCCAACGGCATCCTGGCTTGTATCAGAAACAGTGTGGCCAGCAGGACTAGGGAAGTGATTGTACTCAGCTCTAGTGAGGCCACACCTTGAGTACTGTGTTCAGTTTTGGGCCCCTCACTACAGGAAGGACATTGAGGTGCTCAAGCGAGTCCAGAGAAGGGAAATGAAGCTGGTGAGGGGTCTGGAGAACAAGTCTTACAAGGAATGGCTGAGGGAGCTGGTGTTGTTTAGCCTGGAGCGGAGAAGGCTCAGGGGCGACCTTATCACTTTCGTTAGGTACTCTACAGAAGGCTGTAGCAAGGTGGGGATCTGTCTATTCTCTGACATGCCTGGTGATAGGATGAAGGGGAATGGACGAAAGGGGAGGTTTAGGTTGGATGACAGACCCCGGACAGCTGACCCAAACTGGCCAAAGGGGTATTCCATCCCATCTGACGTCATACTAAACAATATATAAGGGTAGCTAGCGGGGGTGGGGGGCAGGTTGCTCAGAGTTAGGCTGGGCATCAATCGGCAGGTGGTGAGCAATTGCATTTTGCATCACTTGTTTCGTACACATTACTAGTAGTAGCACTACTATTATTATTATTATTGTTGTTGTTGTTATTATTATTATTATTATTATTATTATTATTATTATTATTATTATTATTATTATTATTATTATTTTCCTGTCTTAATAACCTGTCTTTATCTCAACCCACAGGCTTCACTTTCCCGTTTCTCCCCTCCTTCACGGAGAGGGAGGAGAAAGGGTGAGCAAAAGGTTATGTGGTGTTTATTTGTTGACTGTGTTAAACCACAACACTCCTCCATGTGGCAGCTGGGTTCTGGGCCCTGAGCCCCTCCTGCATGCTATGGTTGCTCCCCCAGCTCCAGAGCAGGTGGAAGCAAACAGGAGCTGAGACCAATGAAGTTCTCGTGGCTTCTTTTTTGTCTGTATCTATAGAAGAGGCCCAATCATAGCTCCATATGATGATTGTCTCAAAGTAAAGAACAAAATAACAGGTAGGAGGCTAAGAATAAGCTTCTGTAGATCAAAGCAAGAAATGGAAGAAAACTGCAATAAGAGAAAACAAAGGAGTATTAAAGAAAACAAAAGGTTTTCCTCAGTTTCTGAAATAAAGTAGGAACTTTAAGGCACATTATTGATTTGAAGAAGGATGTATTCCAAGAATTTCCAGACTGCATCCTTGAGCACCTTATTCCTCATGCTGTAGATGAGGGGGTTCACTGCTGGAGGCACCACCGAGTACAGAAGCAACACCATGAGATTTAGAGTTGGGGAGGAGAGTGAGAGGGGTTTCAGGTAGGCAAACATGATGGTACTGAGAAACAGGGAGACCACAGCCAGGTGAGGGAGGCACGTGGAAAAGGCTTTGTGCCGGCCTTGCTCAGAGGGCATCCTCAGCACAGCCTTGAAGATCTGCACATAGTACAGCACAATGAAGACAAAACAAACTAATGCTAAGGAAATACTAAACAGAAGTGTCCAAACTTCCCTGAGGTAGGCATCTGAGCAGAAGAGCTTGAGGATCTGGGGGATTTCACAGAAGAACTGGTCCAGGGCATTACCTTGGCAGAGGGGCAGGGAAAATGTATTGGCCGTGTGCAGCACAGCATTGAGAAAGCCACTGCCCCAGGCAGCTGTTGCCATCTGGGCACAAGCTCTGCTGCCCAGGAGGCTCCCGTAGTGCAGGGGTTTGCAGATGGCAACATAGCGGTCATAGGACATGATGGTGAGAAGATAAAATTCTGCACCAAAAAAGAATAAGAAAAAGAGGACTTGTGCAGCACATCCTTCATAGGAAATGGTCCTGATGTCCCACAGGGAATTTGCCATGGCTTTGGGGACACTAGTAGAGATGGAGCCCAGATCGAGGAGGGCAAGGTTTAGGAGGAAGAAGTACATGGGGGTGTGGAGGTGGTAGTTGCAGGCTACAGCAGTGAGGATGAGACCGTTGCCCAGGAGGGCAGCCAGGTAGATGCCCAGGAAGAGCCTGAAGTGCAGGAGCTGCAGCTGGCGTGTGTCTGCGAATGGCAGGAGGAGGAACTCACTCACAGAGCTGCTGTTGGTCATTCTCTGACTTTGACAAGGCTGTCTGTTGAAGAGGAGAAGGCAAAACAAAGTTAGAACAGAATTCTCTGAGGAAAACTTAATGCAAGTCTTATAGCACCCCCAAACTGAGACTCTATCTTAGCACGAGAACTGTTCTGCAGCTCTCTTGCTTGAGCTGCAGCTGGTGTTGACTGAGGGAGGCACTGGGAGCTGCTTTGGGCTCTAGAGGAGTCCTTCCTACTGTGCAGCACGAGGGAAAAAGGGACATAGGGGAAACAGGTTCAGTCCACCTCTCAGATCATTGAGCTTTGCAGTACTCTTGCAAACATCTCCGACCACAGTGCAAAGCAAAGTAGGATTTTCTTTGCTTTATTTTCTAGTAGTTACCCCTGTAATGATTAGGACTACCATCATGCTCAGGTGTTTCCCTGAGAAGAAACTGGAGGCAGCTGAGAGCAGAGAAGTCCCAGTCCAAATGGAGCTTGGCAGAATCCTCACCTTGTCTCTGGGTGCCGGACCACAAACTCAGCCCTTCCCTCCTAGCTAGGGGTGCAGAGGCCTCACTCCAGGTGCCCACAGACAGCCATCCAGCAGCACAGACATGACCTTAGCATGGAGGTGTCTTCTCCTTGGGGCACCTTGGTACTGAGCCAGAAGGAGCTTGGGAGTTTCTCCTCATCTGGGCTCTGCCTGCTGTGCTGGCCATGCCTGCCCCACAGCCCATGGGCTGCAGGGGGGAGAGGAGGCCAGGGAGGGGCTGCTCCAGGGGAAGGCGTCTGCACTGCAGGGCATGGCCATGAGGTGCCCGAATCCAGCTCCTTCTGGTCACCTGCCCCTCTCTCTGCTGCCTGCAGCTGTCCCTGCCAGGAGCTGCTGCTCTGTTCCCACCTCTTCTTTCCCCCTGCCCGTGCTCACAGACCCCATCCCACATGGCTGTGCTCAGTGCTGCCCTGCAGCACCCTGCCACCAACAGGGCCCTGCCAAGGGGCACCTCCAGGGCTGCAGGAGCTACGGGGCAGCTGACAGAGAGCCCGGCATGGCCAGCCAGGGCAGGGTGTTCTGGGATGACTGGGGGCACCTGGTTTAGGGCACTCCAAGGGGCTTCTGCCAGACTTCCTCACCTCGCAGTGCAACCCAGGAGGAATCTGAAAGCCTACTGCATTGCCCACTGCCCTCCCAGAAACAAGACCCAGCAGGAGACCCTTCCAGGACCTGTAGCTGCATGACCCTGCAGCCAGAGACTTACCTTGTCAAGGGCTGTGCAGATTTCTCCTGCAGTCAGCTCTCAGCATCCTCCCACTCTTAACTGCCTCCAAGCCCTCTCTCCTTCTGTCGTCTTCCCATGCCACCTGCAGTCAGGGCCCCAAGCCCTGTTGTGTTGTGCAGAGGAGCTGCTTCTGGGCACAGCTGTTTCTCTGCATCAGGGGCCTCTTGCCAGGAGCTCTCTCTGTCCCAGGTGCCTGGCCCAGCTCAGCAGCAGAGGCCCAGCCCAAGGCATTGGAATCACCCCTCTGGTGGCTTTGGTGATGAGCCCACGAACCTCAGGCACTGACAGCAAATTGAACAACTCTTTCAAGAAGTCCAAGTCAGATGTAAGTTTCCTGGAGTTTCCTTCCAAGGGCCAGAACTGACATAGCCTCCCTTGGAGCTCATTAGAGCTAAACAGTGGAGGCAGTGAGGCCAAGGAGGCAAAGGCAATGTGAAATTGACACTGATCTTTGGAAAAACTGGATATGTTTCACCAAGCACAAAGGCTGAGCCTTGATCCCTGGCCTCTGGGAAGGGAGATCCTTTCCCTTTACATTATATATTGCTCAGGGATCTTCCTGGAGATGGGGATGTGCATTGCCAATAGCAGGACAGTGGTGCGACACCTCCAACGTATTGATGGCATCATTGAGTGGGCTAACACAGCAGAAGTATTTGAGAAGGGGAAGAAAATAATTCAAATCCTTCTGAAAGACGATTTTGTTGTAAAAAGGTAAGGTCATAGAATCATAGAATTATAGAATATCCCGAGTTGGTAGGGATCCATAAGGATTATCAAATCCAACTCCTGGCACTGCATGGGTCTGCCCAAAAGTTTAGACCGTGTGACTAAGTGCACAGTTCAATTGCTTTTTAAATTCATAGAGGCTTGGTGCAGTGACTATGTCCCTGAAGAGCCTGTTCCAGTGTGCAACCACCCTCTTGGTGAAGAACCTCTTCCTGATGTCCAGCCTAAACTTCCCCTGCCTCAGTTTAACACCATTCTTGCGGGTCCTATCACTGGTGTTTACAGAGAATAAGTCACCTGCCTCTCCACTCCCCCTCATGAGGAAGTTGTAGACCCCAATGAGGTCCCCTCTCAGCCTCCTCTTCTCCAGGCTGAACAGGCCCAATGACCTCTGCCGCTCTTCATAAGTCTTCCCATCTAGGCCTATCACCATCTTCTTTGCCCTCCTCTGGACACTCTCTAACAGTTTAATTTCCTTCCTGTACTGTGGTGCCCAGAACTGCACACAGTACTTGAGGTGAGGCCAGACCAACGCAGAGTAGAGAGGGACAATCACCTCCCTTGACCTACTAGCGATGCTGTACTTGATGCACCCCCGGATACCGTTGGCCCTTCTGGCGGCCAGGGCACACTGCTGGCTCATATTCAACTTGCTGTCAACCACACTCCCAGGTCCCTCTCTGCGGGGCTGCTCTCCAGTGTCTCATCGCCCAGTCTGTACGTATAGCCAGGGTTGCCCCGTCCCAGGTGCAGGACCCGACACTTGCCTTTGTTAAACTTCATGTGGTTGGTGATCGCCCAGCTCTCCAACCTATCCAGATCTCTCTGCAAGGCCTTTCCACCTTCAGCTGACTCTACAACTGCTCCAAGTTTGGTGTCATCAGCAAATTTGCTCAAAACACCTTCTAGTCCTACATCTAACTCATTTATAAAGACATTGAAGAGGACTGGCCCTAAAATGGAGCCTTGAGGGACCCCACTAGTGACCATCTGCCAGCCAGATGTGGCCCCATTTACCACAACACTTTGAGCCCTGCTCGTTAGCCAATTGCTCACCCATTGTATGATTTTTGTTAAGTTGTGTGCTGGACATTTTGTCCAGTAGGATCCTATGGGAAACTGTGTCAAAAGCCTTGCTGAAGTCCAAAAAAATCACATCAGCTGGTTTCCCTTGGTCAACAAGATGGGTGACCTTATCATAAAAGGAAATCCGATTTGTTAGGCAGGACCTCCCCCTCATGAACCCATGTTGGCTGGGACCAATGACTGCATTGTCCCCCTGGTGCACCTCAATAACTTCAAGAATCATCTTCTCCATAATTTTACCAGGCACTGATGTGAGATTGACTGGCCAGTAATTGCTAGGGTCTTCTTACTTACCCTTCTTGAAAATTGGCACATTTTCCAGCTTCCACTCTACTGGGACCTCTCCAGATTTCCAACATCGTTGAAAAATAATTGAGAGAGGTCCCACTATGACATCAGCCAGCTCTTTAAGCACCCTGGGATGGATGCCATCCAGACCCATGGACTTGTATGGATCGAGGTGGAGCAGCAAATCCTGCACACATTCAGGGTCAGTTGGGAGTTTGTCATTCCCGCCTCCATGGTCCTCCAGTTCAGAGCACCTGGGGTTTGGAAGCCCATCATCTGCATTGAAGACAGAGGTGAAGAAGGCATTAAACATTTCTGCTTTGCCTATGTCCTTGTCTGTGAGGAGACCTTCCACGTCAAGTAGTGGACCTATGTTCTCTTTGGTTCTCCTTTTTCTGTTAACATATCTAAAAAAAAAACAAAACATTTTTATTGTGTCTCACAGACATGGCCAGCTTCAGCTCTGGTTGGGCTTTGGCCCCAGAATTTTCTCCCTACAAACACGAACAGCATCTCTGTATTCCTTCCTTGTCACCTGACCCTCCTTCCAGCAGTCATACACTTTCTTTTTCCATCTAAGCTCCAGGAGAAGATCCCTGTTCAACCAGGTCGGCCTTCTGCCCCACCTGCCTGACTTCTGATATTTTGGAATTGCCTGATCTTGTGCTTTTAGGAGGCAGTGCTTAAAGATTGACCAGCACTGATGAATGCCAATGCATTCAAAAGCAGCTTCCCAGAGGACCTTGCTGACTAGTCCTCTGAGCAGCCTGAAGTCCTCTTTCACCATATCCAGGGCTGAAGTTTTGGTGGCACTTTTCCTCCTGTCACCATAAATTCTAAACTCAACCACCTCATGGTCACTATGACCGAGATGGCCGCTAATTGCCACATCTCCCACAAGACGCTCTCTGTTTTCCAGCAATAGATCAAGGAGGGCACCTTTCCTAGTTGGCTCCCTTAGCACCTGCACCAAGAAGTTATCATCTACGTGCTTTATGAACCTCCTGGACTTGCTCATGTCAGCCATGTGGTGATCCCAGTTGACGTCTGGCAAGTTGAAATCTCCCATAAGGACAAGGGGAATTGATCTCTTAGTTCTGCAAAGAATAATTCTTCAGTGTTGTCATCCTGGCCGGGTGGTCTGTAATAGATTTCCACAATGACATCCGCTTTATTTGTTCATCCCTTAATCCTTACTCAGAGGCTCTCAACTTTGCCATCCCCAACTTGAAGTTCCATGCAGTCCAGCCCATGCTTCACATACATCGCCACCCCGCCACCTCGCCTACCCTGCCTGTCCCTCCTGAAGAGCCTGTAAACATCTATTGCAGCACACCAGCCACAGGACTCATCCCACCAGGTTTTGCTTATGCTGATGATGTCGTAGCTGTGGGACTGGGCTTCTAGCCTAGTCTTCTAGCTCGTCCATTTCTAACCCAGACTTCTAGCTCGTCCATTTTATTCCTTATACTGTGTGCGTTCGTGTAGAAGCACTTCAAATGCACCTCCCTACACACAGAACCTTGGGGAGCTAACCGAAGGACCTCACCGGCACACAGTCCCTCTGATTCTAGTGCACCATCCTGTAGTTCATCACTGACATGCCTGCTTTTATCCCCTTCCCCCGTTTAAAGCCCTATCAATCAGCCCTGCCAAAGGTCTAGAGACCTAGTCAAGAGACAAGGTCAAGAGACCTGCAGAGGAGATCCTGATGCAGACTGGTCAGGATCAAGAGACAGCTGCCTGGGGATGGGATGGGCATCAGTCAGGGTGTGCTGAGTAATTGCCTAGAGCAATTACTCTTGCTTTGTACATTCAATAATAGTAATAAAAATATTTATTATTATTAATCATAAATGATAATATTATCATTATTTTTCCTCTTCCTTTTCTCTCCTATTAAACTGTCTTTATCTCAACACACAAGCTTTTCACAGAATCAGAGAATCACAGAATCATTTAGGTTGGAAGAGACCTCCAACTTCACCTAGTCCAACCTCTGACCTAACACTAACAAGTCCTGCACTAAACCATATCCTCTGCATCCAAACGTCTTTTAAAGACCTCCAGGAATGGTGACTCAACCACTTCCCTGGGCAGCCCATTCCAATGTCTAACAACCATTTTGGTAAAGAGGTTCTTCTTAATATCCAACCTAAATCTCCCCTGGTGCAACTTTTGCTCATTCCCCCTTGTGCTATCACCAGGCATGTTGGAGAACAGACCGATTCCCACCTCGCTACAGCCTCCTTTAAGGTGCCTATAGAGAGAGATAAGGTCACCCCTGAGCCACCTCTTCTCCAGGCTAAACATTACACCTGTTGTACTACAAGCTCCCATGGGTCGGATCCTCATTTTGAGAATTACCCCGCTCACTGTGTAACCTTGAGGAGGAAGGATTTACAAACTCCAGCCTCAAAGACCTCACAGGATTGTCATGCACTCTGACTGTACAGTCCAGCCCTTTCTTCCCTGAGTCAGAAGGGACCTCTGGAGGTGTTCACTACCATCATCTTCTCTGAGCAGTGATAGCTCTACTGGTAGATCAGGTTAGTTAGTGTTTTCTGCAGATCGGTATTGAAAATCTCTGGGCCTATGACCCAGTGCTGATCCACTGTCTTGGTGTCTGTTCCCCTAGTACAGACAGTGAGGCCAGCAGAAAGGTGGAGCTGGTCGAATTTCAAAGATCAGCTCCCCTTGGGCAGTGGGGAATGGCTGTCATTGTGCTCCCCACATGTGATCCTCAAGCTGGTAGTGCTGCTGTGCAGAGTAAATGGGCTGTGGTGCTGTGGGGTGAATCTGCATGGCCGCGCTGGTCAGGTTGGGAAGCAGACCCAGACAGGTCCAGATCACTGGGCTGGACCAGACAGAGGTACTCTGCGAAGGGGGAAATGAATCATTGACCAGCTTCCCTTCCCTCTGCCTGCTTCAGGTCCACTCTCTTCTCTGAGACTGTAGAGTTGCAGGTTCCCTATGAATACCTGGCTTTAGTTCTTTCCCTGTGGCTGAGCCCATGGTGGGAGATCTCTCACTTTCAGAGGGGCTGCAGTCAGTGCTCATGCCATGCTCCGCTGTTCTTGGAGGTACCCTGGGCTCTGCAGGCAGCTCCCAATTCCCCTCGTGAAGGACATCATCTACAGGTCAGATGTGGGAACAGCCCTGGCTATGTAATGCAGTGACCATTTGCTGCCTCTGCTGTGAGCAGACACCTATGGGCAAGTCTTAAATCTAGCCCTTGGGCTCTGACAGGTCACAGTGTAACAATAAGCCATTCCCTCCTAAACCTAACAAGGAACAGACCCTAGTGGAGAGCTATTTTTTGGCACAAGCTTGAGTAGGAAATTCCAGCCTTCAGGCAGTCCACATGGGTTATCCTGTTTATTACAAAGTTTTTATGAGATAATTCACTGACTCACAATTACAAGTACATGCAGAAAGCATCCATATGACACAGAGCGGTTTCACTCATTCATTGCAGTGGGAGGAATCCAAATATTTATGTGGGAATACAAGAAGCTAAAGCAGTCAATATGACAATAAGGAAAAAGCAATTTTATAAATAATGATAAAAACAAAGAACAAAAAAGAACATGATGGAATGGGATGAACAATTTTCATTTCTGTAGAGTGAAGGAAACTTTATGAGTACTAAAAAACATCCTCCAAATCAGTTTCCTAACAGCATCCATGAGCTCTTTGTTCCTCATGCTGTAGATGAGGGGGTTCACCGCTGGAGGCACCACCGAGTACAGAACCGCCAGCAAAAGATTCAGGGAGGAGGAGGACTTGAAAGGGGGCTTCAGATAGGCAAACACAATATTGCTGATGAAGACGGAGACAACAGCCAGGTGAGGGAGGCACGTGGAAAAGGCTTTGTGCCTGCCCTGCTCTGAAGGGATCCTCAGCACAGCTCTGAAGATATGCACGTAAGAAAGCACAAGGAAGACAAAACACCCAAAGGCTAAGCAGACACTAACCACAACAAGCCCAGCTTCCCTGAGGTAGACATCAGTGCAGGAGAGCTTGAGGATCTGGGGAATTTCACAGAAGAACTGGTCTAAGGCATTGCCTTGGCAGAGGGGGAGGGAAAAGGTATTGGCAGTGTGCAGCACTGCATAGAGAAAAGTACTGCCCCAGGTAGCCACTGCCATGTTGACACAAGTTCTGCTGTCCATTATTGTTCCGTAGTGCAGGGGTTTGCAGATGGCAATGTAGCGGTCATAGGCCATGATGGTGAGAAGACAAAACTCTGCTGTGACAAAGACAACAAACATAAATACCTGGGTAGCACAACCTGCATATGAAATGGTCGTTCTGTCCCAGAGGGAGTTGACCATTGCTTTGGGAACAGTGGTGGAGATGGAGCCCATGTCAATAAGGGCGAGGTTGAGGAGGAAGAAGTACATGGGGGTGTGGAGGCGGTGGTTGCAGGCTATGGCTGTGAGGATGAGGCCGTTGCCCAGGAGGGCAGCCAGGTAGATGCCCAGGAAGAGCCCAAAGTGCAGGAGCTGCAGCTTGCGAGTGTCTGCAAATGCCAACAGGAGGAACTCAGTGGGGAAGCTGCTGTTGGACATTTGCTGCCTCAGGGCATCTTTGCCTGTCCATGGAGGAAAATGCAGTCAAGTTAGGCAGGCATCTCAGAGCAAACCCCAACTCCTTCACTAACATAAGTCACCATTCCCTGAGCTGTAAGAGTATCACAGTGCAAGACACAGTCTCCTCTCCTCTTCTGGAGGTCCAGCTGAGGAGATGGTGGTTCATGCCCTAAAACCCCAGGCACTATGACTGGCTGGCAGAGGAGAGCAGGAGCTTGCTGCACAGAAGTTTCCAGCACTTCAGGCCTGGCAGTGAGTGCCTGAATCCTACTTCCCTTGGTGTTTCAGGCAATAGCTCCTTCTCCCTCTCTGCCCAAGTCTCTCATGCTTGGAGCTATCTCTGCTGGCAGATGCTTCCTGTCTCCACATCTCCTCCCTGCCATTGCTCACAAACCCCATCCCACCCATTGTGTGTTCGGCTCTGCCCGGCAGACACATCCTGCCCCAGGACACCTTTCGCGGACAACTCCCCAAGTTCAGAGGCAGGAGCAGCTCTAAGCTAATAGAAGTTAAAAGAACTGGGGACTCAGTGTTGTCGTCAAGATGGAGAAATAAATTGCCATCATCATCTGCCACCCAGCAAAGCAAGAGGAGAAATCTCAAAGCACAGAATGCTTCCCTTCAAGAATCCCTTGCTCTGACCTTTGTCTTGTGGAGTCCACTCTGAGATGCCCTGGGAGAGCTCTGGAGTTGGAAGCAGCCTGCCCCAGGCAGCAGCATCTGGGCACCAGCAGGACCATGCCCTGCCCTGACAGAGGGACTCCTTCCACCCACAGTTTATTCCCGTAGCACCCTGTACAGCTCCCCAGGCAGGCTGAGCCTGGCCGGAGCAGAGGCCCTGCCCCGGCACACAGCCCCTGGGGCACAACAGAGACCCTGCTCTGCACCACAGCCCTGGACACCCCTGCCCGCACCTCTGCATCTGGTCCCACAAGAAGGAGCACTCATGTCCTGTCCCTCTGACTGTATGGACAAGTAATCCCTGCTCTGGAACTTGTCGTTCTCCTCTAATCCAAAGAAACTCTGAGAGTCCTCCTGAGAGTTCCCATAGGCTGCAGAATTTGCCAGCAAATCTGGAGATGGCACCAGGAACAACAGCTGCATTGCCCTGCAGCCACAGACTTACCCTGTTCAGGGCTCTGAAGATTTCTCCTGCTGTGAGCTCTCAGCATCCCCCCTTCACACCGCCTTTAACATCTGCCTCCCTTCTCTCAGCTGCCCTTGTCCCCTGCAGGCAGCGCCCCCAGCCCTGCTGCTGTGCTGTGCAGAGGAGCTGCTCCTGGGCAGAGCTGTCTCTCTGAGTGCTACTCGCTTGCCAGGAGCTCCCCTTGGGCCCATGAGCCCGGCCCAGCTCAGCAGCACAGGGAGCTCTTGACAAGTCCCTGAGCCTCCAGTGGAATAGACAGGACACTTACTGCCAGCAGTGTCTTTTCCCCTATTTCAAAATAAATGTTTGACACGAGATTCATCTTTTCTTGTTCCGTTATGAGACTGGAGAGCCACAAGGTGACAGGCAGGCTGCATTCCATCTCTTCTAAGCACTTATTATTATTCAGAGGGAGGAAACATTTTCACAGAAATCCCTCTGTCTACATAAGCTACATAACCAATTGCTGGCCTGCAGGATCACCATATCATAGAACTCTTTGGGTATGAAGGGACCTTCAAGACCAGCAACCTGTTCCAGTGACTCACCACCATTTGTGTGAATAAAGGAGGCAGTGAAAGGAAGCAGACCTGGTCAGTCACACTGACTGGTGAGAGCATGGGACAGAGAGAAAATGTTAATTCCAGTGAGGTTATTTGATTAGGGACATTTTTAGATGGGGAACCAAGAGAAAACGGGGAATGCTGGTAAAAGGCCTGTCCTGTGAAGACAGCCTGTAGACTGTTGTGTAGTCTGGAGAAAAGAACACTGAAGGGCGACCTCATTGCTGTCAATTACTTCCTTAGGAGAGGAAGTGGAGAGGGGGGTGCCGGTCTCTTCTCTCTGGGAACCAATGGCAGGACATGTGGGAAAGGCACAAAACAGCACCAGGGGCTGTTCAGACTGGGCATTAGGAAAATATTCTCTACTGTGAGGGTGGTCAAACACTGGAACGGGCTTTCTAGAGACCTGGTTGATGTCCCATGACTGTCAGTGTTCAACAGGCACTTGGATCATAGAAACACAGGATCAATGAACGTCTTGGTGAGGAAGAGACCTTAAAGATCATCCAGTTCTAAGCCCCCTGCCATGGGCAGGTATGTCACTCACTAGATCAGGTTACCCAGTGCCTCAGCCAGCCTGGTCTTGAACACCTCCAAGGCTGAGCATCCACAACCTGTCTGGGCAACCTCTTCACTGTCTCACCATCCTCTGAGTGAAGAATTTCCTCCTAACCTGTGATGTAAATCACCTCTTTAAGTTTGAAACCTTTCCCCCCTCATCCTGTCATTATCTGATTGAGCAGAGTCTCTCTCCGTCTTTTTTATAACGCCCCTTAAATACTGAAAGGCATCAATGGGGTCCCCCCACAACCTTTTCTTTTGTAGGCAGAACAGCCTCAGATCTCTCAGTCTTTCTTCATAAAAGAGATGCTGCAGCCCTCTGATCAACTTCATGGCCCTCCTCTGGACCTGCTAACAGCTCAACATCCTTCTCGGGCTGGGGTCCCCAGACCTGGACACAGTATTCCACGTGGGGCCTCACAAGAGCAGAATAGAGGGGGACAACCACCACCCTCGACCTGATGGCCAGTCCTCTTTTGATGCAGTCCAGGTTGCTGCTGGCCTTCTGGCTTGCAAGCACACACTGTCAGCACTTATCAAGCTTGTCATCAGCCTCTGCTCTGCTCAAGGAAGGGGATATGGTGAGAACACACCACGTGCCACCCCATGGTTTTACCTGCATGACCATGGAGAGGACATGAAAAAATGGGATGGGAAATCTACCTTGACCCTAGAGGCACAGGTATGCGAGTTGCAACAAAAACAATGGCCAAAGGGGGGGGGGGGCATCCATATAGCAGAAAATTACTGCTCCTGTTTCCATCAGACAGTCCCTGAGACACACTGACAACTACTAAGAATAGGGCTAGAGGGGCCCTGCTTCCAACCAGATGGAGGGAAGGGATAATCATGTTTATTGGCTTGTGTGGATTTGATGGCCTGGAATCATAGAAGCATAGAATCATAGAATATTCTGAGTTGGAAGGGACACACAAGGATCATTGAGTTCAACTCCTGGTACCAGACAGGTCCACTCAAAAATTCAGACCATGTGACTAAGTGCACAGTCCAAACACTTCTTAAACTCTGACAGGTTTGGTGCTGTGACTACTTCTCTGGGGAGCCTGTTCCAGCGTGTGTGACAACACCCTCAGTGAAGAACCTCTTCCTGATGTCTAGCTTAAACATCCCCTGCGTCAGCTTGACTCCATTCCCATGGGTCCTATCACTGGTCACCAAAGAGAATAGATTAACACCTGTCCCTCCACTCCACCTCATAAGGAAATTGTAGACCATGATGAGGTCTCCCCTCAGCCTCCTCTATTCCAGGCTGAACAGGCCAAGTAACCTCAGCCACTCCTCATACGTCTTCCCCTCTATGTCCTTCAACATATTCATAGCCCTAGCAATGCTGTGCCTCAGGATAAATTTGGCCCTCCTGGCGGCCAGGGCACACTGCTGGCTCATATT
Organism: Anas platyrhynchos; assembly: GCF_047663525.1. Classification (NCBI taxonomy): domain Eukaryota; kingdom Metazoa; phylum Chordata; class Aves; order Anseriformes; family Anatidae; genus Anas; species Anas platyrhynchos. Next base: position 358,530 of record NC_092619.1, on the reverse strand, counting down.
CAGCTTGCTGTCAACCACAACTTCCAGATCCTTCTCTGTGGGGCTGCTCTCCAGCATCTTCTCCCCCAGTCTGTAAATATAGCCAGGGTTGTCCCATCCCAGGTTCAGGACCTGGCACTTGCTCTTGTTAAACTTCATGCGGTTGGTGATTGCCCAGCTCTCCAGTCTGTCCAGATCTCTCTGCAAGGTATTTCCACCCTCATCAGAGTCAACAACTCCTCCCAGTTTGGTGTCATCAGCAAATTTCCTCAAAACAACTTCTAGTCCTGCATCTAAATCACTTATAAAAACTTTGAAGAGGACTGGCCCTAAAATGGAGCCTTGGGGTCCCCACTAGTGACTGTCCACCAACCTGATGTGGCCCCCATTTACCACAACCCTTTGAGCCCTACCCATCAGCCAATTGCTATCCCATTGTATGATGGCTTTATTTAGCTCTATGCTGGACATTCTGTCCAGTAGGATGCTACGGGAAACTGTGTCAAAAGCTTTACTGAAATCCAAAAATGTCAGACACACAAGAGTATAAGGCTCAAGTGGACACTGATGCTAAGTGTACTGTAATGCCATCAAACTATAAAGGGGCAAATCCCGTTTGTATTTCTGCAGTGACAGGGAGATCCCAACTGGTAATGGTATTGGAGGCTGAAGTGAGCCTAACTGGGAAGGAGTAGCAAAAAGCACCCAGCTGGGACTGGCCTGGAGGCTCTGTACGTGCTCGGCATAGACTACTTCAGGAGAGGGTACTTCCAAGATCCAGAAGGGTTCCGGTGGGCTTTTGGCATGTCTTCTTTGGCAACGGAGGACATTAAACAGCTGTCTGCCTTGACCTGGTCTCTCATGGGACCCTTCTATTGTGGGTTTGTTGAGGGTTGAAGAACAGCAGGTGCTGATGGTTACCCCAGCGGTGCCTCTGAGGCAGTATCATGCTAACTGAGACTCCCCGATTCCCATCCACATGATGGTTCATCAAGTGTAGAGCCCAGGGGTGAACAGCAAGACTCACTCACCCTTTATTAGTCTCATATGGCCAGTGGACTATCGTGGCTGGAATGAAGTCATGCCACTGCTGAGTGCTGCAGTGTCTGAGATATGACTTCACGGTAGGATTTGAATTTAGGGATTAGCGCAATGGATTTCTTCAAGCCTGAGGGATAGCGTTTAGGGTAATATCAGGTTCCTGGTTAGAAATATCGCCACTGGCCTAACATGAATATTTTCCCAGTGAGTGTTGAAGCAACAGCAGCCTTACATGAACCCCTCCTAACTCTTCAAAATATTTCCTTTCTGTTAGACAAACCCCTCTTCTCTCCCCCAAATCTCGCACTTTTATTCTCTCAGTTCTTCCCCTGGCCTCCCCAAATGTGTCAACCTGTTGGGACAGCTTTCTGATGGCCTTTTTGACCTCAGAGGCTCTGCCTCCCTGCTCTTGGCCAGCCAGGGGCTGGGATACAAGTGACCTCACAGCCAGCATCCATAGGGTTACAAGGAGCTGTTGTTTTCAGGAGGCCTCTTCCCAGCACACCCAGGAGCAGCGGGTTAAGGGGATGCCCTGCACAATCCCTCAGGTACTCTGTGGGTGAAGCAGCTCATGTTGCAGAAGGCCTCCCACATGTCCAGACTCACGTTTCCTCATGCAGCCTTTAGTTTCTCCAGGGCATCTTGAAGGAAATGACCACCTCTTTGTGGAAAAGTGATTCAAGAACTGAATATATATTTTAGGAAAATGTTGAGAACTCTGCAGAGAAGGAGTTGCTGTGAAAGTCATGATGACTAGCATTGGTCATATCCATATCCAGTGAACAAGGACCCAGCCCAGACTGCTCTGTGGTTCCCCGCTGTCTGTCCCAGGAGGCCAGCCCAGCTCAGCCCCTCCCCAGCTCTCCACACCTCCATCTCCTCTGTCCAGCCCAGCTCAGCCCAGCAGAACAGTCCAGACTGTGCTGGCCCCAAAGCAGCAAATGGAGAAGTGGATGTCAGGGGCAGTGTCCCTGCTGCTGCAATCTGCAGGACATTGCCCACCCCCAGGCAGCCTGTGGCCCCCCCAGGCCAGTACCTCTCCGAGACACAGCACAGCACCACACTGCTGGCCCTGGGGCTCCTCAGGCAACACAACTGCACACACACAGCACCCTGATCTGCTCCCAGGACACCCTATGTCCCACACAGCCTTGCCCCACAGCAGCACAGTGAGCAAGCAACAAGAGCAATCAGTCCTCACAGCAACACAAGGGCTCTGAAGAACAACACGGGAAGTGAAAAGGAAAGCAGCTCAGGACAGAGCAAGCCCTCGGGCTCCCTGGCAGTGTTGCTGTGCCAGGACTCTTCTCTCCTCCACCTCTGCACAGAGCCAAGAGCCCCTGCAGCTCCATCATAGATCTCTGAGGAAGGATCTCAGGCAAGCAAGTCACTTCAGAGTTCTTTCTTATATTTAAAGATGAAGAGAGCCTGGTTCCTTGTTTACACTAAGCCTTTCAGTCACAAAAGAGAGGTAGATGTTTAAATAGCAGGGGAAGAAGAATAAACATTCTTTGCAGAAAACACTATTGGAATTGAAGAAAATAAAGAAGAAATACACGCACACAAGCAAATATAAATAAATAAATAAATATACTGCAGCTGCACCTCTAATGAGTTGAATTATGAGTAATATGCAGAAGACAACAAACAGTTTATTCGTTCTGAGAAGCATCCAGTCACCAGTTTCCCCAATGAATCCTTCAGCTCCTGATTCCTCATGCTGTAGATGAGGGGGTTCACTGCTGGAGGCACCACCGAGTACAGAACTGCTAGTAAAAGATTCAGGGAGGAGGAGGACATGAAAGGGGGCTTCAGGTAGGCAAAAAAGGTAGTGCTGATAAACAGGAAGACAACAGCCAGGTGAGGGAGGCACATGGAAAAGGCTTTGTGCCTTCCCTGCTTTGAGGGAATCCTCAGCACAGCCCTGAAGATCTGCGCATAGGACAGCACAAGGAAAACAAAACATCCAAATGCTAAAACAGCACTAAACATAAGAAGCCCAGCTTCTCTGAGGTAGGCATGTGAGCAGGAGAGCTTGAGGATCTGGGGAATTTCACAGAAGAACTGGTCCAAGACATTGCCTTGGCAGAGTGGGAGGGAAAAGGTATTGGCAGTGTGCAACACAGCATAGACAAAAGTAATGCCCCAGGCAGCTGCTGCCATGTTGACACAAGTTCTGCTGTCCATTATTGTCCCGTAGTGCAGGGGTATGCAGATGGCAATGTAGCGGTCATAGGCCATGATGGTGAGAAGAGAAAACTCTGCTGAGATGAAAAAGACTAACAGAAATGCTTGGGTAGCACAACCAAAGAAGGAAATGGCTCTGATGTCCCGCAAAGCAATAACCATGGCTTTGGGAACAGTGGTGGTAATAGTGCCCAGATCGAGGAGGGTGAGGTTGAGGAGGAAGAAGTACATGGGGGTGTGGAGGCGGTGGTCGCAGGCTATGGCTGTGAGGTTGAGGCCGTTGCCAAGGAGGGCAGCCAGGTAGATGCCCAGGAAGAGCCCAAAGTGCAGGAGCTGCAGCTCCCACGTGCCTCCTAATGCCACGAGGAGGAATTCTGTGGGAAAGCTGCTGTTTGACATATGTTGCCACTGAGACCTCTGCATGGACAAAAAGACAATGAAAAGTTAGGCAGACTTCACTGAACAAAACCCATTTCTTTCCTCACATTAATCCCATTCTCTCAGCTTGCATTTCAGCTATGGAAGTGACACTGCACGGCAGGTACTCTTAGCCTCATTATGGTGTATCACCATGCAGGACACAGGCTTCTCTCCTGTTCTGGAGGTCCAGCTGAGGAAGAGGTGGCTCAAGCCCTAAAACCCCTGAGGGCAGATGTTGTGCTGGATGTAAGAGGAGAGCAGGGGGTTGATGCAGAGAAGGTGCCTGCACTGCAGGCCTGGCAGGGAGTGCCTGAATCCCCCCTCCCTTGGTGTTTCAGGCAGCAGCTCCCTCTCGCTCCCTGTCCAGGTCTCTGCTGCCTGGAGCCGTCCCTGCTGGCAGTTCCTTCCCTGTCCCCACATCTCCTCCCTGCCATTGCTCACAGACCCTATCCCACCTGATGTGTGCTCAGCTTTGTTCTGCACACACCTCCTGTCCCAGAGAACTGTCCAGAGACATCTCTTCATGTTCAGCAGATGTACAGCAGCTCTGACCTGTCCTAAGAGCCCTCCAGTGCAGGAAATTGAAAGTAGAGACCCAGGAGAACGTCTTCCCTACTTCTAGTGCAGGCATTTCTTTTCCCTTTCAAGAATCTCCCTGAAAGATTCCCTGGGGATGTTGTGGAGCTGTAACCAGCTGTGCCCAGGCAGCTTCTGAGCACCAGCAGGACCCTGACCTGCCCTTCCCTGCTGTGAGAGCTCTTTCCACCCACAGCTTCTCTCCACAGTGTCCTGGGCAGTTCCCCGGGCAGGCTGAGTGTTGAGCCTGGCAGGTGGCAGAGGCCCTGCACCAGCAAACAGCCCCTGGGGCACAGCAGGGACCCTGCTCTGCACCACAGCCCTGGACACCCCTGCCTGCACCCTGCCTGTGCAGCCAGCAGCTGAACACTGAAGAAGAAACCCTCATGCCCTGTCCCTCTGACAGCTTTGGCAGGTAGTCCCTGACCTGGAACTTGTCATTCTCCTCTTATCCAAAGAAACTCTGAGAGTTCTCCTGAAAGCTCCCATCTGCTCATGGAGCAGATCCTCTTGGGAGTCATCATGCGGCACTTGAAGGGCAAGCAGGCGATCAGGCCCAGCCAGCATGGGTTTATGGAAGGCAGGTCCTGCTTGACGAACCTGATCTCCTTCTACGACAAAGTGACGCGCTGGGTGGATGAGGGAAAGGCTGTGGATGTGGTCTACCTTGACTTCAGCAAGGCCTTTGACACCGTCTCCCACAGCATTCTCCTCAAGAAACTGGCTGCTCTTGGCTTGGACTGGTGCACGCTTCGTTGGGTTAGAAACTGGCTGGATAGCTGGGCCCAAAGGGTCGTGGTAAATGGAGTCAAGTCCAGTTGGAGGCCAGTCACTAGTGGCGTCCCCCAGGGCTCGGTGCTGGGGCCGGTCCTCTTTAACATCTTCATCAATGATCTGGATGACGGCATTGAGTGCACCCTCAGTAAGTTTGCAGATGACACCAAGCTAGGTGCGTGTGTCGATCTGCTCAAGGGTAGGAAGGCTCTGCAGGAGGATCTGGATAGGCTGCACCGATGGGCTGAGGTCAACTGTATGAAGTTCAACAAGGCCAAGTGCCGGGTCCTGCACCTGCAATGCAATAACCCCAAGCAGAACTACAGGCTGGGAGAGGAATGGTTGGAGAGCTGCCAGGCAGAGAAGGACCTGGGAGTGATGGTGGACAGTCGGCTGAATATGAGCCAGCAGTGTGCTCAGGTGGCCAAGAAGGCCAACGGCATCCTGGCTTGTATCAGAAACACTGTGACCAGCAGGGCTAGGGAGGTGATCGTCCCCCTGTACTCGGCTCTGGTGAGGCCGCACCTCGAGTACTGTGTTCAGTTTTGGGCCCCTCGCTACAAGAAGGACATCGAGGTGCTTGAGCAGGTCCAAAGAAGGGCGACGAAGCTGGTGAGGGGCCTGGAGAGCAAGTCCTATGAGGAGCGGCTGAAGGAGCTGGGCTTGTTCAGCCTAGAGAAGAGGAGGCTCAGGGGTGACCTTATTGCTCTGTATAAGTACATTAAAGGAGGCTGTAGCGAGGTGGGGGTTGGCCTGTTCTCCCATGTGCCTGGTGACAGGATGAGGGGGAATGGGCTAAAGTTACGCCAGGGGAGTTTTAGGTTAGATGTTAGGAAGAATTTCTTTACTGAAAGGGCTGTTAGGCATTGGAACAGGCTGCCCAGGGAGGTGGTGGAGTCACCATCCCTGGAAGTCTTTAAAAGACGTTTAGATGTAGAGCTTAGGGATATGGTTTAGTTTGGACTGTTAGTGTTAGGTCAGAGGTTGGACTCGATGATCTTGAGGTCTCTTCCAACCTAGAAATTCTGTGATTCTGTGTGATTCTGTGATAGGCTGTGGGATTTGCCAGCAAATCTGGAGATGGCACCAGGAACAACAGCTCTGTTGCCCTGCAGCCAGAGACTTACCCTGTTCAGGGCTCTGAAGATTTCTCCTGCAGTGGGCTCTCAGCATCCCCCCTCCACACTGCCTTTAACATCTCCCTCCCTTCTCTCAGCCAGCCTTGTCCCCTGCAGGCAGTGTCCCCAGCCCTGCTGCTGTGCTGTGCAGAGGAGCTGCTCCTGGGCAGAGCTGTCTCTCTGCAGTGCTGCCCGCTTGCCAGGAGCTCCCCTTGGGTCCAGGAGCCCAGCCCAGCTCAGCAGCACAGGGATATCTTCCCCTGGGCCTCCAGGGGAAGCGACTCTGAAACTGACTTATGCAATCACTGATGGTCCTTCTGTCAGCTAGAGAGGCACCTACTTACAGTTTTATCTTTTCTTCTAGTTCAAAGGAGGTGTTTATTATGGGAATCATCTTTTTGATTTTGATTCGTGGTATCCCCCACAAATTGCCAGGCAGGTGCATCCCACCTCTTCCAGGTCAATATGCAAGGGGAAAGAAAAAATTTCACAACAAGTGAAATCATTTTCACAGCAAGTGAAATCCTCCTGTCTATACCAACTGCATCATTTATTTTCTTTCCCACGTCCTTTCTTTATTTTCCTTATCTCAACTCACTAGTCCTTATATATGTATGTTTTATATATAAATATATATATACGCAGTTCTCTCCTCCATCCTCCTCACAGGAGGTGGGGAGGTAAATGAACAGCTGTGGTGCTTATCTGCCTGCCAGGTCCAGCCACACCTCAAGGAAGCTCAACAAGCAGAAAACCCCATAACGAAGTGTAAGCACTGCTCAGTAATAACCTAAACGTTGGTGTGTTATCACGTCTATTTCCACCACAAATCCAAATCATAGCATCATAAGAACCTCTGTGAAGTAAATTAACTCTATTCCAGCCAAAACACACACACCAACAGCCAAAAACAAAGTTAGGCATAATTCAATATAAAAGACATGACATTCCTCTGCAGAGCATGACAGTAATTCTGCCTTCACTGATGTCCACTTCAAAGTGGAAAGCTTTCAACCTATGGAAATTATATTTATTTATCTTTCTCATTCCAAAGCAGATCCCAAGACCTTCAAAATACCTCCTGATACCAGAAGGGATGATCGTGATCTTTTCTAACATGAAACAACTTTCATCATGTTGCCCAGACTTCTCTTTCTAGTCAAAGGAGAGAAATCAGTTGTTTCAGCTCAGGTGCCTTGGACTAACCTGCTTCTGCACCACCTTCATCCTTCAGAAAGGTTCCTGAAGGTGCAAGGTCACATTCCCCAGCCTCATTGGAGGGCTTCAGCTGCCCCAAGAGGGCAGAGTCTCTCACTGAATCAAGTACGGCAAATTCATTCAAGTTTGGCAACTGAATCAAGTATGCCAAATGTATGCCAAAAAGTTGGCTGTTCAGTAACAGCACATCTGGGAAGCCGTGGCCCTCTCTGTTTAGATAACTGAATCAACCCCTGCATGATGTTAGGCAAAAGGTGAACCATATGGAATAATATGGAATAAGAAAGGACATTGTTGTGATTGGTGTGTAAGAAGTCTTCATCTTCACAATTTTGAAGATTGTCTACAAAACCATTCTCATGACTTCTTTCATAGACTGTGGCAAAGTGGTAGCAAATGATGATACTTTCCCTTTATGAGAATATAAATTTACCCTGACATTTCGAAAAATGCATTTCCTCCCAACACTTTGAATGGAGAAACTGTTCCAATGACATGTTTGTATTGGCATACTTCACACCTACATTCCATATCTAAATGGATCTGGGAGCAATAAAGTCTTGGGAGTTTGGATGGATCCTGCCTTTCCTTCTGTGCTCTGAAGCAATGGCTACAGCTGCTAGCAGTTTCCTCCTATCATCCCTGTTTATGACACAGACAAATTTTATGGGGTATCCAATAGCATAACACCATAGCTTTTCAAAAACCAGACCCAAGATCCTACACAGAGGCCTGGTGCTTCTTGAAGTGGATCACTGCTTGTGCCATCATATCTGTGAGCTGCAACTGTTTTTATAAATACAGCAACACAAAAAGGAGGACTAAGGAGAATCTCCATCCTTTACTGGATGCGGGGGGAAACTTACTTACAAGAGATGAGGAAAAGGCGGAGGTGCTTAATGCCTTCTTCGCCTCAGTCTTTAGCGGCAATACCGGTTGTTCTCTGGATACCCAGTACCCTGAGCTGTTGGAAGGGGATGGGGAGCAGGATGTGGCCCTCACTATCCACGAAGAACTGGTTGGTGACCTGCTACGGCACTTGGATGTGCACAAGTCGATGGGGCCGGATGGGATCCACCCAAGGGTACTGAGAGAACTGGCAGAGGAGCTGGCCAAGCCGCTTACCATCATTTATCAACAGTCCTGGCTATCGAGGGAGGTCCCAGTTGACTGGCGGCTAGCAAATGTGACGCCCATCTACAAGAAGGGCCAGAGGGCAGACCCGGGGAACTACAGGCCTCGCAGTTTGACCTCAGTGCCAGGGAAGCTCAAGGAGCAGATTCTCTTGAGAGTCATCACACAACACTTGCAAGACAAGCAGGCGATCAGGCCCAGTCAGCATGGGTTTATGAAAGGCAGATCCTGCTTGACGAACTTGATCTCCTTCTATGACAAAGTAACGTGCTGGGTGGATGAGGGAAAGGCTGTGGATGTGGTCTACCTTGACTTCAGCAAGGCTTTTGACACCGTCTCCCACAGCATTCTCCTCAAGAAACTGGCTGCTCTTGACTTGGACTGGCGCACGCTTCGTTGGTTTAGAAACTGGCTGGATAGCTGGGCCCAAAGGGTCGTGGTAAATGGAGTCAAGTCCAGTTGGAGGCCAGTCACTAGTGGCGTTCCCCAAGGCTCGGTACTGGGGCCGGTCCTCTTTAACATCTTCATCAATGATCTGGATGACGGCATTGAGTGCACCCTCAGTGAGTTTGCAGATGACACCAAGCTAGGTGCGTGTGTCAATCTGCTTGAGGGTAGGAAAGCTCTACAGGAGGATCTGGATAGGCTGCACCGATGGGCTGAGGTCAACTGCATGAAGTTCAACAAGGCCAAGTGCCGGGTCCTGCACCTGCAATGCAATAACCCCAAGCAGAACTACAGGCTGGGAGAGGAATGGTTGGAGAGCTGCCAGGCAGAGAAGGACCTGGGAGTGATGGTTGATAGTTGGCTGAATATGAGCCAGCAGTGTGCTCAGGTGGCCAAGAAGGCCAACGGCATCCTGGCTTGTATCAGAAACACTGTGACCAGCAGGGCTAGGGAGGTGATCGTCCCCCTGTACTCGGCTCTGGTGAGGCCGCACCTCGAGTACTGTGTTCAGTTTTGGGCCCCTCGCTACAAGAAGGACATCGAGGTGCTTGAGCAGGTCCAAAGAAGGGCGACGAAGCTGGTGAGGGGCCTGAAGAACAAGTCCTATGAGGAGCGGCTGAAGGAGCTGGGCTTGTTCATCCTGGAGAAGAGGAGGCTCAGGGGCGACCTTATCGCTCTCTACAGATACCTTAAAGGAGGCTGTAGTGAGGTGGGGGTTAGTCTGTTCTCCCACGTGCCTGGTGACAGGACGAGGGGGAATGGGCTTAAGTTGCGCCAGGGGAGTTTTATGTTAGATGTTGGGAAGAATTTCTTTACTGAAAGGGTTGTTAGACACTGGAACAGGCTGTCCAGGGTGGTGGTGGAGTCACCATCCCTGGAAGTCTTTAAAAGACGTTTAGATGTAGAGCTTAGGGATATGGTTTAGTTTGGACTGTTAGCGTTAGGTCAGAGGTTGGACTCGATGATCCTGAGATCTCTTTCGACCTAGAAATTCTGTGATTCTGTGATTCTATGTGCCTCAGGCAGAAAGCATCCTCTGCAGAGGGAGATCATCACTTCCGCTGCTCATACAGGCTGGAATATCATTGGACTGCTTTGAAGGTGGCTCCTGTTTTGTCCAATGTAAACTAAAGCCCACCTGGGAGGTTTCTGCAGAGTTACTATCCATCTGTAACATTTTTAGCCCTGATCTGAGTGCAGGAATTAAATGCATCCTCAGCAAGTTTTCAGATGAACTGAACTGAGACCTGCTACTGACTTCCTGGAGGGACGAGAAGCCTTGAAGAGAGGTCTAGATAGATTGGAGCATTAGGTGATCAGCAATGACGTGAATCACAGAGTAGTTTAGGTTGGAAGGGACCCCTAAAGATAATCCAGTCCAATCCCTCTGCCTAGCAGGATCACCTAGACAATGCCAGGTGCTGCACCTGGGATAAACTAATGCTGGACACAGGTCCAGCACAGACTGGGAGACAAGTGGCTAGAGAGAAGCTCAGCAGAAAGGGCTCTGGGGGTGCTGCTTGACAGCAGGCGCAACATCAGCCAGCAGGGTACCCTGGCAGCCAAGAAGACAAACTGCATTTTAGGATGCATTAAGCGCAGAATTCCCACATGGTCAAAAGAGGTAAGTCTTCTGCTATATTGAGCATTGGTGCAGCCTCCCCTTGAATCATGCATACAGTTCTGGGCTCCACAATAGAAGAAAGATGTAAATTTGATAGTATCCAGAGGAGGACAGCAAAGGTGGGCTGGAAGGCATGTCCTGTGAGGACAGCCTGAGGACACCTGGGTTGTCTAATCTGAAGAAAAGAAGGCTGAGGGTGACCTCATTGCTCCTGACAACTTCCAGAGAAGCAGAAGTGGAGAGGGAGGTGACGATCTTTTTTTGTCCCTGGTAACTGACAGGATGTGTGGGAATGGCACATAGGGGATGGTCAGACTGAACATTGGGAAAGATTTCGGTACTGTGAGGGTGGTCAACTACTGGAGGAGGCTTCCCAGAAACCTGGTTGATGCCCCAGGCCTGTCAGCGTTCAACAGGCAGTTGGACGTTGCCCTCATACATAGTCTCTAACTTTTGGTTAGCCCTCAGGAGGTCTGGCAGCTGAACAGCATGACTTTTGAAGGTCCCTTCCAACTGAACTATTCTCTTCCATTTGATTGAATTTGTTGCTATCCATTCAGATTCTATTATATAAAGCTCTACTATCCCTAACCTGTGTCATGGTACAGCAGTTGTCCACTTCATAGGCTCAACTTGGGACCTGTCTTTGCTGAATATCAGGGAGTCTCAATTGGTCTCTCCTGCCTAAAAGTGGAAGAGGACAAGGCAATTCTTTGATGAATCTTCTCCCAGTAGGAGAAATGACACTGCTGTGTCATTCCACATGGGGAATGTCTCTCCCCAACTGAGAGAGGGAACATCAGGGATTGCTTCAGCCTGATTCAAAATCAGTTCCCTTGGAGTTCCCTCGTGTCAAGAGCTCCCTGTGCTGATGAGCTGGGTTTGGCTCCTGAGCCCAATGGGAGCTGCTGGCAAGCACGCAGCACTGCAGAGAGACAGCTCTGCCCAGGAGCAGCTCCTCTGCACAGCACAGCAGGGCTGGGGGCACTGCCTGCAGGGGACAAGGGTGGCTGAGAGAAGGGAGGGAGATGTTAAAGGCAGTGTGGAGGGGGGATGCTGAGAGCTCCCAAAGGGAGAAATCTTCACAGCTCTAACATGGAGCTCTAACATGGTAAGTGTCTGTGAGAGAGCAGGCAGATGCAGAACCCTAGAGGGTTCTTTTATAGCTGCCACTTCCCATGGCTGATAGGACATGTCACAGGGGCTGTGCTAGCTTCTCTACTGTGGAGGACAGGGATGTTCCCTGGATCAATGATTACCTACATAAGCTGTCAGAGGGACAGAAAATGAGGGTTCCTTCTCACAGGGCTGGCTGCAGGCTGTGCAGTGGTGGTGCCCAGGGCTGTGGTGCAGAGCAGGGTCCCTGCTGTGCCCCAGGGGCTGTGTGCTGGGGCAGGGCCTCTGCCGCTTACCAGGCTCAGCACTCAGCCTACAGGGTGCTGACTGGTGTACTGTGGGGAGAAGCTGTGGGTGGAAGGGGTCCCCCCAGCAGGGCAGGAAAGGGTCCTGCTGGTGGGAGTCTGCTTCCTGGGTGTCCTGGTTTCAATTGGGATAGAGTTAATTTTCCTCCTAGTAGCTGGAAGGGTGTTATATTTTGGCTTAGGATGAGAAGAGTGGTGATAACATGCTGATGTTTTAATTGTTGCAGAGCAGTGCTTACACTAAGCCAAGGACTTTTCAGCTTCTCACTCTGTCCTGCCAGCAGGCAGGCTGGGCATGCATCAGGAGCTGGGAGGGGACAGACCCAGGACAGCTGACCCAGACTAGTCAAAGGGGTATTCCATACCATCTGACATCATGCTGAACAATATATAGGGGTGGCTAGCGGTGGTGGGAGGGCCGGCTGCTTGGGGACAGGCTGGGCATCGGTCAACGGGTGGTGAGCAATTGCATTGTGCATCACTTGTTTCATACACATTATTATTCGCACTATTATTGTTATTATTAATAATTATTTTCCATCTTAATAAACTGTCTTTATCTCAACTCACAGGCTTCATTTTCCTGTTTCTCTCCCCCATCCCAGAGTGGGAGGGGGGGTGAATGAGCGAATGGTGATGTTTAGCTGCCACCTGGGTCAAACCATAACACTGGAGCCGGCTGCTCACAGCTCAACAGAACCCCCAGGACATCTCTGGGGTTGGTTATTGATAGGGAAGACCAAGGCAGGGAATACCTGAAGGGAAGGCACTCTCAGAACTCTGCTTTCACTTTCCTGCCATGAGGGACAATTATGGAGATTATAAGGGACTTACTTACCAGGTTTTTAGAAGGGACTGAAGATCCTAGAACATTACAGTGAAATAGATTTGTATGTCTGTGAAGAACCTCCTAATTTCTCCTAACACCTGTAGAGATTGCACAGGCTACGTCAGCAAAATGGGCACCTGAAATCCATTTCTGGTGCCCTTTACGAGACACTATGAAGCAGTACTGACTGCTCCTAAGTCCACCAAGGATTTGCCTGGACCCTATTGTACTCTTTGACAGCAAAACCCAGAGTTCCAGGAAGGAGCACATCCTCCTCACAAGGAAGTGACACTGTGTCTTCCTGAGGAGCTTTCTTTGAAATATAACTTACGCTCAGAGAAGTCTAACTTGTCTCTCAGTTTTCTCCATGGACAGCCAACAATACCCTGAGGCAGCAAATGTCCAACAGCAGCTTCCCCATCGAATTCCTCCTCCTGCCATTCTCAGACACTCGGGAGCTGCAGCTTCTGCACTTTGGGCTCTTCCTGGGCATCTACCTGGCTGCCCTCCTGGGCAATGGCCTCATCCTCACTGCTGTAGCCTGCAACCACCGCCTCCACACCCCCATGTACTTCTTCCTCCTCAACCTCGCCCTCATCGACCTGGGCACTATTACCACCACTGTCCCCAAAGCCATGGCCAACTCCCTCTGGGACACCACGACCATTTCATATGCAGGTTGTGCTACCCATCTCTTTATGTTTGTCGCATTTATCACAGCAGAGTTTTCTCTTCTCACCATCATGGCCTATGACCGCTACGTTGCCATCTGTAAACCTCTGCACTATGGGACAATAATGGACAGCAGAACTTGTGTCAGCATGGCAGCAGCTACCTGGGACAGCACTTTTCTCTATGCTGTGCTGCACACAGCCAATACCTTTTCCCTACCCCTCTGCAAAGGGAATGCCCTAGACCAGTTCTTTTGTGAAATTCCCCAGATCCTCAAGCTCTCCTGCTCTGATGCCTACCTCAGAGAAGTTGCGTTCATTATCTTTTGCTTTTGTTCAGGTGTTGCGTGTTTCCTTTTCCTTGTGCTGTCTTATGTGCAGATCTTCAGGACCGTTCTGAGGATGCCCTCAGAGCAGGGCCAGCACAAAGCCTTTTCCACATGCCTCCCTCACCTCGCCGTGGTCTCCCTGTTCATCAGCAATATCATGTTTGCCTATTTGAAGCCCCTCTCCATCTCTTCCTCCTCCCTGAATCTTTTGCTGGCAGTTCTGTACTCAGTGGTGCCTCCAGCAGTGAACCCCCTCATCTACAGCATGAGGAACAAGGAGCTGAAGGATGTTGTTAGGAAACTGATTTGACTGATTTGGGGGATGTTTTTCAGTACTCAGAAAGTTTCTTTCCCTCTCCATAAATGAAAATTGTGTATCCCATTCCAGCCTGTTTTTTTTTTTGCTTGTTTGTTTACTTGTTTGTTTTTATCATTATTATTTTTTTTTCCTTATTTCCATTGTGACATCTTCGGCTTCTTGCATTTCCACATAAGTGTTCCTCCCACTGCAATTAATGAGTGAAACTGCACTGTTTTATATGGATGCTTTATACATATTCATGTAACAGTAAGTCAGTGAAGACTCTCTCATAGCACCTTTGTAATAAACAAGATAACACAGGATATCATGGGATATCACACCGCTGGGGTATGATTCTTTGTTGTTTTTACCTAGCTATGCAGTTGAACTCCGCCACAACCTCTCTCTCACTCACCCTCCTCAGAAGGGGAGGGGAAGAAGAAAGTATGCTGGGGAAAAAAAAAGAAAAAAGGAAAAAGAAAAAAGAAAAACAAGAGGGAAAGGAAAGGAAAGGAAAGGAAAGGAAAGGAAAGGAAAGGAAAGGAAAGGAAAGGAAAGGAAAGGAAAGGAAAGGAAAGGAAAGGAAAGGAAAGGAAAGGAAAGGAAAGGAAAGGAAAGGAAAGGAAAGGAAAGGAAAGGAAAGGAAAGGAAAGGAAAGGAAAGGAAAGGAAAGGAAAGGAAAGGAAAGGAAAGGAAAGGAAAGGAAAGGAAAGGAAAGGAAAGGAAAGGAAAGGAAAGGAAAGGAAAGGAAAGGAAAGGAAAGGAAAGGAAAGGAAAGAAAGGAAAGGAAAGAAAGAAAAGGAAAGAAAAGAAAAGAAAAGAAAAGAAAAGAAAAGAAAAGAAAAGAAAGAAAAGAAAAGAAAAGAAAAGAAAAGAAAAGAAAAGAAAAGAAAAGAAAAGAAAAGAAAGAAAGAAAAGAAAAGAAAAGAAAAGGAAAGAAAGGAAAGAAAGGAAAGGAAAAGGAAAGGAAAGGAAAGGAAAGGAAAGGAAAGGAAAGGAAAGGAAAGGAAAGGAAAGGAAAGGAAAGGAAAGGAAAGGAAAGGAAAGGAAAGGAAAGGAAAGGAAAGGAAAGGAAAGGAAGGAAAGGAAAGGAAAGGAAAGAAAGGAAAGGAAAGGAAAGGAAAGGAAAGGAAAGGAAAGGAAAGGAAAGGAAAGGAAAGGAAAGGAAAGGAAAGGAAAGGAAAGGAAAGGAAAGGAAAGGAAAGGAAAGGAAAGGAAAGGAAAGGAAAGAAAAGAAAAGAAAAGAAAAGAAAAGAAAAGAAAAGAAAAGAAAAGAAAAGAAAAGAAAAAAAAAAGAAAAGAAAAGAAAAGAAAAGAAAAGAAAAGAAAAGAAAAGAAAAGAAAAGAAAAGAAAAAAGAAAAGTAAAATTATGTAGATTTTCCTTGTAGATACTGAAGCACACTTGGGGGACAATGCAGTCATTGGTCCCAGTCAACATGGGTTCATGAGAGGTAGGTCCTCTTTGACAAATTTGATTTCCTCTTACGATAAGTTCACCCATTTAGTTGATCAAGGGAAACCAGCTGATGTGATCTTTTTGGATTTCAGTAAAGCTTTTGACACAGTTTCACAGAGGATACTACTGGACAAAATGTCCAGCATATAGCTGGACAAAAATACCATACATGTTGCAGGAAGAACGGCTGAAAACACGACAGACACTAGTATGGTCAGATCATGCAGCCCTTTATTACCCGAATAGCCTGACTTTTATAGTAAACTTAACAGGGATGGACAGTGTCTCACACAAGATTATTGGTCAAAAGCACTCAGAAAAACAACTGCATGAAAACAACCCCCTTGTGAATAGCAGTCACGTAGATCCCGTCCTTGAAGCCAGCTGCTGGCAACAATACTTTTCTAAATTCATCAATTGGGCGATGTGGGAACTTCTCATAGTCGTCCTGGTAGCTTGGTTTGCTCAGCTGCAGCAAGCCATGGTATCTTTGCTGTTTCAAAAATCCCTCAACACATACATTGGGTGAATATCTAGTTGACGGGTAGGACTCAAAGGGTTGTGGTAAATGGGTCTGCATCAAGCTGGTGGATGGTCACCAGTGGGGTCCCTCAAGGCTCCATTTTAGGGCCAGTCCTCTTCAATGTCTTTATAAACGATTTGGAGGTAGGACTAGGTGTTTTGAGCAAATTTGCTGACGACACCAAACTTGGAGGAGTTGTGGAGTCAGCTGAGGGTGGAAAGTCCTTGCAGAGAGATCTGGACAGATTGGAGAGATGGGCAATCACCAACCGCATGAAGTGTAACAACAGCAAGTACCAGGTCCTGCATCTGGGATGGGGCAACCCTGGCTCTACATATAGACTGGGGGACGAGAAGCTGGAGAGCAGCCCCACAGAGGGATCTGGGGGTTGTGGTTGATAGCAAGCTGAATATGAACCAGCAGTGTGCCCTGGCAGCCATAAGGGCCAACCGTATCCGGGGGTGAATCAAGCACGACATCGCTAGTCAGTCGAGGGAATAGATTGTTCTGCTCTACTCTGTGCTAGTCCGGCCTCACCTCGAGTGCTGTGTGCAGTTCTGGGAACCACAGTAAAAAAAAGACGCAAAACTATTAGAGAGTGTCCAGAGGAGGGCAATGAAGATGGTGAAGGTCCTAGAGGGGAAGACATATGAGGAGCAGCTGAGGTCACTTGGCCTGTTCAGCCTGGAGAAGAGGAGGCTGAGGGGGGACCTCATCACAGTCAACAACTTCCTCACAAGGGGGAGTGGAGGGGCAGGTGCTGACCTATTCTCCTTAATCACCAGTGACAGGACCCATGGGAATGGTGTTAAGCTGAGACAGGGGAGGTTTAAGCTAGACATCAGGAAGAGGTTCTTCACCAAGAGGGTGGTTGCACACTGGAACAGGCTCCCCAGGGAAGTAGTCACTGCACTGAGCCTGTCTGAATTTAAGAAGTGATTGGACTGTGCATTTGGTCACATGGTCTAAAATTTTGGGTAGACCTGTGTTGTGCCAGGAGTTGGACTCAATGTTCCTTATGGATCCCTTCCAACTCAGGATATTCTATGATTCTCGGATTCTATGATCCCTCTTTGAGAGACTACTCTTCAGCTTCTCATCCCACAGTCTGTATGCATAGCTAGGGTTGCCCCATCCCAGGTGCAGGACTCAGCACTTGCTCTTGTTAAACTTCAGGAGATGTTTACAATACTAATGCAGGAGAGATGGGATCACTTTTCTTACGAGCTCTGAAAGTTATAGTCAGGTCTTAATTAAGTGTGAACTGTCTCTCTTTCCCTTCAGTTTTCCATCTTAATTTGAGGTTTTGACCACCTCATTGAATATCTCAATCTTTTGGAAGAGCTTTGATGCTTGAAGACAAGGTGTCTTTATAGTTTTTAATCCCTTTCTATCTTTTTCATAACTATGCTCTCAGGGTTCCTATCTGTTTCTCAGCACCGTGGGTTTGACCTGTACAGCAGGACAGTTTGCATTAGTAACCAGGAAGAAGTGATTTGAGGATCAGGTGTTCAGGTTAGGGTTTAGGGATTAGATCTGGCCTCCAGGGATAGGGATTGAGCAGGGTCTTAGAGGGAGGTTTTCGTGTTCTGCTTTGAATTGACAAATTATTGTCAGGGATTAAGGACTAGGGATTAGCAAAAGGAATAGGTTAAGACTAATAGTAACAGGTAATGTGTCTGGGGTTTGACTTCCAGGTAGTATAGGAGGCTGGGGATTAGAGCAGTGGGTTTCTTTCTGGGTGAGAGGGGCCATTTAGGATAGTACCAGGACCTAAGGTTCCTGGTTAGAAATATTACCAGTGGTCTAACATGAATGTTTTCCCAGTGAGTGTTGCAGCAGCAGCATCCTTACCTGAACCTCTCTCAACTCTTCTGAACCTTTCCTTTCTGTTATCAAGACCCTCTTCTCTCCCCCAAATCTCCCACCTTTATTCTCCCAACTTTCCCCTGGCCTCCCCAAATGTGTCACCCTGTTGGGGGCAGCTTTCTGAAGGCCTTTATGACCTCAGAGGCTCTGCCTCCCTGCTGTTGGCCAGCAAGGGGCTGGGACACAAGTGACCTCACAGCCAGCATCCACAGGGCTACAAGGAGCTGTTGTGCTCAGGAGTCCTCTTCCCAGCCCACTCCTTCCAGGAGCACTGGGTGCACGGGATGCCCTGCACGATCCCTCAGGTTCTCTGCCTGTCAACCAGTTCCTACTTCAGAAGGCCTCCCAGTTCCTGACAATTCTTCAGAAACCTCAGGGCATCCTGAAGGGAATATCCACCTCTATGTGGACAAGTGAATCAAGACCTGAATGTATATTTTAGGAAAATGTTGAGAAAACTGAAGAGAAGATTGGTATAGTTTGTGTGATAGTCCTGACATCTATCCTTCCTTTATTCAGGTGTTTTCCCATAGTTTAGAGCACATGCTCTCTCAGGATCATTTACCACAGCAGTACTATGGGGAATCTCATATGGAGAAGAGAATCACGTCCTTCTGATGTCATCCTTTGGTGTCCATTCCTGAAGAAACAAACCACCTGTTTGATCGGGGCTGAAAGCCCAGTGCTGGGAATGGTCATTGCAAGGATCTGGCTCTAGGACAAATGCCCTGAGTGTCCAGACAAGAAGGACCCAGACCAGCCCCTTCTGTGCTGGTCCTCCCTATCTCTCTCAGGAGGCCAGCCCAGCCCAGACCCTCCTCAGCTCTCCACACCTCCCTGTCCTCTCCCCAGCCCAGCCCAGCCCAGCCCAGCCCAGCCCAGCAGAACAGCCCATGCTGGGATGGCACACAAACAGGAAATGGAGAAGGGGAGGTCAGTAGCAATGTCCCTGCTACTGACATCTGCAGGATGTAAACCCCACCGCTCCACCTTCTCAGACAGCCTGCAGCCCCCCAGGCCAGCCCCACTCCCCAGCACAGCACAGCACCACACTGCTGCCCCTGGGGCTCCTCAGGCAGCACCACTGCACACACACAGTGCCCTGCTCTTCTCCCAGGACACCCCATGTCCCACACAGCCTTGCCCCAGCCCAGCACGTCTGGGCTGGCCTGAACAGCCATTCCTGCAGCCCCTGTCCATGCTGCCCACATTCCCTCAGCTGGCGGTGTTGCTCTGCAGAGCGAGGGGGCTGTGGTGCATGGGGCCGTGGGGGCACTCTGCAGGGCTGTGCTGGTCAGGCTGGGAAGGCAGAGCCAGCTGGTGGGGGGCACTGCCACTGACTGCCTCCCACACAAGTGGTTCCTTGGCCATGGAGGGTGCGCAGATAGCCAGCCTTCTTCAGAGTCAGAGACTCATGGAATAGCCTGACAAGGAGGAACCCACAAGGATCATCAAGTCCAACTCATTTCCGATGTCATTAGATGTTTTGGGGTGGTTCACTGTATTCAGACTATGAAATTTCACCAGAGGTATAACAACTAATCCAGCAGATGGCTTTCCCTATGCCTGCTGTGTTTCCTGGAGTTGCAGAGCTGTCCTTGCCCTGATTTAGCACCTTGAATGCTTTAGCACCTGGATGCCTCCACGTTGGACAGACGTGTTCTGTATGTTCCATGCTCTCCTGCCTCTCCTGAGCAACAAGAAGAATCACAAGGGCTCTGAAGAAGAATGTGGGAGGTGAAAGAGGGCAGCTTGGGAAATAAATAAAATAAAATAAAATAAAATAAAATAAAATAAAAATAAAATAAAATAAAATAAAATAAAATAAAATAAAATAAAATAAAATAAAATAAAATAAAATAAAATAAAACAAAATAAAATAAATCCTGGGGCTCCCTGGCAGTGCTGCTGTACCAAGACTCTTTTTCCCTCCACCTTTGCACACATTCAAGTACCCCTGCAGCTCCACCACAGGTCTCTGAGGAAGAATCTCAGGCAAGCAAATCACAGCAAGGTTCTTTCTTTTATTGAAATACACAGAGAGCCTGGCTTCTCATACTGAAATGGAAGGGGATGGATAATGATACCTTTGTGTGCAACACCATCACACATAAATCAAAGATAAGAAAATGCAACACAACCACACATAAATTTCCAACTTCTAGGCCTGTAATGACCTACATTATAAATGATATGCAGAGGAAAAATGGCAGTTTATTGGTTCTGAAAATATCCAGTTACCAATTCGCACACTGCATCCTTCAGCTCTTTGTTCCTCATGCTGTAGATGAGGGGGTTCACTGCTGGAGGCACCACTGAATACAAAACTGCCAGCAAAAGATTCAGGTAGGAGGAGGATACAGAAGGGGGCTTCAGATAAGCAAATAATCCAGTGCTGATGAACAGGGAGACCACAGCCAGGTGAGGGAGGCATGTGGAAAAGGCTTTGTGCCGTCCTTGCTGTGAGGGGATCCTCAGCACTGCCCTGAAGATCTGCACATAGGAGAGCACAACATAAAGAAAACATCCAAATGCTAAGCAGGCACTAACCACAAGAAGCCCAACTTCTCTGAGGTAGGCATCAGAGCAAGACAGCTTGAGGATCTGGGGAATTTCACAGAAGAACTGGTCCACAGCATTGCCTTGGCAGAGGGGGAGGGAAAAGGTATTGACAGTGTGCAGCATAGCATTGAAAACACCACTGCCCCAGGCAGCTTCTGCCATGTTGACACAAGTTCTGCTGTCCATTATTGTCCTGTAGTGCAGAGGTTTGCAGATGGCAATGTAGCGGTCATAGGCCATGATGGTGAGAATAGAAAACTCTGCTGAGATGAAAAAGAAAAAGAAAAAAATCTGAGCAGCACATCCATAGGAGGAAATGGCCCTGGTATCCCACAGGGAATTGACCATGGCTTTGGGAACATTGGTGGAGATGGAGCCCAGGTCGAGGAGGGCGAGGTTGAGGAGGAAGAAGTACATGGGGGTGTGGAGGTGGTGGTCGCAGGCTATGGCTGTGAGGATGAGGCTGTTGCCCAGGAGGGCAGCCAGGTAGATGCCCAGGAAGAGCCCGAAGTGCAGAAGCTGCAGTTTGCGGGTGTCTGCGAATGGCAGGAGGAGGAACTCTGTGGGGAAGCTGCTGTTGGACATTTGCTGCCTCTGGTCATGGTTGCCTGTCCATGGAGGAATAGAGAGTGACAAGTTAGAGAGACTTTTCTGAGCCAAAACTAAACCTTATTTCATAGAAAACATCCTCACCAAGGCTGTATCCTCACTGCGTCTTCATCTCAAGAAGACTTGCTCTTGCCTGGAGCTCTGCATCTGTCTGCCTAAGGATGCCACAGAGACCATGAAGATCCTCTGTAATCTCAGCAGTAATCAGTACTGCTGGTAAAGAACACCAGGGGTGCATCTCAGGCATCCACTGGCCAGAGGCATCTCCCTATTTACAAATGCTGAGAAGGACATCCACCAATCCCACAAGAAACAATGAAGGTTGTGCTGGTGCTGTCTGTAGGCTAAAGGGTGTGGAGTGAAGTTGTGAGGTTCCTCAAAGACCTACAAATCTCTTTTAACTGTAATGCTCTATGAGTTTAGGTCCCTTCTACAATCCTAACAACACCATTATCGTCTCCCTAACTGCCATCCAAAGCAGGAAATTAAAAAATGAGACCTCAGAGAGTGCCATCTCTTCAGTTACGGCAGGTGCTGTTCTTCCCTTTCAAGAATCTCCCTCAGAAATGCCCTGGGGGTGCTGGGGAGTTATGAGGAGCCTGTCCCATGTAGCAGCCCCCTGCCGGCAGCAGGACCCTGCTCTGCCCTGGCTTTCTAGTCCTTCCAGCCACAGCTTCTCCTCGCAGCACCCTGGGCAGCTCCCCAGGCAGGCTGAGTACTGAGCCTCCCAGGCAGCAGAGGCCCTGCCCTGGCACACAGCCGCTGAGGCACAGCAGGGCCCCTGCTCTGCACCACAGCCCTGGACACCCCTGCCTGCACCCTGCTTGCACAGCCTGCAGCCGGTTCCGTGAGAAGGAACCCTCATGCCCTGTCCCTCTGACAGCTTTGGTAGGTAATCCCTGCTCTGGAGCTTGACATTCTTCTTTTATCCAAAGAAACTCTGAGAGTCCTCCTGAAAGATCCCATAGGCTGTGGGATTTGCCAGCAAATCTGGAGATGGCACCAGGAACAACAGCTGCATTGCCCTGCAGAGAGACTTACCCTGTTCAGGACTGTGAAGATTTCTCCTGCAGTGAGCTCTCAGCACCCCCCCTCCACACTGCCTTTAATATCACCCTCCCTTCTCTCAGCCACCCTTGTTCCCTGCAGGCAGTGCCCGCAGCCCTGCTGCGCTGTGCAGAGGAGCTGTTCCTGGGTAGACCTGTCTTTCTGTCCTCTACCAGGAGCTCTCTCTGTCCCAGGAGCCCGACCCAGCTCAGCAGCAGAGGCCCAGCCCAAGGCAGTGGAATCACCCCTCTGGTGGCTTTGGTGATGAGCTCATGAACCTCAGACACTGAGTGGAAAGTGAAGAACTCTCTCAAGAAGTCCAAGTCAGATGCAAGTTTTCTGCAGTTTCCCCCCGAGGGCCAGGACTGACATAGCCTCCCTTGGAGCTCATTAGAACCAAGCATTGGAGGCCGTGGGGCCGGGAGACAAAGGCAATGTGAAATTGACACTGATCTTTGGAAAAACTGGGTGTGTTTCACCAAGCACAAAAGCTGAGCCTTGACCCCTGGCCTCTGGGAAGAGAGATCCTTTCCCTTAAGACATTGCTCAGGGCTCTTCCTGGGACAGTAGGAGATGGGGATGTGCATTGCCAAGTGCAGGACAGTGGTACGACCTCTGCCTGGTTCATGGCTGGGTGTCAGGAGGCAATGAGGCCCTGGCACTTTAGTGATAAGCTGTCTCCTCATAGGCCTCAGTGACACTGACAACAGCCATAGCCATGGACACAAAGAACTTGGTCCTCTTTGGACTTTCAGCTTTGCTACAGCCCTTGTTCCTCTCCACCCCATGCAGTCCTTGGGACTCTTACACCTGCACCTCTTTCCCTGCTGGCTGTAGACCCTCTTCCATGTGGTGTCTCACCAGATCTGAGATGAGTCTGGTAATTGAGATTTTCTTGGTGGCCGTGCTCCTCGTAAGGCAGCTCTGTAGGAATCTGGCCTGGTTCGTGGTGAGCAGGCACCACTGCTCGTATGGCATCCATGGTGGTGCCCAGGCCCTCCTCTTCCTCCTGGGCACTGCTCACTCAGCAGGGTCCCAGGCTGCCCTGATGTGTGGAGCTCCTCTTCCACTGGTGCAGGACTAGACTCTTCTCCTTGTAAATGTCAGGAGATTTCTGTAGGCATATTCATGCAGTTTCTCAAGGCTCCCCCACACTGACGCTCCATTCTGTCAGCTGTTAATGTCTGCAGGCAGACGGTTCAATCTTCGCATGATTGTGCTATCTCTGACAAGAGAGCAGCGTCAGGAGTTGCAGGCAAGTTTGGTTAATACAGGAGTAACTGGCTGAATGGAATTGCAACACAGTCTCAGAAGGGTAAGGGATTGCAGGCTGCCAGGTTCCACCTTTTCTGTGCTTTCTTGTCATGCATGCTGTCATTTTGTCCAGAGCCGTGTCCAAAATGTTATGATGCTGTGCAGGGCAAAATTAGAAATGTCAATGGCCAGCTGGAGCTCAATCCATCTATTACTGTCAAAGACAATCAAAACTCTTTATAGAAATACTTTAAAGGAGGATTAAGGAAAATCTTCATCCTTTATTGTAGGTGGGGTAAACATAGTGACAAGAGATGAGGTAAAGGCTGAGGTATTTAATGCTTTCTTTCCCTCAGTCTTTAGCAGCAGCACCAGTTGTTATCCTGATACTCAGCCCCCAGAACTGGTAGACAGGGACATGGAGAGGACAAGAGGGGGACGCTTTTTCCCACTTGTTAACTCTCCCTGTCTCCTTCATCTCCCCCTTCTCCTCCAGGATACTCCCAATAGCTCTGCAAAGCTTTGAGTATCCTTGGGATGGATACCAGCATGTTCCATTGTTATGTCTCATTAATGTGTTTCAGCTTTTGTTTAACGTCAGACATTTATTTAAGAATGCCATCCAGAGATCTGTCCAGAGGCAGGAGAGTTAGGAGTGGCAGGGATTGAGGGAGGATATGGGTAGGTACCTATAGCATTGAACACCTCCAATGCTTTGAAAATTCACCCCTGAACAAGTGCAGAATCCAAACAATCTAGAGAAACCCTTGAAAAAGTAGTGTGATCACCACGGCCATTCCAAAGAGACACAAATCAACATGCTGGGAGTTGACCTCTGCTTACTGAGCCTCAATCAATGCCACTTCAACCCCTGTGTTATGCCCTGCAACCACTCCAACACATACCAAAGGTCCTGCAGCCACTCCAACTACTGTGACAGTCCCGGCAGCCACTACAACTCCTCTGAAAGGCACTTCAGCCACAGTAACTCTTGCAATGGGTTCTGCAGGCACTGCAACACCTGCAACAGGCCCTGTAGCCACAACAACTCTTGTTACAGGCCCATCAGCGACTCCAACCATGTAACAAGCCCTGCAGCCACTCCGGTTCCTGTGACACTCCATCTGTGACAGGCCCTGCAGCTAATCCAACCAATGTGATAGCACCATGTCTGGGCCAGAGAACCAGCCTATGCCAGTATCAGTTGCTCCTCTAAACAAGAGAAAACAATGCTGAAAGTCAGGTGAAACCTACAGTGGATGAATTGGCTAGTCAACTCCAGCAGTATGAAGAAAGTCTCTCTACTTTTCTATGGGCTTCTGTATTGTCTGTGGAGAAACTTTCTCAAGGGGCTCACCAACTCCAAGGGAAGGCAAGGGAGAAACATTTCCAAGAGGTCCTACATCATAAAGAGAACATATCTCCTTTCCCTTGTAGTATGCCACAATGGATATCACTAATGCATTTTATCCATCCCTTTGAGAGCACTGTGAAGGCCACAGTTCGCTTTCACTTCAGGGGTGTCCTATACACCTGGAATCAACTGCCCCACGGGTGGAAACACAGTCCTGCCATTTGCCATGGACTGATACAGACTGCATCGGTAAAGATATTAAAGAGAACTGGCCCTAATACTGAGCTTCCTCCTGAGTGGCCTGTCCTCTTTTCCAAATGTCATAAACCCTCTTTTTCTCCCTGAGCTCTAGCCACAACTCTCTGTTCAGCCAAGCCAGTCTTCTTCCACACCAGCTTGTCTTTGGGCATGTGCTGACAGACTGCTCCTGAGCCATTAAGATTTCCTTCTTGAAGAGTGCCCAGTCTTCCTGTACTCCTCTGCCCTTCAGAACAGCCTCCCAACAGACTCTGCCAACCAGTGTCCTGAACAGCTCAGAGTCTGCCCTCCGGAAGTCCAAGAAAACAGTTTTACTGATCCCCCTCCTGACTTTGCCAAGAATAGAGAACTCTACCATTTCATGGCCACCCTGCCCAAGACAGCTCCTGACCACACATCTCCCACCAGTCCTTCTCTTGTTTGTGAACAGAAGGTCTAGCAGGGCACCTCCCCTGGTAGGCTCACTAACCAGATGAATCAGGAAGCTATCTTCCATGCTCTCCAGGAACCTCCTAGACTGCTTACTCTTTTTGTATATGTATTTGTATTTGTATTTGTATTTGTATTTGTATTTGTATTTGTATTTGTATTTGTATTTGTATTTTGTATTGTATTTCCAGGATATGTCTGTGAAGTTGAAGTCCCCCACAAGAACAAGTGCTGGTGATTGTGCAACTTTTGCCAGCTGCTTGTAGAATGCCTCATCCATCTCCTCATCCTGGTTTGGCGATCTATAAGAGACCCCCAGCAGGATGGCCTTCCCAATGACCCTATCCCACTGGGGCTCAACGTTACCATTCTTAGTCTTGAGTTCTACAACACCAAAACCCTCTCTAATATAGAAAGCCATGCCACCACTCGTTCTGTGCTGCCTGTCCCTTCTGAAGAGCCTGAAGCCAGTCATTGCAGCACACTAGTCATGGGAGTGGTCCCAGCACCTTTCAGTGATGGCAGCCAAGTCATAGCTTGCCTTTTATTTCTTTGCTGTTGAGCAATGGCTAGAGCTATATTATGTTGGACATGCATCAATAAAATCTTTGTTTATGGCCCGGAGGAATTTGGCACTTGAAACATCACTCAAATGTCACCATGGCACCTCCAATGACACCCGGTGTCTGCATCTGAACAGCTCCCTCCTGGCCTCTGTCTCCATTCAATATGATGGGAGCTGAGACAAGCAGCTTACATAGAGCTGCCTGGTTTGTGCCCACCTGAACCTAGGCAAGAGGAATCCCAACTCCTGTGGTCTTCTGTAAGGCATGGGAGAGTCAGCTAAGCCCCCTTCTAGCCTCTGAACTGCAAACAAGGTATGAGTTGCTTGGTTTGACTCAGCTGAAACCCTTTCCTCAACAGGGGGAAGGCAGATAACTCCCTGTCCTTGCCTGGGTGTTCTGCCTAAAACCAGGATATGGAAAAGTGATTCTTGGACATCATACCTCTTCTGAAATGAAGAAGGACAGTGCTCCCTCTCCACTGGAGGGAAGCAACATAAATGTTTACTTCAGTGTGTTTCGAAGTTGATTCCCCCGGAGGCCCAGGGACTTGTCAAGAGCTCCCTGTGCTGCAGAGAGACAGCTCTGCCCAGGAGCTGCTCCTCTGCACAGTGCAGCAAGGCTGGGGGCACTGCCTTCAGGGGACAAGGGCGGCTGAGAGAAGGGAGGGAGATGTTAAAGGCAGTGTGAAGGGGCTATGCTGAGAGCTCACTGTGAGAGAAATCTTCACAGCCCTGAACAGGGTAAGTCTCTGGCTGCAGGGCAGCACAGCTGTTGTTCCTGATGCCATCTCCAGATTTTCTGGCAAATCCCACAGCCTATGCGAGCTTTAAGAAGGACTCTCAGAGTTTCTTTGTGTAAGAGGGGAGTGAAAACTTTCAGAGCAGGGATTACCTCCCTAAACTGTCAGAGGGACAGGGCATGAGGGTTCCTTCTCACAGGACTGGCTGCAGGTTGTGCAGCCAGGGTGCAGGCAGGGGTGTCCAGGGCTGTGGTGCAGAGCAGGGTCCCTGCTGTGCCCCAGGGACTGTGTGCTGGGGCAGGGTCTCTGCCACCTGCCAGGTTCAGCACTCAGCCTGCCCGGGGAACTGCCCAGGGTGCTGCGGGGAGAAGCTGTGGGTGGAAGGAACCCCCAAGGCAGGGCAGAACAGGTCAGGGTCCTGCTGATGCCCAGAGGCTGCTGTCTGGAGCAGGCTGCTCAGAGATCCACAGCACCCACAGGACATCTTCAGGGGAGATTCTTGAAAGGGAAGAACAACACCTCCTGTACCTGAAGGAAAGACACTATCTGACGTCTCTGCTTTACTCTTCCTGCATTTGGAGGGAAGTCGGGATGATAATGGTGTTGTCAGGTTTGTAGAAAGGACTGAAACTCATAGAGCATTGCAATGAAAGGAACCTCTAGGTCTTTGAGGAACCTCACAATTTCACTCCACACTCTTTAGCCTACAGACAGTAGAAACACAACCTTCATTGTCTCTTGTGGGATTGTTGGATGTCCTTCTCAGCACCTGTAAATAGGGAGGTACCTCTGGGTAGTGGACACCTGAGATCCATCCCTGGTACTCTTTACCATGTACTGTATGGCACTACTGACTCCTGCTGAGTCTACAGAGGATCTGCATGGTCTCTGTGGCACCCTTAGTCAGAGAAACCTAGGGCTCAAGGCAGGAGCAATTCTTCTTCAGATGAAGATATGTTGAGGACGCAGTTTTGGTGAGGAGGGTTCTATGAAATATGGATTAGGTTTTGCTCAGAAAAGTCTCTCTAACTTGTCACTGTCTATTCCTCCATGGACAGGCAACCATGCCCAGATGCAACAAATGTCCAACAGCAGCTTCCCCACAGAGTTCCTCCTCCTGCCATTTGCAGACACACGCCAGCTGCAGCTCCTGCACTTCGGGCTCTTCCTGGGCATCTACCTGGCTGCCCTCCTGGGCAACAGCCTCATCCTCACAGCCGTAGCCTGCAACCACCACCTCCACACCCCCATGCACTTCTTCCTCCTCAACCTTGCCCTCATTGACATGGGATCCATCTCCATCACTGCCCCCAAAGCCATGGCCAACTCCCTGTGGGACACCAATACCATCTCCTTACCGGGATGTGCTGCACAGGTCTTGATGTTTGCTGTTTTTACTCCAGCAGAGTTTTATCTTCTCACCATCATGGCTTATGACCGCTATGTTGCCATCTGCAAACCTCTGCACTACAGGACCATCATAAGTGGCAAAACTTGTGTCAAAATGGCAGTAGCTGCCTGGGGCAGTGGCTTTCTCCATGCTGTGCTGCACACAGCCAATACATTTTCACTACCATTCTGCCAAGGCAATGCTGTGGACCAGTTCTTCTGTGAAATTCCCCAGATCCTCAAGCTCTCCTGCTCAGATGTGTACCTCAGAGAAGCTGGGCTTCTTGTTTTCACTGCATGTTCACTTTTAGTGTGTTTTCCTTTCATTCTTTACTCCTATGTGCAGATCTTCAGGGCTGTGCTGAGGATATCCTCTGAGCCTGGACGGCATAAAGCCTTTTCCACTTGCCTGCCTCACCTTGCCATAGTCTCCCTGTACATCAGCACTGGCACATTTGCCTACTTGAGACCCCCATCCATGTCCTCCTCATCTCTGAATATTTTACTGGCAGTTCTGTAGTCAGTGTTGACTCCAGCAGTGAACCCCCTCATCTACAGCATGAGGAATCAGATGCTGAAGGATGCCGTGTGGAAAGTGATGTCTGGGTGTTTTTCAGAAGCAATATAGTTACTGTCCTCTGCATATCACTGATAATGCGACTCATTACAGACTGAGATAAGGTTTTCATCTTGTTTTCCTTTTATTTTTACTTTTACTTTGTTTTACTGATGATAAGGTAGTCCAGAGAGAAATATGATCATTATTTGTGTTCCACAGACAAAGTAGAGCTCTGCAACATGAGGCAATGGGAAAGGGGCTGGGAAAATTATTAATTATTCAACCAGTGAAATTTCATAGTCTGGATTGAGTGAATCACCCCAAAACCTCTCCTGACATTGGAAATGAGTTGGACTTGATAATGCTTGTGGGTTCCTTCCAGCTCAGGCTATTCAATGAATCTCTGACTCTGAAGAAGGAGGGCTATCTGTGTGCACCCTCCATGGCCAAAGAACCACTTGTGTGGGAGGCAGTCAGTGGCAGTGCCCCCAACCAGCTGGCTCTGTCTTCCCAGCCTGACCAGCACAGCCCTGCAGAGTGCCCCCACGGCCCTGTGCACCACAGCCACCTCGCTCTGCAGAACAGAACTGCCAGCTGGGGGGCTGTGGGCAGCATGGGCAGGGGCTACAGGAATGGCTGCTCAGGCCAGCCCAGAGGTGCTGGGCTGGGGCAAGGCTGGGTGGGACATGGGGTGTCCTGGGAGAAGAGCAGGGCTCTGTGTGTGTGCAGTGGTGGTGCCTGAGGAGCCCCAGGGCCAGCAGTGTGGTGCTGTGCTGTGCTGGGGAGTGGCACTGGCCCGGGGTGGGGGCGGCTGCAGGCTGTCTGAGAAGGTGGATCGGTAGGGCTTATCTCCTGCAGATTGCAGCAGCAGAGACACTGCTGGTGACCTCCCCTGCTTCATTTGCAGCTTTGGGGCCAGCCCAGCCTGGACTTCTCTTCTGGGCTGGGTTGGGGAGAGGAGAGGCAGGTGTGGAGAGCTGGTTAGGGAGTGGGCTGGGCTCGCCTCCTGGGAGAGAGAGGGGAATCACAGAGCAGTCAGGGCTGGGCCTTTGTTCACTGCATATGGATATGACCAATGCTAGTCATCATGATTTTCACACCAACTCCTCGGAAGAGTTCTCAATATTTTTCTAAAATATATAGTCAGTTCTTGAATCACTTTCCTACAGAGAGGTGGCCATTTCCTTCAGGATGCTCCGGACTTGCAAAGGCTACATGGGGAAATGTGAGTCTGGATTTGTGCGAGGTCTTCTGAAGCATGGGCTGGTTGGCAGGCAGAGTACCCAAAGGATTGTGCAGGGCATCCCCTGCACCCACTGCTCCTGGGGGACCTGGGGAGAGGCCTCCTGAGCACAACAGCTCCTTTTGTCCCTTTGGATGCTGGCTGTGAGGTCACGTCTGTCCCAGCACCTGGCTGGCCAACAGCAAGGAGGCAGAGCCTCTGAGGTCACAAAGACCTTCAGAAAGCTGCCCCCAAGACGGTAACACGTATGGGAGGCCAAGGGAAATCTGGGAGAGTAAAGGTGCAAGACCTTGGTGAGAGAAGAGGGACTTGGCTAAGAGAAAGGAAAGATTTCAAAGAGGTGATAGGGGTTCAGGTAAGGCTGATGCTTCTGCAACACTCACTGGGAAAGCATTCGTGTTAGGCCTTGGCAAAATTTCTAACCAGCAACCTGAAAACCTAGTGCTAACTTAGTACTAAATGCTATCCCTCACCCTGAAAGGAATCCACTGCTCTAAACCCCAACCTCATTTCCTACCTTGAAGTCAAACCCCAAACAAATTACTTTTTACCTTTAGTCTTAACATATTGCTCTTGCTAATCCCTAGTTCTTAATTCCTTGAATTATATTGCCAGATATCATCCCGTAACAAGGTACATAATAAAACCCTAACCAAAAATCTAGCTTATACCCTAAACACTGACTGTCTACCCAAAGCAGAACTCACAAGCCTCCCTTTAAGACCTTGCCCAGTTCCTAAACTTGGAAGGTAAAACACAATCCCTAAACTCTAAAGTGAACAACCAAACCTCAAATCCGTCATTCCTGCACTCTTATGATGTAAATGAAGGGATTTGGCCCCATGAGGCTGGGCAGGGATTGAGAGGTTCTGCAGCAATCACTTGGTCTTGGAGGAGGCAGGGAAGGTGACATGGGTCTGGTCAGGTCACAGGAATCAATGAAGAGATGGGTGGGGATGCTCTGCTGAGGTCAGCTGTGCCTCAGGACATCAGGAGGCAGCAGGAGGCCCATGGCTGGGCAGGTGGGTGTCGGGGCACTTCTGCCTGAGGACCTGATGTGCCACCTTCAGGCTGATGGCTGGTGTGAACATGTGTCATTTTAGCTGTGCAAAAGAAATTGAGAAAGCAGTTCTTGGATCACTTTTCTACAGATTTTCTTCAGGATGCCCTGGAGTTGATAAAGGCTACATGAGGAAAAATTACTCTGGACATGTGGGAGGCCTTCTGCAGTATGAGCTAATTGGCAGGAAGAATACCCGAGAGATTGTGCAGGGCATCCCCTGCACCCACTGCTCCTGGGGGACCTGGGAAGAGGCTTCCTGAGTACAACAGCTCCTTTTGTCCCTTTGGATGCTGGCTGTGAGGTCACTTGTGTCCCAGCACCTGGCTGGCCAACAGCAGGGAGGCAGAGCCTCTGAGGTCATAAAGGCCTTCAGAAAGCTGCCCCCAACAGGGTGACACATTTGGTGAGGCCAGGGGAAAGCTGGAAGAATAACAGTGGGGGATTTTGGGGGTAGAAGAGGGGGTTGGCTAGGAGAAAGGAAGGATTAGGAGGCCAGTAGCCTTAAAACCTACAGCTACACTAAATCCTGCTCTGGAAGGAACTCAGTGCTCTAATCCCCATCCTCAAATCCTACCTTGAAGTCAAACCCCAGGTATGTTACCTGTTAACGTTAGTCTTAAGTCTCACTAATGCCTAGCCTTTAATCATTAGCATTAGATTGCCAGCCTTAACACCAGCCCTCACCCAGTAAAGCACCATAAAAAACAAATAAACAAACAAAAACCTAACCAAAAATCTAGCCCTTACACTAAACTCTGGCTGGCTCCCCAAAGCAGAACACGAAAACCTCCCTCTAAGACTCTGTCCTATCTCTAAACATGAAAAGCAAAAAGAACTCCTAAACCTCAAATCCGTCATTCCTGCATGCTTATCACAAAACTGAAGGGGCTTGACCCCATGAGGCTAAGATGGGTTTGAGAGGTCCTGCAGCAGTCACTTGGTCTTGGAAGAGGCAAGGGAGGTGACCTGGATCTGGTCAGGTCATTGGGCTCAAGGAGGAGATGGGTGGGGATGTTTTGCTGAGGTCAGCTGTGCCTCAGGCTCTCAGAAGGCAGCAGGAGGCCCATGGCTGTGCAGGTGGGTTTCAGGGCACTTCTGACTGAGGAGCTGACAGGCCACCTTCAGGCACACAGCTGGTGTGTATGAGTGTGTCATTTTAGAAGTACAGAATGAACTGATAATGCACCAACATGAAGTGGTGTGGGACAGCATAGGACAGCCAGATACGGAGATGGACAAGGGCACTGGCAAGGCAAACATTAGCCAAGAAAAAAAAAAAAAAGTCTTTTCCCCTTGGCTATGGCAGGTCTCTCTGCCACCTGGGCCTAGGAGGAAACATGTTGTCCTCTTAGCAATTGTGGCTTGTCCCCTCTTTGCACCTTCTGAGTGAGGCCAGGAGGTGTCACACCACTGTCTTTTACTTGGCACTGAATACCCCACATACCACTGACCGAGGAAGTGCCCGGAGCCACACATGAAGGACAGGAACTCTCTGCCCAGAGCTGCAAGCAAGGCTTGCAGAGGTTCTCTGCTCCCTTCAACCTCCAACAAGGCAAGGCCTCTCTGTCTCAGAAAAGCTGAGGCTTTCTATGTCTCAGCTCCAGCTGTGCTCCTCTGGATGTATCTCAAGTCTTCTTCTCTCCTTGCCTTACATCTTCTTGGATTGAGACAGGGACATCCACTGCGTTCATCCAGACCCTTCATTCCTGAAGGATCAGGCTTTCCACCTCAGCCCTTCTTTCCCACTACAAAGCTTTTACCCAGTATACTTTGTCTGGCTGGACCCCATGCATTTGGAGTTCATTTGGATGGAGTTCACTTACTGTGAACTAGCCAGTGTAATGCTGAATCTCGTTGTTAGCAACAAGGATTGGCTTGTGGGGAATGTGAAGTTTAAAGGCAGCCTTGGCTGCAGTGACCATGAACTGGTGGCATTCAGGATGTTTAGGGCAGCAAGGAGGACACACAGTAAGCTCATCACCCTGGATATCAGGAGAGCAGATTTTGTCCTCTTCGGGGATCTGCTTTGTAGAGTACCATGGGAGAAGGACCTGAAGGGAAGAGGTGTCCAGGAAAGCTGGTTAATCTTCAAGGATCACCTCCTCCAAGCTCAGGAGCGATGCATCCCAGCACAAAGGAAGTCAGGCAAAAAGGCCAGGAGGCCACATGGCTGAATAAGGAGATGCTGGCCAAGGGGGTTCTTCACAGAGAGGGTGGTTGCACACTGGAACAGGCTCCCCAGGGAAGTGGTCGCTGCACCGAGCCTGTCTGAATTTAAGAAGAAATTGGACTGTGCACTTAGTCACATGGTCTGAACTTTTGGGTAGACCTGTGCGGTGTCAAGAGTTGGACTTGATGATCCTTAAGGGTCCCTTCCAACTCAGGATATTCTATGATAAAAAAAAAAAAAAAAAAAAAAAAAAGGAAGCCTACAAAAGATGGAAGCAAGGACAGGTAACCTGGGAGGAATACACAGACACTATCGGAGCAGCCAGGGATCAAGTCAGCAAAGCTAAGGCCATGGTAAGCTTCAATCTGGACAGGAAGGTCAAGGGCAACAAGAAGGGCTTCTCTAAGTACAACAGTGATAAAAGGAAGACAGCAGAAAACATGGACTCTCTCCTGAAGGAAACAGGAGACATGGTTACCCAGGATATACAGAAGGCTGAGGTACTCGATTTCTTTGCCTCAGTCTTCATTGGCAAGAGCTCTAGCCACACTGCCCAAGTCCCACATGACAAATGCAGGGACTGGGAGAATGTTGAAATGTCTACTGTGGAAGATTAGGTGCAAGACCATCTAAGGCATCTGAAGGAACACAAGTCTATGGAACCAGGTGAGATGAATCCCAGAGTCCTGAGGGAACTGGCAAATGAACTTGTAAAGCCACTACTCATCACATGTGAAAAGCGGTGGCAGTCTGGCAAAGTTCCATTGAATGGGAAAGGGAAAATGGAACTGCCACTATTAAAAAGGGAAAAATACATATGTATACACACCTAGGGAACTACAGTCCAGTCAGTCCCACCTCTGTGCCCAGCAAGATCATCAAATGGATGCACCTGGAAACTCTGCTAAGGGACATAACAAACAAAGAGGTGATTGGTAAGAGCCAACATGGCTTCACTAAGGGCAGCTCATGCCTGACATATCTGATGGCCTTCTGACCCACTGGGTTGCAGTGTTTTTGGATACAGGAAGAGAAACTGATGTCATCTCCCTGGAATTGTGCAAAGTATTCAACACATCCCACATAACATCCATTCTCTAAATTAGAGAGGCATGGATTTGATGTGTGGACCACTCAGTGGATATAAAGAATTGTCTGGATGGTCACAGTCAAATTACTGTGGTCAACAGCTCAGTGTTCAAGTGGAGACCAGCAATGAGTAGTGTTCTTCAGGGACCGTTATTGGGACTGGAAGAGTTTAACATCATTCTTGGTGACATGGACAATGGGATTGTCCACTTGACATTTTGACAAGTTGATGTCAAGCAAGTTGATGACAGCAAGCAGTGTGGTGAGGTTGACACACTGAAGGGAAGGGACGCCTTCCAGAGAGGTCTTGACAGGCTTGAGGCTGGGTGGAGAATGAAGTGAGAACAGCCCTGTGGAGTGGGTCCTGGGGCTGTTGGTGCTTGAAAAACTCAACATGAGCAGTCAATGTGCACTTGCAGCCCAGAAAGCAAAATCACAGGTAGCATCAGAACTGTAACTAGGAGGTTAGGGGAGGTGATTCTTGCCCTCTCTTCCACTCTTGTGAGACCCCTCTTAAAATACTGTGCTCAGTTCTGAGGCCCCCAATTTTGGAAGGACATGGACCTGTTGGAGCAAGACCAGAGGAGAGCCACAAAAATGATCAAAGAGCTGGACCACGTCTCCTGCAAGGAGAGGCTGGGACTACTTGGCAAGTGAGAAGAGAAGGCTCTGGGGAGACCTTACAGCAACTTTCCAGTAGCTAAAGAGGATGAACAGAAAAGCTGGAGAAAGACACTTTATCAGGGATAGAGTGATAGGACAAGGGCTAATGGCCTTAAACTAAAAGAGGGTAGATTTAGACTACATATTAGGAAGAAATTCTTTACTCTGAGATTAGTGAGGCACTGGAGCATGTTTTCCAGAGAAATTGTGGGATGGTGCCCTTAAAAGTGTTTAAGACCTGGTCTCTTGGAATGTGTACCTGGCCAGAGCAGGAGGGTTGATTTATAAAGATCCTTCCCAACACAAAACCTTTGAAGCTCTTTGAACCCCTGTGGTTTTATTTCAGAGCAGTTCTTATGGAGCTGCATTTTGAATTTTAGAACAAAAAGGTGTTGATAACAGACCAGTGTTTCAGTTACTACTGAACTGTGTCTGCACAGTATCAATGGGTTCTTATACTGCTGCACATGATGTATAGATTGGGGGTATACAGATATTGCAATGGGACACAAAAAGCAGAGCTGAACCAAGGTGCTTAAACTGTCAGCCTGACCTTGGTGCCAGGAAAGGTGATGGATCAGGTTATCTTGAATGCAATCATGCAACATATGTGGAACAACCTGTAGATCAGGCCCAGTAAGTATGGGCTCATGAAAGACAAGTCCTGCCTGACCAACCTCATCTCCTTCTATGAACGGGTGATCTGCCTAGTGGATGAGGGAAAGGCTGTTGGCATAGCCTGCCTAGATTTCAGCAAGACCTTTGACACAGTCTTCCACATCATTCTCCTGGAGAAGCTGGCAGCCCATGGCTTGGACAGGTACATGCTTTGCTGGGTTAAAAACTGGCTGGATGGCCGTGCCCAGAGATTGATGGTGATCGGAGTGAAATCCAGCTGGTCACCAGTGGTGTTCCCCAGGAGTTGGTGTTGGGGCCCATCCTCTTTAATGTTTTTATTGATGATTTGGATGAGGGAATTGAGTGCATCCCCAGTGAGTTTAGAGAAGACACCAAGTTAGAGGGTAGTGTTGATCTTCTGGAGGGTAGGTAGGCCCTTCAGAAGGACCTGGACAGGATGGGTCAATGGGCAGAGGCAAGTGGGATAAGTGTTGGGTCCTGCACTTTGGCCACATTAACCCCATGTAACACTACAGGCTTGGGGCAGAGTGTCTCGAAAGTTGTGCAGAGGAAAAGGATCTGAGAGCGCTGCTTGATGCTCACCTGAACATGAGCCGGCAGTTTGCCCAGGTGGCCAAGAAAGCCAGTAGCATCCTGGCTTGTGTCAGGAATAGTCTTTCTAGCAGGACCAGGCAGGTGATCATCCCCCTGTACTCTGTTCTGCTGAGGCTGCACCTCGAGTACTGTGTTCAGCTTTGGGTCCCTGTCCTGGTTTCAGTTAGCACAGAATTAATTTTCTTCCTAGTAGCTGGTGGAATGCTGTGTTTTGGCTTAGGATGAGAAGAGTGCTGATAACACCCCGATGCTTTAATTGTTGCAGAGCAGTGCTAATACTAAGCCAAGGACATCTCAGCCTTTTGCTCTGTCCTGCCAACGGGCAGGCTGGGGGTGCAGTAAGAGCTGGGAGGGGACAGACCCGGGACAGGTGACCCAAACTAGCCAAAGGGGTATTCCATACCATCTGACGTCATGCTAAACAATATATAGGGGTGGCTAGCCGGGGGGAGGGGGCCGGACTGCTCGGGGTTAGGCTGGGCATCGGTCAGCGGGTGGTGAGCAATTGCATTGTGCATCACTTGTTTGTACATACTATTATTACTTTCGTATTATCACCATTGTATCATTATTGTTATTATTGTTATTATTATTTTGTTATTATTATTTTCCCTGTCTTATTAAACTGTCTTTATCTCAACTCACGGGCTTCACTTTCCATTTCTCTCCCCCGTCCCAGAGAGGGAGGGGGGAGGGTGAGCGAACGGCTGCGTGGTGTTTAGCTGCCGGCCGGGTCAAACCACGACAGTCCTTTTTGGCGCCCAACGTGGGGCACGAAAGGTTGAGATAACGACAGATCTGATCAGAGTGTATTAAACTAAAATTGGTGTAAGGATTAGACCTGCTTAATAGTCACTTGTCATGATGCTGATTGCTTTAATCTCAACTCTGCTGCGCCTGTTTTCCAAATTGAGTATTATAGTACATTATTTTCCGTATTTGCTCTCTGTCGTGTTGTTT
Organism: Anas platyrhynchos; assembly: GCF_047663525.1. NCBI lineage: Eukaryota > Metazoa > Chordata > Aves > Anseriformes > Anatidae > Anas > Anas platyrhynchos. Next base: position 321,425 of record NC_092619.1, on the reverse strand, counting down.
ATCCTCTCCGGGCCCTGGTTTCAGATCATTATGGTACTGTGTGTTGTAGCAATGGCTTATGAGACGATGAAATATGTGGTCATGACTCTAACTTGTTATTTGTATTCAGTAACATCGTCAACTCTGTACTTTGGAAACTGTATCTTGGAAACTATTAGCAATTATACCTATTGTTTTTTTTTCATTAGGGAGTCAATCTGTGGAGGGGAAAGGGGAGGATATTTTTCCTTACTTGCTTACTCTCCCTTTCTCCTTCACCACCCCTGTATCCTCCTGGATCACTCTGCCTTCCTCCTTCACCACTCTCTTATCCCCTGAGCTTGTCACAATAGCTCTCCAAGATATTGAATATTTCTGGAATACTCAGAATACCATAGTCTTGTTGTTCTGCCTCATGAATGCACTTCAGGTTCTGCTTAAAGTTAAACAACTACTTGGGAAGCTCATCCGGATATCTGCCCGGAGGCAGGATAGTTGTGGGTGGCAGGGAGTATGGGCGGATATGGGCAGGCATCTAGAGCAGTTGGCACCCCCAGTGTGTTGGAAATTCACCCCTGAACAATGGCAAAATCCTCAAAAACTGGCAGAATGCTTGAAAAAAAGGTGTCATGATTCTGGCAGTTCCAAAGTAACACAAATCATTGTAACGTGCTGGGGCCTGGCTCATGCCTATCGAGCTGCCATTGATACTGCTATCAACTTAGTGACAGACCCTGCGGCCACTCCAAGCCCTGTGACAGATCCAACGGCCACTGTGACCCCTACGGTGGACTCTGCAGCCGCTCCAGATCCGGTTCCTGCAGCTGCTCCAGTCCCAGCTCCTGCAGCCACTCCAGATCCGGTTCCTGCAGCCGCTCCAGTCCCAGCTCCTGCAGCCGCTCCAGTCCCAGCTCCTGCAGCCACTCCAGCTCCGGTTCCTGCAGCCGCTCCAGTCCTGGTTCCTGCAGCCGCTCCAGTCCCAGCTCCTGCAGCCGCTCCAGTCCCAGCTCCTGCAGCCGCTCCAGCTCCAGCTCCTGCAGCCGCTCCAGTCCCAGCTCCTGCAGCCGCTCCAGCTCCAGCTCCTGCAGCCGCTCCAGTCCCAGCTCCTGCAGCCGCTCCAGCTCCAGCTCCTGCAGCCGCTCCAGCTCCAGCTCCTGCAGCCGCTCCAGTCCCAGCTCCTGCAGCCGCTCCAGCTCCAGCTCCTGCAGCCGCTCCAGCTCCAGCTCCTGCAGCCGCTCCAGTCCCAGCTCCTGCAGCCGCTCCAGCTCCAGCTCCTGCAGCCACTCCAGCTCCAGCTCCTGAAGCCGCTCCAGCTCCAGCTCCTACTGCTGCTCCAGTCCCAGCTCCTGCGACTGCTCCAGCTCCAGCTCCAGCTCCTGTAGCCGCTACAGCTCCAGTTCCTGCAACCGCTCCAGCTTCTGCAGCCGCTCCAGCTCCTGTGGCCGTGTCAGAGAAACAATCTGTAGCAGTGCAAGTTGACCCTGCAGAGGGTATTCCAACCCCTGTAATGGGGTCAGAGAAACGAGCTGTAGCAGTGCAAGCTGCCCCTGCAGAGGGTATTCCAACCCCTGTGGCAGACCCTGTAACAAAGTCAGAGAAACGAGCAGTAGCAGTGCAAGCTGCCCCTGTAGAGAAGGTGAAAAAATGGTATAGAGATTCAGGTCGTTTAGAACGCAGAGAGTCTTCTGCCAATCCAGGCAAGGCTTCTGCCAAAACTAAGTATAGAGATGACGAAGATGATGACGACGATGCTGGGCCATCAAGGATTCAGGAGGAGGAAGATGAGGATGCCGAAAAAGCAACAGTAACTACCCGAAGCCTAAACGAACGTGAGCTACGAGATGTGCGAAAAGATTTTGGTCGCTGTATAGGTGAGCAGCTTGTCACCTGGCTGCTCCGGTGCTGGGACTCTGGAGCCAATTGTGTGGAATTAGACGGCAGGGAAGCCAAGCGGCTGGGATCCCTTGCTCGAGACGCCGGCATTGACAAAGCAATTGCAGATGGAGCACAATCCACCAGCCTCTGGAGGCGTCTCCTCTCAGCTGTGAGGGAAAGGTATCCCTTCAAGGAAGAACTTTTATGTGTACCAGGCAAGTGGACCACTATGGAGAAGGGAATCCAGTACCTGAGGGAATTAGCCGTACGGGAAGTGATTTATGAGGATCCAGACCAGAGACAAACATCCAAAGATCCAGATGAAGTCAAGTGTACACGACCCATGTGGCGGAAGTTTGTACGGAGTGCACCATCATCATATGCCAGCTCATTGGCAATAATGGCCTGGAAAGAGGATGAGGAACCCACAGTGGATGAAGCGGCTAAACAACTCCGGCAGTACGAAGAAAGTCTCTCCTCTTCCTTACAGGCCTGCGTCTCAGCTGTGGAGAAACTTTCTGAAGAGGTCCACCAACTTAAAGAGAATCTATCTTCCTCCCCACCTGACCCAACCAGTGTCCAACGACCGAAAGAGAACACCTGGGAGAAAACACTTTCTGAAAAGTTTCACCAACTTGAAGAGAGATTATTCTCCTCTGTACCTGTACAAAGCAGTGTCTCAGCTGTCAGGGGTAGGCGTTCACCAACACAAGGAAGACAATATGGTGGGTACTCACCCCGTGCCACCCTGTGGTTTTACTTACGAGACCATGGAGAGGACATGAGAAAATGGGATGGAAAATCTACCGCGACCCTAGAGGCACGGGTACGTGAGTTGCAAAAGAAAACAATCAGGAAAAAGGGATTCTCCGAAAAGTTTGCTGCTCCAACTTCCAGCAGACAGTCCTTCAAACACAGAAACGAGGAAGATTCTGACCAGGATTAGGGGGGCCCTGCCTCCAGCCAGGGGGAGGAAAGGGACAATCGAGTTTATTGGACTGTGTGGATTCGATGGCCTGGCACATCACGCGCACAGAAGTATAAGGCTTTAGTAGACACCGGTGCACAATGTACTATAATGCCATCGAGCTATAAAGGACCAGAGCCTATCTATATTTGTGGAGTGACAGGGGGATCTCAGCAGTTGACTGTATTGGAGGCTGAAGTGAGTCTGACTGGGAATGAGTGGGAAAAGCACCGCATTGTGACTGGCCCGGATGCTCCATGTATCCTTGGCATAGACTATCTTAGAAGAGGATATTGCAAGGACCCAAAAGGGTTCCGGTGGGCTTTTGGTATAGCTGCCTTAGAGACAGAGGGCATTAAACAATTATCTGCCTTGCCTGGTCTCTCAGAGGACCCCTCTGTTGTGGGGTTGCTGAGGGTCGAAGAACAGCAAGTGCCAATCGCTACCACAACTGTGCACCGGCGGCAATATCGCACCAACCGAGACTCCCTGATCCCCATCCATAAGCTAATTCGTCAGTTGGAGAGCCAAGGAGTGATCAGCAAGACTCATTCACCTTTCAATAGTCCCATATGGCCAGTGCGAAAGTCTAATGGCGAGTGGAGACTAACAGTGGACTATCGCGGCCTGAACGAAGTCACGCCACCACTGAGTGCTGCAGTGCCGGACATGCTGGAACTTCAGTATGAACTTGAATCGAAGGCAGCCAAGTGGTACGCCACAATTGATATCGCTAATGCATTTTTCTCCATCCCTCTAGCAGCAGAGTGCAGGCCACAATTTGCCTTCACTTGGAGGGGAGTCCAATATACTTGGAATAGGCTGCCCCAGGGGTGGAAACATAGCCCTACCATTTGCCATGGGCTGATCCAGTCTGCGCTAGAGCAGGGGGAAGCTCCTGAACACCTGCAGTACATCGATGACATTATTGTGTGGGGTGACACAGCAGAGGAAGTTTTCGAGAAAGGGAAGAAAATAGTCCAAATCCTTCTGAAAGCCGGTTTTGCCATAAAACAAAATAAAGTCAAAGGACCTGCACGAGAGATCCAGTTTTTAGGAATAAAATGGCAAGATGGACGTCGTCAAATCCCAATGGATGTGATCAACAAAATAACAGCTATGTCTCCACCAACTAACAAAAAAGAAACACAGACTTTCCTAGGTGTTGTGGGGTTTTGGAGAATGCACATCCCAAATTACAGTCTGATTGTAAACCCACTCTACCAAGTAACCCGTAAGAAGAATGAGTTTGAATGGGGCCCTGAACAACGACAAGCCTTTGAACAAATCAAGCAGGAAATAGTCCATGCAGTAGCCCTTGGGCCAGTTCGAACAGGACCAGATGTAAAGAATGTGCTCTACACTGCAGCCGGGGAGAACGGCCCCACCTGGAGCCTCTGGCAGAAAGAACCTGGGGAAACTCGAGGTCGGCCCCTGGGGTTTTGGAGTCGGGGATACAGAGGATCTGAGGCCCGCTATACTCCAACTGAAAAGGAGATATTGGCAGCATATGAAGGAGTTCGATCTGCTTCGGAGGTGATCGGTACTGAAGCGCAGCTCCTCCTAGCACCCCGATTGCCGGTACTAGGCTGGATGTTCAAGGGAAGGGTCCCCTCTACGCATCATGCAACTGATGCTACATGGAGCAAGTGGGTTGCACTGATTACTCAGCGGGCTCGAATAGGAAACCCCAGTCGCCCAGGAATATTGGAAGTGATCATGGACTGGCCAGAAGGCAAATACTTTGGGATATCATCAGAGGAGGAGGTGGGTCGTGCTGAAGAAGCCCCACTGTACAACCAGTTGCCAGAGAATGAAAAGAAATATGCCCTGTTCACTGATGGGTCCTGTCGTATTGTGGGGAAGCATCGGAGATGGAAGGCTGCTGTCTGGAGTCCTACGCGACGAGTTGCAGAAGCTGCTGAGGGAGAAGGTGAATCGAGTCAGTTTGCAGAAGTGAAAGCCATTCAGCTGGCTTTAGACATTGCTGAACGAGAAAAATGGCCAGTTCTCTATCTCTACACCGATTCATGGATGGTAGCAAATGCCCTGTGGGGATGGTTACAGCAATGGAAGCAAAACAACTGGCAGCGTAGGGGCAAACCCATCTGGGCTGCTGCATTGTGGCAAGATATTGCTGCTCGGGTAGAGAACCTGGCTGTGAAAGTACGCCACGTAGATGCTCATGTGCCCAAGAATCGGGCTACTGAAGAACATCAAAACAACCAGCAGGTGGATCAGGCTGCTAAGATTGAAGTAGCTCAGGTGGACCTGGATTGGCAGCATAAAGGTGAATTATTTATAGCCCGATGGGCCCATGACACCTCAGGCCATCAAGGTAGAGACGCAACATACAGATGGGCTCGTGATCGAGGGGTGGACTTGACCATGGACGCTATAGCACAGGTTATTCATGACTGTGAAACGTGTGCTGCAATCAAGCAAGCCAAACGGTCAAAGCCTCTTTGGTATGGAGGACGATGGCTGAAATATAAATATGGAGAGGCCTGGCAGATTGATTACATCACACTCCCTCAAACTCGCAATGGCAAGCGCCACGTACTTACAATGGTGGAAGCAACCACCGGATGGCTGGAAACATATCCTGTGCCTCATGCTACCGCCCGGAACACCATCCTGGGCCTTGAAAAGCAAGTCCTATGGCGACATGGCACCCCAGAAAGAATAGAATCAGACAATGGGACTCACTTCCGAAACAACCTTATAGACACTTGGGCCAAAGAACATGGTATTGAATGGGTGTATCACATCCCCTATCATGCATCAGCCTCCGGGAAAGTTGAACGACACAATGGCCTGTTAAAGACTACCTTGAAAGCAATGGGTGCTGGGACGTTCAAAAACTGGGATATGCATTTGGCAAAGGCCACCTGGTTAGTCAATACTAGGGGATCTACCAACCGAGCTGGACCTGCCCAATCAAACCTGTTACGTACTGTAGATGGGGATAAAGTTCCTGTAGTGCATGTAAAAAATATGCTGGGTAAAACAGTCTGGGCTACTCCTGCCTCAGGAAAAGGCAAACCTATTCGTGGAATTGTTTTCGCTCAGGGACCTGGATACACTTGGTGGGTGATGCAAAAGAACGGAGAGGTGCGGTGTGTACCTCAAGGAGATTTAATACTGGGTGAGAATAGCCCATGAACTGAATTGTACCATGTTAAATAGTATATTATACTGTATGTTATCACTACCATGATTACTATAGGTGACTAATTAGAATGTATGGAAAAGAGTGTAACCTGAGCATGACATAAATGGTATGGAATAAGGGGTGGATAGATGTCCTGGTTTCAGTTAGCACAGAATTAATTTTCTTCCTAGTAGCTGGTGGAATGCTGTGTTTTGGCTTAGGATGAGAAGAGTGCTGATAACACCCCGATGCTTTAATTGTTGCAGAGCAGTGCTTATACTAAGCCAAGGACATCTCAGCCTTTTGCTCTGTCCTGCCAACGGGCAGGCTGGGGGTGCAGTAAGAGCTGGGAGGGGACAGACCCAGGACAGGTGACCCAAACTAGCCAAAGGGGTATTCCATACCATCTGACGTCATGCTAAACAATATATAGGGGTGGCTAGCCGGGGGGAGGGGGCCGGACTGCTCGGGGTTAGGCTGGGCATCGGTCAGCGGGTGGTGAGCAATTGCATTGTGCATCACTTGTTTGTACATACTATTATTACTTTCCTATTATCACCATTGTATTATTATTGTTATTATTTTATTATTATTTTGTTATTATTATTTTCCTGTCTTATTAAACTGTCTTTATCTCAACTCACGGGCTTCACTTTCCATTTCTCTCCCCCGTCCCAGAGAGGGAGGGGGGAGGGTGAGCGAACGGCTGCGTGGTGTTTAGCTGCCGGCCGGGTCAAACCACGACACCAGGACTGCTGATAAATGATGGAAAGTGGCTTGGCCAGCTCCTCTGCCAGTTCTCTCAGTACCCTTGGGTGGATCCCATCCGGCCCCATCGACTTGTGCACAGCCAAGTGCCGTAGCAGGTCACCAACCATTTCTTCGTGGATAGTGAGCTACATCCTGCTCCCCATCCCTTTCCACGAGCTCAGGGTACTGGGTATCCAGAGAACAACCGGTATTGCCGCTAAAGACTGAGGCAAAGAAGGCATTGAGCACCTCCGCCTTTTCCTCATCTCTTGTAACTAAGTTTCCCCCCGCATCCAGTAAAGGATGGAGATTCTCCTTAGTCCTCCTTTTTGTGTTGATGTATGTATAAAAACGTTTTTTGTTATCTTTAACGGCAGTAGCCAGATTGAGCTCCAGATGAGCTTTGGCCTTTCTAATTTTGTCCCTGCACAGCCTTGCAACATCCTTATAGTCCTCCCTAGTGGCCTGCCCACTTTTCCAAAGATTATAAACCCTCTTTTTTCTCCTAAGCTCAAGCCACAGTTCTCTGTTGAGCCAGGCTGGTCTTCTTCCCCGCTGGCTCATCTTTGGGCACATGGGGACAGACTGCTCCTGCGCCATTAAGATTTCCCTCTTGAAGAGCGCCCAGCCTTCCTGGACCCCTCTGCCCTTCAGATCCGCCTCCCAAGGGACTCCACCAACCAGTGTCCTGAACAGTTCAAGTCAGCCCTCCGGAAGTCCAATACAGCGGTTTTACTGGTCTCCTTTCTGGCTTCTCCAAGAATAGAGAACTCTACCATTTCAAGGTCACTCTGAGCAAGACAGTTTCCAACAACCACGTCTCCCACCAGTCCTTCTCTGTTTGTGAACAGAAGGTCTAGCGTGGCACCTCTCCTGGTAGGCTCACTAACCATCTGCGTCAGCAGCGGACCCCAGCTGGCAACCCTCAACGAGTCCCTGGGCGCATAGTACACCCCTTCCTGAGACCCCTGGCGGGCCCTTGGAAGGGGCCGGTGTACTCCCTTAGGTGTGCCGGCGGGTCCATAGGTGCCTCAGCACACCCCCTCTGACGACCAGCAGTGGGTCCCCAGGTGCGGCTGACCCCCGCCAGTGACCCCTGGCAGGCCCTTAGGTATCGTGGTGGACACCCAGTGGCAAACCTGGGCCGGCCCCGCTGTGCCTTGTTACACCCACGCCAGCAACTCCCTGCAGCAACCCCCTGCGGGTCTCTGGGAGTGGCAGTGGACCCCAGATGGCGACCGGCAATGGGCCTCCTTGGGCCTCATCACATCCCCGCCAACAACCCCTGGTGGGTCCCCGGGCGCCTCAGCACACCCCCGCCAATGACTCCCAGTGTGACCCCAGGTGCAGCAGTGCCCTTCCTCAGGCGACCCCCATGTAATAAATGGCTCAGTCTTCAAAATAGGACTATAATCAAAGTTTACAATTTATTAAAGGAATACAGGTAAGCAAACAGCGCTGGGTGCACCGGGAGTCTCTGCTCCACCAAGACACACACCAGTTACATCAAGTAGCTGATTTTTATGCTCCTAGGATAATACATATTCATTACTACTTCTAAAAAAAACAGGGTTATTATAATTAGTTTCTGGAATCCAAACCCTCCTACTGGAGCATGCGTATCAGTCTCCGGTGGTCCCTCTGGGGGTCTCTTGTGCTGAAGGCTCATAGTCTTCCTCCCTCTTGTCCTTCTCCTTTGTCCAACTTGGCTGTATGTCAGAGACTTGTGCAACATCCCTTGCAAGCTTTGTCTTTTAGTTGTTTTTCAGCTCTCCCCGTCTCCTTAATCTGGCCAGATAGCAGAGACTTGCATAGTGTCCCGTGCAATAGTCATAACAGTTAGCAGTTATTCTGAAACCTCCCAGATACCAAAGACTTCAAGGAAAAGTCTACAAATACATTTCCCTTCAAACTCTCTATTGACACGAATTGCTAAAATATTCCTTTGCAAGATACAAGAACTATATACATTAACCACTCCGTTTTTCTTAGACTTGTGGTTATACAAGGGTATGTAAGACAGAAGGTCACATTCATCATACCATGCGGCCCTAGCATTGTTCCATACTGGCATGAATCAGATGAACGTATCTCACATCCAGCAAGTCCCTTGGTGTGTCGGCGCATCCCAGCTGGCGCCCCCTGGTGGGCACCTGGGCATGATGGTGGACACTCGCCAGGGAACCCCAGTGGGCCCCCGGGCACTTTGGAACACCCCCGCCAATGACTCCCGCAATCCTCTGGGCACAGTGGCACCCCCTCCTCTGGTGACCCCCAGCGGGTCCCTAGGCACCTCAGCACACCTCGCTCTGGCGACCGCCAGTGGGTCCCTTGGTGCGGCAGCAGACCCCAGCCAGCAACCCCCAGAAGGTCCTTAGGCACCAGGTGACACTGGGCAGGCCCCCGGGCGCTTCGACATGCCCCTTCCTGCAAGCCCGTGCAGGTCCCTAGGCACCTAAGCACAGCCCTGCCGACAACCCCAGGTGGGCCCTGGGGTGCAGTGGTGCACCCCCTCCAGTGATCCTCGGCGGCTGGTCCCTCAGCTGGTCCCTCGGCACACCCCCTCTGGCAACCCCCAGCAGGCCCCCGGCTGCCTCAGTGTACACCCACAGGCAACCCCCAGGGGGCCCCAGGGTGCGGTGGTGGATGACACCCAGCGCCCCCTGATGTATCACCAGGCACTTCAGCACACCCCCACTGGCAGCCCCTGGTGGGTCCCCGGGTGCAGCTGCGAACCCCAGCTGGCAACCCACATCGCCTCAACACACCCCCGCCTGTGACCCCCGGCGGGTCCCTAGGCATCTCAGCACACCCCCTCTGGAGACCACCGGAGGGCCCCTGGGTGGCTTGGCGCAACCCCTCCGGCGACCCCTGGTGGGACCTCAGGTGCCTTGGCACACCCCCGCCAACAACCCCCAGTGGGCCACCGGGCACAGCAGCAAACCTCCCTCCAGTAACCCCCAGCAGGCCACGAGGCACCTCAGCACACTCCCTCCGGCAAGCCCCTGTGGGACCCCAGGCATGGCGGCGCACCCATGCCGGCAACCCCTGGCAGGTCCCCCGGTGCCTCAGCACACCCCCTCTGGTGACCTCCGATGGGCCTGCGGGCACAGTTGCAGACCCCCTCCAGCAACCCCTGGCGGGTCCCTAGGCGCCTCTGCGCACCTCCAACGACAACACCCAGCGGGTCCCTAGGCGCAGCAATGGAACCCAGCCAGCGACCTCCAGTGCATTCCTAGGTGTCTCAGCACACCCCCTCTGGCTAACCCCAGCAGATCCCAGGTGTGGCAGCACACTCCTGCCATCGACCCCCGGCGGGCCCCTTGGTGCCTTGGTGCACCCCCTCTGGTGAGCCCCAGCAGGTCCCCAGGTGCCTCAACACACCCCTGCTGGCAACCCTCAGCTGGTCCACTGCTGCCTTGGCGCACCCCCTCTGGTGACTCCTGCTGGGCCCCTGGGTGTGGCGGCAGACCCCCGCTGACAATCCCCATCGGGCCACCCCCTCTGGTGACCCCCAGTGGATCTCTAGGCACCTCAGCACATGCCTTCAGGCTACTCCCAGCAGGCTCCCTCATGCCTCGGCACAACCTCTCTGGCAACTCCCAGCGAGACCCTAGGCTCCCTAGCACACCCCCTCTCATGACCCCTGCTGGGCTCGGGCACCTCAGCACACCACCGCCGGCGACCCTTGGCAGGTCCCTTGGCATGTCAGCGGACCCCAGCCAGTGAACCTCAGCAGGTCCCTGGGTGTAGCAGCAGACCCCAGCTGGCAACACGTGGCGGGGCCCCCGGGCGCGTCGGTGGACCCCCGCTGGTGACCCCGGAGGGCCTCCAAGCGCGGCCGTGGACTCCCGCTGGCAAACCCTGGTGGGCCCCATGCACAGGGGCGGACTCCCACCAGAGTTCCCCAGCAGGACTTCAGAAAGCAGTGGCAGACCCCTGCCGGAACCCCCCAGTGGGTCCCTGGGTGCCTCAGCACACCCCCACCAATGACACATAGCGGGTTCCTGGGCGCATTGCTGCACCTCTGTCAGAGATCCCCGGCGGGCCACTGGGCATGGCAGCGCACCCTCTCATGCGACCCCCGTTGGATCACCGGGGAGCCTAGGTGCAATCCCTCCAGTGACCCCCAGCGGGACCCCGGGTGCCTCAGCACACCTCTTCCGGTGACCGCTGGCGGGCTCCCAGACTTGGTGGCGCACCCCCTCCAGTGACCCCCAGCAGGACCCCAGGTGCCTCAGCGGACCCCCACCAGTGACCCTCTGCAGTACCCCAGCTACTTCACCCCCTCTGGCAACTCTCAATGGGCCTCCGGGCCCAGCGGCAGCCCCCCGCCAGTGACTCCCGGCAGACCCTCAGGTTCGGCAGCGGACCCCCACCGGCAATCCCCCCAGAGGGTCCCCGGGCAGTTCAGCACACACCCGCCAGTGATCCCCAGCAGTCCATCCAGAGTGGCATCAGACCCACTCTGGTGACCTGTGACGGGCCCCCAGGCACAGTGGCGGACCCCCTCTGGTGACCCTCAGCAGACTCCAGGTGCAGTGGTGGACCCCTGCCGGCAACCCCCAACAGGCTCCCAGAAATGGTGGCAAACCCCCTCCAGCAACCCTCAGCTGGTCCCTGGGCTCCTCACGGCACCTCCTCCAGCGACCCCCTTTGGGCCACCGGGCATGGCGGCGGACCACAGCTGGCGACCCCCATCAGGCCCTGGGGCACAGCAGTGGACCCCCGCTGGCAACCCCCCGGCTGGCACACTGGCACAGCGGCGGACCACCATCGGTGCCCCTCAGTGGGCCCCGAGATGGGGTGGCGGACCACCGCCAGCTACTACTGGTGGGCCCCCGAGCATGGCAGCAGAACCCTTCCAGCAACCCCCCACAGGCCCCTGGGTGCGGGGGCAGACTCCCGCCAGTGACCCCAGTGGGACCTTGGGCACGGTGGTGGGCGTGGTTTCCTTCTTTGGAGATACTCAGAATTGGTCTGTATGAGATCCTGTGTAACATGGTCTAGGTGACCCTGTTTGAGCAGGGATGTTGGATTAGATGATCTCTGCAGCTCCATTCCAACTTCAACCATTCTATGATTCTGTGAGAAAAGGATCATTTAATTAAAAAGGAAAAGGAAGAGGGAAGGAAAGGAAAGGAAAGGAAAGGAAAGGAAAGGAAAGGAAAGGAAAGGAAAGGAAAGGAAAGGAAAGGAAAGGAAAGGAAAGGAAAGGAAAGGAAAGGAAAGGAAAGGAAAGGAAAGGAAAGGAAAGGAAAGGAAAGGAAAGGAAAGGAAAGGAAAGGAAAGGAAAGGAAAGGAAAGGAAAGGAAAGGAAAGGAAAGGAAAGGAAAAAGAAACATTGCAGAAACACAGAGAAAAAAAATAATTATTATTCTCAACTTCCAATCACTGAGCAATGTTCAGTAATGCCACTCTGAAATCTCCTGCCTCCAGACAGATCTCTGGATGGCATTCTTAAGTCATTGTTTGACCTTAAAAAAAACCTAAAACATTCAGGAGCGATATCACTAGGAACATGCTGGTTTGATCATCCCAAGAATATTCAAACCTTTGAAGAGCTTTTGTAATTAGCCTGGAGGAGAAGGGTGAAGTGAAGGAGAAAGGGAGAGTGAAGAAGAGAGAAAGTGTCAGAGAGGAAGTGTCCCCCCCATTGCCCGCTCCATGTCCCTATCTATCAGCTTTGGGGGCTGAGTACCATGGTAACAACTAGTCTTGCTCCTAAAGACTGAAGCAAAGAAGGCATTAACCTCATTCCTTTACCTCACCTCTTGTCAGTAGATTTCCCCCCACATCCTATAAAAGATGAAGAGTCTCATTAATGCTCCTTTATTTAAAGTATATATATATAAATAAACAGTTTTTATTTTCTTTGACAGTAATAGCCGGATTGAGCTCCAGTTGGGCTTTGGTCTAAATTCATCCCTGCAGAGCCTCACAACATTTATGACACAGCTCCAGAAAAAAAAAAAAAAAAAAAAAATACAGTAGAAATGAAAAGGAAGCACAGGTGGAGGCTGGTAGCCTTCCATCCCCTACTCTTCTATGATTCTGTGCTGCAATTCCATTCAACTGGTTACTCCTGTATTATCCAATCTTTCCTGCAACTCCTGATGCTGCTATCTTGCCAGAGATAGCACAATCACACAAAGGTTGAACCTTCTGCCTGCAGACATTAACAGATGGCAGAATGGAGCATCAGTGTGGGGAAACACTGCAGGAGTGTTCAGTGCAGGAGATACTGCAGGATTTTGCCTACAGGAACATCTTGATATTTACAAGGAGAAGAGCCTAGTCCTGCAACAGAGGAAGAGTAACCCCACACATCAGGGCAGACTGGTACCCTGCTGAGTGAGCAGTGCCCAGAAGGAGGAGTGCCTGGGCACCACGAGGGATGCTATTCGAGCAGTGATACCTGCTCACCAGGAACTAGGCCAACCTCCTACAGAGCTGCCTTACAAGGAGCAAAGCCACCAAGAAAATCTGATTTAACCAACTCAACTCAGATCCAGCGTGACACGACATGGAGAGGGGTCTGCAGCCATCCAGAAGAGGTTCAGGTCTGGGAATCCCTAGGACAACCTAGTGTGGAAAGGAGCAAGGACATTGGAAAGACTGAGAGTCCCAACAGGACAAAGGTCTTTGTGCCTGTAGCTATGGCTGCTGTCTCTGCCACTGAGGCCTATGAGGAGACAGCTTATCATTAAAGCACAGGGGTTCATTGTCTCCTCGCCCTCACCAATGAACCAGGCAGAAATCGTACCATTCTCCTGCACTTGGCAATGCACATCCCCATCTCCTGCTGCCCCAGGAAGAGCCCTGAGCAATGTGTGAAGGGAAAGGATCTCCCTTCCCAGGGGATGGGGGTCAAGGCCTGGCACTTGTGCTTGGTGAAATACATCAGGTTTTCCTACACATCAGTGTCACTTTCACACTGCCTTTGTCTACTTGTCCTCACTGCCTCCAATGCTCTGCTCTAACAAGCTCCAAGGGAAGCTATATCAATGCTGGCCCTCAGGGAGACACTGCAGGAAACCTGCATCTGACTTGGACTTCTTGAGAGATTTCTTCAATTGTCTTTCAGTGCATGAGGTTCATGGGCTCATCACCAAAGCCACCAGAGGGGTGATCACAATGCCTTGGGCTGGGTCTCTGCTGGTGAGCTGGGCTGGGCTCCTGAGACAGAGAAAACTCATAAAGGCCCCTGGTGCAGAGACAGTTCTGCGTAGGAGCAGCTCCTCTGCACAGTACAGCAGGGCTGGGGGCTCCGACTGCAGGTGGCACAGGAAGAGGAGATAAGGAGAGAGGGGTTGGGAGAGGGAGGATGCTGAGAGCTGACCAGAGGAGAAATCTCCACAGCCCTTGAAACAGTAAGTCTCTGGCTGCAGGCCCACGGAGCTGCAGGTCCTGGAAGGGTCTCCTCCTGGGTCTTGTTTCTGAGAGGACAGTGGGAAATGCAGTAGGCTTTGAGACTTCTGCTGGATTGCACTGCAAAGTTAGGAAGTCTGGCAGAAGCCCCATGGAGTGCCCTAAGCCAGGTGCCCCTGGTCAGCCCAAAACACCCTGCCCTGGCTGGCCATTTTGGGCTCTCTGTCAGCTGCCCCATAGCTCCTGCAGCCATGGAGGTGCCCTTTGGCAGGGCCCTGTTGGAGGCAGGGTGCTGCAGGGCAGCGCTGAGCTCAGCTGTGTGGGATGGGGTCTGTGAGCACAGGCAGGGGGAAAGAAGGGGTGGGCACAGAGCAGCAGCTCCCAGCAGGGACAGCTGCAGGAGCAGAGAGAGGGGCAGGTGGCTAAAAGGAGCTGTTTCCAGAAATGCTGTGGCAGGGGGGATTCAGGCACCTCAGAGCCAAGCCCTGCAGTGCAGATGCCTTCCCCTGGAGCAGCCCCTCCCTGGCCTCCTCTCTCCCCTGCAATCCATGGGCTGTGGGGCAGGCATGGCCAGCACAGCAGGCAGAGCCCAAATGATAAGAAGCTCCCCAGCTCTGTCTGGCTTGGAGATATACCTGGAGATATGGTGAGCGTTCTGTCCAGCTGCACTTGGACTGGGGCTTCTCTGCTCTCAGCTGTCTCCAGTTTCTTCTCAGGAAAACACCTGACTGGGATGGTCCTACAGCTCACAAGGGTATGACACAGCATAGCTGCGAACAGGGCTGGTAGGCAGAGCTGCTCTGCTCATACTTCAGCAAGGGACAGTCCCTTTGCCTCCTGGAACACAATGGATTTCACCAAGTTTTCACATGAACTGTCAGGGAGTTCAAGAATCCAATACGTAAGCATTACAGTGGTAACTGGGTTAAAATCAAGCAAAGAAAATGTCAGCAACTGTACTCTCCATTCAGATGATTTATTTGCAAAAAAAAAAAAAAACTCAGAGCAGTGGAAAATTCAGACCTGTGGACTGAATTTTAGTTTCACCCATGTTCCTCCTTCCCTCTTGCTGCATAAGGACTACTTTGCAGCCCAAATTAGCCCCACCTTCCAGTGGTGCTCTCAGCCAGCACCAGCTGGAGCTCAAGCAAGAATGCTAGTGAAAGGTTCTCGAACAGAGAAAGGCTTGGGCTGGGGGTGCTCTAAACTTGCAATAGGTTTTCCTGAGGGAAGTCTGTTCTAACAATTTTCTGTCTTTTCCTATTCAAAAGAAAACTATGACCAATGTCAATAAATGCCCAACAGCAGCTCTGTGAGTGAGTTCCTCCTGCTGGCATTTGCAGACACGCAGGAGCTGCAGCTCCTGCACTTCGCGCTCTTCCTGGGCATCTACCTGGCTGCCCTCCTGGGCAACGGCCTCATCCTCACCGCCGTAGCCTGTGACCACCGCCTCCACACCCCCATGTACTTCTTCCTCCTCAACCTCGCCCTCCTTGACCTGGGATGCATCTCCACCACTCTGCCCAAAGCCATGGCCAATGCCCTCTGGGACACTAGGGCCATCTCCTATGAAGGATGTGCTGCACAAATCCTCTTTTTAGTATTCTTGGTGGTAGCAGAGTATTTCCTCCTCACCATCATGGCCTATGACCGCTACGTTGCCATCTGCAAGCCCCTGCACTATGGGAGCCTCCTAGGCAGCAGAGCTTGTGCCCAGATGGCAGCAGCTGCTTGGGGCAGTGGCTTTCTCAATGCTGTCCTGCACACAGCCAACACATTTTCCCTGCCCCTTTGCCAAGGCAATGCTGTGGACCAGTTCTTCTGTGAAATCCCCCAGATCCTCAAGCTCTCCTGCTCAGGTGCCTACCTCAGGGAATTTGGAGTAGTTGTATTTAGTATTTCTGTATTATTTGGTTGTTCTGTTTTCATTGTTATTTCCTATATTCAGATCCTCAGGGCCGTACTGAGGATGCCCTCTGAGCAGGGACGTCACAAAGCCTTTTCCACGTGCCTCCCTCACCTTGCTGTGGTCTCCCTGATGGTCAGCACTGGCATGTGTTCCTACCTGAAGCCACCCTCTATCTCCTCCCCATCCCTGGACCTGGTGGTGTCTTTTCTGTACTCAGTGGTACCTCCAGCTGTGAACCCCCTCATCTACAGCATGAGGAACCAGGAACTAAGGGATGCAGTAAGAACACTGGTAGAATATGCAATTCTTCGGCGTATTCACCCATAATAATATGCCTAAAAGCAGAAATCCTAGTTTTTTTTTTCTCAGAAAATCTCACATTATTTTTTTTCTCAATATTTGTCTGCATTATTATTTCCTATATTTTTTCTTATGTAAATATTATTTCTGGCCTCCTACTTGTTAACAATTTACCAATAGAACCAGGCTTCATGTGTAGATAAACCGGATAAGGAAGTCATCATAAATTCATTGATCTCCAGTGCCATCTCTTCCCATCTCCTCTAGAGCTGGGGGAGCAGCCCCAGCACGCAGGAGGGGCTCAGAGTCAAGAGCCCAGATGCCACTCGGAGGAGCAGCCCCAGTGGCCCTCGGGGCTACACCTCACTGCCCTCTGGGCTCTGCCTCTCTGCTGCCTTTGGGTCCAGGCTGCTGCTTCCCTGGAACCATGGCTATGGCCAGCAGCAGGATGTGGCCTTTTTGCTGCTGCTCTCTTCTGGTTTCCACATTGTTCTCTTGTGTTCTAGTTTTTTATATTATCCCTAAGTTCTCGTGTACCTTGGTGACAGTCCTGTGGTCTCTGCAGTGGCATCCCTGTGGCTGCAGGCAGCAGAAGGCAATGTGCAGCCCTGAATCACAGCTGGCCTCCCTGATAGAACCACAGAAACAAAAAGGGCTGCTCGGTGCAAATGCAGAAGCCTGGACCCCTCTTCCAAAGCTGCTGCCAGGAATAGAGCCAAGGGGTTGCTCCCTGCTCTTCTGTTTTCTGAGGTTCTTCACAGAGTGAAACACACCATTCTAAAGTCACAGGGTGGTCTGTGAGGGATATAGGGCTGGACCAAGAGTGTCCTTTATGACAGCACTTACCAAAGCAGACAACAGCTGGTCTTGGACTTGTCTGCATGGGACTGTGCCCTTTGCTGATTGGTGATGCCTGCTGGGAGAGTACACTAGAGCTGCCAGGAGAGGTCTGGAGCTTGCCACAGGTAACATACAGTGAGGAGTGGGTGAATATGAGTTAATAGAAGCTCATAAAATGAGTGAGCTTCCAAAGAAGAGTCCTGTAAAGGAAAAGGTGAATCTGAGGAATAAGATAAGGAGGATCTGATATTGATGAAGAGGGCTCTGCAATGCCAGGAGAGATATTGACGAACCACCAGCAGAGGGGCCATAAGACTGCAGAGTAATCGATACCCAACATCTCTGAGGCTTCATGGGCTAGGTCTGGTGCAGCACTCGCCAGCCCTTAGTGCCCTTAGAGACACTCCATGGCCTTGCCAAACACTGCCCTGTGCTGCTGAGCCATCAGGGCAGATGGAAAGGAGCTCAGCAGCAGAGATCTCCACAGAGTTGGGTCTGCTGCCCACCCTGAGCAGCACGGGCAGCGGGGACTCCTCCACCACAGTCCCTGTCTCTGCACAGCAGCACTGCCAGCTCGGGGCCCTGCAGGGAGTATGGGCAGAGAAGGAGCAATGGCCAGCCAGGCAGCATGGACACACTGCCCTGGGCAAGGCTCCCTGGGAACTGGGATGGTCCTGGGGAAGCGTAGGGAAGCATTTTTCGGCCTGCACACATGGGTAAAGGAGAAAGGAGAAAGGAGAAAGGAGAAAGGAGAAAGGAGAAAGGAGAAAGGAGAAAGGAGAAAGGAGAAAGGAGAAAGGAGAAAGGAGAAAGGAGAAAGGAGAAAGGAGAAAGGTCTTCGTGCAGGCAACTGCTCAGGGCACGCTGCTCTGTGCCTGAGCCAGGTCTCTTGTGTGGGCCTGGAGAGCAGGACTGGCCCTGCAGGTCACAGGCACTCTGTGCTGGGGATCTCCCACGCAAGAGAGCAAGGGTCCTGCAGCTTCACAGACCTCCATCTCCTGAGCCATGGCTGGCCCCAGCCCAGGGGCTGACGGGGAGCCAGAGCCACCTTTGTCCCAGCAGCTACAGTGCCTTGCGAGGGGCTGGGGCTGTGGTGGTCATGCTCAGAGCCCTGCATCAGCCTGCAGTGGGCACTGCCCTGGGGCCAGCTTAGCCTGGGCTGCTGGGCAGGGCTGGGGAGAGGTCAGGGAGGTGGGAAGAGGTGGGCAGGGGCTGGGCTGGGCTGGGCAGTGCCCGGCGGAGGGCAACAGCAGTGTCACGGAGTGGTGGGAACATGCAGGGGAGGGCTTCCAGCAGGGCTTGGTGCTGCAGAGCCAGGGTTGCACAAAGGGAGCCTAGAGCTGCAGGGGCAGGGGAGAGGAGGCCGCTCTGGGCCCTTGCTGGTCTGGGCAGAGCAGGAATGGGGCGCAGAGCATTCATTCCCTCACTGCTGCCTGTCAGTGAGATGGGGAAGATACGAAAACTTATCCGAATTAGTATTTAGCCACATATATGGTAAAGTATCCTAATTATCGGGGATATGAATGAGAACCTAAAAACATCGTAATTATAGGGATGTAGATGAGAACCTTATGAGAAGCAGATGTAAAAACGAAGATATCGCTCAAGGCCAATAGATGAGAGAAGGACGAACAACTCATTAGGGAAGGATAAACAACTTGTTGCCAGGAAACAAGACAAAGATAAACAAAAAACTTTTAAATACTGTCCAACAGCAGGTCAAAGTCCAGAAAGGTAAAAAGTTTAACCTCCTCTTCCTCGTTGCTTTCATCCTGAAAGACCCCTGCCCACGACTACTGGGCTACACTGCGCAGGCGCAACCGGAAGGAGCTAAGGGCGGGAAGTATGGAAATGAGTACTTGGAAGAGGTCCACCTTTTGGGGGAAATTAATGAATATGTATTAGAGCTCATGTAATATGTTACAGTATTCATGTACATGTATAAAGTTGTGAGAGACGACCAGGCAGGTGCGCACCTTTTTGAGGGAACCTATTCCCAGTGCACCCGGTGCACCACAATAAAGTATACCTACTTTACAACCCTATGGTTGTGGAGTCTTTTCCGTGCATCACCAGGACTTGCAAGGTGGTCATGGAGAGTCCAGGGCTAGGCTCTGCCCCATGGCCACAAGCCCTGTTTGCCCTCCTCCTGCCATGCTCTGTGCAGTGGCTGCAGCAGAGGGGACCCCCAGACAGCTCCTGCATAGGGCTCTGCCACCCACCTCGTCCTGGCCCTCTCCAGCGCACTTCTTGCTGCTCTCTGATGCACACCAGGACCTCCCTGTGCGTGCCAGCCAGCACATCTGCTGAGGGCTAGTGTGGCTTCTGCAGGGGAAGGGAGATCAGCAGTGCCCTTGCAACCCCCTGCCCTGGGCCTGCCTCTCCCTTTGCCCTTGACCCCAGCCTTGTCCCTGCTGGCAGGAGTGCTCTTGGCATGTGCTTCCTGGCCTCCCCTCACCTGTGCACAGCTGCAGCCCACTCAGGCTGCTGGCACAAGCGTGTCCTCACAAGCAGCACCACCCCTTGGGCTGCTTCTCCTGGACTCCCCTACCCACTGCCTTGACTCCTTGTCTCTGCTGGGCCCCACCTTTCACACCCAAATGCATCTCTTGGCTGTCACTTTCCTCTCCCCAGCCTCATAGTGTGACAGAGCCAGGGTGGGACAGGTTACTTTGTGTGATGTAGTTCTTGTGTAATTTGCATTGGTGATGGCACAAAGGGACAGTTCCTTCGCCAGTGATCAACATCCTTTTTCATTTTAGGCCACAAATCAACATTGTTCACTCCACTTAGAGTGTTTTTCTTTATCTTGTGACTGAACTAAATTATGTCTCCTTGATTAGTCTGAGGCACAATGCAGTGCTTTTTGCCTTCTACCACTACAGCACAATATATATGACTTTTCTTTACTCCGTGCATTGACCTGACGAGTCATTTTACATTTTTCATTTTCATGCCCATAGTTGGAAGGGGATGATTTCCCAAAGTGGGGCAAGCTGATGGGTTCTGTTTCAGCCATTTGAAGTGTCCTGTTCTGGAGTCTTGCAGACTGAATTTGCCGCAGATGACCCAGGATGGTAAATGGATGTTCAGCTGTCTAGTAGAAACAAAGGAGAGTATCTTGGGTTCCCAATGGCCATTTCAACTTTGGGTCTGTCTCAGGAATTCACTGAAGAAGGGGTGTGTCCTTGAAGGGGTTTGTGTTCTGGGCTGGACTATAATTGCATGGATAAAGAGCACTGCTGGCAGTGGAGTTTCCCTGGGAACTCCTACCTCCACCTGAATCCCCCAAAGGGCTCTGGTCACCTGCAGGTCCTTTCTGACAACTGCAAATCCAGGGAATTATCTCAAATACAATGGGGTCTCTCGTGCTTTTTCCTGATTGCTTATGGTCAGACAGCAAAGCTCTGCCTCAATACCCAGTAATTTCTTTGGTACTTAACTAATAGAGCAGCTACTCATCACTTCAGAAGATTCAATCCCTTCTATAAAATGTCACACAGTGTAGTTTCTACCATGAAGAAATGTAAATTGTCAGGATGTAAATTCATCACAGGAAAATAAATACTGGTGTTCACCTGTACTTGCATTGTCATCGCTTTATCTATCATGATGTGCTCCCTCATCAGCCAGGTACTTGCATCTGTGTTGATGAAACAGTCCATGGTGGATGTCCCCTTTCCAGCTGCTTGTCTGGACCTATGCACTTCCCATGGTTCTCCTGGTTTGCCCTCCCCTTATTCTTTGATCATTCAGACCAGTCTCACTGACCCAGTTGCTGCTTTGAGCTTTGAGTTAGAAGCAGCCCAGCTTGCCTATCTGTCAGTAGTCCGTCTAATTGTTTCCTTAGCAGGAACCTCATCTTTTACAACATCCTATCGATCATCCTATTGGGAAGGTAAACCTCACAGGAGGCATACAAGATGAAGAGCTTGTTTTTTGTTGTTGTTTGTTTGTTTGTTTTGTTTTGTTTTGTTTTTGTTTTAATTGCTGCATGTTTTCCTGTTCTCTGGTTGGAAATAGGAAAAAAACTTCTGCATCTGTGTGCTGCCAGGTCTCGTAGTAAAGCAGGTAGAAGTTGGTGCAAAGGGGCTGTAACATCCAGCTGCAGCCTTGAGTGAAGTCTGTTGTAAGGAAATGAGAAGCAATTACCTGGTGGCCAGTAAGAGAAATGGCAGGACTGGGGTGGTGAGGAGCAAGGTTGTCCATGCAGTGTCAGACCTCAAGTGTCTGCTTTTCCTCTCTATGCAAATCTCCAAAGGAGACACCCAGGATCAATATCACTTAGAGAATGATGCTCCAAACTGAAATGCAACAAAATTCACCCTTTAAAATGAGAAAATATTTTATTAGTGCTTTTTGATATCTTCTTCCTTAACTACAACATGAAAGCTCCCAAATTAGCTGAAAAATTCTTGATGTCTTGAAGAAAATTATGGAAGAAATGTTAGGAGTTTCTTCATTTTAATGAGTTCCGTGGTGTATTCTGGTGCTGAGTATATGAAGCTCAGGTATTGAGAGGAGAATGATGCAATTGCTTGAGAAAGTAAAGCCAGAAGGAAAAGTTGAAGTGACTTGGAGTATTAATGGGCCCCTCTGATGGCTATTACTAAGACAGCCTCCTCAGGGACTTGTTAGAGCAGCTAATTGGAGGCCATGATTACAGACAGGCAAAGGCACTGTGCTGAGAAAGGTCTTGGTTGGTTTTAGTGAAGCAGAAGGACCAAGGCCTGGCTGCACATACTGGGAGGGCAGATCCTGCACCCTATGCCTGGCTTAGGGCTCTTCCTGGGGGTCTGTGGGATGTGGTGGGCAGTGTGATGCCAGAGAAGAACAGTGGTATGACACCTCTCTGCCTCTGCGCAGGGTTGCAAGGTTGCAATGAGTCTCCATTGCAATGACTCCATCTCATCTACTCATAAGCTCTAGCAAAGGGGACAAAAATGTCAGGGCTGTTGGGGCCTTCCATTCTTGCCAGCACCCTCTGCCTTCTCTGCAGGCTTTACTATGCTGTCTTATACTTTGCCCTATCTCCTTGAAGACTGCAGACACCCATCTCTGTTCACCACCTTGCTCTCATCCCAGCATTTCCATCATTTCATTAATGTCTCATCAACCCTCACCAGCTGTTCCTTGAAACATAAAAACAGGGTCTTATCACGGACACTCTTCAGGTGACCTCTGGTACCATAGCACTATTCATTGAGGGATGTTTCTTTATCCCTCTGACCAGTGCCAACCTTCCAAGGTGCACTTTGTAGCAGTTTTTCACTCCTGCTCTTTCTTACTGCCAAAGAAAGCTTCGTCAGGGTGGAAACCACTCCTAAAGTAGACATCCCAACCCATCAGCCTTCTTGCAGCCTGTCAGCCAACCAGACACAAGTCACCTCACCAGCATCTTCCAAGCCATGTGCCTGCTGTTGGCCTTGCAGCTTCTTGGCTAGACACACCAAAGCCTTGTGCTTCCTGCTGTCCAGTCATATACGCAAGCAGAAGGGACACGACAACCCATATTGGGGCCTTCTTTCTACATGGGTCCTCCTGGTCATGTAGGCAGAGGGGATCCCACAGTCAGCGTGCCAACCAGGTGCCTTCTGCTGGACTACCAGGACCACTGGGACATGTCAGCTGAAAAGTACAGATCCCAGGTGAAAGTCAAGGGTGACCAGTCAGCTAGTCCAGATGGAAGTGACCTCACAGTCCCTTTCCATGATGCATTCCTGCTGCTGTCCTATCAACTGCGGAGACAGAAGTGACCTCACAGTCACCACCACAGTCACATTCTTCCTGCTGGTGCATGAGATCCTGAGGCAGAGCTGAGCTCATTGGAGCATTCCCACCCATCTCCTCCTTGTGGCCTACAAGCTGATCAGATCCATGGCCCCTCACATTCAGCTTTGAATGCCATGTGACTGCATAGCAACCTGAAGATTCATGCCTTGCCCCAGGGGCCCAAGCACCTAAAGTTAAGGGTTAGGAAAAGGGTTGAAGGTGAGAAGGTTGAAGCACAGGAACAGGGGCATAGGTGTTGTTCAAGTATGGGATTAGGGTTCACATTTCTATGTTAGAGAATAATCAAAGGTTTAGTGGGAGGGTTTGTTGTTCTGCTTGGGGTGTCAGGTCTGTGGGTAGCGTATGTGCAAGTTCTTTGTTTTAGGGTTTTGTTTAGATCTGCAAGAAGTCTAGGGCTAAATAGAGCATTTTAAAGGTAGTGTTATGGGCAGGGATCAGGGTGAGCAAGAGAGTAAAGATAACGTAGTGGGGCTACGGACTACTTTTGGCTTCAAGGGATATTGTGGTCAAACACTAGAGCAGTGTATTCCCGTCAGGGTGTGAAGTAGCATTTAGGTTTAAGTATTAATGTTACAGGTTAAAATAGGGCAAGGCCCTCACATGACTGCTTTAAAACAGCTTTACTGCAGGATCAACATTACCTGAACATTCTTACCTCTTCAAAATCATAAGTTTCTGCTGTTCAAGTTTCCCTATGTTATAAATGGCTCAGGATTCAAATTAGGATTAAATAAAAAAAATAGGATTTATTAAAAGAATATAAAGGAATAGAGGTAAACAAACAGCGCTGGGTGCACCGGGAGTCTCCACTCCACCAGGACGCACACCAGTTACATCAAGCAGTTGATTTCTATGCACCTAGACTAATACATATTCATTACTACTTCTAAAAAAAATAGATTATTATAATTAGCTTCCGGGGTCCAGTTCCTCCTACTGGAGCATGCGCATCAGTCTCCTCTGGGGGTCTCTAGGGGTCTTTCATGCTGAAGGCTCGTAGTCTTCCTCTCACCTTTGTACTCACTCAGCACTATTCCAAGTTTATGGAACACTCTCTGTACACTCTCTGCAGGTCTTGTCTCCCAACCGTCCTTCAGCTTCTTTTTTTCTTCCTCTTAATCTCTTGGCCCCCCTGGCCAGATACCAAGGATCCTCATAGTATCCCATAACAGTCACTAGTTGTTATCAGTTGTACTGAAACTCCCAGACATCAAACACAAACAGCTTTCTTATTTGATGCTTCACGAGTAATTAAAACATTCTTCCCCAGCCATTCACAGACACATCTATAGCAGTGTTAAGTTAATCTCGAAGAAGACAGGAAAAAAGGCTGTAACTGTTAGAAATAGAAGTCCAGAATAACAAAAGCAAACAGGTTCATAAATTTAGGGAGTGTTTTCTGAAGACATGATAAATTGACTAGAATGAGGGGGAGACTGGGACACACTGCATCTGTGGTTCAAGAATTAAATTGCCAGTGCAGGACCCAGAGGCAGACAGGATTCAAACAGAATTGTTCTTTATGGACACGAATTGTTAACACATTCCTCACACCTATCCTCCCTCAAATCTCACATCTCTCCTAGCCAGGCTTCTCCTGACTTCCCAATATCAGTCATCTTCTTAGGGGCAGCTTTCTGATGGCTTTCATGAACTCAGAGTATCTGACTAACCTCTATTGGCTATTCTGTTCCTGAGAAAGAAGCAGCTCCTAAGCCAGCATGGAGAAGGACACAAAGGCCTGTAGCAGCACCCTGCACAATGTGCCCAGCAGCTGAAGTGTGCATCCTGCCTACAAGTTTTGGTTCCAGAATGGCTCCTACAGACCCAGGGTAACTTTTTCCAGGCCTTTATGCATGTTTCATGTTCCCACAGGCATCTTGGAGGCAGTGGTCCCCTTTGTGTAGAAAAATGAAAGCAGCCCTGAAGGATGACCAGATCTGGCCCACAAGGCTTTAAATAGGGTCTCCTCAATTATTCTGCAGTCTTATATGCCTTCATCTGCTGGCTCTTCAGTGCCTGCCCTGGCATTGCAGAGCCCTCCTTAGCCCCTAGACCTCTCAAATATGCTTTTCCCCCTAAAAGATTCTTTGGATGGTCACTCATTTTATGAGGTTCTATTCACTGAGCACATCACTTGGCTCCCCTGACATTTCCTGGCAGATCCAGTTGCCTCTCCTGGCTGCCATCAGCCATCAGCCCCAAAGCAGGGGCACATTCCCATGCAGATGAGTCCAAGACCAGTTGTTGTTTGCTTTGGTATACTGTCATAAAGGTAGCTCTATGTCCTGCCCTTGGTCCCTCACAGACCACCCTAGTACTCTCAGCACGTGTCCTTCACTCCATGACAAACCCCAGAATACAGAAGAGCAGGGAGCAATCCCTTGGCTCTATTCCTGATGACACATTTGGAGGAGGTATTGATGCGTCTGGGTTTGCCTTGAGCAGCCCCTTTTGATTCTGTGGTTCTATCAGGGAGGCCAGCAGTGACCCAGGCAGGGCTGCACATTACCTGCTGCTTCCTGCAGCCACAGGGATGCCACTGCAGAGACCACAGGACTGTCAGCAAGGCATATGAGACCTCAAGAGCAACACAGATACAAGAGCACAAAGAAATAAAGTGGAAGCCAAAAGAGAGCAGCAGCAAAAAGGCGATGTCCTGCTGCTGGCCATGGCCATGGCTCCAGGGAAGCAGCAGCAACCCCGACCCAAAGGCAGCAGAGATGCAGAGTCCAGTGGGCAGTGAGGGGCAGCCCTGAGGGCCACCAGAGCTGCTCCTCCATGTGGCAGCTGGGCTCTTGGCCCTGAGCCTCTCCTGCATGCTGCGGCTGCTCCCCCAGCTCCAGAGTAGATGAAAAGAGATGGAACAAGAGACCACTGAATTTCCGATGACATCCTTATTGAGTTTATCTACACAGGAAGCGATGTTCCATCAGAAAATAATTAACCTGTAGGAGGCTAAGAATAATATTTTATAAATCAGAAAAAAATATATATATAGAAAATAATAGTACAGATAGATATTAATAAAAAATATGTAAAAAATATGTAAAAACTTTCTGAGAAAAGCTGGCATTTCTGATTATGGGCATATTATTATAGGCGAATATGCTGAAGAATTGTGTATTCTACCACTGTCCTCATCGCATCCCTTAGTTCCTGGTTTCTCATGCTGTAGATGAGAGGGTTCACTGCTGGAGGCACCACTGAGTACAGAACTGCCACCACCAGGTCCAGGTATGGGGAAGAGATGGAGGAGGGCTTCAGGTAGGCAAACATGGCAGTGCTGATAAACAGGGAGACCACAGCAAGGTGAGGGAGGCACGTGGAAAAGGCTTTGTGCTGGCCCTGCTCAGAAGGGACCCTCAGCACTACCCTGAAGATCTGAATATAGGAAATAACAATGAAAACAGAACAACCAAATAGCACAGAAACACTGAATACAACTAATCCAGCTTCCCTGAGATATGCATCTGAGCAGGAGAGCTTGAGGATCTGGGGGATTTCACAGAAGAACTGGTCCACAGCATTGCCTTGGCAAAGGGGCAGGGAAAATGTGTTGGCTGTGTGCAGGACAGCATTGAGAAAGCCACTGCCCCAAGCAGCTGCTGCCATCTGGGCACAAGCTCTGCTGCCTAGGAGGCTCCCGTAGTGCAGGGGCTTGCAGATGGCAACGTAGCGGTCATAGGCCATGATGGTGAGGAGGGAATACTCTGCTCCAACAAAGAAGAGTGAAAAGAGAATTTGTGCAGCACATCCTTCATAGGAGATGGCCTTGGTGTCCCAGAGGGCATTGGCCATGGCTTTGGGCAGAGTGGTGGAGATGGACCCAAGGTCAAGGAGGGCGAGGTTGAGGAGGAAGAAGTACATGGGGGTGTGGAGGCGGTGGTCACAGGCTACAGTGGTGAGGATGAGGCCGTTGCCCAGGAGGGCAGCCAGGTAGATGCCCAGGAAGAGCGCGAAGTGCAGGAGCTGCAGCTCCCGCGTGTCTGCGAACGCCAACAGGAGGAACTCACTCACAGAGCTGCTGTTGGCCATTTGCTGTTTCTGGGCATGGGGTCCTGCTGAAGGAACAGAAAAACACTGATAGTTTACAACAGAATTATCTTGGAAAAAAATATTTCAATTTTTCATGTAAGCATGTATTTCTCATTTCAGAGGAAATCTCATCACATTTCTAATTTAATCCCTCCCAAACAAATCTCCACTTCCGTTCAGACTTTTGACAGGTTCCTTTCATGACTTCTGGCTGATGCTGCTTACGTGTTTCACTGAGAGCACGGACTCTGTGTGGGCTTTGCGGGAGTCAGCCCTGCCCCAAAGCAAGTGGTAAAGTTCATATGGTGATTTCTATTTCATCTCTTTTGTTCTAGCTGCCCCACCACACCTGAAGGTTATTTATGAGCCATTTCTAAGCATTTCTACTGTACTTAAGTAAACCTTGTGGATCATCAAAGGGACGTTGTCCTTAGTGCAGTGTCCTTTAGAGAGCACATCCAGTCTGTCTGTGAGTCATAGTGTCAACTGCCCTGTGCTGGTGTCTCTTTGGAGAGAAGAATCCAGTCTCAAAGCACACATTTCCAGACACCTCACCCTGTACTCCCCTTTCCCCAAGCACACCGAGGGCTCACTCCAAGTGCATGTGAAACCCCCATCCCCAGCCAGCCTGGGAACAAGAACAGCAGCAGCATGGCCAGGTGGAAAAGCCAGGAGGAATGCCAGCGTGCTGCTGCCGGAGAGGCAAGGCCAGGGCGGGACAGACGGACACTCAGCAGACCCTCCTGTGCTGCAGCTCTGCCTGCAGAGGAGGCAGCTCATGCTCATTGCAAATGCTTTGTGCTCTGCTTTGGCCTGCAGACACCTCCCAAAGACAGGAGGTTTGTAGCTCCTAAAGATCAGCTTAGACCAAACCTTAGAGGACCACAATGTGATGTTGGTGCTGTCTGTGAGACGAGGCTTGGGAAGGTACGTTACAAATTTCATCACTGACAGACTGATTTCTCAGTGCAATACTCCAGGAGTTTCAGTCTCCTGTACAAATCTGACAATTCATTACCACGAAACCTGCTCCCCTCCACAGCAGGAATGTGAAAGCACAGACGGCAGAAAAAGCCTTACCCTTCAGATAAATCAAGGCTCGATCTTCCTCTTGAAACGCCCCCTCATAATGTCATTATCTAAAGCACTGCATAACCAGAGAGAACCATCTGAACATATGTTATATCAGCCATCGGATGTGCCAGATGTACAAGACCTCTTAGGCAACTGCACCTGCATTGCCCTGCTGCCAGAGACTCACGGCGTCAAGAGCACGCAGATCTGTCCTGCCACACACTCTCCTCTCCCCGTGCCACCTGCACTCAGAGCCCCCAGCCCTGCTGCGCTGTGCAGAGGAGCTGCTCCTGGGCAGAGCTGTCTCTCTGCACCACTGCCCGCTTGCCAGGAGCTCCCCTTGAGCCTAGGAGACTGGCCATCTCAACAGCACAGCACCCAACCATGGCATCACAGAATCATAGAATATCCCGAGTTGGAAGGAACCCTTAAGGATCATTGAGTCCAACTCCTGATTGCTTGCTCTGTGCCATTGTGCTCCCTCGAGGTGTCCCCAAGGCCTCAGGGATGACAGTTCCTTAAAACTCTCCTGGGGTGTGGTGTTTGAAACAGACTGAAGTCATTACTGACTGCTTCTCTCTGTAGATGTCAGAGACTGATTTTTTTTAAGTGTGATTTGTGCTGTTGGAGTGTGGTTGTCAAACATGTTGTGCTTTAACCTGTCAGGCACCTCAGCGCCACACAGATGTTAGCTCCCACCCACCCCCCAAAAAAGATAATGGGTTGAAATAAAGATAGTTTAAAAGGACAGAAAATGAATATGAAAACGAAATGAATATGAAGATGAAATAAATACTAAGAAATTTTATTTTTATTATTATTGTATGTATAAAGGAAGTGATGCACAATGCAATTGCTCATCACACACTGACCACTGCTCAACCTTTCCCCCAGCACGGGTCTCCCTGAACCTGGACAGCCTACATTAGGATCTCCTATGCAGGTCCCTTGACCTTACTTTGTTTTAGGGCAATACAAGTTTTCAGAAGGATTTGGAACATTTGCTTCCCTTTCTCAAATACTTCTTCTGCTGTGCTACCCCACGTAGTGATGTCATCAAGGGATTGCAGGTGTTCAGGAGCTTCCCCCTTTTCTAGAGCAGTCTGGATCAGCCCACGGCAAATGGTAGGGCTGTGTTTCCAGCCCTGGGCCAGTCAATTCCAGGTGGACAGGATGACCTAGCATGTGAAAGCAAAGTGGGGTCTTCACACTGCTGCCAGAGGGATGGAGAAAAATGCATTAGCAATATTAATTGTGGCATAGCGCTTGGCTGCCTTTGACTCCAGTTTGTACCGAATGAAGTTCTAGCATGCCCGGCACAGCAGCACTCAGCAGTGGTGTGATTTCGTTCAGGCCACAAATGTCCAACGTTATCTTCCACTAACCATTAGAATTTTGCACTGTCCATATGAGACTATTAAAGGGTGAGCAAGTGTTGCTGATCATTCCTTGGCTCTCCAGTCAATGAACCAGCTCATGAATGGGAATCAGGGAGTCTCTGTTATTGCAATATTGCCTCAGGCGCACTGTTGTGGTAGCGATTGGCACCTGTCGTTCATTGGCCATCAGCACCTCCACAGCAGCAGGGTCCTGTGAGAGAGTGGGCAAGGTAGACAACAGTTTCCTGTCCTCCGTCTCCAAGGCAGCTGTGCCATAAGCCCACCAATACCCTTGTGGACCTTTGAAGTACTCTCTCCTGAAGTAGTCTATGCCAAGGTTGCACAGAGCCTCCAGGCCAGTCCCAATGGGTTGCATTTGCCACTCCTTCCCAGTTGGACTCACTTCAGCCTGGGTTTGATGTGCCAGGCCAATAATCTTCAAAGTCGATTTGAGGACTTCTGTCCCCTTTTGTCACTGATTGTTCCCTTCCTCCCCCTGGCTGGAGGCTGGGTCCCTCCAGTCCTGCTCATAGTATTAATTATGCTGTTGGGAGGACTGCCGCTAGAAACTGGAGCAGCAATTTTCTCAGAAGAACCACTTTTTGCCAATGTTTTTTCCTTGCACTTCATGTATGTTTCCTTGCCTCTAGTGTGGAGGTAGATTTTTTGCACCCCATTTTCTCATGGCCTTTCCATGGTCACACAGTCAAAACCACAGGGTGACACATAGTATGCACCCACTATATGAATTTTATTGATGCTTACACCTGATAGTTGAGGTATTGGTTAGTGCAGGTGAAGAAGAAGATGTATTCTCTTGTAGTTCTTGCACCTCATGAGAAAGTTTCTCTCAAGACGAAATGCAGGCCCATAGGGAAGAAGAGAGACTTTGTAATGCCATAGTTGCAAATTCATCCACTGTGGGTTCCTCTTGGTCTTCCCAGGTCATTACTGCCAATGAGCTGGCATATGATGATGGTGTGCTCTGTACAAACTTCTGTCATATGGGTCGTGTGCACTTGACTTCACCTGGATCTCTGGATAGCTCTTTGTTGTCTAGGTTCCTACAAATCGCCTTCAGCATTGTTAATTCCTCAGGTACTGGATATCCCTCAGCATGTTGGTCCACTTTCCTGGTTGACATACAAGACCTTTCTTGAAAGGATACCTTTCCTTCAGGCATGACAGGATTAAGTTCCCTTTGTCAGTCACCCCTTCCCTAGGTCGGGATTTTGGCTGCTTGGCTTCCTTGTCCTCTAATTCCAGGCTATTGGCCCCTTTCTCCGAGAACTGGAGCAGCCAGGTAATAATGTGCTCACTGAGATAATGGCTGAAATGTTTTCCCATACCTTCTAGCTTACCCTGGGAAAGGGATCACTTGGTTTCTGATGTTTAATATGATCTCTTCTTCCTTGTTCTCCTGCTTCCATGATGGCCCAGCTTTAGAGAAACCTGCCTCATCTTCTTCCTCCTTTCTTGTCCAGGTAGGAGTTTCTTTCCTTTCTAAAGAAAAACTGACTTCCACACCCATTGTTTTCTCTTGCGTAAAGAGGCAACCAATACTGACACAGATTGGTTCTCTGGCCCAGCCATGGGGTCCATCATAGGGACTGGAGTGGCTGCAGGGCCCAACACAGGAGTTGTTCTGGCTACAGGGTCTTTCAGAGGAGTTGGAGTGGCTGTAGGGCCTATTGCAGGTTTTGGAGTAGCTATAGGGTCTATCACAGGGGTCAGTTTGAATTTACAGAATCACAGAATTGTCTAGGTTGGAAGAGACCTCAAGATCATCGAGTCCAACCTCTGACCTAACACTAACAAGTCCTCCACTAAACCATATCACTATGTTCAACATCTAAACGTCTTTTAAAGACCTCCAGGGATAGTGACTGGGCAGCCCATTCCAATGCCTAACAACCCTCTCAGTAAAGAAGTTCTTCCTAAGATCCAACCTAAAACTCCCCTAGCGCAACTTTAGCCTGTTCCCCCTTGTCCTGTCACTAGGCACATGGGAGAATAGACCAACCCCCACCTCGCTACAGCCTCCTTTAATGTACTTATAAAGAGTGATAAGGTCACCCCTGAGCTTCCTTTTCTCCAGGCTGAACAAACCCAGCTCCCTCAGCCACTCTTCATAGGACTTTTTCTCCAGACCCCTCACCAGCTTCGTTGCCCTTCAGTGGACTAGCTCGAGCACCTCCATGTCCTTCTTGTAGCGAGGGGCCCAAAACTGAACAAAAAACTGTACTCGAGGTGCGGCCTCACCAGAGCTGAGTACAGGGGGATGATCACTTCCCTAGCCCTGCTGGCCACACTGCTTTTTATGCAAGCCAGGATGCTGTTGGCCTTCTTGGCCACCTGAGCACACTGCTGGCTCATAATCAGGTGACTATCCACCAGTACTCCCAGGTCATTCTCCACCTGGCAGCTTTCCAACCATTCCTCTCCCAGCCTGTAGCTCTGCTTGGGGTTATTGTGCCCCAGGTGCAGGACCTGGCACTTGGCCTTGTTGAACTTCATGCAGTTGACCTCAGCCCATTGGTGCAGCCTATCCAGATCCTTCTGCAGAGCCTTCCTACCCTCAAGCAGATCAACACACGCACCTAACTTAGGCCCATATCAGGAGCTGGAGTGCCTGCAAGGCCTGTTGCAGGGTTTGAAGTGGCTGCTGGGCCCTTCACAAGGGTCGGACTGGCTGATGAACCTGTCACAGGGGCTGGCGTGAGCCTGCAGGAAGTCACAGCAGCCTGGGAGGTGTTGATTGTGGCTTGTTAAGCATATGTCAAGGCCCAGCACATTGCATTGATATGTGTCTGGAAATGCCAGGGTAATAACACCACTTTCTCAAGCATTTCACTTTTTTTTTTTTTTTAAAAAAAAGGATTCTGCACATTCTCAGAAGTGAAGTTCCAGAGCACTGGAGATGCCCACTGCTCTAGGTGCCTGCCCATATTCTCCCACACTCCCTGCCAGTCCTAACTCTCCTGACTGTAGACAGATCTTTGATTAGCATTCTTAAATGATTTTTTGACATAAACAAACGCTGAAACACATTCAGGAGACATAACAATAGGAACATGCTGGTTTGACCATCTGGTTTGACCATATTCAAAAATTTGAAGAGCTATTGTAACTAGCCTGGAGGAGAAGGGGGAGGTGAAGGAGGAAGGGAGAGTAAACCAGTGGGTAAAAGTGTCTTCCTCTTGTCTCCTCCATGGTTTGGTTTCCTGAGGAGAAAAGGTCAAGAGTGTAATTCTTAGTAGTTCCTGAGAGATGGTTCCCAAGGTATGGAGGTAATGGCAATGCTAAGTACAAGTACCAGATTAGTTTAATGACCAGGAATTTTACCATATCAAAAGCCAGTGTTACACTATACATAAAAAGAATAAACTTAAACCAGCCATCAGAAAAGACAAACAGCATGGCATGGGAGACACACAGTAAGTAATGTTCTATACAACACAATTCTGAAATCTAGCACAACAGACCTGAGATTAATAAATAAATAAATAAATAATAAACTTCGAGATCAGCAACTATTAAAATCAAATAATGTTTATAATAGCTTTCTTATAACATGCTGTGGTGAGATCTGTCATTGGCTCAAACTTTGAGCTCCATGTTAGGCACCAGAAAGAGTGTGGTTTAACCCGGCAGGCAGATCAGCACCACACAGCCATTCACTCACACACACACCCTGCTACACCCCTAGTGGATGTAGGAAAGAATGAGGAGGGGGGGGAAAAAAATAAAATATATATATATATTAAAAATATATATATAAAATAAAATATATATATAAAATATATATAAAAAATATATAAATATATATATATAATATATATATATATTTTTTAAAAATAAAAAAAAAAATCATAGGTTGAGATAAAGACAGTTTAATAGGACAGAAAGGGAAGACAAATAATACAAGCAATGATGCTGATGATCATGATGATGATTGCCTGTCCCAAAGCAGTGGTAGCCCTACCCTGGCCAGCCACCCATATTGATTGTTCAGCATGACATTGTGTGGTATGGAACATCCCTTTGGCCACTTTGGGTCAGCTGTCCTGTTTCTGTCCCCACCAGCTTCTCAGGCACCCCCAGCAATCCACTGCTGGGCAACAACTAAACCATCAGCGTGTAATCAGCATTATTCTCACGCTAAATCAAAAACACAGCATCATACCAGCTACTAGAAGGAAAATTAACTCAACCCTAGACAACATCAGGACACCCATAGACTAAGGACATGCTGTCTCTGTGTGTATATCAAAAGAGAAAAGGTGGTGGTGATTAATTGGAAAGTACTGATGCTGAGCATGATGCAGATGGTATAGAATGGGATGGATATTGTCCTCATTTTGGCTGGGACAGACTTAATTTTCTTCCTATTAACTGAGATGGTGCTGTGTTTTTGTATATAGGACACAGTTACAGACAAAATAACAGCATGCATGATGTGAGATATGTTTATCTGATTCGTGTCAGTACGGAACAATGCTAGGGCCACATTGTATGATGAATGTGACCTTCTGTCTTACATACCCTTGTATAACCACAGGTCTAAGAAAAACGGAGTGGTTAATGTATATAGTTCTTGTATCTTGCAAAGGAAGGTTTTAGCAATTCGTGTCAATAGAAAGCTTGAAGGGAAATGTATTTGTAGACTTTTCCTTGAAGTCTCTGATATGTGGGGGGGGGGGGGTTCAGAATAACTGCTAACTATTATGGCTATTGCATGGGACACTATGCAAGTCTCTGCTATCTGGCCAGGAGATTAAGGAGATGGGGAGAGCTGAAGAACAACTAAAAGACAAAGCTTGTAGGGGATGCTGCACAAGTCTCTGACATACAGCCAAGTTGGACAAAGGAGAAGGATAAGAGGGAGGAAGACTATGAGCCTTCAGCACAAGAGACCCCCAGAGGGACCACCGGAGACTGATACGCATGCTCCAGTAGGAGGGTTTGGATTCCGGAAACTAATTATAATAACCCTGGTTTTTTTAGAAGTAGTAATGAATATGTATTAGCCTAGGAGCATAAAAATCAGCTACTTGATGTAACTGGTGTGCGTCCTGGTGGAGCAGAGACTCCCGGTGCACCCAGCACTGTTTGCTTACCTCTATTCCTTTAATAAATTGTAAACTTTGATTATAGCCCTATTTTGAAGACTGAGCCATTTATTACAATGAGAAGAAAGAACTGAAGAAGTGGAATTGGGCAGCCTTCCATTCCCTACCCTTCTCTGAGTCTGTGCTGCAATTCCATTCAACTACGTAATCCTGTATTGGCTAAACTGTCTTGCAATTCCTGCTGCTGTTATCTTGTGAGAGACAGCATAATCAGGGTGAGCCATCTGCATGCAGACATTAACAGCTGACAGAATGCAGCGTCAGTCCAGGGGAACCTTGAGAAACTGCAGGACTTTGCCTACAGAAACCTGTTGATATTTGCATGCAGAAGAGCCTAGTCCTGCACCGGAGGAAGAGAAACCCCACACATGAGGGCAGACTGGGACCCTACAGAGTGAGCAATGCCCAGGACGAAGAGTGCCTGGGCACCACGAGGGATGCCACACAAGCTGTGGTGCTTCTCACCAGGAACCAGGCCAGCTTCCTAAAGAACTGCCTTACAAGGAACAATTTACCAAGTAAATCTGAGTTACCAGACAACTCAGATCCGGTGTGGCACCACAAGGTCAAGGGTTTACAGCCAGCAGGAAAAAAGTTGCAGGTCTGGGAGTCCGTAGGACTGCCTGATGTGGAGAGGAACAAGGACTTTGGCAAGGCTGAAAGTCCCAATAAGAGTGTGATCTTTGTGTCCATGGCTCTGGTTGTTGTCTCTTCCACTGACATCCACGAGGAGACAGCCTATCGTTAAAGCACAAGGGCCTCATTGCCTCCTTACCCCTCTCTACCCATGAACCAGGCAGGGGTTGTACCATTCTCCTTCACTTGGCCATGCACATCTCCATCTCCTACTGCCCCAGTAAGAGGCCTGAGCGAGGTGTGAAGGGAAAGGATATCCATTCCCAGGGGATGGGGGTCAAGGCCTGGCCCTTGTGCTTGGTGAAACACATTCAGTTTTCCTACACGTCAGTGACACCTTCACATTGCCTTTGTCTACTTGTCCTCACTGCCTCCAATGCTCTTCTAAACAAGGCTGTATCAGTGCTGTCCCTCAGGGGGACACTGCAGGAAACTTGCACCTGACAGGGCGACAAAAATGGTGATGGGCCTAGAGGGGAAGATGTATGAGGAACAGCTGAGGTCACTGGGCCTGTTCATCCTGGAGAAGAGGAGGCTGAGGGGGGACCTCATCAATGTCTACACCTCATTACGAGGGGGAGTGGAGAGGCAGGTGACCTATTCTCTGTAAATACCAGTGATAGAACCCATGGGAATGGTGTTAAGCTGAGGCAGAGGAAGTTTAGGCTTGACATCAGGAAGAGGTTCTTCACCAAAAGGTTGGTTGCACACTGGAACAGGCTCCCCAGCAAAGCAGTCACTTCATCAAGCCTGTCTGAATTTAAAAAGCAATTGGACTGTGCACTTAGTCACATGGTCTAAACTTTTGGGTAGACCTGTGCGGTGCCAGGAGTTGGATCCAGGAGTTAGACTTGATGTGCCAGGGAAGCTCATGGAGCAGATTATCTTGAGAGTCATCACGCAGCACTTGCAGGGCAAGCAGGCAATCAGGCCCAGTCAGCATGGGTTTATGAAAGGCAGGTCCTGCTTGACGAACCTGATCTCCTTCTATGACAAAGTGACGCGCTGGGTGGACGAGGGAAAGGCTGTGGATGTGGTCTACCTTGACTTCAGCAAGGCTTTTGACACCGTCTCCCACAGCATTCTCCTCAAGAAACTGGCTGCTCTTGGCTTGGACTGGCGCACGCTACGTTGGGTTAGAAACTGGCTGGATAGCCGGGCCCAAAGAGTTGTGGTGAATGGAGCCAAGTCCAGTCGGAGGCCAGTCACTAGTGGCGTCCCCCAGGGCTCGGTGCTGGGGCCAGTCCTCTTTAATACCTTCATCGATGATCTGGACGAGGGCATTGAGTGCACCCTCAGTAAGTTTGCAGATGACACCAAGTTAGGTGTGTGTGTCGATCTGCTTGAGAGTAGGAAGGCTCTGCAGGAGGATCTGGATAGGCTGCACCAATGGGCTGAGGTCAACTGCATGAAGTTCAACAAGGCCAAGTGCCAGGTCCTGCACCTGGGGCACAATAACCCCAAGCAGAGCTACAGGCTGGGAGAGGAATGGTTGGAAAGCTGCCAGGTGGAGAAGGACCTGGGAGTACTGGTGGATAGTCACCTGATTATGAGCCAGCAGTGTGCTCAATGGCATCCTGGCTTGCATAAGAAGCGGTGTGGCCAGCAGGGCTAGGGAAGTGATCGTCCCCCTGTACTCGGCTCTGGTGAGGCTGTACCTCGAGTACTGTGTTCAGTTTTGGGCCCCTCGCTACAAGAAGGACATCGAGGTGCTTGAGCGGGTCCAGAGAAGGGCGACGAAACTGGTGAGGAGTCTGGAGAACAAGTCCTAAGATGAGCAGCTGAGGGAGCTGGGCTTGTTCAGCCTGGAGAAAAGGAGGCTCAGGGGCGACCTTATCGCTCTCTACAGATACCTTAAAGGAGGCTGTAGTGAGGTGGGGGTTGGTCTGTTCTCCCACGTGCCTGGTGACAGGACGAGGGGGAATGGGCTAAAGTTGCACCAGGGTTGTTTTAGGTTGGATCTTAGGAAGAACTTCTTTACTGAAAGGGTTGTTGGACATTGGAACGGGCTGCCCAGGGAAGTGGTGGAGTCACCATCCCTGGTAGTCTTTAAAAGACGTTTAGATGTACAGCTTAGGGATATGGTTTAGTGGGGACTGTTAGCGTTAGGACAGAGGTTGGACTCGATGATCTTGAGGTCTCTTCCAAACTAGAAATTCTGTGAATCTATGATTCTGTGATCCTTATGGGTCCGTTCCAACTCAGGATATTCTATGATTCTATGACTTGGACTTCTTGAGAAATGTCTTCAATTGTCTCTCAGTGCCTGAGGTTCTGAGATGGGGAAGATGCTAAAACTTATCCAAATTAGTATTTAGCCACATATATGGTAAAATATCCTAATTATCAGGGATGTGAACCTAAAAACATCGTAATTATAGGGATGTAGATGAGAACCTTATGAGAAGCAGATGTAAAAACGAAGATATCGCTCAAGGCCAATGGATGAGAGAAGGACGAACAACTCATTAGGGAAGGATGAACAACTTGTTGCCAGGAAACAAGGCAAAGATAAACAAAAAACTTCTAAATACTGTCCAACAGAAGGTCAAAGTCCAGAAAGGTAAAAAGTTTAACCTCCTCTTCCTCGTTGCCTTCATCCTGAAAGACCCCTGCCCACGACCACTGGGCTACACTGTGCAGGCACAACCGGAAGGAGCTAAGGGCGGGGAGTATGGAAATGAGTACTTGGAAGAGGTCCGCCTTTTGGGGGAAATTAATGAATCTGTATTAGAGCTCATGTAATATGTCACAGTTCATGTATAAAGTTGTGAGAGACGACCGGGCAGACACACACCTTTCTGACGGAACCTATTCCCAGTGCACCTGGTGCACCACAATAAAGTATACCTACTTTACATCCCTATGTTTGTGGAGTCTTTTCCACACATCAGTTTGTGGGCTCATCACCAAAGCCACCAGAGAGGTCATTACAATGCCTTAGGCTGGGCCTCTGCTGGGCTTCTGCTGGTGAGCTGGGCCAGGCTCCTGGGACAGAGAGAGCT
Source organism: Anas platyrhynchos (assembly GCF_047663525.1). NCBI lineage: Eukaryota > Metazoa > Chordata > Aves > Anseriformes > Anatidae > Anas > Anas platyrhynchos. Next base: position 283,223 of record NC_092619.1, on the reverse strand, counting down.
CCTGGCAAGAGGGTCCTGGTGCAGAGAGACAGCTCTGCCCAGGAGCAGCTCCTCTGCACAGTGCAGCAGTGCTGGGGGCTTGGACCGCAGGCACCCAGGCAGAAAGGGATTCCAGGCAGCCTGAAGGGTCCAGGCAGAGGAGAGCTCAGTGCAGGAGAAATCTTCATAGCTCTGCACACGGTAAGTCTCTGGCTGCAGGACAGTGTAGGGTAGATTCCTGGAAGGGGCTCCTGGATCTGGGACGTCTGCCTGGCCAGGAGCTGCCAGGATGTCTCTCGTGACTTGTGCAGTGTGGAGGAGAAGGTGCTGCAGGGTACCTACAGGGGTGGCCAGGGCTGTGGTGCAGAGCAGGATCCCTGCTGTACCCCAGGGGCTGTGTGCCAGGGAAAGCCCTCTGCTGCCTGCCAGGCTCAGCACTCAGCCTGCCTGGGGAGCCCAGGGGCTTGGGCAGAGGATGGGCAGGGCAGAGGCTCCTGCAAAGAGAAGGCACATTCTGCAGTCTCTGTCTACATTTTCCTGCTCTGACTCTGGGGCACTGTGTTAATGGGGTGCTTGGATTTGCACAGGTGATTGAGCTTCCTATTGCACTGAACTGAGACATAAACAGGTTAGTGATGAACCGGAGAATATCCCTTCCGTTCTTCCTGCTTACAGACTGCACCAGGGGTTTTCTGAGCTGGTTGTTAGGACCTGCAGGCAGGGAGATGTCCCCAGAGAGGTCCCCGTCTGCCGAAGGTGTCTGCATGGCAGAACTGGGCATACAGCAGGGGGAATGGGGTCTGTGAGCATGGACGGGAGGAGGCATGGGGATAGAGAAAGAACTGCTGGCAGCGACAGCTGCAGGCAGCAGGGACATGGGCAGGCAGTGAGAGGGAGCCGCTCCCACCCTGCCATTCCCTGCAGTGCAGATGCCTTCCTTGCAGCAGCCCCTGGTTTCCCCTCCTCCCTTGCACAGCCTCTGTAATGGCAAGGAGAATATTGGAGGCTCCCTGTGCTCTGCCATCAAGTCCACATTGTCCAGGGCAGGAGCTGCCTCCTGTGCAGCTAGAGCTCTGGCGGAGGATAATTAGGGGTCTTGACAATGTCCAAGTTCCCTTGATCTGCCCTTGTGAATCAGCATCCTTGTCACGTACTTGTCATTGAATTCTGCACAGCTGTGCTAAAATGGAGTCTTTTCCATCTGCACTTGGAGCTGGTGCCCTCTTCTCCCAGCACAGCCCAGGTGATTTTTCAGCACAACCTCTGAGTGCAGCCATACCCAAGTTGAGTGCTGCAAGCAGCCAGCAGCTGGTCACCAGTGGCTGAACAGAGCAGCCCTCCTGGATGTGACCTCTGGCAGAGGTTTGCCCCCACAACAACATTTACCACAGCTCTGGAGCACAAGGCCCATCAGGGGGCTGATGGACAGAGGTGGCTGCTGTGTACAGGACACTCAGCCAGCACAAAGCATGGCTTGAGCTACAGAGAGAGACAAAGATCCCCCTGAAAAGAAAGGCAATGTGAAGGTTTCAATGAGGAATGAAATGTGTATTGCTCACAGGAATTTCCCCTAACAGTCAATTTATTTTTTTTTACTTCTTTGGCAGTCTTCTTGATGAAGGGCAGCAAATGCCCAACATCAGCTCTGTGAGTGAGTTTCTCCTGCTGGCATTTGCAGACACGCGGGAGCTGCAGCTCCTGCACTTCGCGCTCTTCCTGGGCATCTACCTGGCTGCCCTCCTGGGCAACGGCCTCATCCTCACTGCCGTAGCCTGCGACTACCACCTCCACACCCCCATGTACTTCTTCCTCCTCAACCTCGCCCTCCTCGACATGGGATGCATCTCCACCACTCTGCCCAAAGCCATGGCCAATTGCCTTTGGGACACCAGAGCTATCTCCTATAAAGGATGTGCTCCACAGGTCTTCTTTTTTGTTTTCTTGATTGGAGCAGAGTATTCCCTCCTCACCGTCATGGCCTATGACCGCTACGTTGCTATCTGCAAGCCCCTGCACTACGGGAGCCTCTTGGGCAGGAGAGCTTGTGCCCAGATTGCAGCAGCTGCTTGGGGCAGTGGCTTTCTCAATGCTGTCCTGCACACAGCCAATACATTTTCCTTGCCCCTCTGCCAAGGCAATGCTGTGGACCAGTTCTTCTGTGAAATCCCCCAGATCCTCAAGCTCTCCTGCTCAGATGCCTACCTCAGGGAAGTTGGGGTTCTTATAGTTAGTCTCTGTTTAGCATTTGCATGTTTTGTTTTCATTTCATTTTCTTATGTGCAGATCTTCAGGGCTGTGCTGAAGATGCCCTCTGAGCAGGGTCAGCACAAAGCCTTTTCCACGTGCCTCCCTCACCTTGCCATTTTCTCTCTGACTCTCAGTACTGCCATGGTTGCCTACCTGAAACCCCCCTCAAACTTTTCCTCATCCTTGGACCTAGTGGTGGCAGTTCTGTACTCAGTGGTGCCTCCAGCAGTGAACCCCCTCATTTACAGCATGAGGAACCAGGAGCTCAAGGATGCCTTGTGGAAACTCTTTGGATACATGTTTTTTCAGCATTGATAATGTGCCTATAATACTAATGGGACAAATATGTTATCTAAAAAAAAAAAAAAAAAAAAAAAAAAAAAAAAAAAAAACAATAGCTTGATATTCCTTTAGTTTTATAATCATTATTATTATTTCCTCGAACTTGTGATTTTGATTTAATTATGTTGTTTGTGGTATCCTGTCTATTAATTGTTTTATTTGTTATTTACTTTCATCCAATCATCTTATATTCTTGCAGAACACGGATTCCTGTGTGGATAAAGCAATAAAGAAGCCATGAGAATGTCACTGGTCTCAGCTGCTATCTCCTCCCATCTTCTCTGGAGCTGGGGGAGCAGTGCCAGCATACAAAAGAGGCTCAGGGCCAACAGCCCAGCTGCCACATGAAGAAGCAGCCCCAGTGGCCAGACAGCAGCACAGAGTCCACTCTTTGCCCCGAGTGAGTCACACAGTGCAAACTCCCTTGGCTGACAGGGTGGACAGCCTGAATAACATGGTCTCCTCTGAACAGCCACCTTTGCTGTAACAGCAATGTGTCTGAGTTACAGGACCTTCTTCAAGTGGTCTCACAAACAGCCCCACTCATTTTTCATTCCCTCCAAGGTGAATTGCATATGGTCCCCTGTTCTGGTTTCAGCTAGAATAGACTTAAGCACTCCTCCAAGTGCTCCTGCTCAGACATCTACTTCAGGAAAGCTAGGGTTCTTCTGGTTAACATCTATTTAGGTGCTGGATGCTTTGTTTTCATGGAGGATGCCTTCTGAGCAGGGCCTGCACAAAGCCTTTTCCACGTGCCTCCCTCACCTGGCCATTACCTCCCTGTGTCTTAGTAACATCAGGTTTGTCTACCTGAAGCCCCCCTCCATCTCCTCCCTACCCCTTAACCTGGTGTCATTTTTGTACTCAGTGGTACCTCCAGCAGTGAATCCCTTCATCTACAGCATGACTAAGAAGGAGATCAAGAATGCAGTGAGGAAACTATTTCAATGGCTATTTCTTCATCATCAATAATGGACCCACAATCCTGACAGGACGCAGACTATTGTGGTTTGTTTTTTGGCATTATTTTTTTTTTCAAAAAAAAAAATGAGGACAACCATTTGCTGTTATTGTTCTCTATACATGTATTATTTTCTGAAACTTGCCTTTCTAGGCCCAAGATGGTGTTTCAGGCCACAGGTTTACTGGGTATGTTTCCAACCACCCAGTAGCTGCTTCTACAATAGTGAGTATGCACCGTTTGCTTTGGCGGGTTTGTGGGAATGGTCTGATGTTGTCAATTTTCCAGGCCTCACCATATCGAAACCCTAGCCACCTCCCGCTATTCCAGGGAGATTTTGCCGTCATGCATTTCTTGATCGCAGCAGACATTTCACATTCATGGGTAACCTATGTGATGGCATCAATGGTCAGGTCCACCCTTCAATCATGAGACCATCTGTATGTGGCATCCCTCCCCAAATGTCCTGATATTTCCTGGGCTCATTGAGCTACAAACAGATCACTCTAACGTCCCCAGTCCAAGTCTACCTGAGCCACCAATTTTTGAAGCTCGATCCACGTTGTTCTGATGTTCTTCAGTAGCACGACTCTTGGGCATGTGGGCATCTACATGATGTACCTTTAGGTCCAGGTTTTCTACCTGGGCGGAAATATCTTGCCACAGGGTAGCAGCCCAGATAGGTTTTCCTCTGTGCTGCCAGTTGCTCTGTTTCCATTGCTGCAACCACCCCCACAGGGCATTTGCTACCATCAATGAGTCAGTGTAGATATACAGAACTGGCCGTTTTTTTCTTTCGGCAGTCTCTAGGGCCAATTGTATGGCTTTCACTTCTGCATACTGACTCAACTCACCTTCCCCTTCCATGGCCTCGACAACTTGTGTGGGACTCCACACAGCAGCTTTCCATTTCCAATGTTTCCCTACCACACAGCAGGATCCATCAGTGAACAACACATACTGCTTTCTGTCTTCTGGCAACTCATTATATGGTAGTGCCTCTTCAGCACGAGTTACCTCTTCTGTTGGTACTCCAAAATCCCTGCCCTCCAGCCAGTCCATGATCTCTTCCAGGATTCCTGGGTGGTTAGGTATGCCCATTTGAGCCCGCTGTGTAGTTAACACTACCCACTTACTCCACATAGCATCAGATGCATAGTGTGTAGTGGGAATTTTCCCTTTGAACATCCAATGTAACACAGGTAACCATGGGGCCAAGAGGAGCTGTGCTTCTGTACACACAGCTTCTGAAGCTGCTTGAACCCTCTCATATGCTGTTAGTATCTCCTTTTCAGTTGGGGTGTAATTGGCTTCTGATCCTTGGTAACCCCAGCTCCAGAACCCCATAGGTCAACCTCAAGTTTCTCCTGGGGTTTTCTGTCAAGGGCTCCAGGTAAGACCATGTTCCCCAGCTGCAGTGTAAAGTATGTTTTTCACAGCTGGTCTGGTATGGACAGGCCCAAGGGCTACTGAATGGGCTACTTCTTGTTTGATTTGTTCAAAGGCCTGTTGTTGCTCAGGGCCCCACTCAAAACAGTTACTTTTTCGAGTCACTGGATATAGAGGACTCACAAACTGACTGTAGCCTGGAACATGTATTCTCCAGAATCCCACAAGGCCTAGGAAAGCTCCTGTTTCTATTTCAGTAGTTGGTGGAGACATGGCCATTATTTTGTTGATAACATCCATCGGAATGTGGCAATATCCATCCTGCTATTTTACCCCCAAGAACTGGATTTCCTGTGCAGGTCCCTTGACCTTACTCTGTTTAATGGCAAAACCAGATTTCAGAAGAATTTGGATTATTTTCTTCCCTTTTACAAAAACTCCTTCTGCAGTGTTGCCCCACACAAGGATGTTATCTATGTAGTGCAGGTGTTCAGGAGCTCCCCCTTGTTCCAGTGCAGACTGGATCTGTCCATGGCAAATGGTAGAGCTGTATTTCCACCCCTGGGGCAGTCAATTCCAGGTGTACCAGATGCCCCTCCAAGTGAAAGTAAACTGTGGTTTGCATGCTGCTGCCAAAGGGATGGAGAAAAATGCATTAGCAATTGTGGTATACCAATTTGGCTGCCTTAGACTCCATTTTTGCACTGGAGTTCTAGCATGTCTGGTACTGCAGCACTCAGCAGTGGTGTGACTTCATTCAGGCCGTGATAGTCCACTGTTAGCCTCCGCTCGCCATTAGACATATGACATATAGACACTGGACATATGGAACTATTAAAAGGTGGGCAAGTCTTGCTGATCACTCCTTGGCTCTCCAGCTGTAGTGGGTTTACATGGCAAGGTTTTGGTAGCAGGGGGCCATAGGGGTAGCTTCTGTGAGAAGAATCTAGAAGTTTCCCCACATTAGGTAAGGGCCCCACTGCTTACCAGAGCCAAGCCAATAAGCGATGTTGTTTGTACCTCTGTGAGAGCATATTTAAGACAGGAAAAAAAAAAAAAAAAAAAAAAAAAAAAACACAACGCTGCTCTACACAGCAGCTGAGAGAGTGAGAGGAGTGAGAAACAGCCTTGCAGGCACAAACATCAGTGAAGAAGGAGGGGGAGAGGTGCTCCAGGTGCAAGAGCAGAAGTCCCCTGTGGCCCATGGAAAGGACTGTGGTGAAGCAGTCTTTCCCCCTGCAGTCCACGGAGTACCACAGTGGAGCGGGGTTCCAAGCTGCAGCCTGTGGAGGAGACCATGGTGGAGCAGGTGGACCTGCACTGATGGAGGCCACGGCCAGTGGAGGACCCCCACTGGAGCAGATTCCTAGCCGGACCTGTAGCCCATGGAGAGGAGACCACGCAGGAGCAGGTGACCTGGTGTCGCGTTAAAGGGGTGTAGCTGATTAACCGTTACGGGCCCGGTTGGATTCAGAGTACTGAACCAGTCGGACATTCACCAAAACTGGGGGTCCGTTCGGACATTCACCAAAAACGTAATAACCGCCTGGGGGTCCGCTCAGACATTCACCAAAAACGTATTAACCACCTGGGGGTCCGTTCAGACATTCACCAACAATTCATTAACCGTCTGGGGGTCTGGTTAGATTCAGAACACTGAACTATCACGGATAACCACCCTCACCCTGGTTGCATTAATGAGAGCTATCACAATGCAATCAAGTATGGTTTATTACAGCAACAGATAATCAGGTTCTTTTGGATTGCCGGTGATAGTGACTATCTGCAAAAGCAAGCTAGTATGCATGAAATACACAGGTGTTATAGGTGTTACAGATGTTATACAGGTGTTACAGGTGTTACAGGTGTTACAGATGTTACAGATGTTACAGATGTTATAGATGTTATAGATGTTATAAGTGTTACAGATGTTATAGGTGTTATAGGTGTTACAGGTGTTACAGGTGTTACAGGTGTTATAGGTGTTATAGGTGTTACAGGTGTTATAGGTGTTACAGGTGTTACAGGTGTGCAGCCTAGAAATAAACGCGTTAAAAGGATCAAAGACTCTATAGAGATTTATAAGCAAATATTCAGATCTCACCCAAAGGCGTCCCAATGGGGGGGGAAGAGAGGCTCAGCCCGTCGACTGATCCCAGGAGTCAGGAGGTCCTAAGGATGTTGTATGTCCTCGGGATGGTATCTCCCCTGACAATGGTATCTTCCCTAACATCCCCTCTCTCTTGGGCCAATTTATATTATTTTCTATCTTTTAGGTGGAGCTTGAGTGGCTCTAGTCAAGCATATCTTAGTTATGATTGGTGTAAAGTTTTCCCGTCTCCGTTTAAAGTAATAGGCTCCGAGAAATTCAGAGTGCATGCTCAGTGAGGGGGGGTCGCACCTTGGAGGCGGGTAGCTTTTGGGATGGAGGTGTGTTTTGGTATTATAATGAGCAAAAAGTACACTAGGGTACAGCATTTGTCAAAACATGACAGGTCTTTGGCTTAGGGTGGCAAAAAGTGCAGCTTTGTGCACAAGAACAATCGAGGCCCCACCTGATTACAGAGCCTAGCCGTGGTGTCTCCACTCCACTCTACGCTCCGTGGTGTTCCTTAGAGCTAGCACACCAAGTTTCCCCAGCGCGATAGCATCTAAGGTTGGGAGCCTAGGGAATGCTCAGATAATGCAGTTATGCCCTACCCTGAAAGCCTCTTCAATGCTGTACCTTTTCCTTAAAAGTGTGAATGTTAGTTTTATTTTCCTAGTTACTTCAGGCATTTACACCACACCTGGCAGGAGCTGCTGCCCATGGGGGACCAGGTTGGAGCAGTTTGTTCCTGAGGGATGAACCCCATGTTATGGACCCGTATCTGGAGCAGTTCTTGAAGAGCTGCTGCCTGTGGGAAGCCCATGCTGGAGCAGTTCACCAAGGACTGCATCCTGTGGGAAGGACCCCACAGCACAGGGGACAAGAGTGACCAAGAAGGAGTGGTGGAGACAAATCACTATAGACCGACCACAACCCCATTCCCCCATTCCCCTGTGCTGCTCAAAGGGAGGAGGTGGAAGACAGTGGATGGGAGGGAAGGTGTTTTCGGTTTCTTTCCTTTGTTTCTCACTTCCCTAGCTTGTTCGTAATAGGCAATAAATATTACTATCTCCCTCCTCTGAGTCTGTTTTGCCCATTATAATAATTTTTGAGCCATTTCCCCATTTGTATCTCATCCCTCAAGCCCTTTGTGTCATATTTTCTCCCCCTTCATGAAAGAGAGTGGTAGAGCAGCCATGGTGGAACTTGGCTGGCCACCTGAGTACCACCACACCTCTGCACTTCCTTGAATCTTTGTCTCTGCTGGGCCCCACGTTCCACACCCAAATGTGTCCCTTGGCTGTCAGCTCGCTCTCCCCTGCCCCACAGGATGAGAGAGCCAGGGTGGGAAATTACATTTAAGTGTTATGGTGCTTGTGTAAAATACCTTTGTGATGCCATAAAAAGAGAATTGCTTCACCAGTGATCAACATTCTTCCTCATTTTAGGCCACAACTCAACATCTTTCACTCAGCTTAGAGTGCTTGTTTTATCTCATGGATGAACAAGATTAGATCTCCTTGATCAGTCTGAGGCATAAAGCAGTGCTTTTTCCCTTCTGCCACTGCAGCACAACACCTGTGACTTTCCCTTACTCTGTCCCGACGAGTCATTTCACATATTTCATTTTCATACCCATAGTTGGAAGGGGATGATTTCCCAAAGTGGGGCAAGCTGACGGGCTCTGTCTCAGGTCTCAGCCATTTGAAGTGTCCTGTTCTGGAGTCTTTCAGCTGGAACTTGCCACAGATGACTCAAGCAGCTTAATGGATATTCAGGAGTCTAGTAGGAATAAGGGAGAGTATCTTGGGTTCCCAGTGGCCATTTCAACTTTAGGCCAATCCCAAGAACTCACTGAAGAAGGGGTTTGTCTTTGAATGGGTTTCAATGTGCTGGGCTGGGCTTAAGTTACATGGACAAAGACCACTGCTGACAGTGAATGTGCCCTGGGAACTGCACCTGGCTCCATCTGAATCCCCCAAAGGACTCAGATCTCCTGAAGGTTTATTCTGACAGCCACCAGTCCAGGGAATTACTTTAGATGTACCGGGGCCTCTGGAGGTGGCACTGGTTGCTTATGGTCTGACAGCAAAGCTCTGCCTGAATACACAGTAATTTCCACAGTACTTAACAAAGAAAGCAAGTACTCATCATCTCAGATGACTCAGATGACTCAATCCCTCTGTAAAATGTCTGACACTGTAGTTTATGTCATGAAGAAATGTGAATTTTCAAGATCTGTGGTCATTGTAGGAGAAGAAATATTGATGTTCACCTCTACATGCTTTGTCATTGCTTTGTCAATCATGGTGTGCTCCCTCATCTTCCAGGTACAAAACCTGTCTTCATTAATCTGCCATGCTGAATGTCCCCTTTCCTGTATGGACCTATGCACTTCCCATGGTTCTCCTGGTTTGCCCTCCTGGATCATTCAGGACTTGCAAACCCAGTTGCTGCTTTGAGCTTCTGGGAGTTGAAGCTTGCTCATCTATCAGCAGTCTGTCTAATTGTGTCCTTAGAAAGCTCATCAGAATTTATCATTGAACTAATATTAATAAAGTTTAATACTAATCTTAATACTTACAATTTCCTGTCTGTCAGTATTAAAGACTTCTTGTACAGTCATCTTTTTGGGAAGGTAAACCTCTCAGGAGGCATACAAGATGAGGTTCTTGCTTTGCTTTTCAGAAAATTGCAGCATGTTTTCCTGTTGTTTTGAAATAAGAAGAAATGCTTCTGCGTCTGTGTGCAGACAGGTCTCTAAAGAACAAGATGAGAGCTGGTGACAAGAAGCTGTAATATCCAGAGGCAGACTTCTGTGCTAAAGTCTGGTGTAAGGAAAAGTGATGCTAGCGCCAATGAGAGAATTGGCAGGGCTGGGGTGGTGATGAACAAGGTTGTCCATGCAGTGTCAGACCTCAAGAGTATGATTTTCCTTCCTATGCAGGTCTCCAAAGGAGACACCCTGGATCAAAATCAAATAGAGAATAAAGCTCCAAATCAAAATTCAACTAAATACCTCCTTTAAGATTAGAAAAGATTTTTATTAGGTGCTGTTTGAAATCTTCCTCCATAACTACTCTCCAATTAGCTCTACAAGTCTTGAAGACTTGAAGGAACCTATGGGAAATGTAATACACAATAAATGTTTGTTCATTGTCTTTTGTAAAAACAAGGAGTTCTGTTTGAGGAACGGGAGTTGTGAAAACTCCCTGCTGAAGTAAGGAGCTGTATAATGCTTGGCTAGACACTATGAAAATTCTTTTGCTTAACGTAACAAAAAAGAGAAACCCCCCCCTCTTCTCTCCTTCTGCATCTCAGTTGCCTCTTTTGTTTAAAGACACTGCTGCAAAGCTCATGTAACCATCTCCTGATAAGTTGCTAACCTAGTGTATCAACATCCTGTCTTCCTGTCTCATGCTGGGCCAACATGACCAAATAAAAAAAAGAAGTTGAACCACAACGCCGAGGAAGACTGCGGCCTTCATCTTCATGACCACCAGAGGGACAGAGACGACCCTCTAGCAACAGTGCGCGCAGTCGCAGAATATACCAGGATGTGCTGCGTAATCCCGGAATTACCAAGATATAAAAAGGGACCGTGATGGGGGTGAGGTGCGCGCCGTTGATGGAGCTGAGACTCCCCGGCCGCGCAGCGCTGTTTTGCTTGCTGTTGCTTACTCAATAAATTCCTTTCTATTATTAACGCAATGCTCTCTGAAAATTAATTAAGGGGGCAACTTATAACAGGAAAGATATGGCTCCTTAGGACTTTCTTCATTTTAATGAGTTCTGTGGTGTATTTTGGTGCTCAGTTTACAAAGCTCAGGTACTGAGAGAAAAATGATGTAACCATTTGAGAAGGTGAAGTCAGCAGTAAAAGTTGAAGTGACTTGGAGTATTAATGGGATCTACTGAGGGCTGTTACTAACAAATCCTCCCAAGGAACTTGTTAGGGCAGATAATTGGGGGCCATGATTACAGACAGGCAAAGGCACTGTGCTGAGAAAAGTCTTGGTTGATCGCCTTGGTGAGGCAATCGGCTCCGGGGCAGACGTGTTCTGTAGTGGAGTGGGAGATTGGGACAGGCAGGGCTTTTTTTTCAGCATCGAGGCCATTCGAGGCAGCCAGGGAGCCGCCAGGGCCCAGCAGCCTTCATGAGGGAGGCTGACAAGGCCAAGGCAGAGCCAGCAGCGCCCCCTCTACCCTGACCTCCACCCTATTCAAAAGCAGCCCCTAGGGAGCACGAGCAACCAGGAGCGCAGTGAACAGGATGGGCAAACAGGGTGTGGCGTGGCAGAAGGGAGGGTGAGCAGGGAGGGCCCCCCGCCCATAAGAACAAATCCTCTAATGGCTGTCTTCCACTAGCTAGGCCACAATGGTCTACACCAGGCAGAGAGCTCTCCCTAAGAAGTCTGTATCCACCCAGACTGACTGCCCGCTCAAAAATGCAGCAGTTCAGGTCTCTGGATGAAGGGAGTGCCTGAGCCTGTTGCTGCCCTCTGAGGGCAGCAGAGACACAGTGTGTGTGAGGTGCAAGCAGGTATATGGCCTGGTGGCAGAGCTCAAGGAGGAGGTGGAGAGGTTGAGGGCAATCAGGGAGTGTGAGCGGGAGACTGGTGGAGCAACTCCCTGCCAGGCCTGAAGGAGAGGTACATTCTAGATCCATATCTGGTGGGTAGGAAGAGCACTTTTGGGTTGGTGCAGAGCTGCTGGGCATGTTGTGCAGGCTGCTCCTAGACTCCTTTGTACCTTTTCCCCTCCTGACTACAACACCTCTTCTGTCTCAGGATTGGAGTAGCTGTCAGAGGTGAGACATACTCTGAGATCATGAAAACCATCAGAATGGTGCCCTGTAGAAGATGACTGACATGGGGAGGTCAGGAGAAGCCTGGAGAGGAGAACTGTGTGATCTGGGGGAGAGAAGAGGGGCTTGGCCATCAAAAAGTAACAATGTTGAAAAGGTGAGGGGGTTCAGGTAATATTGATGCTGCTGCAACTCTGACTCTGAAAACATTCCCTTTAGACTCTTACTGTATTTCTAACCCCTAACTGCTACTCAATTTGACTGTAATCCACTACCCTCCTGCTGTACCTCAAACCTTCCCTTGAAGCCAAAGCTCAAACCATAAGCCTTTACTGTTAACCTCCCTCTCACCCTAATCCTTGTCCTTTTCACTAGGATTGAAATACTCTATTTATCCTTAGCACTCAGGCCAGCCCTAAACAAAACCCTATCCCAAAAAACTTTCCCATACCCTAAATACGGACCTGAACACCCTAAGCCTGTGTGCTATGCCTAACCCAGGAAAGCTCTAATCCCTAAGCCTGGTTCCTGGGATCTAAAACCCTCACCTTCATTTCCTCTCCTATGTTTAACTTAGGCTGTTTGCCTTCTTGGTAGGAATCGTAAAGTTGCTGAGCAATCGTAAAGAATGTAGTCATGCATCTGGTTGCTCAGAGAAGCTGTGGTTGAGGTGTTCAAATGATGTGTTTGGGGAGAGCAAAATGATGCATTTCCAAATTTTGCTCACAGAGGGCTGTGGTTCCAAAAAGCCATGGGGACACAGCCCCAGGAAGACCTCCTTTGGATATTTCACCACCTCCAGGAGCACTCTGCACCATTACATGAAGACTCAGACCAGGACATCCCTTTTTGCATTGCCCCATGCCATATTCCCTTTAGCCTGTGCAGAGCTCAAGCAGAGCAGCAGAGCCTCACAAAGACTATTTCTTCAACCTGCTCTTTACGTAAATTTGGAGAAAAGCCAAAGCACAAAACACCAGCACTAAGGAAATCCACATTTATTACACAGCTGGAACATGGGATATGCCATGCCATACCATACTGATACATAAGGACAATACATACATGTACAAAGGTCTGTGTGTAAGCCATATTGATTCTATGCCACCAAGAAGTGGAATGAATGCACATATTCTGGAACTTTAACAGATTGCACAATAAATTGGAAAATATTTTGAAGACATGCGGAATCTTATTTCAGCCAAAAGACTACTGATTGAGTCATCTTCTTCAGAATATCTTTGAGCTCCTGGTTTCTCATGCTGTAGATGAGAGGGTTCACTGCTGGAGGCACCACCGAGTACAGAACTGCCACCACCAGGTTCAGGGACGGGGAAGAGATGGAAGGGGGCTTCAGGTAGGCAAATATTGCAGCGCAGATAAACAGGGAGACAACAGCCAGGTGAGGGAGGCACGTGGAAAAGGTTTTATGCCTTCCCTGCTGTGAGGGAATCCTCAGCACAGCCCTGAAGATCTGAACATAGGACACCACAATGAAAACAAAATAACCAAAGGCTAAACAAACACCAGCCACAACCACTCCAACTTCCCTGAGGTAGGCATCTGAGCAGGAAAGCTTGAGGATCTGGGGGATTTCACAGAAGAACTGGTCCAGGGCATTGCCATGGCAAAGTGGTAATGAAAATGTAGTGGCAGTGTGCAGCACAGAATAAATAAAACCACTTCCCCATGCAGCTGCTGCCATCTGGGCACAAATTCTGCTGCCTAGGAGGCTCCCGTAGTGCAGGGGCTTGCAGATGGCAACGTAGCGGTCATAGGCCATGACAGTGAGAAGAGAAAACTCTGCTGAAATGAAATAGAGTAGCAGAAAGACCTGTGCAGCACATCCTGCGAAAGAAATGGCCCTGTTATCCCAGAGGCAATTGGCCATGGCTTTGGGCAGAGTGGTGGAGATGCAGCCCAGGTCGAGGAGGGCGAGGTTGAGGAGGAAGAAGTACATGGGGGTGTGGAGGCGGTGGTCACAGGCTACGGCAGTGAGGATGAGGCCATTGCCCAGGAGGGCAGCCAGGTAGATGCCCAGGAAGAGTGCAAAATGCAGGAGCTGCAGCTCCCGTGTGTCTGCAAATGCCAGCAGGAGGAACTCGCTCACTGAGCTGATGTTGGGCATTTGTTCCCTCTGAGCATGAGGACCTTTTGAAGGATGAAAAGGTTCTGACAGGTTAGGAGAGATGTCTCTGAGAAGAGCCTCTGCCATTACCTATAGAATCCCGACTCCCTTGGTTGCTTGAGGAAGAAGCCAGCTCTTTCCCCAACCATAACAACTAAGTGAGATGATACTTGACAAATTTAAATTGATATTTGGCACTTAGTTCCAGTGAAGATACCTCCATTGAATGTCCCTGTGAATTAGGTCCAGGATAGTGCTGACCCGTATGAGCATCACATAAGCAGACAGTAAGAGCACCTGGGACAGGTGGAGAAACAAAGAAGAATTCTGTGATGTTCCGAAGAAATGAAGCAAGAAGAGAAAGGCAGGCATGTATGACATAAAGCCTTCTCCCTACCCAGCTTTGCCTTCCACCACACAGTTAGCACCACTGCAAGACTGGTGATGTCAGCTTCTTTGCTGCGCGCCACACTGCGGTACAATTCACCTCTTCTCTCCAGAAGGTGCAGATGCTGAGGGGTTTACTTCTGGCCTGGGCCACGAGGCAGCAGAGAAAAGGGCTGTGCTGGGTGGGAAAGGAAACTGGGGCTTTGCTCTGGGAAAGGCACCTGTAATGCAGGAGAGGGCAGAGAGCTTCCTGAATCCTCCTTCCACGGCATTTCTGAATCCATTTACCTCTCATTCTGTACGTGTGTCTCTGTTTGCAGATGCCCCTGCTGGGAACTGTCTCTGTCCACACATCTCTTCTCTATCCATGCTCACAGACCCAATCTGACTTGCTGTGTGCTCAGCTCTGCCCTGCAGACTCCTCCTGGGTAAAGGGAAAGATCTGGAGACATTGCTCTGTTTGCTGGTCCTAATGAACAAAGTACCTAGAGGAGAAAACAGAACAGGATCAGACTGTAATCAGAGATGAGTGGAGGGACTTTCAAAGGCTCTGCACCAACCTATGTATCTTAGTGTAATGTTCTAGTAGTGTCAGTCTCCTAGACAAATATAACCACACCATTAGTACGCAATCTGCCACATCACTGAAGCTGGAAAATGGAGACAGAGACACCTAAAGGGTGTCTATTAACGGTAGTCTCTGTCTTGAATTTCTACTTGAAAAGTCCCCTGTGCAATGCCTTGGGGTGGTGTGGGGCTGTGAGCAGTCAGCCCCAGGCAGCAGGCAGCAGGCCCCTGCCCTGCCCTGCTGGGGGGGGGGGGCTCCTTCCACCCACAGCTTCTCCCCAGAGCCCCCCAGGCAGGCTGAGTACTGAGCCTGGCAGGCAGCAGAGGCCCTGCCCCAGCACACAGGCCCTGGGGCACAGCAGGGATCCTGCTCTGTACCACAGCCATGGGCACCCCTGCAGGTGCCCTGCAGCACCTTCTCCTCCACACTGCACAAGCCATGAGAGACATCCTGGCAGCTCCTGGCCAGGCAGAGACGTCCCAGATCCAGGAGCCCCTTCCAGGAACCTCCCCTGCACTGTCCTGCAGCCAGAGACTTACCGTGTGCACAGCTATGAAGGTTTCTCCAGCACTGAGCTCTCCTCTGCCTGGACCCTCCAGGCTGCCTGGAATCCCTTTCTGCCTGGGTGCCTGCAGTCTGAGTCCCCAGCCCTGTTGCACTGTGCAGAGGAGCTGCTCCTGGGCAGAGCTGTCTCTCTGCACCAGGACCCTCTTGCCAGGAGCCCTCTCTGTCCAGCTCACCAGCAGAGACCCAGCCTAAGGCATTGTAATGACCTCTCTGGTGGCTTTGGTGATGAGCCCACGAACCTCATGCATTGAGAGACAATTGAAGACGTCTCTCAAGAAGTCCGAGTCAGAGGCAAGTTTCCTGCAGTGTCCCCCTGAGGGACAGCACTGAAATAGCCTCCCTTGGAGCTTGTTAGAGCAGAGCATTGGAGGCAGTGAGGACAAGCAGACAAAGACAATGTGAAGGTGACACTGATATGTAGGAAAGCTGAATGTGTTTCACCAAGCACAAGGGCCAGGCCTTGACTCCCAGCCCCTGGGAAGGGAGATCCTTTCCCTTCACACATTGCTCAAGCCTCTTCCTGGGGCAGTAGGAGACAACAATTTCTTTCTCTTCATGTCCAGTCTCAACATCCTGAAGTCAACTTAGTGGCATCATTTATGTGTCATGCCATTTTCCCCTAGAAAGGAAAGTAGCTCCAAAACCACCCATCAGGCAGTCTCAGGCTACTTTTGCTCTGCTTGGAGACTCTGCAACTGGGCCAGAGAAACCCAGGTGTCTCAGCCTCTCTACACAGGGCAGGTGCTTTAGGCCCTGAACCCCACCTTGGCAGAACTTCTCTGGGCACTGTACTGAACCCTACCAAAATGAGGAGCTACACTCTGGGACTGCCCAGAGAAGTTGTGAATGCCCTGTCGCTGGAGGTGTTCAAGGCAAGGTTGGATGGGGCTTTCAGCAACCTGGTCTAGTTGAAGGTGTCTCTGCCTATGGCATGTGAGTTGGAATTATGTGATCTTTAAGGTCCTTTCATACCAAACTGTTCTGTGTAAATATGAAGCACGGCACCATACCAGCTACTAGGAAGAAAAATTAACTCTATCGCAGCCAAAACTAGAACAATAACCACCCCTCATTCCATACCATATACATCATTCAAATTACTTTATAAGTATTTATATTAATAACAATTATATTGTTACTCTAATTAATTATTATCGTCATAATTTTATTATTGATATATTAATAATATATCAACATGAATATATTATTAACTATAATAAATAATTAATAGTATTAATAAATTTAATGAAAGTTGATTTATTTAATAAAATTAAATAAAATTAATTAATTACAAATAAATTAATAAATATAATATTAATGAATAGTACATGTCGCGTTAAAGGGGTGTAGCTGATTAACTGTTACAGGCCCGGTTGGATTCAGAGTACTGAACCAGTCGGACATTCACCAAAAACGTAATAACCGCCTGGGGGTCCGCTCAGACATTCACCAAAAACGTATTAACCACCTGGGGGTCCGTTCAGACATTCACCAAAAATGCATTAACCGTCTGGGGGTCTGGTTAGATTCAGAACACTGAACTATCACGAATAACCACCCTCACCCTAGTTGCATTAATGAGAGCTATCACAATGCAATCAAGTATGGTTTATTACAGCAACAGATAATCAGGTTCTTTTGGATTGCCGGTGATAGTGACTCTCTGCAAAAGCAAGCTAGGATGCATGAAATACACAGGTGTTATAGGTGTTACAGGTGTTACAGATGTTATAGGTGTTGTAGGTGTTACAGATGTTATAGATGTTATAGATGTTACAGGTGCGTAGCCTAGGAATAAACGCGTTAAAAGATTATAAGCAAATATTCAGATCTCACCCAAAGGCATCCCAATGAGGGGGGAAGAGAGGCTCAGCCCGTCGACTGATCCCAGGAGTCAGGAGGTCCTAAAGATGTTGTATGTCCTCGGGATGGTATCTCCCCTGACAATGGTATCTTCCCTAACATCCCCTCTCTCTTGGGCCAATTTATATTATTTTCTATCTTTTAGGTGGAGCTTGAGTGGCTCTAGTCAAGCATATCTTAGTTATGATTGGTGTAAAGTTTTCCCGTCTCCATTTAAAGTAATAGGCTCCGAGAAATTCAGGGCGCATGCTCAGTGAGGGGTGGTCGCACCTTGGAGGCGGGTAGCTTTTGGGATGGAGGTGTGTTTTGGTATTATAATGATTTTATAATGAGCAAAAAGTACACTAGGGTACAGCATTTGTCAAAATATGACAGGTCTTTGGCTTAGGGTGGCAAAAAGTGCAGCTTTGTGCACAAGAACAATCGAGGCCCCACCTGATTACAGAGCCTAGCCGTGGTGTCTCCACTCCACTCTACGCTCCGTGGTGTTCCTTAGGGCTAGCACACCAAGTTTCCCCAGCGCGATAGCATCTAAGGTTGGGAGCCTAGGGAATGCTCAGGTAATGCAGTTATTATTATTATTATTATTATTATTATTATTATTATTATTATTATTATTATTATTATTATTATTATTATTAAAGTTATGATAGGATAAAAAAGTTGGACTTGATGATCCTAATGGGTCCCTTCCAATTCGGGATATTCTATGATTCTATGATTCTATGAAAATTATTGCCGCCTGCATAACTCAGGAACCATCTCTTCATCTCTTAGAAACTATTAATAATTACACTCTTTTACACTCTTTGCCTTTTATTCTCAAGGAGTAAATCTATGCAGGGCAGTGGGGGATGCTTTCTTTCAATTCTTCACTCTCCCTTTCTCCTTCACCTCCCCCTTCTCCTCCAGGCTAATAACAAGAGCTCTTCAAAGCTTTGAATATCCTTGGGATGGTAAAACCAGCATATTCCTATTGTGATGTTTCCTGAATGTGTTTCAGGTTTTGATTCAATTTAATCAACTACTTAAGCATGCTATCCAGAGATTTGTCCAGAGCCAGGAGAGTTAAGAATGGCAGGGAGTGTGGGAGGATATGGACAAGCACCTAGAGCAGTGGGCATCTCCAGTGCTCTGGAACTTCACTTCTGAGAATGTGCAGAATCCAAAAAAAGTAAATTAAAACACCTGTGAAATGCTTGAAAAAAGTGTGTCATCACCCTGGCAATTCCAAAGAGACATGAATCACTGCGATGTGCTGGGCCTTGACCTATGCTTAACAAACCACAATCAACACCTCCCAACCCCTGTGACTTTTCCTGCAGGCACACGCCAGCCCCTGTGACAGGTTCATCAGCCAGTCCGAACCTTGTGAAGGGCCCAGCAGCCACTTCAAACCCTGCAACAGGCCTTGCAGGCACTCCAGCTCCTGATATGGGCCTAAGTTAGGTGCGTGTGTTGATCTGCTTGAGGGTAGGAAGGCTCTGCAGAAGGATCTGGATAGGCTGCACCGATGGGCTGAGGTCAACTGCATGAAGTTCAACAAGGCCAAGTGCCGGGTCCTGTACCTGGGGCGCAATAACCCCAAGCAGAGCTACAGGCTGGGAGAGGAATGGTTGGAAAGCTGCCAGGTGGAGAAGGACCTGGGAGTATTGGTGGATAGTCACCTGATTATGAGCCAGCAGTGTGCTCAGGTGGCCAAGAAGGCCAACAGCATCCTGGCTTGCATAAAAAGCAGTGTGGCCAGCAGGGCTAGGGAAGTGATCATCCCCCTGTACTCAGCTCTGGTGAGGCCGCACCTCGAGTACAGTTTTTTGTTCAGTTTTGGGCCCCTCGCTACAAGAAGGACATCGAGGTGCTCGAGCTAGTCCACTGAAGGGCAACAAAGCTGGTGAGGGGTCTGGAGAAAAAGTCCTATGAAGAGTGGCTGAGGGAGCTGGGTTTGTTCAGCCTGGAGAAAAGGAAGCTCAGGGGTGACCTTATCACTCTTTATAAGTACATTAAAGGAGGCTGTAGCGAGGTGGGGGTTGGTCTATTCTCCCATGTGCCTAGTGACAGGACAAGGGGGAACAGGCTAAAGTTGCGCTAGGGGAGTTTTAGGTTGGATCTTAGGAAGAACTTCTTTACTGAGAGGGTTGTTAGGCATTGGAATGGGCTGCCCAGTCACCATCCCTGGAGGTCTTTAAAAGACGTTTAGATGTTGAACATAGTGATATGGTTTAGTGGAGGACTTGTTAGTGTTAGGTCAGAGGTTGGACTCGATGATCTTGAGGTCTCTTCCAACCTAGACAATTCTGTGATTCTGTAAATTCAAACTGACCCCTGTGATAGACCCTATAGCTACTCCAAAACCTGCAATAGGCCCTACAGCCACTCCAACTCCTCTGAAAGACCCTGTAGCCAGAACAACTCCTGTGTTGGGCCCTGCAGCCACTCCAGTCCCTATGATGGACCCCATGGCTGGGCCAGAGAACCAATCTGTGTCAGTATTGGTTGCCTCTTTACGCAAGAGAAAACAATGGGTGTGGAAGTCAGTTTTTCTTTAGAAAGGAAAGAAACTCCTACCTGGACTAGAAAGGAGGAAGAAGATGAGGCAGGTTTCTCTAAAGCTGGGCCATCATGGAAGCAGGAGAACAAGGAAGAAGAGATCATATTAAACATCAGAAACCAAGTGATCCCCTCGCTACAAGAAGGACATGGAGGTGCTTGAGCCCCTCGCTACAAGAAGGACATGGAGGTGCTTGAGCGGGTCCAAAGAAGGGCGACGAAGCTGGTGAGGGGCCTGGAGAACAAGTCCTACGAGGAGTGGCTGAGGGAGCTGGGCTTGTTCAGCCTAGAGAAGAGGAGGCTCAGGGGCGACCTTATCGCTCTCTACAGATACCTTAAAGGAGGCTGTAGAGAGGTGGGGGTTGGTCTGTTCTCCCACGTGCCTGGTGACAGGACGAGGGGGAATGGGCTAAAGTTGCGCCAGGGGAGTTTTAGGTTAGATGTTAGGAAGAGCTTCTTTACTGAAAGGGTTGTGAGGCATTGGAACAGGCTGCCCAGGGAAGTGGTGGAGTCACCATCCCTGGAAGTCTTCAAAAGACGTTTAGATGTAGAGCTTAGGGATATGGTTTAGTGGGGACTGTTAGTGTTAGGTTAGAGGTTGGACTAGATGATCTTGAGGTCTCTTCCAACCTAGAAATTCTGTGATTCTGTGATTCTGTGATCCCTTTCCCAGGGTAAGCTAGAAGGTATGGGAAAACATTTCAGCCATTATCTCAGTGAGCACATTATTACCTGGCTGCTCCAGTTCTCGGAGAAAGGGGCCAATAGCCTGGAATTAGAGGACAAGGAAGCCAAGCAGCCAAAATCCCGACCTAGGGAAGGGGTGACTGACAAAGGGAACTTAATCCTGTCATGCCTGAAGGAAAGGTATCCTTTCAAGAAAGGTCTTGTATGTCAACCAGGAAAGTGGACCAACATGCTGAGGGATATCCAGTACCTGAGGAATTAACAATGCTGAAGGCGATTTGTAGGAACCTAGACAACAAAGAGCTATCCAGAGATCCAGGTGAAGTCAAGTGCACACGACCCATATGACAGAAGTTTGTACAGAGCACACCATCATCATATGCCAGCTCATTGGCAGTAATGACCTGGGAAGACCAAGAGGAACCCACAGTGGATGAATTTGCAACTATGGCATTACAAAGTCTCTCTTCTTCCCTATGGGCCTGCATTTCGTCTTGAGAGAAACTTTCTC
The DNA here is from genome assembly GCF_047663525.1 of Anas platyrhynchos. NCBI lineage: Eukaryota > Metazoa > Chordata > Aves > Anseriformes > Anatidae > Anas > Anas platyrhynchos. The sequence continues at coordinate 262,151 of NC_092619.1, read as the reverse complement.
ATGAGGTGCAAGAACTACAAGAGAATACATCTTCTTCTTCACCTGCACTAACCAATACCTCAACTATCAGGTGTAAGCATCAATAAAATTCATATAGTGGGTGCATACTATGTGTCACCCTGTGGTTTTGACTGTGTGACCATGGAAAGGCCATGAGAAAATGGGGTGCAAAAAATCTACCTCCACACTAGAGGCAAGGAAACATACATGAAGTGCAAGGAAAAAACATTGGCAAAAAGTGGTTCTTCTGAGAAAATTGCTGCTCCAGTTTCTAGCGGCAGTCCTCCCAACAGCATAATTAATACTATGAGCAGGACTGGAGGGACCCAGCCTCCAGCCAGGGGGAGGAAGGGAACAATCAGTGACAAAAGGGGACAGAAGTCCTCAAATCGACTTTGAAGATTATTGGCCTGGCACATCAAACCCAGGCTGAAGTGAGTCCAACTGGGAAGGAGTGGCAAATGCAACCCATTGGGACTGGCCTGGAGGCTCTGTGCAACCTTGGCATAGACTACTTCAGGAGAGAGTACTTCAAAGGTCCACAAGGGTATTGGTGGGCTTATGGCACAGCTGCCTTGGAGACGGAGGACAGGAAACAGTTGTCTACCTTGCCCACTCTCTCACAGGACCCTGCTGCTGTGGAGGTGCTGATGGCCAACGAACGACAGGTGCCAATCGCTACCACAGCAGTGCGCCTGAGGCAATATTGCAATAACAGAGACTCCCTGATTCCCATTCATGAGCTGGTTCATTGACTGGAGAGCCAAGGAATGATCAGCAACACTTGCTCACCCTTTAATAGTCTCATATGGACAGTGCAAAATTCTAATGGTGAGTGGAAGATAACATTGGACGTTTGTGGCCTGAATGAAATCACACCACTGCTGAGTGCTGCTGTGCCGGGCATGCTAGAACTTCATTCGGTACAAACTGGAGTCAAAGGCAGCCAAGCGCTATGCCACAATTAATATTGCTAATGCATTTTTCTCCATCCCTCTGGCAGCAGTGTGAAGACCCCACTTTGCTTTCACATGCTAGGTCATCCTGTCCACCTGGAATTGACTGGCCCAGGGCTGGAAACACAGCCCTACCATTTGCCGTGGGCTGATCCAGGCTGCTCTAGAAAAGGGGGAAGCTCCTGAACACCTGCAATCCCTTGATGACATCACTACGTGGGGTAGCACAGCAGAAGAAGTATTTGAGAAAGGGAAGCAAATGTTCCAAATCCTTCTGAAAACTTGTATTGCCCTAAAACAAAGTAAGGTCAAGGGACCTGCATAGGAGATCCTAATGTAGGCTGTCCAGGTTCAGGGAGACCCGTGCTGGGGGAAAGGTTGAGCAGCGGTCAGTGTGTGATGAGCAATTGCATTGTGCATCACTTCCTTTATACATACAATAATAATAAAAATAAAATTTCTTAGTATTTATTTCATCTTCATATTCATTTCGTTTTCATATTCATTTTCTGTCCTTTTAAACTATCTTTATTTCAACCCATTATCTTTTTTGGGGGGTGGGTGGGAGCTAACATCTGTGTGGCGCTGAGGTGCCTGACAGGTTAAAGCACAACATGTTTGACAACCACACTCCAACAGCACAAATCACACTTAAAAAAAATCAGTCTCTGACATCTACAGAGAGAAGCAGTCAGTAATGACTTCAGTCTGTTTCAAACACCACACCCCAGGAGAGTTTTAAGGAACTGTCATCCCTGAGGCCTTGGGGACACCTCGAGGGAGCACAATGGCACAGAGCAAGCAATCAGGAGTTGGACTCAATGATCCTTAAGGGTTCCTTCCAACTCGGGATATTCTATGATTCTGTGATGCCATGGTTGGGTGCTGTGCTGTTGAGATGGCCAGTCTCCTAGGCTCAAGGGGAGCTCCTGGCAAGCGGGCAGTGGTGCAGAGAGACAGCTCTGCCCAGGAGCAGCTCCTCTGCACAGCGCAGCAGGGCTGGGGGCTCTGAGTGCAGGTGGCACGGGGAGAGGAGAGTGTGTGGCAGGACAGATCTGCGTGCTCTTGACGCCGTGAGTCTCTGGCAGCAGGGCAATGCAGGTGCAGTTGCCTAAGAGGTCTTGTACATCTGGCACATCCGATGGCTGATATAACATATGTTCAGATGGTTCTCTCTGGTTATGCAGTGCTTTAGATAATGACATTATGAGGGGGCGTTTCAAGAGGAAGATCGAGCCTTGATTTATCTGAAGGGTAAGGCTTTTTCTGCCGTCTGTGCTTTCACATTCCTGCTGTGGAGGGGAGCAGGTTTCGTGGTAATGAATTGTCAGATTTGTACAGGAGACTGAAACTCCTGGAGTATTGCACTGAGAAATCAGTCTGTCAGTGATGAAATTTGTAACGTACCTTCCCAAGCCTTGTCTCACAGACAGCACCAACATCACATTGTGGTCCTCTAAGGTTTGGTCTAAGCTGATCTTTAGGAGCTACAAACCTCCTGTCTTTGGGAGGTGTCTGCAGGCCAAAGCAGAGCACAAAGCATTTGCAATGAGCATGAGCTGCCTCCTCTGCAGGCAGAGCTGCAGCACAGGAGGGTCTGCTGAGTGTCCGTCTGTCCCGCCCTGGCCTTGCCTCTCCGGCAGCAGCACGCTGGCATTCCTCCTGGCTTTTCCACCTGGCCATGCTGCTGCTGTTCTTGTTCCCAGGCTGGCTGGGGATGGGGGTTTCACATGCACTTGGAGTGAGCCCTCGGTGTGCTTGGGGAAAGGGGAGTACAGGGTGAGGTGTCTGGAAATGTGTGCTTTGAGACTGGATTCTTCTCTCCAAAGAGGCACCAGCACAGGGCAGTTGACACTATGACTGACAGAAAGACTGGATGTGCTCTCTAAAGGACACTGCACTAAGGACAACGTCCCTTTGATGATCCACAAGGTTTACTTAAGTACAGTAGAAATGCTTAGAAATGGCTCATAAATAACCTTCAGGTGTGGTGGGGCAGCTAGAACAAAAGAGATGAAATAGAAATCACCATATGAACTTTACCACTTGCTTTGGGGCAGGGCTGACTCCCGCAAAGCCCACACAGAGTCCGTGCTCTCAGTGAAACACGTAAGCAGCATCAGCCAGAAGTCATGAAAGGAACCTGTCAAAAGTCTGAACGGAAGTGGAGATTTGTTTGGGAGGGATTAAATTAGAAATGTGATGAGTTTTCCTCTGAAATGAGAAATACATGCTTACATGAAAAATTGAAATATTTTTTTCCAAGATAACTCTGTTGTAAACTATCAGTGTTTTTCTGTTCCTTCAGCAGGACCCCATGCCCAGAAACAGCAAATGGCCAACAGCAGCTCTGTGAGTGAGTTCCTCCTGTTGGCGTTCGCAGACACGCGGGAGCTGCAGCTCCTGCACTTCGCGCTCTTCCTGGGCATCTACCTGGCTGCCCTCCTGGGCAATGGCCTCATCCTTACTGCCGTAGCCTGTGACCACCGCCTCCACACCCCCATGTACTTCTTCCTCCTCAATCTCGCCCTCCTCGACCTTGGGTCCATCTCCACCATTCTGCCCAAAGCCATGGCCAATGCCCTCTGGGACACCAAGGCCATCTCCTATGAAGGATGTGCTGCACAAATTCTCTTTTCACTCTTCTTGGTGGTAGCAGAGTATTCCCTCCTCACCATCATGGCCTATGACCGCTACGTTGCCATCTGCAAGCCCCTGCACTACGGGAGCCTCCTAGGCAGCAGAGCTTGTGCCCAGATGGCAGCAGCTGCTTGGGGCAGTGGCTTTCTCAATGCTGTCCTGCACACAGCCAGTACATTTTCCCTGCCCCTTTGCCAAGGCAATGCTGTGGACCAGTTCTTCTGTGAAATCCCCCAGATCCTCAAGCTCTCCTGCTCAGATGCATATCTCAGGGAAGCTGGATTAGTTGTATTCAGTGTTTCTGTGTTATTTGGTTGTTCTGTTTTCATTGTTATTTCCTATATTCAGATCTTCAGGGTAGTGCTTTGGATCCCTTCTGAGCAGGGCCAGCACAAAGCCTTTTCCACGTGCCTCCCTCACCTGGCCGTGGTCTCCCTGTTTACCAGCACTGCCATGTTTGCCTACCTGAAGCCCTCCTCCATCTCTTCCCCATACCTGGACCTGGTGGTGGCAGTTCTGTACTCGGTGGTGCCTCCAGCAGTGAACCCTCTCATCTACAGCATGAGAAACCAGGAACTAAGGGATGCAGTGAGGACACTGGTAGAATACACAATTCTTCAGCGTATTCACCTACAATAATATGCCTATAATCAGAAATGCCAGATTTACTCTGAAAAAAATTACATACTTTTTAATTATGTATCTGTACTATTATTTTCTATATATGCTTTTCTGATTTATAAAATATTATTCTTAGCCTCCTACAGGTTAATTATTTTCTGATAGAACCCTGCTTCCTGTGTAGATAAACCCAATGAGGAAGCCATCAGAAATTCCTTGATCTCACCTGGCATCTCTTCCCATCTCCTCTAGAGCTGGGGGAGCAGCCGCAGCATGCAGGATGGGCTCAGGGCCAAGAGCCCAGCTGCCACATGGAGGAGCAGCTCTGGTGGCCCTCGGGGCTGCCCTTCACTGCCCACTGGGCTCTGCCTTTCTGCTGCCTTCAGGTTGGGGCTGCTGCTTCCCTGGAGCCATGGCCGTGGCCAGCAGCAGGACGTGGCAATGTTGTGCTCTTCTGTTTGGGTTAGCCCTGAGGTCTCATATACCTTGATGACAGTTCTGTTGTCTCGATGGTGACAGCCCTGTGGCTGCAGGAGGCAGTAGGCAATGTGCAGCTCTGGGTCATAGCTGGCCTCCCTGCTGGCACCACAGTAACAAAAGGGGCTGCTCAAGGCAAACCCATAAGCCTCAACACCTTCTCCAAATGCGTGCTATCAGGAATAGAGTCAAGGGGTTGCTCTTCTGTATTCTGGGGTTCGTCATGGAGTGAAGGATGCAGGCTGAAAGTACTAGGGTGGTCTGTGAGGGACCAAGGGCAGAACCAAGACCGAGAGCCAGATCTGGAGCTGTACTCACCTGTCTTTTGTGCTCTTAGACACTCCCCGTGATCTGGCCAAGCACTTGTGTTTATTTTCCAGCCCTGTGCTTATTTTCAAAAATAAATCAACCCCCCAAAATAATGAATATGCATTACTTAATAGTCTCTGCAGACAGCCTCAGAGAAATTTCTACCCTGTCTTCAAAAGATAATCCCAATATTTATTGCTGAGGACCATGCTACTGAGTACGAGCTGAGGCAATGCTGTGCGGTGGGGAGGGCCAGGAGAAAGACTTGTGTGTTGGCTGTGAGAAACAAGGAATTTCAGGGCTTTAGCAGATGTCTGGGGGTGGAGTAGGAGGACGAGGACTGGGACTGGGCTGAAGAGCCCTGCATGAAGCAGGGCTGATGGAGAAGTGTCCATCTTGCATGTGTGCCTCAGCCTGGGAGAAGGGGCTTGCCCACAGTGAGGGATGGCTAGGCTGTGCTCAGACATGCCCCAGGAGCTGATCCTGCTCTCTTCCTCCCCACCACTCCCCCCACGGGGCAGGCCCTCTGGAAAGACCCCTGAGCCTGGAGATGCACCAACCTGCTGTGGTGAGGTGCCACTACTGCGGGGGAAGAGGGAAGGATTGGAGAGACATGTGGGACCTGTGAGCAAGAGTGGTGTGCGCAGAGCATGTGGGGACATCTGCAGGGTCAGCATGAGCCCAGGAGACAACAGTGAATGGAGCCTAAAGAGCATGAGCCCGTCCAAGGTGGACTGACCAGAGTTCAATTGCTTAATCTGGTGTGAGCAGGCAGAGGAGAGCTCTGCTGCCCCAGAGCATGCAGCAGCCCCAGCAAAGGAGTCTGGTGAGTGATTCATTGCAGCCCTGGGGCAATGGCAGTGACCCCATGAGCTGGTTCTGCCTCCCAGCCTAACCAACACAGCCCTGCAGAGTGCCCCCCTGCCCCGGGTACCACAGCCCCCTCTCTCTGCAGAGCAGCACCACCAGCTGGGGCTGGGGCTGGGGCTGGGAGGGCACTTCCCCGAGTGTCTTCTAGGACAGCTTCAGTATAGAATCATAGAATCATAGAATATCCTGAGTTGGAAGGGACCCTTAAGGATCATCAAGTCCAACTCTTGACACCGCACAGGTCTACCCAAAAGTTCAGTCAATGTGACTAAGTGCACAGTCCAATCTCTTCTTAAATTCAGACAGGCTCGGTGCAGTGACCAGTTCCCTGGGGAGCCTGTTCCAGTGTGCAACCACTCTCTCTGTGAAGAACTTCCTCCTGATGTCAAGCCTAAATTTCCCCTGCCTCAGCTTAACCCCGTTCCCGCGGGTCCTGTCACTGGTGTTAATGGAGAAAAGGTCTCCTGCCTCTCGACACCCCCTTACGAGGAAGTTGTAGACTGCGATGAGGTCTCCCCTCAGCCTCCTCTTCTCCAGGCTGAACAGGCCCAGTGCCCTCAGCCGTTCCTCGTAGGTCTTCCCCTCCAGGCCTTTCACCATCTTCGTAGCCCTCCTCTGGACACTCTCCAACAGTTTCATGTCCTTTTTATACTGTGGTGCCCAGAACTGCACACAGTACTCGAGGTGAGGCCGCACCAGCGCAGAGTAGAGCAGGACAATCACCTCCCTTGACCTACTAGCGATGCCGTGCTTGATGTACCCCAGGACACGGTTGGCCCTCCTGGCTGCCAGGGCACACTACATGGCTTCTGGATGTGAGCGTGATCCTCTCTGCGCGCAAGGAGCTGAGAGACCGCCAACAGGCACGGGGCTGGAACACTGACTGCAAGGTCCCTCCTGCCCTAGCACCTCACTGGACTGGCATGGAACTGGCTCCCATGCAGCAGAGAGGCTGGGAGTTCAGCAGCAGTGCCATGGGTTTCAAGGATCACAACCAGCTTACTTCTATCTGGGCAGGTCCTGGGCCAAAAGGGGGTGATTTTTAGGTGCGGTATTATGAGTTCAGTGGTGCCTCAGAAATTCTAAAGTCCTGTAGGAAGTGAATGGCTGTTAAACGGCCTTTGAAGTGACTTCTTTCTGAAGTAGCCAACAGGTCATCCCTTGACTCCTGTCTGGGATCTGTGCCTTTAGGCTCACATCTGTGAATGTGCCTGAAAGGCAAGCAGAAGTAACTTGCTGTGCATGTAGTTTGTGACATCCACTCTTTCTAAGTACCTGGTAAGCCCCATAGAGAAAGAGGTCTTGGATAGGTGTTGTCATGTCAGAGGTTTCAGCTTCTGCCTGAAGTCATCCTTCAGGACTGCTTTCAGTTTTCTACACAGAAGTGGCCACTGCCTCCAAGATGCCCAGGCAAAATGAAGCCTACATGAGGGTTTGAAAATAGATTCCCTGGGTGCACAAGATCCATTCTATATACAAAAGTTGGAGGCAGGAAACAAAATTTTGGGGTGGCACAAGAGCTGCTGTACAGGGTGCTCCTACAGCCTTTTCCATCCTGGCTGTCCTGGTTTCAGTTAGAACAGAATTAATTTTCTTCCTAGTAGCTGGTGGAATGCTGTGTTTTGGCTTAGGATGAGAAGAGTGCTGATAACACCCCGATGCTTTAATTGTTGCAGAGCAGTGCTTATACTAAGCCAAGGACATCTCAGCCTTTTGCTCTGTCCTGCCAACAGGCAGGCTGGGGGTGCAGTAAGAGCTGGGAGGGGACAGACCCAGGACAGGCGACCCAAACTAGCCAAAGGGGTATTCCATACCATCTGACGTCATGCTAAACAATATATAGGGGTGGCTAGCCGGGGGGAGGGGGCCGGACTGCTCAGGGTGAGGCTGGGCATCGGTCAGCGAGTGGTGAGCAATTGCATTGTGCATCACTTGTTTGTACATATTATTATTATTTCCCTATTATCACCATTGTATTATTATTGTTATTATTGTTATTATTATTTTGTTATTATTATTTTCCTGTCTTATTAAACTGTCTTTATCTCAACTCACGGGCTTCACTTTCCATTTCTCTCCCCCGTCCCAGAGAGGGAGGGGGGAGGGTGAGCGAACGGCTGCGTGGTGTTTAACTGCCGGCCGGGTTAAACCACGACAGTCTTTTTGGCACCCAACGTGGGGCCCGAAAGGTTGAGATAACGGCAGATCTGACCAGAGTGTGTTAAACTAAAATTGGTGTAAGGATTAGACCTGCTTAATAGTCACTTGTCATAATGCTGATTGCTTTAATCTCAACTCTGCTGCGCCTGTTTTCCAAATTGAGTATTATAGTACATTATTTTCCGTATTTGCTCTCTGTTGTGTTGTTTATCCTCTCCGGGCCCTGGTTTCAGATCATTATGGTACTGTGTGTTGTAGCAATGGCTTATGAGACGATGAAATATGTGGTCATGACTCTAACTTGTTATTTGTATTCAGTAACATCGTCAACTCTGTACTTTGGAAACTGTATCTTGGAAACTATTAGCAATTATACCTATTGTTTTTTTTCCATTAGGGAGTCAATCTGTGGAGGGGAAAGGGGAGGATATTTTTCCTTACTTGCTTACTCTCCCTTTCTCCTTCACCACCCCTGTATCCTCCTGGATCACTCTGCCTTCCTCCTTCACCACCCTCTTATCCCCTGAGCTTGTCACAATAGCTCTCCAAGATATTGAATATTCTTGGGATACTCAGACCACCATAGTCTTGTTGTTCTGCCTCCTGAATGCACTTCAGGTTCTGCTTAAAGTTAAACAATTACTTAGGAAGCTCATCCGGAGATCTGCCCGGAGGCAGTATAGTTGTGGGTGGCAGGGAGTATGGGTGGATATGGGCAGGCATCTAGAGCAGTTGGCACCCCCAGTGTGTTGGAAATTCACCCCTGAACAATGGCAAAATCCTCAAAAACTGGCAGAATGCTTGAAAAAAAGGTGTCATGATTCTGGCAGTTCCAAAGTAACACAAATCATTGTAACGTGCTGGGGCCTGGCTCATGCCTATCGAGCTGCCATTGATACTGCTATCAACTTAGTGACAGACCCTGCGGCCACTCCAAGCCCTGTGACAGATCCAACGGCCACTGTGGCCCCTACGGTGGACTCTGCAGCTGCTCCAGTCCCAGCTCCTGCAGCCGCTCCAGTCCCAGCTCCTGCAGCCGCTCCAGTCCCTGGTCCTGCAGCCGCTCCAGTCCCAGCTCCTGCAGCCGCTCCAGCTCCAGCTCCTGCAGCCGCTCCAGTCCCAGCTCCTGCAGCCGCTCCAGCTCCAGCTCCTGCAGCCGCTCCAGCTCCAGCTCCTGAAGCCGCTCCAGATCCAGCTCCTGAAGCCGCTCCAGCTCCAGCTTCTACCACTGCTCCAGTCCCAGCTCCTGCAACTGCTCCAGCTCCAGCTCCTGAAGCCGCTACAGCTCCGGTTCCTGCAACTGCTCCAGCTCCTGTGGCCGTGTCAGAGAAACGAGCTGTAGCAGTGCAAGTTGACCCTGCAGAGGGTATTCCAACCCCTGTGACAGACCCTGTAATAAAGTCAGAGAAACGAGCAGTAGCAGTGCAAGCTGCCCCTGTAGAGAAGGTGAAAAAATGGTATAGAGATTCAGGTCGTTTAGCACGCAGAGAGTCTTCTGCCAATCCAGGTAAGGCTTCTGCCAAAACTAGGTATAGAGATGACAAAGATGACGACGACGCTGGGCCATCAAGGATTCAGGAGGAGGAAGATGAGGATGCCGAAAAAGCAACAGTAACTACCCGAAGCCTAAACGAACGCGAGCTACGAGATGTGCGAAAAGATTTTGGTCGCTGTATAGGTGAGCAGCTTGTCACCTGGCTGCTCCGGTGCTGGGACTCTGGAGCCAATTGTGTGGAATTAGACGGCAGGGAAGCCAAGCGGCTGGGATCCCTTGCTCGAGACGCAGGCATTGACAAAGCAATTGCAGATGGAGCACAATCCACCAGCCTCTGGAGGCGTCTCCTCTCAGCTGTGAGGGAAAGGTATCCCTTCAAGGAAGAACTTGTATGTCTACCAGGCAAGTGGACCACTATGGAGAAGGGAATCCAGTACCTGAGGGAATTAGCCGTACGGGAAGTGATTTATGAGGATCCAGACCTCAGACAAACATCCAAAGACCCAGATGAAGTCAAGTGTACACGACCCATGTGGCGGAAGTTTGTACAGAGTGCACCATCATCATATGCCAGCTCATTGGCAATAATGGCCTGGAAAGAGGATGAGGAACCCACAGTGGATGAAGTGGCTAAACAACTCCGGCAGTACGAAGAAAGTCTCTCCTCTTCCTTACAGGCCTGCGTCTCAGCTGTGGAGAAACTTTCTGAAAAGGTTCACCAACTTGAAGAGAATCTATCTTCCTCCCCACCTGAACCAACCAGTGTCCAACGACCGAAAGAGAACACCTGGGAGAAAACACTTTCTGAAAAGTTTCACCAACTTGAAGAGAGATTATTCTCCTCTGTACCTGTACAGAGCAGTGTCTCAGCTATCAGGGGTAGGCGTTCATCTACACAAGGAAGACGATATGGTGGGTACTCACCCCGTGCCACCCTGTGGTTTTACTTACGAGACCATGGAGAGGACATGAGAAAATGGGATGGAAAATCTACCGCGACCCTAGAGGCACAGGTACGTGAGTTGCAAAAGAAAACAATCAGGAAAAAAGGATTCTCTGAAAAGTTTGCTGCTCCAACTTCCAGCAGACAATCCTTCAAACACAGAAACGAAGAAGATTCTGACCAGGATTAGGGGGGCCCTGCCTCCAGCCAGGGGGAGGAAAGGGACAATCGAGTTTATTGGACTGTGTGGATTCGATGGCCTGGCACATCACGCGCACAGAAGTATAAGGCTTTAGTAGACACCGGTGCACAATGTACTATAATGCCATCGAGCTATAAAGGACCAGAGCCCATCTATATTTGTGGAGTGACAGGGGGATCTCAGCAATTGACTGTATTGGAGGCTGAAGTAAGTCTGACTGGGAATGAGTGGGAAAAGCACCGCATTGTGACTGGCCCGGATGCTCCATGTATCCTTGGCATAGACTATCTTAGAAGAGGATATTGCAAGGACCCAAAAGGGTTCCGGTGGGCTTTTGGTATAGCTGCCTTAGAGACAGAGGGCATTAAACAATTATCTACCTTGCCTGGTCTCTCAGAGGACCCTTCTGTTGTGGGGTTGCTGAGGGTCGAAGAACAGCAAGTGCCAATCGCTACCACAACTGTGCACCGGCGGCAATATCGCACTAACCGAGACTCCCTGATTCCCATCCATAAGCTAATTCGTCAATTGGAGAGCCAAGGAGTGATCAGCAAGACCCATTCACCTTTCAATAGCCCCATATGGCCAGTGCGAAAGTCTAATGGCGAGTGGAGACTAACAGTGGACTATCGTGGCCTGAACGAAATGACGCCACCACTGAGTGCTGCAGTGCCAGACATGCTGGAACTTCAGTACGAACTTGAATCGAAGGCAGCCAAGTGGTACGCCACAATTGATATCGCTAATGCATTTTTCTCCATCCCTCTAGCAGCAGAGTGCAGGCCACAATTTGCCTTCACTTGGAGGGGAGTCCAATATACTTGGAATCGGCTGTCCCAGGGGTGGAAACACAGCCCTACCATTTGCCATGGGCTGATCCAGTCTGCGCTAGAGCAGGGGGAAGCTCCTGAACACCTGCAGTACATCGATGACATTATTGTGTGGGGTGACACAGCAGAGGAAGTTTTCGAGAAAGGGAAGAAAATAGTCCAAATCCTTCTGAAAGCCGGTTTTGCCATAAAACAGAATAAAGTCAAAGGACCTGCACGAGAGATCCAGTTTTTAGGAATAAAATGGCAAGATGGACGTCGTCAAATCCCAATGGATGTGATCAACAAAATAACAGCTATGCCTCCACCAACTAACAAAAAAGAAACACAGACTTTCCTAGGTGTTGTGGGGTTTTGGAGAATGCACATCCCAAATTATAGTCTGATTGTAAACCCACTCTACCAAGTAACCCGTAAGAAGAATGAGTTTGAATGGGGCCCTGAACAACGACAAGCCTTTGAACAAATCAAGCAGGAAATAGTCCATGCAGTAGCCCTCGGGCCAGTTCGAACAGGACCAGATGTAAAGAATGTGCTCTACACTGCAGCCGGGGAGAACGGCCCCACCTGGAGCCTCTGGCAGAAAGAACCTGGGGAAACTTGAGGTCGGCCTCTGGGGTTTTGGAGTCAGGGATACAGAGGATCTGAGGCCCACTATACTCCAACTGAAAAGGAGATATTGGCAGCATATGAAGGAGTTCGATCTGCTTCAGAGGTGGTCGGTACTGAAGCGCAGCTCCTCCTAGCACCCCGATTGCCAGTACTAGGCTGGATGTTCAAGGGAAGGGTCCCCTCTACGCATCATGCAACTGATGCTACATGGAGCAAGTGGGTTGCACTGATTACTCAGCGGGCTCGAATAGGAAACCCCAATCGCCCAGGAATATTGGAAGTGATCATGGACTGGCCAGAAGGCAAATACTTTGGGATATCATCAGAGGAGGAGGTGGGTCATGCTGAAGAAGCCCCGCTGTACAACCAGTTGCCAGAGAATGAAAAGAAATATGCCCTGTTCACTGATGGGTCCTGTCGTATTGTGGGGAAGCATCGGAGATGGAAGGCTGCTGTATGGAGTCCTACGCGACGAGTTGCAGAAGCTGCTGAGGGAGAAGGTGAATCGAGTCAGTTTGCAGAAGTGAAAGCCATTCAGCTGGCTTTAGACATTGCTGAACGAGAAAAATGGCCAGTTCTCTATCTCTACACCGATTCATGGATGGTAGCAAATGCCCTGTGGGGATGGTTACAGCAATGGAAGCAAAACAACTGGCAGTGTAGGGGCAAACCCATCTGGGCTGCTGCATTGTGGCAAGATATTGCTGCTCGGGTAGAGAACCTGGCTGTGAAAGTACGCCACGTAGATGCTCATGTGCCCAAGAATCGGGCTACTGAAGAACATCAAAACAACCAGCAGGTGGATCAGGCTGCTAAGACTGAAGTAGCTCAGGTGGACCTGGATTGGCAGCATAAAGGTGAATTATTTATAGCCCGATGGGCCCATGACACCTCAGGCCATCAAGGTAGAGATGCAACATACAGATGGGCTCGTGATCGAGGGGTGGACCTGACCATGGACGCTATAGCACAGGTTATTCATGACTGTGAAACATGTGCTGCAATCAAGCAAGCCAAACGGTCAAAGCCTCTTTGGTATGGAGGACAGTGGCTGAAATATAAATACGGAGAGGCCTGGCAGATTGATTACATCACACTCCCTCAAACTCGCAATGGCAAGTGCCACGTACTTACAATGGTGGAAGCAACCACCGGATGGCTGGAAACATATCCTGTGCCTCATGCCACCGCCCAGAACACCATCCTGGGCCTTGAAAAGCAAGTCCTATGACGACATGGCACCCCAGAAAGAATAGAATCAGACAATGGGACTCACTTCCGAAACAACCTTATGGACACTTGGGCCAAAGAACATGGTATTGAATGGGTGTATCACATCCCCTATCATGCACCAGCCTCCGGGAAAGTTGAACGATACAATGATGGCCTGTTAAAGACTACCTTGAAAGCAATGGGCGCTGGGACGTTCAAAAACTGGGATACGCATTTGGCAAAGGCCACCTGGTTAGTCAATACTAGGGGATCTACCAACCGAGCTGGACCTGCCCAATCAAACCTGTTACGTACTGTAGATGGGGATAAAGTTCCTGTAGTGCATGTAAAAAATATGCTGGGTAAAACAGTCTGGGCTACTCCTGCCTCAGGAAAAGGCAAACCTATTCGTGGAATTGTTTTCGCTCAGGGACCTGGATACACTTGGTGGGTGATGCAAAAGAACGGAGAGGTCCGGTGTGTACCTCAAGGAGATTTAATACTGGGTGAGAATAGCCCATGAACTGAATTGTACCATGTTAATTAGTATATTATACTGTATGTTACCACTACCATGATTACTATAGGTGACTAATTAGAATGTATGGAAAAGAGTGTAACCTGAGCATGACATAAATGGTATGGAATAAGGGGTGGATAGATGTCCTGGTTTCAGTTAGAACAGAATTAATTTTCTTCCTAGTAGCTGGTGGAATGCTGTGTTTTGGCTTAGGATGAGAAGAGTGCTGATAACACCCCGATGCTTTAATTGTTGCAGAGCAGTGCTTATACTAAGCCAAGGACATCTCAGCCTTTTGCTCTGTCCTGCCAACAGGCAGGCTGGGGGTGCAGTAAGAGCTGGGAGGGGACAGACCCAGGACAGGCGACCCAAACTAGCCAAAGGGGTATTCCATACCATCTGACGTCATGCTAAACAATATATAGGGGTGGCTAGCCGGGGGGAGGGGGCCGGACTGCTCGGGGTGAGGCTTGGCATTGGTCAGCGAGTGGTGAGCAATTGCATTGTGCATCACTTGTTTGTACATATTATTATTATTTCCCTATTATCACCATTGTATTATTATTGTTATTATTGTTATTATTATTTTGTTATTATTATTTTCCTGTCTTATTAAACTGTCTTTATCTCAACTCACGGGCTTCACTTTCCATTTCTCTCCCCCGTCCCAGAGAGGGAGGGGGGAGGGTGAGCGAACGGCTGCGTGGTGTTTAACTGCCGGCCGGGTTAAACCACGACACTGGCTTAGGTGCTGCATCTGTCTCAGGAATGGAGTAGACAACAGAGATGAGACAAATACTTTGAGATCATGAAAGCCATCAGAAAACTGCCCTAAGATGATAACAGATATGGGGTAGTCAGGAGAAGCCTAGCCAGGAGAGATGTGAGATTTGAGGGAGGGAAGAGGAGCTTGGCTAGCAGAAATTAATGATTTCTGTGAGGTTAGAAGGTTCAGGCAATTTTGATTCTGCTCTAACTGACTTAAAACAGTCATGTTTTAATTGTGTTTTTCTCATGGCATCACACTGCCCACCACATCCCACAGTCCCCAGGAAGAGCCCTAAGCCAGGCATGGGGTGCAGGATCTGCCCTCCCAGTATATGCAGCCAGGCCTTGGTCCTTCTGCTTCACTAAAACCAACCAAGACCTTTCTCAGCACAGTGCCTTTGCCTGTCTGTAATCATGGCCTCCAAGCAACTGCATCCCAAGCAACATCCTCTCAATACCTGATCTTCATATACTCAGCACCAAAATACACTGCAGAACTCATTCAAATGAAGAAACTCTTAACATCTCTTCCATAGTTTTCATCACACCTTCATGGCTGGTACAGCTAACTTCAGAGCTTATATGGTGTAGTTAAGGAAGGACATTTCACAAAACACTTAATAAAAATCTTTTCTCATTTTAAAGGGTAAATTTTGCTGCATTTCAATTTTGAGCATCATTCCCCTTTTGCTATAGATCTAGGGTGACTTCTTTGGAGACCTGCATTGGGAGGAAAATCAGACTCTGGAGGTCTGACAACTCCACTGCCAGCAGTGGTCTTCATCCCTGTAACCACAGCACAGCACAGCACAGCACATGAAGCCCTAGAAAGGCTGGATAGTCCTAGAAAGTCCTAGATAAGTCAGGGATTCTCTGGGGGGGGGAAATAAAATAAAATATAAAATAAAATAAAATAAAATAAAATAAAATAAAATAAAATAAAATAAAATAAAATAAAATAAAATAAAATAAAATAAAATTAAATAAAATTAAATAAAATTAAATAAAAATAAAAAATAAAAATAAAAAAGTTGGAATGACCATTGGAACCTGAGAAATTCAGCCTGAATCTTAGTAGACTATCTTGGGTCTTCTGTGGAAAACTCAGGATGAAAACTAAAGAAAATATGTCTTCAAGTGGCTGTAGGGTATGTACATCATGTATACCCATGAGCTTGGCCTCTTTTGGGAAATTATCCCCTTCCAGCTATGGAAAACTAAATTGAGTAATGTGAAAAGACCTGTCCAGTCAGTAGAGTAGGGCAAAGTCATACTTCCTGTGCTATAGATGAAGAAGGCAAAAAGAATTGCATTGTGCCTTACACTACTCAAGGATGTGTAACCCAGGTCATGCAACTTTAACTTAGTACTGACAAGTCGATCACTAAACCTTGCTACTAAGTTCTACATCTACACACTGGGACTCCAGTCAATGAACCAGCTCATAGATGGCAATCAGGGAGTCTCGGTTAGCATGACGCTGCCTCAGGTACGCCACCATGGTAGCCACTGGCACCTGTTGTTCTTCAGCCCTCAGCAAACTCACAACAGAAGGACTCTGTGGAAGGCCAAGCAAGGTAAGGTAGACAACTCTTTAATGTCCTCTGTCTCCAAGGCAGTTATGCCAAAGCCCCACCGGTGGTGCCCTTTTGGACCTTTGAAGTACCCTCTCCTGAAGTAGTCTATGCCAAGGATGCACATAGCCTCCGGGCTAGTCCCAGTGGGGTGCTTTTGCCATTCCTTCCCAGTTAGACTCACTTCAGCCTCCAATACAGTCAACTCTTGGGATCCCTCTGTCACTCCAGAAATACAGGTGGGTTCTACCTCTTTTTAGTTTGATGTCATTAGGTACACTGTGCACCGATGTCCAGTAGAGCCTGATACATTTGTGTGTCTGATGTGCCAGGCTATTAAATATACACAGTCCAGTAAACCTGATTGTCCCTTTCCTCCCCACTTTCCCCTGGCTGGAAGCAGGACCCCTCTAGTCCTTCTCATAGTATTCATTACTGTGTATGGTAGACGGCCAACTGGAAACACGTCTCACCATGACATAGTCATCCTGCGACAGGGAAGATGCTAATGAGATAGGGAAGATGCTAAAATTTATCTGAATTAATATTTAGCTGCATATATGGTAAAATGGGCCCATACCATAGAGCAGTTGCCTATTTTTCCAAACAATTGGACACAACTGCAAAGGGTGGCCTGGATGCTTGTGAGTGGTTGCAGCCGTAGTACTAAAGGAGTACGTCTAGGAGGCCTGAAAATTCACATTAGGCTAGAAAATGACTATGTTAGTGTCCCATACGGTATCTGCAGTACTGGAAGCAAAAGGTGGACATTGCCTCTCCCCACAAAGATTTTTGAAATATCAGGCTACAATGGTAGAACAGGATGATGTGGAAACTGTAGTCAGTAACATTGTCAATCCAGCTTCCTTTTTCAGTGGGAACACAGGGGAAACAGTGCATCATGACTGCCTGGAAAGCATCGAAGCGATATATTCATGCCATCCAGACATGAAGGACCTAATGGACCTAAGTCCTATGGAAAACACAGAAAAGTGGTTCACTGATGGGAGAAGCTACGTCATCAGCGGAAAACGACATGCTGGGTATGCAGTTACCACTTGCAAAGAGGTAATAGAATCCAGGCCTTTACCTGTGAACACTTCTGCACAAAAGGTGGAAATAATTGCTCTGACCCACGTGTTGGCATTGGCCCAAGGCAAAACCAAAAATATCTATACAGACTTTAAATATGCCTTTGGGGTTGTACAAGAGCATGGAGTGATTTGGAAAGAGAAGAGATTCCAAAAGATGTTGGAAGCAGTTCAGCTCCCTGAGAAAGTGGCAATCATGCACATCAAAGCAAACCAGAAAGCAAACTCAGAATTGTAAAGAGGAAATGAGCTGGCAGACAGAGAGGCAAAACAGGCAGCTAAAAGCAGGTAAGAACAGAAGGGGCTCTGGTCCCCGATGGGCAATCTCCCTAGAAGGTAAGCCTAAATATACAAAGGAAGATCAGAAATTAATTACTGATCTAGAAGGTTCCTATAATAAGGAAGGGTGGGCTCTTACCTCCCAAGGGAAAATAATTATTCCCTCTTATATGATAAGAGAGGAACACAGAAAGAGGCATTGGGGTGCAGAAGCCTTATATAAACATTTGATCAGAGAAATTGTAGCAAGGAATCTATATACCACTGTGAGACAAGTGACTCAGCAGTGTGACCTTTGCCTCCAGACTAATCCCAAAAATACTCCAAAATTAGAGATAGGCTAAATTGGAAAGAGTAATGGGCCTGGACAACAATGGCAGCTTGATTTTTTGGAACTCCCAAGAAAAGGGAGGTACCAATATATGTTGGTATTAACTGACACCCTTTCAGGTTGGCCAGAGGCGTTTCCTACCAGAATAGCCAAGGCTAGGGAGGTGGTAATAATATTTATACAGGAAATAATATCAGGTTTTGGGGTACCAGCTACTATATCCTCTGACAGGGGACCACATTTAATTTCAAGAATAGTGCAACAAATCAGCCACAGTCTAGGTACAGATTGGCAACTTCATACCTCATACCGACCTCAGTCAAGTGGCCAGGTAGAAAAGATGAACCACTTGATCAAACAACAGATTGTAAAGTTGAGACAGGAAGCTAATCTGGCCTGGCCTCTGTCTCTTCCTCTGGCTCTCTTACGCAGATGAACAAGGCCAAGAGTAAAGGAGGGAACAAGCCCTTTTGAAATCCTGTATGGATGACTCTACAGAATACAGAAGGGGATGTCTGCACAAGCAGGAGACGAAATTATGACCTCCCATATGCTGACATTAGGGAAACTAGACAAAATAGGAAAACATGTATCTGGAACCCAGAGTAGGGGTTTGGATAGATCTATACACAACGTACAACCTGAAGATTATATATATGTAAAGTATCTTGCAGAAAAGACTCCAGAACCCCAATGGGAAGGACCCTTTCAGGTGCTGCTTATGTCATACACCTCAGTAAAAATTAAAGAACAACCTGCTTGGATTCACCACACGAGAATCAAGAAGTCAACACAAGGTCCATGGACACTTGAGATGACAGGACCAAATAAGTTGAAATTGAAAAGGCAACATGTATAGATTTGGGGCATTCTTTGCAATTATTGTATCAGCTCAATCATGAAAGGAAAACTTGTATGTAAACATAACCAAAATTGTGGTTATTAATTGTGATCCTTAAATTTATCTGACTGTTGGATACGTACTGCACTCCCAAGGGGCAATATGGAAATTCCGATATATGGGATACCCTCAGGAAATTGGACTAATGCATTATATAATAATCAGATGTGGTCCTCTAAATGTTGGGGAATGGAAAGGGTAAATTATACCCTCCCTGAGGGACCAAAATTTACTTTACAAGCATGGGGAAATGTTACTGTTAAAAGTCGATGTAATGGGGACAATGATAGCAGTGAACAAAAGATCTTGCGTGATCTGGGGCTTAGTTTTGGTCAGGAACCTGACTGTTCAAAAACGGCAAATGTAGGTGAATATAATCTAGCCAATTTAAGGTCATTTTGTAATATTACTATCTAAGAAGCATGAGACCTAGATAAGGACTCTGGAGTGGACGGATCTTCGGAAAGTGGGTGCAAATTAATGAATAGGGTATGGTGGCTATGTGGTGATGGGAGGGCAAGGAAGAATTTACCAGCTAATTGGAAGGGTCATTGTATAGGGGGATATCTGGTGTTATAAGTTGCCCCCTTTATTAATTTTCAGAGAGCACTGTATTAATCATATAAAGGAATTTATTGAGTAAGCAAACAGCAAGCAAAACAGTGCTGGGCAGCTGGGGAGTTTCTGCTCCGCCAACGGCACACACCTCACCTCTGCCAGGGTCCCTTTTTATATCTTGGTGTTATAAATAAGGTCTCAACTCAATCTGAATTTTGTAATATTTATGAAACCTTTTTTTTTTTAGTATTTCTAAAAGGTATAAAAGGCAAGTAAACAGCGCTGGGTGTGCAGGGAGTCTACGCTCCACCAAGACACACACACAAACATCAAACATTCTAAATATACAGAACATTGCTTTACATACTAAATGCAAGTATGCCTATACGTATGTACGTTCAGAAAAGGTAACAAACAATCCTCCAAGTTCCACGACTCAACAGTCTCCATTTTCCACTCCTTTTCTTGATTACATACAAGTCTCCATTTTCCATTCCCTTTGAACAATATGTCTTGCTTTAAGTTGTCAAGTAACTCGGTCTTCAGGCCTTATGTATCCCGTTCTTCCCGGATCGAAAAAAAGCATATCCATCTCCTTGTGAAGGCCAAGAGGCCTGGGTCAAAAGGCACGTTCAGGTCAACAGGGGGCAAAACAGCAAAGGCCTTCGATGGCTGTAGCAGCAGAGGGGCCCATGGCCATGGTGTAGCAGTCGGATCAGTAAAGGAGCCCACAGCTCCCTCACTATCTGGCAAGCCACACGTTTGTGATTGTGGCTCCACATGGCTCTTTAAGGCCTCAGAGACTGCTCGCCAGGTGCCGAGCAATCCCACTGCAACCTTGTCATTTTTAGTTGCAGAGTCCCACACCTTGACCTCAGTTTGGTCCCATATTTCAGGCTCATAAACTGTCCAATTGTTAATAAGGAGAATAAGCTGTAAGGTTACCAGGACGGTCTTTGTTCCTAAGGACGTATGATTCCCCATAATGCACAACTGCTTACCAGTGAGAGGCAGTTGTGTGCATGGGTCCGCTTCTCTCAGCTCAAGCTTCTCTCCAGCTCCAGTGTGCCTGTTTCCAGCGACTTTCTGTACGAGCTTCTCTGAGCAGTTTGCTGAGTCTGGCCGAACCTATCTTCATGAGGCAATCAAAGTGCCTGTTCCCGTCCTGGTCTCCATTCTGCCAGCCTGTTCCTCTTCACTTTTTTCCTGCTTCTTTATTGGTGTAACTTCATTGTGCTGCCTTGTTTTTTATCTTAATGGCAGGCTCCCCTCTTATACCCTTCTCTCCACAGCAGTTCTTTTCCAAACAACTTTTCATTGGTCAGACAACTTTGAATGTAACAACAACAGCAAACACACAGAAACATCCATGTCTTAACGTCTGGAGAACAAGAGAACCATCCGGAGAACAAGAAACCGGAGACTGCATGGAGTCTCCTGAATCACCCTTCTTTGTTCCCTCTAAACTCTTTTATACTCCTGATGGCCTCATCATTAGGAGTCTAATGTTATCTCAACCACGGGGCTTTCCAACCCCCATGGCCACATTCCCAAATCTCCCCTTTCTTTTTTAATATCAACCATTTTCTCAACACGAATTACCACTCCATATATAACAGGCTTTTTCCAGGTCCCCAGCAAACAGGGCCCCAGACTCCCCTAGTCTTCCTGACACTTCTTTTCATCCTTTATTTTTCGTCAACACTCTCTTTTCATATGACCTCTCTTATTGCAGTAAAAACAGGTCAACCCTTTCCTATAGTTGACTCCTCTCTGCCCTTCCCGTTGTGGTCCACCCTTTGCTGTCTCTATGAGTAAATGCAACCCCCTCTTTCGTTTCTCAGGCTGCTGTTCGTTGGCCTTTGCCTGAATCCTAGATACTGGTCCCTGAGTGTTAGAGTCAAAATCACTATTGGCATCTCCCTGGGGTTGCGGGTTAGGAAACCCAGGAGTCGGAGGAGCTGCAAATGGGGATGGTGGAATATAGGGAGGCAGTGGGGCTGGGATCTCTAATTCCCGAGTTGCACCTCCTATCCTCCCATCCCCTCCTTTTTCTTTTTGAGGGTATAAACTGGCTCGAGTTTCCGAACCAATCATCCTGACAAGCCAACCCTCAAAAGACCCAAATACAGACCAGTAAATGTGGTTTCCTCAAACCTGTTTACCACTTCAAACTCCAGCACATTGATGTATTATACTTTACTTTAATCCCTACCCCGCCTAGAAGGGATATTATGCCAATTGTTTACCATTGATCCTGGGGTAATCTCAGGCGTTATCCCACCCATGGGACCAGAAGGCTCACTCTTCTTCTGCCCCATCTTCCAGAGCGCCTCCACATCGTATATTTACATCTGGCATCTCCAAATTCTTTTTATAATGGGCCTGCAGTACCTATGGGAATCTTAAGGTCCCCATGGAAACGCATAACTCAAGCAATCCCACTGAATCCTTTGGTAGAAAAGCCTACAGGATACCATAGTTTCATTAGATGATTAATTCCTAGTTTAGGAGTAAGCGAATTGGAAAAGGCAATAGTAAATATTTCAGCTGAATTAGAACAGATAAAGAATTCCACCACAGATGCGATAAAAGCACTACAGGTAGAAGTCTCATCTCTCCATAAGGTGGTTTTACAAAACTGAATGGCATTAGATTTATTAACAGCAAAGGAAGGGGGAGTGTGCACTGTAATAAATCAGAGTTTCTGTACATATATTGATCAATTCCAAAGAGTAGAAACCGATTTAGAGGAGATGCAGAAACATACTCATTTATTGCATGAGGTGTCACGGGATGACACCTCCCTTGCGTTTACTGAATTATCAGAAAAACTAACCCGTTGGTTACCAAATTTGACATGGTTAAAACAATTGCTTACTACATGTGTGGTTCTGTTATTTTTTGGAATACTTATTTGCCTAATATTACAATGTTTCAGAGGAATATGTGCTTACAAATAGGTATAGAGAGGAGGCCAAGAATAAGTAGTAAGTAAAAGAATTTACTTAATTTAGAAGAAAAGGGGGGAATGGAGATGGGGAAGGTGCTAAAGCTGATCCAAATTAATATTTAGCCATATATACGGTAAAATATCCTAATTATCGGGGATGTGGATGAGAACCTACAAATATCCTAATTATAGGGATGTAGATGTGAACCTTACGAGAAGCAGATGTAAAAACGAAGATATCGCTCAAGGCCAATGGATGAGGGAAGAACAAACATCTTGTCAGGGAAGAATGAACAACTTGTTGGCAGGAAACAAGGCAAAGATAAACAAAAAACTTCTGAATACTGTCCAACAGAAGGTCAAAGTCCAGAAAGGTAAAAGGTTTAACCTCCTCTTCCTCGGTGCCTTCATCCTGAAAGACCCCTGCCCACGACCACCAGGATACACTGCGCAGGCACAACCGGAAAGAGCTAAGGGCAGGGAGTATGGAAATGAGTACTTGAGAGAGGTCTGCCTTTTCAGGGAAATTAATGAATATGTATTAGAGCTCATGTAACATATAACAGTATACATGTATAAAATTGTGAGAGATGACCAGGCAGGTCTGCACTTTTTGAAGGAACCTATTCCCAGTGCACCCAGTGCACCACAATAAATCATGGAATCATAGAATATCCTGAATTGGAAGGGACCCATAAGGATCATCAAGTCCAACTCCTGGCACCGCACAGGTCTGCCCAAAAGTTTAGACATGTGACTAAGTGCACAGTCCAATCGCTTTTTAAATTCAGACAGGCTTGGTGCAGTGACCACGTCCCTGGGGAGCCTGTTCCAGTGTGCAGCCACCCTCTTGGTGAAGAACCTCTTCCTGATGGCCATCTAAACTTCCCCTGCCTCAGCTTAACACCATTCCTGCGGGTCCTGTCACTGGTGTTTACAGAGAATAGGTCACCTGCCTCTCCACTCCCCATCATGAGGAAGTTGTAGACCTCGATGAGGTCCCCCCTCAGCCTCCTCTTCTCCAGGCTGAACAGGCCCAGTGCCCTCAGCCATTCCTCATACATCTTCCCCTCTAGGCCCTTCACCATCTTCGTTGCCTGCCTCTGAACACTCTCCAACAGTTTAATGTCCTTCTTGTACTGTGGTGCCCAGAACTGCACACAGTACTCGAGGTGAGGCTGCACCAGCGCAGAGTAGAGCAGGACAATCACCTCCCTCGACCAACTAGCAATGCTGTGCTTGATGCACCCCAGGATACGGTTGGCCTTCCTGGCTGCCAGGGCGCACTGCTGGCTCATATTCAACTTGTTGTCAACCACAACCCCCAGATCCCTCTCTCCGGGGCTGCTCTCCAGCATGTCACCAAAAAGTCTGTACGTATAGCCAAGGTTGCCCCATCCCAGGTGCACGACCCGGCACTTTCTTTTGTTAAACTTCATGTGGTTGGTGATCACCCAGCTCTCCAATCTGTCTAGATCTCTCTGCAAAGCCTTTCCACCCTCATCAGAGTCCGCAACTCCTCCAAGTTTGGTGTCATCGGCAAATTTGCTCAAAACACCTTCTAGTCCTACCTCCAAATCATTTATAAAGACATTGAAGAGGACTGGCCCTAAAATGGAGTCTTGAGGGACCCCACTAGTGACCATCTGCCAGCCAGATGTGGCCCCATTAACCACAACCCTTTGAGCCCTACCTGTCAGCCAATTGCTCACCCATCATATGATGTTTTTGTTAAGTTGTATGCTGGACATTTTGTCCAGTAGGATCCTATGGGAAACCGTGTCAAAAGCCTTGCTGAAGTCCCAAAATATCACATCAGCTGGTTTCCCTTGGTCAACTAGATGGGTGATCTTATCATAAAAGGAAATCAAATCTGTTAGGCAGGCCCTACCCCTCATGAACTGAGACCAATGACTGCATTGTCCCCCAGGTGTGTATCAATAACTTCAAGGATAACCTTCTCCATAATTTTACCAGGCACTGACATAAGACTGACAGGCCTGTAATTGCTAGGGTCTTTCTTACCCTTCTTGAAAACTGAGACAATATTTGCCAGCTTCCAGTCTACTGGGACCTCTCCAGATTCCCAAGATCATTGAAAAATAATTGAGAGAGGTGACATCAGCCAGCTCTTTAAGCACCCTAGGATGGATCCCATCCGGATCCATGGACTTGTATGGATCCAGGTGGAGAAGCAAATCCCACACACGTTCAGGGTCAGTTGGGAGTTTGTCATTCCTACCATCATGGTCCTCCCGCTATGGGCACCCAGGGTCCTGAAGCCCATCATCATCATTGAAGACAGAGGTGAAGAAGGCATTAAACGTCTTTGCTATGCCTATGTCATTGTCTGTGAGGAGACCTTCCCCGTCAAGTAGTGGACCTATGTTTTTTTGGTTCTCCATTTTCTGTTAACGTATCTAAAAAAAAAAAAAAACTTTTTTATTGTCTCCCACAGACATGGCCAGCTTCAACTCTAGTTGGGCTTTGGCCCCACGAATTTTCTCCCTACAAACACAAAGAGCATCCCTGTATTCCTTCCTCATCGCCTGACCCTCCTTCCAGCAGTCGTACACTTTCTTTTTACGTCTAAGCACCAGTAGAAGATCCCTGGTCAGCCAGGCCAGCCTTCTGTCCCACCTGACTGCCTTTTGATATTTTGGAATAGCTTGATCTGATAAAGTATACCTACTTTACAACCCTATGGTTGTGGAGTCTTTTCCATGCATCACCCATGTTATGCACACCTAAATTACATGCAGAGGAATCCCAGGTCCTGTGAGTTTCTGGCAGGCATGGGAGGGAGGTGGGTCCCATTCTAGCCCCAGGACAAAAACCCAGGATGAGATGCCTAGAGTGACTCTGCTGAATCCCTTCCTTAAGCAGGGGGTTAAAGGAGTTACTTCTATGACCATGTCTGTGTGTCCCATCATCAACTGGGATGAGAAGAGGTGATTGTTACAGATGATTATTTTTTTCACTAATTGAAATGAGCCTGCTGTGAAGAAGTGTGTGTGCCCAGAGGACGGAAGGAACCCCAGGGATTCCTTCAGGCTGTTTCCCAGCAGGTTCCCCTGCAGCCCCAGGGCCATGTGCAGGGAGCCTGGTGGGGGGCAGAGCAAGGGAGGCCTTGGGCTGGGCCTCTGCTGATGAGCTGGACCGGGCTCCTGGGCCCAAGGGGAGCTCCTGGCAAGTGGGCAGCGCTGCAGGGAGACAGCTCTGCCCAGGAGCAGCTCTTCTGCATAGCACAGCAGGGCTGGGGGCACTGCCTGCAGAGACACAGTGCTTAAAGGCAGGCAGAAGTGGCAGGATGCACAGAGCTCACTGGGGGAGAACACTTCCCAGCCTTGAACCCGGTAAGTCTCTGGCTGGAGGGCAATGCAGCCGCAGTTCCTGGAGGAAGGAGAAGCTGGGGGTACAGGCAGGGGTGCCCAGGGCTGTGGTGCAGAGCAGGGTCCCTGCTGTGTCCCAGGGGCTGTGTGCTGGGGCAGTGCCTCTGCTGCCTGCCAGTCTCAGCACTCAGCCTGCCCGGGGGAGCTGCCCAGGGCACTGTGGGGAGAAGCTGCAGGTGGAAGGAGCTCCCCCCAGCAGGGCAGGGTCTTGCTGCTGTCAGGAGGCTGCTGCCTGGGGCAGCCTGCTCACAGCTCCATTGTACATCAAGGGCATTTCCTAAGCAATTTTTCTAAGCAAGTAAGGTCAAAATAGGGATTTTCTGCCCTCTTTTCAGTTACCTACTCTACTGGATGGGAGCCGAAGCAGGAAGAAATGGAATAGGAGCTGTAAATATGAGCACATTGCTGAGAATCCTGAACTGTAATTTTGATGATCGCTATGTTTGTGAGCTACCCCAAATGTACCTTCATATCTTCATACTAGGTACATATTAGGTACATATTTTGTACCTTCTCCTCTTCATATTGAAAGAAACAACATCAACTTTGCTGAACCCATCTGGGCTTTCTGACAGTTTTCCACCTGCAAAGATGCACAAGCACCTAGGTAGTCTCTTGCGTACTGTCAGGTTTATGAAGGGCAAAGATTTCTGTGCACAGATTTGGATGAGGCTGTGAGCAGAAACAGCTCCCAGAAGTTAAACCTTCAGGCATCAGGGATATGATCAAGGAACGAGGGGAAAAGTTTATAAGAAATCTCGTCAGAGGGAGAATTCATCAGAAAAGTCCATATTTTTTCCTTTCAGTGCAGACCCCTTCCTCTGAGCATGCCCCCTTGCCTCCTCTCCCACCCAGAAGAGCCTCTGCCCTCATGGCCATGGGTCCAAGGCATGGAGCATGTCTTCTGCAGGCAGAGCTCCAGCAGAGCAGGGATGCATCTCTCCAGCCTCTTCCCCATTTCCACCTGTGCTACAACTGCAGAGGAGGTCAGCTGCCTGGGGTTGTGGGCAATTCAGTCTGTGAGGCTGGGGAGAGAGCTGACTTTCCCTTCATGAAAGACCATCAGGTCATTTAGTTATCTCCTTATCGTGTCCTTTCGATCTGTGAGCTGTTCTGCATGATGCAAATCTTTTCCATAATATCTCTGTGTTATGTGAAACCTGGGGAAGAAGCAGAGAGATGCTACATTCAACTGTTGGGTTGGTGAAATGAATGATTGGTGTCCTTGACTAGAGGTGTGGTGCTGAGACCTTGTTCAGGTACCTTGAGAAAGGCTGGGCATTGACAGATCAGCAGGGGATTCATCTGTTCTCAACAGCATCTGATTTCTTTTCAGGGTAATATAAGTGTAATTGCTGTCCATCTACAAAAACTCAGGCAGCTGGGGACAAGTCCAGCCAGCTCCCTCACTCTGCTCTGAGCCACAGGGGAAATCCCTTTGCCTCTCAGGTCTCACAGCCATTCACTGTAAGTGCAGCAGAAATGCTCAGGATTTCTGGCTTCAGAGAATACTGTTTGGGTGTGAAGAGTGGGAAGAGAATGTGTATAAAAAATTGCCCCTAAAACTCCTTTCTGCCAACTACATTAGGTAGCACCGGAATGCAGATGTTAACATGCTGACATGAAGATGATCAGCATGCTGGAGCACCTCTCCTTCGAAGAAAGGCTGTGAGAGCTGAGGCTGAGCAGGGTGACCTCACTGCAGCTTTTCTGTTCTTAAAGGGGTCTTATAAAAAAGATGGGAAGCTACTTTTTGATCAATCAGATAATGACAAGATCGGGGCATGGTTTTAAACTAAAAGAGGCAAGATTTATATTAGAGATTAGGAGGAAATTCTTCACTCAGAGGGAGGTGAGGTACTGAAACATACTGCCCAGATAGGTTGTGAATGTCTTATTCCTAGAGGTGTTCAGGACCAGGTTGGATCAGCTCACAGACACCAATGTGGTGGATGGCAAATGGCGTTTATTGTCGAGTCACATGGGCTTATATACCCGAGGCCCATAGCGTCACTTCCGCTTGCTTACATCACAGGCCACACGCTACTGTCCATCAAGGGAGGGGCTCCACCTTTCCGTACAGTGTGACATCTTCCGGCCGCCAGACCCTAACTACCCACATTTCCCCCCTCTCTATGCACAACCAAATTAGCTAAAATATAACAATCTTAAGACGTAGACATCATAACTTAAATAAAATCATAAGGCACAATAACCAGGAGAAAACTAGGAGGTAACTGGTAACGCTGAGTAAATACACTCTTAAAGTAGTTGTTGGTGTTCTACCAACATAATGATAACTTTCTCTAACCAACTTTTAACAAACAACACAAGCTTATTTAGTATACAAGGTCCAAAGATAAAATCACACAAAGGCATCGCAGCCCCCCACCCACGGAGGCCGCTTCGCTGTTGTCTGGATTCTGCCAGTGTTGAACTCTCAGGCATAGACAGGACGCTTGACGACTTATTGGCTTTTTTTGTCACTGTGGTATACAGATTACGGGTGTGTCCGATGATCCGTTCCTGTGAATAGAAACTCAGTTTTCATTAGTTTTATTCTGAGTCACGGTCGGGTCACTGCGCCGAACTGGCACCAGTGCCTGAACCACCGTGATCTGGCAGATAGTAGGCGAGTTGATCATTCCTTGAGGCAGCATTTTCCACTGGAAGTTGGGGCGTCGGCTGTTTGGAGCTTCTCTGGCCGCATGAGTTGCCATAACTTCATGGGCCCTCAGGCCCTGGACTTGCGCCTGGGGGGTGATCACTGTTGGGTCCGTACCCATTAGCCGCTGCAGGCTAGAGCCATATAGTGGGTGATCCGCCCCAGTTACTTGGGCCAGTTGTCTCATACAGTTGTCCACCCGTTCTTGTTTAAAAATGATCATCCCCCCCCCCTTCAAAGATCAGTCTACAAGTTCATTTTATATCAAACGGGAGCATGTCATCTCCCCTGAAAACACCATCTATGAGGGTGGAGACCATTGCAGAATCACAGAATCACAGAATTTCTAGGTTGGAAGAGACCTCAAGATCATCGAGTCCAACCTCTAACCTAACACTAACAGTCCCCACTAAACCATATCCCTAAGCTCTACATCTAAACGTCTTTTGAAGACTTCCAGGGATGGTGACTCCACCACCTCCCTGGGCAGCCTGTTCCAATGCCTCACAACCCTTTCAGTAAAGAAATTCTTCCTAACATCTAACCTAAAACTCCCCTGGCATAACTTTAGCCCATTCCCCCTCGTCCTGTCACCAGGCACATGGGAGAACAGGCCAACCCCCACCTCTCTACAGCCTCCTTTAATGTACTTACACAGAGCAAGAAGCCCTTTATCCGCAATGGCTTTAACAATCGCTTGTACATCCTTAGGGTTTATTGGTGAGTGAACCCTCTGCCCCCTGTCTGTCACCCAGATCGGGAACGCTAGCATGGCCCATAGAGCCCAGACAGCACACGCAATCTTAATTTTCCTCCAATCCGTGAGAGGAATTTCTCCCCCTCGCGGTGCAGCTTTATTTCGGATGGGGATATTTTTGCTATCTGTCCCCATTTCCTCCTCCTCCTCTGAATTTGAATCAGTATCTAATCTGGAGTTGGAGCTCGACTGACTGGTCACCTCCGAGTTCCGGTACCTTCCTATTGAGTTCTGGCCCCACCCACTTCCCCTGCAGGCAGGCCGCTCTCTCCCTCGTGGCTCGCCCCGCCGCCTTCTCAGCGAGGTGTTTGCCCCACAAGAGCGTTTTTTCGGATGGACGTTCCAATTGGCTCTCTGCCCCTCTCTTGCGCTTCTACCTCCTCCCCGGTCGCCCCCACAGCCGTCCTCTTTTTCCCATTTGCACGTGTTAGTAAAACCTAACACTTCATCCCCATTCCCACCGGAGGCTTCTTCGCCCAACTCTTCGTCTTCTAGTTCGGCGCCATACTGGGGCGCAGATGGCGGTGGTCTCTCCCAGATTTCCTCAGGCTCTGGTTCCCCACTGGCACCCCTGGCTTCCTCAGCTGAGCCACCCCAGAGCTTCCATAATTTTGATATGACCTTCACAAGGGTTTCCATCTTCCTTGTTGGTCCGGGAGCGTCCTCCCCGCCGGGCTGGTCCCTCCGTTCCAGCCGCCGTTCTCCTGAATCCAGGAGTTTTCCCGGGTTTTGGCACCACTTGTTGCCTTCAGGGGGCAGTGGCGACCCGGTTCAGGAACGGCACGGCGGCCAACCCCAGGCCGCTCGGTCCATCGGCTCACAGACACCAATGTGGTGGATGGCAAATGGTGTTTATTGTCGAGTCACATGGTGTTATATACCCGAGGCCCATAGCGTCACTTCCGCTTGCTTACATCACAGACCATACGCTACTGTCCATCAAGGGAGGGGCTCCACCTTTCCGTACAGCGTGACATCTTCCGGCCGCCAGACCCTAACTACCCACACCCTGCCCATGGCAAGGTGTTTGGAACTAAATTATCTGTAAGGTATCTTCCAACCCGAGCCATTCTGTGATTGTATTCCCTTTTGTGTAAGAAGGGATTTCATATGACAAAATCTGAAAATAAAACCTTGCCCTCCTGCTATGTTCCTGTGTACTCCCTGCACTGGGTCAGGACTGATTCCATCATGAGACCAGCAGCAGAGTCCCTTGCTCCTCATGCCAGACTGAACCTTGAAAATGAAGCTCATGTCATGGAGCTAAATGAAAGATTCCAGCAGAGAAACAAAAAGCATTTGAGTATGGCAGGGGGAGGTCTAAAAGGAATGGCATTGGGTTCACTCAGAGAAACCTGTCCTAACATGTCATTGTCTTTTACTACATGTACAGATCTCCATATCCAACAGGCAGCATGTGTTCAACAGCAGCTCCATCACAGAGTTCTGCCTCCTCGCATTTGCAGACACATGGAAGCTGCAGCTCTTGCACTTCTCCCTCTTCCTGGGAATCTACCTGGCTGCCCTCCTCAGCAATGGCTTCATCCTCACAGCCATAGCCTGTGACCACTGCCTCCACACCCTCATGTACTTCTTCCTCCTCAACCTCACCCTCCTCGACCTGAGCTGGATCTCCACCACTCTCCCCAAAGCCATGGCCAATTCCCTCTGGGACACCAGGGCCATTTCCTACTAAGGATGTATTGCACATGAATTTCTGTTTGTATTTTTGATGTCATCAGACTATTCTTTTCTCACCATCATGGCCTATGACCTCTACATTGCCATCTGCAAGCCCCTGCACTGCAGGATCCTCCTTGACAGCAGAGCTTGTGTCAAAATGGCACAAGGTAGTGGGATTCTCAGTGCTCTGCTCCACACAACCAATCATTTTCACTGCCCTTCTGCCGAGGCAATGCTGTGGACGAGTTCTTCTGTGAAATCCCCCAGATCCACAAGCTCTCCTACTCACATTCCTACCATAGGGATCTTGGACTTCTCACATTTAGTAGTTTTCTGGGTTTAGGTTGTTTTGTTTTCATTGTTCTTTCCTATGTTCAGATATTCAGGGCTGTGCTGAGGATGCCTGCTGAACAGGGACAGCACAAAGCCTTTTCCACATGTGTCCCTCATTTTGTCATGGTCTCTTTGTTAATCATCACTGGCATGTTTGTCTACCTGAAGCCCCTTTCTATCTTTTCCCCAGCCCTGGACCTGGTGGTGGCAGTTTTTACTCTGTGGTTCCCCCAGCACTGAATCCCCTCATCTACAGCATGAGGATGCAAGCACTAAAGGATGCTATTGTGAAAGTGCTTTTATGGATATTTTTCAGGAATCATAAATATCCCATATCTCTCCACAGGTGACCCCCTGTATATCCCATTCAAACTTTGTGTTTCTTTCTTTTCCATTATCAATTACATTTTGTCTTGTTTTCATATTTCATTATTTTTAACTGTTTGTGCTTCTGCTTTTCATTCCCCCCAATATTTTCACTCCTACCACAGCTATTGAGGAATGAACATGCATTGTGTCAGATGAAGCCCCTCCAAGCCTGTTTAAAAGTGTGTATCAATGTGGATTTTCTCATAGCAAAGTAATAGCTGTATATAAATTAAATGGGGCTTTTTAACTTCCTGAAGGCTGAACTTTTCGTTTAAAGCTCAGTGTTGGTGGCATCAACCAAAGGGAAAGTACAAAATCCCAGGTGGGAGCTGGTCTTGGAAATGTCTGGCTCCTTCCCCCTGTTGGAATCAGCGGCTGTGTGGGGGGCAGTGATGCTGGGCCAGCCCAGAGACAAGCCTGTGGACAGGAGCCACAACACTGCAGCAAGTTCCCACAAGGCCACCACCCCCAAACTACTGCCAGGCCCCAGGTCCCAGCCAGGCCGGTTTCTCCTCTCAGTCACAGCAATGGCCCCAGGGACCAAGAGACACCTGGGACAAGATGTGAGGGTGGGCAGCACCAGTCCCAGTGCTCCTGGCAGCCCCTCTGCAGCCAGAGCAGCTCCCAAAGGTCAGGACAGAACTCAGTGCTGCTCACAAGGCTGAGGGGCTCTGGGTGTTGCAGGCACTGGCTGCATCTGCTGGGAGACCCCAAAGCCAGGGCTGAGCATCTGCGTCTGGAACCGCAGCTCACAGTGCCTCACATCCTGTGTCCCAACCTCTCTCAGGAGCACTCCTGGGTGCATTATTCCCTTTCTGGGTGTGGAAAGGAGCTTCTGGAGGGCTTCTCTGCTCACCACTGGAAATTTTAAATTTCAAATGAGGTTAAGGAAAAAAAAAATCATCTCTGAACGTGATAGCTGAACCAAGCACAGTCCAATGTGATCTGTCAAGTTACTCCATCTGAGGGCAGGACAAGACCTCCAAAGGTTCCTTCCATCTCATAATCCTCAAGGACTAAGGTGCTGCCCAGTGGACCCAGTGGCTGGGAAAACTGCTGTGGTTTGAGACATTGCCTGCTTTTGTAATCTCTGCTCATCAGGGCTACCTAGTGAGTGAAGTCATCCTAAAAGCAGGCTCTGTTCCATGGGCTCAGACTGATTTAAGGTACCACATAAAAGTTCTCAGAAATACTGGCAGGTATCGCAAAACTACAGAACGTTTGAGGTTGGAAGGGAGCTCTGGAGGTTGCCTAGGCCAACCCCAAGCAGGATCAGCCTGAGCAGCTCCATATCCAAATGGGCTCTGACTACCTCCAGGGATGTAGCTTCCACAACTTCTCTGAGCAACCCATACCACGCATCAACCAAAGTCACAGTACAGAAGTGCTTTCCTGTGTTCAGATGGTATTATCAATGTTTCATTTGATGCCCACTGTCTCACTGAGTACTAGAGAAAAGTCTTGGGCTGCCTTGTCTTTGTCTAATATAGATACAACCCCTTTCATGGATGTCACAGACTTGCCATTCCAGATGGCAAGGCTGGAAAGAGTGTGGCAAGGAGGGCAATGAGCAGTGCCTTAACTCTCTCTACGTCGTTTGCCACCAGTGCCCTCCCTTCATTTAGCAGTGGGTCTGCATTTTCCCTAGCCTTCCTTTCACTGCTGATGTACTGATTCACTTCTTGCAGAGGTCTTTCTTGTTGTTCTTCATGTCCCTTGCCAGATTCAACTCCAGGAGGGCTTTGGCTGGCCTAAGAATAACAATGCTCATAAATTTAACATTGATGACCTAGAGAAACCTGTTAGGTGGCTTGTTCCCTGCTGTGCTAGTATTCTAGCAGAAATCTGGTTGTTTCAATTTCCCCTGAGGGGAATGGCATCTGCAAACATGAGGCATTTTTCAGTTTTCTGAGGAAGGCCATACCTGCTGCTTCTTCCTCACAGGAGGTCTCTAGGTGACAGCAACTACAAGGTCACCCATGTTGGTGTGCCTGCTCATTCAGACCCATGAACTCTCATCAACAACACCAGGGAAGAGCTCCTTGCATTGCCGCTGCTCTCCTATAGAATTGTCTCTTCCCACTCCGTGCCTCACAAGTCTGTCCAGCCCTGGCTGCACTCCTGTTATGGGCTGTCACACCATCTCTGCTATCCAAAATGACACCTCTGTAACCACACACAGAACTCCAGTTATTCCTTCTCTTCTACACACTGCACACACATCAGTGCCCTGGCACTTTAGGGAGATGTCCAGGAATTCTGATTTGCCAGAAAGGATATCACAGGATCACAAAATTACAAAATGGTTGAGGTCTGAAAGGATGCAATATTGACCCCACATTGCTCTGCTCATGACTGACTTCCACCTAGACTATGTGACACAGGGCTGTGAGCCCAGCTGTCCAGGCATTTTTCAGTTTACCTCACTGCCTCCTCATTCTGCCCAGACATCATCAGCTTCTCTATCAGGATCTTATAAGAGAAATGTCAAGAGCCTTTCTGAAGACAAGGCAGACTATATCACCTTCTCTCCCCTCATTTACTAAGGCACTCTTTTCACTGGAGAAAGCTATCAAGTTGGTAAGTCATAAGAAAACCTTGGTGAAACCATATTGACCACTCCTGATCACTTTGTTGTCCTCAATGTGCTTGGAAATGTTTTGCAGGATTAGCTGCTCCATCACCTTCCCAGGAACTGACAAGAGGCCATCTGGCCTCCAGTTTCCCATTGTCCTGGTTTCAGTTAGAACAGAATTAATTTTCTTCCTAGTAGCTGGTGGAATGCTGTGTTTTGGCTTAGGATGAGAAGAGTGCTGATAACACCCCGATGTTTTAATTGTTGCAGAGCAGTGCTTATACTAAGCCAAGGACATCTCAGCCTTTTGCTCTGTCCTGCCAACAGGCAGGCTGGGGGTGCAGTAAGAGCTGGGAAGGGACAGACCCAGGACAGGTGACCCAAACTAGCCAAAGGGGTATTCCATACCATCTGACGTCATGCTAAACAATATATAGGGGTGGCTAGCCGGGGGGAGGGGGCCGGACTGCTCGGGGTTAGGCTGGGCATTGGTCAGCGGGTGGTGAGCAATTGCATTGTGCATCACTTGTTTGTACGTATTATTATTAGTAGTACTATTATCACCATTGTATTATTATTATTATTATTGTTATTATTATTATTATTATTATTATTATTATTATTATTATTATTATTATTATTATTATTATTATTTTCCTGTCTTATTAAACTGTCTTTATCTCAACTCATGGGCTTCACTTTCCATTTCTCTCCCCCGTCCCAGAGAGGGAGGGGGAGGGTGAGTGAACAGCTGCATGGTGTTTAGCTGCGGGCCGGGTTAAACCACGACACCCATGTCTTCCTTCTTGCCTTCTTGCAAGATAGGATTCACATTTGCCTTTCTCAGCTCTGCTCTAGGCCTCTTGTTTAGGCTGTGCTCTGAATCTTTTTGGATATTGCTTGGAGTCTGGCACTTGGAGAGCAAATTGATATACAATTCTTCACTCTATAGTGATTTGGCTGGCTCATAAACAGGAAGGAACATAAGGGAAGTCCTAGCAGGTATGGCCATTATTTGAAATAAAAGAGAAAAAAAGAAGGATCTATCTAACCTCCTTAACCTTCATTACTCATTACTCTATACCTTCATTACTCCATCTAGATCTGAGATGTAGATGTGTAATGTGCCAAACATACATGTCCTGGGTGTTGAGGGATTTTTGAGGAGCTGCAAGGAGGCCATGACTTGCTGCAGCTGAGCAAACCAAGCTACCAGGACAACTCTGAGAACTTCCCATGACAGTGTTTTCTTGCAGTTGTTTGTCTGAGTGCTTTTAACCAATAATCTTGTGTGAGACACTATCCGCCCCTGTTACATTTGCTATAAAAGTCAGGCTATTTGGGTAATAAAGGGAGAGCATGATCTGACCATACTGGTGTCTGTCGTGTTTTCGGCCATTCTTCCTGCAACACCTGGGAACACAGCTTCTCTACTTAAAGTGTTGGGAAGTAATATGTTTGTGGGAATGGCTGCAAATTTGGATGAGTATTAATAAAGACTAAAATTTTTGAAAATTAGAGCATTTCATTCATTTTGTCTCTTGTCTTCCCTTCCTAAATCAATAGAGCTCAGGATTTCAGCATGTGACTCACATTTTCGGAGAGCCAACTTCGACCTCCACCGGGACCTGCTTGGGAGTATCTCATGGGCTAGGTTGCTAGAGGGCAAGGGTGCATGTGAGAGCTGGGCTACATTTAAACAGCACTTCTTCCATGCTCAGGATCAGTGCATCCCTAAGAGTAGGAAATCGGGGAAGGGGGGCAGGAAACCTGCATGGATGAGCAAGGAGCTCATCGATAAGATCAAAAGGAAGAGGAAGATTTATGAAATGTGGAAAAAAGACCTGTCCTCTTAGGAGGTGTATAGAAGTGTTGCCAGGGCCTGCAGGGATGCGACAAGGAAGGCTAAAGCCCGCCTAGAGATGAGGCTTGCAAAAGAGATAAAAGATAATAAGAAGGCTTTTTTTTAAGTATGTAAACAGTAAAAGGAAGACTAGGGATAATGTGGGTCCCTTGCTGAACAAGGGGAGTGTCCTGGTAACGGGAGACGCTGAGAAGGCGGAGATACTGAATGCTTTTTTTGCTTCAGTCTTTGCTTCAAGGACTCCCCCTCCAGGACTCCTTGACCCTGGAGGGAGGAGAAAGAGTCTGGGAAGTGGAGATCTCCTCCCTTGTTGACAAGGGAGTGGTTCGGGAGCATCTGAGTGGGCTCAATGCACACAAATCCATGGGTCCCAATGGGATACATCCATGTGTGCTAAGGGAGTTGATTGCCGAACCACTCTATCATCTTTGAAAGGTCCTGGAGAACAGCAGAGGTGCCTGAAGATCAGAGGATAGCCAATGTCGTTCCGGTCTTCAAGAAGGACAAGAAGGAGGATCCGGGAAACTACAGGCCAGTCAGTCTCACCTCTGTCCCTGGAAAGGTGTTGGAACAGCTTGTTCTGGATGCCATCCCCAAGCAATTGGAAGACAAGAAGGTTATGAGGAGTAGTCAGCATGGATTTACCAAGGGCAAGTCGTGCTTGACCACTTCGTTGCCTTCTGTGATGGCATCACCAGCTGGGTAGATGGGGGGAGAGCAGTGGATGCTGCTAGCAAAGCTGAGAGAGTGTGGGATAGAGGACTGGACGGTAAGGTGGGTTGAGAACTGGCTGACTGGCCAAGCTCAGAGGGTGGTGATCGGCAGCGCAGAGTCTGGCTGGAGATCTGTGACTAGCAGTGTTCCCCAGGGGTGGGTGCTGGGTCCAGTCTTGTTCAACATCTTCATCAATGACCTTGATGAGGGAATAGTGTCCACCCTCAGCAAATATGCCAATGACACAAAGCTGGGAGGAGTGGCTGACATGCCAGAAGTCTGTGCTGCCATTCAGCGAGACCTGGACCAGCTGGAGAGATGGGCAGGGAGAACCCAAATGACGTTTAATAAGTGCAAGTGTAGAGTCCTGCACCTGGGAAGGAACACCGACATGTATCAGTACGGGCTGGGGGATGACCTGCTGGAGAGGAGCTCTGTGGAGAAGGTCCTGGAGATCCTGGTGGATGACAGGTTGACCTTGAGCCAGCAGTGTGCCCTCGTGGCCAAGAGGACCAATGGGATCCTGGAGTGCATTAAAAGGAGTGTCAAGGGAGGTGACATTCCCCCTCTACTCTGCCCTCGTCAGGCCTCACCTGGAGTACTGTGTCCAGTTCTGGGCTCCCCAGTAAAAAAAAGACAGCGATCTCCTGGAAAGAGTCAGCGGAGGGCCACAAAGATGATACAGGGCCTGGAGCATCTTCCTTATGAGGAAAGGCTGAGAGACCTGGGTCTATTCAGCCTGGAGAAAAGAAGACTGAGAGGGGAATTTCATCAATGTGTATAAATACCCGAGGTGTGGGAGATAGAGGGATTTGGCCGACCTCTTTTCAGTGGTTTGCGGGGACAGGACAAGGAGTAATGGTCACAAGACAGAGCACAGGAAGTTCCGCACCAACATGCAAAAGAACTTCTTCACGGTGAGGGTGATGGAGCACTGGAACAGGCTGCCCAGGGAGGTTGTGGGGTCTCCTTCTCTGGAGATATTCAAGGCCTGTCTGGATGCCTACCTGGGCAGCCTGCTCTCCGGAACCTGCTTTGGCAGGGGGGTTGTACCTGAGGATCTTTTTGGATGTGCACAAGTCGATGGGGCCGGATGGGATCCACCCAAGGGTACTGAGAGAACTGGTGGAGGAGCTGGCCAAGCCCCTATCCATCATTTATCAGCAGTCCTGGCTATCGGGGGAGGTCCCAGTCGACTGGTGGCTAGCAAACGTGATGCCCATCTACAAGAAGGGCTGGAGGGCAGACCCGGGAAACTACAGGCCTGTCAGTTTGACCTCAGTGCCAGGCAAGCTCATGGAGCAGATCCTCTTGAGAGTCATCATGCAGCACTTGCAGGGCAAGCAGGTGATCAGGCCCAGTCAGCATGGGTTTATGAAAGGCAGATCCTGCTTGACGAACCTGATCTCCTTCTATGACAAAGTGACGCGCTGGGTGGACGAGGGAAAGGCTGTGGATGTGGTCTACCTTGACTTCAGCAAGGCTTTTGACACCGTCTCCCACAGCATTCTCCTCAAGAAACTGGCTGCTCTTGACTTGGACTGGCACACACTTCATTGGGTTAGAAACTGGCTGGATAGCCGGGCCCAAAGAGTCGTGGTGAATGGAGTCAAGTCCAGTTGGAGGCCAGTCACTAGTGGCGTTCCCCAGGGCTCGGTGCTGGGGCCGGTCCTCTTCAACATCTTCATCAATGATCTGGACGAGGGCATTGAGTGCACCCTCAGTAAGTTTGCAGATGACACCAAGTTAGGTGCGTGTGTTGATCTGCTTGAGGGTAGGAAGGCTCTGCAGGAGGATCTGGATAGGCTGCACCGATGGGCTGAGGTCAACTGCATGAAGTTCAACAAGGCCAAGTGCCGGGTCCTGCACCTGGGGCACAATAACCCCAAGCAGAACTACAGGCTGGGAGATGAGTGGTTGGAGAGCTCCCTGGTGGAGAAGGACCTGGGAGTGATGGTTGATAGTCGGCTGAATATGAGCCAGCAGTGTGCTCAGGTGGCCAAAAAGGCCAACAGCATCCTGGCTTGCATAGGATACAGTGTGACCAGCAGGGCTAGGGAGGTGATTGTCCCCCTGTACTCAGCTCTGGTGAGGCCGCACCTCGAGTACTGTGTTCAGTTTTGGGCCCCTCGCTACAAGAAGGACATCGAGGTGCTTGAGCGGGTCCAGAGAAGGGCGACGAAGCTGGTGAGGGGCCTGGAGAACAAGTCCTATGAGGAGCGGCTGAGGGAGCTGGGCTTGTCCAGCCTGGAGAAAAGGAGGCTCAGGGGTGACCTTATTGCTCTTTACAGATACCTTAAAGGAGGCTGTAGCGAGGTGGGGGTTGGTCTATTCTCCCATGTGCCTGGTGGCAGGACGAGGGGGAATGGGCTTAAGTTGCTCCAGGGGAGTTTTAGGCTGGATCTTAGGAAGAATTTCTTTACCGAAAGGGTTGTTAGACATTGGAACAGGCTGCCCAGGGAAGTGGTGGAGTTACCATCCCTGGAAGTCTTTAAAATGCATTTAGATGTAGAGCTTAGGGATATGGTTTAGTGGGGACTGTTAGCGTTAGGTCAGAGGTTGGACTCAATAATCTCTTCCAACCTAGAAATTCTGTGTGTGATCTTTCAAGGTCCCTTCCAACCCCTTCAGTTCTGTGATTCTTTGTACAAACAATGAATATCAGGAAATGCAGTCCTGGGCAGGGAGTGTTTTGGGAGGGGTCTTAACATTTTTTTTTGACACACACACAAAAAAAATATGTTTTCTATTCCTCTCACATTCTTCACTGTGGAATAATTGGAAGTAACATGATCTTAATATACACTAAAGAGTGTCTTTATTTTTTTACTGAACTATGCCTTTTGTTTTTTATTGCTGTCAGTTATGACTACCTTCTATGTCTGCATGCAGCTCATTCTCCAAGGAAATCAGGTGGGAATTGCCAAGGGGATTAAAAACATTCCAATGCAATGCTAGTGGAAAAAAATATCAGAGCTTGTCACAGCAGCTGTCAGTTCCGGGTGGCTGATGAATGAAAGGGTGGGGCTGGAGAGTAGGGATTAAGACTGCATGGAGTGCCTGGAAGAAAGTGTCTTGATTTCCCTAAATGCTCAGAGTCCCTTAGAAGACATTCAGGATCAATATCAGTTGGAGATTGCTGATATCACTTAATCTGTAGGCAAACAAATATAGAAGAAGAAGAAAGCAAATATAGCAGAAAGAAGAAATACTTTCCTTGAAGGTTTATTATTATTATTGAATTCTTTCACTTTAAGGAGACTCCTGGCATCTCCTTAATTATCCCCATAACAATTGAAGACTACAGGAGAATTATGCCCAGAACCTTGGTTTGTGAGGGCATTTTGCGGGTTGATTTGCCCTCTGCTGCCAAATTCCTGAACTGCAGATCAGAACAAGCAGTGCAAAATCAGTAAAAACAAAAAATCATGAGACCTCTAGTAATGAGAGAAGAAGTAGAAGAAAAAAAAAAAAAAAAAAGAGAGAGAGAGAAAGTAATGGTTGATCAAATATACATGTATGTTCCTGCACATTTCTATTTATATAGGAAAGCATCACATATTGCTTAAATTCTCCAATGACTTCCTTGATGTACAACAGTTAATATTTGCCTCATTAGCACTTTACCCATCATTTCCTTCCCATCAGGAAGTATCCATTTTCCTTCAGACTCCATAGCTCCTAATTCCTTAAAAACCTCTTTCTCTTTTTCACTAGATGCCCTAAACACTTGACTTCTCTTTCCACGTTGTGATTTATTTTTCAATACTCTCAAGCCCTCTGTTCCCAGAAAGTTAGTAGCTTGTTAGTGACTTTCTTCACAACAGTTTTCTCCTGTCCTCACAATAAAACATCATCCACATATTATAACAGCAACACCTCCTCCAGATGTTGGATTTGCTCCAAAATTTTTTTCTAGAACTTGCCCAAATAAATTTGGTGGCGCTGTAAACACCTGAGTTAAAACTGTCCATCTGTATTGTTGCTTCTGCCCTGTTTCAGGGTCTTCCTACTCAAAGGCGAATAAATCTTTGCTTCCAGGGCCTGAGAACACCCCATTAATAACACCGTTATTCCAGTCTAACAATTTACTATTTGAATGCCCAACTTCATCATCAACCCCCTTCCCAACAAGTTAGTCCCTGCCTCAGGTACATACATGTACAATAATTGTCCAGTGATCATCTAATCCCTAGTCTCAGCTTGGCATCCCCCAAAAGTAGCACTGTTACTCCAGTCCCTTCTACCCCCATCACCTTTAGGGATTCATTAGTTAATTTAAGCCTTGATACTTTACAGGCCAGCAATGACCTAGCTGCCTCAGTGTATTGGGTTTTCGTGGCAACATTCTGGGGGGATAGGGGGGCGATGGGGGAGGGAAGCTGCAGTGGTGGCATCTGTGAGAAAAATCCAGGAGCTGCCCCATGTTAGATAAGGTCTAGTTTCAGCCAGCTCCAAAGGGGCCCACTGCTGCCCATAGCCAAGCCTTGAGCAATGCAGTTTGTGTCTCTGCGAGAGCACATCCAAGAAAACAAACAAACAAACAAAACACCGCTGCACGAGAGCAGCTGGGAGAGCAAGGAGTGAGAAGCCTTCCTGCAGACACCAAGGTCAGTGAAACCAAGGTCAGTGAAGAAGGAATGAGAGGAGGTGTTCCAGGTGCCACAGCCAAAACCTGCCCTGTGGCCTGAGGAGATGCCCATGGTGGAGCAGGCTGTCCCTCCTACAGCCCATGGTGTACCATGGTGGAGCAGATCTACACACTGCAGCCCGTGGAGAGGAGCCCATGCAGGATCAGGTGAGCAAGGGAGTTCTGCTGCCCATGGGGGTCCCAAGCTGAAGGAAACCACTCCTGACAGATGGACCCCGCAGCACAGACCTACACCTGGAGCAGCTCCCAAAGAATTGCTGCCCATGGAGAAATCCCCACAGGACCATCCCAGGAAGGTCAGCACCCCACAGGAGGGACCCCATGCTGGAGCAGGAGAGAGAGCAACCATGAAGGAGTGGTAGAAATGAAGCACCACAGACAGACCGCAGCCCCCACTCCTAATCCACTAAGGGTGGGGAGGAGGTGGATGGGGGAAAGTGCCCCCAGCTTGTTTCTTTGTTTCTCACTGCTCCAGCCCCTCAGCAATGGGTAATAAATTTTATTAATCTCCCTATGTTGTCTGTTTTGCCCGTGGCAATAATAGTAGAGTGATCTCCCTGTCCTCATCTCAACCCTTGAGCCCTTTTTCGTTTATCAGGGGCTCTCAGTGGGACTAGCTTCCTGAGAAGCCACTACTCCCCTATTCTGAATTTGTAACAGCAATCTCTCCTCCTTCTTCCACCCCAGATACTCCTATTTGAAATGGCCGTCCTGGACACATTTAAAACATCTTTTCAAAGCCTGTCCCTGCTAGGATTTAGGCTGCAACACAGGTAGCTTTCCTTGCCTGCCATACCTTTGTCTCTCTTTCTCTGCCTTCCATCCTAGGCCCGACTCCCCCTGAAAGTTTTCTTTCTCTATCTCCAACCGTCTGCCTCACTACCTGGTACACTGTGAATATCATTAATTTTGCTCTCTGCTTACCTCAATAATCTCTGCTTACCTCAATAATTTTCTCAGACAGGGTCTTCTGTGAACCTATTTTATTTGTGATTGTAATGGCAAGTGTCCTGCAAGCAGGAGTGCCCAACAAAAGTATATCATAATCTTATATTCGCAATTACCCGATGCTTGTTTCCTCCCCTTTCCTCTTTGGCTGAGTACTACAGGTTCAAACGACTCAATGCTTGTTACTATACCATATACGTGTATATACTCTGGCTAAACAAGTATGCAGGAGTTGTGTAGTATGTCAAAAGGTAAATAGGAAAATTATCTGCAGTCAGCCCAAAGTGGGGGGCAAGAACAAGGAATTCAATCCTTCCAAAGTATACAGGTAGATTTTACAGAACTTCCTAGAGTAGGTAGATTTAAATACTTATTAGTCTTGGTTGGTCATTTGTCAAGTTGGGTGGAAGCTTTCCCTTCAGTATCTGCTACTGGGCGCATGGTAGCTAAGGTAATTCTACAACAGATAATTCCCTGGTATGGAATCATTGAAAATATTGACTCCGATCAAGGAAGTCCCTTTACAGCACAAATATTGCAAGGGCTAATGTGAGTTCTAGGAATTAAATGGGAATTTCACACTCCTTGGCATCTTTCCTCTTCTGGAAGGATAGAGCGGATCAGACAGCAAAGAAGAAATTTACTAAGTTCTGGAAACTTGGCTCACCTGAACCAAGTGCTTACTTTTGGCACTTCTCCAAATTCAAACTGCACCAAAAAAAGATGTGGGAGTTTCACCATATGAAATATTATTTGTATTGCAATATCTGGGCAAAGGGAATGAGTTACCTCAAAGGGAATGAGTTACCTCAATTCAAAACAAAAAAGTAGTGCAAAATCAATAAAAACAAAGAATCATAGGACCTCTGGTAATGAAAAAAAAAAAAAAAAAAAAAAGGAGAAATTAATGGTTGATCAAATAAATTTGTATATATATGGTATAGTAATAAGCATTGAGTCACTTGTTAACCTGTAGTATGCAGCCTATGAGGAATTAAGCATTGGATAATAGGGAATATAATGTAATGATATACATTCACTGGGGGCTCTTGCTTGTAGGCCGCCCACCATGGCAATCACAAGTTAAATAGCTTCACAGAAGACCCTGTCTGAGAAAGATATTGAGGTATTTCTCACATGCATCTGTTGTTACTATGAACACAGTAGATGCTGTGAAGAATGTTTCCATATATGAAGCAGCAGTAGAAAGTAGAAACTTGATAAATTTCATGTAAGAAGCTTATTTTTTATCTGGTCTGGTCCTGGCCCACAACCAAGTTGCTAAGTGGGTATGTTATGTCTGTTGTGCCTCAGAAACTCCAGTACGAAGCATCTGGTCACCTCTGCCTCTAGAGCTGACAGGCCAGCAGCAGTAACATGGCTGGGCACAGGGCCTGTGAGGTGACCTCTTCCTGAAACAGGCAGCAGAAGGCACCTGCTTGGCACACTGATTGTAAGATGCCCTCTGTCTGAGAGCCTGATAGGCCCCATGCAGAAAGAGGCCTTGGTTGTGGGTTTTCACGTCCCTTTTGCCAGAGCACATGGTGGGACAGTAACAGGCACACAACTTGGTCACATCTCCCTGAGAAGCTGCAGGCATGTTGCTTTGAAGATCCTGGTGAGGTTTCTTCTGTCCTGTCGGCTCATAGGGCTCCAGAAGGCTGATGGGTTGGGAAACCTGCTTGAAGGGTGGTTTGGGGATCATGGAGCTTTCTATGGTCTTGGGAAACAGCAGGAAAGAGCCAAAACAGCCACAAAGTCCTGCTTGGAATGTGAAGAGTGGGCATGAGAAGGAGGAAATGTCACTGAAAGGGTAGTGCCGTGGTGCCAGAGGTCACCCAGAAGGAGTCTGTGATCAGCCCATGCCTTTTTGTTTCAAGGAACAGTCAGGGAGGGTGGGCAGACATCAGTGAAAGTAAGGAAATGCCTGGATGAGAGCAAGAAGTGAAGTGGGTGCATGCAGCCTGCAAGGAAAAGCTGGCAGGAGAAGGACAGCATTGGACAGCCTGCGGTGGAGATCAAGAGCACTGGGAAAGCTGGAAGACCCCAGCAGAACCGAGGTCTTTGTCCCCTTGGCTATGGACGTTGTCTCTGCTACTGAGGCTCACGAGGAGACATGCTGTGCTCATGACAATGGGGCCTTGTTGACTCTTTGCAACCCAGTGGAGAGTCCAGGAGGTGTCATAGCATTGTCCTTGACAAAGCATCACACACCCCCACATCCCACCGCCCGAGGAAGAGCCCTGAGCCAACTATGATGGACAGGACCTCTCTTCCTAGGGGCTGGGGGCCAGGGCTTGGCCTTTCTGCTTCACCAAACAAACCAAGGCCTTTACTCAGCATCTGAGTCTCCTGCACAATGCCTTTGCCTACCTGCAATCGTGGCCTCCAATTGTCTGCTGTATCAAGTCCATAGGGAGGCTTTGTCAGTAATGACCCTCGCTGGGGCCCATTAATACTCCCAGACACTTCAAAGTTTCCGTCTGACTTTAACTTCTCCAGCAGTTACATCATTCTTCTC
Source organism: Anas platyrhynchos (assembly GCF_047663525.1). Classification (NCBI taxonomy): domain Eukaryota; kingdom Metazoa; phylum Chordata; class Aves; order Anseriformes; family Anatidae; genus Anas; species Anas platyrhynchos. The sequence continues at coordinate 217,377 of NC_092619.1, read as the reverse complement.
TTGCTACCTGAGATTCATGGACTTAGCACTAAACGCACCATGGGGCTCATTACCATTCAGCCATTTTCATCTAGTCTTTCAGACTTGTGCAGTTAATTAGTGAGGTTTAAAGAGTGCACTTAAAGAGGAAGTTTTCAATGAGCACCTCCCAAAATAACATTTTCCACATGTAACCATTTTTTTTCCATTATTCTTCAGGTTTGAGAAGTGATAGCAGCATTCACCTGTTGCCATTGATAAAATGTGTCTCATAAGGAGGACTGGATGGATAGCAAAAGCAGTGCCCTGAAGTCCCAATCTGTATAGACAACCTAGGTGCTAACTTCTCCATCCCCACTTCTCTCATCAACCAGCTGGGACTTACTTACATCACTTTTCCTTACACCAGACTTCTACACTAAAGTCTGTAACTGGATGTTACAGCTCCTTTGCACCAACTCCCACCTCCTTTCCTCAGAAAACTGGCTGCACACAGGCACAGTTTATGTTGTTGTTGTTAACATTTACAGAATCACAGAATCACAGAATCTCTAGGTTGGAAGAGACCTCAAGATCATCGAGTCCAACCTCTAACCTAACACTAACAGTACCCACTAAACCATATCCCTAAGTTCTACATCTAAACGTCTTTTGAAGACTTCCAGGGATGGTGACTCCACCACCTCCCTGGGCAGCCCATTCCAGTGCCTAACAACCCTTTCAGTAAAGAAATTCTTCCTAACATCTAACCTAAAACTCCCCTGGCGTAACTTTAACCCATTCCCCCTCGTCCTGTCACCAGGCACATGGGAGAACAGGCCAACCCCCACCTCGCTACAGCCTCCTTTAAGGTACTTATAAAGAGCAATAAGGTCACCCCTGAGCCTCCTCTTCTCTAGGCTGAACAAGCCCAGCTCCCTCAGCCGCTCCTCATAGGACTTGTTCTCCAGGCCCCTCACCAGTTTCGTCGCCGTTCTCTGGACCCGCTCAAGCACCTCGATGTCCTTCTTGTAGTGAGGGGCCCAAAACTGAACACAGTACTCGAGGTGCAGCCTCACCAGAGCCGAGTACAGGGGGACGATCACCTCCCTAGCCCTGCTGGTCACAGTGTTTCTGATACAAGCCAGGATGCCGTTGGCCTTCTTGGCCACCTGAGCACACTGCTGGCTCATATTCAGCCGACTGTCCACCATCACTCCCAGGTCCTTCTCTGCCTGGCAGCTCTCCAACCATTCCTCTCCCAGCCTGTAGTTCTGCTTGGGGTTATTGCGCCCCAGGTGCAGGACCCGGCACTTGGCCTTGTTGAACTTCATACAGTTGACCTCAGCCCATCGGTGCAGCCTATCCAGATCCTCCTGCAGAGCCTTCCTGCCCTCGAGCAGATCGACACACGCACCTAACTTGGTGTCATCTGCAAACTTACTGAGGGTGCACTCAATGCCGTCATCCAGATCATTGATGAAGATGTTAAAGAGGACCGGCCCCAGCACCGAGCCCTGGGGGACGCCACTAGTGACTGGCCTCCAACTGTTTAACAACAAACAAACTCCACGGTCCTCAGCAGTGAGCCAAATCCAAATTGCCTCCAATGAGGTGCACTGTCCACAAGTGATGACAATACAAGAAATGTTTGACATAGGTAGGGAAAGATGAATAGAAATGCAATTACAGAGTTGGCTGTAGGGATGATGAGAAAGAAAACTGAAATATGGGCAAGCTTGAAGCTCCCTCAAGTTCTGAGAACCAACTGGGTTGGTGAAAGGTATCTGAATGATCTAAGAGTAAGGGGAAGGGAGGCTGGAGAAGGATGGAAAATGCACATTTCCAGACAGTCTGCTGGAAAGGTTACTTCCAACATGGTTTGTTTCATAAGGACAGGTGGAAATACCAGAAAGACTAGGGAGATGAAGTGAAGTGCATAAGAGACAGAGTTCTGGCAATGCAAGTACAAGAAAAGATTGGCATTTTTTCTCTTGCTGTAATATGCATCCAGGAAAAAAAAAATAAATTGATGTTATGGGACAACTCAAACATTGTATTAGAAATGTTCAATCATTTCATCTGATTGAAGTGTGCCAATTGAAGTGAAATGTTTGAAATGCTTAAAAAAATCATAGGCAATACTCAGGCCTATAGCCGTAAAATGATGTTTTTCTGTCCTGCAGGGAGCCCATTAACCACAAAACACTACCTTCCTGGACTGTTCATGCCACTCCTCACCCTGGCACAGAGGAAATCTGTGACATGTCACGCTCTCTTTCCTGTTAGAGGCCCAGATGATGTAGGCAATGGTATCTGAATTACCAAATGAGGGTACAGGTATAGCAAACAAGGAATCAATGGGGGAAAATGTAATTGGTGGGAACTAATAATTGAGCATGGGACTGCATGTAAGAAAGGAAGGGATTAAAGTGTCTTGAGGAGGAAGAATCCTGTGGAAGAGGAGGGGAGAGGGATGCAAGGGGCCAGCTACATGTAGATATGGGGCTGGTCAGGGCTGGTCTGGTCAGGCCCTGTGCCTGATCACTGTCCTGCCTTCTTATTCAGCTCTGTTGCTAGCTATTTGCTGTCTGAGTGTGGTAAGCCCCAGGGCATGTTGGGGGTGAATCATACAATCATGGAACCACACAGCCGTAAGTGCATCTGTGTCCATGGGTAAGTGCTTCAAGTCATGTGTGGAGCACTGGTGACCTTCAGAGCAGATCAGGCTGAGGTGGGAATGGGATGGGGGCCAGGTGTGTTGCTCATGGCTCTGTGTGTGCTGGTAGTGGTGGTGTAGTGGCTGTGAAGGTGCTGTTCCCTGTTGGAGTTGCTCTGTGTGCGGTCAGCTGTGTCCATGCCCTGTGTGCACATCTGTGTATTTATGAGAGTATGTGTTTGTGCATGTACGTGTGTATTTACCTGTATGCACAAGAGTGTTAGAAATTCTGAGAGAATTTCTCCAGGTTCCTGATGCAAGAAGAAGCTGGGCTGGATCTCAGGACTGAGGGATATTTTCTGACATTCCCACAGACACAGAGGTGGTGAAAGGGGCATTAGTCTGTTATCAATATGCTCCGTTTTCCTGTGGCACATGCAAAAGCATCCAGCCATGGACAGGCCCAAGGAGAGGGCTCATCCTTCCTGTGGGCACAGATGCACTCCAGTCCTTGGGGTGGACCCAAGCTGAGGACTTGCTGATGGCTTTTGGGCTAATGTTCAGCACACAGGTTGGGGGAGACTTTCTCATGCACATGTGCTGGACTCAGACTGAGGAACAGTAGCAAACTGATACGGCTGCAAGGCCATGCTTCCATCAGTGGAAGCCCTGATACAGGACTCCAGACTTGCTATCAATGCCACCCTTGAGGAAGAATTATGTAGATAAGAGATGCGGAGTAGAGGGCACCAGTCCTTCTTCAGCCACTTCCCTAGTGCAGCCTATTGCAGCACCAGGAAACTGTGGACTTGTGGCTCTGCCTGATGAGTATGCTTTAGGGTACCCACAGGCAAGACCTTGTCTTGTTTTAGGTGAACACCAGTATTTGAGACAACTTCCAGACAAGGTCAGCTCCCATCTGATCTCTCCTCATCCCTCATTTCACCTCTCCAGATGTTTCCAGCCCCATTCCCATGCTACGCATAGGGCCCTGAGCTAGTGGTGTTATGAGCAGACCAAGCAGGCTGTGGTGCCCAAGAGGTAACTGCACACTGGCTGTGCTGCACAGGGTGGGAAGTAGACCCAGCTGGGCTGGGATCCCTGCTGCTAATGTCCTGCACTGGGGTCAGTGGCTGTGACAGATGCTCAGAAAGACTAGGGAACATTTCCAAGGACTTGAGGGGTTTCCAGGTGTCTTTTTTTCGATCCAGCTGATGATATTTCCTTGAGGGTGACATTAATCCCTCTCCATCCTCCCTCTCTTGTTCATGCTAGTTCCCCACATAATCCCACAGGAATTTTGGATTCCTTGTTTCCCTGTGGTATCTTAATTTGGCAGTATCTCTATGGATGGCTCCACCTTGGGCGATCTCTCACTTTGTGGGGTGCCAGTCACTGCCCACTCTGGGTACATGCTGCCCATGGAAAACCCTTAAGCTCTCCATACTGTGAGAGGAGAATTGGGAGGGACTGTGGGTGGAGCAAAGGATCACGGGGATCTAGGGCAGTCATGTGTACGGGTATAAGAAGCTATGCTACACAGCAATAAATTGGCACTTGAGCTAGACACGTCGTGTCCATCTCTGGTGTCCCTGCTCAGGGAGCAGACGTCCAGGCAGCCAATCAATGTTGTCTCTTGGGCTGGGTAGCACAGAGAGAGGCAACACATACAGCTCCACATTTGTGTCCTGGAGGATGTCCTCTGTCTTGCTCAATGTGGGACATCCATGGGTATGTACTTCAATGACCATTCACCATCTGTAAAACCACCAGACACCAATACGCAACTCCTAAATCCTATCCACTGTCTCTCATAACTCACAGCATGGTAATGAGATTTTTTTCTCCCAGATCCATGGAGCCAAAGGTCTTTTGGGTTGCAGCTGCTTGCACTGGGCTTATGTTTGGGTAGCAGAGGCCAAACTCACTGTTCTGCAAGAAGAGTTCAGAAGCTTCCCCATGATAAATAAGAGCTAGTTCCAGCTAACTCCAGAAGGGAACAACAGCTGGCCAGAGCCGAGCCAATTAGCAATGCTGGTTGAACCTGCCTGAGCACACACAGAAGAAAGGGAAAAAAAAAATGCTGCACAGCAGCAGCTAGAAGTGAAGAGTGAGAAAGAATCTTACAGACACCAAGTTCACTGCAGAAGGAAGGCTGGAGGTGTTCCAGGTGCTGGAGCGGAAGATCCCCTGAGGTACATAGCCATGGCTGTCCCACATGGAGCAGGGCAGATCCCCTGAGGCCCATGGTGGAGCAGGCTGTTCCCCTGCAGCCTGTGGGTCCCATGGCAGAGCAGATCTCCACACTGCAGCCCATGGAGGAGTCTTGTAGTAACACAATAAATTGTCTTAATCACCCTACACTGAGTCTGATTCACCCATGACTGCCATAGGTGAGTGCTCTGCCTGTCCCTCGAATGAACCCTGAAAGCATTTTTTATTCTATTTTCTCCATCTTTTCCTTGGAGGAGGAGGGGTGAAAGAGTGGTGTGGTGGAGTTCAGCTGCCCATGAGTTTGAAACCACCGCCATGCTCAGACATGTTGTTGGCATTAGCTTTGAAAGAAGAGGCAGGATTTCAGGCAGTATACTGAGGAGATACCTTTTTATTACACAGATACTAAGAGACAGTAAGTGGTGAAATACAGGGAGGCAAATGATGTTCAGATTAAACAGAGCAGTTTTATTCCTCAGTGGATATGGTGATAAATAAAAATCATTTTTCTAAGAAATGAAAGAGTGGGAATGACGCTCAAGATTAAAAACAAACAAACAAACAAAACCCAATGATAATGAAACAAGTATCCAGGAAATCACTTTTGGAAAAATAGGGGAAATTTACCAATATTCACAAACATCCATGAAATCACTTTCCTAACAGCATACTTAAGCTCCCTGTTCCTCATGCTATAGATGAGGGGGTTCAGAGCTGGAGGCATCACTGAGTACAGAACTGCCACCACCAGATCCAGGTCTGGGTAGGAAATGATGGGGGGCTTCAGATAGGCAAAAATTCCAGTGATGACAAACAGGGAGACTACAACCAAGTGAGGGAGGCACATAGAAAAGGCTTTGTGCCGTCCCTGCTCAGAGGGCATCCTCAGCACAGCCCTGAAGATCTGAACATAAGAAAAAAGAATGAAAACAAAACAGCCAGATGCTAAAGAGATACCAACCATGACAACCCAAACTTCCCTGAAGTAGAAGTGTGAGCAGGAGAGCTTGAGGATCTCAGGAACTTCACAGAAAAACTGGTCCACAGCATTGCCTTCACAGAGGGGCAGTGAAAATGTATTGGCAGTGAGCAGCAAAGCATTGAGAACCCCACTGCCCCAGGCAGCTGCTGCCATCTGGGCACAAGCTCTGCTGTCCAGGAGGGTCCAATAGTGCAGGGGCCTGCAGATGGCAATGTAACGGTCATAAGCCATGATGGTTAGAAAAGAATATTCTCCTGAAAACAAGAACAGGAAAAAAAAGAACTGTGCAGCACATCCTGAGTAGGAAATGGCCCTGGTGTCCCAGAGGGCATTGGCCATGGCTTTGGGGAGAGTGGTGGAGATGCAGCCCAGGTCAAGGAGAGCGAGGTTGAGGAGGAAGAAGTACATGGGGGTGTGGAGGCGGTGGTCGCAGGCTACAGCGGTGAGGATGAGGCCGTTGCCCAGGAGGGCAGCCAGGTAGATGCCCAAGAAGAGCCCAAAGTGCAGGAGCTGCAGCTCCCGTGTGTCTGCGAATGCCAGCAGGAGGAACTCTGTGATGGAGCTGCTGTTGGACATCTGCTGCCTGTGTGTATGGAGATCTGCAGAGACAGGAAAAGACCCTCTCCCTGCCATACTCCCAAAATTTTCATTCAGTTCATGAACTACCAAGTGTACAGTTCAGGAGTCTGAGAGATGTGCTCAAACTTGACAGATGCTTTTCTATTTCTTGCTCCATCCCTTCTCCCTCCTCCCACCCTCAGACGTGGAAAATGAAAACAGCTCAGGAAATCTCTGCCTCGTGAAAAACTTCCCCTGCCGCTGCCCTGGTTAAGATGTGGGGCCGTGAGCAGCCCTGCCGCATGCTGCACCTTCCTGACAGCAGAAGGACTTGGCTCTGCCAGAGGTGGCTCCTTCCACCTGCAGCTTTTCCCCTGCTTTGGTTTAACCCAACAGGCAGCCAAGCACCGTACTGCCTTCACACACTCCCCTCAACCCCCACACTGGCATGGGGGAGAGAATCGAAAGAAGGGTAAAAATCTGGAGAGAAAGATTTTAATAGGACAGAAAATGAAGTGATAATAACAACAATAATATGCATGGAAAATTACAGTTATTCAATTGCTCACCACCTGCTGTTCGATGTACAGTCGGACCCTGAGCAGCAGCAGCACCCCTCCCAAAACTCCAGACAACTTCCACAGTTTCACAGTTCAGCATGACGCCATGTGAATATCCCTTTGGCCAGCTAGAGTCAATTGTCCTGGAGCTGTCCCCTCCCAGCTTCTTGTGCACCCCCTGCCTCCTTGCTGCCAGGGTGGTATGAGAAGCTCAAAGTTCATTGGTTTGGCGTAGCAACTGGTCTGCAACAACTAAAATATCAATGTGTTATCAGCATTGTTCTCATCCTAAACCCACAAAACATCAGCCCCAAGCCAGATACTAGGAAGAAAATTATGCGAGCAGAAACGAGTACATTCCCTACAGTGCCCTGGGCAGCTCCCCGGGCAGGCTGAGTGCTGAGACTGGCAGGCAGCAGAGGCACTGCCCCAGCACACAGCCCCTGGGACACAGCAGGGACCCTGCTCTGCACCACAGCCCTGGGCACCCCTGCCTGTACCCCCAGCTTCTCCTTCCTCCAGGAACTGCGGCTGCATTGCCCTCCAGCCAGAGACTTACCGGGTTCAAGGCTGGGAAGTGTTCTCCCCCAGTGAGCTCTGTGCATCCTGCCACTTCTGCCTGCCTTTAAGCACTGTGTCTCTGCAGGCAGTGCCCCCAGCCCTGCTGTGCTATGCAGAAGAGCTGCTCCTGGGCAGAGCTGTCTCCCTGCAGCGCTGCCCACTTGCCAGGAGCTCCCCTTGGGCCCAGGAGCCCGGTCCAGCTCATCAGCAGAGGCCCAGCCCAAGGCCTCCCTTGCTCTGCCCCCCACCAGGCTCCCTGCACATGGCCCTGGGGCTGCAGGGGAACCTGCTGGGAAACAGCCTGAAGGAATCCCTGGGGTTCCTTCCGTCCTCTGAGCACACACACTTCTTCGCAGCAGTGTCCTGACAGAAAAAATAATTAGCTGGAGCTATCACTTCTTCTCGGGTCTCAGATAGGATACCCAGAAAGGGTCACAAAAGGAACTCCTTTATCCCCTGCTTAAGGAAGGGATTCACAGAACCACAGAATCACAGAATTTCTAGGTTGGAAGAGACCTCAAGATCATCGAGTCCAACCTCTGACCTAACACTAACAGTCCCCACTAAACCATATCCCTAAGCTCTACATCTAAACGTCTTTTAAAGACTTCCAGGGATGGTGACTCCACCACTTCCCTGGGCAGCCTGTTCCAGTGCCTAACAACCCTTTCGGTAAAGAAGTTCTTCCTAAGATCCAACCTAAAACTCCCCTGGCACAACTTAAGCCCATTCCCCCTCGTCCTGTCACCAGGCACATGGGAGAACAGACCAACCCCCACCTCGCTACAGCCTCCTTTAAGGTATCTGTAGAGAGCAATAAGGTCGCCCCTGAGCCTCCTTTTCTCCAGGCTGAACAAGCCCAGCTCCCTCAGCCGCTCCTCATAGGACTTGCTCTCCAGGCCCCTCACCAGCTTCGTCGCCCTTCTCTGGACCCGCTCAAGCACCTCGATGTCCTTCTTGTAGCGAGGGGCCCAAAACTGAACACAGTACTCGAGGTACAGCCTCACCAGAGCCGAGTACAGGGGGACAATCACCTCCCTAGCCCTGCTGGTCACACTGTATCCTATGCAAGCCAGGATGCCGTTGGCCTTCTTGGCCACCTGAGCACACTGCTGGCTCATATTCAGCCAACTGTCCACCAGTACTCCCAGGTCCTTCTCCACCAGGCAGCTTTCCGGCCACTCATCTCCCAGCCTCTAGCTCTGCTTGGGGTTATTGTGCCCCAGGTGCAGGACCCGGCACTTGGCCTTGTTGAACTTCATACAGTTGACCTCAGCCCATCGGTGCAGCCTATCCAGATCCTCCTGCAGAGCCTTCCTACACTCGAGCAGATCGACACACGCACCTAACTTGGTGTCATCTGCAAACTTACTGAGGGTGCACTCAATGCAGATCAATGTCCAGATCATTGATGAAGATGTTGAAGAGGACCGGCCCCAGCACCAAGCCCTGGGGGACGCCACTAGTGACTGGCCTCCAACTGGACTTGGCTCCATTTACCACAACTCTTTGGGCCCGGCTATCCAGCCAGTTTCTAACCCAACGAAGCGTGCGCCAGTCCAAGTCAAGAGCAGCCAGTTTCTTGAGGAGAATGCTGTGGGAGACGGTGTCAAAAGCCTTGCTGAAGTCAAGGTAGACCACATCCACAGCCTTTCCCTCATCCACCCAGCGCGTCACTTTGTCATAGAAGGAGATCAGGTTCGTCAAGCAGGACCTGCCTTTCATAAACCCATGCTGACTGGGCCTGATCACCTGCTTGCCCTGCAAGTGCTGCATGATGATTCTCAAGAGGATCTGCTCCATGAGCTTCCCTGGCACTGAGGTCAAACTGACAGGCCTGTAGTTTCCTGGGTCTGCCCTCCGGCCCTTCTTGTAGGTGGGCGTCACGTTTGCTAGCCACCAGTCGACTGGGACCTCCCCCGATAGCCAGGACTGCTGATAAATGATGGATAGGGGCTTGGCCAGCTCCTCCACCAGTTCTCTCAGTACCCTTGGGTGGATCCCATCCGACCCCATCGACTTGTGCACATCCAAGTGCCGTAGCAGGTCACCAACCATTTCTTCGTGGATAGTGAGCCACATCCTGCTCCCCATCCCCTTCCACCAGCTCAGGGTACTGGGTATCCAGAGAACAACCGGTATTGACGCTAAAGACTGAGGCAAAGAAGGCATTAAGCACCTCCACCTTTTCCTCATTTCTTGTAACTAAGTTTCCCCCCGCATCCAGTAAAGGATGGAGATTCTCCTTAGTCCTCCTTTTTGTGTTGATGTATTTATAAAAACATTTTTGTTGTCTTTAACGGCAGTAGCAGACTGAGCTCCAGATGAGCTTTGGCCTTTCTAATTTTGTCCCTGCACAGCCTTGCAACATCCTTATAGTCCTCCCTAGTGGCCTGCCCACTTTTCCAAAGATTATAAACCCTCTTTTTTCTCCTAAGCTCAAGCCACAATTCTCTGTTCAGCCAGGCCGGTCTTCTTCCCCGCCAGCTCGTCTTTGGGCACGTGGGGACAGACCATTCCTGCACCATTGAGATTTCCCTCTTGAAGAGCACCCAGCCTTCCTGGACTCCTCTGCCCTTCAGAACCACCTCCCAAGGGACTCTACCAACCAGTGTCCTGAGCAGCTCAAAGTCAGCCCTCCGGAAGTCCAATACAGCGGTTTTACTGATTCAGCAGAGTCAGTCGAGGCATCTCATGCTGGGTCCAGGGGCTAGAAGGGGACTCAGCCCCCTCCCATGTCTGCCCCAGACTCACAGCAGCTGGGATTCCCCTGGCCTCAATTCATGTATCCACCACATGGGTACCTGCATGTGAGGTACCTCACTAATGCTAATTAGTGAGCTACTAATGCTCCTTAGTGGAGACAGAGGACAGGCAGGAGCTGTTCAGATGCAAACATCTGGTGAAATTTGTGGTGGCTTGACTGTAATCGCTGCTGTGTCATGGACATTCCCACATGGCCGCAGCTCTCAACAGCAAAGTGTTTCTGCACTTTGTGCGTTAAGGCAGGACTCTGCAGGGGTACAACAGGTGGTGGTGGGGATAAAGTCAGTGGTTATGTTGCAAACTGCACCCTCAAGAGTCCATGGGACCTTAGGACCTGCATGTAAGACTGCAATGAATGTTTTTTGGCCAGAGAGTGCTGCTTCCTTACGATCCTAGGAAAAAAAGGCATTCAGACTCTCTAATGTATCATTTAAATGCTCTTAGACCTAAGACTATAAGGAGAAAGTAGTGTAGACCATCTCACATCCCTTTAGGTGCTGGGAAGCCCAGGAATGCTGGTGGAGCATTGAATGGGCCTCTGACTCATATGCAACATGCACAGAAGGGATTCTCTAATTTTGGTCATTTTAGCTTTATAGGATTTCCTTATGGGAAAACCACTCTGTTCTGCAGTCAGGCACAAACAATGTTCCCCTGAGAACCCCTCTGCTAAAAGCATCTGCTAAGGTTGTCCTGTGGCCAAGGGGTCTGGGCAGCCCAGCACAGCCAGGAAGGCTACACCAGCCCTGCAGCACAGTACAGCACAGCACCAACTGCTCCATGGGCAGGGATCTTGTGGTCAGGGCCACTTCACAGCTTGCCCTGTAACAACACAGCTGAGGTGGCTCCCCTGGGATTCCCTTCCTCACCTGGGCACACACACTTCTTCACAGCAGGCTCATTTCTCATATAAGGAGAAAAAAAAATCAGCACAAGAATCACTATTCTCTGTTCTGCTTTTAGATGGGACACCCAGACAGGGATAGGGAACAATCTCCTTTAACTCTGTGCTGAAAGAACTGATTCAGCTGACTCAATCAAAGCAATTCATGCTGGGTTTGTTGTCCTGGGTGTAGAAGGGGGTTCAGATCCCTCTCATGCCTGCCCTAGCCCAACAGGATCTGGGATTCCTCTGTCCTCAGTTCAAGTAGAGGTATCTGCCTGACCAATTTGAGTCCTGTGCCACAAGGAAACCTAATTTTCTTTCTCCCTCCTTTCCATCTAGTTTTCCCTCCATCTCCAATGACTGTAAGTACAGTTGTCTCATGGACATCCCTACATTGCCTAACCAAATTCAGGGCAGCTGCTCCATCTAATAGCCAATTCCACACCTGCAGTGCTACCTGAGATGCCAGCAATGCCCAGTACCACTGGAGCATGCAGCTGACATGGGCAGTACAGGACCCACAGGACAGCTCTGGCCATTCGTAGCTGGTACTTAACAGGCACCCCTGATGGCATCTCCGACAGACCTAGTGCTTATGAGGAAGTGACCACTTCTCAGGGCTACAGCGAACCAAGGATTGTCTCATCTCTATCCAGTAGAAGCAGGCAGTGCCTGAAAATGAGGCATCTCACACTGGAGTTTCCATTTATGTCCTTCAGCTCACAAACAGGGGGCTGCCCTCCATGTGAAGTATCTGCCAAGATGCATGGAGCTCCTCTATAGAATTGGCAGCAGATCAGAATATTCTTTGTGGATGAGAGTCCCCAGATTCCTTTCCTCTGTACAGCTTTCGAGCCACTCTGCCCCAAGCCTGTAGCATTGCATGAGGTTGTTGTGGTCAAAGTGCAGGACCCAGCACTTAGTGATGTTGAAACTCATCGCATAGTGTCATCTGCAAACGTTCTGAGGGTGCACTCAATTCCTTCATCCAAATCATCAATAAAGATATTAAAGAGGATGGGCCCAACACTGACCCCGGGGGAACACCACTGGTGACCAGTCACCAGCTGGATTTCACTCCATTCACCACTACTCTCTGGGCCCAGCCATCCAGCAAGTTTTTAGCCCAGCAAAGAGTGTACCTGTCCTAGCCATGGGCCTCTGGCTCCTCCAGGAGAACACTATGGGAGACTGTGTCAAAGGCCTTGCTGAAGTCTAGGTAGACTACATCAACAGCCTTTCCCTCATCCACCAGGAGGGTTAGCTTGTCATAGAAGGAGATGAGGTTGGTCAGGCAGCACTTGCCTTTCATGAACCCATGCTGACTTTGCCTGATCCCCCAGTTGTCCCGCATGTGCTGTGTGATTGCATTCAAGATGACCTATTCCATCACCTTTCCTGGCACTGAGGTCCAGCTGACAGGTCTGTAGTTCCCCAGGTCCTCCTTACGACCCTTCTTATAGATGGGTGTCACATTAGGAAGTCTCCAGTCATCTGGGACCTCTCTGGTTGACCATGACTGCAGATAGATGATTGTAAGCCATGTAGCAATCACATCCACCAACTCCCTCCGCACCCTTGGGTGCAAGGAAGGAGTCAGTGAATTATTTAATTTGCGTTGCCTGCACATACTTTTTGGATGAAACTCACATTGATAACACACAGAGTCTTTGGTTGCTGAGCAGTGCTTACACAGAGTCAAGGTCTTCTCATGCTGCCCTGTCAGTGAGTAGTTTGGGATTGCACAGGAAGCTGGGAGGCGGCACAGCCGGGATAGCTGACCCAGACTGACCAATGAGATATTCCCCACTGTACGGCATCATGCTCAGCATTAAAGGTTGGTGGAAAGAAGGAGGGGTGAAGGGGGAGAGTTTGGGATTTATGGCATTTATCTTCCGAAGTAACCATTACACATGTTGAAGCCCTTCTTTCCTGGACACAGCTGACCTGCTGATAGGAAGGAATCAATGAATGATATAATTTGCTTTGCTTGCACATACAGTTCGTGCTTTACCTATTAAGCCGTATTTATCTCAAACCTTGAGTTTTCTCACTTTCACCTTTGTGATTCTCTTCACTATTCTACTGCAGGGGAGGGAGAAAGCAGATTTCTAGTGCCTAGCTGCCTAGCAGTGTTAAACCACTGATGTTATTTTTGGCTTCCTAGTTGGGGCTCAAGGGATGAAGATAAGACAGATTTGACAGGACTGTGCTAGACTGAATTTCTAGCTCTTACATCTCTTTGCCTATTAATTGGCAGTCTCCTATGCTATTACTGTATATTAGTGTACAAAGACTATATGTTACTATATATTAGAATTGAGTGCTTGTTTGTGGCCTCTTTTTGCTTTTACCATTTACTGCCCTCCTCATCGGCTTATTCTGCTGTGCTTGGGAACAACTGGACAAGAGCAATGACCATGAGCCTGAGGTGGCAGATGGCCAAGGCACTGGTTCTGTTCCTATGCTGTTGTACTGGCCACGTTGAAATCCCAGGGTGAGCTTAAGTGTAAGGCACTGTGACCTCTGGATAAGCCCGTGCTGGGGGAGGTACATCCTGAAGACTCCGTGGCTGTGGAATACTGGAGAATTCTGAACCCTGACCTGACTGTTGTCCTCAGATAAGGACACACAGGAGTGGGTATACCTGATAGGTCTGTCTCTTGTGAGGATGTTCACGCTGGAGAAGGGGAAATGGGAGAGTTTAAGGCAATGTTAAACTCAATGCCGTAGTCCAAAAGAATAAGGGTTTGAGATTGTAACAGATAGACCTTTAAACTGCTGCAACCCACAATTGGAGTTGCACACTATAGAAAATTGTATAGCAGGAAGCACACAAACCAAAAGAAGATGAGCCTCACAAGAAACCATGCAAGTACATAAGTGACCCAAGCTGGCTTTCATGCCCCAAAATTCAACACAACATGCCGCCTCTCCTGTCCTGACCAACCACCATGGAATGGACATGGAATGGACAGATGGAGCCTATGACATGGAATGAATGATTTCAGTGAACATTTTATACTATCTGCATTTATTCATAAGGATGGTAAAGAGGGTGGTAAATAATGTTTTCCTAATGCCTAAGCAAAATCTACTTCTTTTCTGTTTAAGACCTTTACCCCCTGTCCTATCAGTACATTCCCTGATAGATTCCTTCCCCAGCTTTTCTGTAGCTCCGTTTAAGTACTGGAAGGCTACTCTAAGGTCTTCCTGGAGCCTTCTCTTCTCCAAGCTGAACAACCCCAGCTCTGTCACCCTCTCTTCATACTTGTGGCCCTACTCTGGACCCACTCAAACAGGCCCATGTAATTCTTTTGCTCTGGGGGCCAGAGCTAAACACACTACTCCAGAATCACCTCCCTTGACCTGCTGACCATGATTCTTTTGATGCAGACCAGTATCCTACTGGCTTTCTGGGCTGCAAGCTCACATTTCTGGTTCATGTTGAGATTTTTCTCCAGCAATACCTCCAAATCCTTCTCTGCAGGGCAGCTCTCAATCCACTCATTGACCAGATCAAATTAATGTCTGGGATTGCCCTGACCCAGCTGTAGGACCATGCACTTGGCTTTTGCTGTGGTTTAGCCACTACATTGCTTAACATCATCTGCTTTTTTCCATCAGCAGACAGCTGTTCAGCCACATTCAGGAAAGCGGGACTCATCACACATAATGGTGTCTTGAGAAGACAAATGCCATCATTCCAAACATTCCCCCCTCCCTCCTTCTTGATCTCAGCCTTTCGTGTCTTTGCTGTCATTTAATGACCAGAGCTCTGAGACAGTACTGCCCTGAGATCCAAGTTGTACCTCATATCCCACTTTCCTGTCTGTGTGCTTATGTGTGTTTGAGAGTTCTACATTTTTGGTTTTTTTTTAAACCCAGAAATGCCAAAAGACACATGCCAGACTGGTTAAATCACACAAAGCAGGCCAAGTTTGTCTGTGATGTGCACTAACACAATACCTTTATCAACAGTTTCAATTTCTGAGGTCCTAACTGTAATACATACACCATAGATGTTTGTTCATTGTCTTTTGTATTATAAAACAAAGAGTTTTGTTTGAGGAGCGGGAGTTGCAAAGGTTTCCTGCTGAAGTAAGGAGCTGTATAATGCTTAGCTAGACACTATGAAAATTCCATTGCTTAATGTAACAAAAAAAGAGAATCCTCTCCCCTTCCCTCCTTCTGCATCTCAGTAGCCTCTTTTGTTCAGAAAACACAGCTGCAAAGTTCATGTAACCATCTCCTGATAAGTTGTTAAACTAGTGTATCAACATCCTGCCTTCCTGTCTCACGCTGGGCCAACATGACCAAATAAAGAAAGAAGTTGAACCACAACGCCGAGGAAGACTACGGCCTTCATCTTCACGACCACCAGAGGGACAGAGACGACCACCTAGCAACAGTGCGCGCAGTCGCAGAGTACACCAAGATGTGCTGCGTAATCCTGAAATCACCAAGATATAAAAAGGGACCCTGGGGGGGGTAAGGTGCGCGCCGTTGGCGGAGCCGAGACTCCCCGGCCGCCCAGCGCTGTTTTGCTTGCTGTTGCTTACTCAATAAATTCCTTTCTATTATTAATGCAATGCTCTCTGAAAATTAATTAAGAGGGAGCTTATAACACTAACCTTGCTGTAGAGAGCTTGGAAGCTCTCAGCAACCTCCATCTGCACTGTCTTGTGGCATAGAAAGTGAAATTACCCCAATCAGAGGCTTGGTTTTGATTCTCTTTATAGCCTAAGGCACCCCATGGGTCAGGAAATGGGCCAGGTCATCTCAAGAGGCAGCCACTTGCTGAGGCGATCGGCTCCCGGGCAGACGAGTTCTGTAGCGGAGCAGGGGATCGGACAGGCAGGGCTATTTTCTCTGGCATCAAGCCCACATGAGGGAACCGCCCTCGCAAGGGAGGCTGACGAGGCATAGGCAGAGTCAGGAGCGCCCCCTCCCCAGCCATTCAAAAGCTGCCCCTAGGGAGTGTGAGTGACCAGGAGCGCGGCAACCAGGATGGGCAAACAGGGCGTGGTGCGTCAGTAGGGAGTGGCGCGGCCGTTCACATAGGCAGGGCAAGCAGGCAGGGCGGAGCGTTCCCCCCTGTCCATACGAGCAACTCCTCTAATGGCGGTCTACTGCTAGCTCAGCTGCAATGGTCTCCACCAGGCACAGTGCCCTCTCTAGGAAGTCTGTACATACCCAGACTGACTACCTGCTCAAAACTGTAGCAGTTCAGGTCTCCGGATGCAGGGAGTGCCTGAGCCTGTTGCTACCACCTGCGGGGGGGGGGGGGGGGGGGGGAGGGGGAACACAGAGAGACTGTGTGCGTGAGGTGCGAGCAGGTGGATGACCTGGTCTGCCTGGTGGCAGAGCTCAAGGAGGAGGAGGAGGAGGAGGAGAGGTTGAGGGATATCAGGGAGTGTGAGCAGGAGATAGACTTGGGGAGCAACTCCCCGCAGGGCCTGAAGGACAGGTACTGGGGTGAGACACCACAAATGGGAGTGAAGCCCTTGCTCTGTTGCTGTCGGGCAGAGGGAGGGGACCTAGGAGTTGAGGAGGAATGGAAACAGGTCCCTGCTCGACATTGCAGGTGATGCCCCCCACCACCACCACCAGCCCCACCTTCCCAGGTGCCCTTACAGAACAGATTTGAGGCCCTGGAGCTTGAGACCAGTAGGTGAGGAAAAGGTAGAAAGGCCCACAAAGGCCCGCCATTCGCCCTGTGTGACGCAAAGCAGTGCTAGGCACAGATTTATTCCTCCTTTTTGGGAGGCGGCACAAACAGACTGCCTCAGCAGTCTGTGAAGGCTGCTGATCTTCATTTGTAGCTCCTTGAGTTTGGGGGAAGAAAAAGACTTTGTTAGGGTTTGCCAAGGATTTGGCAAAACAACCTGAAAACTAGGGAAAAAGATTTAAAAAAAAAAAAAAAAAGAAAAAAAAAAAGTCAGATATTGTGTAATTGTCTGGATTAAAAAGCCAGTAAAAGAACTTCAGTATTTTGGCCAAAATGCAGGTCTGATGAAAATTCAGGCTTTAAATTTATAGGTAAATAATAAGACTCCTTTTTCAGAGGAGGAATCAAGTTATGCTCCCTATAATCCTAATATTGCACCAGAGGCAGCAGCAGCTGCTCCAGGAGGGGAGACAGCAATTGATGCTGTCCCTGGAGAAGGAGCACACTCTAGGCTCTGTCAAGAATTAGAACAAAGTAGAAGACATATTGAGAATTTTGCCTTCCCTGACAGTCACAGTACTAACACTAATTGTGGATCCTCTTAGGGAGGTTCCAGTGGGACAAGCATAAATATGTTATGTGAACTCTCTCTTCACTCTCTCTTCCCCCCTCCCTACCAGCAGAGTTTAGAAGTTTTAATAAGTTGTTGTTTTTTTTAAGAAACAAAATCTTTAACTGAGGACCCTCCAGAACAAGCAGAACAGTCAAATCTGTTTCTAAGGCCTAATTTGTGTTCCTGTGGGGGAAATGTCAATTTTGAGTATGTTATTCACTGGATAATGTTTAGGAGGGGAATAACAAGCAAGGAAGGTTACCTGTGTTGCAGCTTAAATCCTAGCAGGCATAGGCTTTGAGAAGACGTTTTAAGTGTGGCCAAGCCAGTCACTTCAAATAGGAGTATCCAGAGTGGAAGAAGGAGGACAGATTGCTGTTTTAAATTCAGAATAGGGGAGCTGGCGCTTCTCAGAAAGCAGTTGCCTGTCACCACCAGTCCAGAAAGGCAGGGTAGTGTGACATAGCAGAGTGGGGCATTTGCAATGAACCTGTGCAAGGAGGGTGACAGAAATCTCATGGGAACACTGGGGGTAATTACTGGAGTTGCACCCAGAGAAATGTCAGGGCTCTGTGAAGTGCCCACATCTGAGCTGGCCTCGTGCACTGCTCATACACACAGGGCTGTTCAGAGACACAAGTCTCTGCCTTGAATACACACAGTTCGTTGCAGCATTTTCAGAGTCCCTCTGCACTGCCAGTGCATTGCTCTGCACTGCCCTCCTCTGAGATGCCCCACAGCATGAGGAATGGGCACAGAGACCTCGGGGGTTCAAGGAAGCACATCCCAGAGTTGTATTCAGGTCTTGCACTTTGGACTAGATGGTCTCTGAAGGTGCCTTCCAACTGAACTATTCTGTACTATTCAGGCAGATCTCTGTGGTTGTTACTCTCAGGATGAAGGGAGCTCAAGATGCTGTCTGTTCCACTGGACTTCATGACACCCCTAGGGGTAGCTGATGGTGTTTGTGCTCACTCATGTTCCTTTCTCCACGTGCATACAATGTGCCTGTTGGCAGCAGCAGTAGCAAAGGGTTTCTGTTCCCATGTCTCCCCTGGACACAGACAAGGCCTTGCTCTTCTCTCAGGACATTCCATCTCCCAGGGAGCCTCTCCCAGATGAGCACATCTGTGTTGGCCTGGCCAGACACTGCTGCAGCACCTCACCATGCTGCCCACAGCCCCAGCTGGTGGTGCTGCTCTACAGAGCAAGGGGGCTCTGGTGCCCCACGGGCACTCTGCAGAGCCGTGCTGGTCAGGCTGGGGGGGCAGAGACAGCTGGTGGGGGCCCTGCCAATGACTGCCTCCCACAGCTCTTCTGTGGCCATGGGGTGCTCAGAGGTGCCTGGCCTGGCAGAGCGAGGAGCCTCTTTGGACTCTCTTCCTTGCGTGCATTCTGATGTGACAACATCAAAAGAACATAAGACAGGCTTTGCTTATCATGAGAACTCTTAAGAGGGATTTGCAAGGCAGGCAGTTTGTTGCTTATGAAATATAGCCAGTTATCAGTTTCTGCACAGCATCCTTGAGATCCTGGTTCTTCATGCTGTAGATGAGGGGGTTCACTGCTGGAGGCAGCACCAAGTACAGAACTGCCACCACCAGGTCCAAGGAAGGGAAAGAGTTGTAGAAGGGCTTCAGGTGGGAAAACATGACTGTGCTGACATTCAGAGAGACCACAGTCAAGGGAGGGACGCATGTGGAAAAGGCTTTGTGCTGTCCCTGCTGCGAGGGAATCCTCAGCATGGCCCTGAAGATCTGCCCATAGGATAGAACAATCAAAACAAAACATCCACACAGTAGAAAAGCACTAGCAGTAGTAATTGGAATTTCCCATAGGTAGGATTCTGACTAGGAGAGCTTGAGGATTAGGATAATGGGGCTATCTGCAAGTTGGCAGCCCAACCATCCCAGTTGTTCATTGCCTCCGTAGAGGCGTTTCCTGTATCAGAGACATTCCACCTTGCCCTAAGGAATGCCCCTATTCCCATACTGTTGACCAAAACTGTAAGCTCGTTATCTGATAGTGGAATCCCAACCAAGCAGGTCATGAACAGGTTGTCCGCACTGGCCATCAAGAGGCACATGTGGTCCTGTCCCATCATGTTGGCGAGGGTGACCCAAATGTTTCATCTGGTCTGGATTGAGACCCATGCAGCACCAAAATTGCAGAAGTGGAGGAGGGTGGTGATCCTAACCAAGGCCACACGCCACGGGCTGGTACCCATCGTGGTCCTTGTCCTGTGGAGATACAAGCATACCCTCACCACCATGTTATCAACTGGTACAGTCCTTCCCACCCCCCGGTATCCAAGTTTCGCATCATCACCATCGCTTGTCCTGTTTTAACTGACGTTAGTCCTGATTCCATTGTCTTAAAATGATTAATAATGGGTACTATCTCTTCATGTTGAAAAGGTAGTGTTAAATGATTCATAACATAGTGTTGCAGGAAGCACGGCCGAAAGCACGACAGACACCAGCAGAGTCAGATCATGCTCCCCTTTATTGCCCGAATAGCCTAACTTTTATAGTGAACTTAACAGGGGCGGACAGTGTTTCACACAAGATCATTGGTCAAAAGCACTCAGACAAACAACTATAAGAAAACAACCCCACCTGGAAGAAAAGAACCCCCCTTGTGATTAGCAGTCACATAGACCTTGTCCTTGAGGCCAGCTGCTGGTAACAATATTTTTCTGAGTTCCTTAATTGGGCGATGTGGGAGTCATTGCCATGGGAGCTTCTCACAGTTACTCTGGTAGCTTGGTTTGCTCAGCTACAGCAGGCCATGGGATTTTTGCTGTTTCAAAAATCCCTCAACAACATAGATTACTTTAGCTAACCTATTCTGTGGTGTCTCTTGAGTCTCCCCCTGTTTCTGTTTTGCTAGCAGGTTCTTTATTGTGCAGTGGACTTGTTCTACTATGGCTTGTCCTGGGAGTGAGTGTGGGATGCCTGTCTTGTGCATGATACCCCAAGTGTGAACAAACACCATTGTAGAGTGGCTGACATATGCAGGGCCATTATCTGTTTTTATTTCTTTTGGGATACCAAGGGCGGCAAAGGCTGCACAAAAACATGCTTGGATGTGGGGGCTAGTCTCGCCTGCCATTGCCGTGGCCCAGATTGCATGTGAAAAGATGTCTATGGATACATGAACATATTTTAACCTTCCAAATTTGGGAATGTGAGTAACATTGGTTTGCCAAATCTGCAGGGAGGAGAGGCCCCTGGAACTGACGGTAGTCAGTGGGCCTGATGGCTGTTGACAATCTGGGTAGGTTTGAACTATAAGTTTTGCCTCTGCTATAGGGATGGCAAATTGGTTGGATAATACTTTTGCTGCCTGGTGAAAGAATTGGTGTGACAAACGAGCCTGAGATAGTGTATTTGGTACCAGGACTTGCAATGCCACATTAGCTAGCAGATCGGCTTGGGCATTCCCTTCTGTAAAAAAAAAAAAAAAAAAAAAAAAAAAAAAAACAGTAAGGTGGTATAACTCCTAATATGAATTATGCAGTATGGATGGGTATGTTGCTTGACAAGGAATAGCAATTCCTTGAATTTTTCGAATAGTGCCTCATTTTGAATGTGCCTGATTTGAGACCACAGAATCTCAGAATTGTCTAGGTTGGAAGAGACCTCAAGATCATTGAGTCCAACCTCTGACCTAACACTAACAAGTCCTCCACTAAGCCATATCACTAAGTTCAACATCTAAATGTCTTTTAAAGACCTCCAGGGATAGTGACTCCACCACTTCCCTGAGCAGCCCATTCCAATGCCTAACAACCCTCTCAGTAAAGAAGTTCTTCCTAATATCCAACCTAAAACACCCCTGGCACAACTTTAGTCTGTACTCATCCTGTCACCAGGCATGTGGGAGAATAGACCAATCTCAAGCTCCAGGGCCTCAAATCTGTTCTGTAAGGGCACCTGGGAAGGTGGGGCCGGTGGGGGGGGGGGGGGGGGGGGCATCACCTGCAATGTCGAGCAGGGACCTGTTTCCATTCCTCCTCAACTCCTAGGTCCCCTCCCTCTGCCCGACAGCAACAGAGCAAGGGCTTCACTCCCATTTGTGGTGTCTCACCCCAGTACCTGTCCTTCAGGCCCTGCGGGGAGTTGCTCCCCAAGTCTATCTCCTGCTCACACTCCCTGATATCCCTCAACCTCTCCTCCTCCTCCTCCTCCTCCTTGAGCTCTGCCACCAGGCAGACCAGGTCATCCACCTGCTCGCACCTCACGCACACAGTCTCTCTGTGTTCCCCCTCCCCCCCCCCCCCCCCCCCCGCAGGTGGTAGCAACAGGCTCAGGCACTCCCTGCATCCGGAGACCTGAACTGCTACAGTTTTGAGCAGGTAGTCAGTCTGGGTATGTACAGACTTCCTAGAGAGGGCACTGTGCCTGGTGGAGACCATTGCAGCTGAGCTAGCGGTAGACCTCCGTTAGAGGAGTTGCTCATATAGACGGGGGGAACGCTCCGCCCTGCCTGCTTGCCCTGCCTATGTGAACGGCCGCACCACTCCCTACTGACGCACCACGCCCTGTTTACCCATCCTGGTTGCCGCGCTCCTGGTCACTCACACTCCCTAGGGGCAGCTTTTGAACGGCCAGGGAAGGGGTGCTGCTGGCTCTAGCTACACCTCACACAGAATCACAGAATCACAGAATTTCTAGGTTGGAAGAGACCTCAAGATCATCAAGTCCAACCTCTGACCTAACACTAACAGTCCCCACTAAACCATATCCCTACGCTCTACAAGGGAGGCCTCATCAGCCTCCCTTGCGAGGGCTGCCGGGTCCTGGCAGCTCCCTCACGTGGGCTCGATGCCGGAAAAGACAGCCCTGCCCGTCCAATCCCCGCTGCACTGCGGAACGCATCTGCCCTGAAGATGATTGCCTCAGCAAGATCGTTCAATTCGTTGTACCACTGCCACCACATATTGTGAATCTGACACAATATTCACTTGCACCTGATGCCATTGTTTAAATGCCGTTATTATTGCATGTAATTCCACTATTTGGGGGGAGCCTTGAATGCTCCACTATTATATGGTGCCATTGGCCTCCTTGTTCCCATGTAACTACAGCTTTTCCTGTTTGCCCTGACCCATCAATGAATACAGTTTATCCTTGGACAGGGTGCCATCTATATAAGGGTTTAACCCCGAGTTGCACATTATTATAAAAGGTGAACATTTTATGAGATGGGAGGTGTATATCTAGTTGACCATCAAAGCCCAAAAGGGCTGCTTGTAGCTCAATGCTACAAGCACCAGCCAAGGTAGTCCTTAACTATCGGAATAACAGTGCTTTTTGGTTCCTCCCCGGCTATCTCTACAATAAGTTCTCTGCCCTTCTTAATTAAGGCTGCAAACATTTCAGTGCAGGTCGTGAATGTCTTAGTAGGTTGATGTGGTAAGAACACCCGTTCTAGTAACAATAGAGGATTTGCTGCGGCAGAATCCCATTGTGCGATGATCGCTAAGGGTTGCGGGTCCTGGTTGCATATATAGAGTTGAATGTGTAAGTCTTCTGCGTGTTGTTGTCATTGTCGGGCTTAAATTTTTTCCTCAACTTTGCTTAAAGACATTCTGGCCACATTAGTCATCTTTTGGGGTACATTAATGTCTATGTCCCCCTTCAAAAGTTCAAACAATGGTGCTAAGGTTTGATTATCAATGCTGCAGGTATTGGGGCAGCATATGGCCGAACATGGTATGCTGAACCTTTGTGAGTCTTAATGGTAAGCATATATTTACTCTGGTAAGTATTGGAAACTCCACCTACTCCCATAAGGTGTTTTGCAGTTGAATCCAACGGCCATCCGTTGGGCCAGTCCTTTAGGGCTATTACTGTTACATCCGCCCCGTGTCCATTAACACCATAACTGGGGCATTCAGATGGTTGGCGGTTGGGTGATGTAGTGTCAGGGTCAATATAGGTTTTTTGGTGGCAATGGTCGAGGCCCAGAAGACTGACAGGCGTCCTGTTGATGCAAAGCCCCTGTCATGTTGCTTTCACTGTTCTGCTTGGGGAACTGTTGCTTTAAATAATATCAACCTGTCAATTCTGGTACGCTTTGGCATGAGTACCAGTAGTGAGGGAGTCTATGCCATGGCTTGTATAATCCCTTCATAATCAGCATCAATAACTCCAGGCAGTACAAAAAGTCCTGTTAAGGTGGTACTTGACCATCCCAACAGGAGCGCGCTATATCCTTTATCTATTGGTTCCTTAATGTTCAGCATTATTTTGCATACCCGAGTATTCCAAAGGGTGCAGTCCTCTACTGTGGAGACATCCAAGCTGGCACTTTCTCAGGTTTTGGCAGTGAGGGAGTTCATGGTGATGTATTTCAGGGGGCCATTGGAGCAGTGCTTTGCTGTGATTGTGGTCTGGCTGTCATCATTACATGAGTCAGGTCCTGTGAGGACAGCCCAACCACAGCTGAGGACCGGGGCACTTGTGTAGTTGCGTGGCCTCACCCCACACTTCACCTCCCATTTCCCTGTCGTGGATGCAGGGGTCGACCTTCTGTGTTATATTTTGAACAGCACTGGCTAGCCCAGTGCCACTCTTTTCCACACCAGGGACAAGCAGAGGGGGGAGCAGGGTTACCGCAGCCTCCCCCCATGCCCCGCTGGGGACATTCAACAGCAATATGTCCTGTAGCTTGGCAGCGAAAACAACATTTTCCTCTGATTTGGAGCGCTGCCGCAAAGGCTCCAGCTAAGGCGGCAGTGTGGTACTCCACTGATACAACTCAGTTACATGCTTCTATCATCTGCACTAACGTAGTATTAATTGGTAATGCTTGGAGTATCTTTTCACAATCCGTGTTCCCGTTTTCTACAGCTAATTTTAACATCAATGCCTCTTTTGCCTCACAATTGTCGATCTGTTTATCTACAGCATCCCACAATCTATCAATAAATTGCATGTACAGTTCGCTTACTTGTTGTCTAATACTCATAAATGAGGGTTCAGGTTTTCCTACTTCAGGTAATTTCAACAATGCCTGGAGAGCCAGAAACGCAGACTGCCACAAGATGGCATCATTGAGCCTAGCCTGCAATCTCAGGTCCAGAAACGGCTCAGTCCCTGAGTTGTGGGATCCTGGCTCCCATAAGAGGGTCGCCAGACAGTCTCTCCAGATTTTGTAAGGCAGCCGTTTCTCAGTCCTCTCTCCATTTTTGTTCCCATAGCAACTTCTGCGTTGGGGTTAGAATCATTGCAGCAATCTGGCGACAGTCGTAAGGCACCAACAATTGACCAGTCATGACATTCTCTAACAACAACTGAGTAAATGGTGCATGCAACCCCTACGTAGTCACAATCTTTCTTAATTCTTTAATTAGATTCCATATACTCATTGGCACGCACTTGTAGCTGGCAAACCGTACCTATTGGGTCCCCATCTCTTAATGCTTCCTGGTGCACCTGCTCCCATTGTTCCTGTGGATCAGAAGTCGAGCTCCCAAGGAGGTATTGTTAAGGGGAGCAATGTGGGAGCCGAGGGGGTTCAGAGAATAGGGCTTAGCAGTGTGGTTCCGCAGCTCTCCTTTTGATCATCCCCAAAAACTATTAAATTGTCCTGCTCTGGTGGCTTATCAGACTCTGATCATGGAGCTACTGTCAGGATCGTCTGGGCGGCAGCGTTCTGTACCTTCTTTTCCACCTGCCATGCCCTTAAAGTCTCCATTACCAGGCACCACGTGATCATACCTTCAGCGGCAGTTGTATCCCCACTTGATGCTGCCTCCCACGCTTTCTCCCCCAGTTGTTCCCAAGTCTTTACATCGAATACAGCTGAGGCCATCGAGGGGACCCCTTGTTTTTGCAAAAACTTCAACAGTAGCTTTATCTTAAATGGGTCATATTTTACACCTCTTTTTACTAATAGTTGTGTTAATAATTTTACTATAGCCTCTTCTGCTGCTGAAAGATTTGCTCCCACTGTTAATGCCCAGCCGCTCACCTGTCCTTCAGGAGATGTCCCGGGGTTGAAGCTGCAGTCTGGCTGCAAGCTTGATTCGTTCGGCTGGGCTCCCTTCAGACACTCGTGCAGCATTGCTCTTCCCCTTATCACGCTGGGGTTACTGTTTGAAGGGAATGATGACATGGGCTCCAAGACAGTTGAGAACTGGAGACCCTTTCTTTTTCCAGTGCAAGACATTATATAGCTTCTGAGCCAGCTACACCTGCTGCATGTGGCTAGCAGGCATTGTTACAGACTTCTGATTGGTGCATTCCTTTCGATCAGGTGTAGCTCTCTATAGGCCCATCCGAGCCTAGAAACTTCCTATGGGTTCCCACTTCCTCTTACTCTAGCCTGGTTACCATTAGTGCACTGCCATATCAATCTGCTCTAGTTTATCACCGAATGGGTCACCCATATTCCAGCCTTGACTAATGTCTCTCCATCTGCCCTCAGTAATCCATGAAACACAAAGCCAGGGGCTCTGGGTGAGCCCTGTCCTTCAATAAACCTTTCTCTACCTCAGTCTCAATGCCCCCCGCTGCATTTTGTGATATTCATTCTTTCTCATGCTCTTTCCTAGTAGGAGGAAAAGCACCTATGTGTCTGAAAGCACTTCTCAAGCAGTCTCTGCATACTTTGCTGCTTGGAGCCTCCATGCCACAGGGCCAAAGGAGGCCAGGTCTCTAAACCTCTCCATCTCATGTGCTTCAAGCCCTGAAGCCCACTTTGGCAGACCTCCCTTCCACACTCTCCAGTTTTTCTGCACTTCTCTAAAACCTGGAACTGAGTCCTGGGCCACACTGCTCCAGAGATAGCCACAGCAGCACTGAGTCGAGGGGGACCCTGCTGCCCCTAATGCAGCCCCATAAGGAGCTGGCCTTAATCCCTGTCAGCATGTCCCACTGGCTCCTATGGTGTCCTCATAGCACACAGGCCCTTCTCCCCAGGGTCCCCCCTCAGCTGCTCAGGTCCAGCCCTGCCCTGATGGTATTCTGCCCCACATGCAGCACTGGCCACTGCTCCTTGCCAACTTCAGGGGGTTTCTTTTGGCTGAAGGCTGGAGATTCCCAAGGTCCCCCTGCACTGAAGCTCCATTTTGTCACCTGTTCGTGGTTGGGTGCAGATGGCTCACCGTGATGGTGGTGACTCTCATAAGATAACATTGCGAGGAGTGTCAGTACACTACAGGCACTAAAGGAGGTTATTTGTTTAGTGGAATTTCCAACCCAGGTAGGAATTACTATAAGAACCATCTCTGAAACACTCAGTGATACTACAAAGCAAGCAAAAACCGGGATCACAGTGAATGAATGTTTGGCTCTTTGTATGTTAGGGTATTTTCCAGGAAAACATACACCTACACAGACACACCTACAATATGGATCACCCCCCAGCAACTGGACTTAGACCCTCTGTCTAGCCAGGAGCTTGCCCCACGATCCCCTCCCATTGCCTAAACACACAAACCATAACGAGTTTCTCCTGTACAGAATCACTGAGTCTTTGAGGCTGGGAAGCAGTCCCAATCTGCCTCCTCCTGTTGATTTTGGTCAGGAGTTACTTTCGCATTTGTGCCAGCCTCCTGCCACTTTGCTTTCTTCCTGTGTGTCAGGGTGGACCATTCAGCAGCTTGAAGGGGTGATGACAGAACAAGGAGCAATGGTTTGAATTTTAAAGGATGACATATGAGGAAGAAATTCTTTTCTTACCATGGTGGTGAGTCCTAGGAAGAGGTTGCCCAGAGAAACTGTGGATGCACCTTCCCAGAAAGTGTTCAAGGCCAGGCTGGATGGGACTTTGAGCAAGCTGGTGTAGTGGAAGGTGTCCCTGGCTGTGGCGGCGGGGGGTGGAATTAGATGATATTGAAGGTCCCTTCCACCCCAGTCCATTCTATCAGTCGATGCTTGCCACCTCCTCAGTAGAGGGACTGCTGCTCCAATTAAACAAAGGAGAAACCAAGCCTCCCAGTGCTGCGGAGAAGCTCTGCCCAAGCAGGCCAGAGGCCCGAGGCCTCGCAAGCTCAGCAAAGTGCTGGTGCCCGGCTCCAAGCCCTGGTAGGGCTGCGAGTAGGCACGCCCCTTCCCCAACAGGGCGGGAGGTGGCCGGGGCTCCCGCCTGTTCCCTCGGGGCTGTGAGGAGAAGCCTTGGGGTCCCCTCAGTGCCGTGAGAGCATGGAGAGCGGAGACGGTGCAGCAAGTACGTACTGCCTGCTGCCCAGAGGGGCGTTAGGCGGCCCCCCAGAGAATGAGGTGGCCCCAGCATGGCCCCAAAGGTGCGCGTGGCGTCCTGCCGTGCCAGGCAGCACCACGTCGGGCCCCGTAACCTCTCCCGTTGCCCTCCCACAGCCGGGGCCGAGGGTGGCTGGTTGGAGGAGTCCCTGCTGGACTGCGCCTTCGCTGCCTGTGACGTGGAGCAGACAGGTAGCGGTGCCGGGACCTGATTCCACCCCGTGGCCTCCTTCTCACTCTGTGGTGCCTGTTTCCACCTTCTGAATGGCACGCGGAAGCCGGGGGACGCCGCAGGAACACACGCGGGGGGCTGGAGCCCAATGGGTGGATGCACGGGCAGCCCGATGGATGCGCGCGCTGCCCGACAGACGCAGGGCATGTGGTGAGCTTTGCCTCTGATGGCAGGTGTGGTGCCAGCCTGGCGCATTGTGGAGTACCTGCAGGCCGTGATGGGGCGTAGCGGCGAGGAGCAGCAGCTGCAGGAGCTCAGGCAGATGCTGGAGCTGACAGCAGCAGGGGTAGCCCTGGATCTGCCCACCTTCCGCGCTGTCATGCGTGAGTGGATCGCCCACTGTCAGCAGGACGGGTGAGCGCTTGGGGAAACAGAGGCGAGTGGGGGCAGTGCTTCAAATGGCGACATTACAGCTCCATGCCTGGAAACTGGGTGTGCCTGGAGCATACAGTGGAATTATGGCTCTGTGCCTTGACACTGGGCATTTCAAGCTAAATGTGGGCATTTCAGCTCTGCGCCTGCAACACCTGTCACAACTCATAGGTGCTGGGAGCAGGGGACAGGGACATGTGGGAAGCTGCAGATGCGTCTCTGCAGCAGTGCTGCCGGGTGACTACCAGCGGCCATCTGTCTCTTGCAGGGCCCATCAGGCATTGGAGCATGGCTGGGCATCCAGCCAAAAGCTGGAAGACTTGGAGGATGAGGTGAGACAGCTCCAGGAGGAGAAGAGAGGCCTGATAGAACAAAATCAGCGTCTGGTGAGTGCCCCCCAACAGCTGCTCAGCAACTCTGTTGCTCATGTTCCCTTTTTTTCCTCTTAAAACAATGCCAAGGTGATGTGGTGACTCCTGGCTTCTGGTCGCTGGCCTTTGCCCTGCCTTCGGCAGTGGGGCTGCATTGGCCTCAGCAGGGCCAGCCCTGGTGGTGTGCAGCCTCCAGTTGCATGCCCTCCAACTAGTGGGCTGAACCCCGCAAATTATGGGGCTGCCCCCAGCAACTTAACGGCACAGTTTTTCCCTTCCAGGAAAGGGAGCAGCATGGCCTTCTGGAGGAAGTCACCGGCCTTCAGGAGATGGTGAGGACGGGAACAAAGAACCAGGGGTGCCCTGCAGCACTGTGTCCCCACCCCAATGCACCACCAGCAGCTTTCAGTCCAGTCTCACTGGGTATCAACCCACTTTCCTCTGGAGCAGAACTCAGCGCTGCTCGCTGAGGCCAAGGGAAGAAAAGAGAATCTGCAGGCACCAGAGGCACAGAAGGATGCCATCCTGCAGGTAAGAGGCATCCGAGCCTTATCACATGCTAACAAACCAGCTCCCTCAGCTGGGGGGGGACAACACATGAGGCTGGCAGCCCCTCCCCCATTATGCCCATCTGTGGAGGCCAATGTGGCCATGGTCTCCAGCCCTGCTGCATTGCTGTGGTGTCCTGCCACAATCCGCCTTTGCCAAGGTGAGCAACATGATCCCTCTCCTCAAGTGAAAAGGCTCCCCAGGGCTCCAAAGGGATGGGAGCCACCACCAGCACCCCAAATTTGTTGCTGTTCCCCCCAGTTCTGCAGATGATGTGTGGCATGCAGGACCTGATGGAGGCTTTGCAGCACTACGAGGGCGCTGTGTGGGCATGGCCCCCACAAAGTCCCCAAATCCAGCAAAATGGAGAGGAGAAATGGGAGAAACCTTAACAAAGTCTTTTTCTTCCCCCAAACTCAAGGAGCTACAAACGGAGATCAGCAGCCTCCACAGACTGCTGAGGCAGACACTGGAGGCTTTGGCCACGTAGGTGCTGTGGGTACTTGGGGGGACACAGGGCTCTCACTGGCTGAAAATGCCCCTATAAACTCCCAAATCTGCGTTTTCATCCTTCCTTCTAGCTCAGCCTCAATCACCATACATATTTGTGAGGTGGAGGTCAGGGCAGACGGCCGCCAGCTGCTTTTTGGGGCTGCATGCTAGAAATCGGGGTGGTCAGAATCTTAAGGAGTAGAAAGGTGGGAGGGAAAAAAATGGGTAGAATCGTAATAAAATGTGGGAATGCAAAGACCGTGGACACAAGTGTCGCCCCTGCAAACCTGCACTGGCATGGAGTGAGGGCACGTGGTGCTTTGGGTCCCCCAGAATTCCCATCTACCCCTTGCCCATACTGCCCATTTCACCCCACCCCCACTTTCCAGCCCTCCCCGCATCCCCCAGGGTCCATCACCACCACCCCCCCCAATGCCAATCACTGCCCCAGTTTCCAGCCCCCCAGCCTCTTCCTCCCACAGGCGAGCCCCAGAGCCTGAGGCACAGCTGCTTAGCACAGAGCCGTGGAGGGAGGTAGGAATCATCAGAATCACATCTTTTCCCCTAGAAAATGTCAAGAAGGGGGCAGAGGAGGAACGGCCGTGTCACCGCCCCCTCAATCACCATGTTCCCCACAGCCGTCCCAGTGTGTGGACCAGAAATGCCGGCGTAAATGGTGGTAAGTGGGGGTCCCACCCCACACTGCGGGTCAAGAAAAGCCCTGGAGGTTTGGAGGGGTGCTGCACCCCCCAGATCTCCCGCCAGACCACTGAGTGCCCCTGCAGGCTCCTCCCACACCTGCTACTGGTGCTGCTGCTGGCACTGCTCTGCCTCCTGCCCCACATCACTCCATGGCTGGAGCTGAGCTACCTGAGATCCCCCACACTGTGAGAAGCCCCAGGTAAAGTGACCGGACCCTGCTGTGGGGCACATGGGAGCCCAAGCCCCATAGTGGGTACAGCAGCGCATGGGGAGGTGGGGTAGGGTGAGTGTGGAGCGGGGTTAGGCAGGAAAGGGGAAAGGGGATGGAGGGGGGAATTATGGAGTGGAGTGTGGGGCTGTAGGGCAAAGTGTGGGTGGGCTGTGGGAGGAGCACAGTGCTTGGAGCACAATAAATGCCCCCCTGCCCTATAGTTTCCCTGCAGGGGCCAGGCTGGGAGCCAAGGCACCAGGTCATTTCCCCAGCCCAGGCACCCCATCCTGCAGTGCCAGCCCCCCAGGAAACACCCCTCTGCTTTTTCCAGGTCGCAGCTCCCCCTGCATAGCACTAGACAGCCCCCATGGAAGCTACTTACCCCTGTGCCATGGGGCATGGGGGTGCACACAAATGCCCCCAATGAAGTCCCCCTCCCCCACGGTACCCCACTTCTGGGGGAGGCTCTGTATGTGCCGCCCCCCAAAAAGGAGGAATAAAGCCGTATCTAGCACTGCCTTGCATCACACAGGGTGAATGGGGGGCCTTTATGAGAGGGGGTCATTTGGGCAGGACTTTGAGTGGGGTAGGGGTGCACGAAGTGTTTTGGGGGGGGGGGGGGTCATGAAACATTGGGGTTGCAGCAGGGCCCACTGTGTCCCAGTATGTCTCAGTGTGCTCCAGGGCCACCTACGGGTGTTCTCAGCCCCGTCCCAGTGCCCCATTGTCATCATCTCAGTGCTCCCACTGTCCTTACCAGTTTCATCCCAGTGCACACATTATCGCCATTCCCAGTGCTCCCAGGACTACATTGGTCCTATCGTGTGATCCCCATTGTGTCCCTTCTAGTGCCTATGTCCTCATCCCATTACTCCCAGAACCCCATTATCCCCATTCCCAGTGCAGCCAGTGTCGCATCTGGGCGCAGGCCCACCTGTTACTGTAAAAGTCAGTCTAAGAAACTCTCTTTCAGGTTCTTCCAATGTTCCTTGATACTGTGATAGTCAACTCTTAGGCATCCACAATAAGCTACTCCATTTACAAGTCCTGGGATAGATGCGTGCCACAAGTTCCTCACCTAATCTTTTCAGAGAACTCCCAGTCCTGGATCATCATTTACAGTTACAAAGTTTTTAAACTTCCTTCTGTCAAACTAAAGGTTGTAAAGCTTTGGCCTATCTGTTCATAAAACATTTCACATTTGGCTGTTGTGGAGTAATTGCTTAAAGTGACTTGGAAAAATTAAACGGATATTCACATTTTAAAGAAAATGTACAGTATTGAAGAAGCTTTCAGGGTTGAGTGTAGCTGCACTACCTAAGCATTCCCTACGCTTCCAACCTTAGATGTTCCTGCACTAGGGGAACTTAGTGTGCTGACTCTAAGGAACAGTACGGAGTGTAGAACGGAGTGGAGATACCACAGCTAGGCTCTCTGAGCATCTGGGGACTCGATTGTTCTTGCGCACACCGAGACCGATAAGCTGCACATTTGCTACCCTGACCAACGACCTGTCATGTTTTTGACAAAATGCAGTACTCCAGTGAACTTTTGCTCATTACAATATCATTATAGTACCAGAACAC
Source organism: Anas platyrhynchos (assembly GCF_047663525.1). Taxonomy (NCBI): domain Eukaryota; kingdom Metazoa; phylum Chordata; class Aves; order Anseriformes; family Anatidae; genus Anas; species Anas platyrhynchos. The sequence goes on along the minus strand of NC_092619.1, from coordinate 185,220 downwards.
ACCTCCATCCCAAAAGCTACCTGCCTCCAAGGTGTGACCACCCCTCACTGAGCACGTGCTCTGAATTTCTTGGAGCCTATACCTTTAAACGAAAGCGAGAAAACTTTTTACCAATCATAACCAAGATACACTTGACCAGAGTCGCTCAAGCTCTACCTAAAAGATAGAAAATAATTAGAATTGGCTTAAGAGAGAGAGGATGTTAGGGAAGATACCATCATGAGGGGAGATACCATCGCAAAGGAATCTATTTCCTGACTGGCATCAGTCAGCGGGCTGAGCCTCCTCTTCCCCCCACATTGGGATGCCTTTGGGTGAGATTTGAACACTTGGTTATACCAGGTGTCTCCATGGAAACTTAGAAATCCCTATAGAGTCTTTGTGCATTTTAATATGTTAATAGCCAGCCTGTGTACATGTGCATTTCATGCATGCCAGCTTGCTTTTGCAGACAGTAAATTATCACCGGTAATCCAAAGAACCTGTGTACCTGTTGCTGTAATAAATTGCACTTAACTGCATTGTTCGTAGCCATGATAGTTCGCATTGAACGTGACTAGAGTGAGGACATGTTGTATTGTTGGTGAATCTGTGACCATGATAGTTCAGTACCCCGAATCCAACCGGACCTGTAACTGCTAATTGGCTACACCCCTTAACGCGATACCACCAACTATTGAGAAAGAAACAAGCTTCCTTAGGCATTGTGGATTTTTGGAGAATGCATATTCCAAACGACAGTCTGACTGTAAGTCTATCCAGTCAATCAGGGAATGGGGCCTGTGTAGCAAGGTTTTGGTAGTGGCAGGGGTGTTGGGATAGGGGCTGCAGGGGTGGCCTTTGTGAGCAGAGCCCAGCAGCAGCCCCATGGCAGATCAGAGCTAGCTCCAGCCAGCTCCAAAAGGGACCCACTGGTGGCCGGAGCCAAGCCAGTGAGAGACAGACACTGGTTGTGCCTTTGGGAGAGCAGATTAAGAAAAGGAAAAACAAAGAAGCTGCTGTGCAACATCAGCTGGGAGAGCGTGGAGTGAGACACCAAGGTCAATGCAGAAGGAGAGCAGGAGGTGCTCCAGGCACCTGAGCACAAGTTCCCTTGCAGAATGCCTGCACAGGCCCTTCCCCACTTTGCCCAAAGGTGCCATGATAAAGGGCCACAGTGCATTGGTAGGGTTAGAAGAGAAGGGGTCCTGCTGGATGGCTTCCAAAGGTGAAAGCCTTCCAAAGCAGCCTCTCTTCTGCTGTCAAGAGGCTGTTGCATGGGACAGGGTACTCAAAGCTCCACATCACCCCAAGGCATTTCCCAGGGGACTTTTGGGAAGGAAGCTCGAGGCAAGTGCTACCTGGAAAAAATAAAGCAATTTTTAGAGCCTCTGCCTTCATTTGCCTGCTCTGACTGGGAGGGTGGTGGTAGGAAGGCTACATGCTAACATGCAGAGTCCTACACTGAGAGAGAAATCAGCTGGTGATGAACCTTAGAGTATGCCTTCACTAATCTCTACTTACAGCCTGCACTGTTTTTTTTTCTGAGCTGTTGTTTAGAACCTGCAAAGATGTTCCTGGACCTTTCTCTATCCCCAGAAGCTGTCTGCAGGACAAAGCAGGGGATAGGGGTCTGATCACATCCAGGCAGGTTTTGAATATCTCCGAAGAAGGAGACTCCACAACCTCTCTGGATAACCTGTTACAGTGCTCTGTCACCCTTACAGTAAAGAAATGTGGCACCCCCAAAAAGAGTCCAGCCCCATCCTCTTGACACCCTCTCTTCAGATATTTGTACACATTGATAAGATTCTATATCAGTCTTCTCCAAGCTAAACAGACACAGATCTCTCAGCCTTTCTTTGTATGAGAGATGCTCCAAGCCCTTAATCATCTTCGTATCCCTGTGCTGGACTCACTCCAGGAGTTCCATGTTCCTCTGGTACTGGGGAGCCCAGAACTGGACACAGGACTCCAGGTGATGCCTCCCCCCCAGGGCTGAGCAGAGGGGAGGATCACCTTCCTTGACCTGGCAACACTCTTCTGAACGCACCCCAGGATACCATTGTCCCTCTTGGCCACAAGGGCACATTGTTGACTGATGGTCAGCCTGCTGTCCTCCAGGACCCCCAGATCCTTCTTTGCAGGGCTGTTCTTCAGCAGGTCGATGAGACGATGAGACGCTGGAGAGCAGCCTAGAAGAGAGGGATCTGGGGGTCGTGGTAGACAACAAGTTGAATATGAGCCGGCAGTGTGCCCTGGCAGCCAGGAGGGCCAACCGTGTCCTGGGGTGCATCAAGCACGGCATCGCTAGTAGGTCGAGGGAGGTGATTGTCCCGCTCTACTCTGCGCTGGTGCGGCCTCACCTCGAGTACTGTGTGCAGTTCTGGGCACCACAGTACAAGAAGGACATGAAACTGTTGGAGAGTGTCCAGAGGAGGGCTACGAAGATGGTGAAAGGCCTGGAGGGGAAGACCTACGAGGAACGGCTGAGGGCACTGGGCCTGTTCAGCCTGGAGAAGAGGAGGCTGAGGGGAGACCTCATCGCAGTCTACAACTTCCTCGTAAGGGGGTGTCGAGAGGCAGGAGACCTTTTCTCCATTAACACCAGTGACAGGACCCGTGGGAACGGGGTTAAGCTGAGGCAGGGGAAGTTTAGGCTTGACATCAGGAGGAAGTTCTTCACAGAGAGAGTGGTTGCACACTGGAACAGGCTCCCCAGGGAAGTGGTCACTGCACCGAGCCTGACTGAATTTAAGAAGAGATTGGACTGTGCACTTAGTCACATGGTCTGAACTTTTGGGTAGACCTGTGCGGTGTCAAGAGTTGGACTTGATGATCCTTAAGGGTCCCTTCCAACTCAGGATATTCTATGATTCTATGATTCTATGATAGGTCAGCCCCCAGCCTGTACTGGTGCTTGGGGTTATTCCTCCCTAGGTGCAGGACCCTGCACTTGCCTTTGTTGAACTTCATGAGGTTCACCCACCTCATTAAGCAGTAGGTTCCCATTTCCCTTACTGCGGGGGCTTTCTACAGCATGTGTCCTTTTACATCCCACTAAAGGTCATTTCTGTGACTGTGCTGGTCTGGCTGGGATGGAGTCACCTCTCCCTGCAGCAGCCCACAGAGTGCTGTGCTCTGCACGTGTAGCTAGAACAGCACTGGTATCACACCAGTGTTGTGTCTATTGCCGTGCAATGCTAGCACCACATCAGGACTCCCTCCAAGCTCCCAAGAGCCAGCAGGCTGGGGTGGACAAATGATGGGGAGGGGACATCACCAGGGCAGCTGACCTAAACCGACCAAAGGGATATTCCATGCCATATGATATCACACTCAGCAATAGAAGGTGGGAAGGGGGAAGGGGGGGGGGGGAGGGGGCGGATCTTGTGGTGGAAGCATCTGTCCTCCCAAACAACCACTACACGTATTGAGGCCCTGCTTCCCAAGACGTGGCCGAATATCACTCATTGACGGAAGTAGAGAGAAACCGCTTTTCTTTCTCTCTATGCTTCTGCGTGGCCCTTGATTTTTTTTTTCCTTTTCTTTTCCTCTCCCTTTTCCCTTTAATTAAGTCATTCTTATGTCAAACCTTGAGCTGTTTTTGTCGTATTTTCTCCCCTTTCCTCTTTGAGGAGGTGGAGTGAGAGAGCGGCCGTGGTGGAACTTGGCTGCTCACCCGAGTAAAACCACCACAGTGACCAACAGAGAGGAAAGACTTTAAAATATAAAAGGTGTTCAGGTAATATTGTTGCTGCTGCATCACTGACTATGAAAACATTTGTGTTAGGCCATTTCCCTATTTATAACCACTAACCTTAAGCTCTAATCTGATGCTAAATGCAACCCCTCAACCTAACAGGAACCCACTGTTCTAATCCCTAGCACCTCAAAGTTTACCTTGAAGCCCAAACCCAAACCTGCAGTCTCTTACCCTTACTCTTACCCACTTGTTCTCATTAATCCCTAGCCCTTACCCCTCACATGAAAATGCTGGCCTTAAACCTAGCCCTCACCCCAGCCCTAAATTAAACCCTAACCCACAAAGCTAGCCCATCCTCAAAACACTGACCAGATATCACAGGCAGAACAGTAAACCCTCCCCGTAAGCCTGTTCCTCACCCTGAAAGGTGAGCTCCAATCCCTAAACCCTAACCTGAAAACACCCGAAACCCTTGTTACGTGCTCTAACCTCATCTCACCCTGCTCAGAGGTTGCCCTCAGAACTGTCCTGAAAATCTGCACATTGGACTGCATGCTGACAACAAAACAAGGAAAGGTTAAACAGCCACTAATTACAATAAGCCCAAATTACCTGAGTTAAGAGTCTGAGCAGGAGAGCTTGAGGGTCTGGGGGATTTAACAGATGAACTGGTCCACAGCATTGCCTTGGCAGAGTGGAAGCACAAGTGTATGGCGGTGTGCAGCAGAGCACTGAGAAACTCACTGCCCCAGGCAGCTGCTAACATCCTGACACAAGCTGTACTGCACAAGAGGGTCCCATAGTGCAGGGGTTTGCAGATGGCAATGCCGCAGTCTTAGGACATGATGGTGAGATCAAAAACTCTGCTGAGATCAAGAAGAGGAACAGAAAGACCTGGCCAGCACATCCTGCATAAGATATGGCCCTGGGTGATAAGCAGACGGGGCAGAATATACCTTCCAATTCAGTAGACCAGCTCACCTATTGGCTGCCTACCTGGCAACAAAAGTGGCCATGGTCTCCATTAGGCTGAAAGCTCTCACCAAAAAGTCTGTGGTAACCCAGACCAAGTGCCAGTCCAAAAAGACCTGCTGCTTCCAACGGAGGGTGGCAGAGATAGCACCTGCATGAGGTTTGAGTATGTAGATGATCTGATCAGCTTGGTGGCAGAGCTCAAGGAGGAGGTGGAGAGACTAAGGACCATCAGCAAGTGTGAGCAGGAGATAGACTGGTGGAGCAACTCCCTGCCATGCCTGCAAGAAAAGCTCTGGGGTAATACAGCCCAAACAGTGGTGGACCCCCTTTCCTTTCGCTGTCGGGCAGAAGGAGGGGATCTAAGAGATGGGGAGGAATGGAAACCTACTCGGTGTTGCATGCAAGCCCCCCTCCCTACGCACCTCACCTTCCCAGGTGCCCTTACACAATAGGTTTGAGGCTCTGGAGCTTGACAGGTAGGTGAGGATGTGGTGGGAGGTGCACCCAGGAGATTGCCAAGGGCAACACAGTCAAGACTGCCTCCACACCTGAAGACTGCCTCCACCAAGAAGGAAAGAAGGGTAATTGTCATAGGCAACATTCTCCCTGGCTGTGGTGTAGAGCACATTCTTTACATCTGGTCCCGTTCGGACTGGCCCAAGGGCTACTGCATGAGCTATTTCCATCTTAATTTGTTCAAAGGCTTGTCGTTGCTCAGGGCCCCATTCAAAATCATTCTTCTTACAGGTTACTTGGTAGAACGGGTTTACAATCAGCGGGTTGTACAGGTGGGGAGGAAATCTCTCTTCAAGTTGGTGGAACTTTTCTGACAATTTCCCCAAAGTATTCTTTTTTAGTTGGTGGACACTGGCTTGTTCAGGTGGGGAGGAAGATAAATTCTCTTTAAGTTGGTGGACCTCTTCAGAAAGTTTCTCCACAGCCGAGATACAGGCCTGTAAGGAAGAGGAGAGACTTTCTTTGTCGTGGTTTAACCCGGCCGGCAGCTAAACACCACGCAGCCGTTCGCTCACCCTCCCCCCTCCCTCTCTGGGACGGGGGAGAGAAATGGAGAGTGAAGCCCGTGAGTTGAGATAAAGACAGTTTAATAAGACAGGAAAATAATAATAACAAAATAATAATAACAATAATAATAATAATGATACAATGGTGATAATACGAAAGTAATAGTATGTACAAACAAGTGATGCACAATGCAATTGCTCACCACCCGCTGACCGATGCCCAGCCTAACCCCGAGCAGTCCGGCCCCCTCCCCCCAGCTAGCCACCCCTATATATTGTTTAGCATGACGTCAGATGGTATGGAATACCCCTTTGGCTGGTTTGGGTCACCTGTCCTGGGTCTGTCCCCTCCCAGCTCTTACTGCACCCCCAGCCTGCCCGTTGGCAGGACAGAGCAAAAGGCTGAGATGTCCTTGGCTTAGTATAAGCACTGCTCTGCAACAATTAAAGCATCGGGGTGTTATCAGCACTCTTCTCATCCTAAGCCAAAACACAGCATTCCACCAGCTACTAGGAAGAAAATTAATTCTGTGCTAACTGAAACCAGGACATCTATCCACCCCTTATTCCATACCATTTATGTCATGCTCAGGTTACACTCTTTTCCATACATTCTAATTAGTCACCTATAGTAATCATGGTAGTGATAACATACAGTATAATATACTATTTAACATGGTACAATTCAGTTCATGGGCTATTCTCACCCAGTATTAAATCTCCTTGAGCTACACACCGGACCTCTCCGTTCTTTTGCATCACCCACCAAGTGTATCCAGGTCCCTGAGCGAAAACAATTCCACGAATAGGTTTGCCTTTTCCTGAGGCAGGAGTAGCCCAGACTGTTTTACCCAGCATATTTTTTACATGCACTACAGGAACTTTATCCCCATCTACAGTACGTAACAGGTTTGATTGGGCAGGTCCAGCTCGGTTGGTAGATCCCCTAGTATTGATTAACCAGGTGGCCTTTGCCAAATGCGTATCCCAGTTTTTGAACGTCCCAGCGCCCATTGCTTTCAAGGTAGTCTTTAACAGGCCATTGTATCGTTCAACTTTCCCGGAGGCTGGTGCATGATAGGGGATGTGATACACCCATTCAATACCATGTTCTTTGGCCCAAGTGTCTATAAGGTTGTTTCGGAAGTGAGTCCCATTGTCTGATTCTATTCTTTCTGGGGTGCCATGTCGCCATAGGACTTGCTTTTCAAGGCCCAGGATGGTGTTCCGGGCGGTGGCATGAGGCACAGGATATGTTTCCAGCCATCCGGTGGTTGCTTCCACCATTGTAAGTACGTGGCGCTTGACATTGCGAGTTTGAGGGAGTGTGATGTAATCAATCTGCCAGGCCTCTCCATATTTATATTTTAGCCATCGTCCTCCATACCAAAGAGGCTTTGACCGTTTGGCTTGCTTGATTGCAGCACATGTTTCACAGTCATGAATAACCTGTGCTATAGCGTCCATGGTCAAGTCCACCCCTCGATCACGAGCCCATCTGTATGTTGCGTCTCTACCTTGATGGCCTGAGGTGTCATGGGCCCATCGGGCTATAAATAATTCACCTTTATGCTGCCAATCCAAGTCCACCTGAGCTACTTCAATCTTAGCAGCCTGATCCACCTGCTGGTTGTTTTGATGTTCTTCAGTAGCCCGATTCTTGGGCACATGAGCATCTACGTGGCGTACTTTCACAGCCAGGTTCTCTACCCGAGCAGCAATATCTTGCCACAATGCAGCAGCCCAGATGGGTTTGCCCCTACGCTGCCAGTTGTTTTGCTTCCATTGCTGTAACCATCCCCACAGGGCATTTGCTACCATCCATGAATCGGTGTAGAGATAGAGAACTGGCCATTTTTCTCGTTCAGCAATGTCTAAAGCCAGCTGAATGGCTTTCACTTCTGCAAACTGACTCGATTCACCTTCTCCCTCAGCAGCTTCTGCAACTCGTCGCGTAGGACTCCAGACAGCAGCCTTCCATCTCCGATGCTTCCCCACAATACGACAGGACCCATCAGTGAACAGGGCATATTTCTTTTCATTCTCTGGCAACTGGTTGTACAGTGGGGCTTCTTCAGCACGACCCACCTCCTCCTCTGATGATATCCCGAAGTATTTGCCTTCTGGCCAGTCCATGATCACTTCCAATATTCCTGGGCGACTGGGGTTTCCTATTCGAGCCCGCTGAGTAATCAGTGCAACCCACTTGCTCCATGTAGCATCAGTTGCATGATGCGTAGAGGGGACCCTTCCCTTGAACATCCAGCCTAGTACCGGCAATCGGGGTGCTAGGAGGAGCTGCGCTTCAGTACCGACCACCTCCGAAGCAGATCGAACTCCTTCATATGCTGCCAATATCTCCTTTTCAGTTGGAGTATAGCGGGCCTCAGATCCTCTGTATCCCCGACTCCAAAACCCCAGGGGCCGACCTCGAGTTTCCCCAGGTTCTTTCTGCCAGAGGCTCCAGGTGGGGCCGTTCTCCCCGGCTGCAGTGTAGAGCACATTCTTTACATCTGGTCCTGTTCGAACTGGCCCAAGGGCTACTGCATGGACTATTTCCTGCTTGATTTGTTCAAAGGCTTGTCGTTGTTCAGGGCCCCATTCAAACTCATTCTTCTTACGGGTTACTTGGTAGAGCGGGTTTACAATCAGACTGTAATTTGGGATGTGCATTCTCCAAAACCCCACAACACCTAGGAAAGTCTGTGTTTCTTTTTTGTTAGTTGGTGGAGACATAGCTGTTATTTTGTTGATCACATCCATTGGGATTTGACGACGTCCATCTTGCCATTTTATTCCTAAAAACTGGATCTCTCGTGCAGGTCCTTTGACTTTATTCTGTTTTATGGCAAAACCGGCTTTCAGAAGGATTTGGACTATTTTCTTCCCTTTCTCGAAAACTTCCTCTGCTGTGTCACCCCACACAATAATGTCATCGATGTACTGCAGGTGTTCAGGAGCTTCCCCCTGCTCTAGCGCAGACTGGATCAGCCCATGGCAAATGGTAGGGCTGTGTTTCCACCCCTGGGGCAGCCTATTCCAAGTATATTGGACTCCCCTCCAAGTGAAGGCAAATTGTGGCCTGCACTCTGCTGCTAGAGGGATGGAGAAAAATGCATTAGCGATATCAATTGTGGCGTACCACTTGGCTGCCCTCGATTCAAGTTCATACTGAAGTTCCAGCATGTCCGGCACTGCAGCACTCAGTGGTGGCGTGACTTCGTTCAGGCCACGATAGTCCACTGTTAGTCTCCACTCGCCATTAGACTTTCGCACTGGCCATATGGGGCTATTGAAAGGTGAATGGGTCTTGCTGATCACTCCTTGGCTCTCCAATTGACGAATTAGCTTATGGATGGGAATCAGGGAGTCTCGGTTAGTGCGATATTGCCGCCGGTGCACAGTTGTGGTAGCGATTGGCACTTGCTGTTCTTCGACCCTCAGCAACCCCACAACAGAGGGGTCCTCTGAGAGACCAGGCAAGGTAGATAATTGTTTAATGCCCTCTGTCTCTAAGGCAGCTATACCAAAAGCCCACCGGAACCCTTTTGGGTCCTTGCAATATCCTCTTCTAAGATAGTCTATGCCAAGGATACATGGAGCATCCGGGCCAGTCACAATACGGTGCTTTTCCCACTCATTCCCAGTCAGACTCACTTCAGCCTCCAATACAGTCAACTGCTGAGATCCTCCTGTCACTCCACAAATATAGATGGGCTCTGGTCCTTTATAGCTCGATGGCATTATAGTACATTGTGCACCGGTGTCTACTAAAGCCTTATACTTCTGTGCGCGTGATGTGCCAGGCCATCGAATCCACACAGTCCAATAAACTCGATTGTCCCTTTCCTCCCCCTGGATGGAGGCAGGGCCCCCCTAATCCTGGTCAGAATCTTCTTCGTTTCTGTGTTTGAAGGATTGTCTGCTGGAAGTTGGAGCAGCAAACTTTTCGGAGAATCCTTTTTTCCTGATTGTTTTCTTTTGCAACTCACGTACCCGTGCCTCTAGGGTCGCGGTAGATTTTCCATCCCATTTTCTCATGTCCTCTCCATGGTCTCGTAAGTAAAACCACAGGGTGGCACGGGGTGAGTACCCACCATATCGTCTTCCTTGTGTGGGTGAACGCCTACCCCTGACAGCTGAGACACTGCTTTGTACAGGTGCGGAGGAGAATAATCTCTCTTCAAGTTGGTGAACCTTTTCAGAAAGTTTCTCCCAAGTGTTCTCTTTTGGTCGGTGGGCACTGGTTGGTTCAGGTGGGGAGGACAATAGATTCTCTTCAAGTTGGTGAACCTTTTCAGAAAGTTTCTCCACAGCTGAGACGCAGGCCTGTAAGGAAGAGGAGAGACTTTCTTCGTACTGCCGGAGTTGTTTAGCCACTTCATCCACTGTGGGTTCCTCATCCTCTTTCCAGGCCATTATTGCCAATGAACTGGCATATGATGATGGTGCACTCCGTACAAACTTCCGCCACATGGGTCGTGTACACTTGACTTCATCTGGATCTTTGGATGTTTGTCTGAGGTCTGGATCCTCATAAATCACTTCCCGTACGGCTAATTCCCTCAGGTACTGGATTCCCTTCTCCATAGTGGTCCACTTGCCTGGTAGACATAAAATATCTTCCTTGAAGGGATACCTTTCCCTCACAGCTGAGAGGAGACGCCTCCAGAGGCTGGTGGATTGTGCTCCATCTGCAATTGCTTTGTCAATGCCGGCGTCTCGAGCAAGGGATCCCAACCGTCTGGCTTCCCTGCCGTCTAATTCCACACAATTGGCTCCAGAGTCCCAGCACCGGAGCAGCCAGGTGACAAGCTGCTCACCTATACAGCGACCAAAATCTTTTCGCACATCTCGTAGCTCGCGCTCGTTTAGGCTTCGGGTAGTTACTGTTGCTTTTTCGGCATCCTCATCTTCCTCCTCCTGAATCCTTGATGGCCCAGCGTCGTCATCATCTTCGTCATCTCTATACTTAGTTTTGGCAGAAGCCTTACCTGGATTGGCAGAAGACTCTCTGCGTTCTAAACGACTTGAATTTCTATACCATATTTTCACCTTCTCTACAGGGGCAGCTTGCACTGCTACTGCTCGTTTCTCTGACTTTGTTACAGGGTCTGGCACAGGGGTTGGAATGCCCTCTGCAGGGTCAACTTGCACTGCTACAGCTCGTTTCTCTGACCCCGTTACAGGGGTTGGAATACCCTCTGCAGGGTCAACCTGCACTGCTACAGCTCGTTTCCCTGACCCCGTTACAGGGGTTGGAATACCCTCTGCAGGGTCAACTTGCACTGCTACAGCTCGTTTCTCTGACCCCGTTACAGGGATTGGAATACCCTCTGCAGGGTCAACCTGCACTGCTACAGCTCGTTTCCCTGACACGGCCACAGGAGCTGGAGCAGTTGCAGGAACCGGAGCTGTAGCGGCTACAGGAGCTGGAGCTGGAGAGGCTTCAGGAGCTGGAGCTGGAGCAGCTTCAGGAGCTGGGACTGGAGCAGTTGCAGGAACTGGGACTGGAGTAGCGGCAGGAGCTGGAGCTGGAGCGGTTGCAGGAGCTGGAGCTAGAGCGGCTGCAGGAGCTGGGATTGGAGTAGCGGCAGGAGCTGGAGCTGGAGCAGTTGCAGGAGCTGGAGCTGGAGCGGCTGCAGGAGCTGGGATTGGAGTAGCGGCAGGAGCTGGAGCTGGAGCGGATTCAGGAGCTGTAATTGGAGCGGCTGCAGGAACTGGAGCTGGAGTGACTGCAGGAGCTGGAACTGGAGTGGCTGCAGGAACCGGAGCTGGAGCGGCTGCAGGAACCGGAGCTGGAGTGGCTGCAGGAGCTGGGACTAGAGCGGCTGCAGGAACCGGATCTGGAGCGGCTGCAGGAACCGGATCTGGAGCGGCTGCCGAGTCCACCGTAGGGGTCACAGTGGCCGTTGGATCTGTCACAGGGCTTGGAGTGGCCGCAGGGTCTGTCACTAAGTTGATAGCAGTATCAATGGCAGCTCGATAGGCATGAGCCAGGCCCCAGCACGTTACAATGATTTGTGTTACTTTGGAACTGCCAGCATCATGACACCTTTTTTTCAAGCATTCTGCCAGTTTTTGAGGATTTTGCCATTGCTCAGGGGTGAATTTCCAACACACTGGGGGTGCCAACTGCTCTAGATGCCTGCCCATATCCACCCATACTCCCTGCCACCCACAACTATCCTGCCTCCGGGCAGATCTCCAGATGAGCTCCCCAAGTAGTTGTTTAACTTTAAGCAGAATCTGAAGTGCATTCATGAGGCAGAACAACAAGACTATGGTATTCCGAGTATCCCAATAATATTCAATATCTTGGAGAGCTATTTTGACAAGCTCAGGGGATAAGAGGGTGGTGAAGGAGGAAGGCAGATATTTTGAGGGAGAAGGCAGAGTGATCCAGGAGGATACAGGGGTGGTGAAGGAGAAAGGGAGAGTAATCAAGTAAGAAAAATTATCTTCCCCTTTTCCCTCCACAGACTGACTCTCTAATGGAGAAAAACAATAGGTATAATTGCTAATAGTTCCCAAGATACTGTTTCCAAAGTACAGAGTCCACGATGTTACTGAGTATGAATACCAAGTTAGAGTCATGACCAGATATCTTATCATCTCATAAGCCATTGCTATAATACTCAGTACCATAATGATCTGAAACCAGGGCCCAGAGAGGATAAACAACACTACAGAGAGAAAATACGGAAAATAATGTACTATAATACTCAATTTGGAAAACAGGCGCAGCAGAGTTGAGATTAAAGCAATCAGCATCATGACAAGTGACTATTAAGCAGGTCTAATCCTTACACCAATTTTAGTTTAACACACTCTGATCAGATCTGCCGTTATCTCAACCTTTCGGGCCCCACGTTGGGCGCCAAAAAGGCTGTCGTGGTTTAACCCGGCCGGCAGCTAAACACCACGCAGCCGTTCGCTCACCCTCCCCCCTCCCTCTCTGGGACGGGGGAGAGAAATGGAGAGTGAAGCCCGTGAGTTGAGATAAAGACAGTTTAATAAGACAGGAAAATAATAATAACAAAATAATAATAACAATAATAATAATAATGATACAATGGTGATAATACGAAAGTAATAGTATGTACAAACAAGTGATGCACAATGCAATTGCTCACCACCCGCTGACCGATGCCCAGCCTAACCCCGAGCAGTCCGGCCCCCTCCCCCCAGCTAGCCACCCCTATATATTGTTTAGCATGACGTCAGATGGTATGGAATACCCCTTTGGCTGGTTTGGGTCACCTGTCCTGGGTCTGTCCCCTCCCAGCTCTTACTGCACCCCCAGCCTGCCCGTTGGCAGGACAGAGCAAAAGGCTGAGATGTCCTTGGCTTAGTATAAGCACTGCTCTGCAACAATTAAAGCATCGGGGTGTTATCAGCACTCTTCTCATCCTAAGCCAAAACACAGCATTCCACCAGCTACTAGGAAGAAAATTAATTCTGTGCTAACTGAAACCAGGACACTAAGGCAATCCAGAGCACAACTGGAGCACTCCAGCAACTCCTTGGAGAACACTAATGGCTCTCTGCAGTACCCAGGCACCTCCTTGGGCATCCAAGTGACCCCTTGCAATTGAGCAGTTTCCTAGAGATTCCAAGGGCATTTCCAAGGTATGTAAGCTTCTCCCAAGGGCACATAAGTTCAGGTTAGATGACCACGTTAGCTGACTCCAAAACCAGGTTAGATGAGGTCCTGAGCAACCTGTTAAAGTGTGTGGCTTCCTTGTCTGTGGCAAGGGGGTTGGAACTTTATGATACTTGAGGTCCTTTTCCACCTCAGCCATTGTAGGGCTCTATGATTCAATGATAAGTATATCCCTGGGGCAAAAGAAAAACCTCCCTGGAGAACACAAACTTACCCCCTAGTCACACAAGATTCTCCCCCAGGCAACCAAGCATCTCCCTGCAGCATAGAAGCACCTGTCTGGAACACTCAAGCACCTCATTGGAGTACCCAAGAATCTCCCAACCATGCTCCTACATCTGAGTGGAGAACCCAAGCATCTCCCCAGGGCTCCAAAACACCACCTGGGGCACACAATGAGAACCCAAGCATCTCATTGGAGATGGGAAGCACCTCCCTTGGAACCCCAGAGCTTCTGTGGGGTACAGGAGCCCCTCCCTGGGTCATTCAAGTATGTCCATGGGGCACCCAGTCATCTCCCCAGGGGACGCAAGTATGTTCCTGGGGGATCAATGTGTCTCCTACTAGCACTCAAGCCTCTCACTCCGGATGCAATGAAAAATTCTCCCACACCACAAAAACGTCTCATTGGAGAAGTTAGGAATCTACATAGAGCACCAAATCATCTCCCTACGGCAGTCAAGTACATCCTTCAAGGATCTCTCCTGTTGCATCCCAACACCTCTTTGCATTACCCCAAAGCATCTCCCCTTAGTAAAGAAGCATCTCCTTGGAGGACCCAAGCACCCCCCTGGGAAACAGTAGCATCAACTGTGGGTGCCCAACTGGCTAAAAGGGTCACCCAAGAACATCCTTGTAGCACCCAAGCATTTCCCTAAGGCAAACCAACATGTTCCGGGAGAAACCATCCATTTCCCTGGGACAGCCAAACACCTCCCTGGGCAATGCAGTCACCTCCCTTGAAGACCAAGGATCGCCCTGGTATACACAAGCATTTTCCCAGGGCATACTAGCATCTCCTCAGGGCATCCAAGCACCTCCCAGGAGCACACAGTCTTCTCCTGAAGGCACACAATAACATTCCAAGAGCACCCAAGCATCAATTTGGAGCTAGAAAGTGTAATACAGGGGCACCCAGGCATGTCCCCGGAGTATCCAGGCATCTCCTTTGTGCACTATAGCATCTCCTCAAGGTACACAAGCAGTTCCAGGGGCAACCAGGCATCTTTCTGGAGACCCGCAGTGCTTCCCTGTGTTCCACAAGCACCTTCCAGGGGGACACAAGCTTGTTTCCAGAAAACCAGTGCTTCTCACCTGAGGAAACATACATCTCCCTGAACCATCCAAGCATCGTTCCTGAGCACTCAGCAATCTTGTTGGAGCACGCAAGCGTCTCAACAGGGCAAAAAAACACCTGCCCAGGGAACTCAACAACACTCTTGGAGCACTCAACAACATTCTTGGAGCACTCAGGACCCTCCCTGGAGGAGACAAACTGCTCTCTGCAGTACTCAAGCACATACTGGGGCACCCAAGTATCTCCCAGGGGAATAGCAGCATCTTCCTAGAGAGCCCAAGGAGCTGTCTTCCCAGAGCTCACAAACACCTCCGTCCCCAGGGGATATAAGCATATCCCTGCACTCAGACATCTCCATGGAGGTCCTAAGCATTTCGGGGGAACATGCAAGCTCCTCCCTAGGAAAACCTCTCATCTTTGTGGGCCTGCCAAGCATCTCCCCAAGGAATACAACACCTTCCTGGAGTACCCAACTGTCTTGCTCAGGGCAAGCAAGCACCTCCCTTGACACCAAAACATATCCCTGGAGAACCCATGCCTCTTCCCAGAGCAACCAAGCATCTCCCCAAGACACTCAAGCATCTTCCCAGGACATCCAAAAACTTTCATAACACTGCTTGGGCTGAAAGTCTGCAACACCATTTCTGCAGCAAACACTTGGTTCCTGTTCTGCTGTGGGGGCTGCTCAAAGCCAGCCCCTGCTCCAACAGCTGCTGAGCTCCAGCCCCTGCTCAGGCTGCAGCGGGACTCTGGCCCTGCTCAGCCTCAGACACCGCTTCAGCCCCTGCTCCACCACACACTCACCTCCCTGTCCTGTCCTGCTCTGCCCTCTGCTGCTGCCTGCTGCCAGGGGCTTCCATCCCCACTGGGGCCTGCCCGCACCCCTGGCCATTTATCCCAGCTGGGCTGCAATGTCATGGCCCCACTGTGACACCTGGGTGACACAGCCACCTCTGCCCTCCTGCCCGCTGGGGCACCACTCAGTGGGGCACCTATTTCTTTGGACTCAAAGGTTTGTCAGTGACACTTAAGTTTAAGAGAATTTGACAGATTCACCCCCAGGAACAAATATTTCTGGCAAATTCCGTAAAGCTCACCGGTAATGGATACAAAATATTTCTGAAATTTTAATCATAAGTGGTGGCTTTATTTCTTTGTATTTTTCTTGCCCACATTTAGCAAGTTTTTTCTTTTCTTCTGGAAGTTTGAAGTTACACACAAATGCTTTCCTCTTTCTCTAGCTCGGAAAGTTCTCTTCTAGAAAGATCTTCTATTTCTAGCTGCTTTCTCTACTCTTCTGTTAAAAAGAATCCTCATGGTCTGTGCCTTGTCCATGTCTCTATGTTTGCTTGGTCAGCTCTGTGTCTCAGCACTTCTGCTTATTATCATAGAATCGTCAAATCATTGAGGCTGGAAAAGACCTCCGAGGTCATCAAGTCCAAGCGCTAACCCAGCCCTGCCTAGTCTACCCCTACACCACGTCCCAAGCACCACATCTACACATCTTTTGCATAGCCACAGGGACGGTGACTCAACTCCTTCCCTGGGCAGCCTCTTTCAAGGCCCAACAACCCTTTTGGGGAAGAAATTTTGCCTCATACCCACCCCAAACCTCCCCTGGTGAAACCAGAAGCCATTTCCTCTTCTGTGGTTGCTTCTTGCTTGGGAGAAAGACCTACCCCCACCCTGCTGCAACCTCTTAGGAGGGAGTTGTGAGAGCAACAAGGTCTCCCCTGAGCCTCTGCGGTGGTTTTACTCAGGTGGGCGGCTGAGCTCCACTACAACCGCTCTCTTACTCTCCCTCCTCAAAGAGGAACAGGGAGAAAATACGATGAAAAGGGCTCAAGGGTTGAGATAAGGATGAGAAGATAGCGCAGTAATTATTGTGACAGGCAAAACAGACTCAGCATAGGGAGATACTAAGATTTATTGTCTATTACTAACAAGCTAGAGGAGCGAGAAACAAAGGAAAGAAACCAAAAGCACCTTCCCCCCCATCTATCTACTCCCACCTCCTCCCCCTGGGTGGTGGGCAATTGTGTTGGTCAGTCCATCTTGGCACCTGGATGGGCTTCAATGTGCAGACGGATCTTCCCAAGTGACCTGTGCAGGGACGGGATGAAGAGAGGAGCACTTTGGCAGAAGAGGCATTTGCTCCCTCTGTACCGCTGGGAGAGGTTGGCTGGGATAGGAAAGCACATGGAAATGCAGACGGTGCTCTGCTGACCATAGCTAAAGAGCCCAACTTCTGGGCTTGGGATCTCTCCAAACTGCCTCGAAGCAGGGGAAAATTTGGCCAGCTGTTACTGGGGCATTCTCCTTTGGGAAGCCCTGGCAGTGCTCCTCGTGCTTTCTCCAGTGGAGTGTCTTTATCTTCCAGACAACGTTAGCAGTGCCCAAAGCAGAGCACAAGTCTAGCGGGTAAGAGCGCTTTCTTGACATGGAAGTTTTCCTGGGGATTTGGCTCAGCCAGCTGTGTGCTATTTTTGCACTCCCTTGCCTTGTTTTCACGGCTCCCGACCTTTATCTGTGGTAGTGGAAAGGAGCCTTTTGTAAACCAGAGTAAGGGAAAAGGGGCTGAGGGGGTTGGGGAAGGGGGGAGGTAGATGGCCCATGGGAACCCTTTCCTCCGATGGGCTGCTGCTGGACAAGATCTGCTTTCCCTTTGCCTCCAGGACCTCACTGCTTTGGCTTGACCAGAAGAGGCAGGAGCTCCAGGAGAAGGAAGCCCATCTGTCTGCTGCAGTGCAACAGTTTGTGCAGGCAGTGAGCAAGGTTCTGGAAGATAATCACATCCGAGGGGAGAAGAGAGAGGTAAAGGTGCTGGGGGCGAGTCAGAGAGCTCAGTGCCCTCTGAGGGCTTCCTCCTTGGCCCTTTGCGGTGGTAGCTCTGTCCTTGTGCTGCCTGCCCCACACCTGACTGCCAGGGCTCAGTTTTGCTTGCACTCTGAGCAGCACTGGGAACTTCTCCCTGGGCTGGGTGTCCAGCCAGGCACCTGCTGGCCTTGGCTTGGCTTTGGAGGCCCTTGCTAGAAACTTGCAGGTCGGACTTCTTAGCTGGCAGGCCCATCCTCCGGGCCAGCTGGAAAGGGGCCTCTGCATGCAGCAGCTGGCTCAGGGCATGACTCCATCTCCAGGCTGGTCTGGAGAGTACACGGGGTGGGGAACATGGCTCTTGTTATAAGCTCCCTCTTAATTAATTTTCAGAGAGCATTGCTTTAATAATAGAAAGGAATTTATTGAGTAAGCAACAGCAAGCAAAACAGCGCTGGGCGGCCGGGGAGTCTCGGCTCTGCCAACGGCGCGCACCTCACCCCCCCCCAGGGTCCCTTTTTATATCTTGGTGATTTCAGGATTACGCAGCACATCTTGGTGTACTCTGCGACTGCGCGCACTGTTGCTAGGGGGTCGTCTCTGTCCCTCTGGTGGTCGTGAAGATGAAGGCCGTAGTCTTCCTCGGCGTTGTGGTGCAACTTCTTTCTTTATTTGGTCATGTTGGCCCAGCGTGAGACAGGAAGGCAGGATGTTGATACACTAGTTTAACAACTTATCAGGAGATGGTTACATGAACTTTGCAGCTGTGTTTTCTGAACAAAAGAGGCTACTGAGATGCAGAAGGAGGGAAGGGGAGAGGATTCTCTTTTTTGTTACATTAAGCAATGGAATTTTCATAGTGTCTAGCTAAGCATTATACAGCTCCTTACTTCAGCAGGAAACCTTTGCAACTCCCGCTCCTCAAACAAAACTCTTTGTTTTATAATACAAAAGACAATGAACAAACATCTATGGTATATGTATTACAATCCCTCCTTTTTCTTTTAGTTACTCATTTTGTTCATTGAATCTCTGCAATGCTTGGCTACTAAGAACTAATGTTTCCTCGATTTCTTCGTTAGTACTTACTGGCTCATATTTGGCACGTATAAGCATTAGATGTGCCGCTTCTAAACGACCTTTTACAATTGCAATCAGTCTATTAAAAATACATGGCCCGAAAGTTAGCGCTGCTATTAATAACAATAAAGGTCCTGCTATAGTTGACAGTAAGGTAGTAAGCCAAGGTGAATAATTAAACCAAGATTCATACCAGTTCTGCCGGTCTTCATATTCCCGTTTTCTCTTCTCCAATCCTTCCCTGAGCTTGGCCATGGTATCCCTTACCACTCCAGTATGGTCAGCATACATGCAACATTCTTCTTTCAGGGTTACACACAACCCGCCCTGTTGTAGAAATACCAAATCTAATCCTCTACGATTTTGTAGCACTACCTCTGAGAGTGACCTGACAGATTTTTCCAGGGCTGAGATAGATTGTTCAATCCGGGTCAGGTCCTCATCCACAGCAATGCGTAAAGAGGTGAACTCTTGATTTTGTTTGACCAATGAAGCAACTCCAGTACTGACCCCTGCCCCTCCCAAGATTATTAAAGTGGCCAGAGTTAAAGCTGTGATTGGTTCCCTTTTTTCCAAATGATAATTTGCTGCTGTGTGCTGAGCATACATATAATCCTCAGAATGGTATAAAATCCTTGGTATAATTATTACCTGTACACAGAAATCATGAGACGCATTAAAGACTTTTAGCGATAGACAAGGAGTCACACCTACTGATGAGCAAACCCACCTGGCGTTGCTAGCCGGGATTAACCATTCAGCTGATTGTTTTCCATTCTCCGTGATATTACATAGGTGGCGCTTCCCCCCAGGAACCGTGCCCACACATCTACCACTCCCCGTGACTTGTGTTAGTGTTACCCCTATCTCTTTACCCCAGTTGCATTGTAGAGGGTTGCTCTCGTTTGTGCGGGTGAGCTCCCCAAGGTCCCCTATAGCATCATAATATGGGGGCCTTATACTAAAACATAACCAGCAATGCTCTGTCATATTTGGGTTTGTTTTGTTTAATAGTTGGTAGCTGGCATTCATGACCTCCCATATGTTACTCTCAGCTATGTTATCATTTTCAGCTACGCCTGAGCTCAAAAGGCTGCTGAAGGTTGGCACTGTAGCATTTTCTGCAGGCTGGATTCTCTGAACATTTCTTGATAATACCTCATTTGGTCCTACCGCCTGGGGCTTATCAGCAACCTCCTTCTTTATTAGTATGAGCCCTCCCCTGTCAAGCCCATTTTCGTAATATCTTACACCCCATGTTTTTCCAAGTAGCCAGGCCTGGTCATTTGGATTAGTTACATTAAGATACAAAAAGTTACAATTCCTAGGCCTTTTACATCCATAGGGTCCATATTCCACTTGCAAAAATTTGTCTCGACCAGCCCCGGGAATCCAATCTGAAGCAATGGTCTCACATCCCCAATAAGCACAGAAGTAAGCATTTGGAAAATTGCAGTAGCTCCTTCCTGGGTTAGAACTTGGGCAAAAATAGTAACTTGATACATTCCAGCACGAACCATCAGTAGTTATTATTTCACATAGAGTAGTTTGGAAACTCGGTGCGCCGGCTATAGTGACAGTTCCGAGGATGGTTTGATCTTCCCACCTTATTAAACTCCACTTGTAAGGCTGATGGGGGTGAGCAGATCCATGGTTTATCAGGCTGGTAATAATGACCCCCATGTATTGTAGGAGGTGATTAAAACCCATCTCTCAAGGTGCTTTGACCAGGCCTTGCCCAGCCTCTTTAGTGCTTCCCCACCATTTTACTCCTCTGCCTCGCTCGTCAGTTCGGTTGCAGCGAACTACGAGGTATCGATTCTTCTCGGCAGCAGCAGTATTCTTCAGGGGAATCTGAGGAATTGTCTGCACCTGTTTCAAAGAGATGATAAATAGGGTTTCCACCCACTCCCACAATACACAGCCAGCACACAATACTTATCGAGTCCGTTTCAGTGTCAGTTTCAGGTCCTCAGGTCCTGGTGCTATTTCCCACTTATCCTCGTAGACTGGTCCTTTCACGCGGCTGGCATGAGTCCACCCCTTCTCCGCTGTCCGGACAGCCGTTTCTGTGGTAAGCAAAACAACATAGGGACCTTCCCATCGTGGTGTTAAAGACGTCTCTTTCCAAGTCTTAATTAAAACCTTGTCCCCGGGATGTATCTTGTGAATTGCTATGTCTAACGGAGGGCGTTGTGCTACCAAACCTTTCGCTCGGAGCTCCCTCTGTCGATTCGTGAGTTGTATTAAATAAGGTCTTAACTGGGCATCCTGTAACTGAGGGTGATCAAGTGGCAATTCCAAGTCACAGGGCATACCATATAACATTTCAAAAGGAGAAATTCCTACATCTGTCCTGGGCTGTGTCCGTATGTTTAACAGCGCAAGAGGTAAACATTTTACCCAAGAGGCTTTTGTTTCCAGCATTAGTTTAGTTAGTTGTTTTTTAATTTCACCATTCATTCGCTCTACCTTTCCAGAACTTTGGGGATGCCACGGAGTGTGGTATTCCCAATTTGTTCCTAGAGCTTTCATGGTCTCTCGAGACACTTTGGAGACAAAATGAGGGCCTCGGTCAGAGTCAATTGTTTCTACAATTCCATATCTAGGGATAATATTCTCAAGTAGTATTTTTACCACGGTTTGAGCTGTGGCCCTTGCCGTCGGAAAGGCTTCAACAAAATGTGTAAGATGATCTACAATCACTAACAGATATTTGTACCTCCCTGTTTTTGGAAGGTCTGTAAAGTCCAATTGAATTTTAGCAAAAGGTCGGTGAGCCAATTCCCGACCTCCCGATACTCTTTTCCTCAAATGTTGGGCGTTTACCTTTCTGCAAGTTAAACAATCATTTACAATTCGTTTGGCTATATTATAAATTCCAATACACATATACTTTATTGCAAATTGATCCACCAATGCTTGAGTTCCCCAGTGGGTGTTTTCGTGAAATCTTTGTAATACCCTCAGAGCTGCGGATTTTGAAAGCATTTCCCGTCCATCAGGCAGCACCCATTTGCCTTTATCTGTTTCTTTTATCCCCATTTGAATCATTTTGCTCTTTTCTTGTAATGTGAAGCTAAACAGAGTATAAATTGGCCTATGATGGTAACAATGTGTATGTTTCTTCCCGTCCCCCCATTCATAATCATCGCATGGAAATTTCATTAAATCATTCCCGCAGTCTGAGCAGTCTTCCCTTGTTTTTGTAATTCGCATGGTCATTAGTGCCGCTCTTTTAGCCTCCTGGTCTGCCAAATTATTCCCTCTGATCTGAGGGGTGAGGCCCCGCCCGTGTCCTTTAATGTGTACTACAGCAATTTCTTTAGGTTCTCTGATAGCCTGTAAGACTTGGGTAATCAGTTCTTGGTGTATTAATCCCTTTCCCTGTGAATTAATGAGCCCTCGCTCTTCCCATATTTTACCAAATGTATGTACTACCCCATATGCATATTTTGAATCTGTATATATTGTACCACTTTTGCCCTTTAACAGTCTTAAGGCCCGCAGTACAGCATATAATTCGCAAGCCTGGGCAGACCAACTTGGACTTAAAGGTCCGGATTCAATTATTTCAAAAGTTTTCCCATTCACTAATGCGTACCCCGATTTCCGCTTCCCTTCCACTATTCGTGAAGAACCATCCACATATATCTGTTCCCCTATAAGTAACTCTTCTTCCTCCAAATCAGGTCTCAGTTTTGTTTGCTCTTCTATATTTTGGAGGCAATCATGTTCTAAGTGCTCACTTGGTTCCCCATAAAGAAACTGAGCAGGATTTTGCAGGGAAGTTGTTGTTAATGTTAGTTTTGGGGAGGAAATTAAAATTCCTTCATATTTTAGTAACCTAGCATCTGTGATCCATTTTTCTGCTTTTTGCTGTAGTACTCCCCGGATATTGTGTGGGGATATCACCTTGATTTCTCCTCCGAAGGTAATTTTCTGTGCTTCTTCTACTAATAAGGCAGCTGCTACTACTGCCTGTAAACAACTTGGCCAGCCCCGACTAACTGGGTCCAGCAATTTGGATAGGTAAGCCACAGGTTTTTTACTCCCTGCCCATTCTTGGGCTAATACTCCATATGCAGTGCCCTCATTGCTGTTAACAAATAAGAAAAACGGTCTCCTCAGATCCGGAAGACTCAGCACTGGAGGGCGTGCTAATTCTTCTTTTAATTTTTCTAATTGTTTTTCATCCTCTTTGGTCCATTTTAGCAACCCATCCTTAGTCAATTTTTTATAAAGAAATTTAACTTTGCCGCTGTAATCTTCAATCCATTGTCTACAATAGCCAGTTAACCCTAATAATTGTCGTACCTGCCTCTTAGTTTGTGGGGTCGTTAAAGCCAATATCCCACTGATTCTATCTGGGTCTAATTTCTTAGTTCCCTCACTTAGTCGGTGGCCCAAGTATTTTACCTCTCGTTCTACAAACTGCAGCTTCGATTTCGAGACTTTCAGTCCCTGCAAGCTAAGAAAATTCAACAGCTGTATGCTGGCCTGCCTAACAGTGTCTTCGTCTTTCCCTGCTAATAACAAATCATCTACATATTGTACTAATGTTATTCCTGGTGGCTTGTCGTAGTTTTGTAAAATTTGCTCCAGGGCTTGTCCAAATAAATTAGGTGATTCAGTGAATCCTTGAGGAAGCACAGTCCACCGTAATTGCTGCTTTCGGTGGGTATCTGGGTCTTCCCATTCAAAGGCAAAATAATCCCTACTACCTTCCTCCAGAGGACATGCCCAAAATGCATCCTTTAAATCCACTACGCTATACCACTGATCATCTGGGTGCAATTGACCTAATAGGGTATGGGGATTTGCCACGACAGGAAATCTGGTCACGGTTCTCTTATTAATTTCTCTTAGGTCATGTACCAACCTATAATTGCCATCTTTCTTTTTTACTGGTAATATTGGAGTATTAAACGGAGACATACAGGGTTCTAGCAACCCTTGTTGTAGTAGCCTTCGAATTTCAGGTTTTAACCCTTGCCTGTCTTCCTCAGACAGGGGGTATTGTTTAATTCTCGTTGGTACACCTGGGTTAGTTATAGTTACCTTAAAGGGTTTAATATTTAATTTTCCTACACTTTCTGGAGTGTACCAGACTTCAGGATTTATGCTTTGCTCGTCCTCCGCTCTCAGAGGACACAACCTAATTTTTAGCTCTTTATCTACTACCTCTAAACTTATGCCTAATTCTACTATTAAGTCTCTCCCTAACAAGTTATATTCTGCCTCAGGCACTAAGAGTAAGGATCCCACCCCTAATTTAGAGTCCGATTCAATTAACACCTCTTTGATAACAGGGACCCCAAAGGGTTCCCCTTTTGCTCCAATTACTTGAACCTTTTCTGTTGAGATTTTACATCCTAAAGGCAAATTTTGGACTGTAGATCTTTCAGCCCCTGTATCTATGAGGAACTCAATTTCCTCACGCTGGGGACCTACTTTTAACTTTATCAAGGGCTCAGTTTTCTTTCGGGTCCCCAGCAGATAGAGCCCCTGACACCCCTAGTCTTCCTTAAACATTTTCTCATCCTCCATTCTCAGTCGACACTGCTTCTTCTTATGACCTTTCTTATTGCAGTAAAAACAAGTCACATTCCTCAATCCTCCTGTCACTTTCCCTTCTCCCTCTAGTTTTTGGCGAACCACCTTTAAATCTTTTCTGTATTCGCCTCTTCTCTGCCCCTCCCGCATCACGGCCATCATTATTCGTGCTTGCTTCTTCTCCTTTTCATCCTCCCTCCTTACATACACTTTCTGTGCCTCCCGTAGCAATTCGTCTAGACCTCGGTCTTGCCAATCTTCTATTTTCTCTAATTTTTTCCTAATGTCTATCCAGGACTTCGCTACAAACTGAGTTTTTAGCAAAGCCTCTCCCACAGGGGTTCCTGGATCTAATCCCGAGTATAGTTGCAAACTTTTTCGTAATCTCTCCAACCATTCTGTCGGAGTTTCATCTTTCTTTTGTTGCTCATTAAAGGCCTTATTAATGTTTTGCCCTCTTGGGACTGATTCGCTAATTCCCTGAATGATAATGGTTCTAAGGTCCTGCATGTGGCCACGATGTATGGGGTCTTGATTATCCCAATTGGGTTTCTGTAATGGCCATTTAACGTCTGCTGCAGGACCTTGCTGGTGTTGCTGATCCCAAATTCGCATTCCAGCTTTTCTAATCATTCCTCTTTCTTCTGATGTAAATAATATCCCTAAAATAGATTGCATTTCTTCCCAGGTGTAGATATTGGGCCCTAAGAACTGATCTACTCGTTCTGCCACCCCTAAGGGGTCCTCCAATAGGTTTCCCATTTCTTTCTTAAAATCTCGGACATCTCCAGAGTTCATAGGGATGGCCACATATCCCATACCGGGTTGTGGTCCTCCCATTGCTATTTCCCTTAGTGGATACAACCCTTCTTTGTTTCTAAGCGGCTGTCTTCTGGCCTGACTCCTAGTTATTGGTCCCTGAACACTAGAGTCAGAGTCGCTGTCAGCATCTCCCTGGGGCTGCGGATTAAGAGGCCCGGGAGTCGGAGGGGCTGCAGGTGGGGTTGGTGAAACATAGGGAGGCGGTGAGGCTGGGATCTCTAATTCTTGGTTTTTCTTACGCCTCCCGTCCCCTCCTTTTTCTTTTAGAGGGTATAATTTGGTCTGAGTTTCTGAACTGATCCACAAATGTGCATACTCACTCTCTTCTAAACTAAAGGGTTCCTTTGAGTTCACATAAATATTTAGGGCCTGGCAAACCCAATCGTCAAAGGACCCAAATACAGGCCAGTAAAGGTGGTCTCGAATCTGTTTACCACCCCAAATTTCAATGCAATAATGTATCATTTTTACTTTACTTTTTCCCCGCCTAAAAGGGGAATCATCCCAATTTTTGATCATTAATCCTAAAGGACTGTCTGGAGGAATAGGGGGTAACCTAACATCTGTCGTTACCCCGCCCATGGGACCAGAAGGCTTACTCTTCTTCTGTCCCATCTTCTGGAGCGCCTTCACACACGCACACACAAATCGCTTCCCCCTTTTCGTGGCCCAGTCCCTCGCGGGATGTGGGAACCGCACTACCGAGGGGTCCGCACTCGCTTCGTCCGCAATTGGACGTCTCACAACGCTACGCTCCAGGATACCCAACCCCAACCGAACGGATCACCGGCCTATACTTACTCACTCCTGAGTCTTCGTTCGGTCTTCGTGCACAAAGATTACTAGGGGTTGCCGGCTTTATTTGCTTGCTGCCGAATTTAGGGTTCGTTGGTGAAGGATTTGAATGAAAGTAGTCCTAGCGAAGGCCGCTGAAATCAGCGGGGCGCCCCCTCCGAAGGTCTTTCAATCAGATTGCCTTCATCCGAGTCACGGCACCAAATTTGTTATAAGCTCCCTCTTAATTAATTTTCAGAGAGCATTGCTTTAATAATAGAAAGGAATTTATTGAGTAAGCAACAGCAAGCAAAACAGCGCTGGGCGGCCGGGGAGTCTCGGCTCTGCCAACGGCGCGCACCTCACCCCCCCCCGGGTCCCTTTTTATATCTTGGTGATTTCAGGATTACGCAGCACATCTTGGTGTACTCTGCGACTGCGCGCACTGTTGCTAGGGGGTCGTCTCTGTCCCTCTGGTGGTCGTGAAGATGAAGGCCGTAGTCTTCCTCGGCGTTGTGGTTCAACTTCTTTCTTTATTTGGTCATGTTGGCCCAGCGTGAGACAGGAAGGCAGGATGTTGATACACTAGTTTAACAACTTATCAGGAGATGGTTACATGAACTTTGCAGCTGTGTTTTCTGAACAAAAGAGGCTACTGAGATGCAGAAGGAGGGAAGGGGAGAGGATTCTCTTTTTTGTTACATTAAGCAATGGAATTTTCATAGTGTCTAGCTAAGCATTATACAGCTCCTTACTTCAGCAGGAAACCTTTGCAACTCCCGCTCCTCAAACAAAACTCTTTGTTTTATAATACAAAAGACAATGAACAAACATCTATGGTATATGTATTACAGCTCTCAGGCAGAACCTGAAGGCGCTCTGTGCTTTGGCTCTGGACACTGGTGGCCTTTGCCAGGCTTCACTTGGTTCATCTGGGAATGCTCACAGTCTGGCTCTGCATTTCTTTGTTAAACACCTTGTTTAATTTCTTGAAAGAAATCTTTCCCAGGACTTTGCAACTGCGGCGGTTCGAAGCGGGTGGGCAGCCGAGTTCCACCACGGCCGCTCTCTCACTCCCCCTCCTCAAAGGGAAAGGGGGAGAAAATACAATGCAAAGGGCTCCAGGGCTGAGATAAGGACAGGGCGATGGCTCAACAAGTATCGTGACGGGCAAAGCAGACTCAGCAGAGTGACCCTCAGGGTCCCTCCCTGCCCCTGCTCCCCGTGGGGTCCCTCCCATGGGATGCCGCCCTTCCCCAGCTGATCCCACACGGGCTGCCCACAGGCAACAGCTCCTCAAGCACTGCTCCCACACGGCTCCGTCCCACGGGCTCCATCCATCCATCCATCCCCCAGGAGCAAACTGCTCCAGCACGGGTCCCCCACGGCTGGGCGGCAGCTCCCCCCAGCCCCCCTGCTCCTGCGGGGGCTCCTCTCCATGGCTGCAGCTGCGGCCCGGGGCCTGCTCCTGCGGGGGCTCTCCACAGGCCGCAGCCTCCTCCAGGCCACAGCCACCTGCTCCACCGGGGGCTCCTCCACCCACAGGGGGGCAGCAGCGTGGAGATCTGCTCCATGTGGGACCCATGGGTGCAGGGGGACAGCCTGCTCCACCAGGGGCCTCTCCCTGCACAGCCCGCAGGGGAACTGCTGCTGTGAGCCTGGAGCACCTCCTGCCTCCTGCTGCACTCACCTTGGGGGCTGCAGGGCTGCTTCTCACTCCTTGCTCTTCCAGCTTCTGTTGTGCAGCAGTATTTCCCCCTGCTTACATCTGCTCTCCCAGAGGTGCAAACAACATCGCTTATTGGCTCAGCTCTGGCAAGCGCCGGGGCCCTTTTGGAGCTATCTGGAGCTGGCTGTTGTCTGGATTGTTCTCACAGACGCCATCCCTGCAGGCCCCTGCTACCAAACCCTTGCCACGTAAATCCGATCGAAGTGTATGCAGCAATTACAAAGCCGCTGTGCTTTGGGCTGTCACGATCCTTCTGCAAGTGCAGGGGAGGTGCAGGGTTGCTTTGCATTTCCAAAAGGAGGAAGAAAGCCTCCAACCCCACTGGACCTCAGCCACTTGCAGGATCCAAGCAACGCTCCCCACTTTCAGTTATCTCCCTCCCATGCACACAGTGGGAGCAAGGTTGAACAAGCACATTTTTGAAAATGTTTATCTTAATGAAGAATAAAAGAAGTCTACAACACCCAATCCCTCTGTGCACCCAAGGCAAAAATCGTGGACTATTCTGCCTCAACACTATTTTCAGACCCAATTTGTCAAGTCATCTAGCAGAGGATTTCTCTCTTGTTCACTCACTAGCTTAGTAGAGCACCAGTTTACATAGGTGCTGGAGCAGATTCCTCAACCATCTGAAGGGACTTGACCCCAGAAAAGTTCAAAACTGCAGATGACTCATGATTTTGTGGTGAAGCATCTATTAAATGAG
Source organism: Anas platyrhynchos (assembly GCF_047663525.1). Lineage (NCBI taxonomy): Eukaryota > Metazoa > Chordata > Aves > Anseriformes > Anatidae > Anas > Anas platyrhynchos. The sequence continues at coordinate 157,094 of NC_092619.1, read as the reverse complement.
AGCTGTTCCGCTTAGGGCACAGTGAGACAGTGTGAGAAGAACCCTGTATCTCACTGATTGAGGCTTTATAACTCTACAGAATTGTCAGTCAACAATAAATGGAAAGTGCAGGAGATATGTTCTTTCTTCCTCCTTTCCCTGCCATACATTAGCAGAGAGATTGTGGTGGGATATAGGTTCAGAGCCTCACAGAAGAAGGATTTGAACCCAGGCTCTCCACAGTCTGCACCACTGCCTTCCTGACGGCTTTTGACTATTTTAATTAATTTTATTATTTTATTTTATTTTATTTTATTTTATTTTATTTTATTTTATTTTATTTTATTTTATTTTATTTTATTTTATTTTATTTTATTTACTTTATTAGTATTATTCTTCTTATTTTTCTGGATGGTGTCTAAGTCTTGGGGGGGAAGAACCAACTGTGGGAGGAGGGAATGCTACTACTGTCTGTGACAGTGGTGATTTCTGGACAGTGTTAGCAACAGAGCTTCTGCAGAGAAGAGAAAATGACAGGCAGTGTCTCTTGGTATTCCATGTACTGAGTACTGAGTGCAGTTTTGGGCTCCACAGTGTAAGAAAAAGTATAAGAACAAACCAGTGCACTGTGATAAAGAGAGTTTAATAGGGTACAAAAGGAATAAAAACAAACAAAATAAGAAATGAGAATATTGATAATTTATAATGTATCATAGAATCATAGAATCATAGAAGCATAGAATATCCTGAGTTGGAAGGGACCCTTAAGGATCATCAAGTCCAACTCTTGATACCGCACAGGTCTACCCAAAAGTTCAGACCATGTGACTAAGTGCACAGTCCAATCTCTTCTTAAATTCAGACAGGCTCGGTGCAGTGACCACTTCCCTGGGGAGCCCGTTCCAGTGTGCAACCACCCTCTCTGTGAATAACCCCCTCCTTATGTCAAGCCTAAATTTCCCCTGCCTCAGCTTAACCCCGTTCCCGTGGGTCCTGTCGCTGGTGTTAATGGAGAAAAGGTCTCCTGCCTCTCGACACCCCCTTACGAGTATAAAATATATAAATATTGTTTAATTAATAATATTAAATACTTATCATTTTATAATAATGAAACAATGCCATACTGTACAACACAGTCAATAAAGTGGATTTAATTAAATAAATTAAATTTTAATTAAAACCCAGGAAATTAAATAAAATTTTAAAATGTAAATTTAATACAAATAAAACCCATTTTTCCCATCCCAATGAGTTCCTATCCCCATCATCACTTCCCATCCCACTGATCATTTCCTATCCCAATAACCTCCCAGTTCTGATCCCAAGGCTGAATTCCCAACTCCCACCCACCCATCCATCCAGCCATGCACCCAATTTTCTGCCGTCCGTGCTGGCCATGCCCACATCCATGCCCGGTCTGGGCATGGGCAGTGGGAGCGGGCTGCATGAAATAACTGAACATGAAATCATGAAATAACATGAAATAATAAATAAGGTAACTTAATTGTTGCTGTTGTTAACATTGCTTCATGACAACAGATGCAAACATGGATCTTGAGTTGAGGGCAAAGGTGACCTTGGATCTGAAGCACACAGGCGTTCGCTAATGTCCCCCCATCTGGAGTGAATCCACAACGACTTGGAAGGAAAACTAAAGTCCAAACCAATGCACTGGGATAAAGAGAGTTTAATAGGGTAGAAAAGGAATAAAAACAAACAAAATTAGAAATGAGAATATTGATAATTTATAATGTATAAAATATGTAAATATTGTTTAATTAATAATATTAAATACTTATCATTTTCTAATAATGAAACAATGCCATACTGTACAACACAGTCAATAAAGTGGATTTAATGAAATAAATAATACAACCAGTACATTAAATAAAATTTGAAAATTTAAATTTAATAAAAATAAAACTCAGAAATTTAAATAAAATTTAAAAATGTAAATTTAATACAAATAAAACCCATTTTTCCCGTGCCAATGAGTTCCTATCCCCATCATCACTTCCCATCCCACTGATCATTTCCTATCCCAATAACCTCCCAGTTCTGATCCCAAGGCTGAATTCCCAACTCCCACCCACCCATCCATCCAGCCATGCACCCATTTTCTGAATTTTCTGCAGAAAATTTTCTGCAGGCAGAGGCCTTGCTGAGTGAGCACCTAAGGAGAGGAATGTAATCCAGAAGGCAGCAAAGAAGAGCAATGCCCCGAAAGAAGAGCTAAGTCTTGTCTCTCAGCCCTTTGGTGTCCCAAGCAGCAGTTGCCATGGGCAAGCTTTCCCAGCCCAGCTGCTGCCAGCATCCCCCCAGCTTGCCATTGCCACCTTCCTGGGTGAGGCGCGCGCGCATTTGCCATTGGCATTTGCCGTTGCCCATCCCTGAGAGTGGCAAGCAGTGCGTAGGTCCAGCACGAGAGAGGGGAGAGGGCAAGCGAGAGGGGCAAGGGCTGAGGAGCGTGGCTGAAGCTGGAGCAGGTGCCTGCAGAGGTCTCTGTGCCTGCCTGCGTGCTGAGCGGGCCTGGGTGCTGCGGGGGCCGTCGAGGAGAAGCCCGAGGTCGGTCACGGGTAGCCGTAAGAGTAGGCTCTGGCGTGGTCCTTCTGCCGCTGCTCGAAGAATTGCCCGGGGCCGATCCTCATGTGGTGGGCCGCCCGCTGCCGCTCCTCCTGGGCCAGCTTCTTGAGGCGCTCCCGCTCGGGACGCTGCTGCGGCGTGATGGGCACCGACGACTCCTGCTCCTCCAGCGGTGTGGGCGCTGAGTCGCCGCCCGCCCAGGGCCCCACGCAGGGCACGTAGTCCCCGCGGGGCTGCGCCGGACGCTGCAGCGTGCGCGGCTGCGTGGGCAGAGCCGTGGGCAGTCCCCTCCAGAGCGGGGGGCTCTGGAGGGGACTGCGAGGGGGACTGGGCAGGGCTCTCCTGAGGGCTGGGAGAAGTTGAGGCCTCTTGAGGGGAGCCAAGGGAGGCTGGGGCAGGGTTCTCTTGAGGGCAGGGATGAATTCCTGCTGGGGGGGCCTTTTGGGGAGAGGCTTGGGCATGGGTCTCCTGCGGGCAGGGTCGGGGGGGCTCTGGAGGGGACTCAGGCGAGGCTTGGGCAGGGCTCTCCTGAGGGCAGTGAGGAAGTCAGGGTCGGGGGGGCTCTGGACGGGAGCCTGGGGAGGCTGGGGCAGGGGTCTCTTGTGGGCAGGGAGGCAGTCAGGGTTGGGGCGCCTCTTGAGGGGAGCCAAGGGAGGCTGGGGCAGGGTTCTCCTGCGGGCAGGGATGAATTCCTGCTGGGGGGGCCTTTTGGGCAGGGCTCTCCTGAGCTGGGGCCGGGCTGCAGGCTTGAGGGGGGAGCTGAGTGGCGGCACAGCAGCTGCAGGGGGCTGCAGTGCCCGCCCAGCCTGCACCTTGTCGGGGTGCAGCCCAGGGCTTGAGGGGACCTCACCCAGCGCTCTGGTGGCTGCCAGTCCCTGTGTGCTGGGCTCCTCGATGTCCTCGCAGAGGTCGGGCAGCTGCGAGAGGAAGCGCTTGAGGACAGGACTGCTGGGGACAGCGGCGAAGGCGTCCTGGGGCTCCACGGCATCCAGGCAGCTGAGCAGCTCCTCCAAGCCGGAGCTGTCCAGGTCGGCCGGGAGCTGGTCCTGCAGGTGCTGCAGCTGCTGGCTGTCCCCTGCCAGCTGGGGAAAGGCCTCGGCGAAGGCATCGGGGCCCAGCTCCAGCAGCTCCAGGGGCTCCTCAGGCACCTCTGCAAGTGTCGCCGCTGAGGAAAAAGCAAGCCAATGCAATCCCCCAAGCATCCCCCGCTGCCAGCTTTGCCATGGCTCCTGGGTGTGGGGCGCCCAGCGGCCGGCTGTGCCAGCCCCAAACTCACCGTCGGGCGTCGCCGTCTGGGTGCTGGTGGTCGCTGGAGCCTGGGCAGGCTCGGGGGGAGTGGGGCCGGGCAGCGGGGGCCCCTGGTCCTCGCTGAGCCCCACGGCATGCAAGCAGGGCTCCGGCAGCTGCCCCCGGCTGCTGCTGAGGGTGCGGGGCGCGGGGAGCGCCTGCCCCCGCAGCGGAGGCCCCGGCATGAGGAGTGGTGGGGGGCCGGGGTAGGCAGGGGCCTGCAGCAGGCAGGTGCCTGCGGGGTGCAGGAGCTCCCCATGGAGCACGGCCCTGGGCCTCAAGCAGAGGGGAGCACCATCCTGGGGCACCAGCGTCCCCGTCCACATCAGCAGGGGCTGGGAGACACTGGGGGCACCCACAGGAGCGCTGTGGGGGAGCTGCCCCACAGCAGGGAGCTGCCCCACGGCGGCGGCGGGGAGCTGCCCAAGCTGCAGGTGGTGCCCCTGGGCTGGGAGGTGCCCCCCAGGTGGCAGCTGCACCCTGGCGGGGAGCTGCAGCAGCTGCCCCTGGACCCCCGGCACCACGTGCCAGACGGTGGCCTGGGGCAGTGCGGAGGGGAGGGTGGGTACCTGGGGGGGCTGCAAGGGCAGCGCCATCGCTCCGGGGAGGGAGGGAAGCAGCCAGGCAGCCACCGTTGGCGGCACGGCTGGGACGACGAAGGGGGAGTTTTGCGTCTGCGCAACCCGCAGAAGCCGTCTGGGGAAACCCTCTCTGGGAAAAAGGGCGCTGGGCTGAGCTCTGGGGCGCTGGGCTCGCCAGCAGGGCCGCAGCCCCGGGAGGAGCGGGAGCCGGCTGCTGGACCTGCCATGGTGGCTGGAGAGTGGGGCGGTTGCTTGGGGAACGCGGGCAACGGGGGTTCTGTCCCAACGGCTGACCAGCCCCTCGCCGACATCTTGGGGAGGACTGCAGGCTTTGGAGCCAAGCAGGCTGCCCAGCGCAAGACTTGGCCATCCCCAGCAGGATTTCCCTCCCACGCAGCACTTGCCATGCCCAGGACGCTTCCACACCACCACTTGCCCGGCCCAAGGCTTGCCCAGCCCAGGACCAGCTTCTCGGCCTCAGCGGCAGTGCCCATCCTTGCCATTTCACCGCATGGCACATTCCCAGCAACCCAGACGAAATCTGCCCCATCAACACGAAGCGTTTCTTCAGCCAAAGAGACCTCGTCCCAAAGAATTCCCCTCTCTTGGAGGACTTCTCCAAGCACTTCCTTCCCCAGGGAATGGTACCCACCCCATTCAAGACTTCCCATCCCAAGGCTTTTGCTTCCCAGGGATTTCCTTCCTAGGGAACATTGCCCATTTCCTAGCCCAATGGCTTCCCACCCCAAGGAAGTCTTCCCATGCTGTAGCCCCGAAATGCCCCCAGAGGGCACCTGGCAGCTACTGGGAAGGAAATGAGCTCTGTCATGGTGAGCTAGCCGCTCAAGGCCCTGCTCTTTGGCCCAGGTGTCTGTGAGGCGGTGTTGGCAAGGAGTCCTGTTGTGAACATAAGAACATAACGTAACAGAAGAACATAAAATCACATCAGAGAGAAAAAAATATAGAATAACAGAACGCGACATAAGAACATCAAACAAAGACAACTCTCATGATGTGGTCTGATAGGATGGAGGAGAAAGCAGAAACCCAGCAATGCTGTCTTTCCTACTCCTCAAAACCAATTCCGTTGACAACTGGGAATGCTTCCAGCTGGAAAAAAATGCCAGAATGAAGTGGAGGACTCCTTGCCATCACTGTGTTTCTGGAGCACACCTCTACCTTTCTGTCCAACAGGGGGTTCTTCTTGGGAGATAATTGCCCAACATGAATAAACACAACCAAAGCCAGAGGACCCATCTCCGCAACAAGACGATAAATAGAAAAGACATCTCTAGATGCAGACCCCAGAGCTCCAATTCACTATGTCCCACTAGTGGAAGTTATATTCTAGGCTTTGTTTTTAAGGCCACTGGCTGCCTCCTCCCTTATGCTGCCCATTCTCCCTGTTGTCCTGTCTTCTTTCTCCTGCATTGCTTCCTTTCCTTGGTGGACCTTGCTGAGCTCTTTGATGTTTTGTTGTATATATATGTATGAAGACATAAAACTGTTAGAGAGTGTCGAAAGAAGGGCAACAAACAAGAGGGTCTCTTTTAAGAGGGGGATTGAGGTTTGTGGCAAGGTTTTGGTAGCAATTTAGGGGCTGCACTGTGCTGGACACAGCAACAGACGCACCATAAGCCAAAGTCAGACAATAAGCCAAGGTGTGTTCACGTGTGGTTTGCTGTGGTTTAACGTGGTTTACGTATAGAAGAAAGTTTTTGCCTATTGGTGAGTATACTGCAGATTTGCTGCATTGTTCTAAATTAAATAGCAAGATAAGTGATGGCATCGTAGGCTGGGAAAATATTTCTAGAGTATCAGCGCATTTTGAGCATCATTTTAACTGTTTATGCAAACATGAAGATTATTAAAATCAGTGTTTATTTATGTCTGTATGTAAACAGGTGATCATGTTGTATAGCATGCAGTAAATGGTTTGTGAATGCTGCTTGAAGAATGAAAAGAGTAAGTCAGCTCCACAAGGAATAAATGAATTTTGTTTATTTGTGCAATGCAGAGATTAGAATTAGACCAACAGCATGGAACCAAAGTCTTGCTGTGTGCCTTTTATCTGTAGGACAGTTCATGGAGGCTTCAGCAGCCCTATCTGTTTTCTAGCAGTCTGAAATGTCCTCTGTGGTGCTGCACCCAGTTGAAAGCCTGCACTGATTGTGATGAACTTTCCTAACAGGAGGCACGGGTCCTTCGTCGGACGCTGGCTGGGGATGTATGCTGCGATGCGGGCAGATGATGCTGGCCCAAGCACTGATCTGCAGACACTTAGGGAGAGGTGAGTGCTGGTCCTGAGGGAACTTCGGTATTGTCTGCAGACGCTTCTTCGTAAGTACTCCATTAAAAGCACAAACCCTGAATTTATTAGTGAGACTTTCTTTGATGCCCTGGTAACAGTTCCTAATGAATCAATTCATATTCAGCTGGGTGAAATCATCCCAGCCTGAAGCAGAGAAATAGGCATAGAAGGAGAACAAATGGGGAATCCTGTCGCCATTCTTTTATAAACCTTTTAGTGTAACACCCAAGTTGAGGCCAAGGGAAAACCTGCCACCGTGGGACAGTGCTCTTACCCTTCTCTTCACTACTCACTTGTCAGCAGCACGAGGTCCAAACCCCCCTGGTGCAAGCTCTTAAGCATGCATGTCACATCCCAGGATGCTGCCAGTGGAGTGTTTGGACTTTCTGTATGGATCTTATGTTGTTATTTAATGGGTGCTTAGAAATCCAACAAGGTCTAAACACAGCCTGTACTTTTAAATAATCTTGGAAGCTCAGAGATACTGGAATGGCTATCAACACGCAGCATGATCCGTCAGAATATGTTTGCAGTTGATGTTTTTGTTTTGTTTTATTTTCCCTGTTTTTACAATCTAGCCTATGATGATAAAGGGCAGCTTGATGATAAATAACAAGCTTGGAATTCTAGGAGCTCTACACAAAATGTAAATATTCGAGATGAATTGAAATGTCTTTTAACATCTCATTATAAAGCTTTCTGCTGTCTAGACATTTGATCAGTGTAATGAAAACGTCACCATTTTTTATTCTATATCAATTTTTCCTTTCAGACTGGCAATGGGAAAAACACAAAAAACAACCAGAAGAATATCACAGAATCCTACGATGCTTTCTCGACAGGAAGGCTTGCTGTTATTCAATCCACCAGATGGGTAAGAACAAACATAAACTTTCAGGTTTTTTCCACTGAAATTTCTGCTGTGTTGAATCACTAATTTGCAGTATGTTAATTCATAATTTTAAAAAGTGGATGTGAAGACAATGTGTATGCTTATACAAAAATAAAAAGGTATGCAGATGGGCGCAAAGACTAGTAGTACAGAAACATTCCCTGAGACCTAAATAAAGCCATGTACTAGAATGTAGCTCTTGATAAACTCTGTAAGCCTTGGGTACCAGAGTCAGTAATGTTAGAACAGACAGTCTTGTAGCTTATTGCTGTAATTTGTAATAAAGGGCACTAACATTTGTTAACTTGTAATTCTCGTTATAGTTTAGAAGCCTTTTGTTTATTAAAGAAACTGGCACTCCCTAAGTTTTGAAAAGAGCATAGATTGAGAAAATAATTGTTATTGCTAAGTACAGATTGCAGTTACTCTAGAATGTTTGACAGTCACAGTATTTACTGTATATTGTTCCCACATTCTTTATGGTCTCATTTTTCTTTGATTTTGTGTACGTGTGTCTTTTTTTCACTGTGAAAACAGCACAGGTGGGTGTTGGAGAGGGGAAGTCAATTGGAGAATGGTTTGGACCAAATACAGTTGCTCAAGTACTAAAGTAAGTGAGATCATACCAGTCTCATTCAGAACGTACTCCCCTGGGGCAGCCAAGACAAGGCCCAGGCAGAGTTTTGAAGGCTGCATCTCCCCCTGTCCCACAGTCAGGAATGTACTTGCCATCTATTTACAAGTGCAGCATGGAATGTCATGCCACAGCTCGGTGTGCAGGTACTGAGTTGGGAATGGGTGACCTCTAAATTTTAATAAAGGAAGAGCCTGAGGAGAAGAAACTGCAGGAAAGTCTCCTGCTATGCCGTCTGCATGCCCTCACCAGTCACACCACAGATGTATATTCCTTTCTGCACAGTGGCACAGCTCTGGCAGGTCGAGAGTGCCACCGTGTAGGTCGGAGTGGTGGTGTGAAACATCAGAGAGAAGCCATCTCGGCTGAGGAGGGAACTGAGCTGCAATTCCTCCCTTTCTGAGCAGCAGTTCTGCCAGCAAGGCTACTGGATAAAGATGGGCAGCTCCTCATAGTCTGGGAGCCACACTGAAAGGAACTGAGGCTGCTCAGTTCTCCAGGGGTACGTGGAGGTGTCTTACCTCAGGCAGGGGCTAGGCTACAGGTCCTGCGAGCTCAGCAGCAAGTCTTTGACACCCTGGAACAGGCACATGATCTGAAGAGGGAGGGGAGCTGAAGCATGCCCTGGACTCCAGATCTTTTATGGCCAAGTTTTTCATGGTGAAACGCTCACCCCCATTTCTTTCTGGCTTATTTGAAACAGCTAATTCTGCCAGTGCAGCTTAAGAGTGTAGCTCCCTTCCGCAAAGGTTTGGATTTTGCAGAAGTGGACATAAAACTGTGTGCTGCTGTCTCCCACTGAAGTTTTGGTGCCCCAAACCCTTAGCTGATTTAGCTTTTAATGCCCCATTTCTGCTGTGCACGCAGGCTCAGGCAGAAGTAATTCCACTGAATTCAGTGGAATTTCTTAAGCAAAAAGTAATCTGCAAAACTGGCATAGGAATTTTTTTCTTTTCCAGATGAGAAAAGACACAACTGGGCAAGAACCCATTGCAGAGACTGTCGAGTGCAATAAAAAGTAATAAACTTGATGTAGTTGGACTGTTACTGTCACTGCACTTAGCAGTAAGACAAAACAGTTTGCACATGGTGCAGCGCATATGTTTTTCCTGGTACCACTCAGTACCTATTTTTCTAAAGATATTAAACATTTAATGTTTAAAGTTTTCTTTTTCTTACATGGAGACTTTAAAAAATGCAGAAAGGATGTTTTTTCTTAAGAAAAAAAAATAAATAAATCAAATGGTTCTGAGTGTAAAGCTACCCTTTTGATCCAACTAGTTTATATTAATTAGTACCTTAATGTTTTCTAGGAAGCTTGCTTTATTTGATGAATGGAATTCATTAGCAGTTTATGTATCTATGGGCAATACGGTGGTCATTGAAGACATCAGGAAGTGACACCTCATCAGTTTTCTGGTAACAGTTTCTGATTTGACTCCATTTGCCAGCATGTATCTAAACATGAACAAATACTTGGGGGGCCATGGGTTTGTCTTGCAAGGGTAAGAAGAGGGAAGAAGGACATACAAACTCAGTTGTGTTTTTTTGATCCCTGATGCCAACTTCGTGCTCACATCACTGGATGTGAAGAGCTCCTTGAAGAATTTCTACTGTCATCATTGCTGCCATTTCATTTCTCTGGCGTTTTATAGGCAAAGCTTGACACTATTAATAACATTAATAGGACATGTCACTGCAGTCTTAAATTGTCATCCCCCAATCATTGATCTAACGTCTCACTTGGACGTGCCAGCACATACTGTCTGCTAGAATTACTTCTACTAAATAGCTGTAATTGCCATGCCCGGCTCGTTTTGTCTTGGGTGCCCTATAAAGATCCCTGGCAAACTAGCTTAATTCACTACTGAGAGGAAGATCTGCTTTGTGTTCCTCTGTGCGTTGACTAATTTCTAGTTTTATTCCCGCAGAAAAAATGTGCTGGTGCCCTCCTCAGAGCAGCAGCGCGTCCCACAGCAGTGCACATTTGCACAGAAGTGCTCTTGGCCGAAGCAAGAAGGCAGGAGGACTCTGCACAGGCTGGAAAGCCCTCTTGCTTATTATACCTCTACGACTAGGGATAAATCACATAAATCCCGTATATATTGATGCATTTAAAGTAAGGTTTTCTTTCAGTTCATTGCTCGTTACTGTCAAATAAGTTTGGGTATGTGTGATGTCAGTAAAGAAATGAATTACAATTTCCTTTATTCCTTTTGAACTCCTAGGAATGCTTTAAGATGCCACAGTCTTTGGGAGCATTAGGAGGGAAACCAAATAATGCCTATTATTTCATAGGATTTTTAGGTAAGGAAAAAAGAAACTTATTCCAAATGTGCAGATGATCAAAAGAGAACATTTTTTGAAGGGGAAATAGTAAGGGGTCTAAGCGTGAACCTCTAGAAGTAAAGAAAGATGAGAATAGAATAAAATAAATGAAGAAGCATATCTAAAAGAGTTTAGAAACAGTATGAGATGATCCTTAATAGGAGCAGAAAGTTAACAGCAAAGCTAGGTGTAAAAATAAGTGATGACATCAACAAGAGCAGCATACTAAGAATAGCTGATAGCATTTGACAAGTGTATTGGTCAAATGTCACTTTTATTTTCTTGTATTTCAAAACTGTTTCTGATAGCAGTATCTTTTTCACCTTTTGCATACCTTCTGTTATTAAGTATTGCTCTAATTAATTTAAAATGCATTCCTTCAGATTTCACCCCACTTTGGGCCAAAATTTTGCAACCCTATTTTGTCCTTTTGTAAAACCTAACCTGTTTTAGTTAGGCTTTTTTGTTCCAATTTCTGAATGAATGCCTAATGGGATTACAGATTGCATCTGTGAACATCCTGTACCTTTTAATCTGCCAAATGTTAGTGTTTACAACACTTGAGATTTAAAAAAAAAAAAAAAAAAGTACTGGATCTCACATGGAAAAATAAAAGTATGTGACAAAGATAGAACATAACCAACCAAAAAATTACAGTAATAGGTGACAATAGGAAGTTATACTAAATACCCTGTGGGAAACGTTGTGTCTAACCCTTCCGATTCTCTTAAAGAATCCCTAGCTGGAAAGTCTAGATTATACTGACTGCGATGGCAATCTAATTTCTATTTTACAGTTCTGGACCAAGTGCTTATTAATGTCACTTGCTTATTTTTAACATACGGCTTTTACCCATCCAGGCAATGAGCTGATCTATCTGGACCCTCACACCACTCAAAGCTTTGTAGATTCAGAAGAAAATGGCACGGTTGACGATGAGAGTTTCCACTGCCAGGAAGCCCCACATAGAATGAAGATCATGAATTTGGACCCTTCAGTAGCTTTAGTAAGTGTCAGGAAATCTGGAATGCATGTACTTTATCTCAAAGTAATGTCTCTCTACATTGGTAAGGGCAGCAATGCATCTCCTTGAACAGAACCAAGATCACAAAGCTGTCTTCTGTGATCAACACATAGTAGTTTGTACATAACTACATGGAGAATCTTAGGGCAAGTGGGGAGCTGTCTGTACTGTAGGGAGCTCGCTTTGTTTTCTTTACTGAGCAGCTTTTACTTCTTTCAAGAGGCATTATAATGGTCAGAGCAAGGAACTGAAACAGGTTTACGTGTTTTATTCTATCACTACTTTATGTTTGGTCACCTCTAGACAAGTTACTTAAACTTACTTTCTATCATAAGTTGAAAATGTTTAAGTGGAATTATTGTATTTCACCCCAAATTACAAATACAAAAGTATTATTTGTAATTCACCCAAAATGTCATGGGGGTAGTGTGGTATTTGAAAAAATTGGATCTGATCCCATGCCAGTATCCTGTGATTGGGTGATTGGCAGTTGTCACCAGTGGGATGTGTTTCTAAAGCTTTAAACAATCTGTAAAGATACCGGTATCTGTCATTCATTCACATACCTGTTTTTTAATACTGCTGCTTTTTAGAAAGTTTTTTTGTTTTGTTTTGTTTTAATACTTAACTACGTAACTGTGCAAAATGTGGCATGATGCAACGAGACAGACAAAATCATAATGAAGAGCAAATATTTTCAGTATAGATACCAGAATGGAAATGTTCCTTAGGTGGTCCATCATCTACAAGTTTTCAGCTTCTGCTGATACCTGGACTGTAGGAACTGGGTGGCGCTCCATGGAGGAGCACACAGGAGCTGCTGCTATTTTTTGCTTGACTATTTCGTTAGGGGTTTGCAGGGCCTTGTTCTCCCCGTGGGTTCTCTCCCTAGAGCTGCCACATATTTGGAGTCTTATATCTACTGATCGTACAGGGCATTACTGTATCAGAGGTCAAACCGCCTTACCTGCTGGTACCACATACCTACTATCAGCAAAGGTAAAACTCTGTGTGTTTGTTTTTTCCCCTAAGGGCTTCTTTTGCAAAGAAGAATGTGATTTTGATAACCGGTGTAGTCTTGTACAAAAGGTAAGAGTGGGAACTTAGCATCTCGATTTGTTCTTTATAAAGTCTGGTTTTTATTGTCTGTTTTTTGTAAAATTTTCCTTTGCATTTTCCTTTGTATACAAATTGTATGAGCCATAGAGAAGAATGCATTAAAGCATCAGGGTAAGGCAATACTACTGAATTGCTAATTGGAAATTGTTCAGCACTTTACCAGCCACAAACCCTGCCAGTTGGAAAATGGGTGTAAACATCCACACTTGAAGGTGTTACTGGGTGACACTTGCTTTTAACTTCTAATTCTCACTAAATGACTAAGGTTTAACTGCCATATTGTAGTGATGTATCAATGATTTGCTTCCTGATCCTTTTTTATTGTTTGACATAATAGATTGCGTGTTCTAATTATGACTGTTAGTCCCTGCTATCTTAAATATCTGATTCTGTAAGTGCTGCGGGCCTCTAGCTCCTGCTGATCTAGGGAGAACAGAAGGTGCTGGCTGCCACAGGAAACAGACTTGAGGATGTTTCTGCATGCAGCTGTTAAGCTAAGCACCAGACGTCTGAATGTAAAGTACCATCAACCTCTAAAGGCATTTATTTAAAAAAAAAAAAATCATCTAAGGAAAACAGTTTGTAAATAACTGAAATACAGGACAGAAGGTAACTTCTCTTTGAAGAGGAATAGCGTTTGGCTTCAGGAACACCTTTTTTCCTGACCAAAACCTGTCCTTCAAAATCTGATGCGTTTTTTTTTTTTTTTTTCCCCTTTGGAGGAGCTGATAGATCTGTCTTTTGTGCTATTGATCAACAGAAAACTTGAGGAGAGTTCTATGCAAGCAACTTCCTTTTAAAAAGCAGAAAATATTGTACATTCCTAGTGTGCTTGCTACATGTAAACAAAATTACAGGTTTGCAGATATCAAAGCTGATATCAAAAGATGATAAGACTGATAATTTGTAGTACAGTTCAAGAGATCTGTCTTCCAGATGTGTTTTAACTAGGGATGTATTACAGAGACCATGGTGCTTGGATTTCACAGTATGTCTGTATAAAGACTTTTTTTTCCTGATGGACATGCGTAATTAAAAAACACTTTCAATTAAGCAGACACGTTTTGTGTTTGAAGCGTCTCCCGAGCCAGCTTTTAAAATGAAAGCATTCTGTCCTCAGGAGATTCTAAAGCAGCAGAGTCTACGGATGTTTGAGCTGGTCCAGAAGCACCCGCCACACTGGCCTCCTTTCATACCTCCAACAAAACCAGAAGTGACAACCACAGGAGCAGGTAAGGCACCGATTAAAAGCCTAATTGTGCAATGTTATGTTCCTCGTTAGCAAATAAAAGAATAATCACAGGTAGAATAACTATCCTTTGTGAGTGTCAAGCAATATATAGCAGGCATGTATCCAAACAAGCCATACAATTGCTAGCACAGATTTTTTTTTTCACTCTTACAAAGTACTTTTCTGGAATGCGTCTTTCAAAGTTTTTTTTTTAAGTGAACAAAATCAGGCATGTCTTTAGAAGCATTTTTTTCTTTATCTTTTTTTACAGAACTCATTGAATCTACTGACAAGCTATTTGAATTGGAAGAAGAATTTGAAATCCTGAGTGTGTGAAGGAAACTGTGGTGACTCTTCTGAGTGTTGAATATGTTGGTAATATTATTGCATTGACTTAAACAGCCATGTTAGCCCCGAAGTGCCTGAAATTATGGATAACAGAGCACAGAAATCTAGTAGCATCCAAAACTCCAAGGGCAGTTTAACACACAAGCTTCCCCGGATGGAAAGGCAGTAAGAGATCTTGTGATAAGATGCTTAAAGGGAATCTCTTTTTAACGTACCTTACCTGGAGACAAACGGGCCTTTGAGATTAAGGCAAAAATACATGTATCACTGGGCACCATGTTTGGAGAAAGGGATAACCCAAATGGATATTTCTTGCTCTCATATAATAATGCAATAGTTTAGTTCTTCAAACAAAACAGTCTTCAGTTAAGGAGGATGTTTACTTCTGTTCCCTCCTGTGGGCTGCGTCATAGGAAAAATACATCGTCTTGTTTAAAAGATCGACTGGATCAGGAGAAAATTGTTTCCTTGTTAAATATTTTAACATGTATTTGAGCAACCAGACTTTATTACAAAAATGTTTCTGTAAAAGGAACTATGTCTAATGGACACATTTTGCAATAGCCTTCCTGTTTCTGGGAGACCTCAAGAGGAACAGGAGCCTCAAATAGTTGATACAGATCACAACCACTGTTATAGTTATGGTATATTTCACCTTGACCTTAAAATTCAAATGATTAAAACTTAGGTTATTTCTTTCCGAGTTAAAACGAGTCAAAGGTGGTTTAACTGTACCTTATTTATTTTAGAATAGATTTACACAAGTTTCTCTGTTACAGCACTTTATCTGTGCATCTAATAAATTTCTTAAGCTTTTCTTAGGTTGTATGCTGCTATGTTTGGTTAATTTGTGTGAACTAAATATAAACCAGGTGATCTTAAAACTTAATATAGAAGCGTACACAGATTACTGAATTGTTGCTTTTTGACTTCTTGCCTTTTGAAATCTGTTTTGGTAGAAGTGCCTTAAACCAACAGGTTTATCAGAACAGCCTGGGCAGTTTTATTTCTAAGGCAGAGAATCTCTCTCTAGCAGCCATAAGAAAAACAGTTCAGAATAAAGAAAGGCAAAGATTTTTAATCCATGCTGAAGTTCCTTTTCACTACCAGACAGTCCCCCTTGTGGTCATTTTGTCATGCTAGTGTAATGAACATGAACTGCAGACTTTCATCTTCACCAATAAATGACAACATAGAGAAATACTGAATATTGTCTCCTCTCACTTGCACCTCTCGATCAGGGCCACTGTTTTTTCAAACAAAAGAGTTAACGAGATCCTATTGCATCTTGTTTAATGTTTATTAACTACAGTTTGGAAACCACAAACGTAGAAAAAAATATCATTTCCTTATTTTATTAAAACATATATAAAACATATATAAAACATACATAATATATATATATAACACATACTGTGTTGTAAAGCACACAATTCCCTACCAATGACAACAAAAAAATCATCTAATTGAGCATGCAGTTTTCATTAACCTGTTTTTTTTTTTCTTTTTTTTTTACAAATACCCAACAACACATACACATGTGTTGTGTTGTGGTTTTTTCCATCATTTCTCACTGAAGCAATACCCATCCGTATCAGATCTGTGTCATTACTCTAATTTTTGTTCCTAATGTACTTGAAAAGCTTCTTAACTCTATTGATTGCAACAGTGGATTTTTTTCCCTCCGATCTTAACTCCATTTATCAATTACTTATTCTCTTAAAATCCTGCTTTTAAGAGATGGTTAGGTATTCACCATCTCTCACTCTTATTTATAGATTTTCTTTTCTTTTTCAGTAGTTCAGCCCTAGTCAACTCGGAGGTGGGCAGCAGCAGCTTCTATGGAGCTCCTATGCTGAAAAAAAAAAAAAAAAAAGTTGAGCCTTGAGGGAAAAGGAAGGTGGGAGAGCCAGATGGGGCAAGAGGAAGGGAGGTGGTTTGACCAGGACACCTTGAGGGTCTGGGAAGAGAAGAAATGGATGGGTGCTTAAGAAATGAGCAGCATCACAGCCTACATACGGAAGAATTGTGACGAGCAGTTTAGAAATGTGAGCGATTGGTGGTCTTGTGTTGATCGGCAGCTGTGCTCCATGGTTATAGCTGTAATTTCAGCAGTTTACTGTGTAAGCTGCATGTTGCCACTTCCTTGATCAAGGCAATGCTGTTCAGTTGCAGGGAAGAGGGGCAAGACTCAGGGAAGAAACGGAACGGAGAAAACTGTACACTGTGGATATGCACACGTAGCCATAAAATCAGTGCTGGACAGAAACAGAGAAAGACAGACAGACAGACAGACAGACAGACAGAATGAAAGGAGGGAAGGAAGGAAGGAAGGAAGGAAGGAAGGAAGGAAGGAAGGAAGGAAGGAAGGAAGGAAGGAAGGAAGGAAGGAAGGAAGGAAGGAAGGAAGGAAGGAAGGAAGGAAGGAAGGAAAGAAGGAAGGAAGGAAGGAGTTGTTGGAGGGGTAAAATGCCAGGGGTTGCGGGGGCTGCAGGGTGCTGAGTCACAGCTTTGCATCAGGTCAAGACGCATTTTCCTAGAACCATCCATTTCCTCCTGAAGGGGCTGAATAGCATGGAACGGTCTTCAAAATGCACAGAGCAGACCCCAGCAAAGGTAGGGATGCTGCTAGCAAGTAGGGAACTTTTTTGTTGCTGTTGTTAACATTGTTTCACGACAACAGATGCAAACATGTATCTTGAGTTGAGGGCAAAGGTGACCTTGGATCTGAAGCACACGGGCGTTCGCTATGTCCCCCCATCCGGAGTGAATCCACAACGACTCGGAAGGAAAACTAAAGTCCAAACCAGAGCACTGGGATAAAGAGAGTTTAATAGGGTAGAAAAGGAATAAAAACAATATAATAAATATTAATATTTATAATTTATAATATAATAACGTATAAAAATTGTTTAATTAATAAGAGTAAATAATAATCATCATAATTTTATAGTAAGAAAACAACGCCATACTGTACAACACAGTCAATAAAGTGGATTTAATGCAATAAAAATAAAACCCATTTATCCCATCCCAATGAGTTCCTATCCCCATCATCACTTCCCATCCCACTGATCATTTCCTATCCCAACAATGTCCCAGTTCTGATCCCAAGGCTGAATTCCCAACTCCCACCCACCCACCCATCCATCCAGCCATGCACCCATTTTCTGCATTTTCAGGTCACAAGACTCTGATGAAGGCCACCTCAGCCTTTTCCCCGAAAAAAAAGCTGCTCTTTATTGTGAAAAACTTCACTTTTGCACAACACTGCAGACCCAGCCAAGATGGTCCTGCAAGACAAGGTGAAACAAACATACAAAACCCATATGGAGGTAAATTGGTTCATCTAAACAAATTCCTACCACAAAATCCTGATCCTCAATCTCAGCACCGATGAAAAAAGAGGATACAGTCAGTTCCCTCCTCCAAGGTCCCTCTCTGTCCCTGCTCCCCGTGGGCTCCTCTCCATGGCTGCAGCTGCGGCCCGGGGCCTGCTCCTGCGGGGGCTCTCCACAGGCCGCAGCCTCCTCCAGGCCACAGCCACCTGCTCCACCGGGGGCTCCTCCACCCACAGGGGGGCAGCAGCGTGGAGATCTGCTCCATGGGGGACCCATGGGTGCAGGGGGACAGCCTGCTCCACCAGGGGCCTCTCCCTGCACAGCCCGCAGGGGAACTGCTGCTGCCTCCTGCCCTCCTGCTGCACTCACCTTGGGGGCTGCAGGGCTGCTTCTCCTCTCTTTCTCCCTGTGAAACAGCTTTTTGTTGTTATTTTTGTTCTCCTTTCTTCAATATGCTCTCCCAGAGGAACAAGAGACATCGTTTCTTGGCTTGGCTCTGGCCAGCAGTGGAGCCGTTATCTAACGGGGGGCAGCTTCTAGATTCTTCTCACGGAAGCCACCAAAGGGAGGACAGACCAAATGATTGCAAATTGATATCCACATGACAGCAAAATGGAGTCAAAGGATAAATTGTGCTATTCAGACTAAAAATGTGTAACATGCAGCTACATATATCTGACCTTTGCACCTAAGTGCTGTTAACCATCCCAGGCATTTGTTGTTCACATGGTGAATAAGTGCTGTTTTGGATTTACAGAGATAATCTGTAGATTTGGTTCCAAAGGGGTTCAAATTCAGGCAAGGCAGTGAGAGCTTTGTGGGCTGCAGGAGAACCAAAATGCAGGAACTGTCAGGGCTCATCCTCACCCGGGACCAACTCTCATTTGGTCTTCTTTGGAGAGAAAGCCAAGCCAGCCAGATGGCTTCCACTACTTCTATGGGAGTGACATTGGGATTGATCTTTAAAATGAAATGAAGCAGAAGGCTGTGGGTTCTCCAACCTTCAGCCAAGCAGGCTGCCCAGCGCAAGACTTGGCCATCCCCAGCAGGCTTTCCCTCCCACACAGTACTTGCCATGCCCACGATGCTTCCACACCGCCTCTTGCCCGTCCTGAGCATTTCCCAGCCCAGGACCAGCTTTCATCCTCATGGTCATTTCCCATCCTGACAAGTTCACATGAGAACAGATTCCCATACAAAAGATTTCCCATCAACACAAACAGATTTTTCCCTTCATCCAAAGAGATCTCGTCCCAAAGAATTCCCCTCTCTTGGAGGACTTCCCCATGGTTTTCCTACTTGAGAGTGATCCAGCTGCACATCATGAGACGGGGAAGAGACAGAGGCTCTGGCGTGCACTGCTGACTGGTTTGCCTCGGTGGGGTTGGAGTGAGGAAGCTGTACCCTCCTCTGTTAGCACAAAGGAGAGGAGTTATTCCACGCTATTTTTCCTCCTCTGTGTATGAATGGACAGACTGCACAGTTGGTTAAGGCCGTAGCTACTGAAGACAAGAACTCGATTGTCTGCTGCTCTTCAGGCAGAAGGCAGAAGGAATCAAGAGACAGGACTGGCTCTGTCTGCATACTGCAGTAGACGCACTTTTTTGCATCTTCTGTGCGTGAAAAAGTATGTTTTAATTGATAAGAATCCCAAGGGCCTAGAAATACTGCAGTTTTAGGATAAATCTGGTATAAACTGAGTGTCCTGAGGATTTTGAGTACTCCATTTCCGTGGCCAGACCAACAGAAACTCCAGGGCAATAGGAAACACAACTTTCTCTCTCTTATCCTAAATTAGACAGTGAGAATTTAAAAACTTTAAAACCAACCAACCAACCAAACAGAAAACCACCTCGCCACACTACCTCCATCCCAGGCTAAACCTCAGTCTTGATTCTTCTACCTATTTCCCACGGAGCAGTGGGGGGGTGGTTGGAGGATGTTGGGGAATGGAGGTTGCAGGCTCTGCTGCTCCTTCATTGTATTTGGCAATTTTATTGATGGTAGCGCTCCCCACCCCTCCCATCCCCTCTTTTCCCTTCCCTCCACTCCCCTGCCCTCCCCTATGCTCCCTGTTCTTTCTGACCAACAGTATGATAGATTTGGGTGGGTGGTCAGCACGTGGGGCTACGGGGAGAGGACATGTACACAAAGATTTGGCTCCAGATCCAAAATGTCATGTATTTGGCAATTTTATTTATGGTAGCACTCCCCTCCCCTCCCCTCCCCTCCCCTCCCCTCCCCTCCCCTCCCCTCCCCTCCCCTCCCCTCCCCTCCCCTCCCCTCCCCTCCCCTCCCCTCCCCTCCCCTCCCCTCCCCTCCCCTCCCCTCTTTTGCCTCCTCTCCCCACTTTTGCCTCCCCTCCCCCCCATCCCCTCCCCTCCCCTCCCCTCCCCTCCCGTCTCCTCCCCTCCCCTACCATCCCCTCCCCTATGCTCCCTGTCCCTATACTCTGCTACACTCCCCTCCCCTATACTACCCTACACACTCCTACACTCCCCTCCCCTATCCTACCCTAAACTCCCGTTCACTACACTACCCTACATTACCCTATGTTCCCCTCCCCTACACTCTCCTACACTCCCCTCCCGTATCCTACCCTACACTCCCCTAAACTCCGATCCCCTACACTACCCTATACTCTCCTATGCTCCCCTCCCCTCTAACACGCTACCCTACCCTACCCTACCCTACCCTACCCTACCCTACCCTACCCTACCCTACCCTACCCTACCCTACCCTACCCTACCCTACCCTATCCTTTCCTATCCTATCCTATCCTATCCTATCCTATCCTATCCTATCCTATCCTATCCTATCCTATCCTATCCTACCCTCCCCCTGCCCTCCCCTCCCCTCCCCTCCCTTCCTTTTAATCCCTCCCCTTCCCTCCCCTCTTGTCTTCTTCTCTCCTCTCTTCTTTCTTTCAGGTAACTTCAAATCGCTTCAGTCGTTCTCATAGCTCCTATCCCTGGCTGATTCACGGGAACCCATCAGCAGCAACCAGAAGCGCTCCAGCTGCTGTGTCACTGGTCGAGCAACAGTCTCCAACTGGGAATCGCTGACTTCCTTGTGTGGCTCAGACAGGTGCCTTGCAGTTCCACCGTGGCCTGGACGTGTCCTCTTGCTGTGTCCCTACCTACAGCGCAGTTCTGCTTAGAAGCAGCAGCAGGCTTTGCAAGATGTCCCACTCCTTCCATTTTCAGTGGTTTAGCTTGGCTAGCCGGGTGGTGTCTGTCAATAGAAGAAAACAACGAGATTTGGGTTAGAAACAGCTAACTGAGTAGTTCCTTTGCACAAGGGCAAGGAATATTTACCCCTTCCTACTGGAGGCTGCAGTGTCAGAGATAATGACGGGTCCTTCCGAGAGCTTTGAAATATCCCTTGGGGATGCTGAGTCCAGAGGACCCGAGCAAACCTGTCTAAAGTACACCGTGGAATCACTCGGAATGACTTCCTAGCAGAAGCATGTGTCTGATACGGCTTCAGCTGCTTGCAGTGTTCTTCTTCACCTCCTACCTAAATTCAGATGAGAGATCTCAATGAAGATGGAAAGGTTGAGAAATAGAGAAATCACTGATGTGCTTTGAGAACTTCTAAGGACTGAGTACTGCATCAATCCCATGTTGTAACATTAAGGATTGGTTAGAAAAGCAAACGTTAAAAACAAGGAAAGGGGAAGAACAAGTAAGCTTTCTTAAAGTATCTATTCTATTTAAGGTATCTTTAAAGAAGTAAATAAGTACTGAAATATATATGCAGATAGAGAGAGAGAGAGAGAGAGAGAGAGAAAAACCTAAGAGTCTGCTGTGCAGGTTAGCTTCTTGCTCTCTTTTCTAAAAGTCACAGTGAATGCAGCATCTGTGTGCGTTACAAGCATTACCCTCAGTCCAGCACAGGTACACACGAGAGGTCAGCCTGCAGGTTGCGGAGGCAAAGCAACTGCTCTGGCTGGATGTGAAGAGCCAAGACAGAAGTTGCTGTCAGGGAAAAGATACACAGAGGGGATGAAAAAGACGAAGTGTGCTTCCGACCTTCACAACTTCTAAGCAAGCGGAGATGAGGTTGTGGAAGAAGCAAATAAGCTGTTGATCTAGAAGCAGCCTGAAGATTGTCCTTAAGCAGGGCCTTGCATTCTTCATTTTTACAGCATTGCTTGCCTTCAAGTGCACGACGATGATTTTATGAACTTTCTACCACTACAGAAATGCACCGGATTCTTTCACAAAACTTACGGGTGGTACTTGGCAATATTGGTCAGCATTCTCTATTTCCTTCTTCATCTCAATTCTCTTTTGGCCTGTGAAGCTTTCCAGATCAGAGGAGAAGATCCACGGTAATACGGAGCTTTGGATACTGCAAAGGAAACGAAGAATCCTACTGACAACTCTTTTCAACCTCGCCTGCAAGCATCACAGAAAAGAACACCGAAAGAACACCGCTTTATCATGGGAAGCATAAATTGAAGCATAGGTGTCCTATAGCTGAAGCGAGGTGAAGCAGGTTCCACACAAGGTGAAGGAGCACACCCATAAGCATTTCCGTAAAGCCGTGTTTTCAAACAAAGGGTTAAGATTTAGATTTTCTTACAAGTGAAGAATAATGAAGAAATAAAAGAAAAAGAAAATTACCAGGACATCCAGTTTTCCTCTAGCTTGCTTTGCTTCTTTCCGAATCTGAGTCTGGAGTGACAGTCAGGGAGCAGCGTTGTGCAGAAATGCCAAAGCCTCCCCAGCTGGTTGTACCTTCATCAGCAAGGGCTTTGATACTGCTGCCTCCTCAGCAACATCAGCCATTTCCGAGGAAAGCTGGGGTCCATCAGGTCAAATAGGAATGGGAAATCCCTCTTGCCACAACTTCACACTCACACCAGAGTTGGCAGGACAGGCCGATGGACAGAGAAGCGTCTGCAAGAGTGTTAGAAAACAGACTTTAGATTTCCGTCAACCCAGGAAGAATTACTTGCTCATCCCTTCA
Source organism: Anas platyrhynchos (assembly GCF_047663525.1). Taxonomy (NCBI): domain Eukaryota; kingdom Metazoa; phylum Chordata; class Aves; order Anseriformes; family Anatidae; genus Anas; species Anas platyrhynchos. The sequence continues at coordinate 134,459 of NC_092619.1, read as the reverse complement.
AAGTGAACTCTGAGTAGAAGGAGGGGATCCCAAGCTGCATTCCTGACATCTATGCTGCAAAGTCATCCAATGGGACATGTTACTGGACCAGCCTGTTACGAACAGAAACAGGACTTTGAGGTTATGCTGTTGGATTAGAATTAAGCTCAAAGAGTTAGTCCTTTGACGTGTTTTTGTTTGCAAGTGTTTTCACTGCTTCCCAGACAATGTCTCCAGCAAGCTAGCTGCTTGCTTCATTTGTTCTGTTCTGTTCTGTTCTTTTTGATTCTGTTTTGTTTTGTTTTCTCAGCCAGGATTCTTAGAGAAATGAGATTAAAGTGATCATATTGTATGTCCACCCATCCCTCCCTCCCCTTCGCTTGTCCAGAGCTTTTACCTCGTCCAGCAGCTTGAATGAACTCGGTCCTAGGCGCAGTTGTGTCCAAGCCATTCTGTTCCTAGACGTGTTGTGAGAACAGACAGCTAAGTAGTGGGGAGAGGACGTGCTGCTGTCTGCAGTGTGACCTCAGCGCTTACCAAACAGTAGGGAATACACAGAGAAGGGCCTTAGGAGAACTTCAAGCCCCAGATACGTTTTATGTGGAAACCATATTTCCCAAGATAACACTGGACACAACTGCATAATCAAAAGGGATTCATTTCTTGGTTCATTCAACTCCTAGGTTTTAGTTTTAAAACATGTCTGTCTTGGCTTAAAGCACTCTTCCAATCTCTATTTCCAGTTCCTAGGATTTCCTGAAATAGGGAATCCCACTTTTTCCTTTTACAATCTCCCAGTCTCTTCTTTTTTACCTCTCCCCAAGAAACTTAGCACTGCTCTCTTCATACTTGACAACTAGATATGGAGCTGTATCAGCCAGAAGGAAGTTTCCTTCACACTTTCTGCTTCTTACGGTATCTGGGCTCTTACCTTTACACTTACTCACCCTTCCTACATTAGCACAAAGAAAGTGTTTTGGAGATCTGATGTCTTGTTTTCCAGAAACTGCCCTGAATCACCTTTACGAGAGCTGTCCCACGCTGCGAGCACAAGTCTTGCAGTCTGGCCAGATATTTGCCTTCTAAGTCAATAACCAAATCTGTTACAAAGGTAAGAACATGTAATGAATGGAAAGGAAATCCTTTTATCCTTTTATTTTGATCCAAATTCACTTTTTTTTTTTTTTTTTTTTTTTTTTTTCCTAGACCAAGAATGAATCATGGAGAACCACCAAAACTCAGGTGAGAAATGAAATGACAAATGTTAAGGTCAGGCAGCTTGCCCACTGCCATTGCTACCCTGAAAGCAGATGGAGTGCATCTTCATACGCCACAGCCTGAGACACTAGTCGACAGGCCAGCCCGTGTGAGGAAGTCCATTGCTTTCCTGAATTTTAACGTGACAGGGGGACTCTTAAGCCTCTTGTTTATGCTTTAGTACTTGCAGTCTATGGGAGGACCACAGCACACTCTTCTCTGTCTCCCCTTATTTGTTGATCGTCTGTAGGAAGAAGAGAACGTGCAGAGGCCATCACCCGTACATTGGGTCTGTTCTCACTCTGTGCAGCTCCATCATTGAGCAAAGTACCAACCTTGAGGCTTCTGTAAGGACTTGACACAAACTACAGAATACTACAATGAAGCATTCACAACAAAACCACATTTTTTTCCTCAGCCAAGCATCAGAACACTTACAGAAGGGCATGGTCCCTCTCTGTGCACCTCAAGGGGAGATCCACAAATCCTCACGTGCTTTCATCGCATCCAGCACCCTTCTCTGTGCCTCCCAGCTAAATGTGCACAGAGGCAGCTGTTGCCAAAGTGCTGTGGTGACACAATTCAGTTCTGTTTCTGAAGTCATCACCGCAGGCGCCTCCCAGTGACGGCACAACACTCTCTGTTGCTAATGTGTCTGTCTCAGAAACAGCTAGGGAAGTACCACTATGCCCAAACTGACTTGAATTAGAGTAGTTCCCAAATTATTCTCTGCTCCCCTACATCTGTGGAAGGTGTGTGATCAATCTTTTCCTTGAGAAAGGACTACAGAGCAAAAGAGCTTGATTCTGAGACGTTGCCCGTCCTTGTAGAGCAGTTCACCTTTGATTTCCATGTCAGAAAAAAGAAGGTGAAATCAACAATTCCCTTCCTCTGAGCTGGGAATAGGAAAGAAGCCCAATTCTCCAGGAAGCCTTCAAAAGGAAACTCTGCATTTCTTTGTTAAACACCTTGTTTAATTTCTTGAAAGAAATCTTTCCCAGGACTTTGCAACTGTGGTGGTTCGAAGCGGGTGGGCAGCCGAGTTCCACCATGGCCGCTCTCTCACTCCCCCTCCTCAAAGGGAAAGGGGGAGAAAATACGATGCAAAGGGCTCCAGGGCTGAGATAAGGACAGGGCGATGGCTCAACAAGTATCGTGACGGGCAAAGCAGACTCAGCAGAGTGACCCTCAGGGTCCCTCCCTGCCCCTGCTCCCCGTGGGGTCCCTCCCACGGGATGCCGTCCTTCCCCAGCTGATCCCACACGGGCTGCCCACAGGCAGCAGCTCCTCAAGCACTGCTCCCACACGGCTCCGTCCCACGGGCTCCATCCATCCATCCATCCATCCCCCAGGAGCAAACTGCTCCAGCACGGGTCCCCCACGGCTGGGCGGCAGCTCCCCCCAGCCCCCCTGCTCCTGCGGGGGCTCCTCTCCACGGGGGGGGGATCCCACTGATCCCATCCCACTGATCATTTCCTATCCCAACAATGTCCCAGTTCTGATCCCAAGGCTGAATTCCCAACTCCCACCCACCCACCCACCCAGCCAGCCATGCACCCATTTTCTGCATTTTCAGGTCACAAGACTCTGATGAAGGCCACCTCAGCCTTTTCCCCGAAAAAAAAGCTGCTCTTTATTGTGAAAAACTTCACTTTTGCACAACACTGGAGACCCAGCCAAGATGGTCCTGCAAGACAAGGTGAAACAAACATACAAAACCCATATGGAGGTAAATTGGTTCATCTAAACAAATTCCTACCACGAAATCCTGATCCTCAATCTCAGCACCGATGAAAAAAGAGGATACAGTTCCCTCCTCCAAGGTCCCTCTCTGTCCCTGCTCCCCGTGGGCTCCTCTCCATGGCTGCAGCTGCGGCCCGGGGCCTGCTCCTGTGGGGGCTCTCCACAGGCCGCAGCCTCCTCCAGGCCACAGCCACCTGCTCCACCGGGGGCTCCTCCACCCACAGGGGGGCAGCAGCGTGGAGATCTGCTCCATGGGGGACCCATGGGTGCAGGGGGACAGCCTGCTCCACCAGGGGCCTCTCCCTGCACAGCCCGCAGGGGAACTGCTGCTGTGAGCCTGGAGCACCTCCTGCCTCCTGCTGCACTCACCTTGGGGGCTGCAGGGCTGCTTCTCACTCCTTGCTCTTCCAGCTTCTGTTGTGCAGCAGTATTTCCCCCTGCTTACATCTGCTCTCCCAGAGGTGCAAACAACATCGCTTATTGGCTCAGCTCTGGCAAGCGCCGGGGCCCTTTTGGAGCTATCTGGAGCTGGCTGTTGTCTGGACTGTTCTCACAGACGCCATCCCTGCAGGCCCCTGCTACCAAACGTAAATCCGATCGAAGTGTGTGCAGCAATTACAAAGCCGCTGTGCTTTGGGCTGTCACGATCCTCCTGCAAGTGCAGGGGAGGTGCAGGGTTGCTTTGCATTTCCAAAAGGAGGAAGAAAGCCTCCAACCCCACTGGACCTCAGCCACTTGCAGGATCCAAGCAATGCTCCCCACTTTCAGTTATCTCCCTCCCATGCACACAGTGGGAGCAAGGTTGAACAAGCACATTTTTGAAAATGTTTATCTTAATGAAGAATAAAAGAAGTCTACAACACCCAATCCCTGTGTGCACCCAAGGCAAAAATCGTGGACTATTCTGCCTCAACACTATTTTCAGACCCAATTTGTCAAGTCATCTAGCAGAGGATTTCTCTCTTGTTCACTCACTAGCTTAGTAGAGCACCAGTTTACATAGGTGCTGGAGCAGATTCCTCAACCATCTGAAGGGACTTGATCCCAGAAAAGTTCAAAACTGCAGATGACTCATGATTTTGTGGTGAAGCATCTATTAAATGAGAGCTGTTCCGCTTAGGGCACAGTGAGACAATGTGAGAAGAACCCTGTATCTCACTGATTGAGGCTTTATAACTCTACAGAATTGTCAGTCAACAATAAATGGAAAGTGCAGGAGATATGTTCTTTCTTCCTCCTTTCCCTGCCATACATTAGCAGAGAGATTGTGGTGGGATATAGGTTCAGAGCCTCACAGAAGAAGGATTTGAACCCAGGCTCTCCACAGTCTGCACCACTGCCTTCCTGACGGCTTTTGGCTATTTTAATTAATTTTATTATTTTATTTTATTTTATTTTATTTTATTTTATTTTATTTTATTTTATTTTATTTTATTTTATTTTATTTTATTTTATTTTATTTTATTTTGTTTTGTTTTGTTTTGTTTTATTTTATTTTATTTACTGTATTAGTATTATTCTTCTTATTTTTCTGGATGGTGTCTAAGTCTTGGGGGGGAAGAACCAACTGTGGGAGGAGGGAATGCTACTACTGTCTGTGACAGTGGTGATTTCTGGACAGTGTTAGCAACAGAGCTTCTGCAGAGAAGAGAAAATGACAGGCAGTGTCTCTTGGTATTCCATGTACTGAGTACTGAGTGCAGTTTTGGGCTCCACAGTGTAAGAAAAAGTATAAGAACAAACCAGTGCACTGTGATAAAGAGAGTTTAATAGGGTACAAAAGGAATAAAAACAAACAAAATAAGAAATGAGAATATTGATAATTTATAATGTATCATAGAATCATAGAATCATAGAATATCCTGAGTTGGAAGGGACCCTTAAGGATCATCAAGTCCAACTCTTGACACCGCACAGGTCTACCCAAAAGTTCAGACCATGTGACTAAGTGCACAGTCCAATCTCTTCTTAAATTCAGACAGGCTCGGTGCAGTGACCACTTCCCTGGGGAGCCCGTTCCAGTGTGCAACCACCCTCTCTGTGAAGAACCCCCTCCTTATGTCAAGCCTAAATTTCCCCTGCCTCAGCTTAACCCCGTTCCCGTGGGTCCTGTCGCTGGTGTTAATGGAGAAAAGGTCTCCTGCCTCTCGACACCCCCTTACGAGTATAAAATATATAAATATTGTTTAATTAATAATATTAAATACTTATCATTTTATAATAATGAAACAATGCCATACCACAAAACACAGTCAAGAAAGTGGATTTCATGAAATAAATAATACAACCAGTACATTAAATAAAATTTAAAAAATTAAATTTAATAAAAATAAAACTCAGTAAATTAAATAAAATTTGAAAATTTAAATTTAATAAAAATAAAACTCAGAAATTTAAATAAAATTTAAAAATTTAAATTTAATACAAATAAAACCCAGGAAATTAAATAAAATTTAAAAATGTAAATTTAATACAAATAAAACCCATTTTTCCCGTGCCAATGCGTTCCTATCCCCATCATCACTTCCCATCCCACTGATCATTTCCTATCCCAACAACGTCCCAGTTCTGATCCCCTCGGTGTCCCAGTGCAAGAAGAGCTGCAGGCAGAGGCCTTGCTGAGTGAGCACCTAAGGAGAGGAATGTAATCCAGAAGGCAGCAAAGAAGAGCAATGCCCCGAAAGAAGAGCTAAGTCTTGTCTCTCAGCCCTTTGGTGTCCCAAGCAGCAGTTGCCATGGGCAAGCTTTCCCAGCCCAGCTGCTGCCAGCATCCCCCCAGCTTGCCATTGCCACCTTCCTGGGTGAGGCGCGCGCGCATTTGCCATTGGCATTTGCCGTTGCCCATCCCTGAGAGTGGCAAGCAGTGCGTAGGTCCAGCACGAGAGAGGGGAGAGGGCAAGCGAGAGGGGCAAGGGCTGAGGAGCGTGGCTGAAGCTGGAGCAGGTGCCTGCAGAGGTCTCTGTGCCTGCCTGCGTGCTGAGCGGGCCTGGGTGCTGCGGGGGCCGTCGAGGAGAAGCCCGAGGTCGGTCACGGGTAGCCGTAAGAGTAGGCTCTGGCGTGGTCCTTCTGCCGCTGCTCGAAGAATTGCCCGGGGCCGATCCTCATGTGGTGGGCCGCCCGCTGCCGCTCCTCCTGGGCCAGCTTCTTGAGGCGCTCCCGCTCGGGACGCTGCTGCGGCGTGATGGGCACCGACGACTCCTGCTCCTCCAGCGGTGTGGGCGCTGCGTCGCCGCCCGCCCAGGGCCCCACGCAGGGCACGTAGTCCCCGCGGGGCTGCGCCGGACGCTGCAGCGTGCGCGGCTGCGTGGGCAGAGCCGTGGGCAGTCCCCTCCAGAGCGGGGGGCTCTGGAGGGGACTGCGAGGGGGACTGGGCAGGGCTCTCCTGAGGGCTGGGAGAAGTTGAGGCCTCTTGAGGGGAGCCAAGGGAGGCTGGGGCAGGGTTCTCTTGCGGGCAGGGATGAATTCCTGCTGGGGGGGCCTTTTGGGGAGAGGCTTGGGCATGGGTCTCCTGCGGGCAGGGTCGGGGGGGCTCTGGAGGGGACTCAGGCGAGGCTTGGGCAGGGCTCTCCTGAGGGCAGTGAGGAAATCAGGGTCGGGGGGGCTCTGGACGGGAGCCTGGGGAGGCTGGGGCAGGGGTCTCTTGCGGGCAGGGAGGCAGTCAGGGTTGGGGCGCCTCTTGAGGGGAGCCAAGGGAGGCTGGGGCAGGGTTCTCCTGCGGGCAGGGATGAATTCCTGCAGGGGGGGCCTTTTGGGCAGGGCTCTCCTGAGCTGGGGCCGGGCTGCAGGCTTGAGGGGGGAGCTGAGTGGCGGCACAGCAGCTGCAGGGGGCTGCAGTGCCCGCCCAGCCTGCACCTTGTCGGGGTGCAGCCCAGGGCTTGAGGGGACCTCACCCAGCGCTCTGGTGGCTGCCAGTCCCTGTGTGCTGGGCTCCTCGATGTCCTCGCAGAGGTCGGGCAGCTGCGAGAGGAAGCGCTTGAGGACAGGACTGCTGGGGACAGCGGCGAAGGCGTCCTGGGGCTCCACGGCATCCAGGCAGCTGAGCAGCTCCTCCAAGCCGGAGCTGTCCAGGTCGGCCGGGAGCTGGTCCTGCAGGTGCTGCAGCTGCTGGCTGTCCCCTGCCAGCTGGGGAAAGGCCTCGGCGAAGGCATCGGGGCCCAGCTCCAGCAGCTCCAGGGGCTCCTCAGGCACCTCTGCAAGTGTCGCCGCTGAGGAAAAAGCAAGCCAATGCAATCCCCCAAGCATCCCCCGCTGCCAGCTTTGCCATGGCTCCTGGGTGTGGGGCGCCCAGCGGCCGGCTGGGCCAGCCCCAAACTCACCGTCGGGCGTCGCCGTCTGGGTGCTGGCGGTCGCTGGAGCCTGGGCAGGCTCGGGGGGAGTGGGGCCGGGCAGCGGGGGCCCCTGGTCCTCGCTGAGCCCCACGGCATGCAAGCAGGGCTCCGGCAGCTGCCCCCGGCTGCTGCTGAGGGTGCGGGGCGCGGGGAGCGCCTGCCCCCGCAGCGGAGGCCCCGGCACGAGGAGTGGTGGGGGGCCGGGGTAGGCAGGGGCCTGCAGCAGGCAGGTGCCTGCGGGGTGCAGGAGCTCCCCATGGAGCACGGCCCTGGGCCTCAAGCAGAGGGGAGCACCATCCTGGGGCACCAGCGTCCCCGTCCACATCAGCAGGGGCTGGGAGACACTGGGGGCACCCACAGGAGCGCTGTGGGGGAGCTGCCCCACAGCAGGGAGCTGCCCCACGGCGGCGGCGGGGAGCTGCCCAAGCTGCAGGTGCTGCCCCTGGGCTGGGAGGTGCCCCCCAGGTGGCAGCTGCACCCTGGCGGGGAGCTGCAGCACCTGCCCCTGGACCCCCGGCACCACGTGCCAGACGGTGGCCTGGGGCAGTGCGGAGGGGAGGGTGGGTACCTGGGGGGGCTGCAAGGGCAGCGCCATCGCTCCGGGGAGGGAGGGAAGCAGCCAGGCAGCCACCGTTGGCGGCACGGCTGGGACGACGAAGGGGGAGTTTTGCGTCTGCGGAAGCCGCGGAAGCCGTCTGGGGAAACCCTCTGTGGGAAAAAGGGCACTGGGCTGAGCTCTGGGGCGCTGGGCTCGCCAGCAGGGCCGCAGCCCCGGGAGGAGCGGGAGCCGGCTGCTGGACCTGCCATGGTGGCTGGAGAGTGGGGCGGTTGCTTGGGGAACGCGGGCAACGGGGGTTCCGTCCCAACGGCTGACCAGCCCCTCGCCGACATCTTGGGGAGGACTGCAGGCTTTGGAGCCAAGCAGGCTGCCCAGCGCAAGACTTGGCCATCCCCAGCAGGCTTTCCCTCCCACACAGTACTTGCCATGCCCATGACGCTTCCACACCGCCTCTTGCCCGTCCTGAGCATTTCCCAGCCCAGGACCAGCTTTCATCCTCATGGTCATTTCCCATCCTGACAAGCTCACAAGATAACAGATTCCCATACAAAAGATTTCCCATCAACACAAACAGATTTTTCCCTTCATCCAAAGAGATCTCGTCCCAAAGAATTCCCCTCTCTTGGAGGACTTCCCCATGGTTTTCCTACTTCAATAAATGTTACCCACCCCATTAAAGATTTCCCATCCCAGTACTTTCCCATCCTAGGCGTGACTGCCCATCCCAATGCTTTTGCTTCCCAATGCTTTCAAACCCAGAGAACATTTCCCATCTCTTTCATTTCCGAGCCCAATGCCTTTCCACCCCAAGGAAGTCTTCCCATCCCAGCAAGGATTTCTCGGCGCACACATCCTTTCCCAACCCATTCCCATTTCCCACTTTCACCATCCAACACACAGCTTAGCCAGCCCACAGCTCTAGAGAGGGATTTGGACGATGCTGATAGACACAAGGTCACGGGGATTTGCTGTGCTGACGATTGCTCTTTCTTACAGATCAACACAGATCCCCAGTCCCAAGGGCGCCAGGCAGAATCTGGCCAATATGTAGATACGAGGCTCTTCCATTTCCTACCGGGAAAGAAAGAGATCTGTGCGTTTCTCTCTCTCCACCTCCGGAAAAAGAGAGGAAGGGGAGAGCGCTAATGAACAGGAGCATGCTCAGCTCAGCCACCGGCATGGAGGCTGCCCGCTCCTCAGCACCTCGAAGCAGCAGCACCTTCAAGTCTCCTCCTGCAGCAGCAGCACATCAGTGTCTCTTGTCCCACCAGCAGGACAGTGGCGTCTCCCATTGCACCATGCCGACCTCCACGCCTCGAGTGCCAGCAGCAGTCCTCAATGCGAGCTGGACGCTCAGGGCACTTGTGGCCACCCACCTTTGTGAGCTCCAAGGCTGACAGGGACTCTCTGCTGAGCTCCCACGGCTCTCAGGCGTCCCGCTGGCAGAGCTTATGGCACTAAGCTGACTGCCAGGAGAAAAGGCTCCCGTGAAATGGCTGCTCCACAACGCCAGGAGCAAGGTCTGCTGGGCTGGGGGTTCGCAGAGGAGCTCGGCCTTGGGCCTGGCAACTGCGCCTGGAAGCCAGGGACGGCCTTGGTGTGCAGCTGGACACCTGGGCCTGAGAAAGCAAGGTCTCTTTCAAGACGCTTGGCACCATCGTCACCCAGTGGCTGTCTCAGGGCGACGAGAGAAATGCACAGCATCTCTTGCTGCCCTGCAGTGCTGCTGTCCTACGCCCTTGGGTGTCTCCGGGATAGAAAAAGGGACGGATTTTGCCCCAAAACCCAGCTCCTTTCTATCAAAAGCATCACGTCCTCCTCTCTTTCTTGGATTTGGCTATGACTTTAGGAATCCCTGCAATCCCTGCAGCTGTGTCCCCTGCCAGCTTCTTGTGTGCCCCAAGCATCCTCGCTTGCAGGGCAGTAGAAGATGCAGAAAAGGCCTTGCCTTAGTGGAAGCACTGCCCTGCAGGAGCTCCAACATCCCTCTTAGCAGCACGCTGTAGCCCCCAAATGCCCCCGAAACGGCACATTTCAGCTCCTGGGAAGGAAATGAGCTCGCTCAAGGGGAGCTACCCGCTCAAGGCCCAGGTGTCTGTGAGGCGGTGTTGGCAAGGAGTCCTGTTGTGTGAGTCCGTTCTTTGTGGGTGCTCCGTCCCCACAAGGCTTGCTTTGGAAGGCCCAGGAGAGTCTTGTGGGCACTGGCCTGGGGTCCCAGGCTGAGCCAGCTGCTGGCTGGCAATCAGGGAGGCTCGCTCAGTGTCTTGGCTTGGGTTTGCGTGGCCAGGCTGTGGGAGCGGGGGGCTGCAGGGGTGTCCTCTGTGAGGAGAATGCAGCAGCTGCCCCATGGGAGCTCAGGGCCGCTTCCAGGAGGCTCCTTCCAGGAGGGACCCACCCGCTGCTGCCCAGAACGCAGAGCAAAAGGATGATGTTTGCGCCTGGGGGAGAGCCCATCTAAGAAAGGGAACAAAAGCTGCTGCCCAGCAGTGTCTGGCTCAGGGAGGAGTGGGAAAGCTCTGTACAGCCCCCAAGGGCCATGCAGCAGGAAGCAGGAGGTGCTCCAGGCTCACAGCAGCAGTTCCCCTGCGGCCTGTGCAGGGAGAGGCCCCTGGTGGAGCAGGCTGTCCCCCTGCAGCCCATGGGTCCCCCGTGGAGCAGATCCCCACACTGCAGCCCCCCCGTGGAGGAGCCCACGTTGGAACAGGTGGATCTGCCCTAGAGGAGGCTGCGACCTGTGGAGGAGGCCCCAGAGGAGCAGGGTGTTCAAGGAAAGGTTGGAGCTGGTGCTTAGGAACATGGTTTATTGGGTGACATTGGTAGTACAGTGATGACTAGACCGGACAAATGTGAAGGTCTCCTCCAACAATAATGATTCTATGATACCTCCACCACGTCCTCCTCCTCCACTTCCTCCTCATCGTCCACGGCCTTTTTCTTGTCCACTGCCTCCTCCTTGTCTACCGCGTCCTCCTCGCCCCCCGCCTGCTAAACCTATTTCTCATTTTCCTCCTCCTTCTCCTCCTTCCCTGCCTCTTGCACCTTCAACACCTCCTCCACCTCCACTGCCTCTTCCTCCTTCTCCTTCTCCAGCCCCACTGACTATTCCTCCTCCACAGCCTCCTCCACCTCGGCAGAAGCTTCCTGGCCAACTTCCTCTGCATGCTCCTTGCTAAGGCATGCTGGTAGCAATGATCGTGAGCCCAGAAATGGCAGGAGGAGTTGCCAGGAACCAGGTGTGCCAAGGCGGCTTCTCTGGGAGGCTATGGCTGTGAGCGCTGCCCACCGCTCCTAATTCTAGTTCCATTTGTCACCCCACAGGACCATGGCACTGTGACCCTGTAAGGTAGCAGCTGGCGGCTCCTATCATCTTGATGACGCTCTGTGATGCGTTGCTTGTTGCCTGGGTAGCGATTGTTAGCAATTATGCAAATGGCTTGTCATCAATCGGGGATGTGGCTGCTCCTCCCTATAAATGGGCCAAGGGGGGCAGTGGGAGCCAGAGTGTTGGAGAGGGGAGATGGGAGAAGGTGGAAACAGAAAAGGAGGAGGATGAGGAAGAGGCATAGGTGGAAAAGGGGGAGTAAGAGAACAAGGGGGCAGTGGAGGAGGTGGCGGAGGAGGAGGTGGCGGAGAAGATTGAGGAGGTGGTGGAGAAGATTGAGGAGGTGGCGGCATGAGTAGGAGTGGTGACAAAAGAGGAGGTGAGCAAGGGATAGGCAGAGGGACACGATGGAGGTGGAAGAGGAGAAGAAGGTGGTGGAGAAATAGTAGAATACTAGAGGAGGAGGTGGTGGCAAAAAAGAAAAAAAAAAAAGGTGGAGGAGGAGAAGAAGGTGGTTGAGGAGGAGGCCGCCAAAAAAAACCAAAAAAACAAAAGAGAAGGAGTAGAAGGTGGAGGAGGAGAAGGAGGTGGAGGAGGAGGAGGCGGAGGACTCCAAAACAAAAGACCCTCTCTGGTGGTGAGCGTTGACCGCTGCTCCTAATTCTAGTTCCATTTGTCATCCCACAGGACCATGGCACAGTAGCCCTGTAAGGTAGCAGCTGGCTGCTCCTAGCAACTTGATGATGCTCTGTGATGCGTTGCTTGTGGCCTGGTTGCCTGGGTAGCGATTGTTAGCTATTATGCAAAAGGCTTGTCATCAATCGGGGATGTGGCTGCTCCTCCCTATAAATGGGCCAAAGGGGGGCAGTGGGAGCCAGAGTGTTGGACAGGGGAGAGAGGAGGAGGAGGAGAAGGAGGAGGAGGAGGAGGTGGTGGTGGTGGTGGTGGTGGTGGTGGTGGTGGAAGTGGAAGCCAAAATAAAAAGGAATAAAAACAAAAAAAGAGGAGGAGGAGAAGGTGGCAGAGGAGGAGGCGGTGGAGGAGGAGGCCAAGGAGGAGGTTTGCTCAGCTACAGCAAGCCATGGGATTTTTGCTGTTTAAACTTTTAACTCCTTGCCTAACCACAGGGGTTGTCATTCGTGGACAAATACTGGGTTAAGTACACCATCGCTGCAAGAGGAGCACAAGCTACCTGCAAATGGGCAAATATACCTCTGCAAGTTTTCTTACAAGGGATTAAGACAAAAAGGCCTGTGCCTGGCAGAGGGAGCACTGAACGATGATCTAGCAAAGCAGTCTATCGCAGACAGACAACACTGGCCCGGAAATCCTGCTGGAAAATTTGGTGTACCTGAAACTGAGACGGAAATTGGAACTTCCAACAAAACGCTGTAGGGTAGAAGTTGTTTTAGCTGAACATACTGGGCACATATTTGAGTGCAAAAGGTAAGGTATTGCTTTGTTTCTGTAAGATCTGAGTGTTTCACCCAGCACTCCAGCATCCTCTCTTAAGTAGGGGAGGCAACCATAAGGTGCAGAAGTTGGCAGATGCACAGGATGTGAAGTACTATAAGTAAAGAACTTCTTCCTAACATATATTAGAAATCTAACTTTTCAGTTGAAAGCTATTACTCCATGTCCTGTCACTCCAGGCCCTGATAAAGACCCCCTCCCCAGCTTTCCTATAGGTTGCCTTTAATTACAGGAAGGCTCTCCCTGGGGTCACAGTAAGCTCACGTGTTACCCAGGTGTCACAGATAATTCCTGAGATAGGAATAATGACAAGGGTTAATCTATTGCAGATGATTTCATACAATAATAGAAAAGCTTTTGTTGGAAAGCACAAGGGAGGGGGGAGGGTGGGCGAACAGCTCTGTGTTGTTTAACTGTCGGCTGGGTTAAACCACACCAGTGTGGTTTAAAAAAAAAAGTGGAGGAGGAGGTGACCAAAAATATCACAAATACAAAAAAGAAAAGAGGAGGAGGAGGAGGAGGGGGCCAAAAAATCACGAATACAAAAACAAAAAGAGGAGGAAGAGGAGGTGACCAAATACAGTGATTTTTTTGGCCGCTTCCTCCTCCTCCTCCTATTTTTTTTTTGGATTTGTGTTGTTTTTTTTTTTTTTTTTTGCCACCTCCTCCTTTTCATGCTTTTCTTTATGTATTTGTGATTTTTTTGGCCTCCTCCTCATCCTCCTCTTTTTTTTTTTTTGTATTTGTGACTTTTTTGGCCACCTCCTCCTCCTCATGCTTTTTTTTTTTTGTATTTTTGAGTTTTTATAGCCACCTTCTCCTCCGCCTCTTCTTTTTTTTGTACTTTTGATTTTCTTGGCCACCTCCTCCTCCTCCTCCTCTTTTTTTTGTATTTGTGTTTTTTGTGGTCATTTTCTTCTCCACCTCTTTTTTTTTTTTTTTTGTATTTGTGATTTTTTTGGCCACCTCCTCCTCCTCGTGCTCCTTTTTTTATACCTCTGATTTTTTTTGGCCACCTTCTCATCCTCATGCTCTTTTTTTTTTTTTGTATTTTTGATTTTTTGACCACCTCCTCCTCCTCCTCTTCTTTTTTTTTCTGTATTTGTGATTTTTTTGGCTGCCTCCTCCTCCTCCAGTTCTTCTTTTCTTCTGTATTTCTTTTGGCCACTACCTCCTCCTCCTCCTCTTCTTTTTTTTTTGGATTTTTGATTTTTTTTGGCCTCCGCCTCCTTCTCCTCCTGTTTTCTTGTTTTTGTGACTTTTTTGGCCACCTCCTCCTCCTCAACCTCTTTTTGTTTTCTGTATTTGTGATTTTTTGGCCACCTCCTCCTCCTCATGCTAATGTTTTTTGTATTTGTGATTTTTGTGTCCACCTTCTCCTCCTCATCCTCTTTTATTTTGTATTTGTGATATTTTTAGCCACCTCCTCCTCATCTATCTCTTTTTTTTTCGTATTTCTGATTTTTTTGGCCTCCTCCTTCTTCTCTTTTTTGTATTTGTGATTTTTTGGCCTCCTCCTCCTCATGTTCTTTTTTTTATTTGTGTTTTTGTTGACCTCCTCCTCCTCCTCTTTTTTTTTTTTTTTTTTGAATTGGTGATTTTTTTAACCTCCTTCTCATCCTCTTTATTTTATTGTTTTTTTTTTTTTTTTTTAATTTTTTATGGCCACCTTTTCCGCCTCTTCTTTATTTTTTGTATTTGTGATTTTATTGTCCCTCTCCTCCACCTCCTCCTCTTTATTTATTTTGTATTTGTGACTTTTTTGGCCTCCTCCTCCTCCTCCTCATGCTCTTTTCTT